>NC_083871.1:109971373-111297522 GCF_032452875.1 Bos javanicus | reverse complement strand
TCAAACCATTGTTCTCAATTCTGAATTTCTAGAATATTACCATTGAAATGGAGGAGCCACATGACAGTCTATGGTTTGCTTGTTATTGTTCATTGTTCAGTTGCTCAGGCATGTCCTATTCTTTGCAAACCCATAAACTACAGCATGCCAGGCTCCCTTGTCCTTCACTATCTCCCAGAGTTTGCTCCAACTCATATGCATTGAGTTGATGACATATTGGGGTTTCAGTTCTAACCTGCTTTCATCTATATCAGCAGAAAAGATAAAAACAACCTACCTTTACAAGTTCCACATGATGCCTTTGTCTACATAGACAAGAACATATTTTAAATGCAACAGTTAAGTGTGAAAGTACTCACTACTGGGATTTCTGCTAGGCCTAAAAAAAAACATTGTATCTAGCTGTAATTCCATTAACTCAACATGATAAAGTATGAATGGCCTTTTCCACAAAGTTCATTTGAAACCTGTCACTATGTTTGCACTATTATCTGTGGATTCCAATTGAAACAACCTGTAAGTTAGAGTCCAGAGGTTTTGCTTTGGCTTGTGTATACTTTGCTTTTGTCAGGTCAGAGTTTTCACTGTGGCTCAGAGATACAAAAGCATTTACAAAATGGGCCACCCATTCTTGCTGGGCTTCCCAGGTGGCACCAGTGATAAAGAACTGACCTGACAATGCAGGAGACATAAGAGATGTGGGTTCAGTCTCTGGGTTGGGAAGATACCCTCGAGGAAGGCATGGACACCCACTCCAGTATATTTGCCTGGAGAATATCAAAGACAGAAGAGCCTGGCAGGCCACAGCCAGGGTCGCAGAGTCAGACCTGATCAAAGCAACTTAGCAAACACTCAAACACGTGCACGCATCCACCCAACTGCCAACTCGTAATGCTTTCATTGATTTAAAACCAAAGAGTTTTCAAATTGTTGAGTTAGAAGTTTGAGTAATGAATTTAATTTTCATGGTAGTTTTTAAAGAGTTTAATTCAAGCTATTCCTTGTGCTTGAGCAAAGCTATGAATCCCAGTTCACAAATGAATGAACTCATTTATAAACTGGAGTTGCTATAGTTCCTGTCAGAATATGGGCAACCATGAATTCTGTCTTCCGTAAGTGGCACACATTTAAGCAGAAAAGTGTTTTTTCCCAGGGTTATATTTGTATAGTAGGATTTCAGTTCAGTTCAGTTCACTCGCTCAGTCGTGTCTGACTCTTTGTGACCCCATGAACTGCAGCACGCCAGGCCTCCCTGTCCATCACCAACTCCCAGAGCCTACCCAAACTCATGTTCATTGAGTCGGTGATCAACGAATATGGTCATCCAACCATCTCATGCTCTGTAGTCCCCTTCTCATCCTGCCCTCAATCTTCACCAGCATCAGGGTCTTTTCCAATGAGTCAGCTCTTCATAGGATTTAACAGGCTCTAATTAATTTCTTTTCTGTCTCAGCAGAAAAATCTACTTCCTTCTCCTGATGGAAACTCATTTAAAATTTACTAAAATTGTATGATTTGAATATTAGTTAGTATGGCAAAACCAATAGAATATTGTAAAGTAATTAACCTCCAATTAAAATAAATTTATATTAAAAAAAGAATATTACTTAGTTAAATAGTATATCTAAGTATGACTGATCCTGGAAAGGCTGAGGACTTTACATTTATCCATTCATCAACATTCAGCTTTCACATTTGTTAATTAGATCAACTGCCCTTTACTCTAAGATCGTTTTGTTCCCTTAAGCATTGAACCCTGACTCCTCCCACCTGCTCAAGGAAATGTCCATCCCTTTATCCTGCATATCAATTGTTTTCCTCTCTGATAATTGATTTCGATCATCATACAAACATGTTTCTTCCATTAAAAAAAATCATAACCATTCTTCCTTCTCCAGCTATTGCCCCATTTATCTACTTTCTTTTGCAGTAAAACTCAAGATAAAAATAATAAGGATCTTTGCTCATGGATAGCAATTATTTTCCTTTCATTCTTTCTTGAAACTACTCCAAACTGGCACACCAAAAACAGCTCTTACAGTCACCTTGGACCTGGTATTGCTACATGTAGTGGTCAGTTTTCAGCCTTCATCTTCTGTGACCCATAGGCAGCATTTGACCTGGTTGATCACCTGTATTTCCTTGAAACATTTTCATTGGTAGCATCTGAAACACTAACTCTGTGTTCTTCCTTCTTTACCTGCTTCCTCCTCATCCCACTAACTCCTGAATATTAGAGTGCGAATAAAGAACAGTCCTTGGACCTTTTCTTCTCTTTTCTGCTCTTATTCACTCAGCAATCACATCCATTTTCACAAACTAGAACATCATCTAGATGTTGAGGATCCTCCCAGTTTTATATCCCCAGCTTAGACAACTCCCCTAAATTCCAGACTCCTATATCCAACACATACATACTTATTCAACATCGCTCCTGGATAACTCAGACATCTCAGATTCAACATTCCTAAAATAGAATTCCTGATATGGATGCAAACCTTGCTCTGTTTTCAATGTTTGCTATCTCAATTTATAGCAGCTCTCAACCTTCCAATACTCTAGTCAAGAACCTTTGTGCTACCCAAGACTGTATCTTTCTCATTCTCTCTACGATCCATCTGCTACCAAGTTCCATTCAGAATCCAGCCACGTCTACCAGCCTGACCAATGGCATCACATGGATATTTGTAATAGTTTCCTAACTAGTCTGCCTGCTTCTGCTTCCTTTCCTTGTAGTCTATTTCTGACATGGCAGTTAGAATGAACCTTTTAAAATGAAAAGTCATATAATTTCTCCCTCAAAGGCTCTATTCTCCGTCTGCCTCTCTTCCCTTAATTGACTTTGACTTTGTCTCCTCTAATCTAACCACACTGGTCCCCTTACTCTTCCTAGACCATGAAGGATAAACCTGAGGCCCTGCCTCAGGGCCTTAGCACTTTCAGTTTCTCCCATCCAGACTGCTACCTTTATATCTTCGTGAACTGCATACTTTGATGATTTTATTCAGTAGTGATCTCAATGAATCTGTTCCTAGCAAACATTTGACACTAAAACTCTGCTTGCAGATATATTAAAAAAAAATATTTACTGGTTCTGCTGGGTCTTCATTGCTGCGTGTGGGCTTTCTCCAGTTGTGGCGAGTGGGCTTCAGTCCACGGGTTTGCAATGGGCTTGCAGTCCATGGGCTTCTTAGGGTGGTAGCTTCTCTTATTATGGAGCATCAGCTCTAAGGTGTCTGGACTTCAGGAGTTATGGCTCAAGGGCTCTAGAGTGCAGGCTTAGCAGTTATGGCATGCAATCTTAGTTAGTTCCTGGACCAGGGATTGAACTTGTGTCCCCTGCTTTGGAAGGCAGATTCTTAACCACTGGACCACCAGGGGAGTCCCTTCTGTTTCTCCTTACAGCACTTCATTCTAACACACACAGTGATTTGTTCAGTTCATTGTCTACACCCTCCTACTAGACTGTGAGTTTACTGAAAGCAGAAAAGTTTATTTTGCTTTCTGTTGCATATTCAACAACTAGAAGGGCACTCAGTAAAGGTTTGTTAAATTAATATGTAAAACTTGAATAAATTCTGGGTTAAGTATACTGAAGTAGCATGAACTGGAGAAAGTATAGGAGAAGACTGATATCTTATAGTAATTGAAGAGGTTACCCCCCCAAAGGCCTCTACAAGAGGCAACTTGTAAAGCTCTGTGGTAGGATTTGGTCAAGAAGGGAGTTTGGAGAGAGCCAAACAATTTTCTTTAAAACTCTCCTTGACCTTAATAATCGCTGCAGATGGTGACTGCAGCCATGAAATTAAAAGACACTTGCTCCTTGGAAGAAAAGTTATGACCAACCTAGACAGCATATTAAAAAGCAGAAACATTACTTTGCCAACAAAGATCCGTCTAGTCAAGGCTATGTATGGCTTTTCCAGTGGTCATGAATGGATGTGAGAGTTGGACTATAAAGAAAGCTGAGCACTGAAGAATTGATGCTTTTGAACTGTGGTGTTGGAGAAGACTCTTGAGAGTCTGTTGGACTGCAAGGGGATCCAACCAGTCCATCCTAAAGGAGATCAGTCCTGAATATTCATTGGAAGGACTGATGCTGAAGTTGAAACTCCACTACTTTGGCCACCTGATGCAAAGAACTGACTCACTGGAAAAGATCTGACTGAGTGACTGAACTGACTGACTGTTCATGGGGTTCTCAAGGCAAGAATACTGAAGTAGACGGGGGCTGGGCAGGAATAGGAGATCAGAGAGGAAAAGGGCTCAGGGCTGTTTGTTCAGGCTTCATTTCCAAGCCGAGGTCTAACGCTACATACAACTTGGGTTCCAACTGCAGGACCAAACCTTTGAGCAACTGATTGTTGTTAGACCAGGTTCCCCAAACAAATGACTTTATTTTTATCGAAGACTGATTAGGAAGAAGGAAATAACCTCTTAGACCAAGAAGTAGAGTCGTCTCTCAGTATCTGATCAGAGACTGGCTCCAGGAACCCCTCAGATGCCAACATCAGATGATGTTCAAGTCCCTCATATAAAAATGTTTAGTATGGCACATAACCTACACACATTCTCCCTTATACTTTAAATAGTCTCTAGATTACTTATAATACCTAATATAATGTAAATACTGTATAAACAATTGTGAGTATAATTTAACTGCTAAATGAATAATTGTCAGTGCATGGCAAATTAAAATTTTTGCTTCTTGGAAGTTTTCTGGATTTTTTTTTCTTTCTTATATTTCCCATCTGAAGTTGGTTGAATCCCTGGATGTGGAACCTACAGATATAGAGGGCTGACTATAGAAAGTTTTCACAGGATCAACAAAGACCTTGATCGGATTACAACCAAAACAACAATATCCATTTATTGAGGGTTTACTGTGATCTGTTGTGTTTTATCAATTACAGTTGATCCTTGAAGAACATGGGTTTGGACTGCGTGGATACACTTATACATGGATTTTTTTCAATCAATATATACAATGGTTCTCCAGGATATGTGTTTGGTTGGTTGAACCTAAGGATGTGAAACCATGGATATACATGGCCAACTACAAAGTTAGACCATTTTTCAACTGCACATCAAACCCCCATGTTGTTCGAGGATCAACTGAATTTCTAATTTGAACAAGAACATTTCAAAGAAGGGATAATGATATCTTATGAGACCACTGAGGCTTTGAAAGTTACTAAGAAGGTAAGGGATGATATTAGGATTCAAATTCCTGTTAGAATGCCTGCATGTCCATTCTGTTGTACAAGGCACCAACGGTTTCTTTTCTTTTATTTTTTTTCCATTTAATGAATTCCTTGACGTGGGAGGAATTCTGGTCTCCAACACTGTAAAGCTAAGGGGATGCAGATACAAACCAAAGACAGCAAATCTTGATGAAGCTTCACATTAAGGCTGGTCATATTTTTAAAGCCAATTTGGTCTGTTCTTAAAAAGTTTTAGATCATATCACTGACTGCAGTGATAGAAAGCAGCATGGGTGATGAATCATTCCAGTTGTACCCATTAATCTCTCTCCATATGGAGTGAGAAGGTCAAACTACAAAGAGCCTTTTAAATATAATTAAAACAAGATTTGTATTGTTTGGATGGGGTAACAATTATTTCCACATGAAGGGAGACAAGTCATTTTTCTAGGTATTATATTTATTCTAAGCACTTTTTTAAAGTAAAATGTTTTAGCAAGACAAATAATAAATCATGCTAAAAATATTTAGAATTACAAAGCCAAGGAGATACTCCCCCCAAAAATATTTCCACTCAGTTACAAGGTAGTGCATTTTCATACTTCTCAGCATTGCCATGTTGCCACAGGAAACTGAATTTGTAATTGACACTTATACTTTGTAATGAACAATATGGCACCACACATTTATTTCTATAATTATTTTAGAACTTTTAAATTGTGGCTGCTATTTGAAAGGCCTTAGGAAATGATAAACACAGGCAAGATTATCGAGGGTTCAATGTTTGAGATGTTTTACTTAACTCTAAGTAATTTAATTGAAGTCAATAAATCTCAATGAAGATGTATCAAATAGCCTACCCTGTGCCTGCAACATTACTAGGAAATGGATGAAGACTGAAATTTGTATAAGATGGACTTGTCTCCACATTTAAAAACATACATTGAAAAAACATTTGAGCTCAAACTCAGTGTTTTGTGACAACTTACAGGGTGGGTAGGGGTGATAAGTGGGAGGAAGGCTCAAGAGGGACGGGACACATGTATACCGATGGCTGATTTGTGTTGAGGTATGACAGAAATTAACACTACTGCAAAGCAATTATCCCCCAAGTAAAAATAATGAGTAATAAATTTAAAAAATAAATATTTTAAAAAGTGACATGCAAAAACAGAGGACTGCAGACCCTTGATATAATGTGTTTTCTTTATCATAAAATAGCTTTCCTATTAGTACACATATAAACTATCCCAAAAGGATATAATAATTGTAAATAATCATTTAGTGCTTATTACCAAACATCGTTCAATATACTTATTAATCAATACAAGTACCTTTAATCCTCAAGCCAACTCTAAAAGCAAGGACTATTACTGTCTCTGCTTAACAAAGACAGAAAGCAAGACAAAAAAATGAATAAAAGGCTTGGTGTCACACAGTCACGGGATCAGGCAGAGTGTGCATGCTCTTAGCCTCTCTTCCTCCCTGCTTGGCTGTCTGGTGGTGTGCTATATTTCCAGCTACAGAACAGGAAATTGTCGGCTATTTCGGTTCAGTCCCTCAGTCATGTCCTACTCTTTGTGACCCCATGGACTTCACCACCCAGGCCTCTCTGTCCATCATCAACTCCTGGAGCTTGCTCAAACTCATGTTCATTGAGTTGGTGATGCCATCCAACCATCTCATCCTCTGTCATCCCCTTCTCCTCCTACCTTCAATGTTTCCCAGCATTAGGGTCTTTTCCAATAAGTCAGTTCTTCACATCAGGTGGTCAAGATATGGGAGATTCAGCTTCAGTCCTTTCAATGAATATTCAAGACTGATTTCCTTTAGAATTGAGTGGTTGGATCTCCTTGTAGTCCAAGGAACTCTCAAGAGTCTTCTCCTACACCACAATTCAAAAGCATCAATTCTTCAGCTCTCAGTGTTCTTTATGGTTCAACTCTCACATCCATACATAACTAATGGAAAAAAACATAGCTTTGAACAGAAGGACCGTTTTTGGCAAAGTAATGGCTCTGCTTTTTAATATGCTATCAATGTTGGTCATAGCTTTTCTTCCAAGGAGCAAGTGTCTTTTAATTTCATGGCTGCAGTCACCACCTGCAGCGATGTTGGAGCCCAAGAAAAAGTGAAAGTGAAAATCGCTCAGTCAGGTCCGACTCTTTGCAAACACATGGACTATAGAGTCCATGGAACTCTCCAGGCCAGAATACTGAAGTGGGTAGCCTTTTCCTTCTCCAGGGGATCTTCACAACCCAGAAATTGAAACCATGTCTCCCACATTGCAGGCGGATTCTTTATCAGCTGTGCCACAAGGGAAGCCCAAGAAAATAAAGTCTATTACTGTCTCCAGTGTTTCCCAATCTATTTGCCATGAAGTGATGGGACCAGATGCCATGATCTTAGTTTATTGAAAGTTGAGTTTTAAGCCAGTTTTTTTCACTCTCTTCTTTCACTTTCGTCAAGAAGCTTTTTAGTTCCTCCTTGCTTCTGCCATAAGGGTGGTGTTATCTGCATATTTGAGGATATTGATATTTCTCCCAAAATCTTGATTACAGCTTGTGTTTCATCCACCCTGGCATTTCCCATGATGTACTCTACATAGAAGTTAAATCAGCAAGGTGACAATATACACCCTTGATATACTCCTTTTCTTATTTGGAACCAGTCTGTTGTTCCATATCCAGTTCTAACTGTTGCTCTGCATATAGATTTCTCAGGAGGCAAGTAAGGTGGTTTGATATTCCCATCTCTTTTAGAATTTTCCACAGTTTGTTGTGTTCCACACAGTCAAAGGCTTTGGCATAATCAATAAAGCAGATAGATGTTTTTCTGGAAACTTGCTTTTTTGATGATCCAATGGATGTTGGCAATTTGATTTCTGGTTCCTCTACCTTTTCTAAAACCAGGTGAACATCTGGAAGTTCACAGTTCACATATTGTTGAAGCCTGGCTTGGAGAATTTTGAGCACTACTTTGCTAGTTTGTGAGATGAGTGAAATTGTGTGGTAGTTCAAACATTCTTTGGCATTGCCTTTCCTTGGGATTGAAATGAAAACTGACCTTTTCCAGTCCTATGGCCAGTGTTGAGTTTTCCAAATTTACTAACATATTGAGTGCAGCACTTTCACAGCATCATCTTTTAGGATTTGAAATAGCTGAATTGGAATTATATCACTTCCATAACTTTGCTAGTAGTGATACTTCCTAAGGCCCACTTGAGTTCACATTCCAGGATGCCTGACTCTAGGTGAGTGACCACACTATCACGGTTATCTGGGTCATGAAGATCTCTTTTGTAGAGTTCTTCTGTGCATTCGTGCCACCTCTTCTTAATATCTTCTGTTTCTGTTAGTTCCATATTTTTCTGTCCTTTATTGTGCCCATCTCTGTATGAAATGTCCCACATTGGTATCTCTAATTTTATTGAAGAGATCTCTAGTCTTTCCCATTCTATTATTTTCTTCTATTTCTTTGCATTGATCATTGAGGAAGGGTTTACCTCTCCTTGCTATTCATTGGAACTCTGCATTCAGATGGGTATGTCTTTCCTTTTCTCCTTTTCTCCTTGCCTTTCACTTCTATTCTTTCCTCAGCTGTTTGTAAGTCTACTCAGAAAACCATTTTGCCTTTTTCCATTTCTTTTTGTTGAGAATGGTCTTGATGACTGCCTCTTATACAGTGTCACAAACCTCTGTCTATATTTCTTCAGGTACTCTATCAGCTCTAATCCACTGAATTTATTTCTCACTTCGACTGTATAATCATAAAGGATTGATTTAGGTTATACCTGAATGGTCTAGTGGTTTTTCCTACTTTCCTCGATTTAAGTCTGATTTTTTCAAAAAGTAGTTCATGATCTGAGCCACTGTCAGCACCCAGTCTTGTTTTGCTGACTGTATACACCTTCTCTATCTTTGGCTACAAAGAATATAATCAATCTGATTTTTGTACTGACCATCTGGTGACATCCATGTCACCAGATGGTCAATGTAGAGTTATGTACAGTGTTGATAACTGTAGATACAGTTATCTACAGTTATCTACTGTTGATACAGTTATCTACAGATGGTCAGTGTAGAGTTATCTCTTGTGTTGGTGGTGGTTTATTCTTGCTATGTTCAGTGTATTCTTTTGGCAAAATTCTGTTAACCCTTACCCTGCTTCATTTTGTACTCTAAGACCAAACTTGCCTGTTACTCCAGGTAGTTCTTGAATTTCTACTTTTTCATTCCAGTCCTCTAGGATGAAAAGGACATCTTTTTGGGTGTTAGTTCTAGAAGGTCTTGTAAGTCTTCATCAGATCAGATCAGATCAGATCACATCAGTCACTCAGTCGTGTCTGACTCTTTGCGACCCCATGAATTGCAGCATGCCAGGCCTCCCTGTCCATCACCAACTCCGGAGTTCACTCAGACTCATGTCCATCGAGTCAGTGATGCCATCCAGCCATCTCATCCTCTGTTGTCCCCTTCTCCTCTTGCCCCCAATCCTTCCCAGCATCAGAGTCTTTTCCAATGAGTCAACTCTTCGCATGAGGTGGCCAAAGTACTGGAGTTTCAGCTTTAGCATCATTCCTTCCAAAGAAATCCCAGGGCTGATTTCCTTTAGAACGGACTGGTTGGTTCTCCCTGCAGTCCAAGGGACTCTCAAAAGTTTTATCCACACCACAGTTCAAAATCATCAATTCTTTGGCGCTCAGCCTTCTTCACAGTCCAACTCCCACATCCATACATGACCACAGGAAAAACCATAGCCTTGACTAGACGAACCTTTGTTGGCAAAGTAATGTCTCTGCTTTTGAATATGCTATCTAGGTTGGTCATAACTTTCCTTCCAAGGAGTAAGCATCTTTTAATTTCATGGCTGCAGTCACCATCTGCAGTGATTTTGGAGCCAAGAAAAACAAAGTCTGACACTGTTTCCACTGTTTCCCCATCCATCCCCATGAAGTGATGGGTCCAGATGCCATGATCTTCGTTTTCTGAATGTTGAGCTTTAAGCCAACTTTGTCACTCTCCTCTTTCACCTTCAACAAGAGGCTTTTTAGTTCCTCTTCACTTTCTGCCATAAGGGTGGTGTCATCTGCATATCTGAGGTGATTGATATTTCTCCCGGCAATCTTGATTCCAACTTGTGTTTCTTCCAGTCCAGCATTTCTCATGATGTACTCTGCATATAAGTTAAATAAGCAGGGTGACAATATACAGCCTTGACGTACTCCTTTTCCTATTTGGAACCAGTCTGTTGTTCCATGTCCAGTTCCAACTGTTGCTTCCTGACCCACATACAAATTTCTCAAGAGGAAGATCAGGTGGCCTGGTATTCCCATCTCTTCCAGAATTTTCCACAGTTTATTGTGATCCACACCCTAAGGCTTTGGCATAGTCAATCAAGCAGAAATAGATGTTTTTCTGGAACTCTCTTGCTTTTTCCATGATCCAGTGGATGTTGGCAATTTGATCTCTGGTTCCTCTGCCTTTTCTAAAACCAGCTTGAACATCAGGAAGTTCACAGTTCACATATTGCTGAAGCCCAGCTTGGAGAACTTTGAGCATTACTTTACTAGCGTGTGAGATGAGTGCAATTGTGCAGTAGTTTGAGCATTCTTCGGCATTGCCTTTCTTTGGGATTGGAATGAAAACTGACCTTTTCCAGTCCTGTGGCCACTGCTGAGTTTTCCAAATTTGCTGGCATATTGAGTGCAGCACTTTCACAGCATCATCTTTCAGGATTTGGAATAGCTCAAGTGGAATTCCATCACCTCCACTAGCTTTGTTCATAGTGATGCTTTCTAAGGCCCACTTGACTTCACATTCCAGGATGTCTGGCTCTAGGTCAGTGATCACACCATCTTTATTATCTGGGTCGTGAAGATCTTTTTGTACAGTTCTTCTGTGTATTCTGCCACCTCTTCTTAATATCTTCTGCTTCTGTTAGGTACATACCATTTCTGTCCTTTATAGAGCCCATCTTTGCATGAAATGTTCCTTTGGTATCTCTGATTTTCTTGGAGAGATCTCTAGTCTTTCCCATTCTGTTGTTTTCCTCTATTTCTTTGCATTGATCACTGAAGAAGGCTTTCTTATCTCTTCTTGCTATTCTTTGGAACTCTGCATTAAGTCTTCATAGAACCATTCAATTTCAGCTTCTTCAGCTTTACTGGTTGGGGCATAGACTTGGATTACTATGATATTGAATGGTTTGCCTTGGAAACAAATAGAGATCATTCTGTCTTTTTTGAGACTGAACCCAAGTACTGCATTTTGGACTCTTTTGTTGATTATGAGGGCTACTTCATTTCTTCTAAGGCATTCTTAATCACAGTAGTAGATATAATGGTCATCTGAATTAAGTTCACCCATTCCCGTCCATTTTAGTTCACCGATTCCTAGAATGTTGATGTTCACTCTTGCTGTCTGTTTGACCACTTCCAATTTACCTTGATTCATGAATCTAACATTCCAGGTTTCTATACAATATTATTGTTACAGCATCAGACTTTACTTCCATCACCCATCACATCCACAATTGGGCGTGTTTTCACTTTGGCTCAGTCTCTTCATTTTTTTCTGCAGTTATTTCTCTGATCTCCTCCAGTAGCATACTGGGCACCTACTGACCTGGGGAGTTCATCTTTCAGTGTCCTATCTATTTGCCTTTTCATACTTTTCATGGGGTTCCCAAGGCAAGAATACTGAAGTGGTTTGCCATTCCCTTCTCCAGTGGACCACATTTTGTCATAATTCTCTTCCATCACCCATTTGTCTTGAGTGGCTCTACATGGTATTGCCCATAGTTTCATTGAGTTAAACAAGGTTGTGATCCCTGTCATCAGTTAAGTTAGTTTCTGTGATTGCAGTTTTCATTGTCTCTGCCCTCTTGGATAAGGATAAGAGGCTTTTGAAAGCTGCCTGATAGGAGCACTGACTGTGGGGGAAACTGGGTCTTATTCTAATGGATGAGGCCATGGTCAGTAAATCTTTAATCCAATTTTCTGTTGATGGGCAGGGCTGTGTTCCCTCCCTGTTGTTTGGCCTGAGGCCAAACTGTGGTAGGGTAATGAAGGTAATGGTGACCTCCTTCAAAAGGATTTGTGCCTGTACTCTTGTATTCAGTGCCCCTGACCCCCTAGCAGGCCACTGTTGACCCACACCTCCACCAGATCCTTCTGGACACTCAGCAGCAAGTCTGGCTCAGTTGCTTGTAGGGACACTGCTCCTTCTTCCTGGCTCCTGGTTTGCACAAGGTTTGTTTGTGCCCTCTAAGAGTATGTTTCCCCAGTCCCACTGAAGTACTGTATTCAAATTCCACTGGCCTCCAAAGTCAAATTCCTTGGGGGTTCTCAGTCCCTTTGCTGGATCCCGAGGTTGAAAAATCCATTTTGGGTCTTAGAACTTTCTTAACAATGTGAGATTTTCTTTGGTATAAGTGTTCTGCAGTTTGTGGATCATTTGCTTGGTGGCTCTATGGTGGGGCTAATAGCGACCTCCTCCAAGAGGGCTTTTGCCACACGCTGTGCGACCCAGGTCTGCTGTGACCAGAGCCCCTGTCCCTGTGGCTGGCCACTACTGACTCGTGTCTCCACAGGAGACACTCAAACACTCAAAGGCAGATCTGGCTCAGTCTCTGTGGGGTATCTGCTTCCTGGTGCACATAAGGTTTTGTTTGAGTCCTCCAAATGTCTCTGGTGGATGTGGGGTTTGATTCAAAATGCAATTTCGCCCCTCCTACCATCTTGTTGGGGCTTCTCCTTTGCCCTTGGATGTGGGTTTTGTTTTGTTTTGTTTTTTTGGTGGGATCCAACATTCTCCTGTTAATGGCTGTTCAGCAGCGAGTTGCACTTTTGGAGTCCTCACAGGAGAAGATGAGTGCAAGTCCTTCTACTCTGCCATATTTGTATCAGGGGAGGGCTATTTTAAATTTATAAACCTTTTAAGCTTTTTAAAATTTATAGGGATAATGTTTTTATGTGAACCAGTAAAGACAAATGCAAATTGTTCAATTTCTGAGATTATTTTGGGCAATTAGAGTGTTTGAGACATGAAGTAATATACAGTTGAGGGGAAAAAATAGGATTGGAGACAATGTGTATTGTTGATAAGAATGACAGGAGTCACAAAAATGCTAATATAGTGTCCCTGGGATTGTGAAATTCTAAGTGTCTTGGAGACTTAACTCATTTGACTTCCTGATGACAAAGAAACTTCACATAAAACACAGCAGGAAATTAAGTATTTTACCTTGAGTCATCTCTTAATCATCACAATGTTTTTCTATGTAAGAACTGTTAATATTTAAACTATGCACAGTTTCTTTTAGTTCTTTGTATTTGTTTTTAATGTAATGTGTGTGTGTGTGCTAGGTCACGTCTGACTCTTTGCAACCCCATACATTGTAGCCCTCCAGGCTCCTCTGTCCATGGGATTCTCCAGGAAAGAAGACTGGAAAGGGTTGTCATTTCTTTCTCCAGGAGATCTTCTCAACCCCAGGGATAGAACCCATGTCTCCAGCATCACGTGCATTGGCAGGACTCTTTACCTCTGTGCCACCACAAATAAAAACTAATATTTATTACTCAAACTCATTTGTTAGAATGACTTAGCACATCTTTCTAGAAATAGATTGTGCAGTCTGTTGCAGATGGAGAGGAGTGGAGTGTGGTTAATCAATTTGGTAATTACATCACCATTTGGATAATATTATGCAATTTCTTATAAGATTAATCAATTAAATATATTCTTTTTTATAATGTGCTTGATAGATTAAAATAGCTTAGTTTTTCCTTAATGTGACAACTTAAACAATTCATTAGCAAGAAGATACTCATTCTTTCTTTTTTTTATTTTTTTAAATTTTATTTTATTTTTAAACTTTACTCATTATTTCTTAAAGCCTTATAATATGTTTATAATTGAGTTGTGCTTATTCTTTTGTAGAATTACATTTCTTATACCCTCTATCAGAGAAGGCAATGGCAACCTACTCCAGTACTCTTGCCTGGAAAATACCATGGGCAAAGGAGCCTGGTAGACTGCAGTCCATGGGGTTGCGAAGAGTCAGACAGACTGAGTGACTTCACTTTCACTTTTCACTTTCATGCACTGGAGAAGGAAATGGCAACCCACTCCAGTGTTCTTGCCTGGAGAATCCCAGGGACAGGGGAGCCTGGTGGGCTGCTGTCTATGGGGTTGCAAGAGTCAAACACCACTAAGTGACTTAGCAGCAGCAGCAGCAGCATACCCTCTATAATTATCCATAGTATTTACATATATTAGAGACATTTTTGAATATATATGTATGCATGTGTCTATCATAACAATCATGAAATGGTCAGATTTGTGATTTTAAACCCAAACCCAGACTATATATGACATCTTTAACTTAAAAAAAAAAAAATTGATTTAACCTTTTCATCTAGGTGTTTCAGATGATCACATGGGAATGTAAATAAAACAATTCACAGTAATTTCTATATAGTCTTCCTTATTAGATTTTGTATCTTTGCCTAGAGATGTTCTACTCCACCACACTGAGCTGATTAAAAATCTTCCCTGACTTTTAAATGTTCTTACTGAAGCAGAAGTCAGAGGAAAGAGAGATCATGACTGAATTTTGAACAAAACCCAGTTTGCAAATGTTGACTGAAATTCTGTCTGGCTATGAAGTTGGAATAGAATAATGAAAATTTGATCTCTTTGCTGACCAAGGGACTCTCGAGTGTTCACCAGCACCACAATTTGAAAGCATCAATTCTTTAGCACTCAGTCTTCTTATGGTCCAGCTCTCATATCCATACATAATTACTGGAAAAACCATAGACTTGACTAGACGGACCTTTGTTGGCAAAGTAATGTTGCTGCTTTTTAATATGCTATCTGGGTTGATCATAACTTTTCTTCCAAGGAGTAAATGTCTTTTAATTTCATGGCTGCAGTCACCATCTGCAGTGATTTTGGAGCCCAAAACACTAAAGTCTGTCACTGTTTCCACTGTTTCCCCATCTATTTATCATGAAGTGTTCGTCTAGTCAAGGCTATGGTTTTTCCTGTGGTCATGTATGGATGTGAGAGTTGGACTGTGAAGAAGGCTGAGCACCAAAGAATTGATGCTTTTGAACTGTGGTGTTGGAGAAGACTCTTGAGAGTCCCTTGGACTGCAAGGAGATCCAACCAATCCATTCTGAAGGAGATGAGCCCTGGGATTTCTTTGGAAGGAATGATGCTAAAGCTGAAACTCCAGTACTTTGGCCACCTCATGAGAAGAGTTGACTCATTGGAAAAGACTCTGATGCTGGGAGGGATTGGGGGCAGGAGGAGAAGGGGGTGGCAGAGGATGAGATGGCTGGATGGCATCACTGACTCGATGGACGTGAGTCTGGGTGAACTCTGGGAGTTGGTGATGGACAGGTAGGGCTGGCGTGCTGCGATTCATGGGTTCGCAAAGAGTCGCAAAGAGTCGGACACGACTGAGCGACTGAACTGAACTGAACTGATGGGACCAGATGCCATGGTCTTATTTTTCTGAATGTTGAGCTTTAAGCCAACTTTTTCACCCTCCTCTTTTACTTTCATCAAGAGTCTCTTTAGTTCCTCTTTGCTTGCTGCCATAAGGATGGTATCATCTGCATATCTGAGGTTTTTGATATTTCTCCTGGCAATCTTGATTCCAGCTTGTGCTTCATCCAGCCCAGCATTTCTCATTATGTAGTCTGCATATACGTTAAATAAGCAGAGTGACAATATATAGCCTTGACATACTCCTTTCCCTATTTGGAACCAGTCTATTGTTCCATTTAAGATTCTAACTGTTGCTTCTTGCCTGATAAACAAGTATGTTTATCAGGAGGCATGTCAGGTGGCCTGGTATTCCCATCTCTTTAAGGGTTTTCCACAGTTTGTATGATCCACAGAGTCAAAGGCTTTAGCATAGTCAATGAAGCAGAAGTAAATGTTGTTCTGGAACTCTCTTGCTTTTTCAATGATCCAGCGGATGTTGGCAATTTGATCTCTGGTTCCTCTGCTTTTTCTAAAACCAGCTTGAACATCTGAAGTCCTCAGTTCATGTACTGCTGAAAACTAGGTTGATGATTTTGAACATTACCTTACTAGTATGTGAAATGAATGCCATTGTGTGGTAGTTTGAACATTCTTTTACACTGCACTTGTTTGGAACTGGAATGAAAATTGACCTATTCCAGTCCTGTGGGCTTCCCTGGTAGCTCAGACAGTAAAGTGTCTGTCTACAATGCGGGAGACCTGGGTTCAATCCCTGGGTCAGGAAGATCCCCTGGAGAAGGAAATGGCAACCCACTCTAATATCCTTGCCTGGAAAATCCCATGGACAGAGGAGCCTGGTAGGCTACAGTCCATGGGGTCGCAAAGAGTTGGACACAACTGAGTGACTTCACTTTCACTTTCATTTTTGAGTCCTGTAGCCACTGTTGAGTTTTCCAAAAATGCTGGCATATTGAGTGTAGTACTTTAACAGCATCATCTTTTAGGATTTGAAATAGCTTATCTGGAATTCCATCATCTCTACTAGCTTCATTTGTAGTAAAGCTCCCTAAGGCCCTTGACTTCAATCAATCCTAAAGGAACTAAACCCTAAATATTCATTGGAAGGGCTGATGCTAAAGCTGAAGCTACAATACTTTGGCCACCTGATGAGAAAAGTTGACTCACTGGAAAAGACCCTGATGCTGGGACAGACTGAGGACAAGAGGAAAAGAGGGCAGCAGAGGATGAGACGGTTCAATAGCAGCACTGACACAATGGACATGAGTTTGCACAAACTCTGGGAGACAGTGAAAGATAGGAAAGCCTTGGGTGGTGCAGTCCATGGGATCACAAAGAGTTGGACACAACTTAGTGACTAACAGAAACAACAATGGCAATTTAAAAAATCATATGCAAAGCAGATCTGAAGAAAGAATAACTGAAAAATATTGTCAGGGATAGAATGACCTGGAAAAACTGCTCTTGGGACTTGCACTCCCTCTGCAGACACCCAGAATGAGTCCACAGGGTAAACAATTCCATTTCAATGAAATACTTGCCTTATCAGACAACAACTAAACGTATGGCATAATTACTCTGCAAAGGAGAGTAATATGCTCCCATAATTTTTGTAAAGAACTGATTGCTATTGAAGATTGTTCTCCTGACAGTAACCTGTGACATCCATTTTGATAATGGACCAGATAACAGATGGTATTTCTTGAAGGACACATTCAAATTAAAGCCCTACTTCAGAGAGAAGCAACTTTATTCCTCTATTATCATGGGTATTGAGAAAACATTTTTAATTTTATGGTTTTTATAAGTTAATGAGATCTCTAGAGTAGTCACCTGGTTATTGGAAAAACCTAGCCATGAACATTCTCTTTCATTTTCAGACTACACCATTTATTTTAAAAATAACTATAACTATACTATAAGATAGTGTCAGTTGGGCAATGTTATATTTTAGAGTTGATTCCTACTGTGACATTAAGCTAAAAATATTAGAGCTATTCTCCAGGTTTTCTACATATTACCTTAACAGAAACTTACATTTTAATTCAGATCCTCATTTTTAAAATGAGATTTTAGGGCAATTTCTGCAACATCTAACTGTGCATTTAGAGAAAGTTTACTATCTCTACAAAGTTGGAATCATATAGAATTATGCTAATGTTATAGTAATGTAGGTTTATAGTATATTGCTTATAAGTGGGACTTTTTCATTTAACTAATACAGTGAATATTTTCTCATGCCATTGAAACATATTTCTCATGCATTGCAAAATAAAATATTTGATGGATGTGTAGAATTCCATCATAAGATACTAGTACCATTCACACTGTTGACTTTTTTCTGTTTTATCAGAATTTCTGTTGATAATTCAGTACCATTACCTCCTCATCTAAGTTTTCTCTTTTATTAAAGGGTTAGACACCTTGGAACTGTGTTTCCCCATATCCCTGATAACAGGTTTCCACATTAGATTCTGTCAACAAGAGTCAGGGTCAGCATTTAGAAGGTAGGAAGCAGAAGTCATTACTGCTCTTGTGTCTGCAGTGGACAAATATTCACCCACTTCCTTGTAAGGAGTAATCTCACCTCTAGCAGTTTTCTGTAATTCCCTAATTTCTAGTTTTCTGAAAGAAGCAGTAATTTCTCTCACCTTTGTTCTTCCAGTCATCCCAACGGTTTGTAAATCTGATTCCTTGTATTGTATTTCATTCTGTTTAAAATACTAAAAGAGGTGTTTCTGGTCTTCTGAGAGAACACAGACTGAAACAGTCATGACTACGTAACTTTCCCCACCTTAATGTCATTGTATATGAAAATGAAAGGGTTAGCCGCTCAGTCATGTCCGACTCTTTGTGACCCCACAGACTGTAGCGTGCCAGGCTCCTCTGTCCGTAGAATTCAGGCAAGAATACTGGAGTGGGTAGCCAGTCCCTTCTCCAGGGGATCTTCCTGACCAAAGGATCAAACTCAAGTCTCCAGCATTCCAGGTGGATTATTTACTGTCTGAGCTACTAGGGAAGCCCATCATTTTATATAGTTGTTTAAAAGTTTTTGCTAGTTAGTATCTTAAAACATGACAATATATTTGTTAATTTATTTCATGGTGAAAAGGTTACCAGTATTTTCTTACTTTGCAGTTTCTATTATTTACTTCATATAGAATGAAAGTATCTTAATTCAAGACTCAATAGATATTTATTAAGAGAAATTTATTTCCTAGTTTCTTTATAAATACATCCTTGATCTATTTGATACCTGCTTTGAAAAATTGAGTTAAAGATCTAAATTTCACTTTCATAGTAAGACACATTTTCTAGGATCATATATTGAATAATTTCCTCCCCTCTAATTTAAATGCAGTATTTATAAACAAATATTTTTGGACTCTAATTTGTTTCAGTGATAATTTTCCATTCTTGCTTCAAGTACTCATTGCTTTATGCATTGAATATTTAAGTAGGTTTTAATGTACATTGGTACAGGCTGTTTTCTCTTTTTTCTTTCAGAGTAATCTGATCATCTTAATAATTGTTCTTCCAGATTGAGTATAGAATCACTTTAGCTTCAAAAGTCTTCCTGAAGCATTTATAATAATTATTTTATTTTATAGAAAGTAAAGAGCTTTACACTATATACCTCTATGACAAAACTTTTCTCATTTTTTTTAAAGCTATATTTTATACCTTTAGGTAAACTGAGATTTTCTTATCAATATATTTTCATATCTCCTTCCTTCCATAATTAACCTCAGATTTAGTTTATCATATTGTGCAGTCACCAACAATCTTTAGTTGCTTTTTATTCTAATTAATAATTAATAGGAGAGCATAGTAGGGGAATGCTTGCAATAACACTGTAATTAGCAGTTTTATTTATGTGTAAATATGATGTGTGTGCATTTGAGCTTCTATATCAGTTAAATTTTACTTCTGTTTTCTAATTTTTCCTGTATGTAGGACTACGTTGATGCTGATGATAATATAAATACAAAATCAAACATTTTAAAGCATTTACTCTAATGTAATTTAAAACTGTATGAGGAATGTATATTACATGGTCTTCCCAGGTGGCTCAGTGGTAAAGAATTTGCCTGCCAATGCAGGAGACGTGGGTTCAATCCCTGGGTTGGAAGATCCCATGGAGGAGGAAATGGCAACCCACTCCAGTATTCCTGCGTGGGAAATCCCATGGACAGAGGAACCTGACAGGCTACAGTCCATGGGGTTGCAAAAGAGTTGGACACGACTTAGCGACTAAAAAACAAAGTGTATGATAGCACTGTTCTGGAAAAATTTTTGAGTTATTCTCAAGTTATCTCTTATTAGACAATTTTAATAGTTTTAAAAATTATATTCTAATACTGTTCTTTTTCTAATTGCATTGACTTAAAATTCTGAAATTATGGGTTTTGGAGTTCTTTTTAATAGGAATAGCTCTATTTCACCAGTTAGCTTGTATGATTGATTTCAGATTGGTATTCTTTTTTCATGTTGAAAACATAAAATTCAATCCTAGGTTACTAAAAATTTTATTTAAGAATGGGTACTAAATTTATCAAATTTTCATATCAATGTAAGTATTATGTAAACTAATTTTACCTATTAATATGATATATTATACTATATCTCTATATAATTTGAATTAATTTTGTTTCCCTTTATATTGATCTTTGAACTTGTAAGTTTGGCTTAAAGCTTTTACTTTGGTAGATGATTCTTATCAGGTGTTGGAGTCAGTTATGGAGTATTTGAACATAAAGAGGATTTCTTTTTTTTCCATATTTTCCAATGATTTGGAAAGATATGTATAGTAAAGGATTGATCCTTTCCTTGAAAAACTGACAAAACTTACCAGTAAACATTCAGGGTCTTGTTTATACTTCTTGGAGGATCTAAATATTTTGGCTCTATGGCTATTAGATAGAGATTTTATCTTTCTCAATCTATATTTTAGTCCGTTTTAGTGATCTATATTCCCTTCAAAATAATCTATATTACTGATTTTCATATTTCTTTTTTAGAATCATGAATGCTATTCTCTTACAATTTTCATTGTTTCATGTCTTAAATTATGTCTCCTTTTTCCTTTCAACTTATATTTCATGTTCTTTTATTCCTATTTTTGGTTGTTTGTATTTCTTCTTTTTTAAAATCACACTAGCCAGGTGTTGGACTATATTACTATTTTCTGAGTTTATCTGTTATGAGTATTAATTTCATTTTTCTGTCTTTTAATTTTATTAATTTGTGCCTTTATTATTTCATCTTTCCTGCTATCTTGAAATTTTTCCTACCTTATTTAATCAAATATTCATTGTTTAGTCTTTCTTCTAATAATAATGCACGTTTATGGTTAGAAATTAACTGATAGATACAGATATGTTAGCATTCAATATAGAGTTCATTTATTCTATTGTGTAGGCTCTATGTCATCACTTCTGTTACTATGTGTTCTAAGTTTTGCTACAATGGGAGTATTTTGTTTTCGCTTTTTTTCTAATATATTACTTTGCATGCACAATATTATGTCTTCTCCGTGTTTTGCTTTGCACTGATCTCTTCCCCTTCACCTCATTCCTACCCAGATTAGGGGGGTTAGTGAGGTTTTTCCATTTATCAACTGATACTACTGTTGGCAGTGTCAGAAGGTTATACAATCCTACAACTGTCTTCCCCTTCACCGATGCCTGTGCACTGGGGAAGCTTTCTTCTAACCATGATCAATGCAGGAGAAAATGTGTTATTAATGATCTCTTTTGACAGTGTGATAGCAGAAACCAAGGTTAAATATTGCTTAGGAATATGATATATAATTCAGAGAATAAAAGGGCAGGGCAACTCACTCCATTTTTCTCGCCCGGAGAATTCCATGGACAGAGGAGCCCTGTGGACTACAGTCCATGGAATCACAAACAGTGGACATGACTGAGTGACTAGCACTTTTCCTATGTTAATCCCAACCTACTAATTTATTCCTCCTTCCTCCTTCCCCATTGGTAACCATGAGTTGGCTTTCAATGTCTGTAGGTCTATTTCTGTTTTATAAATAAGTTCATTTGTATCTTTATTTCTAAGATCCCACATACAAGTGATATACAATACTTGTATTTCTCTGTCTGGCTTACTCGATTTTGTATGATCTCTAGACCCATCCTCATCACTACAAATGGCATTATTTCATTTTTTTTTTTTATGGCTAAGCAACATTCCATATATACCACATCTTTTTATACATTCATCCAATTAAGCTTCTCCCATGTTTTGGCTATTGTAAATAGTGCTGCTACAAGTATCTCATCGAATGAGAGTTCTGTCTAGATATATGCCCAGGGGTGGGATTGCAGGATTATATGATAACTGTATTTTAAAACTTTTAAGGAACCTCTATACTGTTTTCCACAGTGGTTGTACAAATTTACATTTCTACCAACACAATAGGAGGGTTCTTTTTATCTACATCCTCTCCAGCATTAATTGGCTGTAGACTTTTTGATGATGACCATTCTGACTGGAGTGAGGTGATAGCTCATTGTAGTTTTGACTTGCATTTCTCATATAATTAGTGATGTTGAACATATTTTAATGTCCCTCCTGGTCATCTGTATGACTTCTTTGGAGAAATGTTTACTTAGGTCTTTTGCATATTTTTTGACTTTTTGAAAATTTTAGTGAGCTGTATGAGCTGTTTGCTGCTGCTGCTAAGTCACTTCAGTTGTTTCCGACTCTGTGTGACCCCATAGACAGCAGCCCACCAGGCTCCCCCCTTCCTGGGATTCTCCAGGCAAGAACACTGGAGTGGATTGCCATTTCCTTCTCCAATGCATGAAAGTGAAAAGTGAAAGTGAAGTCACTCAGTCGTGTCTGACTCTTAGCGACCCCATGGACTGCAGCCTACCAGGCTCCTCCATCCATGGGATTTTCCAGGCAAGAGTACTGGAGTGGGGTGCCATCGCCTTCTCCGTATGAGCTGTTTACATACTTTCTAAATTAATCACTTATTGGCTGCATCATTTGCAAATATTTTCTCCCATTCTGTAGATTGTCATTTTGTTTATGGTTTCCTTTGGTGTGCAAAAACTGTCAAGTTTAATTATGCCCATTTGTTTATTTTAGTTATTTCCATTACTCTAGGAGATGAATTAAAAAAAAACTATATTGCTGTAGTTTATTGTCAAAGAGTGTTCTGCCCAGGTTTTCATCTAGAATTCTTATAGTATCTGGTCTTACATTGAGGTCTTTAGTCCATTTTGAGTTTATTTTTGTGTATGGTGTTAGAGAATGTTCTCATTTCATTCTTTAGATGGAGCTATCCGGTTTTTACAGCATCACTTACTGAAGACATTGTCTTTTCTTCATTGTATGTTCTGTCCTCCTTTATCATAGACGAATTGACCATAGGTGTGTGATTTTATTTCTGGACATTCTATCCTGTTCCCATTGATCTACATAGCTGTTTCTTTGCTAGTACCATGCTGATGACTGTAGCTTTGCAGTATAGCCTGAAGTCAGGGAGTCTGATTCTTCCAGCTCTGTTCTTTTTCAAGATTGCTTTGGCATTTCAGGGTCTTTTGTATGTCCATACAAATTTAATTTTTTTGTTCTAGTTATGTGGAAAATGCCATTGGTAATTTGATTTGGGGGAATTTGTGAGTGTGTATTCAGTCGTGTCTGACCCTTTGCGACCCCATAGACTATGGCCTGCCAGGCGGCTCTGTCCATGGAATTCTCCTGGCAGGAATATTGAAGTGGGTAGCCATTCTCTTCTCCAGGGGACCTTCCTGACCCAGGGATCAAATCCAGGTCTTTTGCACTGCAGGCAGATTCTTTACCATCTGAGTCAGCAGGGAAGCCTTTGATAGGGGTTGCATTGAATCTTTAGGTTGCCTTGGGTGGTATAGTCATTTTAACAATATTGACTCTTCCTAATCAAGAACATGGAATACCTTTTCATCTGTGTGTATCATTTTAGATTTCTTTCATCTGTGTTTTGTAGTTTTCAGAGTACAAGTTTTTTGTCTCCTTAGAGGTTTATTCCTAGGTGTACTTTTCGATATGATGGGAAATGGGATTGTTTCCTTAATTTCTTTTTCTGATATTTCATTGTTAGTGTATAGGGATGCAACAGCTTTCTATGCATTAGTTTTGTATCCTGCAACTTTACCAAATTCATGATGAGCTCTAGTAGTTTTCCGGTAGTGACTTTATGATTTTCTACATATAGTTATATGTCATCTGGAGGAAATGGCAACCTACTCCAGTACTCTTGCATGGAGAATCCCATGGACAGAGGAGCTTGGCAGGCTACAGTCCATAGAGTCACAAAGAGTCTGACACAACTCAAGTGACTTAGCATGCAGCCTGCAAATAGTGACAGATTTATCTCTTCTTTTTCCGTTTGGATTGTCTATTTCTTTTCCTTTTCTGTTTGCTCTGCCTAGAATTTCCAAACCTATCTTGAATAAAAGTGGTGAGAATGTGCATCCTTGACTGAAATGCTTTCAGCTTTTCATCTTTTGGTGTGATAACATCTATGGGTTTATCATATATGGACTTTATTATTTTGAGGTATGTTCACTCTGTGCCTACATTCTGGAGAGGTTTCTATTTTTTATTTTTTTAATCATAAATGGATGTTGAGCATAAAAGCAAAAAAAAAAAAAAGAAGTTATCATCATCCTCATCTTTTGAAGTGAAAATATTATGCCTCCAAAATACTAGAAACTAACATAATTGATGACTGGGACAGGACTAATTTATTTATGTTCTCCACTGAGAGTATGTACAATAAAGATTATAAATCCCAAAGAAGTTATTCAGGGGAGAAAAAAAGACTGTGATCCTCACAACACTGTCCCATACCCAGGCTAATGATTATTATCCTGTTAGCTTTAGGCTTCAGTCTCTGTTGAATGTAAAACACTGCATTGAAGAATCAAGCGTTAAGCCAGTACTTTTCTACCTTTTTAAGTCTATCTTGACTTTTCTAAAATATGCAAATATCAAAACATTCGAGTAACCCTCAGTTGAGAATGCTTCAATAATTCACATAATCGAACACATCTCCACCACTCAAGATTTTTTTTAAGTTTATATTTTATTTAAAATAAAACAAGATTTCCCCCCCCTCTTCCCACTGCAATTATGGAATTATTTTGTTGAGTGTACTTTATCAAATCTCCATTTTAACTGTATACCCAGACTCCTTTTAGACCCTTCCACACACACAGAGGGCATGCCTGTTAGGAGCTATTCTCTGGGAGCCTGTTGTGTTTCTGCCCTTTCTATGAGCACAGCAATGCCACCTTTTGTCCTGGACTTTTCCAGTCTATACTGTATCATGCACAGCCTTGAAAGACAAAGGTAGTGTGGTATTTGCCTAAGCAGAATGTATGTATGTTTGTTGTCCACTCTAACTAAGATGATGTCCTCTTGGGGGCAGATGCTGGGCAGGTTTCATATGTGGCCTTTCATAAAAGATGGGGGTTTCCTGAGCTTGGGACTCCTTTACTGACGTGCACCCTCCTGTGTGGAAAAGCATCCTCTGGCCTCCATGGTGCCACCTGGTGGAAACTATGGCTTAGGGTCCCGGGACTAATGATGATGCTCTGGCCACTGCTACTGCCTGGATAATAAAGTGTCCTTTGTCCCTGACCCAGAAGCCAGGACCTCTGCCAGCATCCGTGGAGCTGTGGCGGGCTAACTTGTTAGCTGACAAGCAGGAAACAATCCCAGGTCCCTCATGATGCCTGATGTTGCTCTATCAATCTGTGTTTTAAGATGCTTTCATTTAAATCCGTTTTCTTCTTTCTTCCTGAGAACTGGTGTAACTGGAGGAAACGGGCGGCGGAAAAGAAGCAGGTGGTCAAAGAGCACACCGGGTTCCAGAGGGGAAAGAAACCAGGCACAGCAAGTGCTGAGGATGGGCTCTGGAGAAGGTGGGGGATTAGCGGCTCCGGACACCAGCTCCATCCACTTCACAGCTGAGCCTGGGGCCCCTCCTGCTGTCAGCCTGCCGCCTCAGCGCGGATCTCCTGAGTGTGGTTGCGGGTGATTAATCACGCCCCACAAGCATAAACCAGGCCTCTTAGCATTTGTTTATATGAATTCTCACACAAATCCACTTCTTCAAATTAAAACTGAGACAACCATCTGTAACTAATTCCACATTTCCTAAGAGAATGAAACAGAAGTAAAGTGTTAGTCGCTCAGTCATGTCCAACTGTTTTCGACCCTGTGGGCTGCAGCCCACCAGGCTCCTCTGTCCATGGGATTCTCCAGGCAAGAACCACTGGAGTGGGTGCCATTCTCTTCTCCAGGGTATGTCCCAACCCAGGGATTGAACCCGAGTCTCCTGCATTGCAGGTTGATTCTTTACCATCTGAGCCACCAAGGAAGCCCAGGTAAATGCTTTTTAAAAAGAAAAAGAAAACGGCAACTACTTTTCTAACTTCTAAAAAGTAGCTTGTCTTCCATAAATCTCAGTGTACTCTCTGCTCCCTTCAAGGCAGCATGCCAGCATAATTGTAACAGACAAACTTCATTTCTCTAAAGACTCTCTGCATTAATCCTCAATCTCTGAGGAACTCGTTTAGCCAGCAGTGGAAAAAAAAACAAAAAACCAAAAAAACTCAGTCTTGAAAAAAATATACTCTTCAATCAAAACTTAGAAATGACCCTCACTTAAGTTTGAGTGAACTCCGGGAGTTGGTGATGGACAGGGAGGCCTGGTGTGCTGTGATTCATGAGATCACAAAGAGTCGGACACGACTAAGCGACTGAACTGAACTCAACTGAAGCAAAAGTAAATCATCTACAAAATAATCCATTTAAAACTCAGCAGGATATTGCTGTGTTTGAATAACTATTAAATAAGTTTGAAATGTAGTATATTATTTTAGCTTTCATGGTGTATTTCCTGAAAATGGAAGTTTACATTTCATAATACCTACCATTTGAGTTGAATTTATTAATATTTTCATGGGATACCATGCTATGGAATTTTAATACTTTTAATTATACAAATTAATAGCCCTTATTCTCTGAGGGAAACTTTTATTTGACCCCATCTCATGGCATGATGGGCTTCCCTAATGGCTCAGTGGTAAAGAATCCACCTGCCAATTCAGGAGACATGGGTTCGATCCCTGGGTCAGGAAGATCCCCTGGAGAAGGAAATGGCAACCCACTCTGGTATGCTTGCCTGGGAAATCCCATGGACAGAGGAACCTGGTGAGCTACAGTTTATGGGGTTGCAAAAGAGTCAGAGACGACTTAGCAACTAAACAGCAACACCATGACATGATGCTAAAACTTCGATTCGTTAGAGTGCAATATTCCAGACTGCTGATCTTACTGGTTAAATTCTGGATCAGTTCTGACTAGTCAGAATTAATATTTTTCATTCGTTTCACCTGTTACACCTCTCAAAACTCTGTTATTGTGGCTTCTTGTTGCAGTAAGTCTAAAGGAGTCTTTCCTTGGATGAATAAGGATGAATCACGGTCTAAATTCCATTATTCATATCATCAGTTATCACTTGAAATCACTGAAAACACATGCTGTTACCGGGTTATCAGATGCTGTGCCACTGAGTTGCTTAACTTGAAGTTCATTAAACAAAACAGCAGCATGCTGAAATCCACCAATTTCAGTTTGTTTCTTAAAGGGAAAGAAAAAAAGGAAAACTTCAATTAGGAGGGCTAGAGGGCTTCTCTGGTGGCTCATTGGTGAAGAATCTGCCTGCCAAAGCAGGAGATATAGGCTTGATCTCTGATATCCCAAGATCCCACATGCCTGGGGGCAACTAAGCCTGTGAGTCACAACTATAGAGCCTGTGCCCTAGAGCCCAAGCTCCAAGACGAGAAGTCACCAGGAAGAGAAGCCTGCTCTCTGCAACTAGAGGAAAGCCAATGCAGCGACGGAAGCCCAGCCCAGCCAAAAATAAATAAAATACGATAAAAGGAATACTACGACTTTTCTAAATGTTTAGCCATAAAATACTATATTTTCCAGTTTCTCAGGTGACTTTTGCTTAAATCTTTTAAGATCATTAAAAGCTGCCTTTAAATACTTTTAAAACTTTGAGCTCAAACTGCTTTTGACAATTTTAATTTTTATTGGAGTATAGTTGGCAACCCACTCCAGGATGCTTGCCTGGAAAAGTCCATGGACAGAGAGTGGGCAGGCTATAATCCATGAGGTCACAAAGGGTCAGACATGACTGAGCGGCTAACACGTTCGCTTTCTTTCCTAGTTTATTTACAATGTGTGTTAGTTTCTGTTGTCAGCAAAGTGAACCTGTTATACATATACATTTCCTCTTTTTTTGGATTTCCTTCCCATTTAGGTCACCACAGAGCATTGAGTAGAGTTCCTTGTGCTATATAGTAGGTCTGATTAGCAATCTATTTTTGACATAGCTGTGTATATATGTCAATCCCAGTTTACCAATTTATCCCACCTCCCAATGTTTTTGACAGTTTTAAATAGACAAAAGTAACTGAAAAAAAATACTGAATTATCTCAACTTTGGAAATAATACATACTTTAATAACGTTATGGAAAAACACGTGGCAGTAATAGAGTATTATAATGTTCTCAAACACTATGCTTAAATGTTTCAGCTGTGGGACAGAATGTGTGTGGTACTGAATCACACTAAATTTTCTACTCTCTGGAGGGTATTATTGGTTGTTCTAAGTCTTCTGAGAAAAATCCTTCCATTGGTTTACCTGCAGCAATTGAGGTGAGGGCAAGCTGCAGACTTTCTTGGCAATTTCTTCCCTGTCTCTCTCTGTAGGACAATGATACTGATCAGGAGGAAGCCACCTGCACAAGGAATCGTGAAATGAACTTCACACCCGCAACTCCCAAGTCTCAGATGGCACATTCCTGCTATTTTCAGCAGTGTGTTCTTCACATCACTCAGGGGTGCTCTTTCACACTGGGTCCCTTCTGTAATTTGTGATTCTGTAGGAAATGGACAAAGGAAGCTGCCTTTGCTGGTCTCTGTAGAGATGGCTGCTCTGGATGACTGATTCTCAAGTGGGCATGAAAGACTCAGGAGTGCTGAGGTGCGGTGTCCTTTCTTTGTATTTAGGAGTAGGGCACATACTTGCACTCTCCACTTCAACAAGAGACAAAGACTGAAGGCAAGTTTGCACTGAACACAGCATTCCTTCATGCAAGGGGTTGAAATTCTGTCTGTTGTGCTGTTTCATCCTCCAGAGAGGTCTGTGTTGGAAGTGGGGAGACTGCTCATTTTTTTTTCCCTTAGAAATGTATAAAAAGAAAATAGGCTCTTGGAATGACCATTGCTAGCTAACATTTCATTTTTAACAAACTCGTGTGCTCAGTGGGCCTGATGCTAGCTATAAAGGAATGCCTGGCACATAGCTGTTTCTAATTTGACTTGGTAGCTATAATTTAAAATGTGTGTGTGTGTGTGTGTGTGTGTGTGCGCGCGCGCGCGCGCGTGCTCAGTCATATCTGACTCTTTGTGACCCCATGGACTGTAGCCCACCACGCTCCTCTGTTCATGGAATTTTCCAGGCAAGAATACTGGAGTGGGTTGCCATTTCCTTCTCCAGGGGATCTTCCTGACCCAAGAATCAAAGCCGTGTCTCTGTGTCTTCTGCATTAGCAGCCAGGTTCTTTTATCACTCGTACTACCTACGAAGCCCAATTAAAATATGGGAGATTTAAAACTTGTGCATTAGTTTGCTTGGGCTGTCATAACAAAGTACCACAGACTGGGTGGCTTAAACAGCAGAAATTTATTTTCTCACAATTCTTGAGGTGAGACATTTGAGATGAAGCTGTTGGCAGAATGGGTTTCCCCTAAGGTCTCTCTTCTGGGCTGGGAGGTGGCTGTCTTCTCCCTGTGTCCTCACAGGGCCTTCCTTCTGTGTGTGAGTCTGTCCTCATCGTTGATTTATTTATTTTTTTCTACAAGGGATTCCAGTCTTATTAGATTAGGGCTCACCTGTAGGGCCTCATTTTAATTTGATTACTGCTTGAAGGTCTTGTGTACAAATACATTCTGAGTTCCTGTGGGTGATGTCTTCAATCTCCCTCCATGATGAATTTTGTGTGTGTGCTTAGTTCCTCAGTCGTGTCTGACTCTTTGCGATCCCATGGACTGTGGCCTACCAGGTTCCTCTGTCCATGGAATTGTTTTAGGGAAGAATACTGGAGTGGGTTGTCATTTCCTCCTCTAGAGGATCTTTCCAATCCAGGGATCAAACCTGTGTCTCCTGTGTCTCCTGCACTGCAGGCAGATTCTTTACCCACTGAGCTACCAGGGAAGCCTTTTGTCTTATGGAGTTTATATTCTATGCCTGTGGGGGTGTGCTCAGATGTATTAGACTTTTTGCAGTCCCGTGGACTACAGCCTGCCAGCCTCCTCTGTCCATAGAATTTTCCAGGCAAGGAAACAAGGGTGGGTTGCCATTTTCTTCTCCAGGGGATCTTCCCAAACCAGGGATTGAACCTGCTTCTTTTGTGTCTCTTGCATTGGCAGGCAGATTCTTTACCACCGTGCCATCTGGGAGGCCCAGATGAATTTTGAATTTGGGGCAACACAATTCAATCCAGTTAGAACCCAGATAACTGGTTCTTCTTAAAAGAGCAGAATCCAGAAAACTGAAATTTCTTCCAGTTTTCAAATCCATTCTCTGTACGGTTAGTATCACAGTCTTTCTAAATCTCATTGTATGCTTAACACTCTTCCCAGTCTCCCTGCTGCCTTCTGGATGGATTCCAATTCCTTAGCAGAACATGAAAATCCTTGTGGTCTTTCCCCCGCCCATTCTTGCTTCTCATCTCCCTCCGCCATACTGAGTTTGAAGTTCAAGTGTGCCAAGTTTTATCAGGGTCTTCCCCTTGGCATGTGCAATTCTTTTTACCTAAAATGCCCTTTTCTGTGTTTGCTTTCTGTGATTTGTTTTCTGGCTGACTCTTCCTCTATCAAAACTGCCATGTCACTGCCTAGGAGTCACTTCCGTGACTCCTCATCCAGGGAACATGCCCTGTACATTCTCCCTGCCCTGCCTCGACACTCTACATTGCAGTCCCTGAGAAACTGAAATGGTTTAGTTATGTGTTTCTCCACTGGAATGTGAATCCTTGAGGACCGTGTCTTTCTTCTCTGTGTTCCCAGAGCCTAGCCCCCTGCACCCCAGAAGGTGAGGGGCTTAACGAAATGCCTGGAATGAACTAATGAATACACAAAAGGACGAATCCACAGGCAACTCTCCCATGCAGGTATCATTAGCAGCCTGTCCCACAGACTGAGACAGACCTTGGTTTGAAATCCAGCTCACTGCCAAGCTTTTAACTATAGTAACTTGGACTGTTCCATAACTTGAAGCTTTGATTTCTTCATCTGAAAAATTGGAGTGAAGATTAAAATTACTTCATTGAGTTCTGTAATGTTTTAAAATGAGAAACACAGGAATAACCTTGCATATTGTGAAGAATTAAATTATTTATAATAATAATTATTATTATCCCACAATGAAGGAGGCAGGATTTTAACTCCAGCTACTGTCGCTGACAGCACTTTTCTATGACATCAATGATATGTATCATAGACTGAGAAAATACCGACCCTGTTTACTGAATATCACTGTACTTCTTCTCTGGACTAGTTCTAAGGCAGACTATTAGGATATGTCAGCTACAGTCAGAAAGAGCTAAAGAATCTAGCAATCCATTAATCGCTAGAAATACTCTCCCAGGTTTAGGTAGCCCTGTAATTAGACGGCAGCACTAAGATCCATCCAAATGTGTCATTTCTCAAAAGGCAAAATACACTGATGTGAAAAATTAGTAGGGTCAGAAGCAAATAGAGGAAGGAAAGAAGAGGGACCGAGTGCCTGGAGGAACCTGCCTGTCATGTGAATAGGGAAGGAAGCCTGGGGTTGTGGTGCAATTCTTTAAAAGGTGGAATTCACTAGCACTTTGGTGCTCAGATGCTGGCCGGCTTCAGAACCAGCTGGAGGGCTGGTCCAACAAGATCACGGCTCCCGGCCAGAGTTTGGTTCAGCAGGTCTGGGATAAGGCCAGAGAATGCATGCTGCTGGTTATGGGACCACACTGAGATCTGCTGGATGAGAATATAGGAAGAAGAGGTGAAGCTTTCAGGAGAAAGAGGGTATACTGTCAGCGGTTGAGACATGAACTGTGAACTTCCAGATGTTCAAGCTGGTTTTAGAAAAGGCAGAGGAACCAGAGATCAAATTGCCAACATCCGCTGGATCATTGAAAAAGCAAGAGAGTTCCAGAAAAACATCTATTTCTGCTTTATTGACTATGCCAAAGCCTTTGACTGTGTGGATCACAATAAACAGTGGAAAATTCTGAAAGAGATGGGAATACCAGACCACCTGATCGGCCTCTTGAAAAATCCGTATGCAGGTCAGGAAGCAACAGTTAGAACTGGACATGGAACAACAGAATGGTTTCAAATAGGAAAAGGAGTACATCAAGGCTGTATATTGTCACCCTGTTTATTTAACTTATATGCAGAGTACATCATGAGAAACGCTGGGCTGGAAGAAGCACAAGCTGGAATCAAGATTGCCGGGAGAAATATCAATCACCTCAGATATGCAGATGACACCACCCTTATGGCAGAATGTGAAGAGGAACTCAAAAGCCTCTTGATGAAAGTGAAAGTGAAGAGTGAACAAGTTGGCTTAAAACTCAACATTCAGAAAATGAAGATCATGGCATCTGGTCCCATCACTTCATGGGAAATAGATGGAGAAACAGTGGAAACAGTGTCAGACTTTATTTTTGGGGCTCCAAAATCACTGCAGATGGTGACTGCAGCCATGAAATTAAAAGATGCTTACTCCTTGGAAGGAAAGTTATGACCAACCTAGACAGCATATTCAAAAGCAGAGACATTACTTTGCCAACAAAGGTGCGTCTAGTCAAGGCTATGGTTTTTCGAGTTGTCATGTATGGATGTGAGAGTTGGACTGTGAAGAAAGCTGAGCGCCGAAGAATTGATGCTTTTTAAGTGTGGTGTTGGAGAAGACTCTTGAGAGTCCCTTGGACTGCAAGGAGATCCAACCAGTCCATTCTAAAGGAGATCAGCCCTGCGATTTCTTTGGAAGGACTGATGCTGAAGCTGAAACTCCAGTACTTTGGCCACCTCATGCAAAGAGTTGACTCATTGGAAAAGACTCTGATGCTGGGAGGGATTGGGGGCAGGAGAAGAAGTGGGTAGCAGAGGATGAGATGGCTGGATGGCATCACTGACTCGATGGACATGAGTTTGAGTGAACTCCAGGAGTTGGTGATGGACAGGGAGGCCTGGCATGCTGCAATTCATGGGGTTGCAAAGAGTCGGAGATGACTGAGCGACTGAACTGAATGAACTGAGACAGGTTTCTGTGACATGGGATGAAAGACACAAAGAGGAGGAGTTCATTTGGAAAATGACAAGGGCTGTCTCCTCCTGGGAGGCTAGAGGAACACAATAGGAAGGAAAGGAAGCCCAGGTGGGATTTCACAAGAAGGTGGAGCAGAATGTGATCAAGCACCTGCGAAAGCTCTGACAGCCAGAGCACAGAAATGGATACAGAGTCTTTCGAGCTTTGGCCAGTTTAGGGAGTGTAGTTGAGATCAAAATACTACATACTTCTGTTTCCTTCTAATTAAACATTCATTTCCTTTTTAAGAGCTGTGCATGAAACAATCTCTCAGAAATCAGGTCTTCGGCAAAATGAATGTGGTTCATTGTAATCATGTATGCCTGCATGGGTGCTAAGTTGCTTCAGTCATGTCCGACTCTTTGCAACCCTTTGGACTGTAGCCCATCAAGCTCTTCTGTCTGTGGGATTTTCCAGGCAAGAATACTGGAGTGGGTAGCCATGCCCTCCTTCAGGGAATCTCACTGACCCACGGATTAAACCCACATCTCTTATGTCTCCTGCATTGGCAGGCGGGTTCTTTACCACAAGTGACACATGGGAAGCCCTCAGTTCAGTTCAGTTCAGATGCTCAGTCGTGTCCGACTCTTTGTGACCCCATGAATCGCAGCACGCCACGCCTCCCTGTCCATCACCATCTCCCGGAGTTCACTCAGACTCACGTCCATCGAGTCAGTGATGCCATCCAGCCATCTCATCCTCTGCCGTCCCCTTCCCTTCCTGCCCACAATCCCTCCCAGCATCAGAGTCTTTTCCAATGAGTCAACTTTTCACAAGAGGTGGCCAAAGTACTGGAGTTTCAGCTTCAGCATCAGTCCTTCCAAAGAACACCCAGGGCTGATCTCCTTTAGAATGGACTAGTTGGATCTCCTTGCAGTTCAAGGGACTCTCAAGAGTCTTCTCCAACACCACAGTTCAAAAGCAGCAATTCTTTGGCACTCAGCCTTCTTCACAGTCCAACTCTCACATCCATACATGACTACAGGAAAAACCATAGCCTTGACTAGACGAACCTTTGTTGGCAAAGTAATGTCTCTGCTTTTCAATATGCTATCTAGGTTGGTCATAACTTTCCTTCCAAGGAGTAAGCATCTTTTAATTTCATGACTGCAATCACCATCTGCAGTGATTTTAGAGCCCCCAAAATAAAGTCTGACACTGTTTCCTCATCTATTTGCCATGAAGTGATGGGACCAGATGCCATGATCTTCGTTTTCTGAAAGTTGAGCTTTAAGCCAACTTGTTCACTCTCCTCTTTCACTTTCATCAAGAGGCTTTTTAGTTCCTCTTTACATTCTGCAATAAGGGTGGTGTCATCTGCATATCTGAGGTGATTGATATTTCTCCTGGCAATCTTGATTCCAGCTTGTGCTTCTTCCAGCCCAATGTTTCTCATGATGTACTCTGAAGCCCATAATCATGTATAAACAAAGGTAAACACCCCATCCCTCCAAAAAACTTTGGCACACATTCCCCTCAGGATAATTTACTATCAGGCAAAAACAGGATCTTATGAGATAAAATTCAGCTTTGGTGTTTTAAAAATAAGATTGCCCATCTTGTTATTTTGTTTACACTTCTCTGTCTGTGGCAGTGTTGTTTAGATGGATTAAGAAGTGTGGAGCATTTGGCAAATTCTGAAGTCCTCTAGAGTTTGTACACTTGAGGCTCCTCTGAGCCAGTTAGAAAAATAGAAGAATAAAGGCAAAAAATGAAATAAAGAAGAAATAGAAAACCCAAAGTTAACTGGATTGTTCTTTTCCCCTCCGGAAATAGTATTTTTCAGTGGTTTATATATGAATGCCTTCAATAAAGCACACCAGACTCGTGTCCAGGATATCAAATTGTTAGGCAGACTTTCCAGAGATCTAGGATATGACTGACTCCTTGCACTAGAATTGCAGCTCACAGCACAGGCCACCAGAAAACTGGTCCATGGCCTCCGCTCCTGCCCTGTAAGCAAAGATCTTAGTTTTTGTGAGGTAAGTTTCTCAAATACATAGTGTTTTTGCTTTTTACAAGAACCCCCATTAAAAAAAATTATTTTTCAGAACTTGGTCCTAGTTTGGTATATTAATGAAGTATAATGAAGTATATTTAACTTTAATTTTAACATAAAATTTATGAAAATTGGTCTTTAGCTTACACCCTGAATTAAAATTACTCTGGGGTTTACTGGAAATACACTTTATTAGGAGTTAGGAGGTTGTTACTTGCAAGCTATTTTGCCTTAGGCTAGACTCTAACTTTCTGCAGACTGTGGTTTCCCATCCACAAAATATGAGGATCAAAGAGGATTCCCACGGCCCCTCAACTCTCTGCGGGCACCCCATTCTCCTTCTTGTTCTCTCCTTCTAGAATGTACAGAGTGAGTTATTTTTATATCCTTTCCCCCTCCTTTTCCCATCTTTCTCATTGAGAACATTTCCTCTGATACATGTATCTTTCAATCTTCCAGGTAAGAGTCGTGCTTTTTTTCCTTATCATTTGAATTTAGTCCTTTAAAAACCATAATGAGCTTATGCCAGGAAAGGGACAATATTCAGCCCAAGTATTATATCATAATCATTTTTCTGTCTTCTGAGATCAATTCAGTTAACATTTTTCATATCTCCTTCACAAAGCACTTTATGTAAGTATAATGTTACAGTGAATTTAATCTGACTAACAGTGACATAGTTTAATGCTTCATAAATTTTCTGGTTTGCCAGCTAACTGAATGCTGCAAACTAACTGACAAAGTGATGGGTACACCATTACTTGCAGTGATTTATGCAAATTGACTATAATTATTTCTTCTTCTTTAGGAATTGTCATGACTAGAATGCATATCAATACCTCCAGCCTTCAGGCCAACACTACCACAATACTAATGTCACAATCAGTGTTCATTGCTATGGAAATTACATGCAGATGATATGTGATAATGACCTAAAGAACCATTGATAGAAATTTCTTACTTGGACAATCTCTTAGCCAGAATTTGTAACACATTCTATTCGCAGAGAAACTTCGTTTCCTGGCATGGCTTTAGCAACAGAACAATATAGAAAACCACATGACATCCCTAGTTTCCTTTCTAAGCACATCAAAAATATGTGCTCAGAACATCAAAATATCAAGACTTGTTTTCATATTCGATTTTGCCATATCAGCTTCTCAAGAACTAATTCCAGACTGCTTAAATAATAAATTATCTGCTCTTGAGGCTTTCAAGAAATTGCCATATCATGATATAAGTAGGAAGAAAAAAAACTTTTTGAATCATAATGAACAGTATTGATATTAACCACTTAACAGATACATGGCTTGCAAATATATTTTTCCCATTCCCTAGTTTTATTTATTTATTCATTTTTTTGATCCTTTCTTTTGCTGTGCAGCAGTCTTTCAGTTGAACGTCCTCCCACTTGGTTTTGATGCTGTTTGTGTTCCAGGTTTCAAATCCGAAAACCCACTGCCAAGACCCATGTTACGAAGTTTTCTTCCTATGTTTTCTTCTAGAAATTATAAGATTTCTGGTCAAACATTTAACTCTTTAATCTATTTCAAGTTACTTTTTGTGAGTGGTGTAATTGTGAGGTCTAGTTTTATTCTTTGACATGTGAATAACTAATTTTCCTAGTAACATTTGTTGAAGAGACTCTTTCCTTCATTGCTTTTGCCTTTCTTGTCAAATAATAATTGACTATATATACATGGTTTATTTCTAGGCTTCCAATCCTGTTCCATCCATCTTTGTTTTTGTTTTCATGCCAATATCATGCTGTTTTGATTATCATAGCATTATAATATAGCTTGAAAATCAGGAAGTGTGATGTTTATCTCTTTGTTCTTTTTTCTCAAGATTACTTTGGCTATGTAGGTTCCTTTGTGGTTTCACACAAATTTTAGGATTGCTTTTTCTACTATTGTTTTATTATATATAAAACAGTGATTTTAATTCAGGGAGGAACCTTGATAGAGACTGCATTGACTCTGCAGTTGGGCTTTGAATAATATAGACACATTAACAATATGAATTCTTCCAATCCATGACCCCTGGCTACTTTTTCATTTGTGTCAGCTTTGATTTCTTTCATCAGTGTCTTACAGTTTTTAATAGAGAGATTGTTCACCTCCTTGGTTAAATGTTTTCCTAAGTATTTTATTGGTTGTAATGCTATTGTAAATAGGATCATTTTGTTTATTTCTTTTTTGGATAATTTGTTATTACTGCATAGAAATATTACTGATTTTTGTATGCAATTTGGTATCTTGCAAACTCACTGAATACAATATCAATGTCTAATTGTTTTAGTGGAGTCTTGGATTTTCTGTATATAAAATCATGTCATTTGAAAAAATAGAAACAGGTTTACTTCTTTCTAATTTTGATGCCTTTTATCAATCTGGCTAAGACTTCTAGTACCATATTAAATAGGAGTGATCAGAGCCTATGTCCTTGTCTTGTTCCTGATCCTAGAGAAAAAGTTTTCAACCTTTAACTTTTGAGTATAATGTTAGCTGTGGACTGGTTACATGCTTTTATTAGGTCGAGGTGTTTTCCTTCATACCTGATTTCTTAAGCATTTTTAACATGAACAGAGGTTAAATTTTGTCAAGTGCTTTTTTTTTTTTTTTTTTTGCATTTATTGAGATGATCATATGATTTGTTTCTTTCATTCTATTAATGTGATGTATCACAGTGATTGATTTGAATATGTTGAACCATCCCTGCATTCCAGGAATAAATCCCACTTGATCATGGTAAATGATTTTTTAATATGCTGCAACTTTGTTTGTTACTACTTTATTGAGAATTTTTGCATCTATATTTATCAGGAATGACATCTTTTAGCTTCCTTTTCTAATAGTGCTTTTTTCTGGCTTTGGTATCAGGGTAATGCTGTACTTATAAAATAAGTTTGGGAATGTTCCCTCCTCTTCAAACTTTTTGAAAAAGCTTAAGAAATACTGATGTTAATTCTGGGCTTTCCAGGTGGCACTAGTCATAAAGAATTTAGCTGCCAGTGCAGGAGATTCAGGACATGCAAGTGTGATCCCTGGGTTGGGAAGATCCCCTGGAGGAGGATGTGAAACCCATTCCAGTATTCTTGTCTTGAGAATCCTGTGGACAGAGGAGCCTGGTGGGCTATGGTCCATACGGTCACAAACAGTTGGACACAATTCTATTTTAATCCTACATTAAATGTTTGGCAAAATTCACCAGTGAAGCCATCCAGTCCTGGGCTTTTGTTCATTGGAAGATTTTTGATTACTGAATCAATCTTTTTGCTAATAATTAGTCTGTTGAGATTGTCTATTTCTTCCTGATTCAGTTCCGGTAGGTTGCATGTTTCAAAGAATTTTTCCACTTCTACCAGGTTCCAGTTGGTTAGTATATAGTTATCACATTAGCCTCTTATGATCCTTTGTATTTCTTTGGCATCAGTTATAATGTTTCCTTTTTAATTTATACATTTGTTGATTTGAATCCTACCTTTTTTTCTCTATGTTAGTTCAGATAACAGTTTGCTAATTTTGTTTAACTCTTCAAAGAATAAACTCTTAGTTTTGTTCATCTTTTCTGTTGTCCTCCTATTCTCTATCTCATTTGTTTCTCCTCTAATATTTATTATTTCCTTTTTTTCTGATAATTTTGGACTTATTTTGTTCTTCTTTTTCTAATCCCCTTACTGGTGATCTAATTAATAGGATCGAGTGCTTACTTCTTTAAGGCATAGACTTAGGTTGTTTGAGATCTTTCTTGTCTCTTAATGTAGACATTTATTGTCATCAACTTTTCTCTTGGAACCTTTGCTTCATCCCATAAATTCTGGTATGCTGTGTTTCCATTTTCATTTGTCTCAAGATATTTTTTCCCCTTTTATTTTATTCTTTGATCTATTGGTCGTTACCAGTCATATTCTATTCAGAATGCAAGTTGTCTTTGGATATTTTCTTGTTATTTATCAGTTGCTAAGTTGTGCTCAACTCTTTGTGATTCCATGGACTGCAGTACACCAAGCTTCTGTTCTTCACTGTGTCCAGGGTTTGCTCAACCTCATGCACATTTGAGTCAATGATGCCATCCAACCATCTCTTTCTCTGTCACCCCCTTATTCTTCCTTCAATCTTTCCCAGCATCAGAGTCTATTCCAATGAACTGGCTCTTCACATCAGGTGTCCAAAGAATTAGAGATTCAGCATCAGTCCTTCCAAAGAATATTCAGGGTTGATTCCTTTAGGATTGACTGGTTTGATCTCCTTGCAATCCAAGGGACATTCAAGAGTCTTCTCCAATACCACAATTCAAAAGCATCAATTCTTCAGCACTCAGCCTTCTTCCAGCTCTCACATCTGTATATGAGTACTAGAAAAACCACAGCTTTGACTAAAAGGACCTTTGTTGGCAAAGGTCTCTGTTGGCAAAGATGTCTCTGCTTTTTGATATGCTGGTTTAGGTTTGTCATCGTTTTCCTTCCAAGGAGCAAGTGTCTTTTAATTTCATGGCTGCAGTCACCGTTCGCAGTGATTTTGAAGCCCAAGAAAATAAAATCTGTCACTGCTTCTACTTTAACTCTTCTATTTGCCATGACATGATGGGAGCAGATGCTATGATCTTAGTTTTTTTAATTTTAAGCCAGCTTTTTCACTCTCCTCTTTCATCCTCATCAAGAGACTCTTTATTTTCTCTTTGCTTTCTGCCATTAAATTGATATTATCTTTATGTCTGAGGTTGTTGATATTTCTCCTGGCAATCTTGATATTTTCTTACTTAATTAATACTAAGCACTGAAGTTTAGATATCATCTTCATTTTTATAATGAGGAAACACTCTGAAGGAGGTTAAATAATTTTTCCATGGTTACCATCTTGGTAAGAGAATCCCTGGTCAATTTTCTTTGTTGGAATATTTTCAACACCAGCCCTTTCTCTACCACAACCTAACGCAACCATTCCCCTTTATAACAAAGTTTCTGTTCTTTGGTAACAAGTACTAAAACAGTTATAAGTTGTTGGCATTAGATACAAAAAATTGACTGCTCCACCAAGATAAAAGAATAGTAGTTTGAATTTGTCTTGTTATATAATGTGTGTATTTGGCTTTAACAATATGACTTTAAAAGAACTGTGGTTCACTTGAACTCAGGAGGTCTAAGGCTGAAGTCTGACTGCCTTTAAGGTACCTGGGCAGCCAAGCCCCAATTGTCAGACTACACTTTGTAAGACCCAAGGCTAAGCCAGTGTATCTTTATAAGTGGGTAGGACAATGAGACAGCTTACAGCAATAGGATGTGCCTCTATTCTCTGCAGATGATGTTGCATCTGATTGAAACCCACTGGGGATGGTCTTCTTGTGATCTCAGAAAGAACCTAGGTTTTGTTGAGGATCCTTAGACTATAAGAATAATTCCACGCACCCTTCCCCATCATCAGCATCAGGATGGTATACTATTCTAACAGTGAGAAACCCTAACCCTGCCTGTTCTCATTGGTCTTTGATCCTCAATTTAATCCCTCCTAAGTCTTTGCAGGCCTGGAGTCAGCTGTAATAGTTCCTTGGATATTTTCCACATTTGGTGAGCCTACATCTCTATGAAAGAGACATCTAACTAAGGACCAGAATATTTATTCTTACACAGATGAATATAGTCACCTAGGGGGTCAATGGAGAAGGCAATGGCACCCCACTCCAGTACTCTTGCCTGGAAAATCCCATGGGTGGAGGAGCCTGATAGGCTGCAGTCCACGGGGTTGCTAAGAGTCAGGCACGACTGAGCGACTTCACTTTCACTTTTCACTTTCATGCATTGGAGAAGGAAATGGAAACTCACTCCAGTATTCTTGCCTGGAGAATCCCAGGGACAGAAGAGCCTAGTGGGCTGCCATCTATGGGGTTGCACAGAGTTGGACACGACTGAAGCGACTTAGCAGCAGCAGCAGGGGGGTCAATAGAGACACTATGGAATACAGATATTTTATTCTAAAATTCAAATTGCTTTTTTTACACCACTTTAAAGGGATAGGAAAAAAATCACATTCTATCTTTACAAATCTGAGCAAAATCTACATCCCATTCTCAACTGCTGTCTCATCATTCACTCCCTTCTGTTCCACCACACTCAGTGTTCCACTGTTCTCACATGTCCTAGGTGTTGCCTCCTCTTCACATCTTTATCCAGATGGTTTTCAGTGGCTGGAACATCTTTTCTAACTTCTAATCATCTTATGATACTCCGTTCATATGTCGATATTTTTGTGAATCTTTTTCTATGCTACTTAGTCTCTCTTCAATTTTTCATGGTATTTCACCCTTAGCCCATCTTATTCCGTATTAAAATAAGAGTCCACAACTTTGGTCTTAACTCTGAAAGATGTTGGAATCAGGAGAGACAATACAATAAACAAAGGGGCATTGGAGCTACAGAGTAAATGGCCTGCACCCTAGATCTGTCATCCCCCTCCATGAAACTTATTTTCTTTACCGTTAATATGAGGGGATAAATAACTACCTCAAACATTTGCCACAAAGTAAATGAGATAATTTATATAAGGCATAAATAAGAATTTATATTCTTTAGAACATAAAAATATAATTCTTCATGTAGTATTTGTAACCCACAGATAAGTTATGTAATGTGTAGGTTATGTAGCATGACAATCAGACACCTTTGAATGTATCACTCAATGTAAGAATTGGGGTATTAGCACTAAAACTGATCTATGCTTGACCCCTGAACATTGAGAAATTGATATAGGTGCACTATAAATTGATATAGAATAGAAATTGATAGGGGCACTGACCCTCTGCACAAAAATCAACGTATAAGTTACAGCTGGTCTGCTGTATCCACAGTTCCCCATAGATATGATTCCTCCCTATGCATGTTTCCATATCTGAGGATTCAGCTAACCATGAACTGTGCAGCACTGTAGTGCTTACTATTAAAAAAGAAGTTGCGTATCAGTGAACCTACACAGTTCAAACCCACATTGTTTAAGAATCAGCTGTACTGCTTGTCCTTCCATTTCCATCCTCTTTACCTGAAATAAACAACTATTCTGAAATGTATGCTTTTTCTTCTCTTCTTTTTCAGCATATTGTATTAACATATGCATATTAACTGAAATTTATGGTTTTATTATATATATTCATATTTCGGTGTGTAGCTGTGGTCAGTTGAATGCTACTATTCAGTTTAGTACAGTGGCTCTGTGTGTCCAACTCTTTGCAGCCCCATGGGCTGCAGCATGCCAGGCTACCCTTTCCATCACCAACTCCCAGAGCTTGCTCAAACTCATGTCCCTCAAGGCAGTGATGCCATTCAACCATCTCGTCCTCTGTTGTCCCTTCTCCTGCCTTCAGTCTTTTCAAGGATTGGGATCTTTTCTAATGAGTCAGTTCTTCACATCAGGTGGCCAAAGTATTAGAGTGTCAGCTTCAGCATCAGCCCTTTCACTGAATATTCAGGACTGATTTCCTGTAGGATGGACTTATTGGATTTTCTTGCAGTCCAAGGGACTCTCAAGAGTCTTCTCCAACACCACAGTTCAAAAGCATCAATTCTTCAGTGTTCAGCTTTCTTTCTAGTCCAACTCTCACATGCATACATGATTACTGGAAAAACCGTAGCTTTGACTAGATGTACCTTTGTCGGCAAAGTAATGTCTCTGCTTTTTAATATGCTGTCCAGGTTGGCCATAGCTTTTCTTCCAAGGAGCAGCATCTTTTAATTTAATGGCTGCAGTCACCATCTCCAGTGATTTTGGAGCCCAAGAAAATAAAGTCTCTTGCTGTTTCCATTGTTTCTCCATATGGTCTACCATTTTTGTCCTTTATTGTGCCCATCTTTGCATGAAATGTTCCCTTGGTATGTCTAATTTTCTTTAAGAGATCTCTAGTGTTTCCCATTCTATTGTTTTCCTCTATTTCTTTGCATTGATCACTAAGGAAGGCTTTCTTATCTCTCCTTTCTGTTCTTTGGAACTCTGCATTCAGATGGGTATATCTTTCCTTTTCTCTTGTGCCTTTCACATCTCTTCTTTTCCAGGTATTTTTAAGGCCTCCTCAGCGACCATTTTGCCTTTTTGCATTTCTTTCTCTTGGGGATGACTTTCATCACAGCCTCCTGTGATGAAAACACTCTTGTACAGTGTTATAAACTTCCATCCATAGATCTTCAGGCACTCTGTCTATCAGATCTAGTCCCTTAAATTTATGTCCCATTTCCACTGTATAATGGTAAGGCATTTCATTTAAGTCATACCTGAATGGTCTAGTGGTTTTCACTACTTTCTTCAATTTAAGTCTGAATTTGGCAATGAGTTCATGGTCTGAGCCACAGTCAGCTCCTGGTTTTTCCTGACTCTATACATCTCCATCTTTGGCTGCAACGAATATAATCAATCTGATTTTGGTATTGACCATCTGGTAATGTCCATATGTAGAGTCTTCTCTTGTGTTGTTGGAAGAGGGTGTTTGCTATGACCAGTGCATTCTCTTGGAAAAACTCTGTTAGCCTTTGGTCTGTTTCATTTTGTACTCCAAGGCCAAATTTTCCTGTTACTCCAGGTATCTCTTGACTTCCTACTTTTGCATTCCAGTCCCCTGTAATGAAAAGGACATCTTTTTTGGGCATTAGTTCTAGAAGGTCTTGTAGGTCTTCCTAGAACTGTTCAACTTCAGCTTCTTTGGCATTAGTAGATGGGGCATAGACTTGGATTACTGTGGTATGGAATGTGAACAGAGATCACTGTGTCGTTTTTGAGACTGCACCCACCCAGGTACTTCATTTTGTACTCTTTTGATGATTATGAGGGCCACTCCATTTCTTCTAAGGGATTTTTGCCACAGTAGTATATGTAATGGTTATCTGAGTTAAATTTGCCCATTCCAGTCCATTTTAGTTCACTGATTCCTAAAATGTCAATGTTCACTCTTGCCATCTCCTGTTTGACCACTTCTAATTTACCTGGATTCATGGACCTAATATTTCAGGTTCCTATGCAATATTGTTCTTTACAGCATCAGACTTTACTTCCATCACCAGTCACATCCAAAGCTGGGTGTTGTTTTTGCTTTGGCTCAACCCTTCATTCTTTCCTGAGCTATATCTCCACTCTTCTCCAGTAGCATATTGGGCTCCTACCTACCTAGGGTATTCATCTTTCAGTGTTATATCTTTTTGCCTTTTCATACTGTTCATGGGATTCTCAAGGTAAGAATACTGAAGTGGTTTGCCATTCCCTTCTCCAGTGGACCACATTTTGTCAGACTCCTCCAGCATGACCTGTTTTGTCTTGGGTGACCCTACACAGCATGGCTCATAGTTTCATTGAGTTAGACAAGGCTATGGTCCATCTGATCAGTTTGGTTAGTTTTCTGTGAATGTTACTATTGGATAATAGTCATTTGATAATTCATAAATTAGTTTGCAGTATACTGTCATTAGTATAATGACAACATTTGGGTTGCTCCCAGATTTTGCTGTTATGAACAGTGGTTTTCTAAATTGAAATATATGTGACACATAACATTGCACAACTTTAAGGTATGCAACATGAATTTGACATATTTATATATTGTAATATGAGTACCATTGTAGTGATAATTCGAACCTCTATCACATTACATAATGATCCTTCCTTGTCAGTGGCTGGAATCATTAAGCCCTAGTCTCTCAGTAAGTTTGATCATATATAATACTGTTGCCTATATTCACCATACTGTTCATTAGATTTCTAGGGCTTACTTACTACTCATTGCAAGTTTGTACCCTAAACAACATTTGTCCTTTCCCCCTACCCTGTTCATCCTCTGATAATCACCATTATCCCTTTCTGTTTTTATGTTTGTTTTTTTTTTTTGATTTCACACATAGCTGATACTACATAGTACTTGTCTTTCTTTGCCTGACTTATCTCACTTGGCATAATATTGAATGATATTAATATGAACATTCTGTACAGGTTTCCTATTTCTATGTGAGAATTTCTCTACTGTATCTATTTAAGTTGGAGTTGTTGATCTATAGGTTCAGTTCAGTTCAGTTCAGTCACTCAGTCATGTCTGACTCTTTGCGACCCCATGAACCACAGCACACCAGGCCTCCCTGTCCATCACCAACACCCGGAATTCACTCAAACTCACATCCATTGAGCTGGTGATGCCATCCAGCCATCTCATCCTCTGTCCTCCCCTTCTCTTCCTGCCCCCAATCCCTCCCAGCATCAGAGTCTTTTCCAATGAGTCAACTCTTCGCATGAGGTGGCCAAAGTACTGGAGTTTCAGCTTTGGCATCATTCCTTCCAAAGAAATCCCAGGACTGATCTCTTTCAGAATGGACTGGTTGGATCTCCTTGCAGTCCAAGGGACTCTCAAGTCTTCTCCAACACCACAGTTCAAAAGCATCAATTCTTTGGTGCTCAGCTTTCTTTCTTCACAGTCCAACTCTCACATCCATACATGACTACTGGAAAAACCATAGCCTTGACTAGACAGACCTTTGTTGGCAAAGTAATGTCTCTGCTTTTTTAGCACAAGCTTAACTATATGAAAGTGAAAGTGAAGTCGCTCAGTTGTCGCGACCCCATGGACTGCGGCCTACCAGGCTCCTCTGTCCATGGGAGTTTCCAGGCAAGAGTACAGGAGTGGGGTGCCATTGCCTTCTCCATAATTATATGAGGTAGTGTCAAATCTATTTCCAATATGTTATGTCTTTAGTTCAATGTGTTCACTCTGTAAAATGGCCTTTGGAAAGAACTTGTGGTCTTTTGATCATCTTAATTAGTGTCTCCTTTTACCTTTATTGTTTATTCCTTGCTACTTTCTTAGGATTCATTATTTTGTTCTATTCCTTATTTCTTGAGAATGATATTTAATTTTTAACTCTTGTTTTCTAATATCAGTGTTTTTGAAGATAACATTCTCTGTAAGAATCATGTTAGATGCCTTTCTAGTTTACAGAATTTTGGGGAAGATTCTCCTGTAGAAGGGAATGGCTACCCAGTCCCGTATTATCAAATGGAGAATTCCATGGAGAGAGGAGCCTGGTGGGCTACAGTCCATGGAGTCGTGAAGAGTCAGAGATGACTGAGCAGCTAACACCTTCATCCATATTTATCCTTTGAAAATGTTTTATTCCAGCCCTAAATCTAAGATTCTATTGCTATTTTATATAGGCAGTATTTATAAAGTGACATCACCTACATTTTCTCAGTGGTATCAATGTTTCTGGGGGCTTCCCAGGTGGCTCAGTGGTAAAGAATCTGCCTGAGTGGATTTCAGAGCAGGAGCCACAAGAGACAGAGGTTTGACCCCTGGATCACGAAGATCCTCTGGAGGAGGAAATGACAACCCAGTCCATTATCTTGCCTGGATAATCCCATAGACAGAGGAACCTGGTGGGCCACATTCCATGGGATCACAGAGTTGGGCAGGACTGAGCATACACTCACACATCAGTGTTTTAGTTTCGAATTGTGGTAGATAAAGATCACTGAGTTCTAAGTACTTTACATTTCCATGATAAGTTATTTGTTCTGGGCATTTCAAAGTGTCAAATTTTCCCAATATGTCCTTTCTTTAAAAAAAATGTTGTTCTTGATATTTCATTGAATTACATCTCCCTGTCTCCACTTTTTTCTCTCCCTTCCCTCTCTAGCTGCGTCTCCCTTTCCCCCTCCTTCTCTGCTCTGTCCCCTCTCCCTCTGTCTGGTCTCCTCCTTCCTCCATCCTTTCTTTACTCATTACCTCACTCAAGGAATATGAAGACTCACAAGTTCTGTTTAGTGTGCTCATTGTTATCCCAGCCTGGACTTTACAAAGTAAGAAATGGCTGGAATTTGTACCATGATGCCTGGAGAATCCCAGGGAGGGAGAAGCCTGGTTGGCTGCTGTCCATGGGGTCTCACAGAGTCGGACATTAGTGAATCGACTTAGCAGCAGCAGCAGCAGCAGCATACATATGTCCCCTTCCTCTTTAACCTCCTGCCCCCAACTGCCACCCCATCCTACCCCTCTGGGTTGTCACAGAGTACGAGTTGTGTTATATAGCAACTTCCCATTAGCTATCTGTTTTATATATGGTAATGTATATAATGTATACATTTCAGTACTACTCTCTCGACTTGCCCCACCCTTTCCTTCCCTCACTGTGTCCACAGTCTTTCTCTATATCTGAGTCTCTATTCCTGCCCTGCAAATATGATCATCAGTACCATTTTTCTAGATTCCATATATATGTGTTAATATACATTTGTTTTTCTCTTTCTGACTTACTTCACTCTATATAGTATCATATTTATTTTTTAAAACCACTTGGGTGATAGGTCTGAGTCACTGACTGGATAATAAAAATATTCCTACTAAGTATGAATATGGTTAATTTATTTCCATTCTTATGTATTGAATACATGCTGCTTTCACAAACACTGAAATTATTTCTATCATGTAATACAGAAAATGGAGTACTAAACTCCAAGAAAAATGAATTACAAGATTAAAACAGAAGCAGCCTATTATATAAATAATGAAGTTTTAGACATAGAGCAGACAAAAAATGTCATCTAAAAAAACAAAGGTTCAAGGTCAACAACTTGCTTCTATACCATAGCAAAAGAAAAGATATCCCCCAAAAGGTACTTAAGTTTTTAGTCTAAGGCCACTAGTCTTCCTAAGTGGTGTTAGATATAAAGAACCCAACTGCCAACACAGGAGATGTAAGAGACGTGGGTTCGATCCCTGGGTTGGGAAGATGCCCTGGAGGAGGAGATGGCAACCCACTCCAGTATTCTCTTCTGGAGAATCCCATGGACAGAGGAGCCTGGCAGGCTATGGTCCACAGAACTACAAAGAGTCGGACAGGACTGAAGCGACTTAGCACACACAAAGGCAACCAGTAGACTTTAGTAAATAGTAGTACTTATGGAAAAATGGAACACTGGAAAAGAACTACAAATTGAAAAATAAGGTTCAAAAATTAAATTAATGGTTGATAAAGAGGTTATATTTGTTTTTTAAAATGTGCTTCATGATTCTACTTTATTTTTAGGTAGTATAATTACTCCAGCCTCTCTAATGAAATGTATTAAAAAGGTAATTTAAAAATATAACAAATTAATATCAGTAGTCTTTAAAAAAGGACTTACAGAGGAAAAAGAACAGGTTAGTATTGACTTTTGCTCCTTAATTAATAGGCTGCACTATCACAAGTGTGCAATGCTGGCTAATTAGTGTTAACGGGCTTCGCTTAGCCAGAGCGCTTTGCTTTTGTCCTACTCTGGTTTAATATGAAGCTACTCTTGAGCACATTTGGCTTTGACAAAGACCTCCATTTGATTTGTAACTTTCAGCCCTTCTATAGAGGAATGCCTCAGAACATTTTATAACATTTTCCAAAAGAACTGAATATGAAAGTCTCTCTGATACCCTGGCAACTCAGAGAGTGAAAAGAGCATTTTGATGAATTTCTTAATAAAGCAAAATGTCCTCCATCAAAACTCCTTTGTACCTCCCCTGCTTAAAAAAAAAAAAAAAATCACCATTTCGTTCAATTCTTTCTCAGTGTTATTATTAATATATTCTCTTCTTGAGTCAATATCAATGATAGGTTTTGTAAGTTGGTATACATTTCCTTTAATTTCCTTAAACCTGTCATATTTACGATCTAAAGATGTAGAGAGATTTATATTTTCTGAATGTGGTAAATGTTTTAAGTAATTTTGCTTTTAAATTTTAAGGAGGGAGAAAATATTTTTTTCCTGATAAAATAATATATCTATGTGGATTCTAATGCCTAAAATATGTGCTAAGACTCCCTCCACCCACTTCTAGGAGGAGGACCGCTTTAGGTATGATTCTTTGTTTTCTCTTCAGCATCTGCTCTGCCCCTTGCACGACAGTCATGAATTTTCTCTTATCTCTGGCCTCTTGTCTCTCTGTGCAACCCTGCTTCCAGATTCATCGTTCTGAAGTCAGCAGTGTTATAAGACTCCTTGTCTTTTATGATGACTTGTTATTTTTTATAAATTATTTATTTTAATTGGAGGCTAATTACTTTACGATATTGGTATGGCAAAAACCACAACAATGATGACTTATTTCAAACTGGACCTACTTATACTCTCCTACCTTTGCAGTATCCTCTGTCTCGTCTGTGTGATTCATCACAGGCTCTGTTTATGGCCATCCACCTGGAGTGAGACAGTGATGCTGGGAAGCGAGTGCCTGTGTGGACTGTGTCCTGGAATTGCCCTGTCCAGCAGATGTGGCAGGGGTCTTGGTAGCATTGTACTGGGCTCTGGTCACTGGAATACAGGCAGAAACAACGTGCCCTTCCATGGCTAGACTCTAAAAATCTATAAGCATGATCGCCATCCTATCTTTCCACTCCTGGTGTGGCTTTTACACCCTAAATGACCATGTAAAGGAGTGCTCCCCTCCCTGCATGCTGCCATGAACTGGGCTTTCAGCAAGTGAGAAGTAAACGTCTATTTTGTTAAAACCACTGAGATGTCAGGATTTTCTTTTACAGCAGCCAACAGACTACTGTCTATTTTAAACGCTGTCCTTCATAACAATTTCCCAGGTGAAGAGAATAGAATTCAATTCAAGTAAATTCTGCATCCAGTCTTAGAGTTTGTACTTTGGGTACACTTAGCATGCAGATACAGCTCATAAGAGATTTTTGTTGTTCAGCTGCAAAGTCATTTTTAACTCTTTGCAACCGCAAGGACTGCAGCACGCCCGGTTCCTCTGTTCTTCACTATCTCCCCCAAGTTTGCTCAGATCCATGTCCACTGAGATAGTGATACTATCTCACCATCGCATCCTCTGCTGTCCTCACAACAATACAAAGGATATACACAGGAATGAACTGTCAAAAGCTTAAATGTCCATAAAATAGACCACAGTGATTGTTTCAGCATTTGTCAACTACCTGATTTCTTCTTATAAGGAAAATCTGAATGCAATCAGATGTAACGTCTACAACAAAGCCATTGGTATAAAAGGGCCCCCCAAAATTGATGTTAAAATGAAGAGTTGATGTGTTAATTGCTTGTATATGATCTATATACAATGTGATATATAATATATATCTTACATATATGTGTGATATGTATACAGTATATATATGATACAGTATATACAATACAACCTTCTTGATTGTATATGACCTATATAAAATTATACCATAACATACTATTTCAATGAAAAATTAAATATGCATTGTCATAAGCTCAGAAGTGATCATATGTAACTTATCTAAAGTATATTTCTGGGACTATCTCATCCTGATATTGCCATTTACTTAGAATAAAATCCCAATTCTTTACCACAGTATTCAAAGTCCAACATAATTTGGCTTCTGCCTGTATTTCAGTCTAATCTTTTTCTTCCTCTCATTCCTTTTTTTAAAACTTTCCTTCTGTTAAATTATATGCTATTGTCAATCTTTCCAATTTTAAGTTGCATGATCTTAAAGTCTTCATATTGTCAGTATTTTCAAATTTGCCTATTGATTATATATAAAATTATAACTCATTTATTTATGTGATCTTTAACTTTTCCCTAATTCTAAATAATGTTAAATATGTTTTTTCATTAATTTTTCCACTTCTCGGAATTGCTTGTTTCTCTTCTTTGTCTTTTTTCCCCATTCATTAGTAGTGTTTCACTTATAGATTTACAGCTCTCTATATATCCTTATTTGGAGAAGGCGATGGCACCCCACTCCAGTACTCCTGCCTGGAAAATCCCATGGACAGAGGAGCCTGGTAGGTTGCAGTCCATGGGGTCGCTGAGAGTCAGACACGACTGAGCAACTTCACTTTCACTTTTCACTTTCCTGCACTGGAGAAGGAAATGGCAACCCACTCCAGTGTTCTTGCCTGGAGAATCCCAGGGATAGGGGAGCCTGGTGGGCTTCCGTCTATGGGGTCGCACAGAGTTGGACATGACTGAAGCGACGCAGCAGCAGCAGCAGCATATATCCTTATTATTAACTAATTGTCTGTTGGATATAGATCTTCTGGCATTTTTTAACTTTTTTCACTTTCTTTGACATATCTTTTGATAAGAAAATTATTACATGTATCAAGTTTTATAGTCAGTCCTCTGTGTCTTCCATAAGAAAAATTTCCCCAACCCCAAATCTAAAAGATACCTGTACATTTTTATAAGAATTTCAAAACCTTATTTTTTAACATTGAAGCCTTAAATGTCTCGAGTTAATTTTTTAAATATATGCATCACTTGCTGGTGACGACTTCTTTCTTAACTCCACTTATTGGATGTAGATCCGATATGCCATCACGGTTAAAGACTCAGTCTTTTTTTGGGCTTCCTACTCTCATCTATCATCCATCTTTCTTAGAATGCTGGCTTGAATCTCCAATTAAAAATGGAATAGAAGTGCCTCTACTAAGCATCCTATCACAGGATTAAAATATATGATGGTATTTATATGTTTCAAAGATGGGTGTTATATATTATTAATATGTATTCTGTATTTATTGGAATGACTGTTTTTTTTTTTCTTTTAGACTGGCAATGGGTTTACTATATTTATGGGATTTTCCAATATTGGTATGTCCTTATATATATAGTCTAAACATAACTTAGTCATGGAGTAGCACATTTTTCATAGATTATTGTATTTCCTTTGCTTATATGTCATTGAGGATTTTTATATTATGTCAAGTATAACATGGGCTTTAGTTTCTTCTCTCTTAGTGACTTTATCTGGTTTCAATATTAAGAGTACTCCAGTCTTGTAAATGATTGTATTTTCAGGAAGAGTGTGTATAATATTTGGACATTTGCAGTCTAATATACTCTAGTGGATCTTTGTTATTTAATTCATCCCTGATATTATTTTACTTTATTTCCTATTTCATGAAGCTGCCACTGTCTTCAATTTTCTTTCATCTGAGAGTCATGTATCTCTTGTCATCACATGGTTAATTACCATCTCTGAGAAGTTTTTCCTAACCACATATCCTAATCCAGTCTCCCACTGCTTCTCATGATGCTCTATTGTGTTACTATTTACCTTCTTCATGACACGGTCATAATCTTAAATTATATTTTTATGTAGTTTGCTTGCTTATGACCCAAGTCTTCCTCCTAGACTGTAGTGACCTCTGGGACTAAAGACCCTGGTTTTCTTCTTTATTCTTCCACATCCAGCCCAGAGAAGGGCTTATGGCGTATAACAGAGAATCTGAAAGATATGTTGATGAACTTTCTGCAATTTAGCTCTAGAAATTAACTGAAAACAAAAAGTTTAAATGTTGACACTCTGTCCTCAGAAGTAGAAATAAACAAAAATAAACACATTACAGCTCATTCTCAAAGCCCATCATTCTGTGTGTGTGTTTGGGCTTCCCTGACAGTGCAGTAAAGAATCCACCTGCAATGCAGGAGACATGGGTTCGATTCCTGGGTTGGGAAGATTCACTGGAGAAGGGATAGGCTACCTACTACAGTATTCTTGGGCTTCCCTTGTGGCTCAGCTGGTAAGGAATCCAGACTCAATGTGGGAAACCTGGGTTGGATCCCTGAGTTGGGAAGATCAGAAAGGCTACTCAGTCCAGTATCCTGGGCTGGAGAATTCCATGGACTATATAGTCCCTGGGGTCGCAAAGAGTCAGAGACAACTGAGCAAATTTCATTGCACTTTGATGGTGATGTTAGTAAGTTCTGTTACACTGGAATAAAATATAAAGTTTATGAGTTAACATGCTTTCAAAACAAGTAAGAACAATATAATTTGCTGTACATACAGTTTTCCTAATGAGATCTTAGAAGAAACAAGGGGATCTTAGAAATTTTGTAATTTTAAGTAGTGATGAAGGTTCATTTCAATGTGTTCAAAATGTCCTTTAATAAACTAAAATCTAAATTTGGATTATATGTGTGTATGTTGGTGTGCTCAGAGAGGTTAAATATTATCTCTGGTGTGTCTGTGAGGGTGTTTCGGGATGAGGTGGCATCTGAATCAGTAGGTTGAGTAAAGCTGATTGCCCTCTCCAGTGTCCGTGGGCTTCATCCAATGTTGAGGGCTCGAAAAAACAAAAATGTGGGGAAAGTGGGATCTGCTCTCTCTTCCTGACTGAGTTGAAACATGGGTGCCCTCAGACTGGGGTGTACCCCACCCATGCTTCTGGTTCTCACACTCTGGACTCAGACTGGAAAATACAACTGTGTCTCCAGCTTGGAAATGGAATCTTTATGCCCCCACAATTGCAAAAGCCAATTCCTTATGAGACATTTCTCTCTATATAGATTGACAGACTGAAATCCTGTTAGTTCTGTTCCTCTAAACCCAGAAACATAGTGTAATGATTTCAGATGAGTTCAGGTATCTAACGGGTTACCATTCGATGTACAGAAAATTTTAGAATAATTTTTAGGAAATATTTAACTTAAAAATAATACCTTATTTTCTTGACTCATCAAGAAACAAAGGGAGAAAAATCAAATCAATAAAATTAGAAACGAAAATGGAGAGATCACAACAGACAACACAGAAATACAAAGGATCATAAGAGACTATTATCAACAATTATATGCCAATAAAATGGACAACGAGGAAGAAATGGACAAATTCTTAGAAAAGTACAACTTTCCAAAACTCGACCAGGAAGAAATAGAAAACCTTAACAGACCCATCACAAGCACGGAAATTGAAACTGTAATCAAAAATCTTCCAGCAAACAAAAGCCCAGGTCCAGACGGCTTCACAGCTGAATTCTACCAAAAATTTAGAGAAGAGCTAACACCTATCCTGCTCAAACTCTTCCAGAAAATTGCAGAGGAAGGTAAACTTCCAAACTCATTGTATGAGGCCACCATCACCCTAATACCAAAACCTGACAAAGATCCCACAAAAAAAGAAAACTACAGGCCAATATCACTGATGAACATAGATGCAAAAATCCTAAACAAAATTCTAGCAATCAGAATCCAACAACACATTAAAAAGATCATACACCATGACCAAGTGGGCTTTATCCCAGGGATGCAAGGATTCTTCAATATCCGCAAATCAATCAATGTAATACACCACATTAACAAATTGAAAAACAAAAACCATATGATTATCTCAATAGATGCAGAGAAAGCCTTTGACAAAATTCAACATCCATTTATGATAAAAACTCTCCAGAAAGCAGGAATAGAAGGAACATACCTCAACATAATAAAAGCTATATATGACAAACCCACAGCAAACATTATCCTCAATGGTGAAAAATTGAAAGCATTTCCTCTAAAGTCAGGAACAAGACAAGGATGCCCACTTTCACCATTACTATTCAACATAGTTTTGGAAGTTTTGGCCACAGCAATCAGAGCAGAAAAAGAAATAAAAGGAATCCAAATTGGAAAAGAAGAAGTAAAACTCTCACTATTTGCAGATGACATGATCCTCTACATAGAAAACCCTAAAGACTCCACCAGAAAATTACTAGAACTAATCAATGATTATAGTAAAGTTGCAGGATATAAAATCAACACACAGAAATCCCTTGCATTCCTATACACTAATAATGAGAAAACAGAAAGAGAAATTAAGGAAACAATTCCATTCACCATTGCAATGAAAAGAATAAAATACTTAGGAATATATCTACCTAAAGAAACTAAAGACCTATATATAGAAAACTATAAAACACTGGTGAAAGAAATCAAAGAGGACACTAATAGATGGAGAAATATAACATGTTCATGGATTGGAAGAATCAATATAGTGAAAATGAGTATACTACCCAAAGCAATTTATAGATTCAATGCAATCCCTATCAAGCTACCAACAGTATTCTTCACAGAGCTAGAACAAATAATTTCACAATTTGTATGGAAATACAAAAAACCTCGAATAGCCAAAGCGATCTTGAGAAAGAAAAATGGAACTGGAGGAATCAACCTACCTGACTTCAGGCTCTACTACAAAGCCACAGTTATCAAGACAGTATGGTACTGGCACAAAGACAGAAATATAGATCAATGGAACAAAATAGAAAGCCCAGAGATAAATCCACGCACATATGGACACCATATCTTTGACAAAGGAGGCAAGAATATACAATGGATTAAAGACAATCTCTTTAACAAGTGGTGCTGGGAAATCTGGTCAACCACTTGTAAAAGAATGAAACTAGAACACTTTCTAACACCATACACAAAAATAAACTCAAAATGGATTAAAGATCTCAACGTAAGACCAGAAACTATAAAACTCCTAGAGGAGAACATAGGCAAAACACTCTCTGACATACATCACAGCAGGATCCTCTATGACCCACCTCCCAGAATATTGGAAATAAAAGCAAAAATAAACAAATGGGACCTAATTAACCTTAAAAGCTTCTGCACATCAAAGGAAACTATTAGCAAGGTGAAAAGACAGCCTTCAGAATGGGAGAAAATAATAGCAAATGAAGCAACCGACAAACAACTAATCTCAAAAATATACAAGCAACTCCTACAGCTCAACTCCAGAAAAATAAATGACCCAATCAAAAAATGGGCCAAAGATCTAAATAGACATTTCTCCAAAGAAGACATACAGATGGCTAACAAACACATGAAAAGATGCTCAACATCACTCATTATCAGAGAAATGCAAATCAAAACCACTATGAGGTACCATTTCACACCAGTCAGAATGGCTGCGATCCAAAAGTCTACAAATAATAAATGCTGGAGAGGGTGTGGAGAAAAGGGAACCCTCTTACACTGTTGGTGGGAATGCAAACTAGTACAGCCAGTGTGGAGATTCCTTAAAAAACTGGAAATAGAACTGCCTTATGATCCAGCAATCCCACTGCTGGGCATACACACTGAGGAAACCAGAAGGGAAAGAGACACGTGTACCCCAATGTTCATCGCAGCACTGTTTATAATAGCCAGGACATGGAAGCAACCTAGATGTCCATCAGCAGATGAATGGATAAGAAAGCAGTGGTACATATACACAATGGAGTATTACTCAGCCATTGAAAAGAATACATTTGAATCAGTTCTAATGAGGTGGATGAAACTGGAGCCTATTATACAGAGTGAAGTAAGCCAGAAGGAAAAACACCAATACAGTATACTAATGCATATATATGGAATTTAGAAAGATGGTAACGATAACCCTGTATACGATACAGCAAAAGAGACACTGATGTATAGAACAGTCTTATGGACTCTGTGGGAGAGGGAGAGGGTGGGAAGATTTGGCAGAATGGCACTGAAACATGTGAAATGTCATGTATGAAACGAGATGCCAGTCCAGGTTCAATGCACGATGCTGGATAAAAAAAAAATAATAATACCTTAGCCAACCATTTAAAATTCTTAGAAATAATTACTTTACTTTGCCCTATTAATTAGCCATCACAATGTGTGTCTTTTCATTTTTTTAAATATGAATTTCAGCTAAAAGACTAAGGGAAATCAGGAAAGATGCCTGGCCAGGACTAGCTCAGGGTCTTACATCAAATGGCAACAGGACATGATTATATGTGAATCAATTTATGCATGGTATTGATTATTACATACTATAATGCTTTGTTTTTAGACATCTTTATAATTCCATTTATTTGCATCATATAATTTAGCTCTCATAATTCAGTGAGATACTGTATTACCGAGATTTTACAGCAGTGATAGCAGAAACTCAGGTAGGTTAAAAACTGTTGACATTCACATAAAAATCTGTACCAAGAATAATACAGATCAATAACACTGAAATAGACACAGTTTAGGAAGTGACTTGGGAATATATATATATATATATATATACAGCCACTGAAAGAAGAAAAAATGAACAGTATAAGTAATATATGCATATAAAAGCATGCAATACTAAGGTTTATTTTTAAATTAATGAATTAAAAAATCCCATCAGGCAATGAAAGAAGATTAAATAATTTATGTTAGAAATTAAAATATTACTTTATAGCATTTACTGAGTATCCAGCAATATTAGGTAATTATTAAAAAGAAAATGCAATATTTCTAATAGAATTAATACTTAATTCAATATTTTATACTTATATTTTTCAAAATAATTGACTTATAATATTGGGTAAATATAACTAAAACTTTAGTATAAATTAGAGTTGGAGAAATTATTTTAGTATGTTATGCCATAAATTATAACAACTAGTACATTACTGGAGCAAGCATCTGCAATGAGTGTGCCTGGAAGAAATGGTGGGAGGTGGTGAGTAGAGGTGCTATAATGTAGATGATTTCCTGGTGTCTGATGACAAAATGTACTAAATTATAGTTGTGATATACTCCAAAGTGTATTCAATGGAAATAGTAATTTCCAAGAAAATTAAGGTTCATAATGTCACATGCTTTTTGAATAATATGAAAAGGGTCTGATCAGTTGTTGACAAAAATTTACAGGATTTTCAGCTTCCAAAAACAGAAAGGAAAGAACTTAAACTCTAAATTGGGGAGGAATTTAAAAAATACTGTTGTTGCTTTGAGGAAATAAACAAAAAGTGCCATGGGCTGGGTAGTTTGAGATTGTTTCTATGTTCCTGAGAACCCCTGAAAGCCAATGCCAGCTGCCTCCTCCCTGTCTTTCCGGGACAGGCTCTGATGGGTCAACATTTACTAGATGCACATCACACACCTTGGCTTGAGAGGTTCTGACGACCTCCCCTCCAACAACCGATTCCTCCAATTCCCTGACACTAAATTCCCACCGACATACCTGCATTTTCTTTGAATGGAAGTACAGTTAATTTGCAATATTGTGTTAGTTTAAGGTGCATAGCATAGTGATTCAGTATTTTTGCAGATTATACTCCACTATAGGTTATTATAAGTTGGTGGGTATAATTCTCTGTTCTGTATAGTATACCCTTGTTGCTTTTCTATTTTATATACAGAATTTTGGGGCTGTTAGTCCTATACCCCTGATTTGTCTTCCCCCTTCCCTTTCTCCTTTGGGCAATGCAAATTTGTTTTCCATGTCTCTGAGTCTGCTTCTGTTTTGCATATACCTTCATTTGTATTATTTTTTAGAGACCACATATAAGTGATATTATACAGTATGTCTTTGTAGATATAGTTGCTTTTCTGACTTTTTTTTGTTTTGTTTTTAATCTGCATACAGGTTTATTTAAGTGATCTTCAATCCTTTTATATATTTGCCTTTCCTATTGGAATTATTCCTTTCCTATAGATTAAAAAAATTTTTTTTAATTGGAGTATAATTGTTTTACAGTTCTGTGTTTCTACTGTAAAATGAAGTGAATCAGTATATGTATACATACATCCTCTCCCTCTTAGACCTCTTTCCCACCCCACGCCTCCATCCGACCCATCTAGGTCATCACAGAGTGTCAAGCTGAGCTTCTGGTGCTATACAGCAGCTTCTAGCTATCTAGTTTATACATGGTAGGCCCATCAACATTTCTTTTATGGTATGTTTAATATTGCTGAATTCTCCTAGCATTTGCTTGCTTGGGAAATTCTCCTTCTATTCTAAATGATACTTTTGATGGGTAGAATACCCTAGATTGCAAGTTTTTCTCTTTGAGGACTTTGAATATATCATGCCACTCATTTCTGGTCTGCAGAGCTTTTGCAGGGAAATCAACTGATAGCCTTATGGGGGTTCCCTTGTAACTGACACTTTTTCTCTTGCTGCCTTTAGAATTCTCCCTTTAACTTTTGCCATTTTAATTATAATATTAACATGTCTTCAGATCAGATCAGATCAGTCACTCAGTCGTGTCTGACTCTTTGTGACCCCATGGATCGCAGCACACCAGGCCTCCCTGTCCATCACCAACTCCCGCAGTTCACTCAGACTCATGTCCATCGAGTCAGCGATGCCATCCAGCCATCTCATCCTCTGTTGTCCCCTTCTCCTCCTGCCCCAAATCCCTCCCAGCATCAGAGTCTTTTCCAATGAGTCAACTCTTCGCATGAGGTGGCCAAAGTACTGGAGTTTCAGCTTTAGCATCATTCCTTCCAAAGAAATCCCAGGGCTGATCTCCTTGCAGTCCAAGGGACTCTCAAGAGTCTTCTCCAACACCACAGTTCAAAAGCATCAATTCTTCAGCGCTCAGCCTTCTTCATAGTCCAACTCTCACATCCATACATGACCACTGGAAAAACCATAACCTTGACTAGACGAACCTTTGTTGGCAAAGTCATGTCTCTGCTTTTGAATATGGTATCTAGGTTGGTCATAACTTTCCTTCCAAGGAGTAAGAGTCTTTTAATTTCATGGCTGCAGTCACCATGGGTCTATTTGGATTCATCTTATTTGAGACCCTCTATATCTCCTGTACATTGATATGTTTCCTTCTTTACATCTGGGAGGTTTTCAGCCTATTTCTTCAAATATATTTTAGATCCCCTTCGCTTTCTCCACCTTCTGGAACCCCTATAATGCACATGTTGGCACATTTTATATTATCCCATAGATCCTGTATGTCACTTTCATTGTTTCACTTGCCTTTCTGTCTGCTCTTCTGATTGGGTGATTTCCATTATTCTATCTTCCAAGATCACTTGTGTGGCCTTCTGTGTCATTTAGTCTGCTATTCATTGTTTCTTGAGTGCTTTTATCTCAGAAACAACTATCTATTTTTGATTGGGTCTTCCTTCTAGCTTCTAGTTCCTTGTTAAAATGATCTGTGCTTAGATTCTCTTAGTTAGCATTTTTATTACCAACTTTTTGAACTTATTGTCTGTTAGAGTGATTATCTCTGTTTCATTGTTTTCTTCCTGAGATTTTTCTCTTGCTCTCTCAATTGGGAGTAGTTCCTCTGCATTTTTATTTTACTTAACTCCATAATCTAGATGGAAGTTATTTATTGTGGTCTTGAGTGGTTGTTTTCATGTGATAGCATGCCTATGTAGATTGTATAACCTACATGCAAGGCTTTTTTTTATTTGATCTTTGATGCACGGCTGGATTTGATGTAGATATCCACCATATTTTTCCTCAGGGTGTGCAGGCTACTGTCACCTTGATAGGAAGTGTGGTTTGTGTTGCAGGATCTAAAGTCGGTACTGAGTGTGAGTGGGACTTCCTGGCAGTTGCTCTTTCAAGGGTGGGGTCTGTTCTGAAGTTGATGGAGTGGATGCCCTGAGGGTTAGGCTTATGCTAGCTCTGTTCACTTTTTGTATCTTCTTCCTTCTCCCTGCACTGGACAATCTGCCCCAAAGAAGGGGAGTGCTGTAGAAAATGGGGTGCATGTGCTTACAGAGATTGGATAGATAGACAGATATCCTATCTATCTATATAGGATAGATATACTGGATAGACAGATAGCCTGTGTAGCGCTCTGTGACTCCACTCAGATGTAGCAATAAGGTTATGTCTTTTCTCCTGTTGTGTTCATCCTACCTCTAGTGCAAGGCAGTGGTGTGGAGTGGGCAGGGCCAGAGCATCCCTTCAGCTAGCATTAGGGGTCATGGCATTGTGGTTGCGGGAACTGAAGTGGCTGCTTCTGTGACACTGTTTGCATAAGTTCCAACAATGGAAAGTGCTACTCGATCTGGAACACACCCCAAGTCCCTGGGCCATCACTCTGTCCCTAAATTGAGTCTTTTGCCAAGAACTGACTGCCCTAAATCCAGTGGCAAGCCATGGCATGGAGTGAGTGGGGCAAGGGTTCACTCAGCTCAGATTCAGGAGCTCCGTGAGGAGGTATCCACCTCTCTCCACTGCTGATGGAAAGCCCGTGCCAGGACCTGTACATGAGTGGAGTCTAGGCTTCTCTGGCCTTTCTAACTGTCTCAGCAGTTTTCTGAGTAGCCAAGTGGGCTTGTCTCCTATGCACAGACTCCCAGACTGGGATATTCAGTCTGTGGCTCGACCTGCTCACTGCCCAGGGTGAGTGTCTGCCTATGTGATTTTCCTTTTTCTTAGCCCCCTTCTAGGGGCATAGGTCCCAATCCGATGCTTTTCTTCCAATCCTACCCAGTGATGTGGGAACCTTTCTTGCAGCCTTGGTTGTACAGTTCTGCAAGTTTCCAATTAGTCTTCTATGAGACATGTTTTCGATATGTTTGTGAAAGAAGATGAAATTCATGTCATCTTACTCAGCCAACTTGGGGCTCAACTTGACCTTTTTTCATAACCTGAAACAGTACCACATCTGACATCTAGATTTCAAACCCCATTCTCCATAAGGCATCTCCCCCTCCAGATCACTTATTCTAGTACCTCTATTACTAAACTATTGTAACCCATGAAAGGTTTGATTGCATTGACTATGTTCCCTTTTCCCCATTTATCAGCCTTCTCCTATATTCATTTCCTACCTTTTCAGCTTATATTTTATTGTCTATGAAGTGATTTACTACATCCCAAGGGCTCTCTTGTCTACTCTTTCATACTAACAAACAGACACGGAATTTGTTGAAGCCAGTTTTCCACTCGTTCTTAGTGAAAAGTCACAAAATGGGACAACTAGTTCCACTTTAAGTTTATGATCCCAGACTTCTCACTCGACGTTGCTGCGTGACAACACTGCTGGATAATGTAATCATTTCTCACTTTCTGAAGTGACTATTTCAAATTTTTTCTCTCTCTCCTGAAATCAGATTCTCTTTCTCCCTCACTGCTTGTCATACCCTCTCAGTATCTTTTCCTGGTGCCTAATATGTATAGATGTGAGAGTTGGACTGTGAAGAAGGCTGAGCGCCGAAGAATTGATGCTTTTGAACTGTGGTGTTGGAGAAGACTCTTGAGAGTCCCTTGGACTGCAAGGAGATCCAACCAGTCCATTCTGAAGGAGATCAGCCCTGGGTGTTCTTTGGAAGGAATGATGCTAAAGCTGAAACTCCAGTACTTTGGCCACCTCACGCAAAGAGCTGACTCATTGGAAAAGACTCTGATGCTGGGAGGGATTGGGTGCAGGAGGAGAAGGGGATGACAGAGGATGAGATGGCTGGATGGCACCACTGACTCGATAGACGTGAGTGTGAGTGAACTCCGGGAGTTGGTGATGGACAGGGAGGCCTGGCGTGCTGCGATTCATGGAGTCGCAAAGAGTCGGACACGACTGAGCGACTGAACTGAACTGAATCTTATACCCAGACAACCATTGGTTCCTAGAATCTGAGAGATGGTTTCATTTCAGAACTTCTGTGCTTAGTTTTCCTTCAGCCTACAGAGTTCTCCCCCTAATGTTTCCAAGGCTAAGTAGTTCTCTCTACAGTTGCTTCATTATGATAATCATCTTTTCATTGGAGGGTTTCTTTCACTTCCTCCAACCATCTTAACTACAACCAGCTCTTTACTTTTAGTTCCTAGAGTACAATCGCAAACTCAGCTTGGGAGTTTCAATAGTTTACCTTTTTGTTTGTTCCAAGAGCACCTCTGTTGTTTTTCCAACCCTGGTAAATAATAATTTCTCAGTGCATAAACATTGAGATAATTAATGAATTATTGGAATTATTGGCATACAGATTTGGAAGTGTCTTAAGAGGACATTACATACAATTACTTGAGTTAACAAATGATATGGAATCTCAGGTCAATTGACAGTCATAGGATACATCACTGGAGGTGGGAGAAGAACTCAGCTGGCTTTCTATAGTGATAAATCCTCTGATTAAGATATAATAACTCCTGTCTAATCTGGAGCCCTCAATTCTATCAGAGTTAGCCTCTGGCTATGAATTTGGCAAATCAGATGTTAACTTCTCAGTGTAGGTGCTTTATGCTTTCATTAAGAAAAAAAGTAAAACAAACAGAAACAAACAAACAAAAAACCCATAAAACTTCCTATCTGAGGCAATAGTGATATTATTACTTTAACTTTTTCTAAATTACTTAAACTTTTTCTCCTCCCTGTTTCTGAGGCCAAACTCTGGTCTAAGGAGAAACTGGAAGTAGCTCTTCCTAAGCATCAGATCAGATCAGATCAGATCAGCCGCTCAGTCATGTCCAACTCTTTGCGACCCCATGAATCGCAGCACGCCAGGCCTCCCTGTCCATCACCAACTCCCGGAGTTCACTCAGACTCACATCCACCGAGTCAGTGATGCCATCCAGCCATCTCATCCTCTGTTGTCCCCTTCTCCTCCTGCCCCAAATCCCTCCCAGCATCAGAGTCTTTTCCAATGAGTCAACTCTTCGCATGAGGTGGCCAAAGTACTGGAGTTTCAGCTTTAGCTGAAAGGAACTTTATTTACTTTAAGGAACTCATGGGATGACTTTGAGTCTACCTGGCTAAACAATGGCAACCTCCCCACCTCAAGGTCTATAACCTAGACCACATCTGCCAAGTCCCATTTGCCACGGAAGGTAACTCATATTATCAGGCTCCAAGGAGTAGGACATGAACATCTTTGGGTGGGGGGTGGGGATATTATTCTACCATAGAAGGAGTTGAAAGGTAGGGTGGAGACTAGTATATTCTCTACATGTAAAGCTTTATAATTAGATTTGTGATCAGAATAATATGTTCTAGATAAAGTATTTTAAATCTTTATAGGGATAGAGGCAACAAGCAATAGGAGATTAACTCATCTCAGTTCTTCAGGGTTGCACTAAATACTTATCTTTGATGTAAGAACTACACCCATAAGCCTACCCATATACCTAACTTGGGTGTCCTTTAATCTTTAAAGGTACCTTACATACTGAAAGTGGAAATCAACTCACCTTACCAACAAACACCAAGTTTATGTATTCCTCCACACATTTGGGGTTGAAGAGGAAAAGGACATCAAGTACTGTTATCTTAAAGTTTAAGAAGGAAAGTATATATCCACCAATCATTGAATGTAGGAGCAAGAAGTAATTGTTATAAACTACTTGTTTCTCTCAGTAGGATGAAAGATATGGTCTCTGTGGAGGAGTAAAAAGACATGAGATTCAATAGAAAAGATAAAAGAATATGATTCTAAGAGAAGTTTGTATGTGTATGTGTGTGTGAGGGAGATCTATTTTGTACATTTCATATAACTAGCTAATGGCAGAAATGGGAAAAAGAAGAAAGAATATTATGTGCTGTAGGTACTGCACATTCTCTGCTTTAAAGAATATGAATCTTTAAAGTTATCGACCATCCACCTAGCACACTACCTGACTTAGCACAAGTAAATGTCTCTTTAGTGATTAATTAAAATAATTAAATGGTTAATTACAGAGTAAGTGGAAAATGAAACTTGTATTAAAACTACAAGGCTAAACAGTATAGTAATTGCTGAAGTACTGAAGGCATCAAGTTTAATTACCCTTTTATGTTGAGAAATACTTATTTTCCAAGTGATGGGGTGAATGATCTTCATTCCTACTCAATTATGTCTTTAAGTTGATTCAGGGCAGGCTTTCACACCTTCTAAGAAAGTATCTTCAGAAAAGTCCTCATCAAAGGGAATCATTACCCTGAGACGAAGAGGTTCCTTTCAGATGTAGCTGAATATGGAAATTCTACTAAATACACAAGCTGGCATGTGAAGAGCTTCTGGAATCCTATCTGGAGGAGGGGCATAAAAGACTATTCCTCTACTCCATGTGAGCACTGATATTAGGATTAATTTGACCTACCATTGATCCAGATGTGCAGGTCATTCTGATTAGCTTGTGAAAGGAAGTTGGAAAAAGTTTGACAGATTTGCAAAACAATATTGATGCTGATTATAGACTGTTAGCTTGTTCTATTAGTCCTAACTGCTAAAGACTCTTACACAGTTTTATCTGCTGAGCAGTATGATGATCACAGGAACTAGGAGGGTCAAAGCATTCCATCCCTTACACTCCCATCCAACAACGCTCAAGAGTTCATCCTGAGATGTAGGGGTGCTGTTACTGCACCCCCCTCCTGAATTCATTCCTGCAATGCTGTGAGGCCACCACTGGCCAGCTCCACGCACACCTGTGATTTCTTTCTCTGTGTCCCTCCTCATCCTTCATTATTTTTCATTGATTTCATGGTGTGGGGAGGGGCATATTCTGTGTATAGAGAGACAGACTGATACATGTGCAAAAAGATGCATGGGAAATGTACAGTTTAAAAGAAAAACAGAGTAATAGCATCTCACAGAAATATTCAATGAAAATTTAATTCAAAGTCCAGGGTGCTGATGAAGGACTTCAGCCCAGAATAGTCAGAAAGGTTTTAAAAGGGGAAAATTTTGAAGGATGAATGGAATTTGGGGGGGAAATCAGAAGGGTCACATAGTTCCATTGGCTGTATCTGACTAGACAAAATTTTTGATCTTGGAAGGTTTAATTTTGAGTACTTTAAGACTGCACTCATCTCACACGCTAGTAAAGTAATGCTCAAAATTCTTCAAGCCAGGCTTCAGCAATACATGAACTGTTAACTTCCAGATGTTCAAGCTGGTTTTAGTAAAGTTAGAGGAACCAGAGATCAAATTGCGAACATCTGCTGGATCATCAAAAAAGCAAGAGAGTTCCAGAAAAACATCTATTTCTGCTTTATTAACTACGCCAAAGCCTTTGACTGTGTGGATCACAATAAACTGTGGAAAATTCTGAAAGAGATGGGAATACCAGACCACCTGATCTGCCTCTTGAGAAATTTGTATGCAGGTCAGGAAGCAACAGTTAGAACTGGACATGGAACAACAGACTGGTTCCAAATAGGAAAAGGAGTATGTCAAGGCTGTATATTGTCACCCTGCTTATTTAACTTATATGCAGAGTACATCATGAGAAACGCTGGGCTGGAAGAAGCACAAGCTGGAATCAAGATTTCCAGGAGAAATATCAATAACCTCAGATATGCAGATGACACCACTCTTATGGCAGAAAGTGAAGAAGTAAGAAGCCTCTTGATGAAAGTGAAAGAAGAGAGATAAAATGTTGGCTTAAAGTTCAACATTCAGAAAACGAAGATCACGGCATACAGTCCCATCACTTCATGGGAAATAGATGGGGAAACAGTGGAAACAGTGTCAGACTTTATTTTTGGGGGCTCCAAAATCACTGCAGATGGTGATTACAGCCATGAAATTAAAAGACGCTTACTCCTTGGAAGGAAAGTTATGACCAACCTAGATAGCATATTCAAAAGCAGAGACACTACTTTGCCAACAAAGGTCCGTCTAGTCAAGGCTATGGTTTTTCCTGTGGTCATGTATGGATGTGAGAGTTGGACTGTGAAGAAAGCTGAGTGCCAAAGAATTGATGCTTTTGAACTGTGGTGTTGGAGAAGACTCTTGAGAGTCCCTTGGACTGCAAGGAGATCCAACCAGTCCATTCTGAAGGAGATCAGTCCTGGGTGTTCATTGGAAGGACTGATGTTGAAGCTGAAACTCCAGTACTTTGGCCACCTCATGCGAAGAGTAGACTCATTGGGAAAGACTCTGATGCTGGGAGGGATTAGGGGCAGGAGGAGAAGGGGACGACAGAGGATGAGATGGCTGGATGGCATCACCAACTCTATGGACATGAGTTTGAGTGAACTCCGGGATTTGGTGATGTACAGGGAGGCCTGGCGTGCTGTGAATCATGGGGTTGCAGAGTTGGACATGACTGAGCGACTGAACTGAACTGAACTTTAAGACAAGGAGATTCCAGAATTAATATTTAACACACACTAACAAACTGTGTAACTGTTATACTGCCCATCCCCAGCAATATGTCCTCTTTCAACTGCACAACATTTGTACATGTCTTTATCTTCTCTAGGGAGGGAATTTTACTACATAAAAGACCTCTGAGATGTTCCCTCATTTGTAATGAAATCAGCAATGCTCTTGATGTGAGTAGTATTTCAACCTCAATTTCAGAGAACCCTGACAGCTTTCATTATTATTGCTTCTTATAGTGTGATGTATTATAAATTTATACTCATTAGGATGTCCCCAATATTATAGAGGAGTAGTCTAAAGAGTTATAGTATACACAGTATTTGTCTTTTTAAACTGTCATGTATAAAAATTCTTTTTCTTGATGGTGAATGGCTGGCATAAGCAATACAGAGGCTTTTTATTTTGTCAAATGGTGCTGAGTCTAAAAATCTGAAAAACACTGGAAAATCAGCATCTCTATCATTTATGTGGATTTTTGATTCTCACTGTATTTCACAGGGCTACTTCATAAGTCACGGCTCTTTTTTTTTTTAATAGAACAAAAGGATCAGATGATAGAAAATACAGTTGAGCCTTGTCTGGCTAGTAATTTAAGAGCTCTCAAGATTCATAGTGAAATATTGAAAAGCGTGAGCAGAGTGACCTGATCAGAGTTGTGCTTTATTTACTACAGCTAATATGGTCATGCCAGATTTAGAATGACTTGAACAAAAAAATGTATGCTGGATCAGAAATACCCTTTTGGAAGCTAATTCACTGATTTTATTCAGAGATAATAGGATTTGGACTGTGGTGTTGCCATGGGGAAAATCAGTCAGGTATGAACCAGAATTTGGGAAGGAGGTGACTAGATGGTGGGAAGAAAATAGAAGCTGAGAACTCTAAGTCAGAATGACTATAATATTATGATGCCATGATTACAATTAAGGAGGTCAGCATCTTAATTAGTTGTTGCATCTAAAACAAACTTTTTTCCATCTGTACTCCGTCTCCAACCCCGTGACAGTATTAAGTAATGGAGCCCATGAGAAATGGCAATGGTATAGTGTTTCAGGAGATGCAAATTCCCCCAGCTCCCACTGCAGTCAAAGGCTGTCTATTTATAGATCTTCTGCATCCTAAGATGATACCCCACCTCCATCTACTTCCAGTCATTATATGATCTCTGAACAGGAGTTGGAAGAAGGTGCTACTGAAGGGCTGGAGACATTACTCTGGCTACTTTGAAATGCCAGCATCTGCCAGGTGAATGCCTGTCTGCTTTTGTGGCTGGTACAGGCCAATCCTTTCTGAACTAAGGGACAGGAAAAGAAATGCAAACTCTCTTCCACTTTCTGGTGCCCACACCAGGCCTGTTTCTGGCAGAAACCTCATGTGCGGTCCCCACTGTATTTTATAAATCTAATATCACCACCTTATAAGGAATGAAATTCCTGCCACACAACTGATCAAAGTAGTTATACTTCTATGTCTCACTATGATCTTCAACTTCTATTTTCCAGGTACTTCTTAGGGATTTTATTGAGAAATAGAACAGCCTAAGGCAGGAACTGTTAAAATAAATGGCAGTTGGTTAAGACAGGAGATGTCACAGGTAGAAAACTAGTATATGTAAAGCTTAAGTAAATGCCCAAATATACCTTAGGCTTACTAAACCATGTGACTGACTCATTCATTAAAATAAAATTGATTTTTTCATATCAATTCTAGTTATAAGGAGGTCATAATAAATCTTATTGTATGGCGATTAAGGATAAAAATCCTAATGTTAACTTACTTAAAAGTTCTCTCTTTGGGACCTCAATATACTTTGAAGCCATTGGCTATCCAGTTTCTAAAAAGTCTTTAAAAAGTGCTTACGAAGAAAACTAAGAAACATACTCTCCTCAGTTACTTTACTATACATTTTGAATTCTCTTAAATACATTCTCAATTCCTTTATTCAGTCATTTATTAAACATATATTAAGCACTGCATGGACTTATTCTCAAATTATAAGAAAAGCAGAAATACAAATAAGCTATATTAAAATACATGATAAATGCAGTAAGAACAGGAGAGCATATCTCTACTCTCAAAAGATGAGCCAAAGAAGACTGCAAGCAGGACAGATGTCCCAAAGGGCTGTGGCAGGCTGGCAGGAAGCAATAGTGTGTACAAAGAGAAATCCAAATAGCTGGGGGCTGGCATATTTTAAAATGTCAAGCAGGGTATAACACAGCTTTGCAGTTGAAGTAGAATAGAAGGTAAGTAGTCTGGAAGGAAGAAAAAAAATATATATATATATATATAGGAATCTAAAGAAAACCTGGAAGTTAACTATAGATGGGAATAAACTACGATTATATAACTAACAGACATGACAACCAAAACTCAGGGTAAATATAGTAAAGATGGAGAAAAACATTGCATAATAGAACATTTTAAGAGATAAACAATCAGGAGGTCTTGGACAGGATAGTTGATTGGACACTGAAAAGGAGACATCAGAATGCTCATAATGGAGACCCAGGAGGACTGAAGAGAGTAGCATGTGAAGAATAAATAAGCAAGGTGTCCTGTAAATCAGGGAACAGAGAGTTCTGGGAGTGAGTAATTAACGGGTCCAGTATATAATGTAGCAGAGAGTGTCCATGAGGTAAGAGCTAAACAATTTTCAGTTGATCTGGGCATAAAAATGGCAAAATTTAAATCCAGCATTTCTGTTAAAGTAGTGAAGACAGCAGGTTTCAGCTGATCAGGAAATGAAAACTGAAACATAAATTTAGGGCTATGTTTTTATGGAACTGGGTGTGTAGGACCAGTGAATCAGTAAGGGTAACTGGAGTGGCGTACTGACCAGTTTATGGGAAGACAGATGGGAAGCTGAAGCAAATTAGTTTAGACATGGATAATCAGAAACCTCTATATCTGCATCATAGTAGAGAATAGACTTCACTGGATTTAATTTTATGTCCTTAGAGTTAAAACATCCATTTCTGAGTATGGTGTCACAAGAGTTGTTGAGAATATTGCCCCCTTCCCCATCTTGAGATGCAGGTGAGAAGCTGAAGATTTTAATGCCATCAAAAAACATTTATTGCTTGAGGTATGGTTCTTTCTTTCTGATAAAATCTATGTAATTTTTGTAGTTCCTTTTATGTCTTGCTGCCAACAGGTACAGAGTTAAATATGCCAAATTATAGAAAATACAGATTAACCCTGACAGTGTATCTTCTTTCTTTCCTTCTTGATTTATCTTTTGTTTCAGATTTATTAAGATGTTTTGTGGTAAGTGATTATACTTTTTAAAGAAGCAGGATAAACAGGTACCAAATGATGCAGGTGGTACAGTGTCTGCCCTTGATGTCAGGATGCAGGTTAAAGTAGCTTTTTGAAGGAGCTTGTACACATGGATACAAAATCCAACATTAAGTTATAAAAACATCCTGAGCTCTTCTCTTAGTTTCAATCCTTGTGTTCAACTCCGAGATATCTAACAAGGTTTATTTTTCAGTCTGAATTTCTCCACTGGAAAATTTTGATAATTTTTTTTTTAAAGTAGGTAATGACCTTGTCTTTGTGCCTAATTGTGCATAATTACCCGAACAATGGAATACCTTCCAAAGCATATATTAACATGAATTGAGAAACTGTAACAATGGAGTTACAAATGACTTTGAAAATATTGTGATCAAAATCGAAAGGTAAGTAACGGCAGTCATTCTACTGAACGACAGAGTATTAGAATCAATGCATCTGTTAGCCAGTATTTGAAATTAAAAGGGAATGTGTAATTCATCATTCCCTGGTTATAATTCAGTCAGTCAATTCAACGCTGACCTATAGAGAACCTTACCTTGCCTTTCACACTTTTAATGTTAAATGTTGGCCATTTGGAATAAATTTGATTTAGGTAACCTTTAGTGGAGTGCAGGTACATGGATGCCATAAATGTCAAGAAAAGAATAAAGCTCTGTCTCTTCATGCAGACATATAACAGAGAATAAAACTATCGTTGGTACACCTTAGATAGTCATGGAAAATCTGCTTATCTTCAGAGTCATCAACTGAGAAAAGTATCATCAAGAAAGGTAATATAAGTAGAAATTAAAATGAACCAATATTAACGAGAGAGGGCAGAAGTATCGTATTAATCACCTCTGTGTCTTCAACAGCATCTAGTGTAATGCCTTAAATTTTTGGCCCTCAGCAAATGTGCCTTGAATCAATGGCATTTAAAGTTATTCAATTGTAGGTTGTTGTTGTTGTTTAGTCACTGAGTTGTGTCCAACTCTTTGTGATCCTGTGTACTATAGCCCACCAGACCCCTCTGTCCATGGGATTTTCCAGGCAAGAATATTAGAGAGGATTGCCATTTCCTTCTCAGGGAATCTTCCCAACCCAGTGACTGAACCCAAGTCTCCTGCAATGGCAGGCAGATTCTTTACGACTGAAGCCCTTAATTGCAGGTATCCCCATTAATTGCATATCCCCTAAGATATATATTTCTCTGTTAGGTCTCATGGTCATGATGTAAAGAATAAATAATTTATAAATGAATAAATAATTCCCGATATTATTTTAATTAGAAGCTGGTTTTTATTTATTCTAAGCTCCAAACTCCTTGCTATGGATTGAATATTTTTGTCTCTCTCCTCTTTGGTTGAAACCCTACCCTCTGAATGTGATTGCTCCAAGAGGTGGGCCCTTGGGAAGTAATTAGGATTTGATGAGGTCATGAGGGAGGAGCCCATAGAAAATTCACAAAGCTCTTGCTTCCTCTCTCTGCATTCCAGCACATGCAGATATAAGCAGTCAGCTGTCAACAAGCTGCAAGAGGCCCTTACAAGAATTAGACCAGGCTGGCCCCCTGCTTTCAGACTTCCAGACTCCAGAACTGTAAGAAGTAAGTTTCTGTTATTTATAAGCCACCCAGTCTTTGGTTTTTCTGTTATAGCAGCTCAAATAGAAAAGGTATTTTATATATCACACATCACATACACAGTTGGAGAATACAGAGACTAAGGAAATTTTTCATGATACTTGTAACCAAACCAACCAGCCACATGATTTAAGCTTCAAAGGAAAAAAAAAAATAGGAGAAAGTACCCTGTACCATTTATCACTAAATTTATCACGTTTTGGTTATTTGTGTATTTGAACCTGAGTATGTTCTCTGATTTGATTTCCTTTGCAGGCATCCTTGCTCACTGATTCTGTAAGATTTCCTCTTTATGAAACTAGAACTTAATATTTAAGCAAAGACTTGTGATTCAATAGTAGAGATTTAGCCACTCCAAGTCTATTAGTTTCCCTAGGCCAAAATGGTTTCATTAGAGTTGTACAGATGAACAGGAAAAAAAAAAAAAGACTGGAATCCAAATTTCCATATATATTCAGAAAAGTAACACATTTATTTTCTTTTTACTAGTTTCTCACAACTATTATGAATTACACATTTGGGATTACTTAAAAGAGTAAAAATAATCACACTTGATTAAAAATGAGTTGCATTGTTTATATCTGAGATTGATACACTGATTTTATCATATAAAGGTACTGATTTACCTTATTGTTGGTATAACCAATCACCATAACACATTATCACATACAATGTAGAATACTGATTACAGTGCTGCTTTTCCTTTACTGGAGTCATATTTACAGAAGACAAACAAAGGGAATTGGAGAAGGCAATGGCAACCCACTTCAGTACTCTTGCCTGGGAAATCCCATGGGCGGAGGAGCCTCCTGGGCTGCAATCCATGGGGTTGCGAAGAGTCGGACACGACTGAGCGACTTCACTTTCACTTTTCACTTTCATGCGTTGGAGAAGGAAGTGGCAACCCACTCTAGTGTTCTTGCCTGGAGAATCCCAGGGACAGGGGAGCCTGGTGGGCTGCCGTCTATGGGGTCACACAGAGTCTGACACGATTGAAGTGACTTAGCAGCAGCAACAAAGTGAAGTAGGGTTGGTGGCTCAGATGGTAAAGAATGGCAACCCACTCCGGTATTCTTGCCTGGAGAAACCCCATGGATAGAGGAGACTGGTGGGCTATAGTGGACTATAGTCCACAGGGTCTCAAAGAGTCAGACATGACTGAGCAACTAAGCACAGCACAAGAAAGGCAACAAACTAAATTTCTAGCTCATAATGCCTTGCGTTTGGCTTAACAATCTGTTGAAAAGTGACAAAAGTATTGATATGATTTTCTCATTAGCAATTAAGGAAAAGAAAGCACACTACTTTCTAAAACTTTAGGTAGAGAATGTACATTTTCTTCCTAGTGTTACAGTAACTGGAAAAGGTTCAAAATAAAACTCCAATATAAAATACTAAAATCTTTCAAATCCTCACATGAATTTCGTTCACTTTCAGAAAGAGTATGAAACTTCTCAGCCATTTAAGAAAAGAACTTAAACATAAACTTTATCATATTCGATAACTGTAAATACTTACCCATACCAAAGCCCATTTAGGAGAAAATCAGGCAATTAGTAACTGCTCTTATGTCTGAATTGATTAGGAACAAATCCATATTTATCATAGCAGCTTCTTCCATTTCAAACACATGATACTGATATTATTTTAAAAGCTTTGTATAACTCCTATCTTTTCAATTGCCTATATCTGACATGACATAGAGATGACATTTAAACATACCTTTAAATCTAGTTATGCACATATTTTGTTGTTTGCCATCAGTGTTACAACTGAACGAGCTAATCAACAGACTAAAAGTGATTACAAATGTTAAATAAAATCAACTCCATTTAAAAAATCTACTCCATTATAAAAAGTCCATCATTTAATATGGGAGGTAGACCATTACACCATCTTTCTCAGAATCCTGACAAACAATATTGAGATTCTAAAGTGTAAAAGCATAAAAAATATGTGGAGGAAAAAAGTAATGATACCAACCATTAGTAAAAATCAGAGACGTATGGATGAGAAAGGTTGAGAGACAAAAAATATATATATATCAATTTCCATAAGATCCAACTAAGAAAATGAAGAGGGGGAAAAAGCAGTCTTACAGTGGGATTTAATTCCAGATATAATATTTAAATACTACTATTACATTTGTTTAAAACTTGGGCAAGCCATTTTTCTATTGGATACTAATTCTCTTAGTTTTGAATTAAGGATGTTGGGGTTTATCAACAGCTTTTAAAAAGGGGTCCATATTGGAATCTCTCATGGAGTTTTTCAATAATATGTATGTTGGCACTCAACTTTGCTCAGTCTCCTTGGAACAGCTAAGTCAAATCACTGTCAAGCAAAATTCACTTTTTCACTGGCAAGCGTCTTGGGTAATGAGATTAGGAATATAAGGAAATTACTTTCTTAAGGAAAGAAAATGATTCTGAAAATAACAAATTTTGTTATCAAGTCTTAGGTTTCATTTGAAAGCTTTGCAGAAGCATAGGGAGCCAGTCTGGAGACTTGAACAGAGCAAAAATCATGGAAGGACCAATCTCAGCCAAAATTTTATGGTGACCCTTCATTCTGAAGAGTAAAATTAAGTTGGAATCCACAAGTAGAAGACAATATGGCTTAAACCTTTCGTGACATCAATTTTCTTATATTTAGGATGAAGAGTATTGACTAAGCAGATTTAAATTTTATCTCCAAGTACCTAAGTACTCCAGTACTTTGGCCACCTCATGTGAAGAGTTGACTCATTGGAAAAGACTCTGATGGTGGGAGGGATTGGGGGCAGGAGGAGAAGGGGATGACAGAGGATGAGATGGCTGGATGGCATCACTGACTTGATGGACGTAAGTCTCAGTGAACTCCGGGAGTTGGTGATGGACAGGGAGGCCTGGCATGCTGCAATTCATGGGGTCGCAAAGAGTTGGACATGACTGAGCAACTGATCTAAGTACCTATTTGCTTAAATATTCCATTTACTTAAATCTTTGTTGTTATTCTGTTGCTTAATGGCTCAGTCATGTCTAACCCTTTTGCACCCCTTGGACTGTAGCCAGCCAGGCTCCTCTCTCCATGGGATTTCCCAGGCAAGAATACTGGAGTAGGTTGCCATTTCCTTCTCCAAGGGCTCATCCCAACCCAGGGATTGAACCTGCAGGCAGATTCTTTACCAGTGAGCCATTTACTTAAATATTATTTAAAATGTTACATTCACTTAAATATTCTTCATCATTACATTTAACTATATTTTACCATAAAGTATAAAATCAACTGCTATTTCATTTTTTTTTTTAACTCTCAGAACACTTTTATTAGGGTTTGAGTTATACACAGTAAGGTGCATACATTAGAAATGTACAAGACTCAACGAGTCTTCACTTTGTGCCCATCCATCTAACCCTCATCTAGATCCATTCACAGGGTATTTCCAGCCCTCCAGAAGTTTCCCTCTTCAAAGACAACCATTATCCTTATTTCTATCACAACAGATGAATTTTGTCTATTCTGGAATTTCATAAAAATGCAGTCCCCTGGTATCTAGTTTTGTTTTTTTTTTTCCTGTCTGGCATCTTTCACTCATCTGCTTTTGGAGATATATCCTTTGTGCACACAGCAGTATTCCTGAACTCTTTTTTTAGATTAAAAATTTAAAGAGTGATGAGTGATCACTGGCTGTTGATATGTAGTTTGGTAGTATTCTGTCCTTTTAAAAAATAACCACATGTTCTTAAAATAAAATCACATTTAAATAGGAACCATGTGTTCATGGAAATCCTTCTTAACCAGATTTGGAACCGAACTCAACTACTTGTTTTAACCACCATAAAACAAGGTTCTGTTTACCTGAGGATAGGCCTGGTGTTTGGAAATAAATAAGCAGTCTCTACTGGACCTGCTTTGTAAACTTGGTCCTATTAAATAATGACAACTGAAACAAGAGGCTTTCAAAATAGGAGAAATAGTTTCAAATAGCCCCCCCCCACTTTGTTTTTTAACTTACCAAACTTTGTAAACAAGCTTTCTTTCAATTATGCCTTTGCTTTTTCAACATGAACATGTAAAGATCACTTGAGAATAAAATATTGCATTTATCTGTGGAATAGTTCAGGCCTAAACAGCAGTATGTAAAGCTCCGATAGCAAAAAAAAAAAAAAAAAAAAATGTCAGTATGTCTGCCTCCAGTTGTGGAGGGATTTATGACAGAACAGATTTTCATTTTCTCGAGTTTCAAAATGCATCTTACTTTCATAAATTCAACCTTGTACAACTGAATGTCTGAGTCAGAAAAGCTAAAACAATTTTGTTAGAAAAGAAAATGGGAAAAGGGTCGAGGGGTAAGTTCCACACTCTGTTCTTCTAGATAAGATGTCCAATTTAGAAATCATACAAGCTTATATATTTTCAAAGTAGGATGTCTGTTTCCATCATTAAGGTTACATAAAGAGAGAATACATTTGAACAGTAAGTAACAACAATTCTGGAGAGATATAGAAATAAAGGACTGTCTTCCAATATCAAAGTGATTTCTCTAACACAAAGCAGTTAATGACTGTTCTTTGTTCAATGTGGCTTAATCTATATAACTCTTGAACATGTTCTAATAAAAGACTTTTCTTGATTAAACATTGATATTGGACTACTCATTGACAGAAGTTTCTTCAACACCTAACTTCAAAGTAATCTTTTTGACACCATAGAAGATGCAATCTATCGCCTGCCTTAGAGAAAGTTACAATTTAATTACAGTGATGAAATAGTCATAAAAAAATTTTGTGGCAAGATGAGATCTAAATAGTTGTATGCTAGAATAATAAAGGAGTTTTGCATAATGTGAGAGTTCTTCCCCAGCTGCAGGAGATTAATAAATGTTTTGGAAGACAAAAATCTAAGTAAGTTAGTGTTGACAAAAAAAGATAATAAGAAAACCTGTTAGAGTATATATATATATATATATATATATATATATACACACACACACACACATATATATATTTAATTTTAATACCACAAAATAAGACTCTAAAAGGATATGCTACATATTACTATACAGTGGGCCCTGTGTATGCATGGGTTCTGCATTCACGGATTCCACCAACCACAGATACAGGAGGCTGGCCCTACTCCACCCTTTTATTAAGAGTCTGAGCATCTGTGGATACTGGGATCTATGGGGGTTCTAGAATCAATTTATCATAGACACAGAGGATAACTATTATTTTACTTAATTTGATAGATGAGTTTCAGAATATTTTTTTTCCCAGACATTTCAAGGAGAGGACTATAAGAAAAAAAAAAAGATTTCTTTCTTTTTACACTGAACATGGTAGTCCATTTCTCTTTACTTTTCAGGATGGAAGACTCGTGGTCCCCTCCCTTCCGGCTCTTGCCCCTCTCAGCTGTACTAGCATACTGTGCCTCGGCTGTCTTGGTTCTCACAGAGAAGACCCCAGGGGGGATAGCTATACAGCCTGAGTTTAGTTTTCCTGGCTCTCCTTCACCCTTCCCTAGTTCTCACAACAAAGGTTTGTGCCATGTGGTCTGGTTTAGGGTATCGCGAGGGTGCCATCACCGTGAGAAAAGCAGACCTCAGAAATTCACTGATCCCAGGATGAGAGGCACATGGAAGGGACTTGAACCCAACCCCAGCTTGTGAAAACATCTGAGTGAGGAGAGTGAGTCCCTGCTGTTATAAAGTTTCTGTGTTTGTATAGCATGGTTAGAGCGAAACATTGTTATTAATGCATTTGTTTAAGTCAGACTGTTAGGTGGCTTTTCTAAGAGTCAGACAAGTTTCATGCTTACTTAGATCAGCTCACATACATGAAGCAACATTATAGATATCTGTGCTTTGAGACTTGCTACAACTGCATAATGATTTGAGGGTGCTTCTAACTGTTACATCCAATCCCAAATTTGAGATGCCATGGGACCCACTGACAGGTGGAGATAGAGAAGAGTAAAATGGACAGTAAATATGTATAACTATCGCAACCAAACTTTTCCTGCATAATTATAGATGATATTTTCAATTGCTAAAGTTACACCTGTCTACACTCAGGTGTTAAAACATGGAGAGAGACTGGCTTGCTTTTGCCATCGATGATGGATTGACTAATTATTCACAGATCAGAAGCAAGAACAGCCATTAGCTTATGAAGAGAAAGTGAGCTTTTTCCCTTATTTTGTCCTAGATAACATTATTCATAAGTTAAAGATAATTGTTTTCCTTTACTAAGTGAGCTCTGCAGATAATCTACAGATTAAAATTTAAGCAGTGATAAATGGATGCACATAAACACCAAGCTACATAAGAATAAAGATGGGCCATTCTCCAGATTAGCTGTAAAAGGGTGTCTCCACATGCTCAGAGTAGAACATGGATAAACTTTAGGAAGAAATGGGGAAACATTTGTTAGTATACAGAAAAAGCAGGAGGAAATTGCCAAAGAGGCGTTAACAGACAAGACACTGGCATGGTTCTTGTTTTTAAATAGAAAGATATTCCAGGCATAATACATGCTCTGGTCAAAAAAGGGGCAAATCCAAGTCCCTATTGTGTGATAATCCAAGGGTTACAGTATAACACAAACCCTGTCTGTGCTTTCCTTCTTTTGCTGTGGAGCAAGAGAGACGATCACAGTAGACAACTTATAACAAATGAAAATGCCATTCTTGATGAAAAGCATTAAAGGTTAATTAAATAAAACTTGTTAAGTTCTTTTGGGGGCTTCCCAGGCGGCTCAGTGGTAAAGAATCTGCCTGCCAATGCATGAGATGCAAGAGACGTGAGTTCGATCCCTGGATTAGGAAGATCCCCAGAGGAGGAAATGACAACCCACTCCAGTATTCTTGACTGGAGAGTTCCATGGACACGGGAGCTTGGCAGGTGACAGTCCATGGGGAAGCAAAGAGTTGGAAATGACTGAACACACATACAGAAGGTTTTCTTGGGATAAGATCTACATGATAGTGTATAAGGAAAATTCTGGAATGGAGCACTTTACAGGAAGAGAATTCAATTTTATGTAAAGCAGAAATAATGACTTCAAACTAAGGACAGGAGAGCTAACTAAATAAGGAGGTCTGCAGCCATCCAGTAAAGATGCCAGCATTTACTCAGAGAGCACAAAGTAGGCTGCATAAGCTTTTTTTCTCTTCCACTGGACTAGAAACAAAACAACTTGAACGGAGACACTCAGAAAAATCCCTCCTAGGGATAAATGCTGGGTAGATCCCAGAAAAATCTGACACACTGGAGTTGAGTTTCTACTATGCGCCAGGCACTGCACTCCACCCCAAGTGTAAAACGATAGACTTACATAAGTTACATCTGCATAACCATAGACATTTTTGTATGTACCTATGTGCTCCAAGGAAAGGCAGCTTAACAAAATTACTCAGGACATAAAGCACCCTCCCAGAAGGATTACATATCCTTACCCTTCATACCAACGTACCAAGAGAAGAATCTACAGTCTCCTACTTCTGCATAATGCAATTTGAGTTGGGGTGTCCAAGTAGCACTTCCAACACAACATGTCTTAAACCACAATCCTCCTCATCTCTGTCTTCTGTATTTTGTATCTCTGTTATCAATATCACTCAAGTTACCTGTATCTTAAATCAGGGAACCCTCATCACCTCCCCTTTTCTTGCTTGCCACACATCCAACTGGTCACCAAATCCTTTACATTTTTTCTGCTCACTACGTCACTATCCTCCCCTTCTCACCATTTCTACTGCTGCTAATAGCAAAAAATCATGTTATTTTCAAAGCTTTTGAATGGTTTCCCAGTACTTTCAGGAGAGAAGCCAACTTTCTCTACACGGAAGGCAAAACTTTTCACAGTCACTTCTCTACTTACGAACAGATGCAATGCTTGATTCTTTCTTCTCCTCCTAGGCTTCTGAGTACCAAAGCATCACTGGGAATTTGTGTATTCTGAGCTCACTAAAACCATTACCTTTCCTCCTGCCCACTCTTTTATGCTTACCATTTTTTGGTTTTAGCATTAATAATAAAAAATAAATATCTCAAACCTCCAGTTTACCCCACCCCCCACCCTTAAGACTTGGTTGCTTTTTTAAAATGCATACTTATAGTACTTAATGTACAATATTGTAATTTTGTATCTTGTTTATTAAATTATGAACACTTTCAGGGTTTTAAAATCTCTACATTTCCGGTGATGAGCACACTGTTAAAGGGTCCATAGACAAGAAATGAAGCTACACACATACACACAAAGGAAATAAAAACAGATGGAACCAGCTGGGGTCAAGGTGGAGAAGAATCTGACCTCCAACAAACCCTGAGTCCCATGACACACCTCCCATTGGCCAAGACCAGATATTAAGGACCAAAATAGGATAAAAAGGAGGTGGGCACGAAAAAGCCCACTCCTTCCCTGATGGACTAATGCATATGCCACACACACCCCCATCATTATTAGCCTCCCTCCTCCTCTGTTTGTCTTTACTCTTTAAAATTAAATCACTCTCACCAGAAATGGGCAGGAGTTAATGTGAACTTACTTCCCTACTCTACATTTCTCCATCCTTTGGCCACTGAATAAAGCTTTTGCTGTGTTGACCTCAGTTATTCACCCACTGGAAGAAAAAGGAAAAAGAACCCTGCCCTGCCAAGGTAGAGACCTTCAGCCAGGCTAGGGCATGAGCAGTGTCTATATGATCAAGTTCAGTAATAATACCTGGGTCAATCATATTGTATAAATGAATGAATAAGTATAAATATATCTGTAGATCATGTACTGATTCTGATCTTTAGAAAATATAGTTACGGCTGAAAAAGATGGTATACTGTACTTTGTTCATATATTTATATTAAATATATAAATGTTTATATATTTACATATTTAAAATAAGATTGATAAATGTAATCAACATTGAAGAATGAGTATAATCAATTATATGTCTTAAAAGTTTTCTTAAAAGGCTTAGCCAAATTACACAATATTTGAGCACCACAGATAAATAGGTACATCTGACTTTCTAAATGTTCTCTTTCTTTAGTTTTACCTTATTCTAGGCCCCTCATCTCCTGTAGAAATTTGAATAAGTTGCACACCTTTAAAAAACTGGTGACATAAGTTAAATCCTCCTCAAAAAAATCACACTTCTGAAATGCAAATTATCATGTAATCATTTGACAATATAATTATTTTACTTACATAGTTCTAAGAGCTACACACAGAATAAGATCAAAGTTCCCTAAGAGGGCACACAATACTTCCAAATTGAATACTGTAAGACATTTCTGCTTCTCTTCAGTATTGTTCCTGCGCTCCAAACACCCCTAAACTTCCTTGAAGGATCATGTAACTTTATACCAGCCAAAGGCTGTTCTCTTAGCTTGTTGAGACCCCCTGCTCAAGTCTGAACCCTGACTTCCCACTGTGTCTCAGGTCCCCCCAAGGAAGCAGGTATACTGCAGTTTGTATGCAAACAATCTATATGCATATTTAATAGAATTTGCAACACTACAGTATACTTTTTTGTTTGAAATCTGTTTCCTCCTTTAGCGGATAAACTTTCTGCTCTGGGAGCCTGTTTTATTCCTCTTTATATCTTCTAAGTCCATTTATTGGTTCATGGTCCCCAGGAGATGCTCCACAGGACAGAATTCACCCTAGCAACGAGAGGAAGGAAGAATGACAGATATAGAAAACTCCACCTTTGCAGCTTTTGCTATAGGTTTAGGTATTGCCGATGCTTTTTAATACTGAAGAAAAATCACCCTGAGACACAAATATCTACCTTTTAAGCTGTGCTAATGGTTCCATTAAACCACCACTTTATGTCCCATCTTATTCGCAACTAATGAATAGGTTAATTGTCCTGAATCTCAGGTCAGCAGAATAAGATGTGACTTAACTGAGCAGTATGAAAAGTGGTTTCTTTTCATAAACGAACGCAGCACAAGTTCCTGTTGTGCATATAATCCATGATACGGAAATAAACCCTCTGAAGAACTATTAGCATAAATAGCATTATTAGGGATGAGCTGAACTTCATTTTTTTCAGCTATCGCTCAAAATGGATTTATAAAAACATAAAAGGTCTTTTGAGCTTGGTGGAAACTTATTCCATTAGAAGCTGATGTGGTTATTATTGGATGTTTCCATATGACTGTCTTCCAGAGGCCCATGAAATTTTAATTTACTTGTAAAACGGAAATGCAGAGTTATTTGTTTTGACATTTTTAATCACTTTTCCATTTAAAAACTAAAGATAAGAAACTGCTGGGGAAAGTTATAAAAAAAGTGTCAGTATGAACACAAAGAAATGAGAGATTTGTAAATAAAACTTCACATTATTAAAATGTCATTTAGTTGTAGTGTTTTTATTACTTTTTTAGAACATGAAAACCATACAGCTGTTTTTGTTATTGCTGATTTACTGTGACATTATTAACGCACTTAAAAAATCAATATAGTGTCCCACTACATGGCCACTAATTGAATTACTGATAATGAAAACATAAATATGTAATGTAAAAATCTGAATTGAAGTTTAATAATTTATTATGCCTTTTCTGATAAATACAGGCATTTATGTTTGGTGGTGTAAAAGGTATCTGAAACTCACTCACACTATTTATTTGTTTATCTGTCTAGCCAAGTGCATGAAACATGTATATCTGTGTCTGGTGTGAGACTAGACTCCTGGGAAACGACGTGGAAACAGGATGTGGAATCCTGATTCTCAAAGAGCTTATGTTAGTGATAAACAAGAAACAAAAATGGAAGGAAAGCAATCACACTTAAAAAACAATGAAGGTGATAAAGAACCATACTGCAAAGCTACAGTAATCAAAATATCATGGTACTTGTACAAAAACAGACATACTGATCAAAGGAACAGAACAGAGAACCGGGAAATAAACCCTTCCATGTATGGTTAATCTACAACAAAGGAGGCAAGAATATACAATGGGGAAAAGAGAGTCTCTTCAATAAATGGCACTGGGACAACTGAACACTTACGTGTAAAATGATAAGAGTAGAACATTCCTTTATACCATATGCAAAAATAAAATCAAAATGGCTCGAAGATATAAATGTAAGACCTGACCACCATAAAAGTCTAGAAGAAAACATGGGCAGAACACTTTTTGACATAAATCATAGCAATAGTATTTTGGATCTGTCTCCTAAGACAAAAGATATAAAAGCACAGGTAAGCAAATGAGATTTAACCTAAAAGCTTTTGCACCGCAAAGGAAACCATACACAAAATGACAAGACCACCTATGGGATGGAAGGAAATATTTGTAGATGATATGACCAACAAGGGGTTAATATCAAAAATTTATACAAAATGCATATAACTCAACAACAGAAAAAGAAAATAACACCACCAACAAAGAACCCAAGAAATGGTCAGAAGACATGAACATATATTTCCTTAAAGAGCTAATACAGATGGGTCAACATGCACACACAAAGCTGCTCACTCAGCATCACTAATGATCAGGGACATGCAGATGAAAACCACCATGACCAGCATGTTAGCGGGACATTATATTGATTTTTAAGTATATTAATAATGTCACATTAAATAAGCAATAACAAAAATGGTTTATATGCTTTTCATGTTCTAAAGAAGTAAAGAAAAAACATTGCCACTAAATGGCAACTTAATAATGTAAAGCATTATCTGAAGTATTATCTCAGACCTGTCAGAAAGGCTATTGTCAAAAAATCTACACACAACAAACGCTGGCAATGGTGTGGAGAAAAGGAAGCCCTGCACACTCTTGGTGGAAATGTAAACTGGTGGAGCCACTATGAACACAGTACAGAATTTTCCTCAAAACACTGACACTAGAACTACCGTGTAATCCACCAATTCCACTCCTGGGTATAGACTCAGAAAAAATGAAAACACTAATTCAAAAAGACACACACACGCTGATGTTCACAGCAAGATACAGAAGCCAGACAAGAGCCAGGAGACAGAAGCAACCCTCCTGTCCATCAACACACAAATAGAGAAGATATAGAGTATATAATGAAGTATTAGCCACACAAATGAATGAAATCCTGCTATTTGCAGCAATGTGGAGGTATCTAGAGATTATTATGCTTAATACAATAAGTCAGAGAAAGACAGCTATTGTATGATATCACTTATATGTGGAAACTAAAAAATAATACAAATGAATGTCATAGTAAAACAAACTCACAAACGCAGAAAACAAACCAGTGGTTATCAGCGGGGAGAGGGAAGTGAAGAGGAGCAAGTTAGGGGGATGGGATTGAAAGATACAAACTGCCATGTGAAAATAGATAAACAAGAAGGGTATGTTGTACAACACAGGGAACTATAGCCATTATCTAATATAACTTTTAATGACTATAATCTGTAAAAACACTGAGTCACTTTGGTGTACATGTGAAACTAATATTATAATCAAATATACCTCAAAAAGAGGAATGCTAAAGGAAATAAACAGAGTTCAATAACAGAAAATAAGAGGTGAGCCTTGAGAAGAATGCTCAGAAAGGATGACTTGGAAAAGGGCCTCAAACCTGGAGAATGGAAAGAAACATGACAAGTGCATTTACAGGAAGGTTCTGACCTTTACCAAAGTTACATTTGTTTCCAGTCAGGCTAACTTTTTATCTTCCCTTTTCAGTATCTTCTCCCTACTGATTATTTCTGTTACACTATTCAGATCAAAATCGGTTCTCAGGGAAAATGATGTGAAACTTCTTCTGGAAGCATTTTAATAGGGACTCAAAACTCCTGTTCATCACAATGGAAAGAAATCATATTCTAAAACAAATGTTTCTGGCATTATGTGCTTAACACACTGTGGAGACCTGCAGGCGGGGTGGGAGGACTTTCTTGGCCACTCAGAAATGAGATCAAAGAGGCAATAACTAAAAGTCATTCTTGTTGACAATTTCTTGAAGGTAGACTTCTTTTTTTCCTCTTGGAATTAGCAGGATACTAAAATCCTATGCCCAGAAACAATGGAGCATGGAGTCAGCTGTGTTTATGATCTGAGTTTTACTGGAGAGGAATAGTGGACATGGACGCAGCCATAGTTCTTCTTGCAATAGGGAAGGACAAATCTCACTCCACGTTGAACCTCTTTACCTTTGGATTCTATAACCTTTGCTACAAGTTAATTACTAAAGGGATGCAGCTTGTAGCTTAAAGTATACACAATGGCCCATCTCTGAGAGCCCTGTCTCCCATGCCTGAGCACTAAGCTAAAATACCTCTTTAAGTACAGCATCTACGCAATTTCAGAGATGAGATCCAGACATTCATTTCTGTGTTTATTTCTCTCTTGAAGTGTAGGTGTTGAATTCTCTTAAATGATCATAGAAACTTTTTTGGGGGGGGGGTCCATCAATTTGTTCAATATCAGAATTGGCGACTAAACATGATTTTTAGTTTGGCCAAAACATGTATTTGAGAGGCCAAAAGATATTGTCTCTTAGGTCAAAAAAACTATGTTTCTCTCTCTCTCTCTCTCTTTTTTTTTTGGGTGGTGCTCCCTATAAGAGTCTAAATACTACATTTCTCCTTTTTCGTAGAATCAGCTGGTTCTATGTTAGATTCTACCCAGTGGGAGCTAGAGGAAGACTGTGAGACAGAAGGAGAAAGAAGGAGCTGGTTCCTTCTTCTTTAGTTTGCTGTTCTTCTCAGGGTTGCCACACAAGTGTCTCTTTACCTGTGTGCCTGTAACTGGTACCGGTAGCACTCGGTTACCACCTCTGGATTTTCCCATACTCTGAGACCTGTCAGCTCACACCGGTAGGCATCTATCCTTAGAGGATCAATCCTGATCCTGAGAATCCTTCTTCCTATCTCAAGAGGTCTCAACAAAGCTGGGCAACATTTCCTCCTTTCCCACTAATATATGCACTGCTAGTATATATATGGTTCATTTTATGTAGGATGTAGTATGTTTTATCATATGTATCACAAGAATGCATTTATATGAGCATGCACATGATAGCCTTCACAGGATATAATGCATATTATTTACTATATTTAATCATGCATAATATTGTCTCCATGAACATTCTTTACTAATGGTTATTCATGCATTTACATAAGGCATTAAATCCTTAGTGATAACTTGTATGTTCTATTAATTAAATCCCTGTCAACATTCAATTCATTTATGCAGAGGTCTGAGTTCTAGTTCTATAAGAGCCCTCCTCCAAATCTCTATCTTCTAATAACCCAATGTCTTCCCTGCATTTCTCAAGAATACGCATGTTTCCTCAGTAGCTTCCTTCTGCCTTTTTTTTTTTTTAGTCTGCCAATAGGAAAAGGAGTACGTCAAGGCTGTATATTGTCACCCTGCTTATTTAACTTCTATGCAGAGTGCATCATGAGAAATGCTGGGCTGGATAAAGCACAAGCTCTAATCAAGATTGCCGGGAGAAATATCAATTACCTCAGATATGCAGATGACACCACCCTTATGGCAGAAAGTGAAGAAGAACTAAGAAGCCTCTTGATGAAAGTGAAAAAGGAAAGTGAAAAAGTTGGTTTACAGCTCAACATTCAGAAACTAAGATCATGGCATCTGGTCCCATCACTTCATGGCAAATAGATGGGGAAACAGTGAAAACAGTGGCAAACTTTATTTTTGGGGGCTCCAAAATCACTGCAGATGGTAACTGCAGCCATGAGATAAAAAGATGCTTACTCCTTGGAAGAAAAGTTATGACCAACCTAGACAGAATATTAAAAAGCAGAGACATTACTTTGCCAACAAAGGTCCGTCTAGTCAAGGCTATGGTTTTTCCAGTAGTCAAGTATGGATATGAGAGTTGGACTATAAAGAAAGCTGAGCGCCAAAGAATTGATGCTTTTGTACTGTGGTGTTGGAGAAGACTCTTGAGAGTCTCTTGGACTGCACAGATATCCAACCAGTCCATCCTAAAGGAAATCAGTCCTGAATATTCATTGGAAGGACTGATGTTGAAGCTGAAACTCCAGTACTTTGGCCACCTGATGTGAAGAGCTGACTCATTGGAAAAGAACCTGAGGCTGGGAAAGATTGAAGGTGAGAGGAGAAGGGGAAGACAGAGGATGAGATGGTTGGATGGTATCACTGACTCAATGGGCATGGGTTTGAGTAAGCTCCGGGAGTTGGTGATGGACAGGGAGGCCTGGCGTGCTGCAGTGCATGGGGTTGCAAAAGTCGGACATGACTGAGTGACTGGACTGAACTGAACTGAACTGAATGTCTATTTAGTTATTTCTTTCTCTTGAAGTCTCTTAGATGAAATAACTAGATGGTTTCTATTTCCTCACTCTGACTGATACAACAACATACAATGAATCGATGGCATCATCTAAATACATCATACCACATCACATATCATATCACAGACATAGTTTCTAATATTTATAATATTTAAAACATTCAGGAATTAGCAGTTTTAAAAGTTCTTGAAACAAGCGTGGTTTTAGAAGTTACTGGTTTCAAATCAAAAATTTTTTGGAAGGCAGCTGAAAACAGCCAATTTGCAATGGTACCCCACTCTAGTACTCTTGCCTGGAAAATCCCATGGACGGAGGAGCCTGGTAAGCTGCAGTCCATGGGACCTCTAGGAGTTGGACACGACTGAGCAACTTCACTTTCACTTTTCACTTTCATGCATTGGAGAAGGAAATGGCAACCCACTCCAGTGTTCTTGTCTGGAGAATCCCAGGGACGGGGGAGCCTGGTGGGCTGCCATCTCTGGGGTCGCACAGAGTCGGACACGACTGAAGTGACTTAGCAGCAGCAGCACATTTTATTTCAATTTACCAGACGTGTTTGTGAGAGAACAGAATCAGTTATATTTTCTTAGCAACTAGAATGTGAAAAATAAAAGTGAAAGTTGCTCAGTCGTGTCCAACTCTGCAACCCCATGGACTATACAGTCCATGGAATTCTCCAGGCCAGAATACTAGAGTTGGTAGCTGTTCCCTTCTCCAGGGGATCTTCCCAATACAGGGATTGAACCCAGGTCTCCCGCATTGCAGGCAGATTCTTTACAATCTGAGTCCCCAGGGAAGCCTAAGAATATTGGATTGGGTAGCCTATCCCATCTCAGGCAGATGTTCCTGATCCAGGAAATCTGACTGGGGTACACTGCATTGCAGGGTTATCAGCTGAGCTACCAGGAAAGCCCAACTAAAATATAGGGATAATTAATATAAAACTTAGGAATTATTTTAAAGTCAATAATTATTGTCAATATGGTGAGCATATACAATTTCTTATGATAGTTAATACAGATCAACAAACTAACTTTAAAACGATTTTAAATTCTAAGTGAAAATCAATTTTTCTTAAATGGCTAATCCAATCTAGAACGCTTCCATTCAAAGCTTCCATGATTTTGTACAACATAGCACATCACTCCTTGACAAACATTCTTTAAAAAAAAATTTTATTGCAGATTTCCCACCAGCTATGCATTTTATACACTATTCCCCATATGATGTTTGCAATCCTGATCTTCAATTTGTGATCTTATTATCTTTCTCAATTAAAACCACTTTACACAAGTGTTTCCTCTACCACCCCACATGATGCTCACTGCCTTCTCTTATCAGGATCTCTGATCTCTCATCTCAGTGGGCTTCCCTGGTGGCTCAGATGGTAAAGAATCTGTCTACAGTGCAGGAGACCTGGGTTCTCTCCTTGGGTCAGGAAGATCCCCTGGAGAAGGGGATGGTTATTCACTCCAGAGTGCTTCCCAGTGATAAGGAACCTGCCTGCCAATGCAGTAGATGCAGAAGATGAGAGCTGGATCGCTGGGTTGGAAGATCTCCTGGAGAAGGGAATAGCAACCCAACCAGTTCTTGCCTAGAGAATCCAATGGACAGAGGAGCCTGGAGGGCTACAGTCTGTGGGGTTGCAAAGAGTCAGACATGACTGAGCATGTGTGTGCGTGTGCACACACACACACGCGCGTGCACACACACACATGCACACTGACACTCCAGTATTCTTGCCAGGAAAATTCCATGGACAGAGGAGCCTGGCAGGCTATGATCCATGGTGTCGCAAAGAGTCAGACATGACTGGGGGACTACCAAACAAACAAAATCTTATCTCTTGTCCTGATGGATGTTATCCATAGGATGGAGTTAATTCTCAGTCCGTATCTGATTTGAGACTCCAGGAGTAACACACATGGTGGATCACTGCCTTCTTGAAACAATTTCTTTACTTTCTGAACCCCACATTTTCTTAGCTACCCTTGACTCTTTTTCTTGTCCTATATAGGAGGGGTCCCCACCTCCAGGCCATGGACCAGTACCTCCTGTCAAGTTAGCAGTGGCATTCAGTTAGAAATAAAGTACACAATCAATGCAATGCACTTGAATCATCCTGAAATCATCCACACCACTCCTGATCCAGGGAAAAACTGTCTTCTATGAAAGCGGTCCCTGGTGCCAAGGAGGTTGGGGACCACTGCTGTATAGAGTATATAATCTCTCAGGAAATTAACTTCAAATCATATCCAGTTCTCCACACTTTACAACTTCTGAGCTCACCTGGATGTTAACAGTTTTCAGTGTTTTTATAGCTAGTCCATTTATTTACTTTGTATGTCTTCAACTATATTATAAATTATTGGAGATTCTGACAGTGTCTTCTTTGTTTCCGTATGAACAAGATGAGTAACAATAACATAATAAAATAGCACAGCCTAATATATGAGCTAAAGACTCTTCTAACCACTTCATATTCACTTCTCATGGCCAACATGAGAGGTAGACAGTATTATCACCATCAGTTGTGCAGATTAGGAACCTGTGACACAGAGAGTTTAAGTAGTTGCTGGGTATAGAACATAAAGTAGATCTGAATTCTGGCATTTAGGTTACAGAGTCCAAGTTCTTGATTACAACACACTGATCCTTATCTAATTCTCAATACATATCAGTTATGTAGGTAAGTGGAAGGCAGAAGACAGAACAAATTAATAAGTAGGTGACTTTCTGATTATAAAATGTTTGAATGTAAATAGATTAATATGTGGTTTCCTGAAGGGGAATTCATCTCCTGTGTACACAACTCAACACTGTTACTACAAACTGTATCTGCTGGGTGCTGGTCTCAAAAGCAACATTGTCTTGATCACTAAATTCAAGATAGATATTTGAGAGCATAATATATGATGCTTCCTACCATTTCCCATGGACGAAGTTCAATGTAACACAGCTTTTCCATGGCTGCATTAGGGAAAAGAAATTTGGATCCAAAAGTACATCCAAAATTCAAAATTAACAAGAGAGGCTTCCCCAAAACAGTTCCATTTCCAAATCAGTAAGTGGATGCCAAAGGAAGACCCAGCTGTTCTTCCCAGCTCTGCACCCCAGTGGCGACAATTCGGCAGCAATGAAAACACTGGGACAACGCATGAAAAAAAGAAAACAAAGCTCTGAAAAGAACCACTGTTGCGTTTTTTGCTTTGCAAACCAAACAGACTACCAAATACAAGCCAAATAAAATCTACGTTTTATATGTGCATTTTTTTTGTTACCCTTTAGAAACTGCTTTCTGTAAAATTAGTGGCAGAGAAACAAAACAATTGTGTTCATGCAGGTGAAACTGAAGAGTGGAAATACTAAACTTAGGGCTCAAAATAGACTTTTGTCTGAAATATCATGACATTTGAGTTATCTCTATTAACAGAGATTATTTCAAGGCGTCAGTTGGTAAGTACATTTTATACTTGATTATATTTGGTTGTTATTATTAAAAAGCCTGCATGCTACAGATATATACCAACTTTATTATCAATTTACCGCCCATTTTTCATTGTTTTCTTACTGCCCAACCTTATGAAACAGTAATTCTATGCCTACTCATCATTTTCCTTACACCAGATACCTCTTACTTACCTTTTGATTTACTGGATATCTCACCATTTCACCTAGCTTTTGGAACTCCTGCCGCTTCTTTCTTTCTTTATTCCTTTTTCCCCTTCCTTCCTTCCTTTCCAGCATAGGGGACTAGAAAGTACATGGTCTTAGGGAGACAACCAAATTCATTCCAAGGACTGACTCTGCCACTTTAGAGCTTAGAGAATGGGTATGATCTTCACAAGCTTTGGCACTCTCCTTATAAAAGGACAATGCCTATTTCAGGGTTTTAGGATTTGCTGTGACAATCGTGAGGGGAAAATATATCAAGCACCCAATATCTGTCACAGAGTACCCCTCAGGATCTTCTTGTTCTGTTCTTTCTCGTTGTTGCTTTTCATGAAACAGGACTGTCTTGGTTGTTCTAGTATGTTTACCTTCGAGTTCCTTTCAGGGTTTATCTCCTATCTCCTTCAATAGTCCTTCCAAATAGGCTCAATGAATTTTCCTTATAGTAAAATCTCATTATTCATCTATTTTTACCTATTAAAATTTCATCATTTTGAGTACACTTATTGTGAATTCTGGGCTTTTGTGATAGCTCAGTTGGTAAATAATCTGCCTGCAATGCAGGAGACCCTGGTTTGATTCCTGAGTCGGCAAGATCCCTGGAGAAGGGATAGGCTACCCATTCCAGTCTTCTTGGGCTTCCCTTGTGGCTCAGCTGGTTAAGAATCCGCCTGCAATGTGGGAGACCCAGGCTCGATCCGTGGGTTGGGAAGATCCCCTGGAGAAGGGAAAGGCTACCCACTCCAGTAATCTGGACTGGAGAATTCCATGGACTGTATAGTCCCTGGGGTCTCAAAGAGTCAGACACGACTGAGTGACTTTCACACATTGTAAATTCTCATCAGAGGTGGCAAGAAGCTGGCTGAACAAGGAGTGGTCAGTACTAATAATATAATAAGGAATATTAAATGAACACATATATAATATAAGCTATAAGAGAAATAAGTAAAATATATGATAAAGAGTAATGGGTATTAAATTTATATTCAGATATAAAAGATAATATATGAGTCAGGTCTAGCTGGGACAGGAAAAACTTAAGGTACAAAGGTCCTACAAATGCAAAGAACTTGATTAGTCAAGCAATGTAAATACAGGGCAAGAAGGAAGAGCTGAGTTTGGAGGCATAGCTAGAAGCCAGATCATAGAAGGTGTAATAAGCTATGGTAAGAAGGTGCTTGGGGCTGGTGCACTGGGATGACCCAGAGGGATGAGATGGGGAGCGAAGTGGGAGGGGGGTTCAGGATGGGGAACACGTGTGCACCCGTGGCGGATTCATGTGAATGTATGGCAAAACCAATAAAATATTGTAAAGTAATTAGCCTCCAATAAATAAATAAAAGAAAGTTAGGGTTTAAACTCTCCAGGATTTCTTCTCAGGGAGTGCCACGATCTGATTTTTAAATGATCTCCCTGGCTACTGTCTGGATAGCTGGGTAGCTAGATGATTTGTTGTTGTTCAGTCCCTAAGTCTAGTCCCACTCAGTGACTCCATGGACGGCAGCACGCCAGGCTTCCCTGTCCTTCACCATCTCCCTGAGTTTGCTCAAACTCACATCCATTGAGTCGGTGATGCCATGCAACCATCTCAGATATAATAGATAAAAGGTTATAGAGTGGGTTTACAGACAGGGCACTGTTTATACCCTCAGTGCTTTAGCACATAGGAGGTACCCAAAGTGTATTAACGAATGAGTCAGAAAATAATGTGTGTTGATACATGCGATTGTGTGTATGTGTGTCTACGGGCGTGTCTGGAAGTATGTTTACAATCTGCAGATAAGATTGAAGTCACATAGATGAGTAGCTTTTTATGGAAAACTGTGACTTTTCCCTTCTTTATAATTTCTCTTTTTTTTCTATGATTCTCACAAAGTGGTGTGTGAATTTTTTGTGAAGGTCAAAACCAGGGTAATAAAAGGATACCCAGGGATATAAAGGTGGCAAGGAGAAGGCTAGGCTCTCGGCTTGCTCTGGGGGAGGACCAGTGGCTCAGCTGGCACCATGCCCACCGTGAGACGAAGCTCACTTACAAGCCCATAACCTCAATGAAGAGCACGCACAAGGAGGGCAAACTTCCGCATTGACTCCTCAGAGAAGAGGATGCAATTCCTCTGTCAGCAGAAGCTGAATGATCATGGAAGAAAGTGCTTGCTCTTTTCCTTGCTAAATCCTCTTTTGACTTTCTCTTTTGCATACCTCTCTTTTGTTTCTCAGCTTATATTAGGTTTGCCGAAAAGTTTCCATAATATCTTACAGAAAAACGCAAATGACCTTTCCAGCCAACCCAGCACATCAAAGGAATACATTTTGAATACGATTATAGTTCTGGCTCATACTTCATTCTAAAATTCTCTTTCCCTTACCTTGGTTATAGTTAATTTTTTCTAGCACTTGAATCAAATATTGACAATCAATCATTTGACCATCTAGATAATCATCTGCTGCCTAATGCCTAATGACAAACTCACATAGAGACACAGAATTTATGTTTGTGTCTATTACTGATAAAAACAGCAGGAGCAAGTTATAGTGAACAAGGCACAAGAGTGTAGACATATTTAGAAAAGGAGAGTTTAGAGTCTGTGTAAAAAAGAAACAGTAATAAAACATGGTTCAGAATAGTGCAGAAGAGTATTTACAAAAACAGTCTCATTTTATGAGTTCTGACCACAGTAGAGAGGAAGCAAAGTGTCTTTTCGTTGTGTTGAAGTGCAAAAATGCCACAAAGAAAGCAAATGTAAAAAAGGATGTGTCTAGGATTTTTCAAACTATATATAAATTGAGAAAGGGTAGTGGGGGGAAGAAGGAAGAAGCTTATAGCAGTATAGTACAAAACAATAAAGACAAGGGAAACTGAACAGTCCTAAAGGAACCTGTGTGGATCACAACAAACTGTGGAAAATTCTTCAAGAGATGGGCAATACCAGACCGCCTGACGTGGCTCCTGAGAAATCTGTATGCAGGTCAAGAAGCACCAGTTAGAACTGGACGTGGAACAACAGACTGGTTCGATATCGGGAAAAGAGTACATCAAGGCTGTATATTGTCACCCCACTTATTTAACTTATATGCAGAGTACATCATGAGAAATGCTGGGCAGGATGAATCACAAGCTGGAATCAAGATTGCCTGGAGAAATATCAATAATCTCAGATATGCAGGTGACACCACCCTTATGGCAGAAAATGAAGAAGAACTAAAGAGCCTCTTGATGAAATGAAAGAGGAGAGTGAAAAAGCTGGCTTGAAACTCAACAATCAGAAAATGAAGATCATGGCATCTGGTCCCATCACTTCATGCCAAATAGATCGGGAAACAATGGAAACAGTGAGAGACTTTATTTTCTTGGGCTCCAAAATCACTGTAGATGGTGACTGCAGCCATGAAATTAAAAGACTTGTTCCTTGGCAGAAAAGTTATGACCAACCTAGACATCATATTAAAAAGCAGAGAAATTACTTTGCCAACAAAGATCCATCTAGTCAAAGGTATGGTTTTTCCAGTAGTCATGTATGCATGTGAGAGTTGGACTATAAAGAAAGCTGAGCACTGAAGAAATTATGCTTTTGAACTGTGGTATTGAAGAAGACTCTTGAGAGTCCCTTGGACTGCAAGGAGATCCAACCAGTCCATTCTAAAGGAGATCAGTCCTGGGTGTTCATTGGAAGGACTGATGTTGAACTGAAACTCCAATAACTTTGACCACCTGATGCAAAGAGCTGACTCATTTGAAAAGACCCTGCTGCTGGGAAAGATTGAGGGCAGGAGGAGAAGGGGACAACAGAGGATGAGATGGTTGGATGGCATCACCGACTCGATGGACATGGGTTTGGTTGGATTCCGGGAGTTGGTGATGGCCAGGGAGGCCTGGTGTGCTGCCATTCATGAGGTCACAAAGAGTCAGACACGACTGAGGGACTGAACTGAACTGAACTGAAAACAACCTCAGGAAACAGCTTGTGTGTGCTTAGTCATGTATAACTGTGACCTTAAGGACTTTGTAACCCACCAGGTTCTCTTTCCATGGAATTTTCCAGGCAAGAATACTGGAGTGCGTAGCTATTTTCTCCTCCAGGGGATCTTTCCCACCCAGGGACTGAACCCATGTCTCCTACACTGGGAGGCAGATTCTTTACCATTTAGCCACCTGGGAAAAGATTAGCTTAACTTATTTAGCAGAGAATACAACATAAGTCCACATGCAGAGAAGGGAGATGAGCCTGGACTCCCTTCCAGGCACTGGGCTTTGGGAGTGTCACAGAAGAGATTGCTCGGCTTGCGCACTATTGACATTTGGTGCCAAATACATACGTATTCGGCAAGGAGGAAGGTTTGTCCAGTATTTTGTGGGATATTTAGCAGCATGTTTATCTTCTGTCCTCTGGATGACACTAGTGCATGCACACACACATATATCCATCCCCCAGTTTATCACAAGCAGAAATTTCTCCACGTATCATCAAACATCGCCTTGGGTCAAAATCATACCCAGTTCAAGACCAGTACTTTAGAGGTTCTGTTCCTTAAGATTTCTTCTCTTCACCTCTCCATATTAATATCTACAGTCTCATTAACAGGGAAAAAGGGAACCAGAAAAGCCAGGAACCCTTATTAATATTACTTTTTTTTTGGTAAATATCCAAACATGTCAGAAGAGGTAATGGAAGAAAGCAAGCACTTTTGAAAAGTTGAGGATGAGTTATAATTCTGACTTGTTTAATGTCATATCATCTTACTGATTAAACCTTTTCCCTTCTAAATCATTCAAACATGGCAAATGGAGGCATTATGGCACTCAATTCGAAACAGAATTATTGAATTTTAAGGTTTTTACTTCATTAAAAATTGATGCTTCACTCTCCCACACACCTACCACCTGCGTTCAGTACTGGGGATTCACTCGTTCACAGTAACAAAGCTCACATCCTATATTTTGTTTGCAGTAGTGATGCCCATTGGCTGTTCTATGTAACAATGTGTACTGTGCATGACAGAGCTGCTCCAGGCAGTCAAAAATACATGAAGATATCGAGCACCCTCTTTCTCTTTCAGCTTCCATTTCTTATGGAGCCTATCAAGGGTTTTATTTCCCTCATCAAGCTTTTTATGAACAAATCATTTGTTAGGCATGCCTGTGGAGCTGATTATCCTGCATGAAACAGAATACACAGCTCTTTGGTCAGAGAAGGTTAGGTGCATGCCTGCCAATGCATCTACATGCATGATCCAGGTCTCACATTTTCCTCGACAGCATTGCATCATAAAGGATACAGGACAAGAGAAGTTGTTAGCTCTGTTCTTCCCATCCCAGTGAACAAAGCGTGCTGGAAGAACAGCAAGTATACACCATATGGTCCTCTGTGAACTTGGGAAACACAGGTGCTTGTTCTGGAACTGGGATGAAAGGATGAAGGATGGTGGAGGTATCATTTATTCTATGTTCACGTGTGGTGTCTCCTATGAATTCACTCTGAAGTTTAGGTTTTATCGTTAAGCTGTCCTATAGAGAAAGAGTTAGCAACTGGAGTCAATAGAAGTCATCGATAGAAGACAACAAAATTTGATCATCCAAGACACCATTTCCCTTGGCAAAGCAACTCAGACTAGCCTCCTACAACAAATGCAGTCTCTGCTTTAAGTGAGTATAGAACTGACTGGAGATCAGAGGTCTTAAGTAGAAGGTTGAAAAAACATTGATTTCCTTATTTTCCTGTGGCATTATCATGTCAAAAGCATTCCCAAGACTGAAGAAGAGAATAAAGCTAAATTAATTTTAATCATGCACATTTCTACTCTTTTGTATTCTGTGTGAAAAAAAAAACAAAGGGAATATGACTAATTTCAAGGTTTTACTTCATGTCATGCTCCTGAGGATACATTTTTCAACAAATGTAGATATGCTTTTATTTTGTTCACATAAGAGTTTACCTAGTACAGCTCTAGGCTTCAGTATCCTAAAAAACAACTCTGGCTGCTATAAAAGTATCACATCAAAATTCAGGTCTTGATCAATTTCACACATATTAGCCTCCTACAGTTAAGCAATTATTTCCTTGAGATACTTGCAACTCTCATTTCACAATGAATTTGGTTCATATAAATTGATGAAGACAACAGAATTATAAAGTCACATTTGTAACATCTTGGTATCAGTTCATTAAAAAAATCAATCAACTGGATATTTGGAAACATGCCACATATGAGTCATTGTGCTAGGCTCAGAGGTAGAGAGGCAGAATAAGAACAGGATTACTGTCCTCCAAAAGCTTTAGGAGATTAAACCTTTTCAACCAAGGCAGCCAACACATCTGAACTACATAACACACAATGTCAGACAACTGAAAACAATACAAGTGATTTGAAATTTTAGAAGGATTTGAGGTCACCAAGGGATGAATGTTCAGTCTTTTTGTGGAAAACTCATGGGACTTAATCTTAAAAATTGAGGGCTTCATGGAAGAATTTCCAGTGGGAATATGACACAGCGGAAGCAGTTGCTTTGGAATTTTCATCAAGAGGGGATGTACAGAGTGGACTTGTTTAGAGGTTGGAGGCAGAGAGAACAAGGACACCAACCACTGTCCAAGTGGAGCTCCAACAAAGAAAGATGTAAATATTCATCAGCTATTCTCTGCCAAGTGTTGTGAATTCTAGGAGTCCAGAGATGAGTGAGACATCATGATGAGTGAGTACATTACAATGTAAGTTGGAGCAAGAAAAGTTATTGTTCAGGATATGAGATGCTCTGCATACTGGAGGATGGTAGATTACTCTCTGGGGTTTGAGAGAGGAAATGATACTAAGTTATTACTAAACATTACTAAAACTGAGTCTTCAAGGATAAGTAGGAGTTGGCTGGGACAGCATATAGAGAAAGGGATTTTTAGCAGATAGTGGAGAGAAGCCAGAGTTTATGGTGTAAAGCAGGAGAAATGAAGCCAAATGACTCCAGCTGGGCTCAGTTAGTACATACTCATAAAATTAGTATTCTTAGAAATGAGGACTTAAAGATAATGGAGAAGAAAATCAAAGTATTTTCCTTGCAATTTAGAAATATAAACGTGGATAATGCGAGAGAGAAATGAGAAACAGTAAAGGAGAGTATTTAACAGGCTCGTGGGAGAATCCCAATGAGACATGAGCAGGGTATCTTTGGTGTGAGGTGCTGCACTCAACAAATATATCAGCTGGGTCATATTCCACAATGCCTGGTCCTGGGTGAGTGAAAGCCAGTCTGCTGGATTAATGTGAGAGGCTGCATGGTAGAATAGCCAATAGTTCTGACTTCAGACTCATGGTCTGGACTCTTTTTCAAACTTTTCTTACTAGCTGTGACAGTCTAGGTGAGTTATTCCGTCTCTATGCCTGTTTCTTTACCTATATGAGGCAGATGACAATAGCCATTATATTGAGGAGCTGTCAAATTAAATCACTTAATAATTTGTGCACATTATCTTTGTTTAAACAGTGACTGAAACAGAGAGAGACCTCAATCAGTGCTAGCCACTGGGCAATCTGATTCCAGAGTTATATGCTTATAACTGCTGTATCAGAAAAACAGGACAGTGATAAAAAAGCAGCACTCATTCGGGCAAGTAAGATGGCTTCACGATCTTTTCAAGTGATGACTTTTTGAACTAGGATAAGGAAAGTAGTATTTGGTCACCCTGGCGGCTCAGATGGTAAAGAATCTGCCTGCAATACGGGAGACCCAGGTTCGATACCTGGGTCAGGAAGATCCCCTGGAAAAGGGAATGGCAACCCACTCCAGTATTCTTGCCTAGAGAATTCAATGGACAGAGGAGCCTGGAAGGGCCCATGGGATCACAGAGACAGACACAACAGAGAAACTAACTCTAAGGAAACGAACGTATAAGGCACTTCCACAGAACTGGTGGCACTTGCTATACCATTATAGGTGCCAGGCAAGGATGGAAAACACAATTTGAATTCTCTCAAGGTTCTGAACTTGGATCCCAGAAGAATGATTTTACCATTGCTATAAATGAGAAAGAAGGATTCACAGTTGTATCTAATTCACAGGGTCACTGAAGCCATACACATATTAATTCATTGTAAAGGATTTCGCACAGTGATGGGCCTGGTGTAAGCTCTCAGGAGTTATTAGTGATCATCGTAAGACTTCACTGCATCTCAGGACGAGAAGAGAGACACATCTGAATGACCCTGGAGTCCTATTTCTTGCAAACTCTTAGCACCATAGTAGAGAGCTGGACCAGCAGATCTGAGTCAGCACAGAGGAGAAGTGACTCGGCTTACAGCTGCTGAAAGCAGCCACTCGGCTCCAGCGGCCTCCCTTTTCTAACAAGGCAGTTTTGTTTTGTTTTCACTCCTTCTGCCATCATGACATAAAGCTTAAAAGTGCAGGCTCCGCTCTACTGGAAACTTGGCTATGGTGTCAGCCAACCATCTATGCCCAGTCAAAGCTAAGGGCTTGGGGCATTGTATGCACTTTACTACTTCTCTGCTCAGAGTTCTCTCCATATCTCCCAATAAACTGTGTCATATCTACATGCCTAGAACAACAGGCATTTGATGACAGCGGGAGGCAGAGATTTGGCATAGGTCTGCGTGGATATTGAAAGGGGGATATCGGGTTGGGAGATGGTTGAAACTTAGGCCCACAGCGGTAGACACTATCCCTAGGCAATAGCGGGCTGTAGTCTAGACTCAAATCAGAAATGGTAGGGTTAACCTAAAATAGCACAGAGAGTGTGTGGAGAAAAGGGAAGCCTCCTACGCCATTGGTGGGAATGTAAATTGGTGCAGCCACTCTGGAAAACAGTGTGGAGTTTCCTCAAAAAATTAAAAATACAGTTGCCATATGATCTCCAGGGCATCTCACTCCTGGGCATATATTCAGACAAAACTATAATTTAGAAAGATACATACACCACTATGTTCATACCAGCACCATTTACAATAGCCAAGACACGGAACAATGTAAGTGTCCACTGACAGATGAATGGACAATAAAGACGTGATATACTGTATCTATCCATCTACAGTGGAATATTACTCAGCCATAAAAAATAATGAGAGACCGCCATTTGTATCCACATGGATGGACCTAGAGATTATCACACTAAGAGACGCAAGTCAGAAAGAGAAAGACAAATAACAGATTGTATCACTCATATGTGGAATCTAAACTATAACACAAATGAACTTATTAAAAAACAGAAACAGCAACAGACTCAGAGACACAGAGAACAATCCTGCAGTGACCTGCAGGAGGGGGTATAGCAGAGGGAGGGAGTTGGACTTCAGGGTTACCAGATGCAAACTATAACATATACAGAATGATAAACTCATATACAGAATGATAAACGAGGCCCTACTGTATAGCACAGGAATCCATATTCAAAATCCTGTAATAAACCATAATGGAAAATAATGTGTGTGTATATTTACACACACACATATAACTGAGTCACTTTGCTGTATACCAGAAACTAACACGACATTGTAAGTCAACTATACTCCAATAAAACAACTTAAAAAACAAAAAAAGCAAGGGATTTGAATGAGAGACAGGAAGACTGCTGGGAAATCAGAGGTGAGCATACAGGATTCAGGCAGGACAGTGGCAGAATGGTGAAATGTCTAGGCGGAACAAGAGCCCTGCCTCTGGACAGAGGTTTAGCAGTAGAGATTTGATCTCTGAAATGATGCCAGAAAGAACAGAGGACCAGGAGAATGACTGGCAGATTACTGGCATCTTTCAGAAAACATCAGATGCTAATAATTAGTGCTACAGCAGAGATCTAGGCAGAGCTTTACTTGTAAAATTTAGATCTTAAGGTGTGAGAAGAAAAAAGTGGTGGGAGAAGAAAGGACTCAGAAATAACTGCAAGAATTCAGTTATCAGAAGTAGGGTCTGTGCTTAAGTTACAAAGGGCGCCCCTGGTGGCTCAGCTGGTAAAGAATCTGCCTGCAATGGGGGAGACCTGGGTTCGATCTCTGGGTTTGGAAATGTATCAGAAGAGCAAAAGAGACACTGATGTATAGAACAGTCTTATGGACTCTGTGGGAGAGGGAGAGGGTGGGAAGATTTGGGAGAATGACATTGAAACATGTAAAATATCATGTAAGAAATGAGTTGCCAGTCCAGGTTCAATGCACGATACTGGATGCTTGGGGCTAGTGCACTGGGACGACCCAGAGGGATGGTATGGGGAGGGAGGAGGGAGGAGGGTTCAGGATGGGGAACACATGTATACCTGTGGTGGATTCATTTTGATATTTGACAAAACTAATACAATTATGTAAAGTTTAAAAATAAAATAAAGAAAATAAATCATAAAATTGAATTATGATCAAAGACTAGTCCATAGACATGATTACTTTTTCATACAATGTTACCAAAGGTAAATACTTTCTAAGTAATATCCTGTGGCTCCCTGACAAGTTCTCTTGTTAAGAGCTTTTAGAAACAAAGGAAAGAGACAAAGAAATACTGAGGCAAACATCTCAGAGGGCATCCAAAGGAATCTTTTTTTTTTTTTTTTAACATTTCGAAATTTGTTCTGGAGTATAGTTGCTCTACAATGTTGTGCTAGTTAGCAAAGTGGATCAGCCACACATACTCACATATTCCCCCTTTTGGATTTCATTCCTATTTCGGCCACCATAGGGCACTGAGTAGATTTCCTTGTGCTATATAATAGGTTCTCATTAGTTATTTATTATACATAGAAGTGTGTAGATGTCAATCCCTATCTCCCAATACATCCCACCACCCCTCCCCACTTGGTGTCCATAAGTTTGCTCTCTAAGCCTGTGTTTCTATTTCTGCTTTGTAAGTAAGACCATCTATACCATTGTATTTTCAGATTCTTCGTTTATCTGTTAATATACAATATTTTTTTTTCTCTTTCTGATTTGCTTCACTCTGTATGAGAGTCCGTAGGTCCATCCACGTCTCTGCAAATGACCCAGTTTTGTTCTTTAGGCTCCTCTGAAGTCAATTTCAGAGGTTGCCAGGTGGCTTTATGAAAATCAGCAGGGTCCCTCTCCCAAAGAGACTCATTTCCGAAACCAATTACAATAAAGTCATAAGTAAGCCAATGAGCCTAAATTCTTCACAGGTGGGATGGCTCGGATTGCTTAAATTCATCAAAGAAAAAGAAAGGTAGATGACAGTCAGATATACTATCTCCCAGTCTGAATTTGCTGCTTGAATGAATTACCCAGGGTAATGCTCATCATGAGATTAACCGGAGACGTGAGAGTTTGGGTGGAAGTTCCAATCCAGTGAGTCTGCTTTGCATTATTTTGGATTATGAAGGTAAATCTCTTGATTTTTTTCTATGCCAACACTATTTTTATCTTGTTAACTATTTCAAACAAAATTATGCACTCAAGGGTAAAAATACGTACAGCTGATGTGGTGGTTAATTTCATGTGTCCACTTGACTTGGCCATGGGGTGCCCAGATGTTTGGTTAAACATTATTCTTGGACTTCCATTGGGGTCCAGTAGTTAAGAATCCACCTGCCAATGCTGGGGCCATGGGTTTATCTCTGGTCTGGGAAGATTCCACATGCCACAGAGCAACTAAGCTTGTGCACCCCAACTACTGAGCCTGTCCTCTTCCTTACTTCTCTTCCACCATGACAGAAGCCACAATAAGGAGAAGCCCGCTCATCACAATAAAGAGTACCTCCTGCCTGCTGCAACTAGAGAAAGCACCTGTGCAGCAGCAAAGACCCAGCACAGCCAAACAAGCAAGAAAACTATTCTAGTGTGCTTACGAAGGTGTTTCTGGGTGAACATAACACTTTAACCTGTAGACTTAGTATAATAACATGGACTGGTCTCCCTAACATGGGTGGGTCCCATCCAATAGGCTAAATGCCTGAATGTAACAAAAAGGCAAAGTTTTGAGTAAAGTTATGGGCTTCCCTGGTGGCTCAGCTGGTAAAGAATCTGCCCACAATGCGGGAGACCTGGGTTCGATCCCTGGGTTGGGAAGATCGCCTGGAGAAGTGAAAGGCTACCCCCTCTCCAGTATTCTGGCGTGGAGAATTCCATTACTTGTATAGTTCATGGGGTCGCAAAGAGTCGGACATGACTGAGGGACTTTCACTTCATGGGTAATTACCTCTTTCTGCCTGATGGTTTTCCAGCTGGGACACTGGGCTTTTCTGGCCTTCAGACTCAAACTCAAACACTGGCGCTCCTTGAGCCTGCTAATTTTTACACTGTTTTTTATACCATGAGGTCTCAGCCTCCAGAATTGTATAAGCCCGTCCTTCTAATAAATTTTTCCTCTCCCTATATACAGTCTACTGGTTATTGCTGGAGAACTCTGACTAATATGGTTGGCTTTCCTCTCTCTACTGCATAAATCTATACTGCTTAAATTTACCAATTACTCATCTGTCAGAGAAGTTTCAGTCCTTAAAGTTACGTGAAACATAACGATGGAGAACCTCTCAGCAAAGCTACCCTGTTCTGTGTCCTCCACTCTCCTGCTTTGGAAACAAGCATATTCAGTGATTTATACATTAAATGTGGGGTTCCAGAGCTGTGTTCCTTGCTGGTCTTGCACAATTCATTTTATTCTCATAGTTAGTTTATAGTAGTGATGACTTATTTTCTCTTTGATTAGCTTATTTGTGCAGTAAACTAAATAGTGAGAGGCAGGGAGACCTGGTGTGCTGCAGTCCATGGGGTTGCAAAGAGTCAGGCATGGCTTAGTGACGGAACAATAGCAACAACAGTAAATAAAGCTTTTAAAACATAACCTGATCCCCAGTGGGGGCTTTTACCTCCATTTTATCCACCTAAGTTTGCTAAGTTTTACCCTCTCCTTGCAACTTTAAAAAATTATTAAACACACAGGCGCACAATCATGTTTTATTCATCTTCCCTGAAGAAGGCATAGGATATTTTAAAAGGCCCCCAAACCCTGTGGAAGCTAGAGTAGGTATGGTATCCTGCTGTGTGATTATAAATTAAAATGTCCCCTTTCCTTCCTGAAGAATAAGTCAATACCTAATATTACAAAACTTTCCTCCCAGCCTCTTTTTTCTTTCATGTTGGAATATAATGCTTCTATTGATGTGAAAATGCACCAGCATGCACTGAAATATAATTCAAGGTAGATTTGCACTCAGCTGGCATGATGATAGCACAGCCACTTTGGGAATTGAAATATAATAAAAAGTCAGTTAGGTGACACTACCTGGGAGCAACACACTGTTAACTCAAATGCTTTTTACTGGGTACCAGGTGATTCTCACAGCACGTCTACTTGTGAACTCGGGAGAATAAAATCAGCCATCTGTGTTGTAGGTATATCCAAGGTGAGCTATATTTATAGCTATAGATATGTATCTATTGCTCTATATCCATCTCACTTTTGGTTTTTGCTAAAAAGGGGAGATATGCTATCCTAGCACACATCTAAGCTCCTAATTAAAATGAGCACAATGCTTCACCCATCAACCTTCCTCAGGCTCCATCGTTCCCAAGAACTCAGAGCTGTATTTTGTCGTCAGCATCCTAAAATGATGAATTTCTGTTTTCCTCGAACATTTTATGTATCTAGATAACCATCCGAAAGTAGAAACTTCTTATTTTTTTAGATATTTTTTAGTAGAACTATACATATAGAAATTTTCACTCAGTTGCATCTAACTCTTTGCGACCCCATGGACTATAACGGACTAGGATCCTCTGTACATGGAATTCTCCAGGGGAGAATACCGGACTGCATATCCATTTCTTTCTCCAGGGGATGTTCCTGACCCTGGGATCGAACCCAGGTCTCCTGCACTGTAGGCAGATTCTTTACCATCTGAGCCATCAGGGAAGCCCCATTTGGAAATAAAGAGATTTGTAACTCCTGATTCACTATTAAGAGAGAAAAATAAAATCTGTTGTTTCCTGAGAGCCAGTAACAGTTTTAAAAGAAAATGCCTTTATATATGAATTCACCTATCTCCCCCTCCCTTATTTATCCTAAAAAAAAAAAAAAGGTTTACAATTAGCTATGTATATTTTCAAATAAATGCTCACAGCTGCTAAGTCGCTTCAGTCGTGTCTGACTCTGTGCGACCCCAGAGACGGCAGCCCACCAGGCTCCCCCGTCCCTGGGATTCTCCAGGCAGGAACACTGGAGTGGGTTGCCATTTCCTTCTCCAATGCATGAAAGTGAAAAGTGAAAGTGAAGTCGCTCAGTCGTGTCCGACTCTAGTGACCCCGTGGACTGCAGCCCACCAGGCTCCTCCGTCCACGGGATTTTCCAGGCAAGAGTATTGGACTGGGGTGCTATTGCCTTCTCCGAAATGCTCATAGACTCAACATAAAATGTTCCATTTTTTATGTGAATGCCATTTAGGAATTGAAGCTGAAGCCCATTGTTTAAGGACAGAGTTTTAAAAAATTGATTATATAAATGCTTCTATTTAAGTAGGGAAACTAGACCTTTTAAATCAATATAACATACTCTATGTAATTTCCATTCATCATGTTGTTAAGCGGTATACTTTTTAGGAGTGCCATTTTACTCACAAGTATCATTGTATTACTATATACATTTTTTTTAATACTACTTGATGTTTGTTTTAGAAAATTGGATATTATGGAAAATATGTTAAGAAATTAGTAATGGACTGATAACCTACCAATTAGAGATAATTAGTATTATCCAGATTTATTTCATTCATATCTCTTTTCTAGTTATCTATACATTTATAAAAATAATAATATTGGGATTATATTCAACATAATTTTTGTAAACATTCTTATTCACTATGTTTTCCAATTGTTATAGGATTTTTGAGAAACATGATTTCTTATGACATAATAGTATTCCACATAAGGATGTGCTCTTTAAAATAACCTCTTCATTGAAAATATTTACTTGTTTTCAATTACTTTTATTAGATATATACTGTGATAATATATCAATGTACATCTTTACTGAAAGTCACTCAGTCATGTCCAACTCTTTGAGACCCCATGTGGAATTCTCCAGGCCAGAATACTGGAGTGGATAGCTGTTCCCTTCTTCAGGGGATATTCCCAACCCAGGGATCGAATCCAGGTCTTCCGCATTGCAGGCGGATTCTTAACCAGCTGAGCCATGAGGGAAGCCTGAATCATCATGACTCAAATTTAATTAAAGGATATGCCAAGACTTCTAATATATTCAGCTTCTAAAAAACTATGGCTTAAATTTGAATTAAGGAATATAATATATATTATCAAATAATTCTCTACTTTGCTATAAGACAATGTAAAACAAATCACTTGAAGTATGTGAAGTAATGCCTAAACATTACTTACTTTTTGAGTTATAGAAATTTATTTTAAGAAAACTATAAAATTATATGGAGTTTGAAATTACAGAGCTGAAAATCAATTCTCAATAACTTAAAACATAAAAATATTATAAACAACCATTTTTCCTTGAGGCTTCCCTCATGGCTCAGATGGTAAGAATCTATGTGCAATGTGGGAGACCTGGGCCCTATCCCTGGGATAGAAAGATCCTTGGAGAATGGAATGACTGTCCACTGCAGTATTTTTGACTGGAGAATTCCTCAGAAAGAGGAGCCTAGGAGGCTAGTGTCCATGGGGTCTGAAAGAGTTGGACATGAATGAATAACACATTTTTTTTTTCTTATGTGAGGAAAAATAAATCTCATGATGCAAATTATCACTGAACTTAGAAATTGGTATATGGATCAATTCTTCCAAATATTAATATACTAACTACATTTTCAGATGTTTGTAAAATCAAGAGAAGAGATATTCTAATTGTAATAGACAGTGCCAGGAGCAGTCCTTGGGAAATGCATGTGCTGAGATTGAACTGGGAACTTGCCAGTATTGGCCAGCACATTTCCCAGCTATGCACAAAGCCAAGAAAATGTCTATTCCTTAGGCTATGGTCTGGATGTGTGTTGAAATTCGTGTGTTGAAATCCTAATGCCCATAATGACAGTATTAGTAGATGGGGCTTTGATAGGTGCTCAGGTCAGCAGGGAGGAGCCCTCAGGAATGGGATTAGAGTTCTCATAAAGAAGACAGCTCAGATCATCCCTTTTACCACTTGTTTGTTGTTGCTGTTGTTCAATTACTAAGTCATGTTCAACTCTTTGCGACCCTATAGACTGTGGCACACCAGGCTTCCCTGTTCTTTACCATCTCTTAGAGTTTGTTCAAATTCATGTCCATCAAGTCAGTGATGCTATCCAAACATCTTATCTTCTACTGCTCTCTTCTCCTTTTGTCTTCAATCTTTCCCAACATCAGGCTCTTACATAATGAAACAGCTCCTTATATCAGATGGCCAAAGTATTGGAGCTTCAGTTTCAGCATCAGTCCTTCTGATGAATATTCAGGGTTAATTTCCTTTAGGATTGACTGGTTTGATCTCCTTGCTGTTCAAGGGGCTTTCAAGAGTTTTTCCTAGTACCACAATTCGAAAGCATCAATTCTTCAGCACTCAATGTAGGAGACATAAAGAGAGGTGGGTTTGATCCCTGGGTCAGGAAGAGCCTCTGGAGAAGGAAATGGCAACCCACTCGAGTATTCTTGCCTGGAGAATCTCTTGAACAGAGGAGCCTGGTGGGTTACAGTGCATAGGGCTGCAAAGAGTCAGACACAACTGAAGCGACTTAGCACGCACACAACCTTCTTTATGGTCCAACTCCCTCATGAGAACATAGCAAGAAGTCTGCAGTCTGCAACCAGGAAGAAGACTCTCACCACAGCTCGACCAGACTGGCACCCTGATCTCAGGCTTCCAGCCCCCAGAACTATGAGAAATGTGTGTGTGTGTGTGTGTGTGTGTGTGTGTGTGTGTATGTGTGTGTATAAAAATGACATAGTTAACAGATTTTGTTATGGCAGTTTGGGTGGACTAAGATACTTTCCCTTAAAGGACCCAAATGGAAATTTATCAAAGGTTTGCAGAGGAAATTTTCCTGCAAAACAGAAATAAAGCAAGGCCCCAGGAAGTTTCCCTTTGGAGACAGGAATACAGAGCTGATGTTTAGTGGTGTGGATGTTAAGAAGCCATTCCATAATTGAAGCAATGTGGGGCTTTCCTGGTGGTTCAGATGGTAAAGAATCTGCCTGCAATTCAAGAGACCCAGGTTTGATCCCTGGGTCAGGAAGATCCCCTGGAGGAGGGCATGGCAACCCACTCCAGTATTCTTGCCTGGAGAATCCCATGGACAGAGGAGTCTGGTGGGCTACAGTCCATAGGGTCACACATAGTCAGACAAGATTGAAGCAACTTAGCTCTCACTCACGCTTGCACTCTCTTCATAAACAAAACAATGAGGTTTGAACACTTCAACTTAGCAAACAGTTGATTTAGGAGGAGGGCATATTCTGAATGATTCTTCTAAAAGGTTTTGTTTTCATGGATAGAAATTGATTTTTTCTTCAATAGGTGAGAAAGGTCATTAACAGAAATCATGTTCCTTTCTCCATATAAATGCTAAACCACTTTCCATCACCTTATTAACAGGGCAGATGAAAACTTTACAGTGTATTCTAAGCATCTATTTGTAATTAGGGCATAAAATTGATGCATTTTGCAATTAAAAACTTTATTTCAAATGGTATGCAGATTCTTTGTGTGTCTGTGTGTATGTGTGTGTTTTGTTTGGCTATGTATCAGACAGTAATACACAGGAATACTTTTTCTCTTACTACTGTTACAATATTATAATATTGTTTCTGGAAGATACATTTAGTTTTCCATTATGAATTGATGGCATAAATACTCTCAGGTAATTAGAACTTAAAAAAAATCCCAACTCTTCAAATGAGAAGACCAGTCCATAGGTCAGTGTTTTTCTAATTATGGGTTGCAGCTTGTTTTTAGGTCATGAAATCACTTAGTGGATCATGGTAATTTTAATTGAAGAGCGACAGAAGAGAAAACAACAAAATTATGAGAGCACGTTAAAACATAAGGTAAATTATATTTAATGAAAACTTGGTTTCAGTAGGTATTTAGTATGATATAAAATGCTTTCTCATTGTTTTGGTCAAAATCATTTGAACCAGGAGGATGCTGTGCTAAATGAAACAAGTCAGAGAAAGATAGATACTATATGACCTCACTTACATGTAGAATCTTGAACTAGAAGCCATAGAATCAAAGAGTAGAATGATGGTGGTTTCCGGGGGCTTGCTGTATATTGGTCAGAGGGTACCAGTTTTCAGTAAGGAGACGAAAATGTCCAGGGGAATCTAATGTACTGCATGGTGATTTTAGCTAACAATACTGCGTATTGGAAATTTAAGTATACGTCATGACAAAAATAAACTCAAAATGGCTTAAAGTCTTAAATATGACATGATACCATAAATCTTCTAGAAGAGGACAGAGGCAAAGCCTTCTCTGACATAAATTGCAGTAATATGTTCTTAGCTCAATCTCCCCAGGCAAAAGAAATAAAAGCAAAAATAAGCAAATGAGACCTAATTAAACTTACCCGTTTTTACACAGGAAAGGAAACCATAAATAAAATGAAAAGACAACCTACAAAATAGGAGAAAATAATGGCAAACAGCGTACCTGACAAGGGCTTAATTTCCAAAATAAACAAATAGCTCATAGAACTCAATATCAAAACAACAACCCAATCAAAAAATGGACAGAAGACCTAAAGAGACATTTCTCCATAGACAGATGGCCAACGGGCACATGGAAAGATGCTTAACATCACCAATTATTAGAGAAATGCAAATCAAAACAACAATGAATTATCACCTCACACCAGTCAGAAAGGCCATCATCAAACCATCTGTGAATAATACATGCTGAAGAGGCATGGAGGAAAGGGACCCTCCTGCACAGTGGGTGGGACTGGGTACTGGTGCAGCTGCAATGGGAAGGTTCCTCAACAAACTAAAAATAGTTAGGACAGGCTCTAGACTAAAAATAGAACTACCATGTGATCCAGCAATCTCGCCTCTTGGCATTTATCTGGAAAAGGCAAAACCTCTAAATCCCAAAGACACATGCACCCCAGTGTTCACTGCAACACTATTTACAATAACCAAAACACAGAAGCAACCTAAATGTCCAGTGACAGATGAAGGGATCAAGAATCTGTGGTATATAGACACAATTAAAGGTTACTCAGCCACAAAAAGGAATGAGATAATGCCGTCTGCAGCAACATGGATGGACCCAGAAATGATCATACTAAGTCAGGCAGAAAAAGAAACTACCATAGGATACCACTTACAGCTGAAATCTAAAAAAGATACAAACGAACTTTTTACAGAAACATACTCACAGATACAGAAAACAAAATTATGGTTACCAAAGGGAAAAAAAGTGGGGGGATAAATTAATAGTACGGGATTAATAAACACACTGCTATACATAAAATAGCTAAGCAATAAAGATTAACTGTATAGCACAGGGAACTATATCCAATATCTTATAATAGCCTATATGGAAAATATTCTAAAAAAAGAAATACACACACATATATATATATATAAACATATGACTCACTTTCTTATATACCTGAAGCCAGAAGCTAACACGATAATAAAAATCAACTATATTTCATATAAAGAATAGGGTAGATATAACACAGAACAATTATCCTTTGTTAAAAGCAAATATCAGTGTACTCTACGTATGGGAAAAATGGAAATCTTTGAACTGTCAATATTTCATTGGACTATATAGGAATGAGACTACAGAAAAATTCAAATATCAAATCCTGTTTTCCTTAATTTGCACAGATTCTAATATAAATTAACAAAAACATCTAAACTTTACTTTTATCCTATTTAAGGAAACTTATGAGGAAATGGTAACCCACTCCACTATTCTTGTCAAAAAATCCCATAGACAGAGGAGCCTGGCAGGCTACAGTCCGTGGGGTAACAAAGAGTTGGATGTGACTGAGCAATTGAGCATACACACACATTAAGGTAAATTAGTTGCTGAATATTGTATTCCTTTGTTTATTATATTTTATTTTTATTTTATATTTTATATTTATTTTATTATATTATATCCTGGGGTCCTAAATTCGGAGAAGGCAATGGCACCCCACTCCAGTTCCCTTGCCTGGAAAATGCCATGGATGCAGGAGCCTGGTAGGTTGCAGTCCATGGGGTCGCTAAGAGTCGGACACAACTGAGTGACTTCACATTCACTCTTCACTTTCATGCATTGGAGGAGGAAATGGCAACCCACTCCAGTGTTCTTGCCTTGAGAATCCCAGGGACGGGGGAGCCTGGTGGGCTGCTGTCTATGGGGTCGCACAGAGTCGGACACGACTGAAGCAACTTAGCAGCAGCAGCAGCAGCAGCAGCAGCAGGGATCCTAAACTAGACATTAAATTAGCAAATGTTTATTGATTACTATGTTTAAGATCCTATTCTTTTAATTATAATGGTACTTGTTACATGGAAAACCACCAGGAGTTTGGGTTTTCTCAGCGATTTCCAGGAGGGCGGACTTCATCTTGTATTTTTATGTGTTTAGGCATTAGAAATGCCTGAACATCAATTTTAACAGAATCTAATGGGGAGTTTTTCAACGGTGGTAAATATTTGTATGTGTATTTGTTTTATGTGCTATTATGGTCTCTCCAGATAAATTCTATTTGCTCCAACTCTCTCCACATGAATTTATACTGAGATGCAGTGATAAAATATGGTGATCAATCATTTTCACTATGAGCTTTTGGAGAAAAAGCAAAACTAACAGTGCAAAAAATGAAAAAGTAAATATCTAGGTATTTTACAAGAGCTTTTGATTTCAATTATTCAGATACACCTGTGACATAATGCTTCCGTGTCTTCCTTGAGTCCTTGTCTGTAATAGACCACACAGCCAGCTCATACAAAAACACACAGCCTGTTGCATGAAAAGGCACATATCCTCAAGCAGGAGATATTCTGTGAACACTAGTTCATGGAGCCACAGTGCTGACTTCAGCAAACATTCCTGGAGCATCTCTTATGTTACAGGCATTGCTCTACGTGCAGGGGCATGGTCTCTGCCTTCAGGGAGCTGATAGTATACAGGAGAAATGAAATGGACCCAATCATAATAGTGTCACAAATGAACACAGAATATTTAGAAATCAGCTCACAGTCGCACAGTTGAGCCTTCTATTAGGAACTTTCTCTCACAGTATTTAGTACATCTGTACTAGGGGCTCCGAAAATACTCTTTTTCCTTCCATCTTCCAATTCTACTTAGAATTGAAGTACTTACTTAAAACACTGCTTTCAAGAAACATCTAGAGAAATTTGATGATTTGTGGTTTTTTTTACTATTTTTCAGTCCCATATCAGATATCATTTTCTTTGTTTATGATATCTTGTTTGGCAATATCATCTTTCTTTGTGCCATCATATTGAAGGACTATTCCAAAGTCGACCAGTTTATTCAAATAACAACAATATTACCTAAGTCTCCATTTATTCTGCCACTATACTGTCAAGTTTAAAAATGACTCTACTTAGCCAGGCCAGTCTTCCTTCAGTTGATCCTTATCTCTTGTCATTCTTCTTTGTACTCATTTCCCCTTTTTTTTTCCCCTAATACTTTGCATACATTTAGAAGACCACTTTGAGCTTTTGATTCAAACAGTAGAACTTACCTTTAAAGTCATAATTTACATCAACGCAACCTTATTACTTGTAGTAAAAGGAATGTGAATGTCCATAAACTCAAAAGATATCAAGCACTCTTATGTTAATAAAACAATCATTCTTTGTTTTTGAACATATGATCTTAGAGGAATATCCATTGCTCAATGCAAGAGGGACTAGCATTTGTAAAAAGGAAACGATTTCAGTCCTGTCAAGACAGTCCCAACCAACTTTCTTCCTCGCCTATCCTCATCCGCTCAGCGTTTCTAAGTTTCCCTCATTCAGTCTGCACTCAGGGAAGCCAAGGAAAGATCTCAGAGCCTGAATCCAAACATAATCACGAGAGTGTGCCAACAACAAAGTAAAAACATAACCCTAGCTGAGGAAATCACAACAGCAGTTTCAGGCATGAACGTCGAATAGATTCACTGACCTGACGAGATGTCTATCTGGTTCATCTTGGTCTGCGTGACGTTGATGTGAACACCGACTTTGCTCTCAGTGAGGTCAATTTCCACGTTGCCCAAGTTATCTGCAAAATGACTGAAAAGCAGGAGACCATTGGGGTTCCAAGTCCTGAACTGGAAGCTAACCGAAAACAGGTCCTGGTGAAGCCGTCCGGGCACCTCCAGATAACTGGTAGCGTTGAAAAAGACAGGTACTGTGTAAGGCTCCACACACGAGAAACTCAAATTTCCCTGGAAGACAGAAGGGCATGCTTTGAGGAAAATGTAGAATAAAACAAGCACCCAGGTAAGACAGCTGACCAAGTGAGAGTTATACACATTTCAAACCCGAGCTTGAGCTGTGTGCAATTCCCATGTGCAGTCATGTGACACAGATTCATGTGTCCTTGAAAGGACATGTCCTGGCATGTCCTTTCTGCTGTAGCTAACAGAGTTCAGCAGCTGGCTATCAGACTGAGGGATTCATGCAAGCACCTTGCATCATGGATTTGACAAACTGACAGCCTGGTGTGATGGGCTGGCTATGAAATGGATACATCCCTGTGTGGTGGGCTTGGGAGTGGACCACTGGACTTTCTGAAGAAAGCAAAGAGCTGCTTCCTCCTCCCCCACAACTGACAGTGTATCAGCTAGGGAGGAGATGCCTCTGTTTTCTTTTGGATGGCCTTGGTCAATTATTTATTAATATATAAATCTAGTCTCACTGGGAATGTTAGTTGCTGTTTATTAAACTAGGATGGGGCAAATATTCTTGAGTCTTAACCCCATACCTATTAACTAGTTAGTCAAAGCTATGGTTTTTGCGGTAGTCGTATGGATATGAGAGATAGACCATAAAGAAAGCTGAGCACCGAAGAATGGATGCTTTTGAACTGTAGTGATGGAGAAGATTCTTGAGAGTCCCTTGGACTGCAAGGAGATCCAACCAATCCATCCTAAATGAAATCACCCTGAATATTCATTAGAAGGACTGATGCTGAAGTTCCAATACTTTGGCCACCTAATGGGAAGAGCCAACTCATTAGAAAAGACCCTGATGCTGGGAAAGATTGAGGGCAGGAGGAGAAGGGGACGACAGAGGATGAGATGGTTAGATGGCATCACTGACTCAATGGAGATGAGTTTGAGCAAGCTCTGGGAGATGGTGAAGGACAGGGAAGCCTGGCGTGCTGCAGTCTATGGGGTTGCAAAGAGTCAGACAAGACTGAGCAATGGAACAACAGATTATTTTGTTATTCAACTCAAACTCTCATTTACATTCCCATGAAATGTGCATATATCTTAATACATTAATGCTTTCAGAAACAGTGACATGAATGTATAAAAGGAAAAGAAAACTGTTAACTGAAGCTTCCTTCTCCCCCTCATGCTTCCTCTATTTGGTACAAAGAAATCTGATTATTCAGATATACTGTATTTTATATTCTAGGATCTAAGTACCTTCCTTTTAAAGATATGAAAAAAATCTACATTTTTTGCCATCTTTTTTTTTAACCCCACTATATCTTGAGGAATATGATTTGAAGGCATTTTTTTTCTTTATTGTCTCCTTAAACACCACCACATACTTATCCCCAGAGGCACAGTTCTTCCATTTTAGTACATTAACCATTTAAACTAAGTTAGGCTGACCCCCCAATTAATATTCAAATTAAATTTGTGCTGCACCTGCATACGCATGCATGCTAAGTCGCTTCAGTCATGTCCAACTCTTTGTGACCCCGTAGACTGCAGCCCTCCAGCCTCCCCTGTCCATGGGGTTCTCCAGGCAAGAGTACTGGAGTGGGTCACCATTTCCTCCTCCAGGGGATCTTCCCTACCCAGGGATCAAACCAGCATCTCTTACGCCTCCTGTGTAGAGGAGGTTGGCAGGCAGGTTCTTTACCACTAGGGCCACCTCAGAAGCCCTGTATCTTCACAGATGATTAGATGACTATTTTTAAAGGCTTACTTTTCCCGATGAAAAGAGCTGTTTATGCACAAAAACTGACATGTCATAACTGACCACTTGCCTGTGTCGTGGAGACTGTCTCCCAGCAAAGTGAAAAGTTCTGAGTGATGGTGCTGATTCTGGAGTCAACATTTAATGAGGAAATGGGTGTGTGTAAGGAGAATGGTGCAGGATAAGTGCTGAGCCACTTACACAGAAGTATTAGCACCAGACATCTTCAAAAGCAAATCTCCTCTGTAAATATTTGCCTTTGTAGAGCAACTTGCAAAATGTCCTGCCTGCCTCTACGTTGCCTAAACCTTTTAATACACATGTTTATTTTTGTTTAAAAGCCTTTTCTGTGTCTGCTCCTTCCATTTTAACAAATGTAATTATAGATAATTTAGGCTTTTTAAAATGTCTTTGTTATTCAGGTTAAAATACCATTTATAAGCAACAATATTTTGTGGTAAAAGTTGACTTTGGAATGAGTCTCCAGAGTGCAATTCTCTGTAGTTTGAGAATCTAATGGATACACGTGAGGACCAACTGGGAGGTTTGGGGCAGAAATAACACTTCACTTCTTAAAGGTGTAAATAATGGGAAGGGTATTATGATAATTTGGGTTCTGCATCTTTCTGTCTTAGGTGATAATTTGATAATTTCTGAGGAAACAAAAGGATTCTGATGCCATTTTATCCAAAGCTTAAAATAACATATATATAATATATATATATATATATATATCAGATCAGTTACTCAGTCGTGTCCGACTCTTTGTGACCCCATGAATCACAGCACGCAAGGCCTCCCTGTCCATCATCAACACCCAGAGTTCATTCAGACTCATGTCCATCGAGTCAGTGATGCCATCCAGCCATCTCATCCTCTGTCATCCCCTTCTCCTCCTGCCCCCAATCCCTCCCAGCATCAGAGTCTTTTCCAATGAGTCAACTCTTCACATGAGGTGGCCAAAGTACTGGAGTTTCAGCTTTAGCATCATTCCATCCAAAGAAATCCCAGGGCTCATCTCCTTCAGAATGGACTGGTTAGATCTCCTTGCAGTCCAACACCACAGTTCAAAAGCATCAATTCTTCGGCGCTCAGCCTTCTTCACAGTCCAACTCCCACATCCATACATGACCACAGGAAAAACCATAGCCTTGACTAGACGGACCTTTGTTGACAAAGTAATGTCTCTGCTTTTGAATATGCTATCTAGGTTGGTCATAACTTTCCTTCCAAGGAGTAAGCGTCTTTTAATTTCATGGTTGCAGTCACCATCTGTAGTGATTTTGGAGTCCCCCCAAAAAATAAAGTCTGACACTGTTTCCACTGTTTCCCCATCTATTTCCCATGAAGTGGTGGGACCGGATGCCATGATCTTCGTTTTCTGAATATTGAGTTTTAAGCCAACTTTTTCACTCTCCTCTTTCACTTTCATCAAGAGGCTTTTGAGTTCCTCTTCACTTTCTGCCATAAGGGTGGTGTCATCTGCATATCTGAGGTGATTGATATTTCTCCCAGCAATCTTGATTCCACCTTGTATTTCTTCCAGTCCAGCGTTTCTCATGATGTACTCTGCATATACATTAAATAAACAGGGTGACAATATACAGTCTTGACGAACTCCTTTTCCTATTTGGAACCAGTCTGTTGTTCCATGTCCAGTTCTAACTGTTGTTTCCTGACCTGCATACAAATTTCTCAAGAGGCAGATCAGGTGGTCTGGTATTCCCATCTCTTTCAGAATTTTCCAGTTTATTGTGATCCACACAGTCAAAGGCTTTGGCATAGTCAATAAAGCAGAAATAGATGTTGTTCTGGAACTCTCTTGCTTTTTCTATGATCCAGCGGATATTGGCAATTTGATCTCTGGTTCCTCTGCCTTTTCTAAAACCCGCTTGAACATCAGGAAGTTCACAGTTCACATATTGCTGAAGGCTGGCTTGGAGAATTTTGAGCATTACTTAACCAGCATGTGAGATGAGTGCAATTGTGCAGTAGTTTGAGCATTCTTTGGCATTGCCTTTCTTTGGGATTGGAATGAAAACTGACCTTTTTCAGTCCTGTGGCCACTGCTGAGTTTTCCAAATGTGCTGGCATATTGAGTGCAGCACTTTCACAGCATCATCTTTCAGGATTTGGAATAGCTCCACTGGAATTCCATCACCTCCACTAGCTTTGTTCGTAGTGATGCTTTCTAAGGCCCACTTGACTTCACATTCCAGGATGTCTGGCTCTAGGTCAGTGATCACACCATCGTGATTATCTGGGTCGTGAAGATCTTTTTGTACAGTTCTTCTGTGTATTCTTGCTACCTCTTCTTAATATCTTCTGCTTCTGTTAGGACCATACCATTTCTGTCCTTTATCGAGCCCATCTTTGAATGAAATGTTCCTTTGGTATCTCTGATTTTCTTGAAGAGATCTCTAGTCTTTCCCGTTCTGTTGTTTTCCTCTATTTCTTTGCATTGATCACTGAAGAAGGCTTTCTTATCTCTTCTTGCTTATATAAATACTGCTCTAAATAAGAAATGACACAGCATGGAAAGAGACTATGACCTTGGGACTGTATACTGTGAATCCACAATCTTTGTTTCCCACTCATATGCGTTACCTTGGAAAGTTATTTTTGTAAGTTAAATTTCAGTTTTCATCTACAAAATGTTTATGACAACATCTCCCTTGTAGTATTGCTCTTAGAGTATCATAAAGGTAACAGGTCTCACACAGTTACCTTTTACCTATACATGGAGCTATTATTTTTTCCCTACAGTCAATATCTTGTAAGAACATTTCACCAAACTTCAATTTTTAACTGTTAGTGTAAATTCATCATTAGTTTAAGAAAGATAATTAGTAAAAACATTCTACATTCAACTATTATTTTATGAGCTTCACTGGTGACTCAGCAATGAAGAATCACCCTGTCAAAGGAGACACAGGTTTGATCCCTGGGTCAAGAAAATCCACTGGAGAAGGAAATGACAACCCACTCTAGTATTCTTTCCCGGGAAATCCCATGGACAGAGGAGCCTAGTGGACTACATCCATGGGGTCACAAAAAGTTGGACACGACTTAGAGACTAAACAACAAATTATTTTATAGTTTCTTATATCCAACCAGAACTCCTGTTTATTCATTGGGCATTTCCATTTGTCCTCTCATTTTATGAAAACCCCAGGCTCAAATTTTGAATAACAAATCCATCAAAGTCAGAACATAGTACAAACACTCATGACATTTTCTACTCCCAGACTTCCAAATACATGGATATCTGGATTCCTAGGATCTCCCCATTGACACTTTGGGATTGAAGAAACTCCTGTTCTTGCAGAACCAGAAGGAACCCACATACCAGATTTATAAGTTTCTCTTATAGTGATCTTACATGGTGTTGTATGGAGGCAAATGGCAACCCACATCAGTATTCTTGCCTAGAAAACTCCATGGACAGAGGAGCCTGGTGGGTTACAGTCCACAGAGTCACAACGAGTATGACGAGACTGAGAGACTACACTTCCACTTTGAAATAGTTCAACTTGGAAACACACACACTAGAGCCAGGACCACTGTGAGTTTCTGAGTCACAGACTTCACTATCCAATCTAATCCATCTTTATTGAATTGCATAATACTTAGTATGTTTAGAGCTTTGACAAGAAGTTTATTTCTTTATATATCTGAGTAAATCAGCTTTGGAAACATGAAAAAAACTAATAAAGCTCCTGGCTTTTAAAATTTTAAAATACTGAATTACATCATCATCAAGAAATGTAGTAGTCTATACAATGTGTCCTTTGGAAACATGAGGCTGCTGATTTAAGGGCTGCTGAACAGTTGGGATGATTGTCCTTCCATAATGGGAAATCTAGAAACTCTGGGGCTAAAATTCCAGGCCCCATCTGAAGAAGATTTACTATTTACAGTAATTTTAACTCAAAAATCAGTATCTCGTCTTAGAATACATTCAGTGTCTCCATATTTTCAGGTACCTCTAAAGTTAGTTTTATATAGTGGAGCCCACAAGCCTAATAACAAATGCTATGATACTGTTGTCCATTAACAGTCCAGAGAAAACAAAATTTCTTTGATTTTTCTAGGAACTGATATTATGGGGGTGGAAAATCTTACCACATTTGAGGGCTCCAGTTTCTTCCTTCTCGCCAGATCTGTTATGTTGATACCATTGTAGTTAATGCTTTCCATGCAGCCTTTGAAATTCTTTCTACTGCTGGAACTTGGTTTTCCAGAGAAAGGTATGCCTCCAAAGGTTATCTTTGAGAAAAAGATAAAATGTAAACATTCCCACTGTATTTGGCTTAAAAAATAAAAACATTTACAATAAATTAGACAAAACTAGTAGTCAGCTATCATAACCTCAGCCAACATATACAGACATTTTTTCTGTATATGCCTCTAAAGTCTGTTGCATATTAAATTATGTTGTTACTGAAGTATATACTAATTGTATTAATTGTGAAAATTAGATTATAACTTGAGCAAGAAAAGAGCAACAACTTCTAAGCATTTTTAATACCTGGAAGGTATTTTATCAATTTTCCTGAGAATGTTCTAAAGGATTTTACACAGCAAACATCTTTTATAAATATTAAGCATATATTTTTATGCTTATAGTATCAATAAATGTTACTAGTCATCTTTAAATAACCCAGAGCTAATATATTAAGTTTATGACTTCAGCCCAAAGGAAGGAATTTTGTATTCACCCTATTTATACATTGTAGTCTAATGATCACTGGAGTAAAAAAATTGTTAGGCTTATTGTGAATACAGAAAATAGTTCCAAAAGTCTCACTGCTATATTGATTAGATATATCTTTGGGTTTGGAGGTTATAATTTGAGAACTACAGTCTTAAAGATATTATAGGTCTCCTAAATCCTGAGGAATAAGGTCAATGCTCCTTCCTGTGATATTCAAGCAATTGTTAAAATCACAATAAAAAAGAACATATATTTTTCCAGAAACCTTTGATCAAATTACATTATTATAACATCAATTTCATATAATAGAAAATTATACTTAATTATGTATTGCCAATAATGACGCGTACTGCTAATAGTGAATGAATCTATTAATCATAGCTGTAATATCAAGATATATAATCCAGACATATTTCTTTTAAGTAGTATTCAATTACCAATTTTTCCTACAAAGGTTGGAAAATGAAAGACATCTTTCAATGTCAAAACTTTATATTTGATATATAAGGCAGAGATCTTTGGGTTTTAGAAGATATATATTATGCCTCTGTTATACAGTGCTTTTACATTTTAGCTTTTTTAATGTAAATGTTTAAGATTATTTTTAACCGTTCCTTAATTTTTAGTTTACAACGTTGTGTTAATTTCAGGTAGCAAAGTGATTCAGTGATATATATATATGTATATATATATATATATATATATTCCTTTTCAGATTGTTTTACATTATAGGTTATTTAAAGATACAGAATACAGTTCCCTGGGCTGTACAGTAGGTACTTGTTGTTTATCTATCTTATATACAGCAGTGTGCATATGCATTTTAAATTTTTAAACAGTTTTAGAGAAAAAAGCACAAATTAATAATAGTTTATGAGACAACCATAAAATTTTAAAAACTCACTTAAAATGCGACTAAATGTATTAATAACAGCTGAATATACACTATATATTCAGCTTCCCTGGTGGCACAGAGGTTAAAGTGTCTGCCTGCAATGTGGGAGACCTGGGTTTGATCCCTGGGTTGGGAAGATCCCCTGGAGAAGGAAATGGCAACCCACTCCAGTATTCTTGCCTGGAGAATCCCATGGACAGAGGAGCCTGGAGGGCTACAGTCCACAGGTTGCAAAGAGTCGGACACGACTGAGCGACTTCACTTCATACACTATATAGCATTTACCTTAGAGTTTAACTATGGGAAGGAAAGAGAAAAACTAAGAATAAACACACAAAAAAGAATCAGGAATCTACAAAAAGAAAAACAGGGGCATTCTGAAATACATTAGGGAAATATTTTCAAGTGGCACGGAACTGAACTTATTAGGTGCTATAGTAGTTAATGTCATAGGTTAGGATTACTGAGACTTTAATAGAGTGTTGAATTTCCTATCCACAATTTATTTTACCAATTTCTGCTCCAGTTGATAGTAATAAAATCTTCCATGCTTAATGACATGCAGCATCACACTGTGAATAATATTACTAAATACTATTATAGTTGAAAGTATTGCTTTATTCCTTCTCGCTGTGCATAGTTTCTTTACTGGGGGACTCCTATTTTCCTTTGGGATGATGACTTAGATACTCCTTATAGTTTCTCTCTTTTCAACAACCTTCAGCTCATGTCCTATCTTATAGAAGGTAACCTGGTGAAGCATCACAGGCTCAATTTACCAGATTCCTTACAACTAAGAGAAGTGGGTTCAAATCCCAATTTCTAATGTAATTCATCATTTGATATTAAGTGGTTGCTTCTTCTTTCTTGTTATATGTCCTCATCAATGAAATATTCTCTAATACTGTCATCATTCTCATGGTAAAAAAAATAGCTGCAGTTGTTAGATTAATAATCAGATATTGATATGGCTCACTTTATTGCCTTATTAATGACACTGTTGTTCAGTGACAACCTTGACTCTAAAAAAGAAATGCACTGACCATTTTGTTAGCTGCCAAGAGTTTCAAAAGTGAGACAGGGCTTAACCAGATACCTCTGGGTGTCCTTTCTCCCACCATCTTTAAGAAAATAATCCTGCTTTTCAGCTGAGCACATGCTCCACAGCCAATATATGGCATTTCCCACCCTCTTTGAACAAGATTTGGTCTCATGAGATTTAAGCCAAAGGGTTGCGTGTGACTCTAAGAACTATAATTAAAGGAGGGATGGGGGCACAGTGTTCTTCACTCCCTTCCTTCACACTGTCTGGAATGCAAAATGGAAAGTGAGTAGTCAACTTGGAGTGAGTTGCAGAGGGGATGGAATAGCAGTGGAATAAAAGGAGACTGGGGTCTTGACCATCATGGTGCTGCCTCATGAGCCCAGGGCTAACTGCCTACAGGCCCCTTTTAGGTGAAAGGAATAAACGTGTCTGTTATATGCAGTCTAATTAATTATAACTGATACATGTAGTAATACTATGTATTACTAATAATATGTAGTAATATCTGTTATTCCCTGATGCCTCCTCTCAAACAAGCCATGTGCTACTATTTTCGCTTTATGGAAAGGGAATATGATTCGTCCAATGTCACACAACCAGGAAGGGGCAAAAAGGGATTTAAACCCAGGCTTAATGGCTCCAATTTGAGCTCATACACTTGATTTTCTCCAAAACTGCATCATGTTGAGATACAAAGGTAGACCCAGACATATTCATGGGCACCATCTGCCGATAATTGCAGTATCTAAGGAAAGGAATTGGATAGCAGCTCTACAAAGGGAAGTAAGCTGAGTCTCTCCTGACTCTCTGTCAATTTGAATTTCTTTCTACGTCTCCCTGACAAATATGTCTCAGGGATTTTAGTCCACAGGTGAGGTTCTCAAACATGGTATTTTATCTAGAAGGGCTCTGAAGTGTTGATGAAACTGCTGACCATATAGGAGGGGTTGTGTGTGCAAGAATATTCATAGATTTCACCGCAAATTCAACAGGGACTATGATTCCAAATTTTTAATTCTGTTTTTTTGAAAATTGGAATTGTGTTTGCCCATTCTAATGTTTTAGGATTTCTCACCTCTTCTAGAATACTTCAAAGTTTATTAATGTAGGAGATAGGTCTGTAGGAGATAGGTCACATAAGCCAAGATTAATACTAATTTAGAGAAGATAGGAATTCAGGGAATTTTCACATTCTTTGCCTTTCAACAATCATTTTCACTTTACAGAGATGTTTTTTTGGGAGTAATTATTCCCTGATAACCTTAAATTTATTTTAATGTCAATAAAAGTCTCTGTATCAAAGTTTATATTGCATATTCCATTCTAAATTTCTGTTTAGAAATATATGTAATATATTCATATTATTGGACTTCCCTGGTGGCTCAGATGGCAAAGCGTCTGCCTACAATGTGGGAGACCCAGGTTCAATCTCTGGGTCGGGAAGATGTCCTGGAGAAGGAAATGGCAACCCACTCCAGTATTCTTGCCTGGAAAATCCCATGGACGGAGGAGCCTGTAGGCTACAGTCCATGGGGTCGCAAAGAGTAAAATAAAATAAAAGTCTCTGTATCAAAGTTTATATTGCATATTCCATTCTAAATTTCTGTTTAGAAATATATGTCATATATTCATATTATAGAAAATTTAGATTAGAAGCTATTTAAACATATAAGGAAAATAAAAAAATATAGTTGTAAAACCTGACTTTTCACATACTATTTTATGATAAGTACATTTTATGTTCTAACTACATATAAATCTAAAAGATTTATGGGTGGATATCAATAATACCACCAACGCAATGGACATGAGTTTGAAAAAATTCCAGAAGATAGTGAAGGAGAGGGATGTTTGGCATGCTGTAGTCCATGGGGTTGCAAAGAGCTGGACATGACTTAGCAACTGAACAACAGCAATCAGGAGCACACGTATATGTGTATATATTTATATATCTGTAATCTCAACAATGGGACCAAGGCACATTGAAATGGCACAGCAAAGTCATAGGGGTGCCCCAGTGATGAACCTGTTTTTACAGAACTTTTATTCCTACTTATGATTAACATTTTTCATGGACACTGTAAAGTTGAATTGCTCTCCAAAAAATTATTTAAAAAAAACTTTATATGCCTCTCAGTGTATTATGAGAATATGTATTTTTACCAGACCAATATGATCACTGATTACTTTTAATCTTTAGTCATTTGGAAGGTAAAAAATATCTTTTTATTTATGAACAATCTCTTTAAAATAGTCTGTATTTTTATTTATTTTATGACATTTATATCTGAGAAAATAGAACTTGTCAAAGGAACTATCTATAGTCATGAATTTATAAATGGTTTAATGTAGGATTTCTTATGCAATGCTTTCTAATAAATACTAGGCAATCATGTATATAACATACTGTATATTATCAAAAACAAGCAATTTATAATTACCAATAAAAAGATTATGACTTAATTTATTCTGGTTTTGTTAAATGGCTCTGATAACATAATAAATGGTCCTTTTCTTCAAATACATGCTACTTTGGTTCCAAGTTTTAAAAAATATTTCAATAACTCATTAACAATTTAAAATTTAATGAAATGACCTATATTAATAAATTAGGTTGTGAAGCTGTAAGTTTTCTTTGCAGAATAAAATGAAAATGGTATATGAAGGTATATAATTAATAATAATTCAACAAGACAGCATAAAACTGAAGCAGTCACTTGATGCAGGACAATTCACACATCCTCAGGTTTACCTCATAGTCCAAATCCAGGTAGTCGAACTCCCCGTTGGTGCGGAAGTGCTGTGTGCTTCTGTCCAGGGTGAGGTTGATGCTCCGGCCCTGGCGCTCAATGACCACAGAGTGCCAGTGGTGATCATCCAGCAGGCTTCCTGTCATCACGGACGTGTGGCCGTATATGGGGCCAAGCTGGTTGCTTCCTGAATCACGTGAATGGAAAAGGACCCAGGTAAAGACACCAGAACTCTATGTCATCTGCTACACCATGGGCAGACATTTTTATGGCATCTGTCTATTGTAGTTTACATAGGACAACCAGCATGGAATGATACTTAACAATAGTGGCATGTTCAAACTACATAAAAGCTATTAAAGATGGAAAAATCTCTGTTCCCTTAAAAACCATGAGCTTTATTTATTTATTTTTTCAATTCCTGGGCCATGAATTCTGCTAAGTTTGGTATATTCCGTATGAAGTCAGTGCCCTATGGGCTCTGGAGTCAGAGTCCCTGGATTCTGATGCTCTTCCATCACTGGCTTGCTCCATGATCCTGGCCAAGGTAACTGCTCTCTGAGCCTCTCTTTGGTCATATGTAAAATGGGAAAAATAATAGTACCTGCTTTACAAAGTTGCTGTGAGGATTAAATTAATCTGTACAAGTAAAGAACTTATTTCCTGACATACAGTGAATGTTCATTAAAAGTTACCTGTTAATTTTTATTATTTTTTTTGTTATTATTATTATTGGTCAAGAAAATACAACATGACAAATATTTTCTGATTCCTAAAGCCATAATCTTAAGCACAACATAATATTTAATGTCATGGAAAATTTACTCAAGTTATACTTTAAAATAAAAATCTGCAAAATTACATATGTAGCATTAGTTCAATTTTGAAATAAGATCTCCATAGCAACAGAACTATAAATAAGAGTGGAAGATTGTGAAAGTCTGAAATATTTATTAAGGTCATCTCTGGATGCTGTTTACATATTTTATAGCATTTTCTATTTTGTCTAATCAAGCATTACTTTTTATGGTCAGGCAAAACTAAATGCTATAAAATAGACTATTGCTTCAGAATAAATAGCATAATAGAAATAAAATAAACACACAATTGACTGAAGAATTATTTCCTTTTTTCACATTTATGATGCTAATACACTTATACCTGACATTTTCTATGGATCTCCTATATGAATTTTTTTTTTCCTTTTGGTGATGAAATCAAATGTTTCCCTGTGACTGTGATTATGACTGTGTACGTAGATAGGGATGGGAGAGGAAGAAAGAAAAGAAAGAGTAAGTTTAAGTGAAAGAATACATTCAGTTTTATTACATTAAATATTTAGACTAGAAGACTAAGCAGTATCTAGATGTGCCTGTATTAAGGAAATAGCATTAAAACTGAGAGTGGATATCTGAATGGATGTGTTTCCATGGTTGTCATAAATTTGTCAATAATACTCTATGTAAATTGCTTTCCAATGACATGGTAATGATCTTTTTGTATGAGGCCATATGATCAGTTCTTGTTTCAGAATAGTAACATCACACTCTTACAAGGCCCAGCGGCTTTTAAAGGCTACTCTGTGTATTTCACTTTAAAAAAAAAAAAAGGAGAAAAGTTTGAAAAAATAAATTACTTTAGATATGATCCAATTTTATAAAGAATTAATATGTAAAGCATTAATCACTCTTTTCCACCACTAAAAATAGTGTGGTCTAGTTTTTCCAGACATTTTAAAAAATTATATAAATATAATCATATAATTCATATACATATCAAATATTGATATAACATTTATAATTTGCCTACTGTTTTAATTTAATGCCTGTCACATTCCCCAAATTATTTAACACATACCAATATATTTGTATGTGTTAATTTTTTTTCTTTCAATATTTGCTATTGTAACTAATATCACAAAGTATACATCCTTGGACAGAAATTCTAGAGCTGTTTCTTATTATTTCTTTATGATTACAAAATACATAGAAAATTAAAATATCTGAAGATATATTATTAAATTGTTTTCTTGAAATATTTTTAGGACAAAGAATCCTTTTTATTGTATAACACACCAATACAGATACTATTATTTTTAAAATTTATTTACTTGCTTGAAAAAATTGGAATCATTATTTTATTGTATATTTCTTTCATAGATAGCTTGATTGAGCATTTGGTGTTTACAGACTATTTATAATTTTTCTTCAGTGAGCTTTCCTTACATTCAGTTCAGTCGCTCAGTCTTCTCCTAAAGTCTTAGTACAGTTATAGAGTGGAATGAATTTTCATTCAAGAATGACATTAAACTTCTCTATTTGAATTTTCCCAGGTTTTGGCATGCATTTTCATTTTACAATTTGAATATAAAAATTTAAATATCTTTGTATATTTTTAAAATCAGCTTTCTTGGATAGTTTTCTTGTTATGGAAGCTATTTTTTCTGTCAGATAAGATTTTGAATGTGAAAGTTTTATAATGAAGAATAATCTTTGTAGATACTCTATTAAGTATTATCAACTGAAAAAAACTAACTGAAGTTGTATTTTTTAGTATACTAATGATTTTCAATGTAATAAAAGTTAATATATGGGAAACAAGCCATATTTAAGAAAGTTAAAACCATGTTGATAAGAAAACCAAGCAGGCAGGGTCTCTTTGTGTTCCAATGTTCAGTTTTATAGCTTTCCATTGGGATGCATTCAACATGTAAATTTTAGTTACTGATATAATTTAGACTACAAAATCTTTATAGAATCCTAAAATCACTAAACATAAAAATATGGAATATATGATGCCCTTCAAACAACTCTTGAATAAATTCTGAAAGCTTTAGGCCAGCAAGAAGAGGATAGATATATTACTGATTTGCATAAATTGTAACTCTGAATGTCAGTATCTGTCTTGTGGACCTTCCCTTTAGTTTTAAGTAAATCTTAACTACATTATCAAAATACAAACATGTATTAGGCTTGTCCACTTAGAAACGACAACAATAGCCCAAAACAAAATAGTAACTCCTTCTTTGAGTTTCATCTCATTTTCTAATCGGCATATTATTTCTCTGATTCCTTCATTTCTAGTTGATTATACTTAAAATAGTCATTTGCACCCTTTTTATCTTTCCTTAACTGATGACAATAAAACTACTATTCTTTTTATTTTAATGAGAGTAGATCAACAGTAACTACTATATTGCCAGTGACCTCACTTTTCTGTTTTAAATGACATTTTAGGTGACAGCCTCCTCTCCTTCCCTGGTCTCTGTGATGCCATATACTCATATTTCCTCCTACTCACTGTCTCTTCTCCTCCGGCGTCATGAGTAGCACCTTCTCCTGTCAATATGACACACGGAACTCCCTAATAGAATCTCAACTTTGATGACTATCAGGCAGCAAAAATGCACCATGTTCCAACAGATCTCTAGACTTTCTCTATTGGAAGGAATTAGTACTCCTCCGTTAGAAGAAAGTGAAGAGAAAATAAGGCTTTCTGTATTTCTATAAATGGTACAAATGTCTATTTGGAACTCAAGCCATACCTTAGGGTTATTATTTATATGTTCTCTTTCTTTTTTACTCCATACTCAATTAATTACAAACCATACTAACTTTACAACCAAAACCATCTCCCAGGTGAATCTGTTTTTCTACATCTCCTCTGAAAGCCACCTTCTGCAAGCAGTGGTCATCTCTCAGTTACACCAGGCAGAAGTCCAGCTGTAACTCATGTTCAGGCAAGCATTTTCTCTTACAGAAGTCTCAGTACCTTTCTAAAAATAAGATCATGAGGCCATATAGTTTAAAGTCTACCAACAGCTTCCCATTCTTAAAATAACATCTAATTTCATCTTCTATCCTTTGAATACCCATACTAGCCCACTCATCTCGTTCCTTGGGCAGATCGGGTCTTAGTCGCTCATGATTCTTTCTCAACTGCTTTGTCCCAGATATTTTCAGGGCTTGTTTTTGTCAACACTGAAACCTCATCATGAATATCTTCTTGGAAAGGACTTTCCTCACTACATATTCTAATAATACCCCCTCGCCTATACAGTATCCTTTATCGTATCAAGCTTATTTAATTGATTTCATACTACTCATCAGTATTTGAGGTCATTTCTTCTGATTTAGTTGCTTTAAAATAATAGAGAATACAGTGTCCGGCTGTATGCCAAATGCTAGTATCGTAACTGCAGAGAACAGGTGTTGATACATATTTACAAATGAGTATGTATATAAATATATATCAAGCACTATGAATTAAAAATGAATTGACAACATAATGTGAACTCTTTTTATAATTTACATTTTAAGGATTAAATACCATTAGCATTTAACTAACAGGGATACCAATAAATGGAAGGAATGGTGCCAAAAATCAGAACATACCTAGGTTTAAACTGAAGACCAGCTTGGCTTTTTTGAGTTCCAAAGTAATATAATCCCCTTGCTGTCCTTCCCCGTGTAAGATTACCCCTTCACTTTCAGAAGTTTTAAATTTCAAGGCAATGACATCTTTCAGTGTTTTCATCTTCTTGTTTCTGAATCTATATGGTAACACAACATGGCCATCGAAGTTGATAACATCAGCCCCTAAAAGAAGAAATAAATAACATTTTAGTTTTGTTATTGTGTGTCGACCTTCAGTCTGAAGTATATCTTCTTCCAATTGGGTGCCGGCACTGAATAAACGACAAAAAAGGGTTTTTTTCTTGAAAACTCTTTAGTCCTGGGTTCTCCTTCTCTTTCTATTCTTGTTTTATTCTGTGTCTTGAAGTGGATTTTATGGAAAGGACTTGAACAGAATGATGATAGGAAACCCTTAACAATTTAAAACTCTTTCTTCAACTGTTATACTAATAACATATGTTCCATCAATGACTTATATGCTTCAAAATTTTGACTTAGAAATTTGGAGGTTACCTGAAAAGTAAAAATGTTAATCCCTCAGATATTATGAGACTTTAATATTTTCCTTCTTAAACGAGGCTAAGTGTTCATGATTTTAAATATGTATTTTGCTAACACATTTTCTTTTCTATGACATAATAATAAAGGATCTTAGAAGGCAGAGTTTGTGGTATACTCATTTTCTAATGTTTTTTATATTCTACTACATTTTCAGTAAACTTTATGGTAGTACCTAGAGTTTATAGTGAATTGAACTTTAACTTGCTTTATCCCTTGCTCTTAGGGTTCATGTCTTGCGGGGAGCGAGCTCCACCCCTGGCAAAGGTCATGAGGAAGGAGGCTTGGCATACGCAAAGGCGGGATCAAGCCTCAGGAGTCTCCCTGGAAATTCTCGAGCAATCTATCCCCAAAACCAGAGTCTGCCTACTTTCTGCTTTGTGCCTTCACCTACACCTCTGACTTTACGGGGGGCTGTCCCCCACTACCTCTCTGAAAAAAGAGTTAGCTTACAGCTCCAGTTAATAATTCCTGGGTGTGACAGTGTTTCAACCTACACACTCCTTTGGAAATCCTCTAGCCTGCCTGAATAGGTTTTTCCGGCCACATGTGATTGTTCAGAGCCTCCCAACTGTGAGAGGCAGGAGATGTTCTAAACTGTCTAAATACAGATTCCTTTGAGTAGTTAAAAGATTGATTAGAAATTGTATTGGTGAAGGGATTTTCACTTGTTGGGCCAATGTTTGCTGCTAAGTCTCCATATCCCCTACCTGCTGTGTCCCTGGCAGTGTATTGATTAATATAATTGGTGTAAATAGTAGCTTTAATGTTTGTAACCTGGGACCCTTGAGTTAATTCTTTTTCTTGTTATAGCCCACCACACCTTTGCTCTGTAGGAATGCAACTTTATCTAATGCTTTTGGAGGGTGGCTCCTGACCAACCACCTTTAGAGAAAAATAAGTTTTATGAAGAAAAGGTCTTAAAATGTTAACAGGCCTCCGGGCCAGAAGATGATGCAAATCACCTAAGCTTTTGCATATGATAAGTTTGCAGGAAGAAAGCCTGGCTTGCTGCAAGACTCTACCCCTTCCCCCATTATCCTCTATGCATAACTTAAGGTATAAAAACTACTTTGGAAAATAAAGTGCGGGCCTTGTTCACCAAAACTTGGTCTCACCATGTCGTTCTTTCTCTTACCTTCTGGCTGAATTATTCAGCCTCTTTTCTCCACTGAATTTCCTCACTGAGCTATCCTTATTTCAGCCTCTTTTCTCCACTGAATTTCTTCACTGAGCTATCCTCATTCTATTACTCTTTATATCCTTACTTAACGTTTAATTAAGCAGTTGTTTCCTGATCCTCGCCGATGCCGTCCCCGCTTCGAATACCCTGGATCAGCCGGGGCTGGTCCCCGGCAATGTCTATTTCAAATTCCTTATTAACCCCTTGCCTTTCCAATAGAGAAGTGTATTGCCCATGTTCTCAACTACTCTGAAAAAAGACAGTCTCACCCATATGTGTTTAGAAGAACACAAATCTAATCTATGCTGTGAGTAGATGTAGTTTGATCTTAAGGAATTTCATTGAAAACATGAAATTATATAAACCTTTACAAAGTATGAACAACTTTTTCCCACCCTCAGAAACAGAGGATAGCGGGCAACAGTATAGTAACTGTTTCTTATTCACACCAGGAAAAGAAAATGAAACGGTCTTATTTATTACACACTGTTGCTTCGTGGGTTGCCAACTCACAGAATGGGTCAGTGATGACTGCAATAATCCAGATCAAATTCTAAGTCCAAATAGAATCTTAGTCACCCTAATCAGACCCTTTTCAATAAGAATACTTTTAGCTTTTAAAGTTGTGGAAAACCGAGTCACATTGGCTCTAAAAATGATGATGGTGTGTGTGTTCAGTTGTGTCCAGCTCTTTCCGACAACATGGACAACAGCCCGCCAGGCTCCTCTTGCCCTTTCCAGGCAAGAAGCTGGTGGAGCAGGTTGCCGTTTCCACCTCCACTGGATCTTCCCAACCCAGGGATCGAATCCATGTCTCTTGGACAAAACTAGTCACACTGGAAACCTAATCACATTCAGTAGCTCTAATTATCTCAGGATTATAAGCCAGGATGAAGCCTGCCTCTAGTTTGGGGTAAGATTTTGCCAGAGAACCCAGAGAGAGAGACACTAGAGAAAAACTAACAGCAAGTGGAAAACCTAATATAAATATCTTCTTATCAAACATCCTAGTTCTCTTCAGTTCTCTTAGCTTCAATCAGCCCGGGGGATATTTTGGATCCTGGTAACAGTAACAATAGCCAGCTACATCATGGTGGTGAAGGTGTGGCGCTACTAGAGGTTATATTCACTCTTTTTTCTGTGCAGTATTTGCCAGCATAAGTTTTGCTCTTAACTAATGCCATAAAGTGAACTGTCACAAATCCACTTTTTTCAAATATTGCTTAAAAGTATCTCTAAGTTTTCCCTTCAAATCAATAGACTTTGAATATTTTAAAAATATGATATATCTTGTTAGCAAAAACATTTCTGACTTTAAGTGACAGTTCAGAGAATCATTGCATTCTAAAAAGTTCACAAGGGAAAACATAACTTGGAACTTTGTTTTAATTCTCACAGTCAATTATTTACTATAAGACCTTATACAGTCATAAAAAGACTTTCTTAATCAACGAAATTCTGTTCTGAGACTGTGAATCACAGAGGTTTATTTTACTATGGAGGAAAAAAAGCAGACATTAAATTTTGGCTTCTGCTAACACTGCAAAGCCAATTAGATTTTAGCTTAATCATCTATACTGTCACAGCTGAATTCCAATTGCACTATTTTTATCATCTGTGATGAGAGATAAAACAGAGAAAAAGTGGAATCTGATTATCAGATCCCAGGTTGAATTTATAATCCAGCAGTTGGCAGAAATTACTTTTTGTCTTGCAAAGTGCATAAACAAAAAAGTCAGAAGGAGGGAGTAAATTCTGAATCCCAGAAAGTAATTCTGCAGTCAGTTTCATATCAGTGACAGTTGAATAACAGACACATCATCATTTTATATACCTCCAATATATATTAATTGACAACAAACATTCTGCATTCATCTCTTAGGAAGTAAATGTTCCCAGAGCTTAGACAGAGGAAGAAATTCACCCCTCCCATGTTTTCTCCTAACTCAGAATCTACATTCAGTTTTGGGCACAGAATACTGATTTATACAAGTGTTGATGCCTTTCTTCCTTAGTTTTATGCAAATGAAAAAAGTGACAGGAAGGACGAGCATGTTTTTCCCTTCAGACAGTCCTAGGATATTAACAAAAACATGAAGAAATGTTATTCATGAGGATCAAATCTCATCTTACAGGTGGTCAGTGGTCAGCTGAAAAACATATAGTACTCTCTGAGCCAGGTCTCTCACCTTACCACATCCAAGCTGTTCTTCCAGGAACGGGTTAAATGCTTGCACAAAGTTAGCCTGTGGATGTGAACTCAGAGTTGGCTTTGAAACTACAAATTCCCAGAAGTAATCTATGGTATATAATTTATACATAAACATACACCATATACTTTTAAGAGTCTCTGAGATATTGTAAAAATCTATCAGAGTTTAGTTCTTTTTCCTACAACATACATTACAATTTCATTTGACATCTAATAATACATTGTGCTTATTTTGGGATAAGCCACATTTTCCCCCCTATTACCCTGATTGCTTTTCACTCCTTAGAATAAAGTTTTCTCTGCAGTGATTAAACATGTGGTTGAGCTGTTTAAGCAATCTGAACTATAGTATGGCTAGTCAAAAAGTGAATGCAAAATCAGAGTGCGTCCATGATTTTGTTTCTAACAATAACTCAGAGAGGTTGGAGTGTGTCCAATTCATCAGATCATCATAGTAGAGAAAGCTTTTTCTTTTTTTTTTTTAATTTCGTTGTTACTTACCCTTCAGTTTCTCTGAGTTTGTACATACTCAGATGAGATATTTCGGAAAAGTGTTTTTCATCTAAAGAGTTTACAATTTTAAAAAGTGCCCTTGCTAATTTTTAATACAAATGTAATATATGTTTATTGTTAAAAAAGAAATTAAACAACATTCTTAAACAATAAGAAATTAAACAATACATTTCCACAGAATGTAGAAAGTGAATCCCCAAAACAAGAGATCAGCAGTGTTAAGTGGGTAATAGGTTGGTGCATCTTTCTAGATTTTCTCTCTCTCTCTTTCTAATGTATGGAATGATCTATATATTATTCCATATATGTGAGTGTGCGTGTGTGTGTATTTAGAGAGAGGGTGGGGAAGGGAAAGAGCAAGGAGAATGTAGTTTCACTTAATTATGGTTCAAAATGTGTTTCTGACAATGTGTTTATAATGTGCAAACCTGAACGTTTTAGTAAATTAATATATTTTAATGATCTTCATGCAGCAAGGTACTTACAATAAAGTAAGAATGTATATAACTTGAAATAGAATTTATTGTATTTAGTTGAAAAAATTAAAATGTATTTGTATACATCACCACAAAGTAAACAAATAAATACTTGGAAAATACTTTCATTTTCCTGTTTTCTCTTAAATATTTCCTGATAGAAAACTTAGAATAATAGGAAGGTTTAAATAAGAAAAATAAAGGGACGATTCTATTTTCATGAAATATCCACTTACATGTCTGATTATTTTAATTTGTATATATGCAGTTTGGACAAGGAAATGGCAACCAACTCCAGTATTCTTGCCTGGAAAATCCCATGGACAGAGGAGCTTGGTGGGTGACAATTAGATACACAGAAGGATCATAGTCCATATAGTTTTGTTACTGAACACTATGTTTATTTTTTTTTAATCTCGTTGTTTTCTTCCAAATCAGGATTTTAATTCGCTAAAAATATATGATCATTTGGATGTCTGATTTCTTCAATGAGAATCTGTTTTACAGTTTTCTTTTTAATACACTTTTTATTTTAGAATAATTTTTGATTTAAAGAAAAGTTGCAAAGATACAATGGTGAGTTCCTATACACTCTCCACCCAACTTCCCCTAACATTAACATTTTATATAACTGAGTACATTTGTGAAGTCTAAGGCATAACTTGATTGTTGTGATTTAGTCACTAAGTCATATCTGACACTTTTGTGACCCCATGGACTGTAGCCTACTAGGCTTGTCTGTTCACGAGATTTCCCAGGCAAGAATACTGGAATGGGTTGCCATTTCCTTCTCTAGGGGATCTTCCTGACCCAGGGATCAAACTCACATCTCCTGCATCACAGGCGGATTCTTTATGACTCAGCCACTGGAGAAGCCCCAAGATATAAGTTAGGTATATCATTATTCACTGAAATATACACTATATTTGGATTTCACCAGTTGTCACAAATTTGTTTGCTTGCTTTTCCTATTCCAGGATCCAGTCCAGGATCTCACATTTCATTTTTGTTAGCATCCAAAGTAGTGACTGACTCTTTGCAACCCCATGGACAGTAGCACACCAGGCTTTCCTGTCCTTCCTATCTCCTGGTGTTTGCTCAAACTCATTGAGTTGGTGATGCCATCCAACCAACTCATCCTCTGTTGCCCCTATCTCCTAATGCCTTCAATCTTTCCTAGCATCAGGGTCTTTTCCAATGAGTTGTCTCTTCGCATCAGGTGGCCAACATATTGGAGCTTCAGCTTCAGCATCAGTCCTTCCAGTGAATATTCAGGGTTGATGTCCTTTAGGGTTGACTGGATTGGCCTCCTTGCTGTCCAGGGGACTCATGAATCTTCTCCAGCACCACAACTTGAGAACATCAATTCTTTGGCACTCCTCCTTCTTTATGGTCCAGCTCTCACATTACTTAGCTTCCTGAAACTCCTCCAATCTGTGATATTTCCTCAGTCGTTCTTTGTCTTTCACAACTTTGACACTTTAGAAGAGTACTGGTCAGGTTATATTTTTCAGAATCCTTCTCAGTCAGGCTTGGTCTGTAGTTTTCTTAGGACAAGATTGGTATTGCTTGGGGAAAAAAGCCCAGAGTTGGCATGTCTTCATCACTCCCTATCTGGTGAGGCGCAATGGCAACATGACTTCCCAGAAGTGATATTGATCAAGGTGATGTCTGCCATGCTTCTTCACTGTAAAATGACTATTTTCCCCTTTCCATACTTCATTCTGTGGAAGTGAGTCACCAAGTCCAGCCTATGTTTCAGGGGAGGAGAATTAAGTTCCACCTCCTGGAGTGGGGAGTTCATCTACATATATTACTTAGAATTCTTCTGTAAGGAAGATTTCTTATATTTATTCATTCATTCCAATACTTTGGCCACCTGATGTGAAGAACTGTCTCACTAGGAGAGACCCTGATGCTGGGAAAAATTCAGGGCAAGAGGAGAAGAGGTTGATAGAGGATGAGATGGTTGGATGGCATCACTGACTCAATGGACATGAGTTTGAGCAAACTCCAGGAGATAGTGAAGGACAGGGAAGCCTGGTATGCTGCAGTCCCTGGGGTCAGAAAAAGTCAGACATGACTTATTAGTGACTGACAACAATGATTCATTCATTAAAACATGTATTTATATAATTATGGGACTGTGCATGTTTATTTCTTCTTTGACTTTAATTCAATACTTGCTCAAATGGTCCCGTATTTTTAGCCACTGGGATCTCTTTGAGGTTGGCTCCTTTGTCCATGTATCAGGATTAGCCCCCTGTGGCCCTCTCCTGCCCTTCCCCCTCCTTCTCTTCTTCTTACACCTCAGCCCCCTCCCTCCCCCTTCTCTTCCCCTCCCCACCTCTTCCTCCTCTTCTGAGTCCTCCTCAGCCTCTTGCTTTGTCCTTTCTCTTCTCTCTTTCTGCCACTATATGATGCCCTAAGCTCATCTTGCATTTTCTTCTGCCCCAGACCTACAATCAGCCATTTTCCCAAGGAGCCACCATTTCTTTCACTGTTGCATGGCACTGAGAAGCTTGCAGGTATTTCTTTTTTTACTTTATACACAATACAATTTCTACAAATAAATATAGTTGTCATCATCTACATGATCTATTCTTCCACAAAACAAATAAATTATTCAATGAAAAAGAATAAAAACTCATAAACCATTACCTAGTTATCTATTTCATAAAGATTTGCAATGACTTTGAAGCTTTTTTCATTTTAATCAAATGTTTTTGCATAAACAGTGATTTTTAAAGGCCATAATAATTGCTAATATGTATTTAAGTGATTACTGATTACCACTTAAATACGTTGAAGTGTTTGTTAATATTTATGTGGTAATGCATAGGGCTTAATATTTTAAAGTAATTTTTGTTTCATTATCATAAAATAAATATGTACTCACTGTAAAAATTTATGTCATATAAAATACAAAAATAAGTCAATTTAAATTAGTTACAATCACACCACATAGATAGCAAAATACTTTTTGTACATCTAATTTATCTCTGGTTTTCTACAAATCCAAACATTTTTATAATGAACATTCTTGCAGTGAGATTCCTGAGCACTGGAATAATTATTTCCTTACTTTCAATTTCCAAAATTCTTAATTAAAGCAATTTAATTGCTTGAAGATATCAGTAGAGATGCATGTTAATGAGTTACTATGAAATCTAACATTATGTAATGTATATAAATAAATACCCAAGTCACATTCAAGAGTTTGAAATACATCTCTGAAACTAAAGTTGAAAAACACTAGAAGGTGGAATTTGCTTAGTTTTGCCAGCTTTTACATAGATGCAAACCTACATATTCTTTTTAAAATCAGTAGTCAATATTCTAAATATGTTGACCTTTCTTTGCAAAATACCACGTCACCATCTTCATCTCTATATTCACTCACTACCCTTCTTCTTCATAGCATTTATTTCTACCTAACATATTTGGGAAAGCTCAATTCTGGGAAAAGATCCTGATGCTGGGAAAGATTTAAGGGTAGGAGGAGAATGGCGGTAACAGAGGATGAGATGGTTGGGCAGCATCACCAACTCAATGGACATGAGTTTGAGCAAACTCTGGGAGACAGTGAAGGACAGGGAAGCCTGGCATGCTGCAGTCCATGGGGTTGCAAAGAATCGGATACACTTGGCAACTGAATAACAACAAAAAAAGCTCAGTACTTAGAGCAGTGCCTTAGTCTATATTCATTAAGTATTTGTTGAATGATTGCATATTGTCATTTATATTCAGTGCATTAAAGTATAATAAACACTATTATTTTAAACGTTTTCTTTAACAATTTGAATCATAAGAATGGAAGAAATTTCAAGAATCATTCTGATTCACTTTGGTGCCACAGCTACTAATATAGCCAAGGTTTCAACTGTTAGAGAAAAAAATGGTGATTTTATGCTACATTTTTTGTGGCGGAGGGAAAAAATTCATGCCATTATTTATGACTTGGTGTTATCTAATTGATAGACATTAACTGGGATAGAACCTTGTCCATCTCATCACATATGCAGACTGTTTCTACTTGATTAATCTCTTTCTAACCTGCTGCCCTTTTCATTCAATATATCTGTGGTTTAAATATAAATAAATAGTTAATAGATTCCAAAAGGTCAATAACAGCTAATTTAGAGTAACAGGAGCAAATGAGCCTTCTTCAAATCCTTTGAAAAATAATCTACAGATAGACTTCAAAAAAATCACTTCTACTTGGGGAAAAATAAAATAAAAACCATAAAGGCTCTTTCAGGAAGGTCAGCATCTCACATTTTGTGCAATATTTCTCTCTAAAATGTGTTGCTTTGCCCTTAAGTGCTTGATAGCTCATGACAGAGCAACAACAATCACATCAGAGGTGTCTGATAGCATTTATCCATAACATTTGGACTCTGATATCCACATGGCCTTTCCACAGGCAAGTCTAACTCTACTTGCTCAACACATAATTCTTCCTCCAGGCCTTATATCCATTATACAGCCACTCAAGACAGAGCTCTGGGCCTTTCTTCAGCTCCTCCCTGTCCTGGGGACCTACATTCTGTTAGTTCCAAGTCTAATGAAATTTAGTACATCCATGTTTTTCAAACACATAGTTGACTTTTTATATGCACTGCCACCAAGTTCCCATCACCTCACATACAGTCCATTGCATTAACATCGTGAATGAGCAACTCCCACCCTCCAGTTTTATTACCCTTAACTCTATCCTTCATACAGAAGCTAAAAAGATATTTTGAAATAAACTCTTCTACTGAAAAACTCTTCAATGTGGCCTGCAAAACCCTCAGGGATAGAGCTGCGTTCCTGACACTCTTGCATTTTAGCACCACCTTTCTCCTTGTAAACCTCCTGGATCCTTTGCTAATTTCACCTAATTTAATTTTCCTTTCCTCATGCTAAGTTCACTTCCTTCAATGAAGAGCTATTAAAAAAAAAACAAAAAACTAAGTTTATGCTTATTCTTGTTTAAGCATCTTCTAAGCTTCAGATAAAGCTTACCTACTAGATAAATTCTCTTGTGTCAACAGCCCTCATCCACAGAGGCTTCCAAGGTGGCTCAGTGGTAAAGAACCTGCCTGCCAATGCAGGAGATGCAGATTCGATCCCTGAGTCAGGAATAACCCCTAGAGTGGGAAACAGCAACCGACTCCAGTACTCTCTCCTGGAAAATCCCACAGACAGAGGAGCCTGGTGGGCTATGGTCCATGGGGTCACAAAGAGTCAGACATGACTGAACACACACACATCACCCTTAGATATTTATCACACCACTTCTCATATTGAAATTATCTCTTTATGGATCTGATTTCCTGTGGACTTTAAGCTTTTCTAAGGTACAGCCTCTGGATGGATTCTTCTACTTTGTATTTCTTAACACAATAAACACTTCTCTCTTATTAATTTTTTTAACTTATTCATTGTTTGGCTACACCACAGGGAATGTGGGATCTTAGTTCCCTGACCAGGGGTCGAATCCATGACCCCCGCAGTGGAAGCACAACGTCTTGTCTAAACCACCGAACTGCCAGGGAAACCCCGATAAACACCTAAACTGATTTAAATATCACTGATATTTGAGACAACACGCAAAAGTGGAATTCCTCTGTTCCCACCTTCCTTCAAAACCATACCTGGTGCAATGCAGTCTGTTCTCTGAGAGTACAGACTCATATATGATTTAATGATCGGCACTTATGTCAGTACCATAATTGTATATTTCTGATATACATAAATAATTTAAAACATCAAATGCTTTCATTACACTCATTCTGGAGTTATTTTTAATAAGTCAACATTTAAAACATTTGACTACAGTATGAGTTTAAATACTATATATATATATGTCTTTAAACTGAATGCATTTAAGAGAAATGGCCATTTACACACGGAGAGGACATCAGAAAATCAGAGTGATCCACTTGAGAACAGGGTCACAGTTCTGATACATCTAATAATAAAGAGGTAATAAGCAGTTTCTGAAAATTAGCATTAAACATTAGCATAAAATCTATTTGTAATAAATCCATATTGAAGCTATTCTTATTTATTTTTATAAATCAAAGAGTCAAACAAATTAGACCTGTCTTCTCTGTGATAATATTACTGTTTACTGAAAAGAGCTACAGTTTTTTACCATACATAATCTATTTTTCTGCTTAGGAAAATACTATCTATAAGTATCAAACTATAAGACTATTAAACTTTAGAACTATAAGTACTAAATACATCTTCCACTAATGAAGAAAGGAACCAGACATCAAGAAATCCCCCAGAACATTTCTTAATAAGAATTAGTCTCAACATTTATCTCAGATTTTTTAAAACCATTACTCAGTTAAACTTACTTCTTCTGGTTCCAGGAAAATCCTGTTGTCAGTCTTACATCCAAATTTCATTACTAAATTGGCTAAGGGATGGTAAGTTGATATAGCAATGTGTTTTGAAGCACTTTTTTCCTGGTAATTTATACAATGCTTAGGAAAAGATAGACAATCCACATAAATACAAGGGGAATGGTGAAAGAGGTTCACATCCGGGAGATTTCTCAGAGCTACCAGGGTCAGTATTAACCATGTCTTCCATTTGCTGGAGCTTCCCTGGTGGCTCACACAGTAAAGCGTCTGCCTACAATGTGGGAGACCAGGGTTCAATCCCTCGGTCAGGAAGGTCTCCTGGAGAAGGAAATGGCAACCCATTCCAGTACTCTTGCCTGGAAAATCCCATGGACGGAAGAACCTGGTAGGCTACAGGCCATAGGGTCGCAAAGAGTTGGACATGACTGAGCGACTTCACTCATTCACTTCCGTTTTCTGTATGTTGATGTGTTGATACGCGGGGCCTTGCTGATAACTCCCAGAGTGAGCCAGATCCTAAGGATGTTCTCCAAATACAGAAAAACCAGTCAAGAGTCCACAGCCTAGCTATCTCCTCTTTCAGGCCCTCACCCTCCAGGCCACTATCTACCTGCCCTAATCACTCCAGGGTCAGGAACCAAACAACCAGGGACAGGACCCCAGTCCCAGAGCCTCTTAAATTATTCAAACTAGTCAATCCTTAACCAGCTTACATGGCCTCACCCATTCCTTCCTGTGGAAACCACAGTGAAGGTTTTTTCCCATCCTCCCCACTACCTCTCTGCCCTCCCCATCCCCCCCAGGGTAGACCTGCCCTCTCCTCCTCAGAAGTTTAATAATAAACTACCTTTTCAATGACAGTTGTTTCCTGATATGTTGGCCTTAACTATACCTTAAATTTCCTATCAATATACCATATTTCAAGATACCCCTGTTGGCCTTGAAATAAAAGAACGAAACTCACTCAGTCTTGTCTGACTCTGTGACCCCAAGGACTTATACAGTTGGAGGAATTCTCCAGGCCAGAATATTGGAGTGGGTAGCCTTTCCCTTCTCCAAGGGATCTTCCCAACCCACAGATCGAACCCGGGTCTCCTGCATTGCAGGTGGATTCTTGATCAGCTGAGCTCAAGGGAAGCTTAAGAATACTAGAGTGGGTAGCCTATCCCTTCTTCAGCAGATCTTCCCAACCCAGGAATCAAACTGGGGTCTCCTGCATTGCAGGCCGATTCTCTATCAACTGAGCTATCAGCTTTCCTGTATCTCAAATAATCTATATTCCAAAATATTTTCTACAGAAAATCTTTAACTATAATTAAGAAAAGAAATAGAAAAAAATTGGCCAAACCAAAAAAGAAAAAAAAAACCTTAAGATTATTGGTAAGAGTTATCCCATAGATCTGAAAAAAAGAGAATTTGAAAAATCACTAGGAAATATCTGATATCAACTAGCATTCACTGAGGAGAAGGCAATGGCACCCCACTCCAGTACTGTTGCCCGGAAAATCCCATGGATGGAGGAGCCTGGTAGGCTGCAGTCCATGGGGTCGCTAAGAGTCGGACACGACTGAGCGACTTCACTTTCACTTTTCACTTTCATGCATTGGAGAAGGCAATGGCACCCCACTCCAGTACTGTTGCCCGGAAAATCCCATGGACGGAGAAGCCTGGTAGGCTGCAGTGCATGGGGTTGCACAGAGTTGGACACGACTGAAGCAACTTAGCAGCAGCAGCAGCATTCACTGAAATATCCTCTACACCCACATTATTGTACCAAGAAAGTGGGACTATTGAGGAACAGAGGTGAGTTTTATTAAAGAACAAATAGATGAGCTCCTTTATTAAAAGAAAGTTAAGATTAAGAAAAATCCAGACAGATAGGGGAAGAGCATATGCAGTTTCCTTAAAGAGCTCAGTAGTTCTGCCTGAGTTTGATATATAAGGTTCATGAGTCCCGTTAAGGTTTAAATTGGAAGATGAAGAGTCTGCTGCTTCATATGGAATATACGGGTCTAAGTGTTCAATGATGGTGTCCTAAGGGGAAGGCGTAGGACCAGCATCTTGAAAAGGTAACCCCTATGTTGATGTGGCAGAATTAGCGGGTTAGAAGACAGTGCAGAAGCAGAGAGAGCAAAGACCTCCCTGAGAGCAGCTAACCACCCAATCATGTTGATAAAGGTTAGACACAGCCAGACAACGAAGATAACTATGTCATTAAAAAATGCAAAACTTTCCGATGATGCATGGTTGATACTCAGAAAATCAAAGCACTTAAGGTTTCTCTAGTGATCGAAGGATTTCAGATGAATATTTACAAACATGTTTTTCTCCAAAGATGTGACAAACCCAACACCATAAAAGCATTAGGGATTTGAATGGAATTGAGACTTCCCTAAAAACAAACCCAAATGTCAAACATTCTTCTTTGAAATCTGTTATATATATATGGATTCACTTATTTTCACCACCTTAATTTTTAGATGGAATCTTTAGATGCCATCTTTAGCTATCACACATTTTAATGCTTTATCTTATTCAATTCCATATCTTAAAAATTCACCTGAATCTAAAAATGTCAACTAAGTACTTTTCCAAACAGTAGACCATTTCCCAACAACTGCAAAGTTTCCTGGACAAGCAGCAATCTGTACTAGGTGACTAGTAAAGACGTCATTTTTATTTATTTTACTTTCTGTACTTTCCTGAAAGCCCAATGAATCGGTACAAATGATTTGCACCTACTGGCAAGAGATTGGGACATATGTTTAGAATGTTTTGAGTTTATGCATAGGATGTAGTACATCACAGCTTCATTTTATTTTTGGTTTGATTTCATATACCTTTGGGTGAATCTTTTATCTCAGCCATAAAATAGGATTAATAAAGCTCAGAATGTACACACGCTGTGACATAATGTGTTCTTTCCTCTCCGTTAGAGCAGTTGGGTCCTGTCTGATGAGATACTAAATGGTACTCCGCGGCCCCACCATCAACACACCTCAGCGAATCGGGCATTGGAGGGGATCTGACTCACTGTGAACACGGGTGCCGTCCATTACTCCGCGACACCCACATGCCCACTGGGGCCCCTGTGAGCAGGCTGAATTCATTCATTTCCATAAATGAGCAATGCTCCCACCACTTGTGCAGAGAACCAGTCCTGACAAGGATAAAATAATTGAAGTGCCTAAAACCAGAACTTCACTGGTCAGAGGGACAGCAGTTCACATACATCGGGGCTGCTAGCTTGTAAAACTTGTGTAGCTTCACTGATTTCTGTACGATTTTCTGACTTTCGAGAGAGATACAGGTAACAGAGACAATGTTCTCCTTGATTAAAAGATGAACAGGGAGAAGATGCTAGGTTAACATCAAAGACACTTGGCCCTGCTAGTGGGAAAACAACAGGGAGTATTTGGGATATATTCAGGGTATGGGGGAGGTACAGTCTCTCCACCTGGGGCAAACAGAAGCTACGCAGCAATTTTGATGTCATTCAAACAATCCATTTCCTAGAAAAGTTAGCAATCCAACATTGTAATGAATCCTCTCACCCTCTATTTTTAAATGTTGAGCAGCTGCCCTGGGGTTGTATTAAGCAGAGACTTCTGGTTAGTACCCTACAGCCAGGTTTTGTTCAGCCACACATTCCTATGGGCTTTCCATGTGGCGCTAGCAGTAAAGAACCTGACTGCCAATGCAGGAGACAGAAAAGATGTGGTCACCTCTGGGTCAGGAAGACATCCTGAAGAAGGATCCTTGCCTGGAGAATCCCATGGATAGAGGAGCCTGGTAGGCTACAGTCCATAGGTTCACACAGAGTCAGACACGACTGAAGCGATTTATCATGCACAAATCCCTTTTAACTTGAATACTGTCAAAATATAAGACTAAACAGATCATAATAAGACTGAACATTTAAGTTTATTTTCCATGGTATCATAATTTACCTGTGAATGACCACAGCATGTATAGACAAGGAATTTTATTTCTTAAAAAGCAAATTCCTTGGAAAAGATGTTCAGTTCAGTTCAGTCGCTCAGTTGTGTCTGACTCTTTGCGACCCCATGAATGGCAGCATGCCAGGCCTCCCTGTCCATCACCAACTCCCGGAGTTTACTCAGACCCATGTGCATGGAGTCGGCGATGCTGTCCAGCCATCTCATCCTCTGTCATCCCCTTCTCTTCCTGCCCCCAATCCCTCCCAGCATCAGAGTCTTTTCCAATGAGTCAACTCTTCACATGAGGTGGCCAAAGTATTGGAGTTTCAGCTTCAACATCAGTCCTTCCAATGAACACCCAGGACTGATCTCCTTTAGGATGGACTGGTTGGATCTCCTTGCAGTCCAAGAGACTCTCAAGAGTCTTCTCCAACACCACAGTTCAAAAGCATCAATTCTTCGGTGCTTACCTTTCTTCACAGTCCAACTCTCACATCCATACATGACTGCTGGAAAAACCATAGCCCTGACTAGACGGACCTTTGTTGGCAAAGTAATGTCTCTGTTTTTAAATATGCTATCTAGGTTGGTCATAACTTTCCTTCCAAGGAGTAAGCGTCTTTTAATTTCATGGCTGCAATCACCATCTGCAGTGATTTTGGAGCCCAGAAAAATAAAGTCTGACACTGTTTCCACTGTTTCTCCATTTATTTCCCATGAAGTGATGGGACCAGATGCCATGATCTTAGTTTTCTGAATGTTGAGCTTTAAGCCAACTTTTTCACTCTCTTCCTTCACTTTCATCAAGAGGCTTTTTAGTTCCTCTTCACTTTCTGCCATAAGGGCAGAAAAGATGTTGCTGCTGCTGCTGCTGCTGCTAAGTCGCTTCAGTCGTGTCCGACTCTGCGATCCCATAGACGGCAACCCACCAGGCTCTGCTGTCCTTGGGATTCTCCAGGCAAGAACACTGGAGTGGGTTGCCATTTCCTTCTCCAGTGCATGAAAGTGAAAAGTGAAAGTGAAGTCTCTCAGTCGTGTCCGACTCCTCTCGATCCCATGGACTGCAGCCTACCAGGCTCCTCCATCCATGGGATTTTCCAGGCAAGAGTACGGATAGTGCTAAATGGAGAGTGAATGATTTAAAAAATAATTTTAATGGTATTATATGATACAAAGATATAATACTCTATGCTGTGTCAGTAGCTCAGTGACCATCTCTTTGCAACCCCCATGGACTGTAGCCCACCAGGCTCCTCTGTCCATGGGATGCTTCAGGCAAGAATACTGGAGTGGGTTGCCATTCCCTTCTCCAGGGGATCTTCCTGACTCAGGGATTGAACCTCATTGCAGGCAGATTTCCTGCTGTCTGAGCCACCAGGAAAGCCCAATGCTCTTATTACCACATAACTATAGGCAGATAGTACACTAAATACAGGCGGGAAGGAAAGACAGAAAACACTATAAATCTGAACTTCTTTACTGATTTACTGGATATATAAGCCTCTACCTAAAAAAGAAACATATATATACATATGTACATGTGCATATTTATATGTGTGTGTGAATACGGGCTTCCCAGGTGGTGCTAGTGGTAAGGAACCCACCTGCTAGTGCAAAGACACAGTTTTAATCCCTGGGTTGGGAAGATGCCCTGGAGGAGGGCACAGAAACTCACTCTAATAACCTTGCCTGGAGGATCCTGTGGACAGAGAAGCCTGGAAGGCTACAGTTCACAGACTCACACAGAGCTGGATATGACTGACTCGACCTGGCATGCACGCAATGTATGTTTCCATGCTACTCTCAATTATTCCCACCTTCTCCTTCCCCGCCGCCCAGTACCCTCCCCACCAGCCCCCATGTCTACAAGTCTGTTCTTTATGGCTGCATCTCCATGCATCCATTTCCTTAAACAGGAAAACAAAGGTCTATTTTCAAAGTACCACATATATGACAGTGAAAATATAATCCATAAATATTTAAGTTATCCTATGGAAAATGACAAGGAACCACAGATCTCTTTATAAGTAAGAGTGATGCTACATGGTATCATTCTACAGATGGACTCCTTTGTTTACTTCTCACTGCTTGGATGTGCATTTATTTCAGCACATGAGACTTTCTTGCAGTTTACAAAGGCCAGTCTCTCCTTCCTCACATGCTTATTGTAACTAAACTCTGTGATTTCCAAGTTTGATTATTAAAATTCAGTAGACACTTTATAAACAGTAAATCCAGTGTTAGCAATACATTAATGTTGAAGGGGTTCAGAACATGCTACCCCAAAACATGCCTCTCTGTACACTGACTATTGTGAACCGAAACAGCAGATGCAGGCAGGGCTCTCTGATTGATCTCTTTCTACCAAAAATCAAGTCCTAACAATTGCGATGAAACAGGCACCCTCACTGTCCCAGGAAGAGAATTAACAAGATTCTTATCAACAAAGCTTGGCAGACAAAGCCAAAGCAGGAGTTGGAAATTTAAAAACCCTATTAAACCCCCTTGCTTTTTAGTCACTCAGTCGTGTCCAACTCTTTGTGACCCCATGGACTATAGCCCGCCAGGCTCCTCTGGTCCATAGGAGTCTCCATGCAAGAATACTGGAGTGGGTTGCCATTTCCTTCTCCAATTAAAACCCTTTATCTTCAATTAATTTCCCCAAATGTTTCCTAATCACTGTCAATTAACTGCCCTCCAGCCCAAGCCCTTTGACTTATTGCATCCTTAAAATTTATCATTCTTTGTTTAAAAAGGTATTTAAGCTTTTGGACATAATGGCTTCCTTGGGTCTTCATTTGCCTTCTGAAGACACCCATGTACCTATAAAAGCTAACTAAAATGTGTATGTTTTTCTCCTTTTCATCTGTCCCATGTCAGTTTAATCTGCAGGCCCAGCCATAGACCTTAAGAGGGTGGAAGGCAGTTCTTTTCCCAATACATTGTGTAGAATCTGGATTCCTAGGGAAACAAACCACACTCAGCATTTACATTTCCCAGAATTTTCCTTGTTTATTCAGCCATTTGATTATTACCCACTTTTTCAGACCTTACTAGAAAAATCCTCTTGAAATCTGCAGCATAAACATACAGACTTTATTGAGTCTACCCTATGGGAAGATTCATCTATTTTCCCTCTAAACCTTAAATTTACTTAAGGCTGTAAATAAACTTGAAGTTGACATTATATTTTAAGAATTTTAGATATTCTTTTGTATAATTTTATTTTATAATTTGTATAATGTTCAATAACATATATTACTGTGTAATTTATACTTTGAATTTATTTTCCTAACATAAATCAAGGGTTTCAGTGGCATTTTCTCTTGATAACAGTTAAGCTATTAAAAAATTAGAATTAGAAAAGTTGCAGAATTTTGTAACTTCACAAAGGAGGGGTCATTTTTGAATTCAGGAAACAAAAGGGCAAATATTACAAATTCACATGAATTTTCGGAAAGATTTTTTGTTGGTTTGGTTTGCCTTGGTTTGGTTTTGAAGAGCTAAAAAGAAAAGAATTTAATTTGGAAATAGGACACATTTTGACACAGTGCCTACACATCCTATTTTCAACTTTCTGCATTTGACATTTTTTACAGTCTAGGTCAATCCTAACAATTTATGCACTTCCCAAGGCATGACAGATATAAGGCTGTTACAAATGCTATTTATAGTAGGTCGGTTAAGTCCTTAAAATGTCAATGGTTGAGTTTCTCTTAATGTAGATCTAGAAGCAAAGCACACATTTTCATACCAGGGGGATAAAATGCATGCTGTAGTAGGAGATTTATTAGGATGGTGTCACCTTCCTCATGACCCACGAAGTGTGGAGTGGAACCAATACTATCACGACCATCCCACCAGGCTGCAGGTAAACACTAGATCTGAACCCAGAGACCTCAGACCCGACCCTTCTTTATTTGCCCTCGGGGACATCAGTTTACCCTCTGGGCCTGTAGAATGAAGGGAGGAAAAAGGTAAGCTCTGAGATTCCTTTCAGCTCCAAAATTAAGCATCTCTTATTATGGTTAGCTTGGTCAAGCTTACATTCATTTTTATTTTTGGATTTTAAATCAGGTTCTAGAATGGCAGAATCTGAATTTTAGCAGCACATTCACACTTCCTGACTACTTTAGCACATTATCTCTTGGACATTCTCAAAGAGAGTTTTAAAATATAAAATCCATAGATGCTGAAACATTTTATATGTGAATACTATGGACTGCTATTTACAAAGTGTCAAAATTTGCAAGTTAGATTAGAGTAAAACTGTTATATTATAAACACCATTCATCATTAGCCATATTGTTAATTTAAAAAATAATAAACATTTATTATATGGAGGCTTGTAGAAGTAGAATCTAACAAAATGATTTATGAGATGATAGAATAATAATTAACCTATATTCTTAGTGCCTCGATAATGCTCAAACATAATTAGTAAGATTGAATTATTTTAGGTCTAGAACATGGGGACAAAATTGCTTTGCTCAGTGAATTAAGGGACACATTCATGGCATTAAAGACCCGGGGCCATTAAGGATGAATGGATGACCTTGAGCAAGTATAACAGTGCTGGCCACATTTACCTATAATATTTTATGTTTCCTACTCTTTTTGCTATTAGTTAGTCTAGCACCAAAGCACAGATCTTTTAAATGTCAAACAATTCTAACATACACATTTTTTTCTTATATCTCATTAAATTAAGATCATCTCAAATGGAGGGACTTTTGGGTCTTAAGTGCCACTAACTCTGGTTCACAGTAGCTGGAACAGTTGACATAGTTTTACTTACACTACCAGGGTTCTAATTTCTGCTCTGTGCCTTTAAGTTACGTGACCTTCAATAAATCACATCTCTAAGCCTCAGGTTTCTTGATTGTCAAAAGGTAAAGGTGACGATGTAGCATTCTTTACAGAACTGTGAAGACTGAATGAGGTAAGGCATGGAAGGTATTAACAGTATCCTTAAAGCAGGATCAGGAAAATGGTAAACTGCTAATAAGCATTAGCTTTTATTGTTACCATATATTAAGTTTTTGCTTAATTGATTTAAAACAGTGAATATTCTGAGCACCTACTTGGTCACATTGACCCAGGCCTGGAAAGAGAAGAAGGTCCTATGGTTACAAGAGCATTAATGGACTTAGGAAAAACTGGGTTTCCTGCTTGGTGATGGAAGGACCCACTCGACTTCCTATTCCATATTTTTTGCTCCCTTCATTGATGTAGCTCATTTTGCTCCCCAGTGAGGAAGGCAGCAAAACATAGAGAAATAAAGAGAAATATTCTGTCCCTTCCCTTCACTGCTCTACATAACAAGCATTTTGAACATCTTTTGGTAGCCTTCTCACTATGACCTAAGAAACTTGGGGTGCAGGATGAGGGATGGTGTCCTGCCCAAAAAAATATCAGATAAAGATTTTCAAACTGAGACATGATCTCAACGCCATCATCTGTGACTATCCACAGCAGCACAATATAAGCCATTATTTCTGTATAACTTACAAATTTGCTATCCAGAAAGCACCTAGCATTTATGAATGTAGGAATCCACCATTATAATGCCTTCCTCTGGAGAAGGGAATGGCCACCCACCCACTCCACTATTCTTGCCTGGAGAATTCCAGGGATAGAGGATCCTGTCCATGGGGTTGCAAAGAGTTGCACATGACGGAATGACTAAGACTTCCATTATAATGTCTGGTTGAATGAATGTATTAAATGTAATCAATTTTTTACACATTTAGAGTTACCAAATTTAGTGAACTCCAACCCAACATCTAGATTTAAAACAAGGACTTGCTTCCAGTTTTTGTATCTTACAACTAAATTCGATAAACCTCTGAAGAGTTCAAGATGAAAAAAAAAAGTCAGTTGCTAAATCAGAATGCTTAGGTTAAGAATATACTGGCTAAATCAAGCTGAAATTAAAAAAAAAAAAAAAAGGGCAAAATTTCACACAGAGTGGGAAAAAAAAACAGATAAAAGTGCTTTTCCTCCAGTGGCTCTGTGGTAAGTGACAGTGACTGCAATTGTTAATGGTTTTACGCGTAGCGTGTGAAGGCTTGGAAAGAGGACATTCACTCTTGTCGTTCAGTGGCTAAGTCATGTCCAGCTCTTTGTAACCCCATGGACTGCAGCATACCAGGCTCTGCTGTCAACCACGACCTCTCGAAGTTTGCGCAAATTCATATCCATTGAGTTGCTGATGCTATCTAACAATCTCATTCTCTGCTCTCCTCTTCTCCTTTTGCCCTCAATCTTTCCCAGCATCAGGGTCTTCTCCAATGAGTTGGCTCATTGGAGCAACAGGTGGCGAAAGTCCTGGAGCTTCAGCTTAAGCATCCGTTCTTCTGTTGATTCAGGGTTGACTTCTTTTACGATTGACTGGTTTGATCTCCTTGAAGTCCAAGGGACTCTCAAGGGTTTTGTCCAGCACCATGACTTTTATAGTCATTGACAAACAAAGCAGAGGCAAAGCTTAGTAATGATGGAGAGAATAAAGTAGGAGGGGCAGGATCCTGATCAGTTAAACTCCTAAAACTCCCAACTTTGTTTATAGCAGCAACAGTGGGAACAGTATGACTCCCAGATGACCCTGGTAGGAATCAAGCTCCTTTTGAGTCATAGAGCTAACGCATTTTGGGTAGACAATCCTGGCACCATGGTAGGAGAAGGCACCTTGCTTTTCAGAACAGATAGACTGTTTTTGGACCTGACACAGACTCTCAATACTCCATTGCTAAAACTTTAACTATATATTTTTTCAAATATTTTAGAAATTGCTTTGGTTTGGAAGAGTGACTGCTAAGTATTTCATCACTTGAATCACTCTGTTAAAAATAGGGTGTTATTTACCCTGTAAATATTATATATTCAAATTATACCATTAAAAAAGAGCTTTGGAACTCTTAGAAGTGTTTTTACATAACTTCTAGCTTTCTATTAATCATTTCAAAACTCTTGATTTTGCAAGTTGCCACAGAGAAGCTCTAATATTTGTACAAGTAATAGTCTCTTTTCCTGCTAGAGATGAGATCCTTATCTTTATTTTCCAAGATCCAATTAAGATTTCTTTTTCCCCCCCAAATTTGCAACAACTGCTTGATGATTTGATAATGTTTCCCCTTGAAATTTATAAAAGTTTTGAAACGTCAGTTAGGAGAATGAAGATAAGAGTCCTGGGGTGAGGGTGAGTCATGGAGGCACACAGGAATTTTTGTGCACAGTCCAAATTCTGCCGAATTACAGTAAAGGGATGACCTTTTTTTTTTTTTAAGTGGTTTTCCACTAAATAAAGCACAAATGGCCATGTTTAATATCTCCTACACTTTGTGTTTAAATTGTTCTTCTAGGAACAAGAATTAAATGCTGTTTGGCACTATCCATTTTATGAGGAATTCCATTAAAATGAAATAGAAAATGTCAGTAGCCAACATGTATAGGGTGAAATAAGCCATGCAATGAGATAAAATACTTATAAATATATAGCATATATAAATTCACTGCTCTCCCTACACTCCAACACACATGTGCATGTATGTACAGAAATCATTCTTATACTGCTTACATGGCTCTGCTAGAGCTGGCCACTGATTTTCTAAAACCAGAGTGATGGAAATGGATGTTTCTCTTTAATGTTCTTCTATTTCAGTCACTGTCCACTCCCCCTTCACCCACTCAACACGCTAACAGACACTGGACAAAGTATTTGATAAAAGGATTCATTCAGTTCAGTTCAGTTCAGTTCAGTCGCTCAGTCGTGTCCGACTCTTTGAGACCCCATGAATCGCAGCATGCCAGGCCTCCCTGTCCATCACCAACTCCTGGAGTTCACTCAGACTCACATCCATTGAGTCAGTGATGCCATCCAGCCATCTCATCCTCTGTCGTCCCCTTCTCCTCCTGCCCCCAATCCCTCCAACCATCAGAGTCTTTTCCAATGAGTCAACTCTTCACATGAGGTGGCCAAAGTACTGGAGTTTCAGCTTTAGCATCATTCCTTCCAAAGAAATCCCAGGGCTGATCTCCTTCAGAATGGACTGGTTGGATCTCCTTGCAGTCCAAGAGACTCTCAAGAGTCTTCTCCAACACCACAGTTCAAAAGCATCAATTCTTTGGCGCTCAGCCTTCTTCACAGCCCAACTCTCACATCCATACATGACCACTGGAAAAACCATAGCCTTGACCAGATGGACCTTTGTTGGCAAACTAATGTCTCTGCTTTTGAATATGCTATCTAGGTTGGTCATAACTTTCCTTCCAAGGAGTAAGCGTCTTTTAATTTCATGGCTGCAGTCACCATCTGCAGTGATCTTGGAGCCCCCAAAAATAAAGTCTGACACTGTTTCCACTGTTTCCCCATCTATTTCCCATGAAGTGATGGGACCAGATGCTATGATCTTCATTTTCTGAATGTTGAGTTTTAAGCCAACTTTTTCACTCTCCTCTTTCACCTTCATCAAGAGGCTTTTTAGTTCCTCTTCACTTTCTGCCATAGGGGTGGTGTCATCTGCATATCTGAAGTTATTGATATTTCTCCCAGCAATCTTCATCCCAGCTTGTGCTTCATCCAGCCCAGCGTTTCTCATGATGTACTCTGCATAGAAATTAAATAAGCAGGGTGACAATATACGGCCTTGACATACTCCTTTTCCTATTTGGAACCAGTCTGTTGTTCCATGTCCACTTCTAACTGTTGCTTCCTGACCCGCATATAGGTTTCTCAAGAGGCAGGTCAGGTGGTCTGGTATTCCCATCTCTTTCAGAATTTTCCACAGTTTATTGTTATCCACACAGTCAAAGGCTTTGGCATAGTCAATAAAGCAGAAATAGATGTTTTTCTGGAACTCTCTTGCTTTTTCGATGATCCAGTGGATGTTGGCAATTTGGTCTCTGGTTCCTCTGCCTTTTCTAAAACCAGCTTGAACAACTGGAAATTCACGGTTCATGTATTGCTGAAGCCTGGCTTGGAGAATTTTGAGCTTTACTTTACTAGTGTGTGAAATGAGTGCAATTGTACAGTAGTTTTATAAAGACATAAATATCTCAGAGAATTCCCTGGCAGTCCAGTGGTTGGGACTTCACCTTCAAATGCAAAGGGTGTGGGTTCAATCCCTGTTTTTAGAGCTGAGTCCCATATACCTCATGCAACCATGCACCACTCCTCTAACCCCCACCAAAAAAAAAAGAACATTAAAAAACAAAAAAAAAAAAAACAGAAGCAATATTGTAATAAACTCAATCAGTTCCATTCAGTCACTCAGTCATGTCAGACTCTTTGTGACCTTATGGACTGCAGCAGGCCAGGCTTCCTTGTCCATCACCAATTCCTGGAGCCTGCTAAAACTCATGTCCATCGAGTCGTGATGCCATCCAACCATCTTACCCTCTGTGACTTTAAAAATGGTCCATACCAAAAAATCTTTTAGAAAAAAATGACATAACTATCTCATGATACTTAAGAGTTTTAAGACTAAGAGGAACAGCACTTAACTCAAAACAAATAAACAGAGGGACCTTGAAGCCTCTGAGAACAGTGAACAAAAGAGGAGTTGACTGGAAGACGAGGTCTTTGAGTGTTTAAAGATACACAGAAAACAACCAACAGCACGGCTAATGGTGAGAACACGTGTGAAACTGCAGACACAGTTAAACTCATTGATGTTTGCTTTCTCTCCATGACAACAGCTCTCCCAATCACAGCAGAGGTGAGAATACATTCAACCCCAGTATGAAAGGCTAACAGTCAAAAACTAACCATGTGTTCCTTTTTTTTTTGATGGGGGTGGGGTACTTCGCTGGTGGCCCGGATGGTAAAGAATCTGCCTGCAGAACTGGGCTCAGTCCCTGGCTTGGGAAGATCCCCTGGAGGAGGGAATGGCAATCCACTCGAGTACTCTTGCTTGGAGAAATCCATGGACAGAGATGTCTGGTGGGCTACAGTCTTTGGGGTTGCAAGGAATTGGACACACCTGAGTGACTAACACTTTCACTTATTTTTTTAAAATCTTGGAAGAATACTTTGCTGAGGTTTAGCCTATACTTTACTTTGACATTTTGCCTGATTAAAGGTGAAATCAGTTGTTTCCCTGATGAAAATTATTTGATAAGAGTTTCATGAGGGAGGGAGTCTGAGCATAAGTATTTTCCAGAAATTTATCAGAATGAAGATATTAATAGTTAAAAGCTGTTATTCTATTATTAAGAACAAGAATATTGTCGCTTTATCTTCCCTTATCAATTTCCCCTTTTTGCTTCTCTGTATCTATTTTCTTGTTTCTTACTCTTGTTTCTTTTCTTTAAACTCATACTTATTCTCCAAACCTCTCCTCTTTCAAAACTCATTAAGCCAAGACATATCCATTTTGGCTTTTTAAACAATGTGATTCAATGTTTTCATTATATTCCCATTAAAATGCTCTTTAATAATCTCCCTATTAAATTTTTCTTAGAGGTTGTGCCATTGATTAGTATTAAAGTTGAAAACATTATAATGGATTTTTCTTGGAACTTCCAGTAGGAAACTGCTTCTGGTGACATGCCTCATGGGATTTCCTGTCATTTCAAGTTGTGATATAATGAGGCTCCAGGGTTAAAGGCAAATGAGTTTGGGAAACATGCCTACTGTTTGACTTACAGAACTTTTATGTGTATGGAGTGACTGTGTAATTACTACAGAAACATGCAGGGCATCTGGATTGCATATGCAAGTGATTTGCTCATTGCTATTAATCGTTTATATCTCCAGATCACTGGATCAGAGGAATAGCATGATGGAAACCAACATACTTATAAAAAAATGAACAGGTATAAAGATAATTTAAAAATAGGTCATCCACTGTAAAAGACTGACCAGATGACATACTTTTATATTTATAGAAAGACTATGTATTTCCAGGTTTTACAAACGTAAGTGTGCAGTTTTAGGAGAGATAACATGCATCATTTTCTAACTCACTTTCTAACCTGACAAAAGGTATGCAAAGATGATAATATTAAGACATGGGTAACAAGGTCATTAAAGATGTTTTTTTTTCAATGCACTTTTCTTAAGCAAATTGTTTTTTTAATCAAAAGACATCAACTTGAAATTACACAATTTGTTTTCTAAAAACAAAAATTTATGCTTCTTTTATTTTGAGAAAAAATAAGCTTGATTTTATATTTATAAGTAAGTTGCTGCATTAATAAGTAACAAAAAATTAAATCATTAATTATTCATTAATGTAAATGTGAAGTATTAAATGGCATGGCTATAGTTTGTCAAGCTCACAACCACATACTCACAAAAGAAATTCAATAACCTTTACTTTTAATCATAAAGTGAGGTAGTCTCTTGAGGCTGAGAATAGCATTTACATAATTTTAAATTTAGCGTCTATAGAGGAATAAATGTCTAGTAGTAGTGGGAGTTGATATTACTGTTTACTTCTCCAAATCACTAATGAGAAAGTACAGTATTCTCCATATTTCACACATTAGTCTGTCATCGGTATTGTTCTTCCAGAAACAGGGATTTAGATTAGGGACTGTAGCAGAGACTCTGGTTTGCCCAGTAATTTGTTTTCTCTTTTGTTCTTGTTGAATAAAGAGTGGTGCCCAAATCTTCCCCATATAATTCAAGGGAAGGAGATGCTTGTTTCAGCAACAGAGCCAATCATGAATGGACAAGTCAAGCATGGTGATCCTATTCCCTCTGACACTACTTGCTTTAAGGGCATGTGAACTAATAATGGCCACAGTGGATGAGGGCAAGGTACTGAGAGGTCCTTATGGCTAAGGTTTCTTGATTCCTAAGGAGATGGCAGAACAGTCTGTCTCTGAAAACTGCAGAGTATGAGTGTGAGAAGTGAAAGAGTGTGGCCATCTTCACATGAGAATGGGAACCAGACGCATATATATATATATATATAGTGAAAAAAAGTATTAGTCACTCAGTCGTGCCTGACTCTTTGTGACCCCATGGATTGTAGCCCACCAGGCTCCTCCATTCATGGAATTCTCCAAGCAAGAATACTGAAGTGGATAGCCATTCCCTTCTTCAGGGGATCTTCCAGACCCAGGGATTGAACCTGAGTCTCCCCCAATACAGGCAGATTCTTTGCATCTGGGCCACCAGGGAAGCCCCAAAGATGTAAGAGAGTTTATAAATCATCAAGCTAAAAAATCAACTAACTCTGATATGTGCTCTGTCACTGAACTTCTCAACATGCATATCCTACTATTCAATGGATGATGACTCAGCTCTCTACGACCCGTACCATGGGCCCTAGAATTAGCATCTGGGTTCATGGTGAGCTCTACTTAGCTGTCTCATTTTAAGCAGGTAATTCAACGTCCCTGTAGTTTCAGTTTTCTCATCTACTAAATGTGAATCAGAATAGTATCTACCTCAACATAGTTAGTTATAATTAAATGAATCAAAGCATATGATGTCTTTAGAACAATGCTTAGAAAACACTATGCATCAGATACGCTGGTTATGTGTATTAAGAGGATAGTGAGAATAAATTAAGGTTTAGCATCAAACAAAATGAGACAAGAAGAAAAAAATTAGACTAGAAAATGGAGTCCTTTCTTAATAAAAGAAAAATGAGGGAGACAGAGAATAAGGCTGTTTGCATTAAAGCACTGTGGGCAAGGGACCTGTAGTTCCTGCCTGGATTGTAGCCAAAATACAACCTGCAGACATCAAGCAAGATCTGTTAAGAAGTAAAGAACACCAAGGTAATAGAGATTTAAAAAAATCTGTGCTTTCAACAGCATCAGAATTCCCTGTCTAATCAGTAACAGCTTATCAAGCATGAGATGGGAGAAAAACAATCATCAGGACTCCAGATGGAAATGTTTAATGCATATGCTGTTTACAGGATGAATATAAATTGCAAACATGGTGGTTTGGGGTTAATCTGCTGAATAAAAAATATTGGATTTATTCTACTTTAATTAATGAGTAACTGAATATTTGACAGGGCAATACACTTAACCCTTTCATATAAAGTCAACTGCCAATGATTTCACAGATCATGTTGGCAATGGCAAAGTTATTCTCCAGACCAATGTCATTCTCTCAGAGTATGTTTTGCAGCAGAGGTGAAATCTTAGCTGGATTGCAATTTATTAACTGCACTGATGATACAGCAAGTCTTGATTGACCTAACTATGCAGAGTACCCTGGAGAAGAATACAAGTTTTGTTTAAAATGTTCAGCACACCTTGAATAAAGGAAGAAAGGTAAACCAGATGTCATGATGAGGGGAATAAGGGACTTATTATTCCCTGTCAGAGGGTAACAAGAAAGCTGAGGATGTTAGAGGATAATAATGGGGAGTAAATAAAATGATACATTTCTCTTTGTCCCTGTTTCTCTGTTGGTTGCTGTTGTTGTTCAGTCGCTCAGTCATGTCCAACTCTTGGCAATCCCATGGCCTGCAGTGCAGCAGGCTTCCCTGTCCTTCACCATTTCCCGGAGCTTGTTCAAACTCACACCCATTGAGCTGGCGAAGCTATCCAACTATCCTGTCCTCTGTCATCCCCTTCTCCTCCTGCCTTCAGTCCTTCCCAGCATCAGGGTCTTTTCCAATGAGTCAGCTCTTCACATCAGGTGGCCAAAGTACTGGAGTTTCAGCTTCAGCATCAGTCCTTTCAATGAATATTCAGGACTGATTTCCTGTAGGATTGACTGGCTGGATCTCTTTGCTGTCCAAGGGGCCTTTAAGGGTCTTCTCCAAAAGCATCAATTCTTCTGCGCTTGGCCTTTTTTATGGTCAAAGTCTCACATCCAAAGCCTGTCTAAATTATAGTCACATTCCAATTGTATATATTTTATATTTACATAGTATAGTACTTGGTTTATGTTCCAGAATCTTTTATAAATGTTAATTTCTTTCATCCTCATAATAACCCAACAATATAGGAACTATTAATCATTATTCCCATTTCACAGGTGAGAGAATTAAGTGACAAAGAAGTTAAGTAACTTGCCCAAGGCAGCTACACAATGGCAGGCCTGGGCTTTGAAACTTGTATGCTTCCCACAATTTTTCCACTCAGCCACAACATAGGTGTCTATCTCTATATCCAAAATGCAAACTACAGATGTAGATGAGTTTGATATGTCTCTACTGACAGTAATGGCAGAAAAGATTAGAGGGAGAGTCAGAAAATGTTTTGCTATCAGACTAAGTTTCAGAGAACATGGGTATTTGCCCACCACCACTGTTGCTATGAGGCTTTCCCTTTCCTAAGTTAGGGGAAAATAATCATAAGCCCATCTTTTTCTTTTCACTAAATAAAATGTGCAAATAGGAAAAAAAATAATGCATGTAGAGTTAATCACAAGTGCATTCCCTTTCTTCAAATACCACAGGGAAAGGAATTAAGCCACCTGTTATAAGGCAGCTAAAGATACAAACGCAAGATTACTTTTATAAGGAAACAAAGGAGTTTTAAAAGTTAACCTTTTAAAACAAGTAGGTCGCTTCACTAAAAAACAAAAATGATTATAATATGAACTATATAAACAATAGGACTAAATTAGAAAACCATGAAAAAATTTTAGTAAATACTGTTTTCTCAAATTGGAAGTAGTTTTAAGAAGCTGAATGAAAAAAAATGTTTTCTAAGTAACAAAATTTCTAAGGCCAGAAGTACAATTGGAAGAAAGAGGCATAATTGTGCTTTAAACAAAGTCAAGAAACTAATAAGATGGTGCTTATTCACCAAGTGATGGATTCTTGCTACAAACATTGCAGAATTTGCTATTAGAAAAGAAGTAGCTATTTAAGAAACTACAATAGTTAATTTGACCTTGACAGTGATATTTTTTGTGTGTTTTCTTAAATTACAGTCCTTGCAGTTTTTTTTGGAGCAAAGCCAGAACTTCTCTTAAAGTGGAAAATATAAACAGCCTAAGTATTGTACATTATCCATTGACATCCTCGTAATATGAATGAAACATGCATTTACAGGGAGAAGGGACTTCCAGAAGTCTGTAATTGATTTAAATTTTTTTTAATTATGAAAAATCACGAACTTCCCCTATCAGCAGCAGATTCAAAATTCAAAGTTGCCGCTCATTCACTTAGAAGTGTATTCAGTTAGCAAGATCATGTTAAAATTTCATACACTCATTTCCTATTATTGTTACAATGGAATGGTTGATGCCATGATCTTACTAATTCCTACCACCTTACCCAAAAAAGTCAAAAACATACCAGAATTCTTAGTGATAAAAGCTTTTATGCTTGATAGAGCTGGGGGGTGAAATGTATTATAATCTAGTCTGCACTTCATGCTACCACCTGTCATGGAAACTTTTAAAGTCTGAGGTAAATGCATATATAAAAGTAAAAGGAACAGAAGCAATGTGGCAGTTAGGAGAACCCAGGCCTTAGGTGAAATCAGCACATCCCTCACCCGGTAGTTTCAGCCAAATGTGCAATCAAATACTGTTTTCTTGCACAAAATACATATCAATTTATATAAAGGGAGTATTTACCATTAACATAAGATTTATGAGTGGATTCTTAAACCCCCACGCATTCCTAGTTCCACTGAAGTCAACTCTGAGATTTCATAGCTGTGAAGGACCATTTAAGACTTGCCTATATTCAACAGAGACTATAACACTACTGTGTGAAGTTAGGATATGTGACAACCTCTCAAAATGGACAAGAAGTTCACATCTTGATCTCAGTTTAATGCACATCCACAAGGTCAGACCCCAAATAGCTGAGTTGCAAATGCAGTGCCTTCAGATACAAGAGAAACACACTTCAGGAAGAGCAAAACATCTTTAGATGTGTGAAATACAGCTATTAGAACAGTTCAAGCTTTGAAATATCACACTTACATCTCTAAGAATTCTTGACTCTAAACTCAGATTCAATAAAAATGTATTCGCAAAAAATAAGACACCAACTCCCAATCTATGATGCAATTTTAAGGTACCATAGCACTATCATTATAAAGAACATTTTTTAATTTGATTTGCAATTTGATCTATCTTGTTTCACTGGCACAATTCTTTTCATATAATTCTATTTATAAAAGTAACCATACAAGGAAGGTAGTTGGAGGGAAGGAAAGATAAAAAAGCTAATTTTCTACATCTGATGGGGCTGTTAAATCATGAACATGAAGAAACGCCAATCAGTGCATCTGACTACTGTTGCTATTTTTTTTTAATGTCAATTGGCCAACTTTATAAATAGAAAAGGTAGGGGAAAACACTCAACGAAGATAAGGAAGAGGAAAATAAACTGATGGGTTGGTACAGGTGCCATATGCAGTCAGGAGGAAACGAACAAATATTATTTGTAGTCAAATGATACACATTATCTATAAAGGGGAAGGGGAACGTTATTATTTTCGTATTTAAATCCATCCCTTCGCTCAACCAAGTGCACCATTCAAGAATACCAGGCCAATGTTAAGTGAAAGAGCAGATGCAGGTCTTGAGAAACATCAGAAGCACAGAATGATTTTCAGGGAAACAGGCTGGTTTGGAGCAGAATTCAACTGAAAATTCTGGATTCTATTTCAGGTTCTTCAGGGGGACTAGAATGAAGCAAATTTTAGAATGGAATAGCTACTAAATCATCATAAACTAAGAAACAATGAAAGCTTAATTCACAACTGTGATTTCAAAAGCAAAATTGTCCAGGGGAATAAACAAACTGCCTGGTGCTCACCTTATCCTATGATCCATGTTTAACTCGGGATTGTCACCCTGTGTTTCCTGACTCAGTCTCTGAAGCTGTCATATACTTCTTAAATTATGCCATTTTGATTTTTATTCCCATGACTTTCATAAATAATACATGCTAAGGTCACCACCAAGTTCCATTTTACTAATCTAATGGACAATTTTTTAAATCCTCATCTTGAATAGTCTCTTAGCGGCATTCACCACCAAACCGCATGTCCCATCTTCCTGGGATATTTGCTTGTCACATTATGTATGGATTTTCCCTGACACTGTTCATTCTCTGCCTCCCTTGTAGCTTGTGTTCCATTGTTCAACCATTAGATTTGGGGGTTCTCAAGGATCCATCTTGGAGGTTCTACTCTTTGCAAAGTTCATGGGGTCTCAAAGCGTCGGAAACGACTTCACAACTGAACGACAACAAAAAGCAATTTCACCCAAATATGGCTTCAATTACTTCTATCCATTGTTAAACCACAAGTTTTTCTCCATCCCTATTGCCACTGAGTTCATGAATCCTTTATTAGTGAGTTGTTCACTAGATTGTGGATGTTGAAAGCACATTTCAGATTTAGCATTTAAAAACTCAAACTCATGATACTTCCTACAGATTCTCTACACAGAAGTTGTACTTCTGGGTAAGGCATTGCCCAATAGCTGGTAAGGCCAGACAGACATGCGAGAGTCATTCTCAAGAGTTCTGTTCCACCAAAGTCCATATTGAATCCATCATCACATCCCGTCACTGTTACCTTCTAGTATTTCTTAAATCCTTTTACTTACTCCTACCCTGCTACCAACATCCCAGTTCAGACTATCATCTCTCACCTGAACTAAAGCCACAGCTGACTTGTAGCCTCGAGTCTTCTGTTGCTGCTCTGAGACTTGCCCTCCACACTGCAGCCAGGGCAAGGCTTCCACAAAACAGATACAGACCCACCATAACCATCACTCCCGATACACACACACTTTTGTCTGAGATAATTCAGTGCCATCCCTTTGGGTTGTAATAAACCAAAAAATTAATAACCTGGCTTATCCAATCAGGTGTCAGATTCCCCCAACTCTCCAGCCTTATTTCATATCAAGGCACCCTTTAATTTCTGTGCTGCAGGCATACCAGTCTTCTCTTTCTGCCTGTGGGACTTTGAATTTGCTCTTTTATCTACCTGGAACAAAGCTCAACCCAACCACCACTTCCTAATGGAAGTGTTCCCTTTGCTTCCCAGTGAAGTCACGTCTCCATCAGCATATTACCCTCAGAGCCCCACTGCTTTTTGGGGAAAGCACAGCTGTAATGCCACCTCCATTGTGTATTTCTTCCACGTCAGTCTTCCCCATGAAGGAAGAGACTGGTTTTCCTCCTTTCTACAATGCAATAGGCATATCATCCCTAGCACATGGTGAGTTCAAGCACTTTTTATTGAATACATGAGTACTACTATGACCAAACAAAAGTTATTGGTACAAATGGCTAGAACCCCTAAGAATGACCCGAAACACAAAATTTTAATCCTCTGTTTACTATTGCTTGTTCCAAGATTCTTCAGTCATTCATCAACTGACAAGCTTATTTATTCTATCTCAGTCCTAACCACCTATGGCCCCCTTTTTTAAAAAAATGTCCCATTCTTACTCATTTTTCAGATCTCAGCTTAAGTGTTACTTTCCTGTATATGGACAGCAGATATTTGTTAAATGAATGATGGCCTTATTAAGTATTTATTGATTGCTGTAATTAGGTGCCAGGCAGCATACTAGGGCCTAGAGTTACACAAATTGATATGAAATATTTTCTGCCATCCAGAGCTAATTACATGTTGGGGGGTTGCACTCCTGCGGGGAGGTAATTAAAGCACAATATGAATGGCACAACGGAGGGATGCGCCCCCTGCTGGTTGAATGATGCACAGCGGAGCCCAGCTGTTTTCCCCACAGAGCGTGGTTGCAGGAAGGTCAGTTAAGTTGTGTCGGACTCCTGCTGACCCCACAAACTGCAGCACGCCAGGCTTCCCCGTCCATCACCAACTCCCGGAGCTTGCTCAAACTCATGTCCATGCAGGAAGGTATACATCTATTTTTTTCAGGATAATCTGCTTTGTACTTGTTAGAATGAATTTGCTAGAAAGGTGAAAATCTACCATTTCAACATATTGCTGGAAAATATCTTTCATGGAAAAAACATAACTAAACACATTGCTGGGCCATTTGCAGATGAAAATGGTAGGCCCCAGTAAGAAGACTAGACTGGGGTTCCCTAGTGGCTCAGTGGTAAAGAATCTGCCTGCCAATGCAGAAGACATGGGTTCCAGCGAGCTCTGACCTGGGAAGATCCTACATGCCTTGGAGCAATTAAACCACAACTACTGAGCCTGCGCTCTGGAGCCCGGGAACCACAACTCCTGAGGTTCACGTGCTCTAGAGTCCACACTGTGCAGCAAGAGAAGCCGTCACAAGGAGAGGCCCGCAACCACACCTGGAGAGCAGCCCTCACTCACCACTAGAGGAAAGCCTGTGCAGCAACAAGAAAATCATCACTGTCTGAATGGCCCATGAAAATATTCCACACCTTACCGACTATATATCTTTGTGAGACCAGATAATTTTTACAAGCTTGGACCAAAGCAACTTATCATCATTCAATTAAACAGACATCAAATACTGAGCCAGAGGATGAAAATTTAGTTGTTTTCTATTGTCAGACATTAAAGAGATTTTGAAAACTGGAAAAAAAAAAAACCCAGTGAGGCCAAAAACAAAGAAATAAGGTCATCATTATGACTTTTTTAAAGACTAGGTTGAATTGTTTTACATGGAAAAATGAAAGGAATGTGGCTCTGGTGGAACAGCTGGAGAAGGAAGACCAAGCGTCCCAGAGATAGGACACCATGTGGGGAGATACAGCGAGATTCTGGAAGAAGAGGGGGTTGAACCACACACCATGGCCTGGGCATAAGGGAATACGGTCACACACTCACAAACAGAGGAATAGACATCCTTTGGCTAAGTTTCTTTTAAAAACAGAGGTATCGTTATTTACTTTTATATTCTTGTGTTCTGACATAAGTCCTTCCGAAATAAGAATTCTTCTCTCACAATTCCTTATACCTGTCAGCTCCCCAATTTAAGTGTATTCAAGGGACATCGGTACAGGCTACTTAAAGTGGCCTGATCTGTATCCCCGGCTCTAGGGAGAGAATGAAAGCACAGAGCCTGATTCACCCTTCTCTGCCCTTGCATTCTCATGTTGCACCCTCTTGGCAAGACTATACGACTCTCACTTTCATGCCAAATGTAAAGCCCTTTAAATTCCTTGAAGGTTCGCCTTAGAGGAGAAGCAAAGATAAGCTCTGTAGAAATGAAAGTCTAACCATCCTAGCATTTGGGTGATCTCCGTATAAGACCAGCTGGTCTAGCAGTTTTTCAAGCTCTTGAGGGCCCAGTGTGTGTCTAGACACCCAACTGGGAATCTCAGAATTCGCCAAATGGTGAGCGACTGACAGGTGTGGTTAATATTACAACATGGCTCAGGGCCTTGGAACCTTAAGACCGACTGTGGTGCTAGTGCTAAAGAACCCACCTGCCAATGCAGGAGACTCAAGAGACGCAGGTTTGATCTCTGGGTTGGGAAGATCCCCTGGAGGAGGGCATGACAACCCACTCCGGTATTCTTGCCTGGAGAATCCCATGGACAGAGGAGCCTGGCAGGCTATAGTCCTTGGAGTTTCAAAGAGTCAGACATGACTGAAGTGACTTAGCAGCACACACGCATATAAAAAACAGAACTGAGAGGCTGAATCACCTGGCACTAGAGATGTCAGTTCCCCAATCACAGCATGCTTTTTCTGCTTCTGTATTTATGCCTATTTCCATTTTATTTGATTGTTTCAGATGCATCTAGTCCTCCTCAAAAGACTGTAATTCCCATGGGAAAAGAGCCTGTCATATACTTAATTTCCATCTCTGGTTGCAAACAGGCAAAGCATATTTTCCTTAAAGCAAAAAAAATAAAGCACGTGGAACTGTCATATGCAAAGAGCATAGTACTGAACCAGTCCTTTTCATTTCAGGTTAGATGGAGGTTTTTCAGGTAATCTGTTGATTGAGTTCACGTTAATAAAACAAATGCTGAAAATGCAGACACATCACAGCTCTTACTGAAAACAAAATTGTCTAGGTTTCTTTTTTTTTTTTTATACATAGTTTTTTATTTTAATTTTTTAAATTATGAAAGTACGATAACACATTTACAGGAGACTTGGAAAATACAGAACAAGATTACATATAGCTACACTGTATATTACAATTATTTTTTAAGAAGATAAATTAAGATTTTTAGTTGGAGTTTTAGTATCAAACCCTCAAAAATTAATAGAATGAATATATAGAGAAATAGAAGGATATACTAGACCTGAAAAATACTATGAACCAGTTCAATATAATTAAGATTTATACAATTTTTACACAACAGTAAGACACAAATTCTATTCAAGTACAGAAGCCCAGCTGTGACAGTAGGTTATTCCTCTAGAGCTGTTCTAACACTGCAGCTGCTGCCTACATGTGGTTACGGTGGCTTAGATTTAAATTAGTTACAATTAAATAAAATTTAAAACTCAGTTTTCAGGCATACTCGTAACATTTAAGTTCTCCATAGCTACATATGGCTGGTGGCTCTTGTGTGGGATGGTGCAAATATAGACTATTTCCTCCATCACAGAAAGTTTTACTGGATAGCCTTGCTTTAAATATCATAGAGAACAGAGAATGAGAGTAAGCAAACAACTTTTATTTTTACAACTAAAGAGTTCTGGGCTGGATCAATAAATATCAACGTGGATGTAACATCTTTTTTGATCATCGCCGCCCATACTGCATGACTATAATCACATTATTTTTGTGATCTCTTTCCCCACTGAGGAAGTCCTACTGCTTGTTCCCCATTGAAGAGAATTCAGTGGTGGACAAAAAGAAAACTAAATAGAGAATCTGTGGATGACAGAGTTCTGACATGATCCCAAAATTCACTGTGTCAGGTGTGAATGATTATAATCCTCTCTCTTGAGTGTGAGCAGGATCCGTGAATGTGATGGTGGCATGCTTCTGGTTACTTCTGGTAGCATGATATTATACAACAGAGAGAGGGGATTCCAGAGAGGGAAGTAAGGTTCTATGTCAGTGAGGGAGCCTCTAGAGGAAACACACCAGGAAGATAAACAGGAATTAAGAGACTCAGTTCAAGGAACTGTCTTAGGTAATAAGGCTTCTGGCTAAGGAAGTGTAACATCCATAGGACAAGCCATCAGGAAGGATAGAAGGTTAGACATCCTGAAGCCCTGTCCACAAGTAGAATCCCTCTTTTCCCCCAGAAACACCTCAGTTATGCTCTGAGGTCTTGCAACTGATTAGGTCAAGACCACTCAGATTATTCCAGACAATCTCCTTCCCTTACAGTGAGTTAATAGGGAGGTTAATCACATCTATAAAAACCTCAGCAACACCAATATTAGCGCTTGATGGAACAACAGGGGAATACAGCTGAACTGAGCAAAAAACTGGCTACCAAGATCCCTAATTGGTCAATTTTGTGTTACTCAAGAGGGGGCCCTCCTGAGTGAGCCTGATCTGAGCAGGTGAGGCCTTTAAGTTAAAAGGGAGTCTGGAGATGAGAGGTGAGGCAAAAGGGTCTCTCTCTTCCGCTGTCCCTGAAGAAGCAGGACACTGAAAGTTCTACAGCTGCAATGAAATGACTTCTCCCAACAGGGCTCGAACTTGGAAGAGGGCCCTCAGTCTCAGCTGAGCCCACAGTCTAGGTTGACTCCTTTACTGTAGTGCTGTGACATCCCAAGCAGAGAACCCAGTGTAGCTATACTCAGATACTTCATCTGGAGAAGGCAATGGCACCCCACTCCAGTACTCTTGCCTGGAAAATCCCATGGACGGAGGAGCCTGGTAGGCTGCAGTCCATGGGGTCACACAGAGTCGGACACGACTGAGCAACTTCACTTTCACTTTTCACTTTCATGCATTGGAGAAGGAAATGGCAACCCACTCCAGTGTTCTTGCCTGGAGAATCCCAGGGACGGGGGAGCCTGGTGGGCTGTCGTCTGTGGAGTCGCACAGAGTCGGACACGACTGAAGCGACTTAGCAGCAGCAGCAGCAGGAGCAGCAGATACTTGATCTGCTGAACAACGACACAGCAGATGTGTAGAGCTTTAAGCTGCTGCATTTGTGCTCACTTTTTAAGCAGAATAGGAAATGAAAAGGGTAAAGAAATATAAAATATATCCAGAGCACTAGATAAGCTTGGCACTGAGCTGGGAAGACTTCAAAACTTATCTGAAATATATGCTAATTAGCTTGTGGTGATCATTTCAAAATGTATATATATTTATATCGAAACATCAAGTTGTACACCTTAAATTTATATATAATTTTTATTTGTCAATTAAACCTTGAAGCTTGAAAAATAAATGTTTGTTACTTTAGGCTGCTACATAAAAGGTAATACAATAAAATAATGCTTATTTCAATCATTCCTTTTTTACCAATGAGAAATCTTTTTTTTTTTTTCCCATCTTTAAGGATGAAGAACCTGAATTTCAAAGACTAAGTAATTTTCCCACAGTGATACATTTCCTATTGTACTTAAGACTTGTATTCTAAAGAGAGTTTGGAATATCTATTTTATGCAGACACCTGAATTGTGTAGGGCAAACTGGTTTTTGGATTGTCCCTCTTTCATTATAAATATTGTGGCACAGTAATAAAAAGATAATTCTGATAAAATACCTTTCTTTCTAATAGTAATATATAGTTCTTGGCTTCTAGTGGATTTGGTCTAACGTGGTCTTCTAAATAAGAAAGAAGTACTCACCATGGTTGATATTAGGAAGACTGAAACTACTTAATTATTTATAGCAATATTTTTCATCAAGACTATTCTACTATTAAGAGGTTTGCATTCTACTTAATTTCAGTTTCTCAGTAAAATAGTTAGAGTCTGGAGGAATTCATGCACTCACTGGTCTTTAATTGGGACCGATCACAGCAAGAATTTTAGGAAACCCAGTATTTTCCTATAATGTTGAAATAAAATTTGTATAATCTAATAGGTCAGAAATTGTTACAGATAACATCTGCAAGGCAAAAATAATTTCAACGTGACACGGTTCAGTTTTAAAATAAGGGAAGCCTACATATTTGGTGACTTTAGCTCATGATAAGCAATGAGTGGCAACAACCTGAGCTGTCACCTGGATTAGTCTTACTTCGATTTTGGCAAACAGAGGTGAGATTTTAACCTCTTAGCTGTACTGGTAGGAGAGGTACATGTAGTATCTTAGAACTGGCAACAACAATTTGCTAAAAAATACAGTCAACAGACACGTTCAGTTCCGTTTAAAGAACTGTTATGGATCATTGAAAAGACGACTTTTTTCGGGCTTATACTTGAATAATAATAGGTCAACATGACCTTTGCTTCCTTAGAGTATTTGTACATCAAGCACCAGCTACGGATGTCAAGTTTTTGCTCTCAGGCTTCTGAGTTACCTTGACTAAGCTCCCTTACAAAACAACTTCTCCCCCTTTAATTTTGCTTTAAAATTCAAAAAAGTCTATACATACAAAAAATGAGGAGTCAAAATTATAATCATCTTCTCCATTTTCCTGAAGACCCCTGACTTTAATATCCACAAAACTCTCGTCAAATCATAACTATAGTTCTAACCATTTCCATCTTAAAAAAAAATCCACTTGATAATGAGTACCAGCTTGATGAGAAGTATATTTTGGGTTGCTGAAGATGGGAATGCTGTTGATAAGTGGTTCATACCTTCGAGAAATTGATACTATACTTGAAGAATCTACTAAGGAAGCCTAATAAACTCTTCATGAAATTATATGATAAGGGGACAAAATAAACACATGATGTAAGTGGGGGAAATTTTTCCACAGAACAAACTTGCAGGTTCAATTCTGTAACTGCCACCAACCAGGTAGCCTGCAATCGATAAATTGCAGCCACTCTGAATTTCACTTACCTGGTGTCTGAGGAAGAGCTGGACAAGATCACATGAAAATGCATATAAGATTTACACATTCTCAGAATTCCTTAACAGTTGGAACTAACAGGTTTATACGTAGATCACAAATTAGTCTTCAATTTAGTCTCATCCTGAACCAGTATATTTCTTAAATGAGAACACAAAATGTTCTCTAAGTCAAGATTTAAATGGCTATCATTTATTTTAAATGACTATGTATAAGACATTTTCTATTAAACTCTCAAACTACTACTTAGCATATTAATAAATATTTCCATATTCACCTTACAAAAAGAAAATTGATTCTAGAAACAAAGGATGACTTGTCCAAGTTTTAAGAGCAGTAAGAGAGCAGCAGGAATTTGGGCAAGACTCTATGTGACAGCAGGTTTCCTTTCCTTTTCTGCCTTTAAATTCAATCTCATCTACAAGTTTTTCTATAGAAAGCAGAAATCAGAAAGTAAATTATACAGGACAGATTTACTTGATTACAGAGACATTCAAGGGTCCAGACTTTTTTTTTCCCCCAACTTGGGCAGATTAAAAAAAATCTAAGTTCTGGAAATTATGCAAAGTTGATGCGGAACATAAAGACTTGTGGTCATTAAAATATTTGGTTTTCTAGATTAAAACAAGTCGGTCAACTGTGAAGATCTTAACAGTTTCTAATTCAGGACTTGTTATAGATATTTTGAGGATGGGGAGAATAGTCCCCATTCACTATAAGCCTTTCTTCCTCACTCCTCTTTATATGATGATATTTTGGCATTTAATAAACTCCCCTATGATACACTGCTTGTTCCATAACATTTATGGAAAAGTATACTGTAAGCACAGTGGATTGGAGATGAGCCAGAAAGTAGAAGAGGAGAGAAAGGAAGCAGGGGTACATTCAAGAGAAGCCACACACCCCTCACCTTCTGTGAAGAGGCCGCACCAAGCACAGGGAAATATCAAATCTATACAGAATGCCGTGGTCAGTCGGAGAATTCTTCCAGATCAGTTAGCAGCTGAGATGCTACCTTTTCAACAGCAGATAGTCTCTTGTTACAGGACGAGCCTGGCGGGCTACAGTCCATGGGGTCACAAAGAGTTGGACACAACTGAGCGACTAAGAACAACCCATAAGGAGGAGAATTTCTACAGTAGAATAGAAACTGCATAGCAGTATACCCGTCTGTGTGTGTGTGTGCTTTTTCCTTTTTCATAACGCATACAACAATGTTATAGGACTGTTGTGTGAATTCTGATATCAATCTGGTTGACGGAATTTTAATAATTCTTTGCTAATATTCACTCAATACATTTAACTAACTCTCCAAAATTAAAAATTAAAGTGACACATTAAATAGCATGGCGATGGTCACTTCAATCATCTTAAGCCAGCATTTTAATATCAAGAATATTAATTCTGGTACTTTAACAATGTCATTTCAAAAGGCAAAACTGTTATATTTAAAACCACTGAAGGATATGTGCTGAAGATTGAGAACAGTGTTATGAAGAAACATACATTTTGTATTAATGTTAATGTTTCCTTCTTTTTTCATTCTAGCTCTTTTTTCCCTCCTTACATCTTTCTTTTTCAGCAGTTACTATAATTCCTAGTCGACTTACACATCCTGACTCCATTAAGTCAAAATGATCATAAAAATATCTTGAGAAATCAAAACTGTGATTTTTATGTGTAGTTCTCACAGTGGATTTATGACACTGGTTTACTGAACTTAATGCATTCTTTTCAAATGTGCCTGTTTATAATTCCTTTTGGCCAAGTCATTGTTAATCATTACTTTTTTTTTTGCCTTTCATTCCTGGTCCCTGTGTGATTTAATTCATTATTTTTAAAGGTGGCTTAAGCACGACTATTCTCTACCTCACTGGGCTCAACCCTTCACAGTTCCACTGAGTTGAAACAGTTCTTTTTATTTTTCCGAAGAACTTAGATTTTTTTTTATTGACGCCTTATCCTTAACTAAGTGTCAATAACATTCCCATGTTCAAAAAGCAGACCAACTGTGCCCCCTCTCTATGGTTGCACGATTATCCTCGCATACTAGTTATTTCTTATAAGCTTTCTACATATTTAATAGGTAAAATAGGGGTTCAATCTCTCAAAAATAGGAGAGGGAGCTCAGAATGCAAACTTAGGGGCTAGATTTTAGGCCTGCTACTCTAAACATTTTCTGGTTCCCTGACTCCTATTTTCTACTTTTCCTTAATGTCAATCATTTCAGAGGACCTCTTCTCTAAATAGTGGAAATTATATTTTGATAGGAAGGCAGCTCCTTTTCCAAAACAATTATTATTCTGTATGAGCACTATAAGACCTCATTTTTGATGCTTAATTAATGTTTAAGTCATGTTTTCTTATGAGGTTAAAGACAGATGTTGGATAATAAAATTCATCTTGGAGCTGAGAATATGAGAAGTAAATGAACAGCTCCTAAATAATCCTATCAACGAGAGCAAGGAAACATGAACAACAGCAATAATGATAATAATAACAGCTAATGTTTATGAGTGCTTACCTTAAGCCAGCCATTGTGTTAAGCCCTTTAACTTACCTCACTTAATCCCCAGGACAAATCTATGGAATAAGCATGATTACTCCCATTTTGAAGTGGCAGAAATGGGAATCTTAAGCAACCATCACAAATCGTTCATTAAATAAACATCAAGTTTATTTTAGATTTAAACCCACAGAATCATCTTCTTTCCTTGTATTTCTGCATTGTACTGCATTCATAAATAACAATGTTACCCTTCAAAATACAGTTAACACAAATAATCCCTATTATGTGCATATTGTTTTCAAAACTAAAATGTGATGCTATGAAAGTTTAAAATTTTAAATGAATGCTAAATATGTTTATGAAATACAAAATCACCCATGTCTCTATGCAAAATTGGAGATTGATGAAAACAAAGTACTGAATTTGAAAATTGATAAATATCAATAGGTCAATGTGAGAAAAGTGGCATCCTTTCGTTTAAGATAACATTTCACCTTTTCTGATCTCGAGAATATGCTTTTATATTGTTTTCTAGTTACAAACAGTATGCTGATTCTTCAAATTGTTACTAATAAAAGCATTCTATATTGAGACATAAATATGAAAATATAAATCATAATAATATAGAGGCATTTATAGTGCTTTTCATATTCACTTAAAATATAACCTTGAGGTACATTTTTCATGGTATTATTAATTTTATATATAGCCTAAATAAGTCCTTGAATTATACTATTAGCATCTGAATACAAAATAAACAAGTTTATCCAGTTAGCTTTATATTGAGTTGACCAAAAAGGGCATTCAAGTTTTAAAACCCTGAACAAAGGTTTTGGCTGGCCAACCCAACATTTTACTTCAAGTATAGTAACTGGCTGCTTTTTCGGGGTAAGGACTTTTAGGTGGACCATTCAATAGGTTCCCAGTTGGTTCAAGTGCCCAGGACTGCTGGAAAAGCGATGGTCACTACACTTCGAGGGAGGAGGGGATGTGTCTGGGGTGTGGGCACTCTCACGGCCAGCCTCCGTGGATAGGCAAGTGTGTATGCACAGTGACACTGAATAAAACGCTAAAACAGAACAGCCACACGATCAACTAAGAGTAAATTCCCCCAGAGAACATCAAGATGGGAGCCTGAAAGTAAAACTGTTGATAACGGGATGAGAACTTTCATATATTAAGACACCTGAATGTGTAAATAGAGATTCAAATTGCGCCTACATTTGAAAACCGTATTCTAGTTATAGTAATTTCTGAATGCTAGTAACAGAGTTATAGGATATTAGTAATGCAGAAAAATATATAAACAAAAGTTAAAGTTATCCACAACACCACCTCCCAGAAATAAATACGGTTAATATTTTGATGCATTTTTTACTTTGTATTAAACAACTGGTAAGTTGAAGAGATGCTATTTTGTATAAAAAATTTTATATTCTACTTTTCTTTAATACCCATATCATGACCATTTTTATTATTTTTGAAAATCCTTTATAGTTTTTATAATGACCATACAACACAGTCAACCAGTTTTCTTTCTAGTACAACTTCCAAATTACAACTTTTAGGAAACATTTTTATTTTAGGTGTATTATACTTTACTCGGGCACAGAAAATTTATTTTTTCTTTCCCAGTTGTTCCTATGGAAGCATTCAGAAATAGGCAATCAATAAACAAATACTTCATTATTCTGGTTTTTATATTCACTGGTTGAATGAGTAAACAAAAACTTATTTAGTTCCTAGTTTTCTCACTGGTAAATGGAGATGACAATAGTTTCTAATCTGTAGCAGTATTAAGGGTTCAGTTCAGTTCAGTTCAGTCGCTCAGTTGTGTCCGACTCTCTGTGACCCCATGAATTGCAGCACGCCAGGCCTCCCCCTGTCCATCACCAACTCCTGGAGTTCACTCAGACTCACATCCATTGAGTCAGTGATGCCATCCAGCCATCTCATCCTCTGTCGTCCCCTTCTCCTCCTGCTCCCAATCCCTCCCAGCATCAGAGTCCTTTCCAATGAGTCAACTCTTCGCGTGAGGTGGCCAAAGTACTGGAGTTTCAGCTTTAGCATCATTCCTTCCAAAGAAATCCCAGGGCTGATCTCCTTCAGAATAGACTGGTTGGATCTCCTTGCAGTCCAAGGGACTCTCAAGAATCTTCTCCAACACCACAGTTCAAAAGCATCAATTCTTCGGCGCTCAGCCTTCTTCACAGCCCAACTCTCACATCCATACATGACCACTGGAAAAACCATAGCCTTGACTAGACAGACCTTTGTTGGCAAAGTAATGTCTCTGCTTTTGAATATGCTATCTAGGTTGGTCATAACTTTCCTTCCAAGGAGTAAGCGTCTTTTAATTTCATGGCTGCAGTCACCATCTGCAGTGATTTTGGAGTCCCCCCAAAAAATAAAGTCTGACACTGTTTCCACTGTTTCCCCATCTATTTCCCATGAAGTGATGGGACCAGATGCCATGATCTTCGTTTTCTGAATGTTGAGCTTTAAGCCAACTTTTTCACTCTCCACTTTCACTTTCATCAAGAGGCTTTTTAGTTCCTCTTCACTTTCTGCCATAAGGGTGGTGTCTTCTGCCTATCTGAGGTTATTGATACTTCTCCTGGCAATCTTGATTCTAGCTTGTGCTTCTTCCAGTCCAGCGTTTCTCATGATGTACTCTGCATAGAAGTTAAATAAGCAGGGTGACAATATATAGCCTTGACGTACTCCTTTTCAAATTTGGAACCAGTCTGTTGTTCCATGTCCAGTTCTAACTGTTGCTTCCTGACCTGCATATAGGTTTCTCAAGAGGCAGGTCAGGTGCTCTTGTATTCCCATCTCTTTCAGAATTTCCCACAGTTTATTGTGATCCACACAGTCAAAGGCTTTGGAGAGGACTAAATACAGAACTGAGCACAATATCAGACATTGTCAATGTGCAGTCAATGCTGGATCCTTTCATATACATAATTATAATAGTAGTTATTATTATTACTATCCTCACTGTGGATCTCTATGCTCTGGTTTTAAGCTGTTTAGGAGATAACATGCTTTGGTGGCAAGATTACAATTTAGACTGACAATGTTGGGGATATGTAGGTAAGACACTTTTTGAAATGCTGGTAATTCTCTCATTTGCAAAGTGGGACTAGGCCATAAACACTTAATAAATAGTAGCTGTTTTTCAGCTTATAGATCCAATATTTCCTAGCAGATACATTTCTGATGAGCACTAGTGATAATTAATCTAAACGAATGATAGTTTAGTTAACCAAGTCACCCTCTTGTTCCTTAATTGCAAGGTAAACATGGGGGGAGGGATGGGGGGAGAAGCATGGATTGGGAGTTTGGGATTAGGAGACGCAAGTCAATACAGACAGAATGGATAAATAAGCAAGGTCCTCCTGTATATCACAAGGAACTACATTCAATATCCTATGATAAAACCTAATGGAGAAGAATTTTTTAAAAAATGTGTAAATATATATATGTATTTATATATATCACTGAATCAGTTTGCTGTATAGCAGCAATATGACATTGTAAATCAACTATACTTTAATACAAGTAATAATAATTTTCAACTGTCTAAAAAGAACAATTGATACAAGTGATATATTGATACTTAATTTTGAAATGCGACCCCAGTATAATACAGGTTAGAAGATCATAACCAATAGCATTCCTATTCTTTACTTCCACCCCCCTAAAAGGTATTGAATTTCCTTTTACCAAAAAAGAAATCAATTTTGTGGTCAAGATTATTATGAAATAAGTGAATTATCTGAACTATGTTGAAGCTGCCTGGAACTATCCAAATAGCTCTGATTTGGTCAGTTCAATTTATAGCAATAAAAAAAATCAGCCAAACCAATGTAATCATCCACTGAAGAAACTGCTTGAACCTCTATATAAAGCATAGTTCTTTCTACCTTTTATGCTCTGCTATGTACATCTCTGAATAAACATGATTAAGATGACACAGCTATTTAACTCTCAAAATCCAAAAAGCATTCACTTGTAACTTCATTCCATTTCTTGCTGCTGCTGCTAAGTCGCTTCAGTCATGTCCAACTCTGTGTGACCCCATCATAGATGGCAGCCCACCAGGCTCCCCCAACCCCAGGATTCTCTAGGCAAGAATACTAGAGTGGGTTGCCATTTCCTTCCCCAATGCATGAAAGTGAAAAATGAAAGTGAAGTCGCTCAGTCGTGCCTGACTCTTAGCAACCCCATGGACTGCAGCCTACCAGGCTCCTCCATCCATAGGATTTTCCAGGCAAGAGTAGTGGAGTGGGGTGCCATCGCCTTCTCTGAGTTTTGTTTCTTAGCACAGGCCTATGTGGTAGGGAGGGAGGAGGAGGCATGGCATGTCATATGGATTGGAAATATTTGACACAGATTACTGCATATATTCACAGGGTCATGTGGAATTATGCGGTCAACGGAAGTGTTATTAAAAATGTAAAGCCAGGCCTTTCTTCTTTCCTTAATCAGTAGTCATAGAGCCATTTGAAAAGGAAGTTGAGAAGTAGAATAAAGCTTCGTTTAACTTGTTTCCTCTCTTTTAGAGAAAATCAGCCTTCACACTATACATTAAAAGTCAATATTCTGCAAGTCTGAATGGAGTGTGTGAAAACAATATGAATTTGTAGACTATTAGCAAGGCCTATTCTATAATATTTCTATCATTTTTAACTGTCTAGTGGCAACGGTGAAATGCAAGGAACAGTCATACAAATATCATTCAACCTAAATGTTATAAAGGATCCAGTCAATCTTATTTTGATCTCAAACTTAAATTCACATTAAAAAAAATGTAAAAACAGTCAAGATAGAATACAAACTTATTCTAGCTGAATAGACTATGCAACTAAAGACAAAGTAATGATGATCTGACCATTAATCAAGATAAAACAGTTTGTATTTTAGAAAATTAGGAGAAATTTTGCATGATTCTTCACAAATAGCACAGATAAAAGATATGAGAATTCAACGGGTGATTTTCCCTTGCAATACTGATGTCAATAAGGTGATAGAGTGGTGTTTCCCATTGGTACTGCATACATAGGGGATTGATCTCTATAAGTTCAGGATAATACCACGACTAATACCTTCATCAATATTAAGTCTAAGCAAATTTAAGCATACAGAATATGCTTTCTGCACATAGCAGGCACTAAAATATAGAAGAAAAATTAAACTGATTCTAAAAATGTATCTATTTTCTTATCTCAAAGTGACTAACAATATAATGAATCAATTACAGTTGCTGACAAACACTATCTGTACTTGCAGAACTCAGCTGGGGGTGGAGGGTAAGCAATTTAGCCCCTCACCCCCAGGAGACATCTCCTAATGTCTGATGTCAATTTTTGTGGTCAAAACTGGAGGAGGCAAGATGTGCAGCTAGCATCAAATACATACAATATAGGGATGCTGCTTGATATTCTATTTACAATGAGCAGGACAGCCTCTTTCCTGCCACGTCCAACAGTGAATTATCCGGCCAAAAACATCAACGGTGTCAAGGAGGAGAGACTTTGATCTATACTGATATTCTCTGCTGCCAGAGTATAAAATGCGATTTGCTTTAAAACATTCATTATTTTATTTTAGAAATATTAAAGAAAAGTAAGTAAAAAGAAAATAGAGAATAAGTGCCACAAACTAGAAAAACTGAAGGCAATGAGGTGATCTCGAGTGACATTGGAAGATCATGTGGGAGATGGAGGAGATTCTACCATCACGCTGAAAAGTTTGGGGCCAAGACCAGAATGAGTCCACACTGTTCTGTGATGAAGGGGGAAACACAACGTGTTCTCCAGTCATCTTATGACCTTGAATTGAGTACCTCCTCGGTAGCATGGTTTTAAATGAATTTGTGTCTCATTTCACCATAAACATGGTTGATGAAAGCTCAGCTGGAGAAACCCCCTTTCTGCTGCAGCCCTCAGACCTGCTTCTGGACCTCTCCCTGGGTTGTGTTGTAATAATCACTGCACCTGCTCTTTGAATGCTGACTCTAGCATTAGTAAATATGCATTATTTTGGGTCAACTAAAACCATCCCCTGTAATAGATGGACATAACGTATCTGAATTTGGAGTAGAGGTTAATCAGAGGGGCCACTGAACCAGGTGTACTCAAATACTTGTAACAGTGAGTAAATTCAGTCACACTTTCACCTTCTCCTGCACAACACAGGAAAGCCTTATAAAATGATATCAGGACAGGAATGATCTTTTGAATTTAAACACAATGCCATAGGAAAGAGGATTCCCCTCCCAAGCACTGGAACATTTTCATTTCAAAATAATTGTAAGAAGGTACTTGTCCAATCTCTAGATTTATTTCGTATGGTACGCAAATGCGGTTGCTAGAGAGTTTAAAATAGCACAAACTAAATATATGCAACCTGATAAACAGTTGCTTAACTACAGGGAAGGAAGAACACTGCTTGAGGTTTTGCATGCTGTTGATTTGACCAAGTCTGGTAATTAATACAATCCACGTGGTGATATTTGGATTAGATGGTTAAATCACATTTATACAAATAAAGGTTTTATCCAGAGCCTAATTTTACCATAACTTTAAGAAACAAGTAATCGAGAGACTTTAATGTAAGACCTAAAATTAAGGCCCGATAGTATGTACATTAACACCTAAGAAAAATGAGAAGGGTGTCAGGTAATTCAGATAACCTGCCACCTACTTCGCCTCACACCCTGCTCCCATGTGTAAGGTCCCCCAGCCCAGACTGTTCCCTTAGCTCAGGGATGAGGCATCAAAGTGAAAGTGTTAGCCACTCATTCTTGTCTGACTCTGCAACCCCGTGGACTGTAGCCCACCAGGCTCCTCCGTCTATGTGATTTTCCAAGCAAAAATACTGGAGTGGGTTGCCACACCCTTCTCCAGGGGATCGTCCTGACCCGGGGGTGAGGCATAGTTCCTACCTATTTCTGAGCATTCAGGTTATGAAACTTTCATTCAGCACCTCAATAATTACCTAGCTTAAGAATGATTTTTCAGGGAGCCATGAATATAAACCAGAGAAACTAAAGCAACCTAAAAAGGGATATACTATTCAAAACATTCCACAGATGAAGACTTTCCTCTTAGAAAAGATAATTATTTGGCGGAGCTTCCAGGTACCATAATTGGAATGTTTAAAGAAATTGGCGCAGGTCAGCTGCCATCTTTCTTCCTTAAGAACATTTCCCCAGGAACTGGAAATGAAGTGAATCATAGAAGAGCTTCTTTACCTTCTCCCAAAACAATCAGGAAGGCTGAAAGATCAACACGACACTGTTTGGAGCATAAGAAAATATCGGGTTGGCCAAAAAGCTCATTTCAAGTTTTCTGTTACCTCCTTTGGACAAACTTGAATCAACCTTTTGGCCAATCCAATACTACCTATGTTTTCCATCCATAATAGGAGTATAAAAAGGAAAACTGTGATCATTCTCTTCAAGTCTAGGTATAAATGATTGGACACTAGTTTAATAAGAATAAATAATCAAAGGTTTTAAAATGACTGATTTCTAATTTTTAAATGATATGTTCAAGTAATTGGGATTGTTAGAATTATAAAAGTCAGCTTATGAAATGATTATTTTATTATATTATTACTTTCAATTCATGAAGGTGATAATTGCCAATTTAAATATTTGTTCTTCTCTCCCCCTAGCTAAGCTAATTTAAATAGAGATAATTCAGACTAACAACTCAGGAATAGAAAATGAATTTAAAAAAAACTCAGTTTATATTTGCAACACTTTAAATTTTACTTCTTCCCTTGTATCAGACAAGAATTGTAAGAAAAATAGTGATGAACTATATAACTGTAGCTTGAATTTTAATGCTGTTTGCAATTACCTAACATATATACAAGAATTAATATTTATGTAAAAAGGAGTTAAAAGATCTCAGGAGCTGAGATTTTCTTGGAAATACACTAAGGTTGATAAACATTCTGCACCAAAAAATGCAAAGAAAGGTTGAGTTGTATAGTTTTCAAGTTGTCCTTAAATGCATAAATTTTGACAATCAGTCATTTAAATTTTCCTACTGGACATTAGGGATATGCAATATTGTTGAGATATTTTTCTTGGTAAATATCTCCTTGTATAGGTTTTTACAGTGAAAACCATTAAGAATGTTTATAGTCACCGAAATTTACAAATAATATTTTATGTAGGTCACCACTGTGATTATAAAAAGTCCTAGTGAGTAGAGAAGAAGAAAAGAATAATTAATAAGAGGGGTGAGGTATCAAATGTCAAAGAGGAAGCATTGCTCCAGACTGCTTTGCAGGATTCCTACCTCTGCAATGAACCCCTTATGCAAATCACATAAATCTGTTAGTTTTGGCTTCCTCATTAGTAAAATAAGGGATTGGGCTGGAGGTCTCTTGGGAAGTTTTTCAAGTTCTGGTAGAGCACACATACATATCTTTGTTTTAATCAAAATGCCTTATTTGTAAATCACATTGAAGCATGGTTATTTTCATCATTTTATTATCTTCAGCAAGTTATAAAATATTATGCTTTGCTTTAATATGCTTATTTTTTCCTTGGAAAATTATCCTATGAAAAGAACTTTGGACTAACATTTTCAATAAAAATATATCATTTCTTATTCCACAATAATAGAAGTATATGATTATTCCTAATTTGGGGCTGCCAACATGGGGCTCATGTGTTATTTGGTACTAATAATTTTAGTTTTCTTTAAATCAACACTGTTGATTTTATATGTGAACTCTTAAAATTCTCAAGGGTAAGTTTAAAGTTAGATTTTGAAGTAAGCAATACAAGGAATATCTGTTTCTAAACCAGTGACTTACTAAATATTTTTCCAAAATATGAACTGTCATTTGTGACTGCCTTGTACTTAAAGTAGAATGCTACGTTTGCTATGTCTTCTCATTGAACAGATTCAACAGTATCTTGCAAGTAAATAAATTACACTGGAAAAAATTAATTAAATGCTGAAAGCTAGTATCTCCATAGACATGAAAAATGAGAATGCATTTCTTTGTTTTTCATATGGTAAATTTCCTTCCAATGCAAATGTCAGCCTCAAATGTCAATCTACAAATGAAACTAAGTACCTGACTTTTAACTACATAAAATGATGCTTGTTATGTTTTATATCCATACTTATAGATTGTTAAAAAAGTAAAGACCATGACACAAATGATCCAGTACATTTTCACTAACTCAACAAATATCAGACAGCTGCAAGAATGATCAGTAGTGATGTTATCACCAGTGAGGTGATCCGCAACTGTTACTGAGTTGCTAAGTTGTGTCCAACTCTTTGCAACCCCATAGACTGCAGAATGCCAGGCTCCTCAATTCTCTACTATCTCTCAGAGTTTGCTCAAATTCATGTCCAGACCCATAATTAGATATACACAGTCTATTTCAAAGTATCCCAATTCCAGTTTGAAATACAACCTACTTTTTAAAGAATGGAATAACACTATTTGTGCTTGAATCAAAGTTTCATTTCTCTTAATAACAAGACTATTTCCGGTTATACACAGCAAATGCATTTATTTTTATCTAATTGCACACAAGCTAAAGATCACAGCATTTCCTTGCATATATAATATATTTGCATGACAATTTTAATTATCTCTTTACTATGTGTAACTTGACTTTGATAGCTATTAAATCTATTTTTTAAAGAGATTTTTTTGATGTGGAACATTTTAAAAGTTTTTATTTAATTTGTTACAGTACTTCTTCTGTTTAATCTTTTAGTCTCATGGGTGGAACCTGCACCCCTGCATTGGAAGGCCAAGTCTTAACCACTGGGCAGTCAGTGCAGTCCCTGTTAAATCTATGTTTATATTTCTGGAGAAGGAAATGGCAAACCACTCCAGTATCCTTGCCTGGAAAATTCCATGGACAGAGGACCCGGGTAGGCTGCAGTCCATGGGGTTGCAAAGAGTTGGGCACCACTGAGAGACTAAAACTTTATTAATTTACTTTCATTTACACATTACTTGATATAAAATTCAAGTAAATTAATAAGTGCGATATTCTTCCTTCTGACACTAAACTATTCATATTTCTAATCCATGAAGCATCCTCATGAAATTATACTTTAAGATAACTTTAAATAGAAATAAAACAAAGTCTAGAAATGTTTAACTGGAGAAAGAAATACTGAAATACTGAGTTTTTAAGACTCTTTTGATACATCTATTAAGATATTCAGTTTAGCAATTATTTCAACATTCTGTGGGCCCCTTATATAACAGAATCATACTCTGTTCAACCAATGAAAGAATCTATATACCATCAAACAGTAATCAATTTTCACTGAGGGAATAAATTAGGTCTGTATCATTTAGATCAGACATTAGTTCAGTTCAGCAAACATAAATTGTATGCTGGGAATGTGCTAATTAGTGGAATGCAAATGACAGCTAAGATGACTATCTGCCCTCTCCCTCCAATATCTTACAGTCTGCTATATTTTGGAATGTTTCGACAAATATCAAATATTTGATAAATAAATACCAGAAGTATTTATTAGGTTGGTGCAAAAGTAAGTGCAGTTTTGCATTGCTGAACTTTGCCAGTTGATAAAGGAATACATTCTTAAATAAACATATTTATGTTGTACAGCATTTTAATGCTCATTTCTTGCCTTTTTTTTTTTTTTTTTGCTAATGACATTACTTGCGGTGTATTTTACATTTATTTAGACTAGGGAAATTATGTTAGAAAAAAAAGAAAATTTGAGTGATTTTTTTATTTGAGTTCAAAAATGGGTCGTAAAGTAACAGAGATAACTCACAACATCAACAATTAATTTGGCCCAGGAACTGTTAATGAACATACAGTTCAACGGTGATTCAAGAAGTGTTACAAAGGAGACAAGAGCCTTGAAGATGAGAAGCACAGTGGCAAGTCATTGAAAGCCAACAACAAGGAAATGAGAGGCTCACTGAAGCTGATCCTCTTATAACTACACAAGAATTTACCAAATAACTCAACATCACCCATTCTGTGGTGGTTTGGCATTTGAAGCAAATTGAAAAGGTGAAAAACCTCAATAAATGGGTACCTCTTGAGCTCACCAAAAATTAAAAAAAAAAAAATTGTCCTTTCGAAATGTCTTCTTTTATGTCTATCCAACAACAATGAACCATTTCTTACTGGATTGTGACATGTGACGAAAAGTGGATTTTATACAATGACTGGCAACAACCAGCTCAGTGGCTGGACTGAGAAGAAGCTACAGAGCAATTCCCAACACCAAACTTGCACTAAAAAAAGGTCACAGTCACTGTTTGGTGGTTTGTTGCCTGTCTGATCCACCACAGCTTCCTGAATCCCGGTGAAACCATTGTATCTGAGAAGTATGCTCAGCAAATTGATGAGATGCACCAAAAACTGCAATGCCTGCAGACAGCATTTCTTCAGTAGGAAGGACCCACGTCTTCTCCACAACAATGCCTGACTGCATATCGCACGAGCAATGCTTCAAAAGTTGAACAAACTGGGCTACAGAGTTTTGCCTCATCCACCATATTCACCTGCCCTCTGTCAACTGACTACCACTTCTTCAAGCCGTCTTGACAACTTTTTGCGGGGAAAATCCTTCCACAACCAGCAGGTGGCAGAAAATATTTTCCAAGAGTTTGTCAAACCCCAAAGCACAGATTTTGTACACTAAAAGAACAAACAAACTTATTTCTTATTGGCAAAAATGTGTTGATTGTAATGGTTCGTATTTTGTTTATAAAGATACGTTTGAGCCTAGTTATAATGATCTGATGCGAAGAGCCATCTCACTGGAAAAGACCCTGATTCTGGGAAAGATTGAGGACAGGAGGAGAATGGGACAACAGAAGCTGAGGTGGTTGGATGGCATCACCTACTCAATGGACATGAGTTTGAGCAAACTCCCGCAGATCGTGAAGGACCGAGAAGGCTGCCATGCTGCAGTCCGTGGTGTTGCAAAGAGATGGACATGACTGAGCGACTGAATGACAATACAATGATTTAAACTTCATGCTCTGAAGTCACAAGTACATTTGCAACAACCTAATACATAGTATAATTGACTATGTAAAAATAAATTATGTGGCTCATTATAGAAATTCAGAAAAACCTTCTTCTTGGAAATCACATCTCAACTGAATCTTGGAGGATAAGACAAATTGATCAGGAGAATGATGGAGAGGGAGGATACTTTGAGTGAGTGCAAGTTACAGAAGCAGGTCAGATACTTAGAAAAAAGGACAGCTTGTATAGCGGAGCACAGAGTACAACATGCAAATGACACGATGTAGCAGCAGAGGTAATAGGACGGGCACTGTATTTCAAGTGAACAACTCAGACTTTCTAGGTAGGCTCGTAAAGTGCTTTAAGCAGAGGTGTGATAGGATCTGATTTGCATTTTAGATTTTAAATTAGTAGAATGCTTTACAAATACAATTCAACAAATGCTAATGAGATCGATGAATCTGTGTGATGATACATTGATTCCCAAAATCTAAACTTCATGAATGTATGTGTATGTATGTATGTGTGCATCAGATGAACACAAAACACAACAATATAAGTATTATGCAAAATGAAACATCTAATGTAAACAGGAAAACATGGGTTGACGTTCAGAAGTATTTCTTATTTCTCTGCCCAACTACACTGATCTTCATGGAAATTCTTACTTATCTCAATGAATAAATACTGCACTGGGTTGAATTACATTTCTCCAAACACATAACCACCAAGAAAGTCAAAATGTGTCCTTACTTGGAAATAGGGTCTTTGCAGAGGTAATCAGTTCCTTCAAGATGAAGTCATACTGGGTAAGGGTGACTCCAGCGACTGATGTCCTTGTAAGACAGCCAAGTGAAGACACAGAGATAGAAATACAGAGGGAAGATGGTCATGTGAAGGTACAGAGATAGACACACAGAGGCAAGAGAGCCATGTAAAGATACTGAGACATAAATACATAGAGATAAGATACCCATGTGAAGATACAGAGACAGGCACACAGAGGGAAGACAACCATGTAAAGACAGAGGCAGGCATTGGAATGATGCAGCAAGAGGTCACAGAACACCAAGAACTGCTGACAACCACCAGACGCTAGAAAGACTGATGCTTAAGCTGAAGCTCCAATACTTTGGCCACCTGATGTGAAGAACCAACTCATCAGAAAAGACTCTGATGTTGGAAAAGATTGGAGGTGGAAGAAGAAAGGGACAACAGAGGATGAGATGGTTGGATGGCATCACTGACTCAATGGAAATGAGTTTGAGTAAGCTCCAGGAGCTGGTGATGGACAGGGAAGCCTGGCGTGCGGCAGTCCATGGGGTCACAAAGAGTTGGACACGACTGAGCTACTAAACACCACCACCATCAGATGCTAGAGGAGAGGTATGGGTCAGTTACTCTGAGTCTCCAGACAGAAACAACTATGCTAACACCTTAATTCCAGACTTATGTCTCCAGAACCATGAGAGAATAAATTTCTGTTGTCCTAAGCTCACAGTTCATAGTATTATTTTACAACAGCCCTTGGAACCTAATATACACACGCATGGCAGCATCTCCTGTCTAGGCTGCAAGGGCGCTAGGGGAGTAGACTGTGGTCCCAAGAAGAGGATATTCCCACTAGCACAGCATGAAGAGGACAAAACACTGTCCTGCTACTACTTGTATTTACCATCTCCTCATATGCCTTCCTCCCCATCTGGCACTTATTTTCCACCTGGATTTGCATTGGGAAATATTTACAGGCTTTACTAGTTATTCATCCACACTGAATGCATACATAAAAATCACCTTGGTTTCTGTGTACCCTGATTTGTGAAGGTGCTGCCTTACATTTATGGAGACTCTAGTTTAAAGCTAATTCAGTATATGCTATAAAAAAACACTCACTACTTTAATCAATAAACCATGCAGGGCTTTTGTAAGATGAATGTTTGAGTGTTTCAGCGATAACTGATTTTTGAAAGTTATTAGAATGAGACCTCTCCCTTCTGCCTCATGCAGTCCCTTTGGTACAGAGTAAGAAGATTAGCATCAGTGTTTGGGGAGCAAGCTTACTGAGTCAGAAGACATGAGGAATATCATTAAGTTTTTAAAATAACAGCATGCCCTTGTTTCAACTAAATTTGAGGGAAACCAAATGTAGAGGGAGCAGAATGATTTAAAATGAGTCAAAATTCATTGAAGTTGGAATACATATTACCATCAAGACAAGTCAGGAAACAAAAACAGCAGAGGTCCTAGAGGCTTAAAAGCAGTGGCCTGAAACTAAACTTCCTTCACCTGGAATAGAGTGAACTTCTTTCAGCCTTAAAAAGTACCTAATCTTTCAGATGACAGAGTGATTGTGGAAAGACTGCAGAGAAGAAAGTTGACAAATACAACGGGAATTACAGTAGGTATACACTCCCACAGAAGCAGCAATCTAGTGATATTTTTTTCTTCTCTAGTTCTTCTGGAAAACTTTGAAGGAAAAGAAGAACAACCCCATTTCCTAACCTGCAGGTATAAGACAGATCTCAGACAACTCCCCTAAGGGGTTTCTTAGACGATGAGAAAAATCATTTTTCCGTGTGAGTGATGCAAGCCTAGATTCTCCTTGCTGGACCCTGGCAGAACTACTATTTTTAAAGGGGTAAAATATGACTGTTTCTGACTGAAATTTCCCCTCTCAAAGATCCATAATTCCCTTATCACTGAAACCTTAAACAAAGCCCTTGAGACAAATCAATAGTCCAATAAATGAAAAAAAAATAAAATAGAAAGCCATCTAAGGGTCCACTCTAGTCTGAATTCCAATACAAGTAAATTTATCACACAGTAACCTTGGAAATGCTTCCCATAATAAATATGTTTAACACATCATTTTCTTATTACAGACATGTATTTTTTCTTGGAAAAAAAACATAAGTATATTTTACATTCTTCATACATAGATGTATGAGAAATAATGGGATCTGGATATCAGTTAGAAAAATCATCTGGTTAGAAAAATAACTTGGAGAAGGAAATGGCAACCCACTCCAGTTTTCTTTTCTGGAAATCCCATGAACAGAGGAGCCTGGAGGGCTACAATCCATCATGGGGTTGCAAAAGAGTAGGACACGACTGACTAACTATATAGCAACAGAGGAAAGACTAGTCATCAAAGTTTTGATAGTAGAGACAGTTCCCATGATGATTAAAGTATCATTTTCCAAACTAGGAAAAAAATTAGAGATTTCCATTAGAAATAAGTGTTACAGGCTGCTTAGATTATAAAAGGACACAGGAGGGAAATAAGAAGTAGTTGCTTTGGTTCTTATGATCTGTACCATCCAATATGGTAGCCAATGGTCACGCTAGTTAATCTCAAGTTCAAATCAATGGAAATTAAATAAAGCTTAGTTCTCAATTGTCTTAACTACATTTCAAGTGCTCAATAACCACGAGTGGCTGTGTCTGGAGAAGATCTAGAACATTTACAACTTGGTATGAAGTTTTATCTTACTTTATGTGGTCAATTTATCATTTGCTCCACTGGCATCTATTGGCATAAATATTAATCCAGTTTCCCAACGTGTAGGATTTTTTCCTCTAGAGAGGTGTATATACTAGGAAAGCTAAGCTTCCTATTTAGCTTCAAGCATGTTTCCTTCTCATCTCGTGATTGCTGAGTACCAGGCTTGATGGAAAACCTCATGATAGCACTTGCTCACCTTTTTACAAAGCTACTTGACACGATTACAGAACACACTGTCATATTTTAAATCGCATCTGAGTCAATGGACTATACAACCTTTGGCACACTGCTTTTGCCATTTACTGTGGATTCGAAAGTACCTTCATTGACGGGGTTGGTTTTAAAATGGCTATGTCCAAAGAAAGCCATCTCAAAAGTAAGATGCATGTCTATATAGCATCATGAGGAAGAAAAAAAAAAAAAACAAGGCAGGGTTGGTTTTAAAAATTATTAGACAAACAAAAGACAATTCAACAGAAGTACGGGCATGGTTCTCGACAATTCCTTCAAAATAGAGGGTGTACAAATGACCAGTAAGGATAACCTCTTTAAAAACTTGAAAAATGTTCATTAAAACTAACCTTCATAACGAACATGCACCACCACAGCTAAAACTTTCAAACATTCATTTCTAAATGGCGGACTTGTGGCACAAGGAGGGACTCTAGTACTTTGGTTTTGAGAGTCTAAATTGATCCAGCCACTTTAGGAAAATTCTGTATATCCTAATTTGGTATTAACCCTTCCTAGCTCTATACCATGAAAAATGTCTATAGCAATTCTACTGAAATAGCCAAAAACTGGAAACAACTCAATGTTTATCAACATGAAATGAATACATAATTGTAGAATAAGCACACAACAAAATAATATTACTCAGGAAATTAAATAAATACTTCAGATAACAAAATGGGTAATTTTTCACAAATATTATTTTGAACTAAAGAACTCAGAGGGGAAATAATGTGTAATTTATCATTTCATTTGTATGAAAATTTAAAATTAAAAAGACACACAAAAAAAACCCTTAATCTATGGGGATAAAAATCAGGTGAATTTAAGTAGTAGTAACTCAGAGAAGGCTTGATGGCTGCTTCTGGGGTGTCAATATAATTCACTTATTGAGCTGGTGAATATCCCATGGAGTTTTTGTTAGCATTTAGGAATAGGAAAATAGTAGTGGGAGTGAGCTCTGGTTGTACCACCAGGATGTCTGGTTTCCCTTTCAGCTCAAGCACTCAGGCTGTGTATCTTTGGGCAAAATTTAACCCTCATAATTTGTAGCCCAACAGATACTTAGTCAGATGAGTCACTCAGTTGTGTCCGACTCTTGCGACCCCATGGACTGCAGCATGCCAGGCCTCCCTATCCATCACCAACTCCCAAAGTTTACTCAAATTCATGTCCATTGAGTCGGCGATCCTATCCAACCATCTCATCTTCAGTCATCCCCTTCTATTCCTGCCTTCGCTCTTTCCCAGCATCAGGGTCTTTTCAAATGAGTCAGCTCTTCCCATCAGGTGGGCAAAGTATTGGAGTTTCAGCCTCAACATCAGTCCTTCCAATGAACACCCAGAACTGGTCTTCTTTAGGATGGACTAGTTGGATATCCTTGCAGTTCAAGGGACTCTCAAGAGTCTTCTCCAACACCACAGTTCAAAAGCATCATTTCTTCGGTGTTCAGTTTTCCTTATAGTCCAACTCTCACATCCATACATGACCACTGGAAGAACCATAGCCTTGACTAGACGGACCTTTGTTGGCAAAGTAATGTCTCTGCTTTTAAATATGCTATCTAGGTTGGTCATAACTTTCCTTCCAAGGAGTAAGCATCTTTTAATTTCATGGCTGCAGTCACCATCAGCAGTGATTTTGGAGCCCAGAAAAATAAAGTCTGTCACTGTTTCCCCATCTGTTTCCCATGAAGTGATGGGACCAGATGCCACGATCTTAGTTTTCTGAATGTTGAGCTTTAAGCCAACTTTTCCTCTTTCACTTTCATCAAAAGGCTCTTTAGTTCTTCCTCACTTTCTGCCATAAGGGTGGTATCATCTGCATATCTGAGGTTATTGATATTTCTCCCGGCATTCTTGATTCCAGCTTGTGCTTCTTCCAGCCCCGTTTCTCATGATGTTTCTCAATAGATACCACTACTGGAATAATTGCTCCACTTTGTCTCTCATCTCATGTTTATCTTATTCCCTGTGATACTACTAACATTGAGCATATTTCATGATCCATGAAAATTGCTCAATAAATAATTATTAATAAAATAGATTATACATAGCATGTTTCCATGGAGAATATTACTTCTTTTTCATTTGTTGAAAGCTGAACATGTTTCTTAGAAAATATGTCATGCAGACAAAAATATCCCATTTTGTTTTAGCCCTCCCATCTCGATGCTGACAGCTAGAATAAGTGTGAACCCAGAGTTCTGTTCTTCCCTAATCTTCCCAGGTAGGTCAGTGGTAAAGAATCCACCTGCAAGGCAGAAGACCCGGGTTCAATCCCTGGGTTGGGAAGAGACCCTGGAGGAAGAAATGGCCACTCCAGGATTCTTTCAGAGTCAGACAGAATTGAAGGACTAAACACACACACAAGAAATATGATTTGGTCATCATTATAGTTACTAAATTCATACAGAGGTGAAATTTTTATATAGTTTTTATTATAAACTATCAAATGTTTTGTTACTTTTTATAAAGGTTTTCCAATAGGACATTTGCATTTTCTGATTGCAGTTAAGCTTTTGTTGTTATGGGTCTGTAGGCAGTGGTGGGGGAAAGTCTAGTAGGAAATTCCTTCTTGAAGCTGATCTAATTCCCAATGCTGTGTGTATCCAGCCTCGCCTTTCCCAGCCAATTAGAACAGGAAGAAAAGCTTCCTGGGAGGAGAGGACCATTTTACCAGACAATTCATATTCTAAAGCTGGTGTTTGGAGGAATTCCCTGGTGATCCACTGATTAGGACTCAGCACTTTTACTGCCAAGGACATGGGTTCAGTCCCTGGTCAGAGAACTAAGATCCTGCAAGCCACGCAGCACAGCCGGCAATAAAAATAAAGCCAGTGTCTACAAATCCTGTGTTTGCCAACTGAATGTGTAGTACCCACTAGCCTCAAAAAGCCTCAAGTAGTCTTTACAGTAATTGTGTGTTAGGAATGCCTTCACAGAAACAAATAGGCAAAGATCCATCTTTTCCAGAAGCTACCATCAACCTCGGGCCTGAAAGGAGTTCCACAGATAATGTTTAGAAGAATCTGAGGTCACAGCCAAGGATACAGATGAGCATAAAGATGAGGACAAGAAGGCTAGGCAGACAAGGATGTTAAGAAGAAGAAATGAAGGTCTACAGTTCAGCACAGGGAACTCTACTCAGTGCTCCGTGGTAACCTAGATGGGAAGGAAATTCAAAACAAGAGGGGGTATGTGCATACCTGTGGCTCATTCACCGTGCTGTGCAGCAGAAGATAACGTAACACTGTAAAGCAACTATACTCTTATATATATATATATATATATATATATATAAAATAAAAAAGGAGGACCAAGAGGAGGAGGAAAGAAATACCCCTAACAAAACTGGCTGAAACAGACAGTAGAATGACAATCCCTAAAAATTCATACATTGAAATCATTAGACATAGATGTGATGACTAAAAAAATACAAAAAGATAATAAAAAACACAACTAAAGGAGAAGAAACTCTTCAGGTAACCGAGTAAGTTTTTAAAAGGAACAAATAAAACTTGTAGACTTATAAAATATAATTGACATCAAAACTCAGGGGTTGGTTTTAAAAAGAACAAAAGGTGAAATTGAAAAGAAGCAGAAGGAAGTTCTTAAGACTATTTTCAAAATCCATTCCAAAGAGTCAGAAAGATGGATAAAAGCACAGGTTTCTACTTTTCAGATATTTCAAAAGGCCTCATGCATTTTTATTAATAAGCTTTGCTGTGTTCATACACTTAACAACAATCATTTCCCAAATCCTCTACTAAAGGTATTATTTGTTTATTCTTATACGCGTGTTTGTGTAAAAATGTAAATATATATTTAAAACATATGACCAACTTGATATGTTTTTTATATAAAGATACATGGCAATTCACTGTCAGAGAAAGCAACTAAAATAATTCAAAATAATGAAATTACCAACTAAACGGAGATGGCAAAACCCCACCACCAATTTCCACAGTATGGTACTTACAGTAAGAACAGCCATAGACCTCAATCCTGAGCCCAATGCGGCCTTCTCCGTTCCAATCCAGAGGCACAAAGCGGACATAGCGGGCGATGACAGGATGCTGTAAATCGTGCCGGACAACACTATCAGAGTTGACGTTCCCAGGAAATGCCTGGCAAAAAAAAAAGAGAGAGAGAGATTTGAAAATTAGGGCAAACTACTTTAGAAACCACCACGTACTCTATGTGCTGAAATAAATTTTAACTGTCTTATGCAATGGAGGTATTTTATATTCTCTAAACCATAAACTAATTGAAAAAAGCTTCCATACTTTCTTTATTTGAAAAACAGGGCCAATTTTAAATGCGAGCTAGGACAAAGTTTCCATGGGTTCTTTCATATATGGAAATGCACACACATGTTAAAAGAATGAAACACTCTGACGTACACTGCAGTATCCAGTAAACAATTATGAGTTCTATTATTTTACATTTAAACTATGCAGTATGCATTTTTTTAAACACACTCCAACCATATTTCTTGCTTTTTAAAAATCTTCTTTTCATGACTACCCATGGCATCATCAGAAATCTGAAAAAATCTTTTCAACATTGAGTTTGGCAAAAAGAGCAACTGAATACACTGTGCAGAGGTCAGGGACTTCTACATTTTATTAGCATAACTATATGTGAACATATTTATTTCATATGTCTTATTAATAGAAGATGTTGTCAAGAATTATTTGCCACAATTTTTTTTTTATGTTGAAAGGTCATATTGTCTATTTTTTTTTTTTTTGGCAGAGAACAAAAGGATTTTCTTTGGTCATGGCCATCATTCCTCAGCAAACATTTATAAAACATTTACTGCATAATAAGCATTAACACAAGGTAAGATGGGAAACCCAGGAGTAAGGAAAGCCATAGATGCTACACTCAAAAAGAGTGTGCAATCTAATAACAGGAAAATATCAATATAAAATTATAACTTAAAGTAAAGAAGATTTAAAGCAAGAGACCAAAAATATTTTAGAGTATGTCAAATAAATGAGAAATACATATGTAAGCTATTTAAAACATGCTTTGTTGTTCTTGTTTAGTTTCTAAGTTGTGTCTGAGTTGGAGACCTCATGCCCCGTAGCCCTCCAGGTTCCATTGTCCATGGGCTCTCCAAAATAAGAACACTGGAATGAATGGCCATTTCCTTCTCCAGTTTTAAACATGAGCTGCAGCCACTCCAGTGCTCTTGCCTGGAAAATCCCATGGACAGAGGAGCCTGGTAGGCTATAGTCCGTGGAGTCGCTGAGTCGGACACGACTGAGTGACTTCACTTTCCCTTTTCACCTTCATGCACTGGAGAAGGAAATGGCAACCCACTCCAGTGTTCTTGCCTGGAGAATCCCAGGGATGGGGGAGCCTGGTGGGCTGCCATCTATGGGGTCGCACAGAGTCGGACATGACTGAAGCGACTTAGCAGCAGCAGCAGCCTTAATTTCATATACACATTCTAGCTGTCCCTATCTTAAATAACTTGAGTTTTTGTAAAGCTATATTCCACATGAGATCCTCTTTTATATTTTTAAAATAATCTCTTAAACATTGAAATAAAAAATAAAAAAGAACACTGAACATTTTAAGTCATAACATGATACAACATAAGCACTATATTACAATTATGTAAAGTTTAAAAATAAAATAAAATTTAAAAAAAAGAACAATAAAAAAAAGCACTATATTACATGGCTAACCTGTTGCATTCTTAACTGATATTTTGAATTTGTTTCTACATTAAATGAGGAGTTTTATCTCTTAAATGTATCTTTTACAATAGCTTTTGTAAGACATAAAATTATTATGAAGCAAGTAAAGAGATACTTTCAATAAAGAGTGCATAGTAGCTTTGAAACAGAAGGCTCTGGTTTAATTGCACATAAATACATGTTTGCAAAAACGTATGTTGAAATATTTCCTAAAGATTTAAACTACTCTTTAGAACATTCAGTTGGCTCCAATAATCTGCAAAATGGGTAACAGTCTGTGTCTGTGTGTGTGTGTGTGTGTGCGCGCGCACACGTGCTAGTGTTCAGCAGCATCCTACTATTTGCTACCCCATGGAACATGGCCTGCCAGGCTTTTCTTCCCATGGGATTTTTCCAGGCAAAAATACTGGAGTGGGTTGCCATTTCCTTCTCCAGGGGATCTTCCTGACCCATGGATGGAACCTATGTCTCCTGCATTGCAGGTGGATTCTTTATCAGCTGAGTCACCAGGGAAGTCCTAATAATAGTCTATAAAATATACAATTATATGCTTTGGAAACTGAGATATTCTTCAATAATGATTCCTACTGTGTTCTCCTTGGTTTTCCTGAAGCTGTTGTGTTGGCCGAAAAGTTCATTCAGGTTTTTACCATTCATAAGATATTATGGAAAAAATTCAAATCCAAACGTTTTGGCCATACCAATACATACTACCACTGCCTTTCAACATAGCCGCATCCTCTTCAATTCTTCATTGGACAAAACCATTTGAGCTTTAGATCTTAAATTTCATCACATAAATAGACATCTTATTTGCATCGTGCTGACAACATTTGATCGGGGAAAACCGATTTCTTTTTTCTTTGTAGGTATTTTTCTAGCCAGTTTTACACAGAAGCCACAAATTTATTTTATTAAACTGGCTGCATTTTAATATCATTATTGGTTGTTCCGGCTTCAAAAGCAATACCAGTGAGAATCCCTGAATTAATTACCTGAGTACATATAGATTAATCTAAATATTATCTTAAATAAGATTCAACAAAAGCCAGCAAACAATTTTAACTTAAGGATCAACTATATGCTTAACATATATAGCTATAAGCTTCCATGTGGCTCAGATGGTAAGGAATCCGTCCTCAATGTGGGAGACCCAGGTTCAATCCCTGAGTTGGGAAGATCCCCTGGAGAAGGGAATGGCAACCCACTCCAGTATTCTTGTCTGGAGAATCCCATAGACAGAGGAACCTGGCGGGCTAGAGTCCATGAGGTCACAGAGTCAGACACGACTGAGTGATTAACACACACACACATATGCTTAACATGGCGTTAAGTGGTATATGAATATTAAAAACAACACAGACAGTAAGTAACTTTCTTAGAAATCTGTTTCTGAGACATTTCTAGTCTGATGAAGCCTGAAAAAAGAAAAAAAAATATTGGTCTGTGTTCTCCTGTTTTGCCTAATACTTCATTTCTGACACCAGACATATGAGTTTTCCCACACGCCAGGCCATTCTCTGTGGACACCAGCCAGTGTTCCATACCTTAACTCAATCCTAACACTATCTACCTGGAGGTAGATTCAGATCCCACAGGTGAAGGGCTGAGTTCCTCAAGAGCACCCGCACTTCAGATGCCAATCTCCAGCCCAGTTTGCCACAGATGCTTCTGAAAGACCATACATCAGAGGTCCCCATGACCCCCTCCTTAGGTTCAACTGCTTGCTGCAGCTCACAGAACACAGGAAAACAGTTTGCAAACTAGCTTACTGGTTTATGCTGAAGGATTCGACTCAGGAACAGATGGAAGAGATGCACAGAGCAAGGTGGGTGAGAAGGGCTGTGGGCCCACTCCAGGTGTACCACCCTCCTAGCACCTCTATTTATTCACCAAGCGCTCTGAACTCCTGAAATTCTAGATTTTTATGGCAGCTACTGTGTGCATTTGTGATGATCAAATCATTGGCCACTGGGGACTGAACTCAATCTCCTGCCCTGCTCTCCTTCTCAGAGGTCAGGATGTGGCTGAAAGTTTCAACTCTCTAATCAAATCACATGGTTGGTTTCATCTTAAGGTTATCAAGGGGATTTTCAAAAATCACCTCATTGACATAAACTCAGGTGTGGGTTGAAAGGAATTTGTTATGAATAACAAAAGACACCCATTTCAGCTTTATCACACTTATCACTTAGGAAATCCCAGGAGTTTCAGAAGCTGTGTGGCAGACAGCATGGATAAAGACCAAAAATATATATTTCTCACTATAAATCCTGATATCACAGGCCTAAAATAAAATATTTTTAAAAAATGTTGCAAAAGGCAGCATTAAAACGAAGTACAGAAGTGTATGGCATAGCTAGTGATTTCAATAATCCTTGGAATCCTATGAAAACTATGTAATCAGGAGAACTATAGAAAGAGATAGACTTTAACTAGATAGGAGGGCAGAATGATGTTTAGGAGATAGAAAGGGAGAAGGACACAGGAGCGGACTGGGAAAGACTAGAATAAAGAAGGAACTCAGAAGTCAGAAAGAGAAACACCAGTACAACATATTCCATAGATATGGAATTTAGAAAGACAATAATGATGATGCTATATGCAAGGCAGCAAAAGAGACACAGATGTAAAGAACAGACTTTTAGACTATGTGGGAGAAGGCGAGGGTGGGATGATCTGAGAGGATAGCATTGAAACATGTATATTACCATATGTAAAACAGATGACCAGCACAAGTTCAATGCAGGAAGCAGGGCACTCAAAGCCGGTGTTCTGGGACAATCCAGAAGGATGGCGTGGGGAGGGAGGTGGGTGGGGGTTCAGGATGTGGGGACACATGTGCACCTGTGGCTGATTCATGTCGATGTACGGCAAAACACAGAATATTGTAAAGTAATTACCCTCCAATTAAAATTAATTAATTAATTAAAAATACACACACACAGAAAAGAGGGAACTCAGGTCTAGGGCTGGAGATACCCTGAGTCTAGTACTTGTGGTGAAATTTTGTTCTTTAGGGGTAACTTCTCTAGCCCTCATCTATTTTATTCCTTCTCTCCATGACTGTCCCCCAAAAAGATCTGACTAGCTTATCTAAAAAATCTACTTTAGAACTAAAATTGTGGACTCTGAAAACATAAACTATATTCAGGAATAAGTGATAAGGACATAAATCTGACTGCAAGAAGCGTTCATATTGGAAAATGAATGTTTTAACAAGTTCTGATTGTGGACAGAAGAATTCAGCATGTGTTTCTTTTCTAAATGGTAGAATAAAAGCCATATTTAGAAGATCTTGGATGGTGGGAGATCGAGTTGGGGGCAGAAAGACGAGTCATAGAGTTCAAAGTCAATGCCACGGGGTGGGAAGGGAAAATGTTTCAAAAGAAGAATTAATAACACTTTGAGAGGAGGGAGTAAGAGCAATGATATAAATGAATCTATTCACATATTGGCATTGGCAACAAAAAGAGGGAAGGGGGGATAAAATGGTAGACATCCATCCTTTCCCTCCCCAGCAAACTCTTCTCTTTAAGTAATAGCACCTAGATTTTCTTTACAATGTTACCTAATATTCACTCTTAATCCACCTGATTCAGGAGAGGCAGATGCCACACCAAGGCTCAACCTTAGCACTTCTGCTCAAAGTGATATATATTCATATATCCATTCATTCACTCAGGAGATACATGAGAACTTTTTATGCACCAGATACTGTTCAAATCACTGGGGAGATGCAAGTGGACAATACAGCTTCAGCTCACATGGCATTTGCATTATTAAAGTACATAGTATGTCAGTACAAAGTGGGGCAAATAATAAACAATATGCAATGGATATATTTAATATTTACAATAGCCAGGACATGGAAACACTCAAAGTGTTCATTGACAGATGAATGGATAAAGATTTGGTATATGCACACAATGGAATATTACTCAATCATAAAAAAAACAAAAACAAACTGCTGCCATTCATCATAACATGGATGGGCCTAGAGATTATAATACTGAATGAAGTGAGACAGACAAAGACAAATATTACATGATATTGCTTATATATGGAATCTAGAAAAAATGGTACAAGTGAATTTATTTACAAAAGAGAAATAGAGTTGTAGATGTAGAAACAAACTTATGGTTACTGGTATGGAAAGGGTGGTAGGGATAAACTAGGAGATCAGAACTGATATATACACACTGCTGCTGCTGCTGCTAAGTCGCTTCAGTCGTGTCCAACTCTGTGCGACCCCATAGACAGCAGCCCACCAGGCTCCCCGTCCCTGGGATTCTCCAGGCAAGAACACTGGAGTGGGTTGCCATTTCCTTCTCCAATGCATGGAAGTATATGTCAAATGGATAACTAGCAAGGATCTACTGTGTAGCACAGGAAACTCTACTCAATATTCTGTAATGACCGACATGGAAAAATAATCTAAAAAAGAGGGGATATATGTATATGTACAATTGTATATATATATTGTATATATACAATTGATTCACTTTGATGTACAGCAAAAACTAACACAGCATTTTAAATCAACTATGCTCTAATAAATCGGTGGCTCAGATGGTAAAGTGTCTGTCTAGAATGTGGGAGACCTGGGTTTGAGCCCTGGGTTGGGAAGATCCCCTAGAGAAGGAAATGGCAATCCATTCCAGTACTATTGCCTGGAAAATCCCATGGACAGAGGAGCGTGGTAGGCTACAGTCTATGGGGTCACAAAGAGTTGGACACAACTGAGCGATTTCATACATACATTAAATACACTGAGTTATATAATATGTATGTATTGTATATTATAGGTATGGCTCATTTTTTTGCTTCAGGGATGCTTTTATAATTGAAGGTGTCTGGCACCACTGCCTGGAGAAAGTCTACTGGCACCATTTTTCCGACAGCATTTGCTCACTTCAGGTCTCTGTCACATTTGGTAATTCTTGCAATATTTCAAGCTTTTTCATTATTATTATACCCACTATCATGATGCGTGGTCAATGATCCTTTGATGCCACTGATGCAACTGCTTGGGGATGCCTTGAACCACACCCATATAAGAATGAATTTAATCTATAAACATTCTGTACATTCTGACTTCCCCACTGACCTGCCATTCCTCCATCTCTTTTCCTTTCCTTGGGCCTCCCTATTCCCTGAGACAGAACAATACTGAAATTAGGCCAACTAATAACCTGAGAATGGCCTCTAAGTGTTTAAATGAAAGGAACAGTCAACTGACACAGCACACTTCATGTTGTCTTATCCTAAGAAATTGCCGCAGGCACCCCAACCTTCAACAGTCATCATGTTGATCACTCAGCAGCATCAACTTTGATGCAAGATCCTCCACCAGCTAAAAGATCACAATTCCCTGAAGGTTCAGATGAGGGCTAGCATTTTTTAGCAATCAAGTATGTTTAAATTAAGATGTGGCCATTGTTTCTAGACAAATGGTACTATACACTGAGCAGACTACAGTATAGTATAAACATAACTTTCACACTGTTTTATTGTGAAACCAAAAGAAGTCATGTGACTCCCCTGATTGCAATACTCGCTTTATTGAGTATTCTGGAACCAGACACACAATATGTCCCAGGTATTCCTAGAAATATATATGTGTGTGTATAATTATATATATAGAGAGAGATAGCATAAGCAAAAGTAAGAAATGCACACATCTTGAGTATATGCTGCATATTTTGGGGGCAGGAAGGAAGGCAGAATTTATGGAGCACAGTGAAGAAGCAAGGAGGGCCTGAAGTCCATGACAATGTGGTAAACTTCATATTAATTGGCCAAAAGAAAATTCACTGGAGAGTTTTCAGTAAAAATGTCACATAATTTAAATGTTAAGATTGGGGCCACTAAAATGGGATTCCCAGGTGGCACTAGTGGTAAAAAGCCTGCCCATCAATGCAGGAGACTTAAAGACACAGGATTGATCCCTGGGTTGGGAAGATCCCTTGGAGGAGGGCATGGAAACCCACTCCAGTATTCTTGCCTGGAGAATCCAATGGACAGAGGAGCCTGGCGGACTACAGTCCATGGGGTCACCAAGAGTCAGACAAAACTGAAGCAACTTAGCACACACAGATACCATTAAAATACAGTTCCCCAAATAAAGCAAAGTTCCTAGTATAACAGTAGAAGATGCCATAGCATATTATAAAATACAGGAGAGTGGTGGATGTGATACACTGGTTACATGTGCTCTGGAGGAGTGAAGGTGTTAGGGAGAAGGTAGGAATGATGCTGTGGAAGTGAATGCTGGAGAGGAGCAACAGGACACGTCTTCAATCCTGGACCCCAAATGCACAACATGTGAGGAGAAAGCAAAGCAAAATACAGAACTGCTAGGAATGGAAGCTCTCCATCCACTGAGCTCCCATTGGCCACTCTGGTTATCATAGAAAGGGATGGACATCAGAGGAAGATAAAGTAGGCCCATCTGTGATGATGTCATTTCAGCATCTAAATTCAGAGCCTGCAGAAGTAAATCTACAAGATTTTTGATGATCTGACCTGTGTCCTCCCTGGTTTGTGTTTGTATTTTTTTTTTTAAGCAACAAAGAATACTGACTAATACAAAGATGTTTGAAGGGAAAGATAATTAGTGAAGATTTAAATATATTGTCTTTGAGATGTCTCCATGAGACTGAAAGGTCACACAGAAAATGAGATGTTCAGCATAGCTTTTCAGAAAGGGTAACATTTATTATTTATGAACAAATGCATGGCATATGGTATTTTCTTCAGAATCACAGCATCAGTAGACTGTGTTTTTTACACTTCTTTTCATTTCCAAGCATACTGAGACTTAAGACATTATCCTAAATTGAAGTTGAAAATATTTCAGAGGAATGATGTAGGCGTTACTGATCATTGTCTTGAACATAAAGGTGTAAATACATGTGAAATGTCTGTTCTATAACAGTATTCAGAAAAGTTAAGAAATTTAGAAGGAGGTGTAGTCATTGATTTAACAAAACAACATCCAATATTTATATATTACTTTCTTATTTAAAGCTTTCTAGTACACATGGCATGGTTTGTGCCTTATAGAAAATCCTAACTTTGGGAGGGATCTTATTTTTTCAAACCAATAAATTCAGGCTATGAGAAAGTAGAGCACTTAACTGATGCTGAACAGCTAGTCTGGGCAAACCAGGGCAAAGTAAGAAGTCCGTCCACTCCCACAATGACTTTTGCTTGAGAATCAAGTTTTCAGCAAGGAATAAAGATTTTTCTATTTAGGCACAACACATTTTTTTTATATTTGATGTTACCTATTTGAATATCAAAGTTTGGTAGATAATTTTCATCAGATGTACATTTTGGGCATACACTTGCTTTCTGGCTCATTTATTAGGTAGCCTATTTGGCCTGTATGCCTTAGTTTTCTTGACATTTTTACGTACACTAATTTTGACAATATTAATATTTTCTTTTCTCAGAAGTTTTCTAAAAAGATAGTCCTACTGTAATATTAGCCAGTTTCCCTGCAAATCTTAATATAAATAATTAAAAAGCTGGAATGACACTACTTATGATAAAAAGAAAGGGTAGTCTGCTATAATGCTGTATTTTTAAAGTAGTAATGACTACTTTGTCATAGGGCTTGAAAAGGAACTTATTTTTTCAAATAATTTGGTTCTTACAATTCTTGTACTTTTCACATGGATTAAAAAAAGGAACAGAAAAACAAACTAAGATATACAGCTGATTTTTACTAACCCCTACAATTTAAAAAAATGCATCGAAAATTGAAAAATTAAAATGAATTTGAACATTTCTTGAATAGAACACTATCCTTTAAAATTCAACCTTCATTTAGATAAATGCCACACAATAATATATGGTTCGTGGATACGTGAGAGAGTCAGACACAGTCATCACTGTAAGACTGACAAATCAATTTACATAAGCTTGTAAATTATATGTCACTGCTATTAAATCTCCTGACATGGCTGTGATTTGTATATATGCTTAGAAGGATTTATTTTTTATTTTTACTAACATAGAATTTCTGTAACTCACAAATCATCATGCCTAGTAAAATAATAAAATAAGACTAAACCTATGGTGATTCTTTTATTACTGTCCTAAAATCTATTAAAATATGCAGCAAAGAAGGCTAATACCTAAAACAGACTGATTATATTCTTTGCAGCCAAAGATGGAGAAGCTCTATACAGTCATCAAAAACAAGACTGGGAGCTAACTATGGCTCAGACTGCTGCTGCTGCTGCTAAGTCGCTTCAGTCGTGTCCAACTCTGTGCGACCCCATAGACGGCAGCCCACCAGGCTCCGCCATCCCTGGGATTCTCCAGGCAAGAACGCTGGAGTGGGTTGCCATTTCCTCCTCCAATGCATGAAAGTGATGGCTCAGACTATGAGCTCCTTATTTCAAAATTCAGACTTGAATTGAAGAAAGAAAGGAAAAACACTAGACCATTCAGGTATGACCTAAATCAAATCCCTTAAGATTATACAGTGGAGGTGACAAATAGATTCAAGGGATTAGATCTGGTAGCTGAGTGCTTGAGAACTATGGATTGAGGTTTATAACAAAGTACAGAGGGCAGAAACCAAAACCATCCCGATGGAAAAGAAATGCAAGAAGGCAAAATGGTTGTCTGAGGCGGCCTTACAAATAGCTGAAAGAAGAAGAGAAGTGAAAGGCAAGGGAGAAAGGGAAAGATATACCCAACTGAATGCAAAGTTCCAGAGGACAGAAAGAAGAGACAAGAAAGCTTGCCTCAGTGATCAATGCAAAGAAATAGAGGAAAACAATAGAATGGGAAACAGTAGAGATCTCTTCAAGAAAATTAGGAAGGGAAAATACCAAGGGAACATTCATGCAAAGATGGGCTCAATAAAGGACAGAAATGGCAAGGACCTAACAGAAGCAGAAGATATTAAGAAGAGGGGGCAAGAATACACAGAAGAACTACACAAAAAAGATCTTCATGACCCAGATAACCACAATTATGTGATCACCAACCTAGAGCCAAACATCCTGGAATGTGAAGTCAAGGATGCACTTAAAGAAGTCAGTGTGGGCCTTAAGAAACATCATTAGAACAAAGCTAGTGGAGGTGATGGAATTCCAGCTGAGCTATTTCAAATTCTAAAAGATGGTGCTGTTAAAGTTCTGCACTCAGTATGCCAGCAAATTTGGAAAATTCAGCAGTGGCCACAGGACTGGAAAAGGTCAGTATTCATTCCAATCCCAAAGAAAGGCAATGCCAAAGAATGCTCAAAGTATCACACAATTGCACTCATTGACATCCCAGCAAAGTAATGCTCAAAATCCTTCAAGCTAGGCTTCAACAGGGCATGAACCGAGAACTTCCAGATGTACAAACTGGATTTAGAAAAGGCAGAGGAACCAGAGATCAAATTGCCAACATCCATCAGATCACTGAAAATGCAAAAGAATTCCAGAAAAACATCTACTTCTGCTTCATTGACTATGCTAAAGCCTTTGACTGTGTGGATCACAATAAACTCTGGAAAATTCTTCAAGAGATGGGAATACCAGACTACCTTACTTGCCTCCTGAGAAACCTGATTACAGGTCAAGAAGCAACAGAGAGAACTGGACATGGAACAACAGACTGGTTCCTAATTGGGAAAGGAGTACATCAAGGCCGTATATTGTCACCCTGCTTATTTAACTTATATGCAGAATACATCATATAAAATGCTGGTCTGGATGAATCACAAGCTAGAATCAAGATTTCCAGGAAAAATATCAACAGTCTCAGACATGCAAATGACACCATTCTAAAGGCAGAAAGCAAAGAGGAATTAAGGAGCCTCTTGATGAAGGTGCAAGAGGAAAGTGAAAAAGCTGGCTTAAAACTCATAACTCAAAAAACTAATATTATGGTATCCAGTCCCATCAATTCATGACAAATAGATGAGGAAAAAGTGGAAACAGTGACAGATTTTATCTTGGAGGGCTTCAGAATCACTGCAGATGGTGTCTGCAGCCACAGTATTAAAAGACACTTGCTCCTTGGAAGAAAAGCTATGACAAACCTAAACAGTGTATTAAAAAGTAGAGACATCACTTTGCTGACAGAAGTCTGTATAGTTTTTCCAGTAGTGGTTTTTCTAGTAGTCATGTACAGATGTGACATTTGGACCATAAAGAAGGCTGAGAGACAAAAATTTGATGCCTTCAAACTGTGGTGCTGGAGAAGACTCTTGAAGCATCCCTTCAGCTGCAAGAAGATTAAACACGTTAATCCTAAAGGAAATAAACCCTGAAAGCTCATTGGAAGAACTGATGCTGAAGCTGAATCTCTAATACTTTGACCACCTGATGCAAAGAGCTGACTCATGGAAAAGATCCTGATACTGGGAAGGATTGAAGGCAGGAGGAGAAGTATGTGACAGAGGATGAGATGGTTGGATGACACCACCGAATCAATAGACATGAGTTGGAACAAATTGGGAGATGGTGAAGGACAGGGAAGCACAGATACACAAACACAGCACTAAGTCGTGTCCGACTCTTTGTGACCCCATGGACTGTAGCCTGCCATGCTCTGTCCATGGGATTCTCCAGGCAAGAATCCTGGAGTGGGTTGCCATTTCCTTCTTCAGGGGAACTTACTGACCCAGGGATCAAACCCAGGTCTTCTGCACTGCAGGCAGATGCTTTACCAACCCATCTGCTATTGGGCTGGTGTATAAATGAATGAGTAGTAGTACTTGAGGTCAGAGCAGAGGGGAGTTTAGGATCTCCTGGGTCACACAGAGAAGCATGGTATGATGCAATTCATGGGGTTTTAGAGAGTCAGACACAATTTATGACTGAATAATGAACAACAGCAAAGAACTTTTTAAAAAGTAGTGAGTTGTTCAGGATGCTAATTGTAGAATAATCTAAACACGACTGAAGTTTTAATAACTAAGATTTCCCACCATGTGCACTAAATATTTCTTCTAGTTCATACAATAGTTTCATTGATGTAAGAGAAGGGTAGAGGCAACCTTTTTCACTCTAAAGTACCAAATAGTAAATATTTTAGGTTTAGCAGGGTACAGACCTCTCAGTCCCAGATCCTTCTTTATCTTTTTTAGTTTTAGTTTTATTTTACATTTGAAAACATGTAAAAGCCTTCTTACTTCCCTGACTTTAAAAGAACAGGGAGAGAACTGACTTAGCCAAGGGGCTAGAGTTTGCCAACCCCTGGTCTGACGCTCTTTCATATTAACAGATATTCCCCCAGATAGGGAGCCAAATCTAAAATCATCGGAAGACTTTTCAGCCACTTAGCATTTAAAAACCAACAAACTTCAGAAAAGCATTTTGTCAATCCTTGAAGCATATAATTTATCAGAGTGAAAGAAAATATATAAGGATTTAGAATATGCTCCCTTCAAATTTTTTATTATGGGGTTTGAAGTGCAACTTAGAAAGTATTTTATGAGAGAATACATACATTTAGCCCTCACTAAAACCTCACCTTTTAGAAACCTAAAATAAGCGATCACGGGCTCCTGCAGTGAACGAATGAAAAGGTATAGATACATCTCAGTGCAAAGGTTTTGCTTAAGACTGAAAAATGTGTCTAAAACACCTAGCTCTCGTGCAAGCAAGCCTAGGAAGAACTTTTATTACTACTAACAAGTCGCATACACGGCACATTATGTGAGAAAAACAACAATACATAAATACTTCCTAAAGTGAGATATTGTTATTTTCTTAAGACAGATAATGTCTCCTCTGCCATAAAAACATATATTGATGAATCCTTAGGTTGATGTCGTAAACCTGTGATCACCATGATCACTTTTAAGTGAAATTTTATTTCTTGCTGGATTTTGAGCTTTATTGTCCCCATGCCATCAATTCATATCAAAAGGTAGAAATAGATTTTCCACTTTGCAATCTTGATGGGAGTCTCGAAGCCTAAGTTACACTCCTTGCTGAGGCAGAAAGAAAAGAAGTGCCTTCATAAAGTATTGAATCTGTTACAGCCTCACTCTGGCCTCTTCACCTGAACGCTCTTGCCGTCATCTTGATCAGGCTGTACTACCAATCCTGCAGAACTCAGCTTACATAGCACTTTCTGACAGTCAGTACAATACATCCTCTGATCCTCAATTACCCGCCATTCTGCAGGGTGCCTCATAATATACTATGCTTTTCATTCCCTTCACTCAATTGTAATAACTTCATTATGCCTGTGATTATACCCCTCATCACTGCTTCAGAAGTGAGTCTGCACTGAAGCTTGTGATCAAGCCTCTGGTTCACCACTATTTTCTGATGCCCCAGTACAGTGTCTGGTGTTCAGTAAGCATCAGTTTACTGCCTAAATGAATAAATAAAATGTGAATTTTACATTTCATAGCTCTTGTTATTTCTGGCCATACCAAAAACTAGTTCAGAAGCTATTTATAGTTAATAAGCCATAGGTTAGACAATATCCTACAGGAATTAGCTTGCTAGTCTGATTCAACAGGACAGTAGGCTAATAAATAAAGTTTTCCCAGAGGTGTTGGGATGTCCTTATCAGTATGCAAAGAGGCTGGGAATTCCAGAGATGATGGGGGGAATGAAATGGTCATACAAAAATCATATCAAAATCAAGGGAGAAATGCTAGGAACAATGTGAAAATTAACACACATACACACAAACCCATCCATCAGATCTATGTTCACTTTGGTAATGGACTTGAACTCTGCTAAAAGCACACTCTATGCCATTGCTAAACCACAGCAAACATATCGGGGAGAAAATGCTGCAACATTCTGCTATAGAAGCAGCAGTGCTCTCTGGACACTTCTGCTCCTGACAAATATTTCCAGTGATTTTCATTATGCCAAAGTTATGAAGATTTTTAAATTATTTTATTAGAGGAACTCTTCAATTTAAGATTCCTGCAGAGGATCTTCCTGACCCAAGGATTGAACCAGTGTCTCTTATGTCTCTTGCCTTGGCAGGTGGGGTCTTTACTACTAATGCCAGCTGGGAAGCCTGCTTTTATATGTATCCCTAGCTTATTTCTTTTTATTGGTGAGTATTATTTCATTGTATAATTATGTCACCATTGTTTATCCACTTTTCTGTTGACAGACTCAGTGATGTTTTCAATTGATTTATGAATGAAATTGTTCGAAGTATTTGTGCATAATATCTAGTAGAAGAATTTCTGAGCCAGAGAATGGATGAGTGCTTTAAAATTTTTAAAGAAAATGCCAGATAGTGATTATCTTAAATTTCAGAGAAATCTGTATATTCTCTACAACTTAAATTCATTAGTTTGTGTATTTACGTTCTACTTCGCTCTAAACTTCTCTATATATTTTTCATCATCCTACATGTCGAATTATAAGAAAGGGTGAAACTGATAAGATAATGCTATAAACTGTCTTTTTCTCCAGCATTTGAAATAAATATATATACAAAGTCAAAAATACAAAAGGAATGCTGTCAAGCTTGACTGCATTAAAGTACCACACAGCTGATGGAGTCAGGGGATGGAAAAGTTTAAGAGAATGGAGAAGGAAGAATATGATGAAAAGATTCATGTTTTTTAAGTAAAGAGTCAAAAGACATTAGCAAAATTTGATAGAATGGCAAACCGACTTGTGAGTATATCATTACATGTAACAAAATTAACCCCCAAAGAATTTTAAACGTTTGAGAAAATGTTGATATAATTGCTAAAAACAGGCCAGATATGGGGAAAAACAGGCTAACTAACTACAAGTTCATCTGTTAAGAATTAGCAGTCAGTAATTTCAAACTTGATAAATGAACAACCTGCTATATAAAGTATTGGAAGAATGGAGACAGGGATGGGGAGATACTGGGAAGGAAATTTTGCTTTTTACATTTAATTCTTCATGTACTACTTGATTAAAACTGTTTCTTTATGTACTACTTTGATAAAAATAAACCACAAAACATATTTTTTTGGAGGGTTGTGTCTAAAACGTTGGCTTTAAGATTCATGGCAAAGTATACAGATGGAGACATGTTCAGTAGTGAGACTCATCTTGTCTGTAAAAATAAAATCTAACCAGCTGCTTGACAAAACAGAAGACTCCTGGTACTGAGCCCAGAAAGAGATTTCTCAAATGAGCCCAATGTAAAAGGAACCACGCTGCACAATGAACAAAGTGTTCAACAGCATCTGTATAAGAAGATAGCAACAACCTTCACAGGGAGCTTCTTAAAGTTTCTAAATGCTGAAACACAATTTTACAATGGTAATCAAAACTGCCAATGCAAGTTATTTAGTTCTCTGCTGGCTGGCTTACTCTAGAAACAGTTCAGAGTATATGGAGGAATCAATGGATCACACTGCCTTCAGCTGACCCTTCATAAACTTTGTTTTTGTCAAGAATTTGCTGTTTCAGTGGCTATGAATTTGAGAATATACATGGCAGTACCCAGAATACATCTGGTTCCAAATGTGGAACCAAATGGATTCATCAGCATAAAATCAACAAAACGAGTTTTATTTAGGGGGATGGTCAGTATTAGCAAAGTAAGTTACCATCTTCAAAATGTGTCTCTCCCCTGGCGGCTAAGTGGTAAAGAATTCGCCTGCCAATGCAGGAGACATGGGTTTGATTCCCTGGTCTGGGAAGATCCCACATGTCACGAGGCAGCTAAGCTTGTGCACAACTACTGAGCCTGTGCTCTAAAGCCCAGGAACCACGACTGCTGAGTCCCTGTCTAGACCCGTGCTCCACAGCAAGAGCCATCACAATGAGAAGCCCCAGCTCACAGCAACTAGAAAGGTCCACACGGCAATGAAAACTCTGCACAGCCAAAACTAATTAATTAAATAAATACAAGTATTTTTTTAAATGTGAAATTCTTCATTTGGATAGCTTCATGCCATGAAATACTAACAATTTTGACACTAAATGTATCTCAATTTGCCCATTAATAATGACTTTATTCTTTCTCAATTTATACTCTATACCAAGATTAATACCTGGTAATGTTTCTTTGAGATACAGTGAAAGAGCCAAAATCACAAACACTTCTTGGGTTTTACAGAAGTTCCTATTTTTTCCAAAATACTTGACTCTTACCTTTTATAGGGAAAACAAGAACAGTAATTTTACATTATATCCCTCCATTTTTACTGGTCTAAGCTTTCTGCTTCCTTCCTTTACAAAATTTCTCAACTAAATGGTCTGGGCTCTGCATGTCCCTTTTTCTCTATGATCTGGTTGCTGCTGCTGCTGCTGCTGCTAAGTCACTTCAGTCGTGTCCGACCCTGTGCAACCCCACAGACGGCAGCCCACCAGGCTCCCCGTCCCTGGGATTCTCCAGGCAAGAACACTGGAGTGGGTTGCCATTTCCTTCTCCAATGCATGGAAGTGAAAAGTAAAAGAGAAGTCGTTCAGTCCTGTCCAACCCTCAGCGACCCCATGGACTGCAGCCTACCAGGCTCCTCCAAACATGGGATTTTCCAGGCAAGAGTACTGGAGTGGGGTGCCATTGCCTTCTCTGATGATCTGGTTAAGTTTCATCAATTTGTCAATCGCTATCTTTTCTTTTGAAACAGAAATTAGAAATACCACTAATGATGACCAGGTAAATTTTTTCATGGTTTTTCAATTTATCTTCAGCATCCTTCATAGTTAGTCATCTTCTCTTTTTCAGGGCCATTTCTATTTTGCACATTTGATCTCAGATTACTTCTCCATCTTCCTCGGATATTTCTAGTTTCTCTGTGGATTATTAAAGATCCCGCGTTTTCCTCACCCTCCCATAAGTGAGATCACCCTCTTTCTTGCCTTTTTTCTTACATTCTGTGAGGATAGCTTGCTGTCAGTCTATTTCTTCCACTACCTGGATTTATTCTCTAACCTCCTGGGAGCCTGAGTAATGGTGAGGCTAGCTCTTACAGACTGGATTGAGCAGGTTCCCTTACTCTCTCCTCATGTGTGTGCTCAGTCGTGTCCAACTCTTTGCAACCCCATGGACTGTAGCCTTCCAGGCTCTTCCATCCATGGGATTTTCCAAGCAAAAATACTGAAGTGGATTGCCATTTCCTTCTCCAGGAGATCTTCCCAACTCAGGGATCGAACCTGGGTCTCGCACATTGCAAGAAGACTTTACCGTCTTACTCTCTGGCACCTGATTATATTCCACTAATAGGTCACATCAGCAAACCATCAACTCCTCTCAGGAGCCAGTCTTACAAGGGCCCAGCTCTCACTGGTCTTGATAATGTTGTTTCTTCCATTTGGTCTGCAAGTCCGAAGAATGGTAATGGCTTCCCAAGGCTTATAATCTGTGAGTTTCTCATCTGCCCTTGTTCACTCCTTTTTAAACCTGGTCACACTTAACTGTGAAAGGCCCCAACTTCCTGGGTTGGGAAGATCCCCTGGAGAAGGGAAAGGCTGCCCACTCCAGTATTCTGGCCTGGAGAATCCCATGAACTACAGTCCGTGGGGTTGCAAAGAGTCGGACACAACAGACTAACTTTCACTTTCATATTTAACTGTCCCTCCACTAAATTCTGTTTAGGTAAATCCTTTGGAATGATCCATCAGATTCTGATCAAAACACTGACTAGTAATGAGTACAAAATTCCTATTTAATTATAATCTCTCAATAACAATATTTCCAAGTCCTTAGAGTATATCCAGTTGAAAAGATATCTAGAATTCTACTTTGCCAATATCCCATTCTTCCTAAACTGTTTGGTTCTATTAACTTTACTTTCTTCCATGTTTTCATTATCAAATTCTGTTACTGTTCTTCAGATTCATTTATTTTTCATTCCAGGGTTTAGGCTCTTCTATTTGTTTCCCACCTGAGACTGTATAGTTTCCCAGTTTTTTCCCTCTGCTTTCAATCTTATTCTTCTATAATGCCAAATATGATAATAATCACATCAAAGGATCCAACTAAAGTTTTTGGAGAAATTCCTACTTCTTAACCAAATAAAATTCAAATGGAATGTGCTATTAAAAAGTATCTTGCTATGATCACACAGTACCTGGAAGTTACTTGTTCTACCAAGCAAAGCTGTCTCTGAATTTTAAAGATTTCATTAAAGTATTATACTATAAAATTATTACAGTGTTTTGTCAAGACATAGGCATGCAATTTTAAAAATTACACTTTCAAATATACTAATGAGTAGTAACAGGATTCTAACAATCTGAACCCCCTCTTTTTTAACTTTTGCAGATCATTCTCTCTTATACTAAAATGAAAAATGAAGCAAAAATCATCAGATATAAAATTTAGTTGCAAGACATTCAATTTTTATTGTTTTGTGTTTTCTCATGAGAATTATTAAGCTAAAAATACTTTGATGTCAAAATACTTTCTGTTAGCAAGAATCAAAAAAGATAAAAGGATTACCGAGACATTTAGAGTTGGGTGCCAATAGCCATGCAAATTGCCCCAAATTGTTCACTCTGTTTCATATGTACCTTTGCTTCTATTTTTGAATTTCATATTCTAATAGGTAAAGGCCATGTTTAAAGAAAATATCTACAAGTTGAAAGAAAATTTTCAATCAACACAGTCTGAGGTAGCTAATCAGATGGCATTATCAAATTTAAGAGTATAGTAACTACCTGATAAATTTAGTAATTTTATTTTAGATGAGGAAAAAGGAAGCAACAGACAAGTTAAGCTATTTAAAGACAGCTTTTTAATTTGCTCTAAGACCAAAGATCCACAGTTTAAATATCTACTCAATGGGATAAAGGCTATTTTCAGAGAAGCCTGTTTATTCTTAGGCATTAAAATAATATGCTATACAAGAGGCAAGATAAAAAGATGTACATTTGTAGAAATCACATAGACATATGCAAAAAGACTGACCATAATTTATGTCAATCAAGGTTGTTTCTCAAGTTGGCTAAACAACTTTAAAAAGTCATGAGAATCTCCACTCTGTTGTAGTTGCATAGGAAAGAGTTCATTTATGGCAAGTTCAATTTGGATACCTTTTTTCTTTTTCTCTGAATGGATTAACTAAATTCTGACTCTTCTGTGAAAGAATCTACACGTTCTTACTCCCATGCTCTAAAAAAGTTTTATCTGCTCTCACTGGCAGGACCTTCATAAAAAAATGAGTAAAAGGAAATACCTTCTGCATTTCCTGTTATCTTTAAATAATTGCATATAGAAAATATTCTTTTGAATAACCATTCCAATTAGAAAGTTTCAGTAAGAATTTACTCATAAAAATCACTATAATAATAGAAATTTTAAACATATATCTTTTATTTATGGATATATCAAACAAAACTTACTAAAGTTACAGAGATTTAGATAAAAGAATAATCTTAAATATCACAGATTTTTAAAACCCTGCAAACATTTTACAAAGCATAGATTGAAAAATATATGGAAATTACATATTTTAAGCTTGAAGCAAGTCACAATTGATGGCTAAAAACTGGTATCATAAAAAATGCATTTTCAGAAGACAAGGCAATTCAGTTACATCGACTAAAGAACATAATTAAAACAAAACAAAAACTAGGCTCTAAAGTTAAAAAAAAAAAATTAATCCCAATGTGCCACCAACTGGCAGTATAATCTCAGATAAACTCAAAGAATAGAGACACACAAGGTCAAATACTCCAGTTTGGTAATAAAAAGAAATCAAATGGTATTAAAAACTACTGAGAACAAATTAGTCATAAATAGTATGAGATAGATCTGTGGCATGAAGCTAAAGTAGAATTTTGAGGAAAAATTAAAGAAAATTTCGTCCAGTACAAAAGAAAAAAAAATGGTGAAAATGAATGACCTAAGCACATAACTTCTGAAGTTAAGAGGAAAAAGACTATAATGAATTCAAAGAATGTATAAGAAAAGAATTAATAAGACTGTCAATAAATAAACAACCCACAACATTTAACAGAGTCAAAAGATGATTCTCTACAAAGGAGGTAAAACTGGAAACTCTCTGGTGAAACTAATATCCCAAAACAAGAGAAAGAAAAATTATCAATGTTAGGAATGAAGAGAGGATATAACTACACATAGAGACTAAAGATAAAATTAAGAGAATGCTATGAAGCTTTATGCAAAAAAAAAAAAAATGTTAAATGGACGTGAAATGATCCCTACAGCACAAAAAACATAATGCTATAAAAATGACCCAAGAAACAATATCAACAATAAAATGTCTCATAAACATTAAAGTTAAACAGTTAAAAAATCTACCCTTTGCTGGGAAACAGTTCAGGGACTATGCTCAAGTTCAAGGATACCTTGTGAGCAGAGCTTTTGTTTGGGACCATCTTTTTAAGGGTGATTTCATAGTAAGCATCTGGGGAGGTAGCTATAGTATTCCTTCTCCAGAAAAGGGCAGATTTGTTTACAGTCTCAGACAATAAAGATAATACCTTCTGTGGGGCTAAGCTCAGGTGGGTTTGCTTGCAACTCATTATAAAAGAACGATGTGTCTGAAGCCTCGCTGTCTTTAGCTGTGTTCCGAATCTCTTGCTCATGTAGGATCCACATGGGTCTGTCTGCATCATCCCCTTGGGTTTTAATGGGCAAAGAGAACTGATGTGCTATGAATATGAAGCTTATAAATAAAAACAAACCAAAAAAGAAAGCCTCTGAAATTACCAAGAGCTAATGGAAAAGCTGTGTAGTACAACTCTTGTACATCACTAGCAGGGATGCAAAGTGGTACAGCTACCTGGAGAACAGTGTGGCAACTTCTTAAATGTACCCAGGAAGCCCACTACTCAAGAAAAATGAAAATGTATGTTGACATGAAAGTCTGAATGTTAGTTTTTGTGACAGCTTTATTCATAATCACACCAGTCTAGAAACATCCCAAATGTCCATCAACCGATGAATGGATAAAGTGAGTGTGGTATATCCACAGATCACTGCTCAACTGACTCCTCCCACAGTCAACCAAAGGGCAAGTCTCACTCAGATCATTCTGACCCTTCATCTCATCTAACGCTTCCCTCCTTTTCCACTAGTCATGCTACCATGGTGCCTTTGCATTCTAATTAAAAAACAAAACAAAACAAAAAAGACTGTCCTGGCCTCAACACTTTTCATAAAACAAATCAAGTGCTCTGTTTTAAATAAAAAGGAAAAATAAATTAAGAAAAGCAAAACAACAAACTTCTTTTAACCCTCCTCACTTCCTCCCTTCTGATGCCACATCCTTTACTGGCCTCCCAAATTTCTTGAAAAGGCAGCTTTATATTCAGCCTTCCAAGGGTTCAAGTCTTTACAATCACTTTTTCCTTATTCTCCTACTTTTAATTTCCTGAATGAATATAGTGCAATCCAAGACTTGTTATTCAGTTCTGACCTTCTGCAACCAGTTTGGAGCTCTTGGTATCCTGATAGTGTTGTTTTCCTCTCTCAGGACTGTTTTCCCCATTAAGACTGTGATCTCATTTTGACTCTGAAACAGCAATCACTTCAATCTCCTTAAGTCTCTTGATTCCTACTCTCAGTCTTCTTCTAGAAGGTCTCATGCTAAACCAAACATTAGACTGCTGCTGCTGCTGCTAAGTCGCTTCAGTCGTGTCCAACTCTGTGTGACCCCATAGACGACAGCCCACCAGGCCCTCTCGTCCTTGGGATTCTCCAGGCAAGAACACTGGAGTGGGTTGCCATTTCCTTCTCCAAAGCATGAAAGTGAAAGCTGAAAGTGAAGTCGCTCAGTCGTGTCCGACTCTTCACAACCCCATGGACTGCAGCCCACCAGGCTCCTCTGTTCATATATTAGTGATTTACATATCTCTAGACCTAAGCTGGATTTTGACATCTAGGCCAGAATAGCCAACTGTCTATCAGACATTTTTGTTGGATAACTGAAAAATACTTCAAATTAAAAAAAACAAAAACAAAACAAAACAGAAGCTTCTGCCTTCTCTTTGCTCCATTTCCTATTTTTCCCATACTGTTTGTTAACACCGCCACCTCCTAATCTTCCAGCCCTGAATTTTCTATCACATCTGTATCTTTTTCTCTTCCTTACTCACATCCACAATGTCCCACATGGAGGTGGTCCTGCCTTCCAGTAATGGCTTTCCCCTCATGTGGCTATTGTACTTTTTCAAACCCTCAGCCTCCTTGACATCTCTCAATGTTCTTTCTGCCTCCAATATCTTTCTTCAGTTTCCTTTATATATTAGCTGAAGAGGGATCTTTCTAAATTACAATCTCATTCTGGGAGAACTTAATTTCTTCACCCGAAGTATAGACAGGGGTTACCTTTGTTCACGTTGCCAACTCAATACATTGAAAAGAATAACCTGCACAATTATCACTCTTGGCTTTGTTTGTAGGGTGCTAAATGATTCACTTAACAGATTCTTTTCAACAAATTAGCAGAATTGACTTTTCTGAACAAATATGCTTGTTATATTGGTGTCGTGATACACCGCCATTGGGTTTTTAGTTAGAACCTGAAAGAAATAGCCAGTTACAGCTCCTGATTTACAGAAAATCCATACTGCAGTGTCCATCTTTAATTCTCTTTTTTTCCTAACAAAAAGTGATCCATTACTTGTGCGCTGTGGTGATTGTTTCTAGAGCCTGGTTATATTCCCCTGTGAATATGAAAATTTTATTTGCTTTCTGAATTAAATAATTTAACACTTCAAATGAATGATCACAACTTTAATTTCTGAACACATTTTCCTCAACTAAAAGGATACATATGTAAAATGTAGGACACGCGGAAGATAAAGAAATCCTCTGATTTTAACAAAAACATTATTCAGAGCAAGGTTTTTTGTTTTTGTTTTTTTTTTCCCCTCCCCAAAGCACTCAGGTATGATGGATGCAGATTTGTACTAATTTTATGGATATTTTTCATCACTGAGATAAAAAGTCATACATTTTTTTAGCCAATTCTATAAAACCAGAGATTCTGGGAAACTAAAAATAGAGAGCCTACTTTGACTATACCCTTTGAATAAATGTCAACAAACAAAACTTAATAGCTATTAGGTTCCTTAAGGAATAAAACAGTGCTATTCAGGTCTATTTTATTCAACATATCTTTGGAAAATATGCTGTGAAATTCTCTAGAGGAAAGATCGTTAACATGACAGAAAGAAAATAAAAAGTAAGTGTAATGAAATCTCTAACGGAAATTAGACATTAAAAGAATAAACCAAATATTATTTGAAACTATGTATTAATTTTCCTATTTAACTTTTAGTGTGATATGAGGAAACAATTTACTTCTTGAATTGTATAAATATGATATAAATAAAAATCTAAGACACTTGAAGACCTAATCAAGAGATTAAACTAATGGAGCAATCATATGCTGTTCATAATGTGGTTTAAGGAGTGATTTAGGTTCGGTGATATTTTGCTACTTTAATAAGCCAACGTAAAATATAAAAATCTGACTTTGCATTCCAGTCATCGTATTTACAGAGTTTTCATATTAGTATTCTGCTGTCATCTCGTTCTACTCTGCAATGATCCGTTTATGTATGTTTCACGTAAACACCTAGGTAGGCATCATAACATTTTCATGTACAGCTTAGGATCCTATCTTCAATTTTATATTCATCAGGAATCTCCCAGCAATGTAAATAAATTTAAGTTTTCTAGATTTAAAAACTGATGATGTCAAATAAGCATATGCATTGAGCTCCCTGAAACGTATACATGTAATACATACACAAGGAACGAGAGATTTAAGAACTTTAAATCATATAGCAATCTATAAGCTTGACATTTTTTGCCTTTCAAATGTTTGTTTTGAAATAAAATGATGTAGTGGTTGCAAAAATAGTATAGAGAGTTCATATGCACTCCTTCCTCTGCCTCTTTCAATGGTAGTGAAAGTGAATGTGTTAGGTGCTCAGCCGTGTCTGACTCTTTGAGACCCCGTGGACTGCAGTCCTGCCTACTCCAATGGTAACACCTTACTTAATCATAGTGCAATCATCAAAGGCAAAAAGTTAGCATCAGCACACTATTATTAACTAAACCACAAACTTTATTCTGATTTAACTAATTTTAATATCCACTCTTTTCTGTGAGGTAGCACATACATGGTTTATCACTTGCGTAGATTCAATTTTATATTCATCAAGAATCTCCCAGCAATGTAAATAAACTTAAGTTTTCTAGATTTAAAAACTGATGATGTCAAATAAGCATATGCATTGAGCTCCCTGAGCAATTGTGATGTAGAATAATTCCATCTCACAAAAGGAATTCGTCCTTTCATTTTAAACTTAACAGCACAAATAGTAGAATGTGCTTAGAAAAGCCAGTTTTGCTTTTATTTCTGAATTCAGTCCTCACCGTAATGTACCCTGTTCCTTTATTTCTTGCCACTTATGGGCAACTTGGTGGCTGTCACTGGAATAGTTAACGGACACTAAGTGTAAATACTAAGGATATAAAGAAAACAATTGAGACTGTTTCTAAAGACAGCATTTAAATTCTAAGTGAGAAAATGTTCCCAACTGAGATTAAATTGGGATCAATATAGAGATTAGGGGAAATAAAGAGAGGAGTTCAAGAGTAACTTGTCTCTAGTTCAGCCCCATTGACTGCTCATGCAAATGAGAAAGTCGAGCATGAAGAAAATACTTATGGGAGTGATCAGCTTTTCTACAGTATTACTGTGAAACCTAAAGAGTTTTGGAACCAGGAGGACTCCATCACATCTCTTGCGGTGATGAAGGGATTCAAAAGGCAGCTGGAAGCACACACAACTTCGAGGGAGCACAGAAGTCTCCAAGTCATGGCAAGTGAGCAGTAGTCATGTGGTGGCAGCTTCTAGCAGAGCAGATTTAGGATTGTATGCTCTGGTTTATGTATGCAACAAATAAGTGACTCCTAGGAGTTAGGGAGGATCTGGGTGAAAGAGGAATAGGGTGGCTATAAAAAAACAACAGGAGGGATCTTTGAGGTAATGGAGATATTCTGTATCCTTACTGTACCCATTCAACATCTTGGTTTGGATTACTATACTATAGTAAAACTATAGTATAGTTTTATAAGCTATCACCATTGGGGTGTTAGTTGTTCAGTCATGTCTGACTCTTTGAGACCCCACGAACTATAGTACTCCAGGTTCATGGAATTCTCCAAGAAGAATACTGGACAGGGTAGCCATTCCCTTCTCCAGAAGATCTTCCCGACCCAAGGATAGAACCTAGATCTCCTGCATTGCAGGCAAATTCTTTACCATCTGAGCCACCAGGGAAGCCTTCCATCACTGGGAGAAACAAATGCAGGTAAATCGATAATATCTCAAAATAAAATTTTAATATATTAAAGATTATATGTTAAGCATTGTGTCTCCTTGAACTATCAAAATCTGGAACTTAGAGATTTATTGTTTTGCCTAAAAATAATATGAAGTTCTCTCTCTCTCTCTTTTTTTGTTTCTACCTGGGCCACATACATGACTTGCAGAATCTGAATTCACTGACCAGGGATTGAACCTGGCCTACAGCAGTGAAAGCCTGGAATCCTAACCATTAGGCCAGGAAACTCCCTCAAAATAATATAAAATTTCTAATCAAATGTTGACATATGTAGAGGAAGAGAAACAAATAGGAGATCATAAATTTACTCTTCAGATTTTGAAAGTATCAGTTGCTTTCGTTGTGTTCATCTCAGCCTTATTTCCACTTTTAATATCCCCAAAGTTGAATAAAATGACAAGGATCTGAATGCTTCATTTTTTTTATGCAAAAGTTTATCATAAATTGAGGAACCCAGTGCCCTGAACTACAACAGCCAGGCATCTGATAAGTTTGATTAAACTGTCTCTACAAGTGACTATAAGTTATGATTAATGGTTCTCAAATCCACAAATAACTAACTGGTGGACTTTATCATAACAAGTAGAATCACTGAATACCAGATACATACATCGAGTATAAATAATCAGAAACATGCCAAGTGATCCTCACTCTGATGCCTATAATACAGGTCTTTGATTAAAAAGAATAAACGTAAGACTTAAGAAGAGTCCCGTAACCAATGGTTTTCTAATTTGAAGGAAAAAAAAACACTCGGGCAAAATTCTACAAAAATGATATTCAAATCACAAATGGCTACTGTAAATATTTTGTTATGGATAGAACACTAAGTAGTTTATGTGTTTGCCTGGTGCAAACATGTTAACAAAATCCAGAGATCGTATCTGAGGGTTATGTTAATGATGAAGAAATAGGGAAAAAAAGGCACAATTTCTAATTTATGTTTGTAGACAACCTTAAGCACTTCAGCACAGTGAAAATCTAGGCCATTGGGGAAATCTTGCAATTAAATATGGATATGAGAAAGTGCCTTTAACATAATCAGTTTATGATAATTTTCTAAGGAAAGTGGCAACCTGTCCAAACTGCTATGTCTAGAATAGTGGACATGTTACAGCTGAAGACACATCTAGGAGTCAGTGTGGATTATTTCTGGCAGGCAATGACCCTCTGAGCCCTCAGAAGGAAGCCAACAAGAGGGAATGAACGAATGGGAAGCACCATTCCCCTGCAGTCAAAGACATCTTTATGGGATGCTATTTGTAATTCTGGTCACCAAACTGTAACAGAGAAATAACAGAAGTCTGGAAGGTCTAGACAGGGTAACTGAGGTGTTCAACAGAAAATATTGTAGAATATTCCCCATGTAAATAAGGACTTTAAAAGATACTAATCAGCACTTAGGGCTTCCCTGGTAGCTCAGAGGTTAAAGCATCTGCCTGCAATATGGGAGACCTGGGTTGGATCCCTGGGTTGGGAAGATGTCCTGGAGAAGGAAATGGCAACCCACTCCAGTATTCTTGCCTGGAGAATCCCATGGTGGGCTACAGTCCACAGGGTCGCAAAGAGTCGGACACAATGGAGCGACTTCACTGCTGAAGCCGAAACTCCAATACTTTGTCCACCTCATATGAAGAGTTGTCTCATTGGAAAAGACCCTGATTCTGGGAGGGATTGGGGGCAGGAGGAGAAGGGGACAACAGAGGATGAGATGGCTGGATGCCATCACCAACTCGATGGACATGAGTTTGGGTAGACTCCAGGAGTTGGTGATGGATAGGGAGGCCTGGCATGCTGCGATTCTTGGGGTCGCAAAGAGTCGGACACGATTGAGCAACTGAGCTGAACTGAATCAGCACTTAAAATATAAGGACTTAAAAACATTAATCAGTAAAAAAGATATAAGAGGAGAACATAGATTTATACAACCATACTCAAAATTCATTCATACATCAGCAGTATCAGCTGGATGAGTATCCTTAATCCTGTGCTGGACAGTTCTTTCCTCAACCATCAACCCTCCACAAGTCAAAAGTCCTTCTACATTTGATGAAGGCAAATAAGATACTGCTAGTAAACTCTCAAGAGATATAAAGCTTAGGAGAATACAAAAACGTCATATGCTCAAGGCAATATTTGAAAAAAGAAAAAAACATAAAAGGAAGCAAAATATAATGGGTACCTGTTTGGTAAATTAGAAGTCTAAATATCTTAATTAAAGTGAATTAAACCAGTAGGAAGAAGGACAGAGGTGATTTAAGAACCTGTTGAGTTGGAAAAGGCATGACGTTTTTCTTGACCCCAATTCATGGTGCGTTATCTCATATTTAAATGTGAAATGAGACATATGACAACAGCAAAATGGTTGTCTGAGGAGTCCTTACAAATAGCTGAGAAAAGAAGAGAAGATAAAGGCAAAGAAGAAAAGGAAAGATACATCTATCCAGATGCAGAATTTCAAAAAATGGCAAGGAGAGATAAAGAAAGCCTTCCGGAGTGATCAGTGCAAAGAAATAGAGGAAAACAATAGAATGGGAAAGACCAGAGATCTCTTCAAGAAAATTAAAGATACCAAGGGAATATTTCATGCAAAGGTGGATATAATAAAAGATAGAAATGACAAGGACCTAAAAGAAGCAAAAGAGATTAAGAAGAGGTGGCAAGAATGCACAGAAGAATTGTACAAAAAAATCTTAATGACCTAAATAGCCACAATGGTGTGATCAGTCACCTAGAGCCAGGCATCCTAGAGTGTGAAGTCAAGTGGGCCTTAGGAAGCATCATTAGAACAAAGCTAGTGGGGGTGTTGGATTTCCAGGTGAACTATTTCAAATCCTAAAAGATGATGCTGTGAAAGTGCTGCACTCAATATGCTAGAAAACTTGGAAAACTCAGCAGTGGCCATAGGACTGGAAAAGGTGAGTTTTCATTCCAATCCCAAAGAAAGGCAGTGCCAAAGAATGCTCAAACTACTGCACAGTTGCACTCATCTCACACTCTAGCAAAGTTAATGCTCAAAGTTCTCCAAGCGAGACTTCAACTCTATGTGAACCAAGAATATCCAGATGTTCATGCAGGTTTTAGAAAAGGCAGAGTAATCAGAGATCAAATTGCCAACATCTGTTGGATCAAAGCAGAAGCAAGAGAAATCCAGAAAATCTACTTCTGCTTCATTGACTGCACCAGTCTTTGACTGTTTGGATCACAACAAACTGGAAAACTCTTCAAGAGACGGGAATACAAGACCACCTTATCTGCCTCCTAAGAAATCCATATGCAGGTCAAGAGGCAACAGCTGGAACTGGTCATGGAACAACGGACTGGTTCCAAACTGGGAACGGAATATGTCAAGGCTGTGTATTGTCACCTTGCTTATTTAACTTATATGCAGAGTACATCATGTGAAATGCTCGAGTGGATGAAGCACAAGCTGGAATGAAGATGGCAGGGAGAAATAGCAATAACCTCAGATATGCAGATTACACCACCCTTATGGCAGAAAGTGAAAAGGAACTAAAGGGTCTCTTGATGAAAGTGAAAGAGGAGAGTGAAAAAGCTGGCTTAAAACTCAGCATTCAAAAAACCTAAAATCATGGCATCTGGTCCCAACACTTCATGACAAATAGATCAGGAAACAATGCAAACAGTGAGAGACTTTATTTTCTTGGACTCCAAAATCACTGCAGATGGTGATATAGTCATGAAATTAAAAGATGCTTGCTCCTTGGGAAAAAAGCTATAAACAACCTAGACAGCATAATAAAAAGCAGAGATATTATTTTACCAACAAATGCCATATAATCAAAGCTATGGTTTTTCCAGTAGTTAAGTATGGATGTGAGAGTTGAACTATAAAGAAAGCTGAGCACTGAAGAACTGATGCTTTTGAACTGTGGTGTTGGAGAAGACTCTTGAGAGTTCACTGGACTGCAAGGAGATCAAACCAATCAATCCTAAAGCAAATTAGTCCTGAATATTCATTGGAAGGATTGATGCTGAAGCTGAAACTCCAATACTTTTGGCCACCTGATGCAAAGAACTGACTCATTGGCAGAGTCCCTGATTCTGGGAAAGATTGAAGGCAGGAGGAGAAGGGGATGACAGAGGATGAGACGGTTGGATGCCATCACCAACTTGATGGACATTAGTTTGAGTAAGCTCTGGGAGTTGGTGATGGACAGAGAAGCCTGGCATGCTGCACTCTGTGGGGTCACAAACAGTCAGACACGACTAAGTGAATAAACTGAACTGACTATGACTTTAGAAAGAATTGTTAGAAACAAGATATCCACCCCAAGGGAAATAGTAGCTGTACTGCGTTTTTACATAGGTCAGGGCTAAAGTGTACTGGAAAACATGCCATGTAGAGAACTGGCTTAAAAAATCAAACAAAAATTATATGAGCATTAATCAAGGCTCAAAAATCTATTCATATCACTTAAACAAGGGTCTCTATAAAATGTGTAAATAGAAACAACCACAGAAGGGCATATTTGATATTAGGAAAATAGACCAGGTTCTAGAACTTCTGGGTGTTCCTTGAACTTAAGTGAGTTATGAAATCATGAAATAATTTTAGAATCGTCATCAAAATTTGCACCTATAATTCTGGAGTCCTGTGCAGATTCTCAGGCTGTCTCATTTTTTTTGTAAATCACAAATCACTGAGCAATGATAATATGAAACACGTTATAGTAATGATATTTCTCAGTAAATGGTATAATTCTCTGTCATTGTCACCCAATTTTGGTGCTCTCTGACTGAAATGTGTCCCATACCATGCTTTCTTCTGTTTTCCCAGATTGTCACTGGGGTGAAGATGTTCTAATGACTTCTGACTAGATTCATATGCCCAGTCCCAGTATAGTTAAATATAATTTTTAAAGGTGACACTGTTAGAGAGCTTGGGGCAGATGACACACAAGTCCTGGGTCACTGGAAACAGAGCTGCATAGCATCATCCCACTGCTGTCTACAATTTCCCTCAAAGCTGGACCTCTGGGCATATCTGAGTAAAACAAATGCTCTGGCAATGCAGCAGAAGACAGCCAAGCCTGACTTTCTCCTCCAGGTAACAGCTTTAAACAGGGCCACTCACATGAGAGCTCCTGCATCAAGGAACACAACCTGCTGGTTTTGTGGGAGGTGCAGTGTTCCCATCAAAGAGTTAAAAAGCAGAGTCAAGACACAGGTTGCCCACATCCATCACTCCAGGCCAGATGCCTTCAACATCACCACCTCGCTATTGTTGTCATTATATATTCATCCTAATTAGGCAATCAAACTCCAGCTTCACACTCTTTCAATTAAGTCTATAGAATAACAGAGATATAGTCAAAAATAGGTCATATAAAATATTCTGAAACTGTTTATATAAATATTCAAAAGCCTTCACTAGCATTTTGGTGCTTGTTGCATGAAGTGTGAATAAACACACACACACACACACACACACACACCACCCCAGCCTAAGATTCAGGATCGTCTATGATAATACCCAAAGTCTACGTCTCCCAATTATCTACCATCACCTACAGGAATTATGTATTTCATCCACACAGTGTGACTCCACTGTCTTAATCCTGATTGCTTCATGTTTCTCATTTTAGCCTTTTCTCATGTTGTGTGCTACAATCAGAACCTTCCTGGCCACTTAGATTTTTTTCCTTGCTAAATCTATCTATCCTTAAAGACCTACATAAACAATTCCTTCTTTTATAACTTTATTTTCTAACCACAATTAATCTGTTGTGAGCACTTCTGGTTCTGAAACACCAGTCCTATACAAAATACTTTCCACTTTTCACTGTAAGAATTTGCACACTTGTTTTGTTCTCATACTATATTTGCAGCATGTTGAGTTGGGATCATTCATGTTTTTAGCATATCTTATTGTGTCTATGTATTTGCTTTTTGAATCCTACTTGTTTTTGTTATAAGCACTGAATAAAGTTACTAATTGGCATAAAAAGATGGGAAAAGTCATTATTTATTTAGCACTATAGGTAGAATTTTTTAATAAACAGGGTAAGATGCAAATGGGAACACAAAATGGAAACAAGCAACAGCAAAAAACCACTCTCTAATAAACTTAGTTTTCCTTTAAATATCCAAATATTACAATTAGATTAACAACTCTTTAGTAATAATTAGATTAAATCCTATAAATTATATTTATATAATAATGTATAGATTAAATGGACTTCCTTGGTGGCTCAGACGGTAAAAGCGTCTGCCTACAATGTGGGAGACCTGGATTCGATCCCTGGGTCGGGAAGATCCTCTGGAGAGGGAAATGGCAACCCACTCCAGTACTTTTGCCTGGAAAGTTCCATGGACGGAGGATCCTGGTAGGCTACAGTCCATGGGGTTGCAGAGAGTTGGACACAATTGAGCAACTAAACTAAACTTCTAAACTTAAAATAGTTGTGCATCCCATTTGTTCCCCCATTAAGTAAGTATGCTGCTGCTGCTAAGTCGCTTCAGTTGTGATGGACTCTGTGCAACCCCATAAATGGCAGCCCACCAGGCTCCTCTGTCCCTGGGATTCTCCAGGCAAGAATATTGGAGTGGGTTGCCATTTCCGTCTCCAATGCATGCATGCATGCTAAGTCATTTCAGTCCTGTCCGACTCTGTGCGACCCTATGGACAGCAGCCCTCCAGGCTCCTCTGCCCACAGGATCCTCCAGGCAAGAATACTGGAGTGGGTTGCCATTTCCTTCTCCCTTAAGCATATAAACCCTTTTCTTCTGAAGTCATTTTATATGTGAAAGAGAACTATAATCTTTTCTTTTAAAAATATCTTAGAATTTAATGACAGGCTTCACTTAAGTGTTAGAATTCAACTGAGCTTGATTATTTAGGTAAGAAACATTAGGTCAAAAGGTGTTAGGAACAATGTCTTCTAGGAGAAGGGAAACCATGAGAGAAATGATGGGAAATGATATGATGCATTTATAAGCAGGAAGGTAAGTGTGGTTGGCAGTGGGGAATTTGGGAATATCAATCTGAATGCAATATTTAAAGAGAATTCATTAGGTATGTAAGTTAGAGGTTAAAGTGGAAAGAAATTGAAGTCGCTCAGTCGTGTCCGACTCTTTGCGACCCCAAGGACTGTAGCCTACCAGGTTCCTCTGTCCATGGGATTTTCCAGGCAATAGTACTGGAGTGGATTGCCATTTCCTTCTCCAGCAGATCTTCCCGACCCAGGGATGGAATCCAGGTCTCCCGCGTTGTAGACAAGACGCTTTACCGTCTGAGCCACCAGGTTAAAAAATCAGAAATTCCTAGTAATTGGAATAATTTGTGACATAACGATGCACATTTTACCCCCAAAATGACAATATCTAAACAATGACTATGGGGATCCCCAGGTGGCTCAGAGATAAAGAATCCAATCTGCTAGTGCAGGGGATCAACCATTTTGATTTATCTGTATTCCTTCTCTCTGGATTTCTGCCTCACCCATGTGAGGAAAATGGTCAATTAGTATAAAATAAACTAACACTATATCAATAAATAAACATCAAAATCATGTTGAATATTCTAATATTCACCTACTATAGTAAACATACTTGAAGTTTACCCTATAAAAGGAAAGTCTTTCTAGGAAAGTTATAAAGATAGCAATACAGTTCTTTTCTTTCAGTATTTGCTTTGTGTTTGTTCTTGCTTTTCCTGTGAATTTTCAAAATAGCATTCTCAACTTATGAGATGTCATCTAGAGAACAGAGCCTTCCATCATAACTGCTATTCAGTCAACTATTATATGCCTTCATTGAGTGTTAGAAGGTCAAACATTATACAAGACAGACCCAAGGAGATGGCACCACACCAAAATACAAGACCATTAAGAAATGCATCTCTATACTCAGCTACTGTTGGCTACACAGAGGAGAAAATATTTTCTCCATTGGAGGTATATTTTTGAAGTGCTATGAGGGTTTTACATGGGAATTTTCAATTGGTTAGGAAATTTTCAGTACTACTTTAAAAAAATAGGAGTTACTATAATAATAGAGATTTGCATAAACTATGTTTTGTTTTTACCCTTGGGTTAAATAATCTCATTTTTATTATGCAGAGCCTATATAATACTATTCAATGAAAAGACATTTGTAGCTGAGATTAAATATATACATTACTATATATGAAACAGATAATCAGATAAGGATTAGGATCTACTGTACAGCACAAGGAACTCTAATCAATACTCTGTAATAACCTATATGGGAAAAGAATCTGAAAAAGGAATGGAAATGTATAACTTAATCTCTTTGCTGTATACCTGAAAATACACCATTGTAAATCAACTATACTCCAATAAAAAGCAAAAATTAAAAAGAAGAAAAGATATTTGTAATAAGGGAAGATAGATAATATAGGGGGCAACTGAAGATGAGATGGTTAGATGGTATCATTGACTCAATGGACATGACTTTGAGCCAACTTCAGGAGATAGTGAAGGACAGGCAAGCTTGATATGCTGCAGTCCATGGAGTCACAAAGAGTTGGACGTGACTGAGCAACTGAACAACAACCAGCAAAACCAGACAGCTCATCTTCAGTTAATTACACAAATTATCCATGAGGTATTAGAACTATCATTCTTAAGACATGGGTTCAAAACCATTTTTTAAGAAGGCGATTCCTATGGGTCAAAGAGACAAGCAAGTTCTTACGTGCTATCATGCTTGTAGTTTACCAAAACTGAGGAAACACCTGATTCTTGTTTGATTTTCGTAAGTTAGCCTTTGTCACTAAGCTTCCCTGATAGCTCAGTTGGTAAAGAATCCACCTATAGTGCAGGAGATTCCAGTTTAATTCCTGGATCAGGAAGATCTGCTGGAGAAGGGATAGGCTACCCACTCCAAAATTCTTGGGCTTCCCTTGTGGTTCAGCTGGTAAAGAATCTGCCAGCAATGTGGGAGACCTGGGTTCTATCCCTGGGTTGGGAAGATCCCCTGGAGAAGGGAAAGGTTATCCACTTGAGTATTCTGGCCTGGAGAATTCCAGGGACTGTGTAGTCCATGGGGTCACAGGGTTGGACACGACTGAGCGACTTTGACTTTCCCTTTGTTCACAAACTCTTAACTATTTCTTTAACTGATTCAGAGTTGATTTTTTTCAAGATAACTATTTGCAGCTATATATGATCTTTAATTTCTAAGTGTCTCCTCAGTTTTAGACATAATGAAACCATTTTTCATCAAGGAGATCAAACCAGTCAATCCTAAAGGAAATCAAGTTAGAATATTCATTGGAAGGACTGATGCTGAAGCTGAAGCTCCAATCCTTTGGCTACCTGATGCAAAGAGCTGACTCACTGAAAAAGACCCTGATGCTGGGAAAGACTGAGGGCAGGAGGAGAAGGGGGCAACAGAGGATGAGGTGACTGGATGGCATCACCGACTCAATGGATAGGAATTGTGAGCAAACTCTGGAAGATAGTAGAAGATAGAGGAGCCTGGTGTGCTGCAGTCCAGAGGATCACAGAGTCGGACATGACTTAGCAACTGAACAACAAGTATGAATACAATATCAGTCTGTCTATAAGAAAGGAGAAATTATCTGAAAAAATAGCATGGGTGAAGAAAAGATTTCCATTTATGTGTTTTTCCTTATTTTACCTATTTCCTTATTGAAAGCAATTTCCGAGTTAAAACCATATCGACCTGTACAACACAGGAGGGAAATCACTGTATTAATCTCAACCAAAGAAATGTGAACTCTGCATGTTTGGTTCACATGGCAAGGTGGATTCTAGGAAGGGACTGCTGCAGGGCAAAGAGGTCAACATTCTCCTTCATGGGGGTTCAATTTTCAAAAAAGAAAGTAGGTTTGCCCTTCAACTCTATGCCTTCTTGGAAAATTCTGCACCTAACCAGTGTGTTTGGTACTTTTATTGGCTATAATATGGATTATATGTAGAAAATAGTCATAAAACTTATCCAAAGTTTGGAATTAAGAATAATGAGCACATTAAATCACACTAAAGAATTCAACTTATTATAGATTACTTAATAGAACTCTGGTTCTATAAAGACAGGTGTTAATATATAGAAGATTCTCAATGGACATGAATTGGAGGAAACTCCAGGAGATAGTGAAGAACAGGGAAGCCTGGCATGCTGCCGTTCACAGGACTGCAAAGAGTTGAAGACAACTGAGTGACTGAACAAGAACAAACACACTTCTATCCCAAAGAAATGACTATTATAGATTCATTGCCTTGTACAACATGAAACAATTTCGTACCTAACATTTTGATGTTGTTTCTTTCACTGACCATATACAGTATTTTCTCATATCTTTTATTTTTGGAATCAGCTATAGTATCCTTCAGGTTTCTTTATCAATGAGTTAAATAAATATTTGATAACTTCTCATCACATATAAGAATGCTTTATATATACACTGAAATGTATACTTGGAAAGTGCATTGTGAAGAGTTATTCAGGGAAAGTAGGTCAGGTTACTATCTTTCACTTATTGTTTCTTAAGTCTTTTGCATTTTATTAAAAAAATCTGTCTTATATAGAGAAGATACGGGTGGTTATCAGAAGGGGAATGAGCAGGATAAAATGCACAAAGAGGGGTAAACTATATGGTGATGGATAGAAACTGGACTTTTGGTGATGAGCATACTGTGGGGTATACAGAATTCAAATTATAATGTTGTACACCTGAAAATTGTATCATGTTATAAACCGATGTTACCTCAATAATAATAATTAAAAAACAATCTATCTGTAAAAAAATTGAGTGGGAGATATTAAAAACTTACAGAGACTTTAAAATACCAAACTTTACTTGAGATACTTTTATGAAGCATTTCATAGCTTTCTTTTGCATGTAAAAATGCAGTTATATAATAGAAACCACAGAATAATATAATTTCAATAACCTCACTGCTCAAAGAAAAAATGCAGCCTTCTAGAGCACTGTGATATAAGAAAGGACATGCTATTCTTGTTACATGTTAAGAAAAGGCTGCCATACGAAGTTTTCTGGTTTATTAACGTCCATAAGGTTGAGAAATATAGTATGAGCCAGTGGTAAAGGTGGGTGGAAAGAGACGAATAAAAGGATGGAGGCAGCAGAGATGAGGGGAATGGAAAAGGAAAAAAAAATTAGTGTGATGAGGAAGCAGAAATGGAGGGACTGAATGAAGAGTCCTTATAAATGTGTCACCTTATTTATGGTGGGAAAAGAGGGCAGGGAATCCTTTAAGTTGATTTTTTTCCTTCGCTAGTTTAAGTGACCAAATTATGACTAAAAGCAAAACTGAATAAACGTTCCTAGGGCAGCACCAGTCTGTCTCCCTCCCTGCGGTTTCTCCTGTCTCTACATTGTCCCTGGACTGGACGTGGGTTTCTCTCTGTGGGATCATGGCGGGCTTGCCCTCCTCAGCACGGGGACTCTCCATGCTCTCTGTCATGTCCAAGTTAACTTCTCTCTTGGCCCATTCTTTCAGATTTCTATTCTTGATTGCCAAACAACTAGCTAATCTACAAATTATCTGGTGCTTTATCAACCTAAGTTTTCTCTATGAAGTAATATGGGAGGACTTCCCTGGTGGGGCAGTGGCTAAGACTCCACACTCCCAAAGCAGGGGACTCAGGTTCAATCCCTGGTCAGGGAACTAGATCCCATGTGCCATGATGAAGAACGTGTGTGCCTCAGCTAAGATCCGGGGTGGCCAAATATATGAATAAATAATTTTTAAAGTAATATGGAATCTTGATGCCTCCCAGGGGGAAATAAAAAAGTCTTCAATATACAAGGAATTTGCAAACTGGAACTTCAGGTACTTTGGCAAGTCAAAGAAGAAATAATTTATTCAAAGGGGACCATCTGTCAATATAGCTTCAAAACAACCTATTTACTCATCAAACAGGACCCATTCTGCCTAAGAAGTCCTGGGAATAAGGAGTTTGTGTGAGTTTATGATAATTTAAAACTTAGACTTTATTGTCTGTTTTTCAGTTCTGCCATTTCAAAGATTACCTACAGCAAACTTTATAATGGGCAAGAGGGGGAGATATTTGAATAGAGAAATATTTGATTCCTTGAATCCAAGGAATGAGGAACTGTTGAGATTTCTTACCATACTAAGTAAAGGAGCCCGCTTGGCTTGAACTCAGAAAAAAGAACAAAGATCCTTGCATTTCACCAATGACACTTAGACAAGCAATCAGATAGTAGATTAAAAGACTGTCATCGCTAACCAGTTTTCCGTGCTTTTATCAATTGCAAGAGCTAGCTAAGTTCTACTCAAATTAGCACCGATGTGTCAGAAAGTTTTTGAAAAGTTGCACAGCTTTCAATCTCCTAGCACTCAAATAGAAAATTATCAAATTTCTAGTGTTCCCAAGGGATGAACACGGTGCACAAGCAATGAAAATCAGGTAAGTACTATAAAAAATATTCAATTAAAGTAGACTGTGCAACCGGATATACTTTATAATAAAGTCTATTGCTATGCAGAAGAGGTGACAGGTTCTTTGCCAGTCATTCCTAAGAAGGAAGAAATAGAGGGCCAGTGAAGAATTAGCTTCTAAGTTCTTACTATATTTGGACGGTACACCTTGGAGCCATATTCCAACAAGTCAGATAAATATGAGTTAGAATTATAAGTTTGGTTGTGGTGTAATGGGACAAAAAGTGGTTTAGGAGATTTCTGGGACCTCTCTTTTCTATATTTATAATATTTCTAGTGTTTTTAATCTTTCTTAAATTAAAAAGACTACAACTTTCAGAAATGATGAAAAATGTGAAAAATTCTTGATAAAACAGCAATTCAATGACTCAAAACATATAAAAATATAAACAACCAAGAATTATTACAGCCTACACATTACCACGGACACATTACATCACTGAAATTCTTCTTTATGAACCTTGACATCAGCTCAGCATCTCACTGACAGAGCCAGTCAGTGCAAGTATGAACACTTGTCCATGAGGATTATATTATCACCACGATCACTCACTAATGAAAATGAGTTTCTAGGTATTATAAGATCATGGTATTTCTAAATGGATAATTTTTCTAAAAATCAGAATGACATTTTTTTTGGATAATGTCAATATTCTGGCTACAGAATATTAAAAAAAAAAAGAATCATCTACTGTATTTGAAGACAAAAGAAGACAATATCATTAAAAATAAAAAGTGTCAGAAATGTCTTAAGAGCATCTTAATGTTTCTCAATTCACCCACTGATCTTGCCCATTTTACAGATCAGGAAACTGAGGCCAAATGTTTTAGCAGTGTGTCCCAAGGTACTTTGTTCATTTCTACACCCTTTAACCCCAGCCTGGTCCTGAATCAAGAGGAACTAAACTATATTAATCATTCCTTTGTCTCATGGTTTTCCTTTTTTCTGGTCCCATGTTTCCCAAACAGCCTAAAAAGCAAATAGTATGAGGATTTAAAAAAAAAAAAAAAACACTCCGTAAAAAGCACTCATAAACATTCATTGAGCACAATTAAAATTAATAGATTTGCTGAAATAATTTAAGAAATTAATTCCTTAGCATTTTCAAAAAATTTTACATGACATTTTTAGCAAGTCTTTATCTTTTTTTTTTTTTTCCATTCGGCATTAATGATCTTAAATTATGTATCAATTTGTCAGGCATCTCAATTAGAGCAGCCAACAAAAGGGAATAACATATTTGCGTGCTTTCCTTAATGTTGTATACAAAGAGCTGAAGAGTCTCTAGAGACCGATTATAGAAGAATACGTATTATTTAGGCCTCTTCTTTCTATTTGTTTGCTATTGCCAAGACTTGAGACCTTTCACTACTGATTAACACTCTTTCCACCAAAGACTGGCAGAGGAGCTGAACGTTGTGGAAGCTAAGTCAATCCACTTTGGTGTGTTGCCAGCTGTGGCAGGGGAAGGTTCTTGGTGGGGGAGGCAGGGTTACAGAACATTATGTTAAACCACGGAGGAAAGGGGGAATATTTGGGTTATTTGATAACCTGTGAATTGCTTTTATCCATTTGATACCCTTTCTTTTGAGCTAAATACTAATAATGTTGCATTTGCTCTGGAAAGCTAACATATTTGTTGTTGGATGATGTAATAAAACTTTCCATGATTACTGGTAAAACCTAAGCTACTATATCAATATAAAATAGAGCATCAAACTATTATATATAGAATGGATAAACAAAGCCCTATTTTATAGCAAATGGAACTATACTCAATATCCTATGAAGAAATATAATGGAAAAGCAAATAAAAAGAATATGTAAAATAGGACATCATAAAGAGCTGCTCACAGAACCAGAGCTTCCCAGGTGGCTCAGTGGTAAAGAATCTCTCTGCCAATGCAGGAGACCAGGAGATGTCAGTTCAATCCCTGGATCAGGAAGATCTCCTGAAGGCGGAAATGGCAACCCACTCCAGCACTAGTATTCTTGCCTGAAGAATCCCATAGACAGAGGAGCCCGACAGTCCACAGGGTCACAAAGAGTCGGACAGGACTAAGCACATCTGCCCAGAACCAACCAGTATACCAAAAATTGCTGGGTGTTACTTTAAACCAGGACATGAACTGTAGCTAGCTAAATATATGTTTTAATTAGAAAATTTTGACTTATCAGAAATGCAGATGGTACAGAGTTTTATGATATTATGCTCCTGAAGTCTGAATCCCTGCTGGGAAAATGCACCTATTTTGAAATATAGAATAATTAACATTAAAATGAGCATCAATAATCCATAGATTGTGTTAGTGAGTTCATTAAATGATATCCAAGAACTTGGTTTCAGAAAAAGAAGTCTCCTGGTGAAGAATATTGTTATTCTCCTTAAATGTCATGTCACAAGCATCATTTTTCCATCTGTAACTCTTTGTGCTTCTAATACACATAAATTTAGCAATTGCATTCATATCTTTAGCTTGTCCCTCTCTTTATCTAAAATGTGTCTTCAATACAAAAGCATATGGGACAAGGAAGAAAAAAAAGCTTTCTCTTCTAAGCAACTGGCACTGTGTGGGGGTCACAATAGATGCTGGGTTAATATAAGACAGATTTCAGCGTTCAAGACGCTCACATTCAGCTGGAGAAGTGTGGTAGCGGTAGTGTCAGTCACTCTGTTAGTCGCTCAGTAGTGTTCATCACTGCGATCCCACGGACCGCTAGGCTCCTCTGTCCATGGGATTCTCCAGGCAACAATACTGGAGTGGATCACCGTTCCCATCTCCAGAGTTTCTTCCAGACCCAGGGGTCAAACCCGGGAGAAGTGTAGGTGAAGTTGAATAGTAAGACTCCATGATATCTCACAAAAGAGTGAATGATTATTTGCTGAAGAAATTTTTGCTAATAACTTGTGCCATAAATATTCAGAGGGAGTAGATGGGTATGGACAAAATATTCCAAGAAGCTTCCAAGAAAATGCAGGAAATGGAGATGGGGAAAATGGCTCAGAGGTGAGGCAAAAGAAAAGCATTTTAGCCAGAACAGCCAGTATCTAAGTGCTGATATGGAGACAGAGCGATTAGAGGCTCTATTTGATTAGAATTCAGTTTAAAAAGTTTGCTTAATGCAGGGAAACTATTACCAAAGGAAATTTTGGTGTCAGACTGAGGAAGTATTTAGCACAAAAGGTAAAAGCTTAGTCCTGATTCAGAAAACAAATCTAAGTTTTAACAAAACCTTCACTCCAGCTCTGCTATACCTCTCTCGAGGTTTACTAAGTATAATTGCAAACACTACTCCAGATCTGTCCTCAACAGTTAGTGAAACTGTCAACTCATTCTCCCAAAATCGTCTTGAGCTTTTGGATCCATCAACAAATAGGACCAGACTTAAGAAAATCATTCCATGCCATGCTTGCTGTCATGTAACTGACAGATTGTAACCCATAAATAGACTGGATTATTTTTCTCTACATATTTCTTTATGCTTATTTCCTTTCCCTCTTGGTCAAAAATAGCCTTAAGCACTTTTAAAAATAAGGGTCTATCAGTTTGACGTGTTATCATCTAAAGAATTGTCAGTTATCTGCAAACATGGAGATTCCATCTTAAGCACATTCCTCCAGGCCAATACAAAAATGTCTATAATGATTCCAGCACTTGACAGATCCCTAAACATGCCAGTATTTAAATGTACATAGTCTGGGGCAGGATTGGGGAAACCTTTCACCTCAGTCTCCCATTTTCATTTCTAAGTTCATTTTATAACCAGGTCAAAGCTTTCAATCTCATTACAAAAAATGTTTTCAAAAGGTTTTTCATGGAAACTTCTTAAATATGTTTTAAATGTCTAATCTGTTTCATTTCTTCTTGACTGCCCTCAAGTATCAACATTCCCAATTTCAAACCAGTTAACTTTTAAATTCCCCACAGAACTAAAATTCTCTAGAATTATTTCTGTCACTTATGTTTAAGTTCTAACTACATTTACAATTATTATTTATGTTCAATTCTGAATTAAACTTTCATTTCTTAACTCTGATACATTTTTCCTAAACCATTATTTCTCCATATTCCTATTATTTCATTTTAAAGTTTGAAAATAATTTCAAATTTATAGAAAAGCTGCAAGAATAGTAGGAAGAACCTTTTTCCATCCTGAATTACCTGAAAATAAGGTGCCAACATCCTTTCCATCCTCTCCAAATAGTATTGTATTTAATTTCTACAAAAAAAGAGTATTCTATATAACCAGAATGACTTTCTAAATTAGGACATTTATATACTAACTGCTATCATCAAATTCACTAATCTTATTTCAGTTTCACCAATTATGCCGATACTGTGCATACATGCATGCTAAGTCACTTAGTCCTGTTTAACTCTTTGCGAGCCCATGGACTATAGCCCCCAGGCTCCTCTGTCCATGGGATTCTCCATGCAAGAATACTGGAGTGGGTTGCTGTTTCCTCCTCCAGGGGATCTTCCTGACCCAGGGATCAAACCTGTGTCTTTTATGTCTCCTGAAATGGCAGGTGGGTTCTTTACCACTAGCGACACCTAGGAAGCCCCAATGCTGCTTGATGGCAAAAAGATCGATTTCAGAATCATGTCACATTTAGTTTTTATGCAGGAATCTAGAAGTTCTCATTCTTTCCTTGACAATTTTAAATCATAGTCCAGATTTTTGTAGAATGCCCTTCAATTTGGTCTCTCTCATCTTTCCTCACAATAAAATTCAAGTTAAATTCATTTTGGCAGGAACATCACAGAAATGAACCTGCTTACCTACAGGTAGTACATGGTAACATTTGTCCCATTTACTAGTGATATTAACTTTGACCACTTGCCAGCCTTCCCACTACACAGTTTCCCTATTTCATATTTCAATTCATATTTACTTTGGAGGGAGGTACATTTATATTATGATTATGTAAACATTCCATTCTCCCATCAAATTTTTACACACTAGTTTTTGTTTCCATTACATTACTTGGCAGAATTAAAATTGCTCTGATGGCTGTCATACTCTAACTTTCTGATTCTTTCATTCCTTCTGCCTAGCTTGGTTGCCCATCTTCTGTAACAAAACCTTTCTCTTCTCCTTCCTTCATTAATTTATTCATATTTTATCACAGAAGTAAATAAGAATTCTTAACGCTATTTAATATTAGAATCTGCTAATGTTACCATCATTGTTTTGATGTTCAAACTGTTTCAGATTTGGCAAACAGGATTTCCTTTAGAGTAGCTCCCATGCACTTTTGACATAACACCATCCACCATCATTCTCGAGCACTTTCTTACTTTCTGTCTGACACAAGTAGACGTGTCAGACTCATCTTGTACTTTTCCTATGTTAGCCCTGAAATTAGCCATTTTTCCTAAGAAGCTGTGATCCGTTAGTAGAGAGCAGTAATCAGGAACCAAGATCTACATTCCTGACATGTTCATAACTATTGGAGTGCTGTTGCTTGCTGTCCTTCCGTTGGACAGAGCTGCACATGCATTTATATCAATATATATCTCTAATCATCTATAAGCATTGGAAACTGAAAACTACTTTCCACAGATTGTAAAGAGGAATCAAGATAGAGTCTGGTGTAATACCATGAAAGTCAACACCCTGAAATTCAAATTGATGGCTTTATATCACATCTGGAAATCTAGGTTGAAAATCTGCCCCTAGTTAGAGCTTTCATTCATGTTGCGAACAACACTGATAAACATTCTACTTGATGGTGAATATTCTGTGGTGTTTTTCTCCCCACCAAAAATGCCTTCTTTTTAATCTGAAATGATTCATATTTAAATATATTTTCTTCCATTCCATTGAATTGCAAACTCAAGATAAACACAACTTGAAAAGTCCACTGTCTACAGTAATACCCTTCCAAAAAGAAATTATCAATACAGCAAAACTCCAAGGGAAATAAACGCACAGCTCTGCAGCCAGGGTAAACACATATACTGAACTGAGTCTGTATGAAAAATACCCCTTTGTCAAATCTGCAATCTGATAAGCACTGATTCTGTTAGAAAACACAAGGCTTAATATTTTTAATCAGTGCTTTCCTCAATCAGACATTAGGCTTTTGGAAAATCTGGTGTTATAAAAGCAAAATGAGAAGGAACACCTGATGATTATTGGAACATCGGTCTTATTCCATTTGGGATCACTCCCACCGCCACATAGCCTAACACATAATAAGCAAGAGGTGTTCTAAAATAAGTTTCATAGCTGCAACTAGCATGGAAACTTGACTACTTACATATACACTAGCATCTCAGTGTGTTAGTGTCTTCTACACATGTATGATCTCAATCCTTATAATGGATCTGTGTAATTTTTCCCATTTGTTATTATACTTCCTTGAGAATGGGAACCACTTTGCTTTTCAAACACTCTACACACTTTCCCTCTCCATCCTGCCAGAAATTCTTTCTCTTCTCTGTTATATCTCTGGTTTTCAGAATCCTCACCCTCTTTTCTAGATTTACTTCCTTATTTGGAAGGGAACACCTCCCATTAACTTCCACGGCATGATAGCAAAGGAGATAAATAGCTGTATGGCTGAGAATAACTGAGTTGTAACTGGCTAGATATAGAATTCTAGGTTAGAAATCATTTTTCTTCAGAGTTTTCAAGGCAGTATTCTATTGTCTTCTTGCTTTTGGTCTTGCTGTGGAGAAATCCAAAACCATTTTGATTCGTGATCTTATGTATGTAATAAGGTTTTTGTTTATTTTTAAGGAGCTGCTTGTGGTACCTTCATTTCATCCTGATTGCTTAGAAATTCCATAATTATCTGCCTTGGTGTTAGTGCGTTTTCATCCACTTGGATAGACATTGTTCCTTGTAATTCTGAAAACACATGACCTTCAGTTAGGAAAAATATTCTACAAGTATTTTATAGAAAAATGCATCCCTTCTATTTTCTCTTTCTAGAAGTTTTATTATTTAATATTTTTCATCTTATATTATTATCTTTCATATTATGTTTTCCATCTCATTGTCTTTTTGTTTCATTTCCTGGGTGATTTCTTCAATTTTATTTCTCAAAACTCACATTGAGCTTCTTGAGACTCAAAATTCACATTTTCAAAATTTCTGCATTATATTTTTTAATTTATAATGGTTTATTTTAGATCTCCAAATGCCATTTATGACAGCATCTTATCCTCATTAATAGATAAGTTACTTTGTGTTCAACCAGAAAACATTACTCTTTCTAAGTCTTTTTTCCCTCTGTATAGTCTCTATTTCTTACACATTTTTCTATTTGTCCCTTTTTTTTTTCTTTTTAAATCAATGTAAGAGATTTCCTCAGATACCTGGAAGGCTATATTTGGGTAAACTGACTCAGAATCTTTCTGAATTTCCTCATTGGATGGTGCAGTTTCTAAAGCAGCTGGGTGCATGAATCCTATATTCTATGAAGTCAGGGCTGGGGATAAAAAAAATTGTAGAGATCAGTGTTTGAAAGATATTTAGAGCCATGGGAGTAAATAAACTTGTCTCGGACAAAAATGTAGATTGGCGGGGGGTGGGGGGTTCTCAGACCTTTTCAAGTGAGCCACACAGCAGGCTTTTCTATGTACTATGGGACTCAGAGTGGTTTCTTTAAACTGATACGTGGTACTTTGAAGAAATCCGCACTTAGTTGTTCTACATATCTGCAAAATAAAGAAGAGCTGTTCATGCACTTTAAGTGCTTCATTTGAAGGCACCTAAAGGTCATAGAAGGGCTTCCCTGGTGGCTCAGAGGTCAAGAATCCTCCTGCAATAATGCAGGAGAGTTGGATTCCATCCCTGGGTCAGGAAGATATCCTAGAGAAGGGAATGACTACCCACTGCAGTATTCTTGCCCGGAAAATCCCATGGACAGAGGAGCCTGACAGACTGCAGTCCATACAGTCGCAGAGTCAGACACAACTGAATGACCAAGCATGCAAAGGTCATAGAAAAGCGATATCAGAAATAGTTAAAACACAAAACAACCGCAATAAGGAAAACTGTATTTAAAAGATAATAAACTATATTAACGCTCATAAAATAGATTTCATTAATATTGACAAACATAGTGATTTCATATAACTTCAAATATGTAAAGCTGCCTTATTATAATTGAGTACCTGAAAATAATCTAATTATAATGTAATTAGCTAATCACTAATTACATTCTTGGGAGGAAGGAAAATAGATGTATGGTTTAATATCCCCCCAAAAATCCAAAATCACATTTTATGAGTTACTGATTTATAGCAGATATCAGTCCCAAAGTTTACTACAAGGTTTATTTTTATCTTTCATGTGATTGTCACTATAAAATTTAAATTCTATATAGCTAGAAAAAGGAGAAGGAAATGGCAACTGACTCCAGTACTCTTGCCTGGAAAATCCCATGGACAGAGGAGCCTGGTAGGCTACAGTCCATGGGGTCTTGAAGAGTCAGACACGACTGAACGACTTCACTTTCACTTTTCACTTTCATGCCTTAGAGAAGGAAATGGCAACCCACTCCAGTGTTCTTGCCTGGAGAATCCCAGGGATGGGGGAGCCTGGTGGGCTGCCGTCTATGGGGTCACACAGAGTCTGACACGACTGAAGCAACTTAGCAGCAGCAGCTAGAAAAAATTGCTTCCCTAATTATCATAAAATTACACTTAAGAGTTCCTCAAACCCTTAAAATTACAAGTCTGAAAAGGAAACAAAAGCTTTCTAGTAGAACTTTAACAGTAATACTCAAACTGTGAACAATAACACTGATCTATGCTTCAAACAATTCATAAAATTTCTTTTGTAAAAAGGAAAATAGAGTGCAATAGAAAAAATTCCAATAGTAAGATTACTTGCCTTGTGCTTGAGAGAAACCAAACAATTTTAGAACAATGGTTATTTAAAAAAATATCAAATCCCAGAGTCAGTGTTTATTACTAGGAAGCTACAATGTCATATGTTACTTGTTCCTTTTCCCCATAGGCTGAACTTAACCTTTTAACAATCTTTATCAGCTAACACCTGTATTGTTGGCACAGCAGTTTTCTAAAGGAAGTGAGAGGATCCCCAAGACATGTCCTGCCTGCTTAGCACTAGAAAATTATCATAGTAATACATATAAGAGGACAGAGTGGATCAGATACTAATCAATTCTACCTTCCTTAAGGGCTTATATACTATATCAAATGGCATTGGTTGGAGCTCAAAAATATTAAACGTTTTCAGAAACTGTCAATTGCAATTTTTCGTTTTCAACTAGAATAATATCAAGACTCTCAAGATATTGGTAGCAGTTAAGAAAAATGATGAATTTGCAGCACGACATTTTAAAACATGTGTGGGCACAGAACAGAACATGAAAATCGAACCACTATCATTTATAAACCCTGTAACAACTTGCTACAGTGGGAGAAATACTTTCCCAGGAAAGAGATGAAGTGTCATTCTATTTTAAAATATCCTTCACAATTTCAGAGAGGAAATTCAAGCAAGGGATTTATTTAAAAATTCATACAGTAAATATTCTTATATGGTTTTGTTGCTACTTGTTGATATTCACATTAGAGTATTATTAGTTAATTCTAACAAAAGATTGTAATATGACCATGCTTTTTTCATATGTAATGACATTTTTCATATGTAATGACATTTGGTTTGACAATAGGAAAATCTGGGCCCTAAAATTATTGTGTTTGTTGTCTTCACAACACTTCTGGGGAAAAGGTATCGCTTTAGAATTAAACAAGCAGCCCATCTGCATTTTTTTTTTCCCTAGCTGTTCAAGATTTAAATGTTATAGTGACAATCACATGAAAACATAGAAATAAATCTTTTAGGAGACTTTTTAACATGACCACACAGCAATACACATGTAAAAGCATTTATGTCTCTAAATACACATATCTAAGGGCTTCCCAGGTGGCTCAGTGGGAAAGTATTCTCCTTCTAATGCACAGGATGTGAGTTCAACCCCTCTGTCAGGAAGATCCCCTGGAAAAGAAAATGGAAACCCACTCCAGGATTTTTGCCTAGAAAATCCCACAGACAGAGGAGCCCGGCAGCCTACAGTCTATGGAGCCACAAGAAGAGTTGCACGTGATTTAGTGACTAAACCACCAAGTGTGTACCTAAAGGACACCACTGTCTTTCATATTGCAATTATTCCATGAACAGACTCAGAGCAGAAACACTTCCGCGGGAGATGCGTGTGGATATAATCATCTCATTTCTCAGTTGGAATCTCTTGCTTGATATAACAACAGAACCTTGAAATGAACAGTGTTTGCTGAGTAGAGGAAAGGGACAGGCAGCTATCATCATTCAGGCAGTAACAATACATTTATGCTAAAGTGGTAATTTCTTTTTCGTGAACTCTTATAAAGGCATTCAGCAATGGATAATCACTTCTCCATCACGCCATTCACATTGTTAGGATCTGAATACACAAATCACCATAACAACAAGGAAAATGAAGAAATATGATCACTTTGAGTTGTGTTGTTCAACCATCTCAGCGATTTTCCTGATTCAATATGTGCTCAATTGTTCCTATGAGTGAAACTGAGTCATTTTCACTATTATGTTGCACTCTTTTTTATTTTAAAGATGTAGCAAAGTCTTTAGAGAGGTTTACAAATCCCCAGATTTTCTGAATCTATTCCTTTATTGCTTCTAGAAATTATTATTACAAAGCATGAATTTGATGAAAACTACTTTTGCTCATAACTTCTTTTCTCCTTAACAACCTTGAAAATGTTTCATTAGATTTCAAGGTGTTCTGTCTCATGACAGTAATACTCTGATCAGGTAGAGTTATCTGCTTAAAAATGTTGTCATATCCGTGGCCCTACACAGCCATTCTTTCTTCTCTGTCTTCATTTTCATTTTGCATTTAATATCACTGACATGCAAACTGCAGGGCAGTGTCCCTCCTCTTACATTTGAATTAAATTCTCTTGTTATACTCTGAAAAGACTCTGATGCAGGGAAAGACTGAGGGCAAGCAGAGAAGGGGGCGACATGGATGAGATGGTTGGATGGAATCACTGACTCAATGGACATAAGTTTGAGCAAACTCTGGGAGATAGTGAAGGATAGGGAAGCCTGGCATGCTGCAGTTCATGGGGTCTCAAAGAGTTGGACAAGAGTTAGCAACTAAACCAGAACAACAATATTATGAATCAACTTAATAATATTTTAACAAATATTTTAAAGTTAAATGCTTTGTACTCATATACTAACTCAAACACTCTGATCAAATTTCAATATTTCAACTACAATTATTGTTCAATTCAGATCTGGCCAAACTTAATTTCTATTTTTTTTTTTTTCTGAATATGCTGTTTTTCTTGAATCTTAAGAAAAAAATTTAATCTTACGTGATTCATGCTTTTCTCTCCTAGTTAGACTGAAATTTCTAAAAGATAGAAACATTCACCAATTTATTTCCCACAGAACACTGGAAAAGTTCCTACAGAATGAAGAAAAAAGGAAGTATCAGGGGAGGCATTCACACCTGAACTAATTCTTGGGGGCTGCCTACATCTCCCAGAATCCTTTGAGTATGGCACATACTCAGCAGAACCAGAATCTCCTTTGGCTGTTCTAATATGTTTGTGGTCCCCTCTGAGAACAGTGTGGAAATCTGAGAGAATTTTCTTTTGGGTTTAGTTCACAAGGGTTTCTTATTAATACTTTTAAATTATCATTATCCAAATATAAACACCACAAAATATGTTTGTCAGTCAAAACCTAAATGGCTTCTAAAAACAATAGCAGGAGGACAGAATCTCATCATTCATTTGATTGCACAATTTCTCTGAAGGACCAAACTTAGGTAAGGAATGGAGAAAACATTTGCAAACCATATATCTAATGAAGAGCTAATATCCAAACAAAACAAGGAATTCACACAACCAAATATATATATATATATATATATATATATATATATATATGAAAAATTACATAATTTAAAAACAGGCGACCTGAATAGACACTCTACCAAAGAGGACAGGTAGATGGCCAACAGATAAATGTTGAATAGATGTTGAACATCACTAATCAACCGCTAAGTCACTTCAGTCGTGTCCGACTCTGTGCAACCCCACAGACGGCAGCCACCAGGCTCCCCTGTCCCTGGGACTCTCCAGGCAAGAACACTGGAGTGGGTTGCCATTTCCTTCTCCAATGTATGAAAGTGAAAAGTGAAAGTGAAGTTGCTCAGTAGTCTCCGACTCTTAGCGACCCCATGGACTGCAACCTACCGGGCTCCTCCATCCATGGGATTTTCCAGGCAAAGTACTGGAATAGGGTGCCATTGCACTAATCAACAGAGAAATGCAAATCAAAGCCACAATGAGATACCGCCTCACATCTGTTGGAATGACTACTAGCAAAAAGACAAATGCTGGTGAGGATGTAGAGAAAAGCAAATCATTGTGTAGTGCTACGGGAAATGTAAATTGATATAGCCACTATGGAAATCAGTATAAACACATCTTGAAAAGTTGAAAACACATCTATTATATGGTCCAGTAATCCCACTGTGTAAATATCCAAAGAAAATGGAAACAAGAGATTGAAGAGATATCTGCACCACATATTCCCTGCAGCATTATTCAAAACAGCCAAGACAAGAAAACAACTTAAAGGTCCATCTACAAATGAATGGACAAAGAAAAACGGTTGGATACAAGAGAACATTATTCAGTCTTGAAAAGGAAGGAAACCCTTCCATTTGCAAGAACACAGATAAACCTGGAGGACATTAGGATCAGTGAAAGAAGTCAGATGCAGAAAGACAAATGCTCATTTTGTCAGTAATAGGTGGAACCTAAAATAATCAAGCTATTAGGAGCATAGAGTAACATGGTGGCTGCCCGGGTCTGGGGAAAGGTAGAAATGGAGAAAAGTGGTCAAAAGATATAAACCTTCAGTTCCACAAACCAAGTTCAAGGGGTCCAAAGTATAGGATAGTGACTGAAGGAGGAAAGGAACAGGCCAAGCTGACTCCATCTTGGAAAAGAAGAAAACTCCATCTTACATTCTCAGTGAACTTTGGACTATGTGCCTGGTAGCCATGGAGATAACATTCCTAAGGTAGAACAGGCCTCCAGGACTGATAAACACCATATTCTATACCAAGATTTCCCATCTCAGAAAAAAATGTAATAATCCCCTATGTAGTCAATCACCTTTGTAATCTTTATGGCACCCACTGGTGTAGGCTACAATGTATAACCAGCTGATCCTTCTGATTATGAAATATGGCTGTAACCTGATTGAATCTCCCTTTGACATTTTTCAGAGTAGGACTGAGTAATATGGGGATGTGGGCTTGTGCATGTACACTTCGGGTATATAAGTAAGCAAGTAAGTGAAGTCATGTCTGACTCTTTGTGACCTCGTGGAGGTTTTCACAAAAATCTGTTGGGGTCCCTGGAGAGGAAACTCTGCCTTGGACCTGCCGGTGTAATAAATGGCATCCACTATCCACGCTGTCCTTCTGAATGAGTTTGTTTCTCAGAATGTTTGGCTAGAACATGACTACAGTTAACGATACTGTATTGCATAATTGAAATTTACTAAGACAGTAAATCCTAAATATTCTCACCACAAAAAAATAACTATGGGAAGGAATAGATGAATTAATTAATCTTATTATGGCAATAAAATTCAAAAATATACATGTATCATATCATGCTGTACATCTGAAAGTTATGCAATATTCAAAAATATAATGTATAATTTCAAATATATAATTTCAAAATGTATATGCATGATATAATGTTAAATTTACATAATGCCAATTATATCTCAATAAAACTAAAGGAAATAAAAACTCTCTGCAAGAGAATTCTTCTTGCATTAGACATGCAGTTCTCTAATGCCAGCTTTTATCAAATACAGGCTAGATGACTCCTTGCTAGGATCACTCCTTGATTTACAGATGAATCAGAATATGAACAAGATTCCATTCAAAAAGTGCTCAAAAAAAGATGCAGACATCTCAAAAAGCATAGGACTCAACTTGAAAGACCTCTTAGTGGCCAAATTTGAGAAAATTTTGAGAAAAAGATATTGACAGTAATACATTATAGCCCAGAGGATAAAATAAAAATCCAGGAGTACATATCGATAGTGAGAAGAGTTTGTTCTTCTTTATAATAATATCCCAAGTAATAAGTGTAGAACGAATGATGGAAATGAATAACATTATTTGGCAAGCATCACAGTAATAAAAATCATTAATGCATCCTAAAATTAATCGACAAATGTTAGATGAAAAAGTATAAGGAGAAACAGGATACTGACACTATCTTAAAAAATATCTCCCCACTAAGTCCTTATTGTGAAAGGAAAAAACAGTAACTTTAGAGAAACCACCTCAAGTGATCGACGTTAATGTCACCAGAAATGAGACATGGCAACGCCTTGTGCCTCTTGATACGATGCACCAAGGATATGGCATCACTTACCAAAATGCATCAACAAATTCAAAATGAGGGACATTCTAGAAAATAATTGTCCTGTGCTCTTCATGTTTATGAAAGACAAAGATAGATTGGGAAACTGTCCAAAGTAAGAGGGACATGAGAACTAAATGCAGGGTGTAGTCCTTGTCCAGAAAAAGACATCAATCAGGCAAGAGATGAAGTCTATAAACAGTAAAGTCTATAGATTAAAGTGGTCTATCAATGTCAATTTCTGGATAACGATCAATGTAATGTCATCATATAACAGGTTGACATGTGGGGAATCTAAGTTAAGGCTATATGGGAATTGTGTATCATTCTTATAACTACTACGTAAGCCTGAAAAAATCCTGAAATGAAAAATTAATAAGAATAAAGATTTATACAAAAAAAAGTGGAACTAGCTACGATGAAGTGGCCGTAGCACACAAGAAGAAATTCAAGGAATCAATGGCACCAAAAAAGTAAATAAGTGCTTTTGAGGGAAAGAGGCTGCAATAGCTACATAGTGCAGACAGTTGGTTCTTCAGTTGTAAACTCAAGAACTTGCTCCTGTTGCCGAAAGGAGAGCTAGTGAGAACTACTGAGCTCTCTAATGACATGGTATAGCAGAGTTTTGTGAGTTTAAAGAGCATAGTGAAAAAACAATGGATTGGATTGGTCAGATTAAGCCCAGTTGGGAAGCCTCAGTTATCTCCAAGTGTCTAGATGTTAGGCGCTACAAATGCCTAAACTAAGATGCTGTTGCAGTGAAAAGGAAAAAAAGAAGAACGAGCTTTTCTCCTTCTCTTTCCTGAGAACAAAGAAGATAAAGAGAACCGTGAGCAGGCCTGAACATACCGTTTTTTACTTGAACTGCTTCTAATTCTGCATGTCTGTAACTAAGCTTGCTTTCCTGCCTCCTAACTCTGTATGTCTGTAACTAACTTTGCTTTTCTGTCCCCTAACCCTGCAGGACTGCAGTTCACAGTTTCTCCTTTGACTCTATGCTAAATACATCCCCTATCTGGTGTTTGACTTCCCTGGTGGCACAGACGGTAAAGCGTCTGTCTACAATGTGGGAGACCTGGGTTTGATCCCTGGGTTGGGAAGATCCCCTGGAGAAGGAAATGGCAACCCACTCCAGGACTATTGCCTGGAAAATCCCATGGACAGAGGAGCCTGGTAGGCTACAGTCCACGGGGTCGCAAAGAGTCAAACACGACTGAGCGACTTCACTTTCACTATCTGGTGTTTACATCTTGCAACACCTTTTCCCTTGTAGTTACATATCAGAAAGAAGGCCTCAGAGACACTGAACCACCAGACTCAATTACTGGGTTACTGTCGCCAGTTTATGAAGGTCTTTAAAAAAAATGCAAGAGGAAGAAATCAAGATCCTCCCACCTTTGTTCCTGATCGCCAACTCCTGATTGTGAGCCCTTGCCTTATAGAAGCCCCTAGACTCCTCATGGAGGGAGTGGGCACAGTTCTTGAGTCAGGACCCCACTATGGCCCACCTCTGTGCTGCCTGAGAATGAAAGGCACCTGTTTATTTCCTCCAAACTCTGTATTTTCTCATTAAGCTTCAGTGGGCAGAGAAGGCCAAGATTTTGGCCAGCAACAATGGTAGAATAGCAGGGTGGGGGCTGGAAGTAAAGAGGCAATATTTTTGACGAATACCATCTTCCTTAAGAAGATAAGAAGTCCACAGTAGAGACGCTATGCGTTGACCAGATAACCCTCTATGACTGAAGGGTCATTTCCCCCTTCAGAATTTCCTTGATGAAAGAGAGTCACTTTGACCAAGATCACTTCCCTCTCTGGAGGGAAACTGCATCCAATAATTGTGAAAGTGGAACAGCAAGCCCCACTCCCATTTCTCAACCTCAGGACAGGGCTGAGGGACCATCCTAGCTTTCAGCTTCTAAGGAGGTCAGCTGGGAGCTTTGTTCAGAGTACACAAGGCTTCTCTCACTTCCCCATCCTCCTTCCCTTGCTTCTCTTCTGTTCTACTCTAAGTGATCCCAAGAGTTCCTCTAGGAACCCTCTACATGCTCATCTCCATCTCACAGTCAAAACGAATCAGTAACCAAATTAAGGATGACGCTGAGGTTATTCAAGCTTAAAAGGCCTGTGATACCATGCACCAACAAGCTGGCCGCCAAGAACAGTTGTGTGAGAAGTGAATATGGAGAAGAAAACATTAAGGAGTAGATTTCAGAATGCTAAAATTGAGGAGATCCTGGGGTGCAAGGTAGCAATACCCAGTGCTAATTGTGATATATACTGCTCAAATTCTGGAGCAAGTTCATAACAATGGATAAAATGGTTGCCCTTTTCCACATATAGGAAATAGTTCAACTTCTGTTTTGAGGAGCGGTGTTGTTGCCCCGATGCTTCTCTTATCCTGTGAGGAAATCCAAATAGCCTAAGATCTATTATCTGATTCCTGTAAGATTTCTTTTAAACTAAATTTTCTTTGGTCTGTGTGGTCATGTGTTCAAATGGTCTAGCTGAGGATTTAGATTAGCATCTTGGACAAGTTTTGAGCAATGTTAAACCATTTCATCTGTTCAAAGATACAAAGACTGCTTCTTTTTACAGCTTCCAATGAGATAAGAAATAACCCCCCACTCAAATAAGTAATTTTAGCCAGGGACAATAAAAAAGTTAGTGAAGCTCTGAATCTCAGCACATAAGAAGTTCAAGGCTTTCAAAGAGAATCAAGCTATCAGGACTCAAACAGACCTTTTGGGAGTGATTTAAATTATTTTTTTTCTGCCTCTGTGAAGGATGGAACCTCAGTGGTAACTAACTGTGATGTGAAAATAAGAGAGAAAATATATTCTAATCTGGATGTAAAATTAGTGCCTTGTTTTCTCATCCTGAGCACTTACCAAAAGACATTTTAACTAGTTTCTGTAAAGATTTTCTTTCTCTGGTATCCTGAATTTAAGAATTCAAAAATGTTACATTCCACATTAAAGTTTTATTCATGTTATGTGACCATGAATTTTGATCTTGCACATTTAAAGATACTTCCTCATATGGGAGTTTGATAGTAGGTACATTAGAAAGTGAACTCCAGAGGATATTTTCATTCATTCATTTGCTCAAATACTAACTGAACTAAACACTAAATCATACTATAAGATATGAGAGACCTTTAGTGAAAAACACTGAGGCCTTGGGAAAAGGTAGAATTATGGGAGTTTGGACAAGAATTAAAACTTATTGAATGCCTTCAGCTGGGTGTCACTGTATTACAATAGGTTCTTCAGCAAAAGGTTATTTTCTTGAATTCTTATCACTGTGCAATTGTCATATGATGGAAGTAACTGTCATAACCGACTTACAGTTGCTGCTGCAGCCCACCAGGCTCCCCCATCCCTGGGATTCTCCAGGCAAGAACACTGGAGTGGGTTGCCATTTCCTTGTCCAATGCATGAGAGTGAAAAGTGAAAGCCAAGTCGCTCAGTCATGTCCGATTCCAAGCGACCCCATGGACTGCAGCCTACCAAGCTCTTCCGTCCATGGGATTTTCCAGGCAAGAGTACTGGAGTGGGGTGCCACTGCTTTATGGGTGTATTAAACAGTAAAATTGAGACCAAAAAGAGGCTAACAAGGTCAAAGGTCATATTGATAATTAACTTTTCACTTGTCCCTGTTTCCATGAATGTAATACATAAAACATTCAGTACATTAGTTACTTCAGCATTGATACTATTAGAATCACATGTTTCAACTTATTTCTTTGATAATAATATCACAGTAAATTTATATCTATCTTGAAACATTTTCAAGGAAGACAATACAGCAAGAAGTATTTCTCCATTTTAGATTAATTTGGAAACTTTTCAAATTAGTCCATGCTGAGTAACATTTGCAATTCATCCTAATCTGTATTACCTTGATTATTACTACTTGCTTAATCTCAGAGTATTCAAAATGTCAGTAGGGATACAACTATTTTCATTTTTTCCATTTATGCTTAATTTTGACTACAAAAATATAGCCTTATTTCACAGGAATAGAAGTGGAAACAATGAGTACTAATTCATGCATTTCCTAATAATGAACATTTTTAAAATAAAATAACTCAAAAACTGTTATTCCGAATCAGCCTTCAAAAAATAGACTAATAGCCAAAGTACACTTTGGAACATTTCTTATAAGACTTAAACATTCTGGGGGACACTTATTAACTCATTTTATATCTAACATTGGCATCAAAAGACCAGCCTGGCATTTAAGTACTTAGTTATTTGTTTTGCTCAGATCAAGCCTTAGTTTGGATTTATTGAATTACTTGAGCTCTTTCTATATGCCAGAGTTCTTGTCTACAGTTTAATAAATATTATCTAATTACCAACAATAATCCTCTGGTAGATAATATTACGGGCTTCCCTGATGCCTCAGTGGTAAAGAATCCACCTTGCAATGCACAAAAAGCTGGGTTCAATCCTTGGTTCAGGCAGATTCCCTGGAGAAGAAAATGGCAACCCACTCCAGTATTCTTACCTGGGAAATCCCATGGCCAGAGAAGCCACCTGGTTACAGTCCATGGGTCACAAGAAGAGTTGGATACAACTTAGCAAATAAACAACAAGAAGATAACATTATACCTGACATGTAAACCACTGAAACCTAAAATGTTACAGCAACTGGCTCCAAACCCCACAACTTGTGACTGCGATACACACCTACAGGCCATTTGACCTCAACGCCTGCTCTAAACAAGAGATTCTAAGAATTTGCTACTTATTTCTCAGGAACACACTGCAAACCTTTTAGTTTAAAAAAAAAAAAAGTCAGACTCACTTAGAAAGGATGGTTTTTCAATCAGCAGTAGCAGCAACAGTGAACCCTCATCAGAAAATTGAACTCTCCTGCTTCCCCATACTATCCAATCAGAACCTCTGGAGGCGAGGCCTTTCAATCTGTTTCAACAAGCTCTCCAGGTGACTCCAATTACCCTATTCCAGGAGAATCAGACATTACTTTGCCAACAAATGTCTGTCTAGTCACAGTTTTTCCAGTAGTCATGCATGGATGTGAGATTTGGACTATAAAGAAAGCTGAGCACAGAAGAATTGATGCTTTTGAACTGTGGTGTTGGAGGAGACTCTTGAGAGTCCCTTGGACTACAAGGAGATCCAACCAGTCCATCCTAAAGGAAATCGGTCCTGAATATTCCTTCCGATATTCAGAAGCTGAAGCTGAAACTCCAATACTTTAGCCACCTGATGTGAAGAACTGACACATTGGAAAAAAACATGATGCTGGGAAAGATTGAAGGTGGGAGGATAAGGGGATGACAGAGGATGAGATGATTGGATGATGTCACCAACTCAATGGACATGAGTTTGAGTAATCTCTGGGAGTTGGTGATGGACAGGGAAGTGTGGTGTGCTGCAGTCCATGGGGTTGCAAAGATTCGGACACGACTGAGTGACTGGACTGAACTGAACTGACTGAGGAGAATCGGAGCAGTTTAGAAAAAAAAAAAAACAACAACAACTTTAAAACTATGCTCAAAACTATTCTTTAAACTTTTAAAAATTATTTTCCTTTCTTTACACATCACAGTAAGTAGAGAAAGGTTAAAGGTTATTTTCTCCAATACAATGATTCTCTACAGTTCCTTCAGTGATAGATACAAACTTATTTTTACATGATAATTGGTAACTGTCAGCTGCCAGTAAAACAAGTCATAATGATCTAGGATAGACCAAAGATCTTTTATAAACTATTTAATTAAAAAAAATCACAACCTAAGAGATACAGAAAATATTTTTTTAAAGAACTAAAGATTTTTAAAATGAACTTTAAATATCTAAATATTTTGGCAAAATTATACACACACACATACACACACAAAACTATAACTATATACAGGGCTTTCTTGGTGGCTCAGGGGGTAAAGAACCCACCTACCATTGTAGGAGATACAAGAGACCTGGGTTTGATCCCTGGGTCTGAAAGATTCCCTGGAGAAGGAAACAGCCACCCATTCCAGAATTCTTGCCTGGAGAATTCCACGGAGGAAGGAGCATGGTGGACTATAGTCCATGGGGTTTCGAAAGAGTCAGACAGTGACTAAACAACAGCAACAAATAACAACATATATATCTTTAAGGCGCTAGATTTTGTACACAGGTCTTATACGCAGTTAATAGCTGGCCAGGGACATTTTTTAGTTGCTTTAATATTGTCCAAAAGGAATATTAATTAAAATGCTTAAAATTTAAAACTCTTATTCCTATGCGTAGTTTCTCTATTTGAAAGGAAAAAAGGTAAATACTTATGAAAAATGTCTTGACTCTGCTGATGGTTAACTTTACTGAAGATGACTGAACTGACTAACAAATTAGTTCAAAAATCCAAGTTAAGTATAATCATAAAGGGAGATTTCAAGCGCTTCGTTATGTTTAGGTATTTTGCAGATAGCTTAACATCACCACTGATACTGAGACTAGTGTCACAATGAGCTGGAGTTCCAGGTCAATGTTCCACACTTATTGATGAGACTTTACAGGATAATTAAGGAAGCTTGATGTTTGCATCCTCTTTTCAGAACCGCTTTCATCACTCTCTGAATTAAATTAACAGTATTCACTCTCATAACTACATAGAAGTGATTCAGAACAGTGTGAAAGCTTTCGTCTAGAATAGTATGTTTTTGTGGTAAAAGGTTAATTTCACTGTATTCATTCCATTAGAATTCAAAGAGGGCTATTTCACTCAGATGTTGAAACAGATGAATTGGGACTGCCAAATGCAAATTCCACTAAAATTAAATGCCTACTTAAAAAGTATTCTGCTTGCATTTCAAAGCACTACATTTAGCTCATGGGATGCAAAATTGCCAGAATATAATACTGACTTATAAGATTTCCACTGACAGGAAACAGTGGGGAAAACGAAGGAACCAGAAGGATTTAAAAGAAATTTGATCTTTTCACAAAGAAGAAAAAAATAATATTAGGGCTAGAAATCTTATAAAAATAAATTTAATGAGGTTGTGGAACTGTTTCGATGAACCATACTATTGAGAGAAGTAAGGAATCCTGACCTTGGAGGGCTGCTGCCTTTCTTTCTTTCATTATCACCTTGTCTTTTCAGTAATAAGATGCATTACTTGCTGAAAAGACATCATGTCTAAATCAGAAGCCAGTCTTCAAGAACAAAACCACCTGTTCACACATATAGTTTTCTAATGGCTCATGATTCCTCATTTAGTTGGTAAAAGAGAATGAATCTGAAAGAAAACTCCAAGTAGGTCCTATTTTCCATGGGTATTAATAACATTTATTCATTAATTATGAATTCAATAACTTGTTAATGCATTCAATACTTCTTTGGGTCAATAATTGCATGTGTTCTTTTTTGGGTTTCTGTGGTCTCTCAAGTACAGATTGCAGGATATGCTGAATTTCCTGAAACAGAGGATTGGGAAAAATACACCGACACTGATGCTTTACCTATAAATAGAGTAAGGAACAAGTTCAGAGCTAATCAGAAGCAAGGACTAAAGGTATCAATATTATTTCCTAGCCTTCAGAATCCCAATTCAGTTCAATAACCTCTTTCAAAAAAAAAAAAGTGTAGCCCTTTCTTAAAACTTTTGTCTCAGAAATGATTATTAATAATTGTAGAGTAAAATGTTGAGAGTCCCTTAGACAGCAAAGAGATTAAATCAGTCGATCCTAAAGGAAATCAACCCAGAATATCCACTGGAAGGACTGATGCTAAAGCTGAAGCTCCAATCCTTTGGCCACCTGATGCGAAGAAAACACCCTGGAAAAGGGTCTTTCCCAGGACCTTTGGAAAAGACCCTTTTCCAGGACTGTTGGAAAAGACCCTGATGCTGAGAAAGACTAAGGGCAGGAGGAGAAGGGGATTACAGAGGATGAGATGGTTGGATGCATCACCAACTCAATAGGCATGAGTTTGAACAAACTCTGGGAGATGGTGAAGGACAAGGAAGCCTGGAGTGCTGTAGTCTATGGGGTCTCAAAGGGTCGGACGTGACTCAGGGACTGAATTGAACTGAAAAGGTTAAAATAGATGGCTGAAGGTCTTGTATTGTGACAACTCATCAGTCTATTATTTCAAGTGGGTAATTATCAAATAAAACTATTAATGTACATGAAGTTAGCACTTTTAATATCCTGGTTTAATAATGAAGCTGACTTAACCATTAGCAAAAGATTTTCTGTATCTCTATTTTCCCTCTCTTTCTGCAGCCTAGGCAAAAATCCCTGGATACACGTAGGTAATAACGAACAAATATCAAACACGTAAAACTTAAACAAGACCAAAGAATTGGAAATAGGCATTTATTTTCAATTGTTGTTAATGCGAACATAGAGGTAGAGCTGTCTTTTCTTCACAGACCTTTTGACATTTGCAGCAACACATTCCGCATTTTACCCTGTCATCTGTGATATTGGAAATGAAATGCTGTGTCTGATCAGAAGCATCAAGCATGAAGCCAAGCAGAAGATACATAAGTATCTTATGGTCCATTGCCCGTGGTGATTGAGCTAGGGGCATCTAAAAGGGACACTGAGAGGTCTGACACACATCATCTTTCACTTTCAATCACACACACACACACACACACACACACACACACACACCCCAATGCACACACGCGTGAAGAAATAGCTTTCTTCTTCCGGTGGCTACTAATTGACTGAGCATTAGGCCTTGAATGAGCACTAAACAGGAGTAGGACTGAAACTGTCTCCCACTTTCAACTGATTTAGGATAATTTCTTAGAGTTTCATCAATGTAAATAGCTTAAAAAGTGTGTGTGGGGGTTAATATTTATGTGATAGTACATATAACACCATCTCACATTTCATGTACTTTAAGCATGCATGTTGTTCGATTCTAAATGAGCATATAGAATATAACAGTTAATGTGTTATGTTATAGTTCACACATTTTTTTGAATAAAGCTTACTGAAATTAGCTCTTACTGAAATCGTGTTCTTATTTTCTTCCCTGTACACCAGGGTGAGTGAACTAAATGAAAAGCCTGTGGGCCAAATCCTGCCTACCACCTGTTTTTGGATGGTCTAGGAGCACAGAGTGGATGTTGCATTTTTAAATGGTATGGAAATAAAAAGGAATGATGTTACACAACAGGTGAAAGTTATGTGAAATTCAAATTTCAGTGTCAATTAATAAAGATTTATTGAAACACATTCACACTCCCTGGGTTCCATCTCTCTTTGTCTGCTTTCATGGTATAATGCCAAAACTGAGTAATGGTGACAGAGATCAAATGTATCCAGCATATCCTAATGAGGCAGGAAGCAGATGGCCACCCTGCCGCCCCAGAGTAAAGCGACTGGAGATTCATTCCCTATGAACTGCAAAATTCCAAGACAAGAATAGCAGGGCAATTAAGAGAGGAGGCTAGGCCCTGCTCAGACCACATATTTCTCCTTCCTGAAGTCAGGAGACATCTCCGACCACATGTGCACAGAAACGGCTCCTTGCAGGCCAAAGAGGGAGCAAAGTCAAGGGGGGTGCTCTACTCAAGACACCTCTTCGTTAGGATTCCCCTTGGCTAAGAGATGTGTGCACACACATGGGAGGATCCTGAGATAAACCAAATATGGATTGTGAACCAGGCAAATCAAAATGATTGGCCAAATGAAACCCAGAAGAAATGCCCCATAAAGGTAATTCAAACCTCCACTCAGGGACTCTCCCTCTGAGTCTGCCCATGTGTTTATCCACATGTACTATACATTTTTTTTCCTCTTACTAAATACTTTACTTGCTTCACTACTTTCCATCTTTGTGGGAACTCTTCTGCAAAGCTGAAGGGCCAGGGCCCTTGTTACTGACCACTGGCCTAGTGGCTAGGGTCTGGCACTCTCACCTCCACAACCCAGCCCAATCTCTGGCTGGGAACCCAAGTCCCGCACCAAGCTGTTGAAGGTTGAGGCCACCTGAGATCACTAAAATATCAGCTATTTGGCCCTTTTCAAAAAAAGAAAAATCCAACACTTGACTTATACTACATCCATCTACAACAGTTGAAGCAGGAATAGTAAAGTCTAGCAGTTCCGATGTAAGCCCTTTTTTAGACATATTCTCTTCCAAAAGCTATTTCTTAATACAATAATTTGTGAAAGTGTAACAGTTTCCTGGCTCTTTTTCCACCCCCAACTTTGGCTGAAATGATAATTTCTATTATATTCTAAGCCAGAACACAAAATTGCTTACTCAACAATGAAACTGGAATATGTCTTTGAGGTTAAAAAATACATATATAATATATATATACAAATGAGGAATATAGGATTTTATTTACATAAGCCACACTAGAGTTTCAATGGGCTTGATTTCACACCAAGATACATTCCTGTACAAGTGGCTGAATCCAGTCAGCAGCAGCCTTTGATCCGGAAATGGGGAAGATTTATACAAGTGCTTGTCATCTGAAAATGGGAAAATGAGATATATCAAAGGAAAGAGTCTACATTTTACTAGTTTGCCCATATACAGGGACTCGTTTTCCAACATTCTCATCTATTTTTCCATCATAAAATTTACATGAATAAATCAGAAATAGCTTTGAATTACCATAATTTGTGTACATCTTACACCATCTAATAAATTATAACTTTGTGAGAATGAGCACAATATATTATGTAGCCTCATACTTCTAGATGATCCATGAATATTTATGAAATGAAAATGACCTCACTGCAGACTTCTCCAAAATTCTAGAAGATTGGTCACTGCCCGTGATTATATATGCTCCCCCATCCATAAGAGCCGGACGTCCATCCATGGACTACATTTTCTGGCTGGCTTTAATGGACACGGAGTCTTGTGCTCCCTGGGAACAGATTGAAGGCAAAAGAAGAGGGCAGCAGAGGATGAGATGGTGGGATGGCATCACCCACTCAACGTGCGTGAATTTGAGCAGACTCTGGGAGACAGTGAAGGACAGGGAAGCCTGGTGTGCTGCAGCCCATGGGGTTGCAAAGAGTCAGACACAGCTTAGCAACTGAACAGCAATTTGCATACTCTGCAAGGGAATGTGAGCAGAAGTGAAGAGGGTGATTTCTAAGTTAAGGAGCTTAAAATGCAGTTGTGCCTTGCCTTCTCTCCTCCAAATTCACTGACTGAATGCAGAGAACTCTGGTGCCCTGCATGGGATGGGGCCAATGGAAGAAAGGAATTTGCCGCCCACCCCCTCCATCAACATAACAAAGGCCACCTGCAAACAATTACTGTGTTGCAATCGACAAGTAAATGTCCCCTGTGCAAATCTCTGTCACTCAGGGATTTATTTGTTACAGCAGCTTGCATGACCTGACCCTAGCCCAAAACAGTTGCCAACTTTATCCTTGTTGCTACATATAAAGGCTATAAAGTGAAAGTGAAGTCGCTCAGTCGTGTCTGACTCTTTGTGACCCTGTGGATTGTAGCCCACCAGGCTCCTCCGTCCATGGGATTCTCCAGGCAAGAATACTGGAGTAGGTTGCCATTTCCTTCTCCAGGGGATCTTCCTGACCCAGAGATCGAACCCAGGTCTCCCACATTGCAGGCAGACGCTTCAACCTCTGAGCCACCTGTAGAGGCTATAGTTTACCTTTTATCACTGTTAACCTGCCCATGGTACTAATACCATTCATCGCCTGGCCCATTTTGAAATTCCTCTAACTTTGTCTTTTGAACTAGAACCGTGCTGTACAACATTCCCTGCTTCCCTTTAACCTTCCTGGCTTCTCCTTTTCATCCTTCTTGGCCAGCTCCTCCTCTCTTTCCAAATTTAATATCCCCCCAAAATCCTCTCTTAGGCCCTTTTCTTTCCCAGGGCAATCCAAGCATGCCATAACTTTTGAAAGAAGCCTCACTTCAACAACCAGTACCTTCACCTGGAGGCAGGTGACAATTTAAGACTTGCTGCTGCTGCTGCTGCTAAGTCGCTTCAGTCGTGTCCGACTCTGTTCGACCCCAGAGATGGAAGCCCACCAGGCTCCCCCGTCCCTGGGATTCTCCAGGCAAGAACACTGGAGTGGGTTGCCATTTCCTTCTCCAATGCATGAAAGTGAAAAGTGAAAGTGAAGTCGCTCAGTCGTGTCCGACTCCTAGCGACCCCATGGACTGCAGCCTACCAGGCTCCTCCGTCCATGGGATTTTCCAGGCAAGAGTACTGGAGTGGGGTGCCACCGCCTTCTCCAAATTTAAGACTTAAACTATCTTAAACACAGAGGAGATGTAGGAAAATATGACACCTTCCTACTGTGATTTATATTTCACTATTCTCTGTCTTAGCAGTAGAGAATCTTCCTACAATGCAGGAGCCACAGGAGACACGGGCTTGATCCCTGGCTCAGGAAGATTCCCCTGGGGAAGAGAATGGCAACCCACTTCAGTATCTTGCCAGAAGTATCCTATGGACAGAGGAGCCTGGTGGGCTACAGGCCATGGGGTCACAAAGAGTTGGACATGACTGAAGCTCTGATTCTCTTTTAAGATCTTACTATAAGGAGTCAGTCATATAGAGATTTCAGCAAACATGGTCATTTTATTTTCCTTTTACAACTGTATCTTTTTTTTACCTCCCTCAAACCACTAAACCTAGTAGGCTTACTTTTACCCTATGCATAATCTATGGGAACCAGAAATCTTCATTCCTTCAACAAAGAATTAAGAATGTATGAATTGACATTGTTCCAAGTGTTATAGAGAGACAGTGAAGAGGAAAGTCAATATTTTTGCTTTGATGGAGCTTAGTTCAAGTGGAAGAAAGCAGATGATGGACACATAAAATAATTTCAGCTGAGACAAAAGGCTGTGGAAACCATAAATTGTAATCATGGGACTACATGAGGAAAACAATCACAGGGCAAAGGCAAGTGTAAGAGACAGTCACAAGCTCTCTGAGGATACAATCCGATATCTGAATGATGAAAAGGCATCAGCCATGTCAGTACCTGGGGGGAGGGAGTATTCCAGGCAGTGGGACATCAGGTACATAAGAGGTGAGTGATCATACTTGAAAAAATGAAAGCCTGCCATTGTGGCTAGTGATTATGATACAAGATGAGGCCAGAGAAGTAAAGAAGGAAATGGCGTGTAAAGGAAACGGGGTTTTAGATATTCCAAATATACTGGACAGTAGCCGGAGAGAAGACACCTTGGGGGAATAAGAGAAATTCGTAAACCTACCCAGTTTATCACTACTAAAATGAGGAACTGAGGAATGTTACTTAATTTCTCAGGCTTTTGGATTCATTTTCACAAAACACAGCAGTTGGTATTAATGGGCACTCATGTTTTGTCTGGATCTAGAAAATCGATCGGAAAATCAGCAGACCTTCAGAACTGCCACAAGCTGTGTATCTAAAACACAAGTTAACGGTGGTCAAACTGTTGGCTCTCCTTCCATATTTTTCTGGGACTCAATTCTATTCACACTTTTGCTTTCATACTATTGTACAATTTATCTTTCCTTATTTATTTTCCCAAGTCATCTAATGGCTACTTGAAATATTGGACTTCTAATTAATTTGTGGCTCTATGAAATGAACACATAATACTCATTCAACTTATATTTAATGGAATAGTAAATTGTGAGTTAATTATGTATGCCCCCTTTAACTCTTTTAATAATGTGTTCCCAAGGGTGAAGTAAGAACCACAGTTCCTTAGATTTTTACTTAGAAGAAACTCTAAAGACCATGTCATCTAGCATTATTATTTTATAGATAAGAAAATTAGTAATCAGGGGGTTTCCAAAATGCTCATATATTTGCAATAGAGAGAGTCATAATAGAGTATGTAGCACCATGGAGAATTAAGACATTATAACCCAGTCATTCCAATTCTCGGAGTCCTTATTAGTGGAAACAGTGCTAGCTATCCTGGTCTCATTTGAAAGGATTCTGTGGCTGGTGACAATCAGTTTGTGCCCTAAGCATGCAGATTGGCCCCACCCTGAACTGAAAACCAGGTCAACTGGCTGTGACCTTTGTTTATAAACACCAGACCACTGTCACTCCCAGTGACATGCAGAAATGACAACCTCCTATCTGCTTAGATACTGCAAAAATAACTGAATTTCATTTTAATTTGAATTTGCCCAAATTTTCAAAGATGATCCCAAATACTTTAGCTGAATGAGGGTAAAACTTAGAAATTAAGAGTCTGGTGAACTATAAAGGCTCCTAACCAGAGTCAATAGCCCAGTCCCAGGTATTATTCTATAGGAAGGAACTGCAAAAGGGAATGTAGTTTTTGCTTCACTGCTTAAATCATTTAAGTCCTTTTCTATATTTACTCCTATCTTATCTTTTCAAAAAATTCCATTTCTTTGCAGTGTTCCATCACCTTTAAAAAAAAAAAAATAGCCCAATGTGTGTGTGGTACCACACAGATTTTTATACTGGAGTTTTATTTACTTATCCCTCTTGCACATCAACCCACTCAATTTGACAGGACCACTCATTTGAGATTTGAAGATCAGAAACCTGGACCAGCCTGAAGGCAATGAAAAGTCTAACAGGTACAGATTTCACTTGTTCACCCAAACAAATATGTGAATAAATTAAAATGATAAAAAACATAAAATATAACATCCATGAGAATGTTCCACTAAAACAGTTTATAAACAGTTCTTCAGTTTATATCATGTAAGAGAAGGTTAAAAAAAAAAAAAAACTAACAGAATGAACAAAACATTGCAAATCAACTATGTGCATGCTAAGTTGTTTCTACTCGTCTTTGACTCTTTGCAACCCTATGGACTGTAGCCCACCAGGCTCCTCTGTCCATGAGATTTTCCAGGCAAGAACACTGGGGTGGATTGTCATTTCCTCCTCCAGGGGTTCTTCCCGACCTAGGGATCAAACCACATCTCTCTCTCTCTCTCTCTTTTTTTTTTTTTTTTTACTGTATCATATTGTATTGGTTTTGCCATACATTGACATGAATCCGCCAAACCACATCTCTTAATTCATTTTATGTCCTCTGCATTGGCAGGTGGGTTCTTTACCACTAGCGCCATCTGGGAAGCCCTTAAATCAACCATATTTCAATTAAAAAAACAACTAATGATGGAATTCTAAAGGAAATCAACTGTTATGCACTGGAACGACTCATGCTGAAGCTGAAGCTCCAATACTTTGGCCACTTGATGCAAAGAGCAGACTCACTGGAAAAGACCCTGATGCTGGGAAAGACTGTAGGCAGGAGGAGAAGGGGATGACAGAGGATGAGTTGGTTAGATAGCATCACTGACTCAAAGGACATGAGTTTGAGCAAGCTCCTGGAGATGGTGAAGGGCAGGGGAACCTGGCATGCTGCAGTCCATGAGGTTGCAAAGAGCAGACACAACTTAGCAACTGAACAACAATGATAACAATGAAATGGAACATCTAACCTACTCTTTCATGGCGAGGTACTCAGTGATCTTAGCTCTGCTTTCAACATTCTCTCTTTCTCACTCAGGGTGCAAATGCTCGTGTGTGGCAAAAATGACTAATATGCCATGCAAGAATCCAAGATAATAAACATCCCCTGAGAGTCATGTCGTATCTATCAACCCTTACTTACCATTTTTCATTCTCTCTTGAACTCTTGTTAGAATTATATTTACACTCCTCTACTCATTCTCTTGGGGAGTTCATCTGTGAATAGCTACCTATGATATCTTGATGTCTTTCCTTTCATCCATCTTTTATGTGTGTGTGTGTGTGTGTGTGTAATGAACACCAAGAAAGAAGTATATTTCAAGTATTAATTCTGCACTCATTTTTCCATGCAAGTTTTACATGGAGTCATAAGCAATAGTCTTCTCTTGTTTATTTTTTTTAAATTTTCATGTTAATTCACACTTGAACTAACAAATCTACAATAAATGTGGCACTCTATTTTAAATTGCATTTTAAGGGTTTCTGTTTTCAGATTTTCTGCTGGCTGTGTCTATAAAACTGTCTAAATAATTGCATACTAATTTCTAAGATTATTCCCATTAGACATTAAGCACTTGGCTTTGTGCCATCTATGTAAGACATTTGGTTCACTTATACTATCATCCTCCATAAATCCCCCCTCTTCTCTGAGATTTTAATTAGTTTTTATTTTTCTAGTACTTATCATATATCTTTAAATATAATTTTTGAACTTCTATTTCTTAATCCATATGTTATCTCAAAAAACTAAAAATTCTACCTAGGAAGTCTCAGGACTCCTAATGTGTGTTCTGGCATCTCAAAATAATATTCTAGTATTATGCTTAAAACACATACTTCTGTAGTGAATTAATGAAGAGGTTCTATATTGGCACTGTCCAATCATAAAGAAATCAATCAAGAGGTGCTAATTTTGTTCTCAAAAACTGAAGGTATGTCTTGTGGGTAGATATATCTGAGAAAAATCCACTGTAAATATAAAAGGGTATATTTAACCATTACCTAATGCTCTTCTTTAGTTCCAAAAGATTCATATCTCACATCTAATTTGGTGTCAGCACTAAAGTAACTCATTTTTAACCACATGTATACATGCCTCTTAACTTTGCCTCTGCAGGAATTGCCTCAGTGATTTGAGGAGGGAACTAGCATGTAGCCTTGAATAGTTTATAACCGACACTGATGATCATATAATGTGAAAGAAAAGTAGCCTGAAAAATAGCCATGTGTGGTTAGTGGCAACCACTGGATGGTTTTTGAAGAATAATGATCATGCCAGGAGTCTTTTATTCATCCAAACAATAATCAGAGACAGCCTTGCCAGTGTCCTGGAGAAGGAAATGGCAACCCACTCCAGTATTCTTGCCTAGAGAATCCCATGGACAGAGGAGCCTGGCGGGCTACAGTCCACGGGGTCGCAAAGAGTCAGACACGACTGAGCGACTTTCACTTCCCTTTTGCCAGTGTCACTAGGCTGGCCTACAGTTGCCAGGCCAAGGAGACAACAACCGAGTGAATGCTGCAAAAAAATAGGCAGACTCACAGATACACAGAACAGGCTAGCTGTTACCAGTGGGGAGAGGGAAGTGGGGAGGGGCAAAATAGGAGCAGTGGAGTAAGAGGAAGAAACTATCAGGTATAAAATAAGATACAAGGATGGGCTTCCCTGGTGACTCAGATGCTAAAGAATCTGCCTGCAATGCGGGAAACCTGGGTTCGATCCCTGGGTTGGGAAGATACCCTGGAGAAGGGCATGGCAACCCACTCCAGTATTCTTGCCTGGAGAATCCCCATGGACAGAAGAGCATGATGGGCTATAGACTTTAAGACTGTGAATCACTATATTGTACAGTTCAATTCAGTTCAGTTGCTCAGTCATGTCCAACTCTTTGTAACCCCATGGGCTGCAGCATACCAGGCCTCCCTGTCCATCACCAACTCCCAGAGTTTACCCAAACTCATGTCCATTGAGTCGGTGATGCCACCCAACCATCTCATCCTCTATTGTCCCCTTATCCTCCCACCTTCAATCTTTCCCAGCATCAGGGTCTTTTCAAATGAGTCAGTTCTTTGCATCAGGTGGCCAAAGTATTGGAATTTCAGCTTCAACATCAGCTCTTCCAATGAACACTTGGGGCTGATCTCCTTTAGGATGGACTGGTTGGATCTTCTTGCAGTCCAAGGGACTCTCAAGAGTCTTGTCCAACACCACAGTTCAAAAGCATCAATTCTTCAGCGCTCAGCTTTCTTTATAGTCCAACTCTCACATCCATACATGACTACTGGAAAAGCCATAGCTTTGACTAGACGGACTTTTGTTGGCAAAGTAATGTCTCTGCTTTTTAATATGCTGTCTAGGTTGGTCACAACTTTCCTTCTAAGGAGTAAGCGTCTTTTAATTTCATGGCTACAGTCACCATCTGCAGTGATTTTGGAGCCCCCCAAAATAAAGTCTGCCACTGTTTCCACTGTTTGCCCATCTCTTTGTCATGAAGTGACACCTGTAACTTATTTAAAATTGCACAGCAACTATACCTCAAAATAAAATATTTCAAAAATAAGAATTCACATAAGAGAAGATAAAGCATGGAAGAGTGAGAGGTGTACTGAACACATCTGCATTTCAGCTTTGGCTCTGCCATTTCACTAGCTGGGGTCTCTGGACCTTCAATTTCCTCATCCCTAAAATGGGAGAGATAATGCTAAATCTGAACGTGCATGAGGTTTTGGCGCAGGAAAACTGCCACAGGGTAGTTGTTTTGCTAACGGTAGCTAATATTAAGTTATTTTCTGCATTAATTATAATTACTTTGAAGTTATTAAACACACTGTTCCACACAGGATTGTAATGAAGATTGAAAAAGACATGATGAAAAACACTTAACTGGGTATCTGACACACAGAACCTGACCGCTCATCATTAATTCCATGATATCACTCAACAATTCTCTTATTTCTTCCCCGCAGCAGCAGAAGGGCACTGTGGTTTCTTACCTGGGGCACATTTCACCTGCCTTCTGCTGGATGCTGTATTACTTAAGGTGCCTCTGCTCTCCAGGTAATTATATGTTTCTCAACTACCATGTTTTGTGAAACAGTGTTTTTTCTTCCTAGTTTTGAATTACCCAGAATTTTAAATTGTCCATCTGATAGTCTTTTGCAATATTTAATATAACAGCTGTAGGCTGAAGCAAATACTGAGTTCAGACATGGATCGCAACAGGAATGATGCCTTCCTTGGCTCAAAGATACAGATAGTTGCCTGGTGAAAGGAATGGTACCTACCAAGACTAGATTGCAGGAGAAAGTATTCAAGGCTTCTGGACTGTCAGACCAGACTCAACCTAAGGCCTCAGTCAGAGAGATCAGCTGTGTCTGGGCACACCCTGACTACTTGGACACCAGGGATGCTCCCTGGTGGGAGACATTCGTGTGCCATATGAATTTGCATGCACATGTGTATGTGTTAAAGAGCAAAAAGCCTACAGGTAAGAGTGGTAACTATCTGGGCACAGACCATCTGTATCCCTCATTAGGCACACAGAGGAAGAGAAAATTCTCCCTTTCAGGTCACTGGAATCCTTCCTGCTCACTTCTATGTGGGAAACACTAAGATTAGAAGGTGCAAGAGCAAGATTGATAAGGCTTAGACTAGACATTCTGTACAGGACAAATGACGATGACTTCTGTCCCCATCGTTAGCCCCAACATGAGTGGCTGAGAAGGCGGTTTTGTGCAGCAGAAGCTGTGGAACAGCCTGGCCCACCCCAAAAGGTATCCGTCCTTCCACTTCACTAGGAGAGGTGGCACATGAGAGCCAGAACAGATGCAACAAATGACACAGGTACCTCTGAACAACCACGCAAATATTTTGGAGGAGACAGACTAGGAGACTAGAGTGCCCACTGGTCTGGCAGATTGCTTTCAAAACCACTTCCGTGTGTGTACTGATGCAAATGACACCTGGTTTGCACTCAAAAGTGCAGGTCCCCTGACATACCTGTTGCCTATTTCCATCCTTTTCCTCTAATTGTTTCTTCATCTTTATTCCTCTAAACATTTCAGCAAGCACAACATAACAGTTCTCTATAGCCTGTCTTTTAGAACTTTTATCTCCAAAATAACTCTTAACCCAATGCCGTACATTAGAGGTGGGCAAACTGTGCCCACCCCCCTCCCACCCAGACTAAATCCAGCCAGTCTCCTGATTTTGTGAATTACATCTTTTGGAACACAGCCACACCTCTCTGAGTAGGTCTTATCGATGGCTCTTCTCATGCTACAGTAGCGGAGTTGAATACAGAGGCACTGATGGACAGACCCTAAAGCTTAGAGTGTTTATACTGGCCCTTTACAGACAGTCAGGGGACCCCTGCTGTGCAGGAACAGGAGATTGAGTATGTATATATTTAAAAATTTAACACTTGCTCAAAGCTATTTCTAAACGCACAGAAAAAAACAAATTCTTCCTCGGGAATGAGTTCTCAGATTTACACTATCTTAACACTAAAGAGAATCATCTGGATAAACATCAAGGTCCTACTGAATAGCCCAGGGAACTATATTCAATATCATGTGATAAACATAATAGAAAAGAATATAAAAATACTATATTTATGTATGTGTGTATATATGTGTGTGTGTGTGTATATATACATAATTTGGTTTATATATATAAACCAAATCACTTAGCTATACATCAGAAATTAGCACAACACTGTAAACTAACTGTACTTCAATAAAATACATTAAAAAACAGAGTCTTCTTGGTTTTTTTAATACCAACTAGTCAGTTTAATGTGGAGGATTACCAGTGTTTACAGACCAAGCAGACCTGTACTTAATATTAACAAGCTGCTCTCAATACATAACTTCATGTTTATTGTTATCTTTTAAGACATCTGGGAATTACATTTAAAGAAAAAAATCTTTAAACATAAATCAAAAGAAAGCTTGATGGTATGATAATTTTCTGTTGAAGCAGATACTTCATTAAGGGACAGTGGTAAGAAATGTTGCATGTTTTAGTAACATTTTGCAACAGGTTCCCTTGTTTTATAAACATGCACTAAGGTTTGGTTCTTGCTTGAGATAGCAGTATTCAAAACAAAACCACAAAAAATTTAGTTTAATTCAGGAATAGTGGACTGAGGCTGTGCAGAGAGTTTTCAGTCCTGATTTGGGTTTTGAATGGGATCTTAATAAATCAAGAGGAAGCACATGGATTTTCTCATTTACTGCCACTAACTGCTGGTGATCAGCACACTGGGATGGCTGGCTGCTCTGAGCCATCTTCCTCAGTATTTTCTAATCTTCCAACAGGGAAACACGAACATAAATAATCATCCTGTCTTGCCTAATACATGGAAATAAATACACCAGCGTCTCCTTGCCTGGGAAGATGAACTTTCAGGTTGTTTCCTTGCAAATCAGAACCCCACTGCGTCAAACTATTCAGATTTCATAAACTGTACCAAACCCAAGGCAGCCTGACTCTGAGAAGGCTGCTTTAACTGTTCAGTGATGTCTCAGGACAATATGAAACCATTTTTAAAAACCTAAACAAATGGTAAACACCAAATCAGTTTTTCAATGATATGACATCTCGCAAGATGTTTGTATTTACCTAACTGAATGTGGTTAGGCACTATAGACTGTATTTACAAAAAAATCTAAATAAAGTTCATGGCTGCCAAGACTCTGTGTTTTATTTTCTGAATGAGCAAGCTAAGAGGGAATACAATGTTAAGCTACTCTAAGACACATAAAAAAAGAGAGCAAGGCAAAAACGATCCTATGGTACTTAAAGCAGAATACTAAAACTCCTCTTGAAAATCGGAGTTAAATGAATAATGAACACTTAAGACCTTTTTTTCCCCTCTAATAAAGATTTTCTGAGGCTGGCTAAATTTTGAATGCCTTATTCAAGAGCAGATATATACAATCTGGGATGAAATAGTTGCTTTTAGAAAAAGGAAAAGGAAAAGTGAATATATAATTCATAGTCAGATATTTAACAAAAAATTTAGGAATAGATATATTGAGAACATTTCTAGTTGATTTTCATTTCATCAGTTTTATATCATCTGAGTTCTTTATTTAGAAACTAGTTTTTGTGGTAGTCAAATGGCTTCTGTATGAAGAATCCATCAATGCCCCTTTGGTGAGGTATCGCATCCTTCATACACCCATGCGTGGCTCCCCCCAACACGGAGCCCTCGACACGTGCTCTCTAGCTCAGGTATCCTGAATGTCACCATTAAATGCAATGTGCATGCTCACCTGTTTGATTCTAGGAACATCCCTGCCTGCCTACAACATATCTGATAGTTCCTGATCTGGGGCATGGAAGGTGGGTTGGAAATCTTGAACTGCGTTGTCTGTAAGATGTTTTTAATTAAAATTTCTATCATGTTAACACTCTTTTCACTGTCTCTTGTCTCTTAACTCCTTTTACCAAAAGCAGCTGACTACACACTACATTACTGGTAAACTTTAAGACCTTGAAATTCACCTTCAAGCATTTCTTGGTCAGTTAGAAAGAGGATTCAGGACCCATTGTTATTGGGAATATTGTTATTCCTTTTCCCATTAGTTCAATAATTATTTTATCTACTAAGTCTGTTATTTGGGGCAACAATAAACAAGGCTTTTATAATATAAAAAAGAAATAAGATACAATGATCACTGTCCTCAAGAATCTCACAAAAGGATCAAGTTCATGTTAACAAATGAGTTATACTGAATGAACCATGTTGTAAAATCTAAGTGACAGAAATGTGGTGTTTGTGTGAGCCAAGCTGCTTCAATCATGTCTGACTCTTCGGGACTCTATGAACTGTAAGTAGCCCACCATACTCCTCTGTCCATGGGATTCTCCAGGCAAGAATACCAGAGTGGGTTGCCATGCCCTCCTTCAGGGGATCTTCCCGACTCAGAGATATAACCCAGGTCTCTTACATCTACCTGCCCTGGTAGGCAGGTTTTACCACTAGCACCACCAAGTAATAGAAATGTGGTATTCAGCATTATTTAAACAGGTTACAGGACTTCCCTGGTGGCTCAGACAGTAAAGCGTCTGTCTACAATGTGGGGGACCTGGTTCAATCCCTGGGTTGGGAAGATCCCCTGGAGAAGGAAACGACAATCCACTCCAGGACTATTGCGTGGAAAATCCCATGGACAGAGGAGCCTGATAGGCTACAGTACATGAGTTTGCAAAGAGTCGGACACGACTGAGTGACTTCACTTTCTTTCTAAACAGGTTACATGGGCTTCCCTGGTGGCTCAGTGGTAAAGAATCTGTGTGCTATGCAGGAGACGTGGGTTCGATCCCTGGAGGAGGGCATGGCAACCCACTCCAGTAGTCTTGCCTGGAGAATCCCATGGACAGAGGAGCTTGGTGAGCTGCAGTCCACAGGGTCACACAGAGTCGGACGCAACTGAAGTGACTAAGCAGCAGCAGCAACAAACAGATCACATAAGTAAACACTCCAGAGCTCACATAGTTCATTTCACATCTTGATCATGACGACTTGCTGTCTTTTCTTGCCTAGGTTTCTCTGTGATATCAAAAGGCTAACTAGTTATTCTAAGTCTGTAGCAGATTCAGAGGCTGTAATCCCGACCACCATGGTGTTTCAGGAGTCAAATTGAGCCCACTCCCCTGAGAAAGATTCATATTTCATTTTCAGAGGATGAGGCCACACTGCAGCTTCCTAATTTCTTGTGAGCACCTCAAAGACCGTGTCTCACGCTTTGTGCAATTTTCCGTTCCCAGTATCCTGGACTGTGCTTAGCATTACCAATATTTTGTAGTTCAACAATGTCAGCTACTTCCCACGTCACCATTGCCAAACTTCCCATTTATCATTAAAATCTCCAGGAGAAGAGTCACGTGGAATATTACAAAATACAGTGGAATAGGATACAAGGGCAGCGGCTGTAACTTCCCGCAAAATGTTACTAAAACAACCTCTCCTGCTTTTCTATAAGTTTGCAAGAAAAAGGAAACGGGCCCTTCAGAGAGAAAACGGAAAATTTCTGAACACAAACCACCTCAAAGTTCTCTTTGCTTCGATCTTTACCACTCAAACATAGGTTACAGAGGTTCTTACCGTCCAGCATTCAGAGGTGGATGCATCACCTTGGCAAAGGTTATACAGATTTGATACAGAGGTTCCTGGGTTCAATTCCTGCTCAGGAAGATGCCCTGGGGGAAGAAATGGCAACCCACTCCACTATTCTTGCCTGGAGAATCCCATGGACAGAGAAGCCTGGCGGACTACAGTCCAAGGCTTACAAAGAATTGGACACAACTTGTCAACTAAGTAGCCGCAGAGGTTCTTACTGTCCATAGGTGGACTTATCACCTTGATAAAGGTTATTTAGGTTCCTACAGGGCTTCCCTGATAGCTCAGTTGGTAAAGAATCTGCCTGCAATGCAGGAGACCCCAGTTTGATTCTTGGGTTGGGAAGATCCGCTAGAGAAGAGAAAGGCTACCCACTGCAGTATTCTAGGGCTTCCCTCCTGGCTCAGCTGATAAAGAATCTGCCTGCAATGCAGGAGACCTGGGTTTGATCCCTGAGTTGGGAAGAGACCCTGGAGAAGGGAAAGGCTACCCACTCCAATATTCTGGCCTGGAGAATCCTAAAGACTGTTTAGTCCGTGGGTAGCAAATAGTTGGACACGACTGGGCAATTTTCACTTTGACTTTCACAGGTATGTGAGTGATCGCATTCATTATAGCATCCACAGTGCTCCCTGGGACTCGTGACTGGGCCAGCAGAGGTCGCTGTAGGCTGAGAATTGACAGGGTGTCATCACCAGGCAACAAGGGAATGAGAACGGGTTCACAGGTCACTTCCTTTCAAGTGGAAAATGACTAATAACTATGTTCCTGTGGGCTGGACAGAAACATACTTCAGTGATTCCTTAAGGATTAATTTCTCATGATAAATGTAATTGTCTAAAATAATAGTGGGGAAAACCTATCATTCTAAGTGCAATACCCAGAGAATGAGTGGGTAATAGCTGCCCATTTAAAAAGGACAAAGGAATCAAAAGGAGTGGCCAGTATACCTTTAGCAATTCAACAGCTGCAGAAAGAACCTGTCGAATGTCTTCTCACACCTGGAGGTCACACACAGAAGATCTACCTATTTGATTTGTTTATGATGGGGCACAGAACAAAATATGATCTACCAGAAGAGGAAAAAAAAAATTAGCACATTCAATCTTTGGAGAAAATTAGCCTGGACTTGGGCTACTCAGGTGGTGCTAATGGTAAAGAACCTGCTTGCCAATGCAGGAGACGTAAGAAATATGGGTTCAATCCCTGGGTCAGGAAGATCTCCTGGAGGAGGGCATGGCAACCCACTCCAGTGTTCTTGCCTGAAAAATCCCATGGACTGAGGAGCCTGGTGGGCTACAGTCCATCAGGTCACACAGAGTCAGACATGACTGAAGCAACTCAGCACATAGGCACCCAGCCTGGGATTGACTGAAACTCTGAAACTCAACTGGGGGACTTATTTAAACTAAGAGTTTGAAGAAATCATAGGGTTTTTTAAATCCCCTAATTTATCTAATGGTTGTGGCAATTAAAGAATGACTATTTTTTTGTTATCATTCAATTTCTTGTCTATGGACCTGAGATTGTTGATAAACGTTTGAAGAAATCCTTATATTCATTGTATGACATAACTACCGTGGCTTTAAAAAAGAAAAAAAATTGCAGTCAAGAAAGCTATTTTTTCTTAGCGCACTATATTTCAAATGACCACTATGAATTCTATAAAAAAGAAAGGCCACAGGCCAGAGTGTAATCAATATGGGTTCTACGCTGACAACTGTGCAAAGCTCAGAGCCCGCCAAAGAGAATTTCTCAGTCTCTGGGATCTCTCTCTCAGAGCCAGTGACCAAGGCTCCATAATAGGCCAACGCTGGAAAAATACAAACACTCTCAGAATAAATGGTAAGGATGTTTCAAGAAAACACAGTAACTCTTTACAATGGGAAGGATGTTTTGGACCTGGATGGGACGATTAAACGTTGTGTATCTGTGTCAGGGAGAGAAGGAAACTGTTGTTTTGTTTTCCATTTCCCTAGGGAGGGCTGCAGAAGTTAGGAGAAATTTTTGCGAAAGGAAAAGTTAAGGCAAGGGGATTCAGTGGGAGTCAGGTGTAGCCCGGGACAGTGGCAAGAGACGAGGTGACAATCCCTGGATTCCTGAGAAACGACCTGCTGGAGAAAAGTAACGGCGTGGTTGACAATGAATGGCAGGACAGTAAAATATCCAGGGAAGTGACATGTCAATATTTAAGAGCAGACAACCTGTGACCCACGGTCAAGAGCAAAAGAAACGCCCCCTGTGACAACCAGGTTCTGAATCCCCTGCTCGACTCTGCGAACAGCCATTACCCCTCCTAGTCTAAAGCTTCAATCCCTGTGTCTCTAATAATTTCCATCTTAACCTCAGCTTGACAACCGGAGGCCCATACTCTGTGCGTCTGACCTTATCTTTCTTGAAGCTGTCAGCTACAAATTGGCACTTGCCATCTACCTCCACAAGGATTCAATCATGTGCTGCTGCAGTGGCTGGTTTTCAACAACATTTAAAAGAAGTTCACGGTGGAGAGCAGAAATGATGGGCTCTGTGCTCCAGGAAAAACTGGCAGAACTGGACTTCACATAGTCAGATATTTTCAAGAGGAAACTGTGTGAGCCCAATTCTTGTATCTCTTCATATCTGTGCTCAGTCTCTCAGCCCCATCCAACTCTTTGCGACCCCAAGGATTATAGCTCGCCAGGCTTCTCTGTCCATTCCAGGCACGGATACTGGAGTGGGTTGCCATTTTCTCCTCCAGGGAATCTTCCTGACCCACAGATCAAACCCACATCTCCTGTGTCTCCTGCACTGGTAGGTAGATTCTTGACCACTGAGCCACCTGGAAAGCCCCATCTCCTCATATGCAGACAAGCACCAAAATCCTTCATGGTGACAAATGCACCTCATTACTAGCAGAAACCTTTGCGAGACTAGTAGTAACCTTCTGCAAAAAATATGTGCTTGATTGCATGAACTCCCCCTTCACCAAAATCACATATTTACTGATCTTCTCCCTACCACTTGAGAGAAATTTCTCACGGCTATCTGAAATGCAGTCTCCTGGACTACAGTCCTCATTTTGCCCCAAATAAAACAACTTGCAGTTCTAATGTTGTGCAGTTTTTTAAAAGTCAGCAAAGCCTTTGCTTCACCTTGATTATGATCTCCCTATTTTACACCCTGTCTGGAAATCTGATTTCAACTTGTATTTCTTTCTTTCTCTTAATAGCTTTGCCTTTGTTATCTTGACTGGGCATAGTATATCCCACTTTGAGTAGGGTCATAGCAATGAGAAGAAGATCTGATACTTTTCTCCCTTTAGGTTATAAAAGAAGTCATGGGCCTGATTCAAAAAGCCATAAAAATCATGAGGGAAAACACACCGTATGATGGAAAGTCAATCTTCTCAGTGTTGAATTAAAGTAAGAAAAATAATGAGGAGAAGATTTCTATATGTAAGCTTAAGAAGCCTAATGAGGAGCATTTTTTCTATTTTTTTCTTTTCTATTTCATTTGTTCATTCCTTTAATTAATTTTAATTGGATACTTACAACATGACAGGCAACAGTCTAAATTCTGCAGATGTATAAGATAGATGACAATAACTGAGATAATAATTAATTTAAGATATATACAAATATGATTTTAAAAAAGCATCATTATATAACAACAAAAACAACAAATTTAGTTGCACTATTTTTGCTGTATTTTACACCTGATGTTTGAGAACAAAACTTACTCCTTCATCCACCTGGATAATTCCTACTTGAATTTCTGGCAAGAGATCAAACATCATTTTCTCAATGAAGTGTATTTATCCTTACTCCACACACAGTTAGCAGCTCCTTAATCAGGTAACTCTGCAAAACTCCTCAGGCACATGTTAGAATCCCAGTAAATGATAGTTTCTGGTCCCTCCCTAATTATTCTCTGACAGTACCATGCAGTAGAAGCCAAATGAATAGATAACACCAAAAATATGTTTATTTGGTAAGGTATCTTACATTCAGGCTACAGTCCAATTGTTGTGCCTAAGTATAAATTCTATATATACAAATCACTCTCGAAATTTTCACTAAATCACACATAATATATATATATATATGTATATAAATATATACATATATATATAAATACTGTATACATGGTTTTCTGTACACACATATAGATCCATCAACTCATTATTAATTGACTTTCTATGGCCTGCAGGTAATCTTTCATTGTCTATCCTAAGAAAGTCAAGAATAACATCACTCTCCTCTTTCCCAGCTGTTTAGGCAAGAAACTTTATTTTCTTTTCTACAGCCTGGGAAATTTTAAAGTCATGTGCACATTTATCTCATAGCTTAAGCATATCTACAATAAGTTTTTCAGATTTCACTGCATTTACTGTTAGGGTACATGCTTATAGAGTGGAGTTCAAAGTCAAGTGGTCTGCTTAATTAGATAGGTTTTCTTTTACCCCCTTTCTTTCAGTGGGCATATAGTTAAATTCACTTAAGTTCAATGCTCCTATGAGATAAATTCCCCCTACACTTTTCTTGTTACATTACTCTTCCAAATTCATTTAACCACTGATGTCATTTATATTTACCCAAATGTCAGCCTTTTAGTTGCTTACATGGGAGGACACTCGCATTCCTTCAGTCTTCTGGGGGTATTACTTAAAATACACAGAAATCTATAACCCAAAAGAAGAAGCCCCAGAAATTGCCCTAATTCATTCTGTATTCATAATATTGTCTATTTTCTGATGCCACACTCTTTTGGTAGAGTCTATTTAAAATTCCTCTTTGCTAGCACAGGCAGCAAAGAACGATAATTACAGATTGCAATGTACTTTTGGCGTTGAGCCCAGCTGAAACAGAATGAAGAAGGAAGGAAGCACTTTCTCTTTCTTCACTCAGATCCAAGAGACACAAGCTAGCTAGTGGATAAATAAAAGAGTAAAGACGATATTTCCAATAAGTGGAAGGAAACATGTTGAAAGCCTGTAGATACTTATACAACCATTAGTATATATATGCACTAAATAGATTCTAATGAAGGGCCATGCATAACATCTCTGCTGGGATGTCTAACCAAGTTAAATCACTACATTTCTGAATATCAAGACTGTATAGAAAGCAAAACAAACAAAGGAGAAAGTTAAAAATATCCTTTAAAAACTTGTATTACAGCTTTGTCTCAGCTAGAAGATAAATGACCTCCCGGATCTATTTCATTTTCAAAATAATTTGGGCTGGGATTGGGTATATGTGCTGGATTTGGAGGAGGAAAGCTATCCGTAGAAAGAAAGACCCACACTTAATAAGAAGGGATAGAAACCTATCAATCATGGCTTGTGTTCCATAGTGTGTGAATTATCAACCTATCAGCTACCGACTATTTACTGAGATGACTAATATATTTAACAGCAAGTAGCCACTTTAACTGCCAAAGGCAATGTGTTGAGAAATCTCCATCAGATTTCTCTCTCATATTCTACACTACATAAATTGACCTGCTAATAGAAAACAAAACCAAAACTAAATATTAAATGCAAAAAAAATCATTCCAAGTTCCATAGATCTGTTTCAACAAAGAATAGTGAAGGAATAATGCATTTGCAGATAATAAATATAACATGTTTTAAAAATTATTTCTAGAGTTCCCCTAAAATGTGTTGCTGTTTAATGTCTAAGTTGTGTCTGACTCTTTGTGACCCCATGGACCCCAGGCTCCTTTGTCTTCCACTATCTTCTGGAGTTTGCTCAAATTCATGTCATTGAGTCATGATGCTATCTAATCATCTCAACCTCTATAGAATAGACTGCCAACTAAAAATTGGCTCTTGCCACCTGCCTCTACAAGGGTTAGATCACTAACCACTGTAGACACTGACCTTCAACACATCTGAAATGACTGTCTCCTGCACTATAGTTCTCATTCTTGCCCAAGTAAAACTTAACTCAAAACCCCCAAGTTCTGCATTTTTTTTTCAGTTTACAGCACACTTCTGTAATAGTCTTACTTCAATAATATTGGATAAAATTTTCATACTTAAAATTGCTTGTTAACTTAACACAATAATAATACTCTTTGCCTGGTTCACCCTGGGGAATGACTATGATTCAAGTAGCTCAAAGTTTACAAAAAATACACTTCTGATTGAGAAACAAGATTTTTTTCCCCCTAGTGTCTTTGCTTTTTCTATAGGAATAGGACACTGAGTGACTAACATATTCAGACACTTTTATGTGATATATAGATCTCTGTGCCAAGAAAATTCCAAACTTTTACTTTTGAAGTAAAAGTCCTACAACTATGTGGATAAATAGGCTTAAGTTTCTAGGACTATGTGTAGAACTTAGCAAAAGCCGATGGATATTACCAGCCATTAAAAGCAAATACCTCTTGGCAACATCACCAAGTAATCAAGAGTTGAATAGGGGTCCGGTGAGAGAACACAGCGGGCTGTGAGCCAACAAGAGATATGAGTAAGGCTGTGGTAGCCGTTTGTTGAAGTGGGACACCGTATTTTGTCAGAGCAAGAAATCACTTGTTACCAAGTCCAAGCTCACAATGCTCATCACGCAAGAGTCCAACGAATCCAAGAGACGAGTTGCTGAGGCAGGGAATACAATTTTATCTGGAAAGCACGCTGACCAAGAAGATGGCAGACTCATGTCTCAAAATAGCAGTCTTGTAGGGGTCTGGATTTCAGGCCCTTTTATGGACCAGAGATGGGGGAAGGTGAGGAAACTAAGTAAAAAGGCCATTTCAACTTGCAAACGTCTCCTAGAATGACAAGCCTCAGGCAGGGGGATGTGTTAATTTCTACTGTCCTGCTGTCTACAGGCAGACTGGGTTCTGAACAATGGCACTTTAGCTTAACAGTCAGGCAGAGAGGCAGGATTCTGTGAAGTAGGCCTTTATATATGATTATAATAACAAAATCGGCAAAAAACAAGGGGTAAAGACAAAGATTAAAGAGTAAAGGCAGTGATCAAAACCATCCCCAAGAAAAAGAAATGCAAAAAGGCAAAATGGTTGTCTGAGGAGGCCTTAAAAATAGCTGAGAAAAGAAGAGAAGCAAAAGGCAAAGGAGAAAAGGAAAGATATACCCATCTAAATGCAGAGTTCCAAAGAACTGCAAGGAGAGATAAGAAAGCCTTCCTCAGCCATCAATGCAAAGAAATAGAGGGAAACAATAGAATGAGAAAGATGAGAGATCTCTTCAAGAAAATTAGAGATACCAAGGGAACATTTCATGCAAAGATGGGCTCGATAAAGGACAGAAATGGTATGGACCTAACAAGCAGAAGATATTAAGAAGAGGTGGCAAGAATACACAGAAGAACTACATGGAAAAGATCTTAATTACCCAGATAACCACAATGGTGTGAGCACTCACCTAGAGCCAGTCATCTTGGAGCAAAAAGTCAAGTGGGCCTTAGGAAGCATCACTAGAAAGCTAGTGGAGGTGATAGAATTCCAGCTGAACTATTTCAAATCCTAAAATAAGATGATGTGAAAGTGTTGCATTCAATACGGCAGCAAATTTGGAAAACTCAGCAGTGGCCACAGGACTGGAAAAGGTCAGTTTTCATTTTAATCCCAAAAAAGGGCAATGCCAAAGAACACCACTAACATTATTTGGATGCTGAATAAAGTTGTATAACATCAGGTGGCAGGTCTACCCACAAAAACAGAATTCTCAATCATGGTTAAATTACCAGGAGATTTAAAAATCTCCAATTTTGTTTTGGTCAGCAAAAGTCTGGCAATCCCTTCGTCAGTCCTTGGACTGACACTGGAGAGCTTAGTATGACAAGGTGGTACTACAAATTAGTAAAGCCTTAATGGACTATTTAGTAAATGTTTCCGTGACAGTTTAATATGTACAGATAAAAAAATAAAGCTAGGCCTGTATTTTGCATCATATACTAAAATAAATTCAGGTGAATTAAAGTTGTATAAGTGGTGTTTTTAAATTTGAGAAGAAAACAGTGTCTTTTTGATATTCGAGCAGAGGATTTTTCTTGTGAGCAGTAACACACATCATAAAAGAAAATACTGATCAATTACACTAAAAAAACTTTTGCATTGATAAAACAAGTAGAAACATTCTGAAAAGACAAGACAAAGGTTGGAAAAAAAAAACATTTTGAAGTCCATTAGATCCACCAGTTATAACAGCAAAGTATCTTTTATGAGGGAAGTAATCTTTCTGTCAAGCTACTGATTGATTAAACAGTTCTCTTTCAGATGTAAAATTTTTTATGTAAGGAAGTATGCCTTCTTTTTCTTTCCATACATATAATTTTTTGCCTCTTTCAAGTCACTTGAAAACATATACAAAGACTGTTTCCATCTATGCACTCTTTCCAAGTTTAAGGAGCCATCGTTAGCATAGCATTTTCATTACATTGGTCAAAATCATTCTGCTCCAACAAAGCATACATTTCAAAATGTAAAATGTGCCCCCAAAAGTAAGATGTGTCCACTGTGTGTCCCATCAATGCAACGTCCTAATTTTAGAAAAAAAAAATAACAATTACCCTTAATGCCATTTTATTAAATGCTAGAAGAAACCATTATATGTTGGATTATAAGTTAATGAAATTTTATTGCAAAGGCATATAAATGCAAGAATAAAATTTCAAAGCAGGAAACAAGATTACAAAGCCTCTCCCTATCAGTGCAGCTATTTAAGAAAAAAACAAATGAAATAATAATTGATCTTACTTGGAATGTTTAATAACATATCACATGGCAGCATCATAATAGTTGATTCTCTAAAAGTAGTGACAAAAACTAGAAAGAATATATAGGCAAAACTACTGGTCTTCCGTGACATTTCCATATGTGTGATACGGGGCAAGAAGGTTCCTGGTAGATTCATCTCCTACAGCTAGTAACAAAGCCGTCCCTTCAAAATGACATTGATAATTCTTATACTTTACCACTGATATGGACATTAGTGATGAAGTGTTTTAGCTATTTTTAAAACATATAACCAAGAGACAGATTGTTTCAGCCCTCAAAACTGCCTCTGAGCAGGTTACTGAATTCAATTAATGCCAATGCAAACAGTTGGGCAGTCATGTCTATACTAATATTTATATTTCACTTAATATTTTGAAGCTTTTGATATGATTATGATTGTTAGTTTATTCATTTTTTTGTATCCTGAAGATATCTTTTTCACAGTCACTCTTCTGTCATGTGGTGACTTTAATACCACAGCTGAGACTGTTAGTCTATTCAGCATTTGCTAGCTTTTTTTCAGTACCATACTAGGCGTGGAGAATGAAGAAATGAATATGACATTTTTATATTCAACAAGTTCACAGCCATTTTGGGGCAAGGGAAAATGCAGTTAATAAAGATTTTTGTTTAGCAGGGAATATACTTTTTGATCACATATGATGTACAAGGCATTGCTTTATACATTAGAACATAATTTCTCATCTTTATTATAAACATTTATCCTCTAGTTTCTAGAAAAGAAAAAATAAATAAATAATAGCATTTATTGACTGAATACCAAACACCAGAATTTTATACAGAACTCTGTGCTTTATTTTGTTTTACCTATCCAACAATCCTCTAAAACAGTGTTCCTATCACATTCTCTTTAAACATGAGGATATTCACTTAAGTTAATGTATCAGTCAAACTTCTCCAGAGAGACAGAACCAATAATAATTCTGGTCCAAAGGCTGGAGAACTCACGGTGAAGGAAAAACCAATGCCTCAGCTCAAAGACCATGAGGCAGGAAGAATCTTCTCATACTTGGGTAGTTCAGGGGTTTGGTTCTACCCAGGCCTACCTAGGAGAATGCGGCGACAAACGGTGAGATGGTTGGATGGCATCACTGGCTCAAAGGACATGAGTTTGAGCAAGCTCTGGGAGATACTGAAGGACAGGGAAGCCTGAGCACGCTGTCGTCCATGGGGTTACAGAGTGTTGGATGTGACTTAGTGACTAAACAGCCACAGCAAGGCCTTTATTAGGGAGGGCAATCTGCTTCATTCAGTCTAACAATTTAAATGTTAATTTCATCCAAAAAACAAAAACAAAACCCTTGCAGAAACACTCATATTGGTTCAAATATCTGGGTCCCCTGTAGTCCACTGAAATTGACACACATCACAGTTATTATCTGACGCTCAAAGAGCCAGCCAATGGAGCTTGGAAACAAATCAGAAATCTTGCTCTTAAAAACCACACGAAGGTAGGAACGTACTCTAGGACCCACAGCTAGTGACAGACACATATGTTATTCCAAAGTACATACTCTTTCCAGCATATCATGATGATTCTAACCCTTGAAATAGTATTTGTTCCTTGAGATTTATACTGCCTTGAGCAACAAAAATGTTCATAAGACCAGTTGCACGTGCCTTTATTATCTGTTACTTATTTACTCAGGGCTTCCCAGGAGGTGCTAGTGGTAAAGAACCTACCTTCCGATGCAGGAGACACAAGAGACAGGGGATTTGATCCTTGGGTTGGGAAGATCCCCTGCAGCAGGGCATGACAACCCACTCCCGTACTCTTGCCTGGGAAATCTCATGGACAGAGGAACCTGGTGGGCTACAATCCAGTGGGTCGCAGAGTCAGACACGACTGAAGAGACAGCATACACACACAGGACTGATTTACTCAGATCTAAAGTCATACTGTGGAAAAGGACATGGCAACCCACTCCAGTAATCCTGCCTGGAGAAGTCCATGGGCAGAGGAGGCTGGCAGGCTACAGTCCATGGGATTGCAAAGAGTCAGGTATGACTTAGCAACTATCACTCAAAGTCATACTGACCACTTGTGATGTCTTATTCTTTTCCTACATTCTGCCTTAGCTGAAAGCAACCTTAAGAGATGAAAAATTCTGTGGTCTGTTGACTTACTTCCTAGAGAGTCAACAGAAGTAATTTATATTCCAATGACTATAATCTTAACCACCAACACAGATCAGCCATCCTTCCAGAGAGCAGTCATTTAAGATAAACATATATGCTTGCTTTTCCTTTTAAAGGGTGCTGTGGAGATAAGTCTTTGTAAATTCAGAAATTCTAGAGAATCCACAGAGGAAAAAATGTGGTATTAAAAATAAATCAACTGAACATCTTCAACCTCTATGCTCTTATAAATGCCCTTCCAAAATGGTTAAAAAGGAAAAGGGGCATTTCCTGAATAAAGAATGGTGAAATTACAAATACCCAGGTTAGAAGGTTATTAATCATGCATCCTAAGTCTTTTATTAGCATTTTAAAATAAAGTTAAACCATATATAAATGCCCATGGACAATATAATTGTTCCAGAAAGTTGTTGGATGTACCTGTTGTTATATACAAGCAAAATTTTCCCATGAACTTTGGAAATCTGGTTCATGTGAGCCTTTGATATCTATGAAAAGACCACTGTTAACAACAGTAAGGTAGGTTTTTATCTTTGGGACCTAGTAATGGTGTACTGGACATGAATTTTTGCCAAATTTTCTGCACATATCATCATCAGAGTGTCATTGCTCTTTTCCTCACTTAATAATTAATAAGTGATTGAAAAGAGTGATGTACATTTCAAGTGAGTAAAAAATAATAATGAAAACACTGTACTCATCTCCTTTCCCTTAGAGTCTCTTCATCTTTCTTGTTTCAGCACTTGGACAGGGAGAAACAATAGGAGCCCTCATCAGGTCCTAAGTCACTCAATTCAAGCTAAAGGGGCACGGAACATAACAATTCTCTTCTTTAAAGAATGGATTGGGAAACTGAGGCCTGAACTTCACACAGCTTCAGTCTACTGACTTAACTGTAAAATGAATGAAAAGACAAAACAAGACATTCAGAGGCCTTGGCAGAAATATTTACAATGGACCAATGCAGGTGTATTGCTTGTCTCACTTTTGCCAGAACCTTCGAGAATACGTGTAAGCTGGTAAATTTTAAAAGCAAGCTATGTAAAGGTGAACTGGTGAAAAGGACAGTGGTAATGAAAATCAAAGGTTCTGGACCATTCACGTTTACCAAGCACAGGAGAGAAGCCGGAGGGGAGGCTGAGGCAAAAGCTAAGGACCAGAAAACACTCAAGCATCAAACAGTTCAGAGATGATGAAGGGATAAGACCCAGCAAGAAATGTGATCTGATGGCCACTTCAGAGATGGGGCAACACTCTGGGTGGACGGTTGCACGCATATTAACAATTTAATTTACTTATGTTTTAAGATCATAATAAAATAGTTTGCTAATCTAGGCTTTATATTCTCTGACTGGCTTTTAAAGTCATTTTACCCTTCTTTCTGTATGCTGATAGCAAAGATGGATTCAAAGATGGAGGGAAAAGGAAGCTTTAAAACCTTCACTTGCATGGTTTTTAAAGATTCACCAAGAGGCTCTAGCAATGTATTCTATTAGCTTTTTTTGTTTGCTTGTTTGTTTGTTTTTTAATTTGCAAAGTAATATATTTTAAGCAGTTGGCTATAACCATTGTCTTATTCCTATTTCCTGTCTACCACACTTCCTCTCATGCCTGGTAAATCAGGACTGATCATCCTATCTTCTGGGCCAACATACACAGCATGATGACATGAATTACAGAACCAGAGGCTGTATGATGACAGCCAAAAAGTCCCGTGGGACTTGCAACCATCAGCATGTGCACTGCAAATCAAGAAAGTTCTGTGATGTACAGAGTCATTAGGTAGTCTGTGGACAACGCTTTCAAAAATCAGATGCACAAAGTTGTAATTAAGTATTTGGTTCAATGTCTCATCGAAAAAAGAGTTCTCTTACATTTGCTAATGTAACATATGCAATTATAAACTCAAAAATGCAATTATAAACTCAAAATAACATGCAATTGCTACATTGAAATAAATGGCATATTTTATTAAGCACTTCTGTCATGTAACTACAATGTAAAAACATATTTCAGAATGTTTCCATTTAAAAATTTGGAAAAAAAAAACTTCAATTTCTTGATTAGTCCCTATATAAAGATTATGTTTTCTATCATATTAAAAGTAACCTCAAAGCACTGAAAGAAAGTTCAGGTGCAAAATAAAGGAATAAGAAACAAAGAAACAGATGAACAATAAAATTAACAGAAAGTATTCTGACACTGAGAAACAAATTGCAACAAGAGTTCTCTTACATCAGAGATTGACACAATCTTTAATTTTATTTTTTTCTGTAGAGATACAAACAATGACTATTTTAGAGTTTTCAGACTATACACCCTCTCTGTCACAGGATTCAACTCCATAGTTACAAGGAAAAGTATACACAGGTAACATCCAAAAGGATGCGAGTGACCAATTTGGACTCTGTTTTAGAACATACTAAAAGTAGGACTTCATTAAGAGAAAGAGATGAATAGCAAACAGAAAAATAGGCTCTAAGATATTTTGACAGTCTAAGGAGTAAACCATATGAACATCTTCTTCAAATATACTCTTTGCTCTTTTGATGATCTGCTGGATAGGAAAAAGCAACCCACTCCAATATTTGTGCCTGAAAAATTTCATGGACAAGAGGAGCCTGGTGGGTTCCTGGTGGGTCCATGGGGTCGCAAAGAGTCAGACACAACTGAGCACGCACAGCACTACTACTACTGAATCAACAAAAGATAATATGCATATGCAGCTTATATTATGACACTACAAGGCAACAACAACAAAAAGTTATAAATAAAGATTATTTGATTAATCACCACATCATAAAAGTTTAAATACTCTGGTCTTTCAACATGTGTCTATGAAAGGAACTTGTTAGAAGTGTTCACAATGTTGATAATTATCCTAAAAATTTACAAATTTGTATGAATTTACTAATAATAAGTTGAAAAGGTAAAGGAAAATATTTTAAACTATCAACAATTGAAAAAAAGTAGACATTCTAGGGGAAGTACCAAATTATCTTTTCTCTATATAGAAAATTTTATTAGAAATCATCATAAAAAATTGATAATGACAGGATTGTAGGAATAAATTATAGGAACAAAAGCATTTACAAAGTTGATATTTTTTAAATTTTGTGAACAATTGTGTTTGTCTGCTTTTTAAAAAAATATTCATATGAAATTATTTCCTTTATAAATTAATATTCTTTTAAACCTCACTGTGTATTAGTAATTTTGAATTATTTTTTTCTAACAGAAAGCTCACCAAATTATTAAACTTCTCCAAAACTTGGAGAAGTTTTTATTAAAACTCAATAATTAATCTTTAGATTCTGAATATTTAAGATAAAATTTTAATGTACTTTATATAATACCTGTTATATCAATTCTATATATATATATATATATATATATATAAGTAACTGAGAGTTGTTTTGTTCAAATATGTCATAAAAATAAAATCAGAAAAATAATCATAGAAAATGAACACGGTATTTCCAAGCTTTTGAAAACAACAGAGAGGGAAGAAATAGTTTCTCTGAGCCTTTCTGCATCTGGTAGATTCAGCCTTAGGGCACAGACATGCTTCTAATTCTACAGGGTAGTAAAAAGAGTATATTGAAGTTTAAAAAAAAAAGAAGAGGAAGAAAGAAAGAACAATACGAGTATCATTTTAGTTTTACTGGTATAAAAACCCTCCCAGTGTCTCCCCTTGAATCCAACTTTCCCTGTCCTAAATTAGGAAGAAAGATTTGCTGATTACCTGGCCTTCCCTGGTGGTTATGCTGGTAAAGAATCTGCCTGCAATGCGGGAGACCTGGGTTCAGTCTCTGGGTTGGGAAGATCCCCTGGGGAAGGGAAAGGTTACCCACACCAGTATTCTGGCCTGGAGAATTTCATGGACTTGGACTGTATAGTCCATGGGGGTTGCAAGTAGTCAGACAGGACTGAGTGACTTTCATTTTCACTGGGCATGAAGAGGTTTTATTTAACACAAGGGCAGGGTTGGTGCTGTGGGGACTGTTCAATTACAGACCGAGAAATAGGAGGATTCTTGTATCTCATCTGGATCCATTTTCTTCTGTACACTATGAGGGATTAAATAAAATGGTTTATAATTTTTCTTACATTTCCAACATAGATTCTAAGAAGAGCAGCAATGTCATCCTTAATAGTGTGGAGTTGATTGCAGTTAATTGCAGAAACCCACAGAGACAAGAACTGATCAGCATGAGTCTGAATCTAGCGACTGTGCTAAATACACAGTCCTAATTCTCAGAGAAGAGGCACGGGAGGAGCGCACTAAGTGATTCGCCAAGTGTGGGCAAAGAACAGGGTTTTCAATTAAAGATGTCTCCTAATCCGTCAAAGGAGATGTTTTTGTTGTTCATGCCCCGCCCCGATTTTCTACTTTTTATATGAAGCCAATTCAAGATCTGATGAGCTATAAATACTTGAACCTCAAGAATGTAACTGATTTATCCTGGTGGAGAAACGGATATCCCTGAGCTAAGTCAAGGGAAAAAACCTTACAAAAATCAAGGCTGAAACACTAGCTATGCTTATTTAGTGGCAGGTATATTACACAGGGTTACATTATAACTTAAAAAGTGGCAGTGTCCTATTCTAAGAGTTTCTCTGCTCATCAGTGATCCAGATGCTTTATAAAGAAGGGTACAGAGGATAATAAGTACAGACAAGTTACTTTTTACGAATGGAATTCTCATGTCCATTGCAAATTATCTCCAAAAAAAAAAAACACCTGAGGGCACTTTTCAAATGTCAATGAGACTATACATGATGCTCTGATACAGACATTATGATTTGCACTTTTTTATTTTAAAAGTAGCAGGTATTCACAGGAGAAAAATATAAAAAGACATACCAACAAAAAAGGAAGAAACACAAATGACTTACAATCTCACCATTTTGAGAAACTACTAAATTACTGTGTATAACTGCAAAGTACCACTACGCTTACAAAGATCTATTTCATACATTAATGATTTTGCAAATGTAGGGATATTGTTTTTTGGTATCTTACTTTCTTAACATTGTTCTATTACAGGTATTTTCTCATTTCTTATCATATTTAAAGCTGCACTTTATTTTACTGTATAGTTTTAATCATCTGTAATAATGAACACTGTTTTCATATTACAAACTATGTTACAATAAAAATGTTTCAATGCCATTTAAGAATTTAATCTTTCTTAATAATAAATGTAACACTTCAGTCAAAGTATAAGCCCACTTCAAAGTTGATTCATGCTGCCAAACTGCTTTTGTGGAGATGGCACCTATGAATATTGGCATTAGCCATTCCTCTCAACACACTAAAATAAGTCATTAAATTTTCTCTGAGCCAAGAGGCTGTCATGTTGTTTCATTTACAATTTTTATTATTGATAGATTGAAGGTATATATTTTTTTGGCCACTACTTTGTCATTTTGGTATATTACCTATGCATACTTTAAAATGTTTTTTTCTCCACTGCACTTTTGGCCTTTTTATTATTAAGTTGTGCAAGTTATTTATGTTTTCACTGTTAACTAATGTGTAAAGGAACAGTTAGAACTGGACATGGAACAACAGACTGGTTCCAAATAGGAAAAGGAGTACGTCAAGGCTGTATATTGTCACCCTGCTTATTTAACTTATATGCAGAGTACATCATGAGAAATTCTGGGCTGGATGAAGCACAAGCTGGAATCAAGATTGCCGGAAGAAATGAAATATCTTCATTTCTTCAATACCCTCAGATATGCAGATGACACCACCCTTATGGCAGAAAGTGAAGAAGAACTAAAGAGCCTCTTGATGAAAATGAAAGAGGAGAGTGAAAAAGCTGGCTTAAAACTCAACATTCATAAAACTAAGATCATGGTATCCGGTCCCATCACTTCATGGCAAATAGACGGGGAAACAGTGGAAACAGTGTCAGACTTTATTTTTTGGGGCTCCAAAATCACTGCAGATGGTCACTTCAGGCATGAAATTAAAAGCACTTACTCCTTGGAAGGAAAGTTATGACCAAACTAGATAGCATATTCAAAAGCAGAGACATTACTTTGCCAACAAAGGTCCATCTAGTCAAGGCTATGGTTTTTCCAGTGGTCATGTATGGATGTGAGAGATGGACTATGAAGAAAGCTGAGCACAGAAGAATTGATGCTTTTGAACTGTGGTGTTGGAGAAGTCTTCTGAGAGTCCCTTAGACTGCAAGGAGATCCAACTGGTCCATCCTAAAGGATATCAGTCCTGGGTGTTCATTGGAAGGACTGATGTTGAAGCTGAAACTCCAATACTTTGGCCACTTGATGCAAAGAGCTGACTCATTGGAAAAGACCTGATGCTGGGAAAGATTGATGGTGGGAGGAGAAGGGGACGACAGAGGATGAGATGGCTGGATGGCATCACCAACTCAATGGACATGAGTTTGGGTAAACTCTGGGAGTTGGTGATGGACAGGGAGGCCTGGCGTGCTGCGATTCGTAGGGTAGCAAAGAGTCGGACATGACTGAGCAATGGAACTGAAGTGAACTTAGTCATAACATTTCCAAACATTCGCTCCAGATTCTTTGAATTATGTCCTGTCCTTCAATCACATTCTTCACTGACTCAGTGGACAGGAGTTTGAGCAAACTCCAGAAGATGGTGATGGACAGGGAAGCCTGATGAGCTGCAGTCCATGGAGTTGCAAAGAGTGGGAGACTACTGAGAGAAGGAATAACAACAACAATCATGGAGATTGGTTCTCTTGAACATTAACTGTCCTGAACTTCTTGCAACTCCTTGGCACCTTGCAGTACATCTATATCTATACATTGATATCCATATAGATTACTTTGAATCAATACAACAATATTCAGCCTCATCCTTACCCCTGTCTTCTACCTGTGTCTCCAAATCCTAAGTTTCAGAGGCGGAGGAGAACAGGAAAGTGGGGGAGGGGAGAAGCAAGGAAACAGGACCAAGTCTATCAGTCTGTCAGTGTTCAGCCCCATCGTCACTGTTGCTGAAATGTTATCTGCTACGTTAAATCAGTCATAAATAGAATTATAAGAAAAATACAGTATAAAGTATATCATAATTAAATATAATGTGCATATAATATAACTTAAAAATTATAAATTTAAATTTATAATTTAAATATAATATAAATAAATGTATATTGTGATTATAATACAATATAATACAAATTTTCCAACCAGTCCATTCTAAAGGAGATCAGTCTTGGGTGTTCTTTGGAAGGAATGATGCTAAAGCTGAAACTCCAATACTTTGGCCACCTCATGCGAAGAGTTGACTCATTGGAAAAGACTCTGATCCTGGGAGGGATTGGGGGCAGGAGGAGAAGGGAATGACAGAGGATGAGATGGCTGGATGGCATCACTGACTCGATGGATATGAGTCTGAGTGAACTCCTGGAGTTGGTGATGGACAGGGAGGCGTGGCGTGCTGCGATTCATGGGGTCGCAAAGAGTCGGACACAACTGACGGACTGAACTGAACTGAACTGAACTGATACACAAATTCAGATAATGCAATAGAAACAAATGCCAATATTTCATATAAAAACTTTGTTGAACTCACTAGCTAATATTTATTAGCTATTCTCTTTGTTCTTGAGGATTAATACTTTTTACTTTTTAAAATGTTTTTTTTTTGTTTTTCCTTTATTCCTATATGGGGGAGGCTGCCAATATATATGACTGAAATTACAGAAAGAACAAGATCTTGCAGAAAATTATAAGTCATTGTAAATTTATGGATTTTATTCTAAGTGAAATAAGTCATTGAGATTTGACATGGAATGATTAATGCTTTCAAAAGATTATTCAAGCTATTATGGAGATAAGGTATAACTGGGTGTTCAAAATATAAAAAAGAAAGAACAGTTTGTAGGAAATGAAGTTCAGATGAAACATGATATTGTCTTGAACTAGCTTGTTAGAGATGGAGATAAAGTGGAATCATTTAAGATTCAATTTGACGGTTGAACCAGCAAGCCTTAATAAAGAAATGGAAGTGGGAGGGGAGGAAAAGAGTGATAGGGGTTCCTAGGTTTTTGGTTGAGCATTTGGTGTATTTTACTTGGATAGGAAAAACAAAACAAAACAGTATGTCCTAGGAGAAGTTTATTAAACTTTCTACATCCTCTTTGTACTTCTAGGAGCTCCTGGCACATATGAGTTAATGGTACTTTATTGTATATTTCACTCGTCATCTTCAACTCTTGTTATTGCTCCTTAACAAAGGTCCATCTAGTCAAGGCTATGGTTTTTCCTGTGGTCATGTATGGATGTGAGAGTTGGACTGTGAAGAAGGCTGAGCGCCAAAGAATTGATGCCTTTGAACTGTGGTGTTGGAGGAGACTCTTGAGAGTCCCTTGGACTGCAAGGAGATCCAACCAGTCCATTCTGAAGGAGATCAGCCCTGGGATTTCTTTGGAAGGAATGATGCTAAAGCTGAAACTCCAGTACTTTGGCCACCTCATGCGAAGAGTTGACTCATTGGAAAGGACTCTGATGCTGGGATGGATTGGGAGCAGGAGGAGAAGGGGACGACAGAGGATGAGATGGCTGGATGGCATCACTGACTCGATGGACGTGAGTCTGAGTGAACTCCGGGAGTTGGTGATGGACAGGGAGGCCTGGAGTGCTGCGATTCATGGGGTCACAAAGAGTTGGACACGACTGAGTGACTGAACTGAACTGAACTGAATAAGGCTTTATATTTTAAATTCAATTTTGTCTGAATCCTGGTTTATTTCTTTTGGTACTTCTTTCTTCATTCATTGTTAGCTGTTTTGATTGACTTTCTTATAGAAAATCTATAGTTTTTAAAAATGAGCTATTTTTTTTTAATTTAACACTTTTGTTTATCCCATTGGCCCTTATTGCTGAATCAGAATGACTACTACTTACCACTACTTACTTGCCACTAAGATGCTACCATCTTAGTGTGAAAAGCCATCATCTCTCACTTGACTATCAAAACTTACTCAATGCTGCCATCCTTGAAATCCTACAGAATATTTTCACATAGTTCCTAACTTGAATGCCTTAATCAAAAATCAGATCGGGTTAAATTCCTAGGTGGCTTAGTGGTAAAAGAATCCACCTGCCAATGCAGGAGACTCAAGAGATGCAGGTTTGATCCCTGGGTCAGGAAGATCCCCTTGACTAGGAAATGATAACCCACTCCAGTATTCTTGCCTGGAAAATTTCATGGACAGAGGAGCCTGGCAGGCTACAGTCCATGAGGTCACAAAGAGACAGACAAGACTAAGAACATGTACACTTCTCAGATCATGCCTTTCCTTCTCATCAATAAATAAGTAAATGAGCTAACCCGGGTCTCCTACATTGCCAGTAGGTTCTTTACCATCTGAGCCACCAGGGAAGCCTATGTAAATGACAGAGTAAAATAAATCTCCAATGACTTTTCATCATGCACAGAATAAAATACAAACCTCCACCACAGTCTATAAAACTCTGTGTGGTCTCCAAATCCTGCCCCCATCTCTTTGATGTCATCTTCTAAAATTCTGACTAACCTTTACTGTTTCTAGCTAATTTGGCCTCTTGGTGATCACACCAGTTCCGCTTCCACTCCATAAACTCCAGCCTCAAAATCTCATTCATTAATTTTTAGTTCAGTTATCACCTTTTCTAGGAGGCTTTCGTGGATAGATCAGAGACTACTGACAAGAATATCACAACAGCTTGGTGAGCATGTTCCTAAAGCGCACTGATTAAAATATGGCTAGGAGATTTGTAAGAAGAGCTTCAAAATGTTCATCATTGTCAATGCTTGCTGACAAGGAAGTTGTCTAGGTGACAAGCTTTGTTAGTTGATTTACTTTTAATCAAATACTTAATAGAGAAGGTGCAAATGATGAATGTCAAAATTAAAATGATAAAACCTAAGGAAAAACTAAAACATCATCATTTTTTAAAACGTATTTTGGCACCCATACGGAGGTGACCTGTTAACACTCTCTTTTACAGAAAAAGCAAATGAAAAGTTTGACTTCAAATCTCTGAAATGGATAGTCAGTTTTGAATCTCATAAATTGTATATAAAACATCATTTATTGAAAGAAAACTAAATTCTTGACTAATCTTGAAAAAAAGTCATTGAAAATGAGCTAATTAAGTGGAAAGAAACATATATTTTTTCCTTTTTTTATAGTCCTCTTTCTAAACTTCCATGCACAGTTAAAAATCATTTGGAATATCAATGGAAGATTTTAAACAGAAAATAAAATTAATGATTTTAAACAAAAGAGAAATAAATTAAATCTAAATTCAGATCAGATCAGATCAGTCGCTCAGTTGTGTCCGACTCTTTGTGACCCCATGAATCGCAGCACTCCAGGCCTCCCTGTCCATCACCAACTCCCGGAGTTCACTCAGACTCACGTCCATCAAGTCAGTGATGCCATCCAGCCATCTCATCCTCTGTCGTCCCCTTCTCCTCCTGCCCCCAATCCATCCCAGCATCAGAGTCCTTTCCAATGAGTCAACTCTTCGCATGAGGTGGCCAAAGTACTGGAGCTTCAGCTTTAGCATCATTCCTTCCAAAGAAATCCCAGGGCTGATCTCCTTCAGAATGGACTGGTTGGATCTCCTTGCAGTCCAAGGGACTCTCAAGAGTCTTCTCCAACACCACAGTTCAAAGGCATCAATTCTTTGGCGCTCAGCCTTCTTCATAGTCCAATTCTCACATCCATACATGACCACAGGAAAAACCATAGCCTTGACTAGACGAACCTTTGTTGGCAAAGTAATGTCTCTGCTTTTCAATATGCTATCTAGTCTGGTCATAACTTTCCTTCCAAGGAGTAAGTGTCTTTTAATTTCATGGCTGCAGTCACCATCTGTAGTGATTTTGGAGCCCAGAAAAAAAAAGTCTGACACTGTTTCCACTGTTTCCCCATCTATTTCCCATGAAGTGGTGGAACTGGATGCCATGATCTTCGTTTTCTGAATGTTGAGCTTTAAGCCAACTTTTTCACTCTCCACTTTCAAAATTATCCTACCTCATTTCAGATGATGCCAACTAATGACACCACAGCTGGGGAAGCTATCAGTATTTCACTAATGTAATGACAACTGAAAATGGTATTTTAAAATTGTCACTTTCTAGCTCTAGACCAAAACAAACAAAGAAAAAGTATTATGATGAACTGCCATTTTAAAATCAAGACAAATACCAAACCCTGGTAGGTCCTTTTCTATGACATGGATACTTGTCATATCTGTAAACTTGGGGAGAGGGTAAATTACAAAGCAATAACAGCTGCAGACCTTTGTTCCCTACCCTAAAGACATACAAAGGACACTGTTAGGCCAACTAGCATAAGAAAATGACAACTGAAAAATATGATGTGACTACCAGAAATTGTTGAGATTCTAAGTAAATGTGATGCAAACAGTTAAGAAAAAGGGACTTTCTTTGCAGTCCAGTGGTTAGGACTCTGAATTTCCTCTGCAGAAGGCATGAGTTCAATCCCTGTGCCATGCAGTATGGCAAAAAACATTAAATAAAAAGAGTAACAGTGTTCTATTGATTAAAAAAAAAAAAAAAGTTGAGCAAAGAAGACCTTTACAATATCTGGTGCTTAATTTCTTTCAAACCACAGTTTGGGCAACAGAATAATGGGAGAATGGCTTCCCAACATTATGTTTATGGTGCTATCAGACACACATATATTCACTTGATTAGGATTTCCCCCTTCTATCTTTTAAAAGGAAGGAGGAAAAATATAATACACTTTCTTTTTTCAATGACATAATGAAAGATTGAATTTTAAAAACATATAATATAGAGGGAGAAAATTCTCACACTCCAGCAATGGTGAGCTCTATTACTGTTTTCTGGGTTTACAAATTAGTAATTGCATTGAAACACTATATTTTCTGTAAAATAAACCAGATCTCAGAGTTAGTTTGGCAACACTTCAAAGTCTGCAGCAAGCATCAGTCCTGTGAGATTTCAATAAGCCAATAATATCCACAGGAATTTAAAAGAGTTGGAAACAAAAATGTCAAAAACTAGGGGAAAAAAATCTTATTTATGGCAGGTTAAGGAAGAATTTCAAAGTATTGAAAAGTATAATCTTTAATGTATTTTGGTTTCCCTTGGGCTTTCATTTTTCCTAAGTCGATTCAATTTTTCTCCAGGTACTAAAATCACCAAGTTCTGCTCAAAAGGAAACATTTTGCCTACTCAGTCTGGAGTCTGTAACCATAAAATTGGGATGCACTTAAGGTCCTCAGCTCCTTTTATTGCAGGCACATTAAAAATCCAAGGGGTTACAAATTGAGTATCACAAAGAAAAAGAACATCTAGAAATCCAAAAAGGTTCTCTTTCTCATAGGAACGCTGAACTTATGGGAGGTAAATGACAATCACATTCCAACAGCTATTACAGTGCTACTAAATAGACAATCTTTTCAAGCTATAATTTTCACCAGAAGAGAGAGTTCAGAGAAAGAAGAGAAAAAGAGTAAACTTTTAATATATTTTTTTTGTTACTTATGTGTTGCTCAAAAATGGATGAGAGACAATTTTGATTTTGCTGTAGACATATTTGATATATTGAATGTTTTGTCTGCTTCCAAGAATTGTGGACAAATGGATGAATGTATTCTCCAAGTGGAGAATGAGCCACAGAGAATTCAAAACAAACTCCCATGGTGAATTTCTGAGCTAGACTGCAAAGCAAGGAACAAAACTATGGACCAGTGCTTGCATAGGCTTACCAATACTACTCACGTGTGGAAAATATGTATTTTTTCTCATTTCAGGGTGCGTATGTAGTTGATGGTGTGTCTCTTCTTTAGTCAATATCTAGAATTTGTTTTCTATCATTTCCTGTGCTGTTAATGCTAAATGTTTGACCTCCTTGGTGCATTTCAAAATTATACATTTTTGTAAATCTTGTTCCCATTTGTCTTACAGTGAAATCTAGTCTCCACTGGCATCCTCTTTCTGCACTCAGCTTAGGCAGGACAATAATGAATTCGTATATTTGCCTCCAGTAATCTTTTGTCAGAACTGTCATATTTCTGAGACTATCACTGTCTAAATCATGGTCTGATATATAGGAAGCTCTGCCAGGGTCCAGCCCTGGTGGATCCAGGGAATTCGAAGTGGGGACGGCGTCAGCGAGATCAGATAACAACTGCTTAATTAAACGTTTATTAAGGATATAAAGAGTGGTGAAATAAGGATAGCTCAGCAAAGAAATTCGGTGAAGAAAAGAGGCTGAGTAAAATTCCAAAGCAGGGAATTTATGTCACCTACAAAGGCCGCAGGCATCCTCTTGTTCTCCCGAAGGAGAGGAGACACTAAGGCCTCCCCGGTCAGATCTTAGAAGGCCAGGCAAAATCAGTAGGCTTGACGAGCTTCCCCGCCTCAGAGGAAAAGTTCAGCCAGAAGGTGAAAGAAAGAACGACATGGGGAGACCAAATTTCGGTGAACAAAAAGGCGTACTTTATCTTCCAAAGTAGTTTTATACCTTAAGTTGTGCATAGAGGATAATGGGGGAAGGGGTAGAGTCATGCAAGGACAGCAGTTCCTGATCCTAATCGAAGCCAGGCTTTCAAACTTATCATATGCAAAAGTTTAGGTGATTTACATCATCTTCTGGCCAGGAGGCCTGTTAACATTTTAAGAAACTTACTTTTCTCTAAAGGTGATTTTTCTAAAGTCAGGTGCCAGCCTCCAAAAAAGCATTGGATAAAGTTGCATTCCTATAGGGCAAAGGTGAGGTGGGCTCAATCAAGAAAAGAATTAACTCAAGGGTCCAAGGTTACAAACATTGAGGCTACTACTTACATTTCTATACACCCATTATATCAATCAATACACTGCCAAGGACACAGTAGGTAAGGGGTGGAGACTTAGCAGCAAACATTGGCCCAACAAGTGAAAAACCCTTCACCAATACAATTTCTAATCAATCTTTTAACTACTCAAAGGAATCTGTGTTTAGACAGTTTAGAACATCTCCTGCCTCTCACAGTTGGGTGGCTCTGAACAATCACATGTGGCCGGAAAAACCTATTCAGGCAGGCTAGAGGATTTCCAAAGGAGTTTGTTGGTTGAAACACTGTCACACCCAGGAATTATTAACTGGAGCTGTAAGCTAACTCTCTTTTCAGAGAGAGGTAGTGGGGGACAGCCCCCGTAAAGTCAGAGGTGTAGGTGAGAGCACAAAGCAGAAAGTAGGCAGACTCTGGTTTTGGGGGTAGATGCTCGAGAATTTCCAGGGGGACTCCTGAGGCTCGATCCCGCCTTTGCGTATGCCCAGCCTCCTTCCTCATGACCTTTGCCATGGGCGGAGTTCCTCACGCTGGCTCCCGGCAGTGATAGAATTCCAGTTGAGCTATTCCAGATCCTGAAAGATGATGCTGTGGAAAGTGCTGCACTCAATATGCAATATGCAATATGCAATATGCCGGCTCCCGGCAAAGCTCCACAAATATTTGGTGAAGGAGTGAATAAGATGCTATCTTGGAGATGAAGGACAAAAGATAATTCCTTAAGTTGCTGACCCTCAAGAAGCTGATGAGCTAATGAGGAATATAATAAAAGTAAAATTAGTATGCTAAGTTTCAAAAATGCTTTGGAAGACTACAAAGCAAAATAATTTTACATGTAAAAGAGAATTAGCAAAATACAAGCAAAAGACTCTACAGTAAACAGAATTTATGGTTTAAAATGAACAAATATGCAAAAAAGCACTAATGGAAAATTATTGATGATGACACAGATGAGGAAGAGAGGGATTTGGATTTGTTCAGTTTTCATCTATGGGTGTGAGAGGTGGACCACAAAAAAGGCTGAGCACCAAGGAATTGATGCTTTCAAACTTGTGCTGGAGAAGACTCTTGAGAGTCCCCTGGAGTGCAAGGAGATCAAACCAGTAAAGGAAATCAACCCTGGATATTCACTGGAAGGACTGATACTGAAGCTGAAGCTCCAATACTGTGGCCACCTGGTGTGAAGAGCCAACTCATCGGAACAGATCCTGATGCTGGGAAAGATTGAAGGCAAAAGGAGAAGAGGGTGGCAGAGAATGAGATGGTTAGATAGCATCACCAACTCAGTAGACATGAATTTGAGAAAATTCCAAGAGACAATGCAGGACAGAGGAGCCTGGCAGGCTACATTCCATGGGGTTGCAAAGAGTCACGTATAACTTAGTTACTGAACAACAATGAAGGACAGCATTCTCAGGTGCTGAAACACAATATACTGAAGAAGTGCTATATATAAATGATACATAGTATATAATACATATAGAGCAATATAGTTTTAATGTAATTATATTTATGTATGTCATATGTATATACATAATTACACCATTTTAACATCCTCTCTTTGCCTGGGCTTCCCTGGTGGCTCAGAGGGTAAAGCGTCTGCCTGTAGTGCAGGAGATCTGGGTTTGATCCCTGAGTCAGGAAGATCCCCTAGAGAAAGAAATGGCACCCCACTCCAGTACTCTTGCCTGGAAAATCCCATGGACAGAGAAGCCTGGTAGACCACAGTCCATGGGATGGCAAAGAGGTGGACACGACTGAGCGACTTCACTTTCTTTCTTTGCCTGTACACTTTTAGTAAACTCGAAATAGGGATAGCCAGTGGCAATTTCAAGGACAGGCTTGGGATAATTTACCACCGTTTTGGTAATCTCACCCTGGCCACGCACTATAAACCCAAATACTCAAAGAAATACAGCTCTAAGGAAAATCTGCCATTGTCCATTTACACACAACCAAACGGCTTTTCCTAAATAGAAATAAACCCTGAAGCTTATGAGACTAACCTAAACTAAAATTCTTATGGGACTAACCTAAACTTTAAAATATGCATCATTTTGTTGTTGTTGTTTTTTAATATAAATTTATTTATTTTAATTGGAGGCTAATTACTTTACAATATTGTATTGGTTTTGCCATACATCAACATGAATCCACCACACCTGTGTTCCCCATCCTGAACCCCCCTACCTCTTCCCTCCCCGTACCATCCCTCTGGGTCATCCCAGTGCACCAGCCCCAAGCATCCTGTATCCTGCATCAAACCTGGACTGGCGATTCATTTCATATATGATATTATACATGACAAGTTTTAGCAGTTGACTCTCACCTTTTAAAATCTCTTGACATGAGACAATTTTAGAGAAGTTCCTGAACATCATTTTCAAAGGAATTAAATGTAGCTTTTCTTGATTTTTACAGAACTGCCATAAACACCCTGATACACATGTCTAAAACATTCTTAGACTTTCACCATTAATGTCACATTGGAAAATGGTCTGTTTAGTCTACTGATTGTTATTTATTTTGCTCTGAGTGAATTAAATTCTAGAAGGATGATGATCATGAAGTTGTATGGTCAATGTCAAAGCTCATGTGATATTGCACACTGATGCTCTATATATCTCTCTTCATTCAGTAAGAGGCAGAGCTTGGAAATGACCAATTATCGATTTAAAAGCCCTCTCTTCCCAGCACTGAAACTGATTCAATCACAAGTCAGTTAAAGCAATGGCTGTTTTTTGGCAGCTAAAAATAGTTTAAAAATTGAATTGTATATTATTTCTCTTTAAAATTCTATATGTAAATATATACCCACTGCTGAAAACTTGGAAATTACAGAATAGTTAAATCACGAGGTAAAAGAACCCTTGAACCCATCACACATAACTACACAGCTAAACATTTTGGTATGTTAACATACCTGCAACAGTAGTGCTTAGAAGATAGTACAAATGATTTTATGGACAACTGTTGAAATATACTGTAGCCTACCAGGCTCCTCTGTCCATGGAATTCTCCAGGCAAGAGTACTAAAAGTGCAATTAAATACTAATGGCAGGATTTCTTTTTTCCTTTAAAATATTATGGAAAAGCAGTACAGTTGAATAGTGTTCAGCCAATGAAAAGTGTAGGGACTTACTTGTCAAGTGATATCACCTGGTTTTGAAGGGAAGTTACAGAACCCATGGATGGTTCATGAAATTCCACTAACAATGAAGCATTTCCTTTAAAGACAAAAATAGATACAGAGACCAAAACTGTTGCAGAGACAACAGGACAGAAAGAGGTTCACACAATAGATCCTGGAAAGTAGAGTGAGTGCTAGTTGGTTGAGCAGAGCGGAGAAAGCTAAACTGGAAAGGTCAGCTTTGGGTTGTAAGAGTGGGTGGTGAAGGATGGAGAGCAGGGTCTATTTGCATTGAAAAACCCTGGTAAATTTGCAGAACTCAGGAGTCAAGGCTACAAGAAGCTCTGAAAGTCAAGGTGTCCATGAGACCAGGAAAAAAAACAAAGATTGAAATTCCGGGTATGAGATAGTTAGAAGATACACAGTTCCCTTGACACTCTGTACAACCACCCACCCCACTACCTCTCTATGGTAGAAGATGGAGCCTTACTTTCTAGAGTGGGTGGGAAAAATCTGGACCTGAGACGCCAGACACAGTGAGGAAGGCAACCCCTCCCAGCCCTACTCAGTTTCCACAGCTCAGCAATCAGACTTATCCAAACAAGCCTAAGATGGAAGATTTCTTCTTTGAATGGAAGACTTCAAAATTTTTACTTTGTGAGAATTTTTTTTTTTTAACTACTGAAGAATGTACCCGCTGAAAGAGAAAATGAGTCCAAAAAGACTATGGATGACCTAAAATTTGGGACATGAGTTCAACCAACACTGCTTCAGAAATTTCACAGACATGAAGGGAATGCTCAGGATGATAGTAGAGAAAAATCTAGGAATTGCCAGTCCAGATAGGAGCGGGCGGATGGTGGTCTACAGGGAGGCCATTTCAGAGGAAAATAAATAAATACTTATACAAAACTATACCGGTGTATAAATACCTGGCCAGGCTGCACTGCAACTCTGATTTGCAGGCGTGAGGAGGCCTCAGGAGGAGTGTTTGCTTGATAGCAGGTGAGAGGAGCACTCCGTATAGACATTCAGGGAGGAGGGTCTCAAGGGTTTCTCATCGATTCCCTGCGAGCTCCCCAAACTCTGCTGAGATCCCACAAGATTGGACTTCCTCTGTAAAGACCCCGTGAGATTGAGCTTCTTCTGGGACGGGTGCTCCCTGAACCTGTGAGTCTGAGGCCAAGTTCTTCTGTTCTCAGGGCCCGTGAGGTTCAGTGCGTCCCAGGCTGGCGTCTGCCTGCCACTCACACCGTGGAGCCCATGTTACTTGCCCCAGTGCACCTGAAGCCACAAAACACACCCTTTGGTCTCCTAATGCACCCAGTTTGCCTTCTTGGAAAACCCCACATATCACCTACTGGGACCAGGCCCCGCCCCAACCAGTAGGCAACTTCCTTTAGCTCAAAAGAGAAGACTTCTTTCAACTTGCATACGGAAGCCTGCTCCCTCACCTGGCAGTTGGCCTAGGCAAGAAAGAGAGAGTGATTACCCAAGGTAGGTCTTCAGGGAAAAGACTACACATACATTATTATTATTATTATTTTCCCCTTCAGTCTTTTCCCTGAAGAACAGCATCCAATCATCACTCTCCCTTTCTCACCTAGGGCAACTGCTAGGTGAGGGACCAGGCCTCCTCACCCAAGCTAAGAAAGTTTTCCTCTTTTGAACTAAAGGAAGTTGCCCACTGGTTGGGGCACGGGGCTTGGTCCTGGTAGGTGGCGCTAGTGGTAAAGAACCCACCTGCCATTGCAGGATACATGAGATGTGGGTTCCATGCTTGGGCTGGGAAAATTCCCTGGAAGAGGACATGGCAATCCACTCCAGTATCCTTGCCTGGAGAATCCCACGGACAGAGGAGCCTGGCAGGTTAAGGTCCATAGAGTCACAAAGAGTCAGACACGACTGAAGTGACTTAGCTCATGCGTGCGTGCGTGCGTGCGCACGCACACGCACACACGCATATATATTTATACTGATAAGTTATTTAACAAATTTCATTATACTGGGAGGACACAATATTTTGATGGAGACTTTAGAAATAAATAGGTACTAATAGAAAACTAAGCTTTAACTCCAAGAAAAGAGAGTATTCATAAGGAAATATGATCATTTTTTAATACTTTGGGTTCCAATGTAAAAATATAGTATCACAATGATATATCATGAAAGTTTGATATAAGCATATTTACAAGTTTTGCAGAGAGGTGGAAGAAATAGAAGTCAGTACAAAATATTTTAAACTAAAATATCAAGAAAATGCAAATAGTTTATCATTTATAAATATGGATGCATTCATTATAAGGATAGCAGAACTGCAAGATGGTCCCTAGAGAGTGGGCATAAGGGGTTGGAATGAGTGAGGCAATATTACTTTTAGTTGTAAATCTTTAAAAACAATTTGCTTTTTTTATCATACATATGCATTACCATGATGAAAAAACAAAAACAATAGGCATGCTATTTTTATTTCATGTGCAATGTTTTATATTTTTATACAAATAAGAATTTACACTATGTTTTAAAGTTAACTTGTTAGGTACTTATATACTTTACTTGCAACATAAGAACATCATATATGTTCTTAATTCTGGAGAAACCACAGAATCTTCTTAATCTGTTTAAGTAAATCAGATTTACTTAATCATAGCTAAATCACTGTGGTCATGGTCAAGGATTGTCACAATGTGTTAAGCAAAATCAGCTACATTGGGCAAATTTAGTTTTCAACATGAAGCGAATAAAAACAATTTCTACGATGTATTTTTAAAAATATAAAACTTTCTCTAGTCTCAAGGTTATATGCCATCTGCCCTTGGAACTATTAGAACACACATCCAACACAAAGAAGACAGTTTAACAGTAAACAGATCTAGAAAACTAAAGTTTTGATGACATAAAGAGAATAAGACTCTATTGAAATCTTACAGTCAATGGGCTGCCAAAATTTTGTCTTTATCTAAATAAGGAAAGACTCAGGACTAACCCAAAGCTCTTGTGTCAACAGTTTCTTTGCCAAAAATTTCTCTCGAGGATTTATCTTTCATTAATAGTAGAAACATGTGGTTTCTGGATTCACAAATAATTTTCAAGGCTGAATCAAAGTTATTGGTGATTTATTTCTACATCCATGGTGAAATAAAAACTCAAAAACACTTTTTATAATATAGGTCTCCTAACAGTATAAATGACTTGAATATTTTGTGATTCTATGCAGAGAAACCCTGTTTTGTTTCTTACAACTCCACAAAGACTTCCTAGTTGTTACATCACTCCTACCATAAACAAAAAGCAATTTAAACACTACAAAAATATTATAATGAGCGGAAAGCTCATGGAGTGACCACTGAAGTTGTAGAAGTAGGAACTTTCAATAACTTTCCATATTCATTTATTTGGAGGTTTATAATGTGCCTCAGCAGTAAAGACTATGTCTGCAATTCAGGAAACGACACCACAGGAGCCTCGGGTTTGATCCCTGGGTGGGAAGATCCACTGGAGGAGAAATTGGCAACCCAGGCCAGTATCTTTGCCTGGGAAATCCCATGCACAGAGAAGCCTGACTAGGCTACAGTCCATGGAGTCACAAAAGGGTCGGACACGACTTAGCAACTAAACAGCAATGACAAATTATGTTTCAGGCATTGTGCTGAGTCCACATGAGCTTTGTACCTACAAAACCCACAGCCTAAATGAGGAAAACACACCAGAAATGAAACTCAACTATTAAACTAATAGCACAGAGGGAATTTTTCTACACAATCTGGATAGGTGAGATTTCATTTATTTTTACTTCTCTGTACTATAAATATTGGCAACTAAGAGCAGAACAGATTCAAAGTGTTAAAATTTCGCTATATTATCTATAAACACACACATACATCTCAGCTTAATTTTAATATACAGCTTGAAATGGCCTAATCAGAAATACAAGAGTCCATTGTTGGTTATTTAACAATTGAGTATGCTGAAAGATTGCTTAGTTAGCAACTAAGAATTTGAATCAAAAGGCCAACCACAAGAGCCAGCTGTTCTGAGCACTTAATGTATTACTACCTTCAATTAATGTCAGAGGCTTGGTAAATAAACACAAGCATTCTTTCAGACGAAAGAAAGCCGTTGCTGCCGCTGCTAACTCACTTCAGTCGTGTCCGACTCTGTGCGACCCATAGACGGCAGCCCACCAGGCTCCCCCGTCCCTGGGATTCTCCAGTCAAGAACACTGGAGTGGGTTGCCATTTCCTTATCCAATGCATGAAATTGAAAATTGAAAGTGAAGTCGCTCAGTTGCGTCTAACTGGTAGCAACCCCATGGATTGCAGCCTACCAGGTTCCTCCATCCATGAGATTTTCTAGGCAAGAGTACTGGAGTGGGGTGCCATCGCCTTCTCCACAGATGAAAGAATAAATGGTTGATATTCCTGGTTTGAACTGGAAATGCCACACAAACACTTCTGCCCCTACAAGAATAGGGTGTAGTCATCTAGGGAATTCAATAATCTATAATCCTTGGGACTGGCATCCTACCCTTAAGATTTGAATTGGTACCATATTCAGAAGCCTTTTGAAGGATTTCATAGCCAGACTTTTGACAGGTTAGCTGGATGCTGCTGCTAGAATATTATGGCTTATGTCTTGAGTAAACAAACATTCAAGGTGCTGACAGAGCATCAGATAGAGAACTGGGATTTAATGGAGTTTAGAGAGTTGCATCGGAGAAGGCAATGGCACCCCACTCCAGTACTTTTGCCTAGAAAATCCCATGGATGGAGGAGCCTGGTGGGCTGCAGACCATGGGGTCGATAGAGTCGGACTGAGCGACTTCTCTTTTACTTTTCACTTTCATGCATTGGAGAAGGAAATAGCAACCCACTCCAGTGTTCTTGCCTGGAGAATCCCAGGGACGGGGAGCCTGGTGGGCTGCCGTCTGTTGGGTCGCACAGAGTTGGACACGACTAAAGTGACACAGCAGCAGCAGCAGCAGCAGAGAGTTGCATAGGGCTTCCCTGATGGCTCAGCAGGTAAAGAATCTGCCTGCAATGCAGGAGACACAGGAGACCTGGGTTCAGTCCCTGGTGGGAAGACCCCTTGGAAGATATAGCAACCCACTCCAGTATTCATGCCTGGAGAATCCCACGGACAGAAGAGCCGGGTGGGCTACAGTCCATGGGGTCACCAAGAATCAGACAAGACTGAAGGGACTTAGCAGGCCCAAGCACAAGTCATAAATGATGGATACAATTTAAAGCCACTTTGATAATTTACATAAATATTTTTCAAAGTTTACATTTATGCTTATTTTGCTCCATTAAAAAGAGAATGAGGTGTTGAAATTCAAAATCCCTGCCATTTCCACCTGGTATGCAAAAATAGCTTGAAATACAAAAGACTAAGTCAAGCAATTATGTTATCATGAATTGCTTTACAATTGGTTTGACTAGTATCTTTTACCCTCCACAAAAAAAGTAGATTGGTTGAATAATTAATTAAATTTGAATCCTTAACCTACTTATATTATGAATTTGTTAAATGTATTCCAGGTCTCTCAGAAACACAGATTAGATTTGTTTTTCTAACTTTTCAATTTATTAAAAAATTGATACAATGTAAATAATTGTAAATTATTTTATTAAATTGTAAATAAAAATGCAATTTAAATAATAATAATTTAAAAAATTTTATAGAAGATAACTTGTTCCTGTGAATTATAAAGAACATACATAAAGGAAAATTTGGAGTTATAGGTTTTATACTTTTTTCACATATTAACCTTAAAAACTGATAATGTCAAAATGGATATAATTTAGGACCAGGCATTGGAATTATTATTATTATACCATTAAAACTATATTCATAAAGTGGGACTTATAATGATATTTATATGATTTCTTTTTGAAAGTAAAATGAGTTATGACATTTAACGTGTTGTCTGGTGGTGGTGGTTTAGTTGCTAAGTTGTGTCCAACTCTTGTGATCCCTGAACTGTGCCCGCCAGGCTCCTCTGTCCATGGGACTCTCCAGGCAAGAGTACTGGAGTGGGTTGCCACTTCTTTCTCCTGGGGATCTTCCCAACTCGGGAATCGAACCTGGGTCTCCTGCACTGCAGGCAGATGATTTACCAACTGAGCTATGAGGGAAGCCCTCATAATATGTTGTCTGGAATACATTAAATGTCAGTTCATTCTGTTATTTAGAGAAGCATATCAGGTTATTTCATTAAGTTATATCTGACATTTTGTAGTCTGGTAGATGAGTGGAAAAAAATGAACGAGCAATGCAAAACTATTTCTTATGTGTATTACTAGAGTAAGATCACAGGAAAGCATGTTTGATAATATAAGTGGGAAAAAATGTTTTCAATCACTTTGTAAGACAGCACAGCAGATGTACAACGGACTTTGAAGCCGCACAGATCAGGACTCGGATTCTAGCTTTGACACCCTCAGCTATGTCATCTGCGGCAAGTTACATAATCTTGTAAAGTTGAGTTTCCTTTCTGTGTAACAGAAATTATAAAATAATTTCCCTTACAAGGTGGTCGTAAGAATCAAAGGAGAGAATAAGTAGAATATCTAGTATGTCATCAGAATGTGCTGCTGATACTTTCAAGCCAATGAATGCAACGTTTATTCAGTATTGTTAATGAGTGCTTTGTATGCCCAAGGAACCATGATGAAGTCTGGATGGTATCAAGATGCACAGGCATTTTCTCTGCACTTTAGACTTCACTACGTTATTGACGGACTGACTTCCATAGAGGAAGGGGCTGAATCTTATTCTTCTCTGTATTACATTGCCTGGCATAGTTCCAAAGATGTGATACGTGCTCAAAAGCATTTTTAAGTTAAGTGGAGCCTGGTGGGCTAGAGTCCATAGGGTTGACATGATCGAGCGCGATGACTAAGCATGAATGCTGTGTGTGTGTTTTCTGTTCCTATATTTTTTTCCATGTCTAGAATGTCATATTGTGGAATAATATACTGTGTAGCCTTTTGAGTTTGAGTATCCATTCTTTACTACTTATATAATTTTCAGTTCAGTTCAGTCGCTCAGTCGTGTCCGACTCTGCGACCCCACGAATCGCAGCACGCCAGGCCTCCCTGTCCATCACCAACTCCCGGAGTTCACTCAGACTCACGTCCATCGAGTTGGTGATGCCATAATGTTACCCTACAATTTACTCTCCACTTTTGTGTTATCTCATTTTTGTTATAGCACCTATTATTCCCTGAAAACGTTTTATTTGTTTGTGTTTATTATTCACTTTCTTTGCTCTGAGCTGAGGCAGCTACATATGTGACACTTTTATGCAAATTAGATATTTTTATTTCAGATTTACCTTCAACTCAGGTGAAAGTAAGGTGTTAGTCGCTCATTTGTGTCTCTTTGCGACCCCATGGACTGTAGCCCTCTAGGCTCCTCTGTCCATGGAATTCTTCAGGCAAGAATACTGGAATGGGTTGCCATTCCATTCCCCAAGGGATCTTCCTGACCCAGGGATGGAACCCCAGTCTCCTTCATTACAGGCAGATTCTTTACCATCTGAGCCACCACTTAAACAAAATGTAGCCTTCAATGGCCTTTCCAGGTGAAAGATTAGATGAGGTCCTCAATCCTCAGAGTGGGCTGGTCAACATTCAATGGGACAATTTACATGTAGATAATATACATTTTGAATAAAAAAGCAATGCAATGAAAGAGCCAGAAATGAGTTGTAGATTATATAAACTTATTTATGAAGATCAGTTTTTTAGAATATAGATTATAAGTGGAGTAACTAAAAAAAAGTTATGTTTGTCCCCTGTCAGAGCTTTTGTGAAAAGCAGATACTCCCATATATGACGAGTTCAGAGATAGGTATTTATAAATACAGATCAGTAAATACACACCAGGCAAGAAGAGGATAAAAATAACTAATAATGATACCATCCATCACCAGTATTTTATATGTTAAATAGTGGCAAATTAAACAAATATTCTAGACCCAATTACTGTGCTAGATCAATGCACGATTAATGGAAAATTTATTTAAGAATCTACAGAAAGTAGAAAGAAAATTTCTGGGACCATATGACAAAGGTAACTCTTGATGTAAATCATGCTATAAATAGCCACTGTTAGAGGAAAAAAAAAATCTGGTTGTTGGTTTTATGACTCATTGGTAAAGAACAATTTTAGATACATGTCCCTTACCTATTAATCTTACTGTGTAAAAGGAATTTTAAATGTGACATTTTCTATTTTCATTTCATCTAAGTTGCTAAAAGTCAACAACAAAACATGAGGTTCTATAACCCCAATATTCAAAACCAGACTACTACAATATTTACATGGGTCCAGCAAAGAGAAGATCCAAAAATCTCTCTCCCTTATTATCCTATTTACTTACATATTGACAAACTGGAAAGAAACACATTAAAAATGAGGAAAAAAAATCACCCAAATTCAGTTATGTAATTGTTCTATTTCTTTTTGTTTTCCCTAAGTTCTTTTGTATGGTTGCATAATCCTTATCTCATGAAGCCGTATCTTCAGGTTCAGAGTTATCATGCTGTCTTGATTTTTCTATTAATTTTCTGACTTTTCCATGTGTGTGTGTGTGCACACACGTGTATGTATATGTGAGTTTGTTACCCTTCTTTCTTCCACTCTTAAATGTAGATGAAGTCAACGTTTAGTTTATGTTTTTTTCTCTTCTTCCTCCTTGAAAGTTTAACATGTCTATGTCTTTCTGTCTATATATCTATCCAAACTCCAGAGATTCATGGAAATAAAACTTACCTGTGCAAACTAACCTTTGTTTGCATATTTCTGTCCATTTCATCCAGGCTCAGAACTACACTCTAATCTGATTGTTTCCATGCAATCTCAGTCTCATAAAAATGTTATTCATTAGACCCTGACCACACTCTCTACAATGCTTCTTGTACACAGTACTTCCTCTGCATTTCCACCTTAGTTAAGACCCATTTTTTAATACTTTAACCTCTCAGCGATTACTTTTAAAGCAACTACACATATTATCTGTTGTCAGACTTTCCTATCTACTTATGAAATCATGATTTTGTTAAACCTCACTTTCTGTCCTCTGTTTAAAAATACACATCAAATTCCCCCTTCCACCTCCTATACAGAAACTCTCAAATCTTTTAGCCTGGCACCACTTGCCTCCTCCATATGTGGGAAGCGTTGATTTTGCAGTCTCATCCTTTTCTGTCCTCCCTCTTCCTTTACAGACACCATGTGCTCCAGCTAACGTGACCAATAAATCCTTGGCGAACTCTACATTTTCCACATGCACATTAAAAAAAATCTATTTATTATTCAGGTGCACCCCCGTGGCATGTGGGATCTTAGTTCCCTGATTAGGGATCAAACCCATGGCCCCTGGTTTGGGAGCACGAACTCTTAACCATTTCACCACCAGGGAAGTCCTTCCATATACACTTTTAAAATGTGCCCTTCCTCCATTGGATACTTAGAGCATAGTTAATTTTCAAGGTCCAGGCCTTCTTTCTCCATGGAACTTTGGTGGTTTACCTAAACTGATAGTCTTATAGACTTCATTCATCATATACACTTTTGTTATAAGAGGCTACCAATGCCACTGTAACCGAGAGAAAAGAGCCAATAATTGTCCTAAGATATAGATTACATATAACTGCAAAATCTAAAATCAACAACTAAGGGAGCAAACTGTGTAAGATACATCAATTGCTGTGCAAGTGGTCAAAAGAAGGCATATCAAAATGACCAAAAGAATAAAGGGGAGTAGCAATCTGTGATCAAATGCCTGGTTTAATATTGGCACTTAACCATGAGGTTTTCATTCTCAAATGCATCACATTAAAATATTTAATATTTTTCTCTCTAGAAAAATGATGTTTTAAGTGTAAGAAAACTATATCACAAATGTGAAAAATGAATATATCAGCCAATCACAGGAACTAGAATTTGGGAGTGTTGCTTAATTTGTGGGAGATGCTACAAATCAAGTAAAACAAGGTTTTAGCACTAAAGCTATTTTGTTAAAATTTGATGTTAACTATAAAATATACTCAAACACTGAATTTGAAACAAAATGTCATCATAAGGCCCCAGTAAACTTTTAACACTCAATATCCAATGTAGCATTTTCCACACACACAAAATATTACTTTGATTTATATATTTTTATTTTTAATATTTTCATGCACTTTCTGGACTTCCCAGGGGGCTCGAGTGATAAAGATTTCACCTCCCAATCAATGCAGGAGACATAAGAGATGCAAGTTCAATACCTGGGTCAGGAAGATGCCCTGGAGGAGTTCATGGCAACCCACTCCAGTATTCCTGCCTGGAGAATTCTGTGGACAGAGGAACCTGGCAGGCTACAGTCTATGGGGTCACAAAGAATGAGACACAACTGAAGCAACTCAGCATGCACTCATGCACGGGCACATTCCAAATCATTAGACATGACTGACCCACACTGATAGGGGACTTTATCAGTACTCAGGTTTGAGAAGAAGAAGGAAGTTCGCTTAAGCTAATAGGGCCAGGGCTTTCCGGGTGGCTCAGTGGTAAAGAATCTGCTGCCAAAGCAGCAGATGTAGGCTCAATCCCTAGGTCGGGAAGATCCCTTGGAGAAGGAAATGATAACCCACTCCAGTATTCTTGCCTGGGAAATCGCATGGACAGAGGAGCCTGGCAGACTACTGTCCACAGGATCACAGAAGAGATGGACAGGACTTAGCGACTAAACAACAACAAGTACAATATGAGCAGAGGCAAGAGAATTGCATTTTCAAAAAGCATTGTAGTTACATCTATTTTTAATTCTTTAGAAGCACCTGTCAGCAAGAACATCTGCATCCTAATAGACTATTTTAAGGAAATTTAAATCATTCTTATGCTGACAAATATAGCCATATTCCAAATATGTACATCTCATAAAAGTAAATACATATTCAATGACTCATTAAAATCAAACTTTAAAAAACATCATGATTCAGGAACGAATACATATTTTTAAAATAAAAATATTTTAATGAAAGAACTGTATACTGTACCTACGCAAATATTTATCTCAGTTAAAAATGATTATCACTATAAAAATGCCTCTTAATCAAAGGAAAGAAACCATTACACTTCATTCTCACCAAAATTATTTATTCCTCTCTACAAAATACAATGTATGTTTGAGATACTTGAAAATTACCATATATTACTTACATAACAGTTATAGTGCTCTTAAAGACTGTAAAGCAAATTTTATTGTTCTTACTAAGTGCTAAAAATTGTTGTAGTTTTATTTCTGTGATAATGATAATACCCATTGGTTTGTCATCTGATTATCCACTGGGTTCCCATACTCAAACGGAGTGCAAATGACAGCTATAAAGGAAAGATGTTCGACTGTCGTATCCGACTTGTATGAGTCTCTGTATGCAAAAGGCCTTGAAAGCTAGTCTTTGTGAAAGGTAATAGTTTCTAAATTCCGTAAGCTCCTTTTAAAAATCAGACTTGGCCAACTCTGATCAAAGAATAAAACTCCAAATCCTTGCTAGGACGACCTCGGGAGAGGATGAAAGGGACAGTTATTTCAAATAGGAAGAGAAAGTAGAAAGAATATCCATATCAAGAGAAATCAACGGTGAACAAATGAAAATGAAACCTGACTCTCTAAGAGGAATGATTTCCCAATTTCCTGTATTTCAAGCAGAAAGGTGGGGTTGCTGTTGTTCAGTCGCTAAGTCGTATCTGACTCTTTGTGACCCCATGGACTGCAGAACACCAGCTTCCCTGTCCTTCACTAAGTTTGCCTGAACTCAAGTCTCTTGAGTCAGTGATGTCATCCAACTATCTCATACTCTGTTGCCCCCTTCTCCTGTGGTCAATCTTCAGTAAATTATATTGGAGAAAGAAATGGCAAGCCATTCCAATATTTTTGCCTTAACAATCCCATGAACAGTATGAACAGGCAAAAAAGGTGGGGTGGGTAAAGGCCATATTATAAAGCCCTTGAGGATATACCTATAGCCCTCCAAGGTTGAGGAAGGTCATCTAGGTCATGGATTAGTCCATCCCCCCACATTCCAGAGAACTTTTGGGGATGACAGGAGACATTTTTGATTATCCCAGTTGGGGAGTGAGGGTCACCTCTGACAACTGGCATCTAAGAGATAGAAGCCAAGGATGCTCCTGAATAGTCTACAGCAATGACAGCAGTCCCCTACCATAAAGAATGATCTGTTTCCAAACTCTTAATCCCAATATCTGTTATTGTCTCATTGAGGGCAGGTAAAATCAGTTGTGATCCAGAATTAGTCTGCATTCTCTATTTTGTTGTTGGTTAGTTGCTAAGTAAGTGAGGCACAAGCTGGAATCAAGATAGCCTGGAGAAATATCAATAATGTCAGATATGCAAATGACACCATTCTTATTGCAGAAAATGAAGAACTAAAGAGCCTCTTGATGAAAGTGAAAGAGGAGAGTGAAAAAGTTGGCTTAAAGCTCAACATTCAGAAAACAAAGATCATGGCATCCAGTCCAATCAATTAATGGCAAATAGTTGGAGAAACAGTGGCAGACTTTGTTTTTGGGGCTCCAAAATCACTGCGGATGGTGACTGCAGCGATGAAATTAAAAGACACTTACTCCTTGGAAGAAAAGCTATGACCAACCTAGACAGCATATTAAAAAGCAGAGACATTACTTTGCCAACAAACATCCATCTAGTCAAGGCTACAGTTTTTCCAGTAGTCATGTATGGGTATGAGAGTTGGACTATAAAAAAAACTGAGCACTGAAGAATAGATGCTTTTGAACTGTGGTGTTCGAGAAGACTCTTGAAAGTCCCTTGGACTTCAAGGAGATCAACCAGTCCATCCTAAAGAAATCAGTCCTGAATATTGATTAGTAGGACTGATGTTGAAGCTGAAACTCCAATAATTTGGCCACCTGATGTGAAGACCCGACTCATTTGAAAAGACTCTGATGCCGGGAAAGATTGAAGGTGGGAGGAGAAGGGGATGATGGAGGATAAGATGGTTGGATGGCATCACCGACTCAATGGACATGTTTGAGTAAACTCTGGGAGTTGGTGATGGACAGAGAGGCCTGGCATGCTGCAGTTCATGGGATCACAAAGAGTAGGACATGACTGAGTGACTGAACTGAACTGAACTGAGTTGCTGAGTCACCTGAATATCTGAGCTTATTGATATTTCTCTCAGCAATCATGATTCCAGCTTCTGCTTCATCCAGCCTGGAATTTCACATAACGTACTCTACATATAGGAAGAATTGATGCTTTTGAACTGTGGTGTTGGAAGACTCTTGAGAGTCCTTGGACTGCAAGGAGATCAAAACAGTCAATCCTAAAGGAAATCAGTCCTGATATTCATTGGAAGGACTGATGCTGAAACTGAAACTCCAATACTTTGTCCACCTGATATGAAGAACTGATTTATGGAAAAGATTCTGATGGGCTAGGGTAAGGGTGGGGGTGAGAGATTGAAGGCAGGAGGAGAAGGGGACGACAGAGGATGAGATAGTTGGATGGCATCACCGACTCAATGGAGATGAGTTTGAGCAAGCTCCAGGAGTTGGTGATGGACAGGGAAGCCTGGCGTGCTGCAGTCCATAGAGTCAAAAAGATTCAGACACAACTGAGTGACTGAACTGACTGAGTTGCTAAGTCATGTCTGATTCTTTGTGATTCCATGGACTGCTGCATCTCAGGCTCCTCTGTCCATGTGATTCTCCAGGGAAGAATACTGGAGTGGTTTGCCATTTCCTCCTCCAGGGCATCTTCCTGACCCAGAGATCAAACCCATGTCTCCTGCATTGACAGGCATATTGTTTACCACTGAGCCACGTGGGAAGCCCTGTTTTCTATTTAATCATTTGCTTTTTCAGTAGATGATCAGATTGATATGATTCATCATCTCCATTTTACTGTGTAAATTAGAAATATTCTGAGTACTGTCAAGTATTCAAATACATATGCAAAAGTCAGGTATATACACATATGTATTGATAGACATATATATAACACATGTTAGCTAGCATGGTATACACTTAGTATAAATATTAAAGAAAGGGAAATATTTAGGCAATAATGAACTAAGATCCAAATAACAGGAGAAAATAACTCAAGGCTATTCATTCTGCCAAATACTAAAATTTTCTGAATGCAAAAGATTTTATAAGAAAGAAAACAATTAAAAATAACAGTAACATGTAGGAAAATTTTTAAAAGGCTCAGAGAGCAACAGATGTATTGCATTGGCCAAAAAGCTTGTTCAGATTTTCTGTAAAAATCTTATGAAAAACCCAAATGAATTTTTTGGTCAACTCAATGTTTTCCTTGGAATTTACACTACTAAAAGTGGGAGAATAAATCATATAAGTAAATGTTTTAAAAACCTGTTTTTGGAACCCTGATATTTTCTCAAGTACCTAATATAATTGACACCATCTGTCATTTGGTTTTCAACATCCAATCCAAGGAAGTTTCAACATTTCACTTTTGATTGTAACACATTCATCAAATATTTACATTTTTCCTATGGAAAATTCCAGAAAGGATTCAGAGCACAGACATAATTTTAGAAAGTTCTTTTGTTTGATTTATGTCCTTTTACTTTTATTTTTCAGTTTTAAGTCAGATTTCATTTTGTAGGACATTACATGTTCAATTATTTACGATATTGATAAAGTGTAATGGTATTCATTTCTCTCCCCAGGGACTAACCCATGTATGCAGAATATCTGAGAAATTATACAGAAAGCCATTTTTTTGTTTTTGCCTTTTCCTTTTGAGACCAGATTATAACACATATATTTTATTTTTAGTAAACATCTGGAAAGAATTGTTGTTTATTTTCTATGGAAACATAAAACTTCATTGGGCATATGGCTTTTACTCAGCAGTAATTGCTACGGCTTGAGTGAATTAAGCACAATACCAGAACTATTTTCTCTGTATTACTGCTCTATTTATATTTTGGTAAGTAGCTGCTGTTTGAACTAAATGGGTTTCCTGTCTTTTCGTTTCATACAGATCTTCAAAAATAGCTTTTTATTCTACCAGAGTGTTGACAGCATTAGGCCCACAGATAAAGCAACTTTATTACTATTATTATTGTTACTATTTTAATCAGAACGGCATTTACTAGATTCTATATTTTCTGAAGGATAATTATAGAATAGAAAACACCTTATTAAAAGGGTAGGAATTCATTTGTTCATTGAATAACAAACTAATATTTATTATGTATTGACTATTGACAGGAATGATGCTAAGCACTGGATGAGTCGAAGAGTCTAGACTCTCAAGAGCCTCAGTGCAGGTAGACAGGAAAGCCAAGTGGACACACGAGTGGATGAAAGTCTGTTGTTCTATGTGCTCAGATAGCAGTATAAACAGAACGTCTTGTAAGTCCTCGAAAAAGCTCAGAGAAAGCTAGTTGAGGGGCTGCCTTGGTAGAACCTGGAGGGAAACACAGGGTGGATGGGGAAGTATGTATGTGTGTGGAGGCGGTAAAGGGTGGTGAAGTGCGGATGGGATGGGGTTAGTGGCAGAAAATGAGATTGGAAACAGAGGCTGGGACCTAACTGGGTAAGATCCTATCAGCTGTACAAAGAAATGTAGATATCATTTACAGTAGTCAGAATGGAGAAGCAACCTAAAAGTCCATCAACAGAGACATGGATAAAGAAGATTATCCATATACATATATACAATGAAATACTGGTACATATATTCAATGAAATATTACTCAGCCATAAAAAGGAACGAAACTGTGACATTTGCTGAGACTTGGATGGACTTGGAGACTGTCATACAGAGTGAAGTAAATCAGAAAGAGAAAAACAAATACTGTATATTAACACATATATGTGGAATTTAGAAAAATGGTACAAATGAATCTATTCGTAAAGCAAAAACAGAGACACAGACATGGAGAATAAATGTAAGAACACCAACCAGGGAATTGGGGTGTGAGGTGAGTTGGGAGATTAAGATTGACATATGTGTACTACTATGTATAAAATATATAACTATTGAGGACCTATGTAGAGCACAAGGAACTCTACACAGTGTTCTGTGGTGACTTAAATCAGAAAGAAATCCAAAAAAGAAGGGATATATGTATATGCATAGACGATTCACTTTGCTGTACAGCAGAAACTAACACCACAACATTGTCAAGCAACTATCTTCCAATAAAAATTTAAAAACAAAAACCAGTGAAATATAGCTTTTATTCTAGCACAAGCTCAAGGACTTAGAAATGGGGTGGGGTGGGGGTAGGGATGGAGGGAAGGTCACATAAATAGATTTCCCTTTTGGAAGGATCTATAATGATGAATTGACTTGCAGATGGTCAGGACTGGAAGGAGGAAAGCTATTTAGGAAACTATTCAACTAACTTGAGTTGGACCATAACAGGGCTTCAATAAAGACAGAAAGATGAAGAACATTAAATCTATTCTAGAAGTATCACGATGACAGAATTGACAGGACTTGATGATTGATTATGTTATCTATAGGACAATATTGGAAAATATCCTGTGGGCCAGCAAGCTCCCGACATTATATTTAATAAACCTTCTTTTCTTTCTTTTTTTTTTTAACTTTCAAGAAGCCATTTAAGACTCATACAAAATAGTACTGAAGTTACAGTTTGAATTATCTGTTTGTGAAAAATGACTACATACTAAATAAAAATGTAATTGATTTATAATGGATTATTTGAGAGGAAACTTTAAATAGAAGAAAACTATTGTTTTCCTCTAACGTTCCTCCCCACCACAGCCACAGGTGCATCTATCTTCAAGGGACTAGATGATGGTTAATAATATCCAAAAGTCACCATAAATGGCATTACTTTGCTCTTATCATAATGCACTGTCACACTGGCAGGTTGCTAAGAACTTGTGAGGGGCAGCTGATTCTGACAAAATGCACATGGCTAGCTTCTGTCCCTGCACTGACTCTGGGTCCCCTGGATGCTGATGTGTTCCTGAGATAGGGAAACCTCCCCTGGAGGACCTGTCCTATCCCTTAGCTGCTCTGCTTTCTCTTTCCTCAGCCATTCTATCTAGACCTAGTGGGAGGCTCCTGCTGGTGATGCATGGAGAGCAAAAACCAACCATCATTTATTGCATATGCTCAACTGCAGCCCACCCTATTTTATCGGGCACCGTTAGGTAGCAAGGAAACCAGTTGCTAACATGTAACCTCAGGTGCCGGAGAAGGCAATGGCACCCCACTCCAGTACTCTTGCCTGGAAATCCCATGGATGGAGGAGCCTGGTGGGCTGCAGTCCATGGGATCGCTAGGAGTCAGACACGACTGAGCGACTTCACTTTATTTTTTCACTTTCATGCATTGGAGAAGGAAATGGCAACCCACTCCAGGGTTCTTGCCTGGAGAATCCCAGGGACGGGGAGCCTGGTGGGCTGCCGTCTATGGGGTCGCACAGAGTCGGACACGACTGAAGCGACTTAGCAGCAGCAGCAGCAGCAGCAACCTCAGGTGCAAATTCGAGACAAGGGTGGAGGGTCAATGCAGCAAGAACAAAAGGGCAAGAGGTCAAGATGAATCTGGTTTCTAGATTTTGCAACTGGAAGCTCTGCTTCTAAGTTTTCAATACAGAGCAGGAGCAAGTTTGAGGGTCTGGCCTAGCACATGATGGAGGATGGGCATGGACTCTATTTATGTTATTTTCAGGACCCTGCAGTGAAGTCTTATTAACTTGTTCTGCAGGCAACTAAGTACGTTTCTTGAGGTGAACAGAGGGGGCTAGAATTGAGATGTTCTTTTGGAAGTTAACAACATGTAGTTGAAGTTTAACTAAAATTATTCAAGAACAGCGTGTAGAACGAAAAGATAAAGCAGTGAACTACCTTTGGGGAAATACCAAGACTAGAAAATGCAGGTCTACAAAGGATTCAGAGAAGCTGGACAAAGAGGCTGGAAAAAAATCAGGGGGAAGGTATTTTAAGAATCTGAGAATGAAGGAAAAGTGTCCAGTGTCACACAAGGTCAAATACGTGACTCACTTAAAATGAGTTCATTGGATTTAAAAACAGATGCTTGTTCCTTGGAAGAAAACCTATGACAAACCTAGTGAAAGCCACTCAGTCATGTCTGACTCTTGGTGACTCCATGGACTATATAGTCCATAGAAGTCTCCAGGTTAGAATACTAGAGTATTCTTTAAAGGGTAGCCTTTCCCTTCTCCAGGGGATCTTCCAACTCATGGATCGAACCCAGGTCTCCTGCATTGCAGCTGGATTCTTTAGCAGCTGAGCCACATAGGAAGCCCAAGAATACTGGAGTGGGTATCCTAACCCTTCTCCAGTGGATCTTCCTGACCCAGGAATCGAACCAGGGTCTCCCGCACTGCAGGTGGATTCAAGGGACAAGAGTTTGAGCAAACACTGGGAGATAGTCATAGACAGGCAAGCCTAGCGTGCTGCGGTCCATGCGGTCACAAACAGTCAGACATGGCTTAGAGGCTGAACAACACAACCATGAGAAGACAAGAAATGATTTTACAAAAGCAGCTTCAGTGGACTGTTTGAGATAGAAGCAAGAAGGTAGAAATAACACATGAAAGATAAATGGCCAACCACACGATAGAGTGAAATAAGAGGGACATTTAAAATTTTTACTGACGTCCATTGTTTTTCTAGACAATTCTCAAAACAGCTTTACAATGCTGGCAAAATTGATCTCTGATGGTATGTCAATAAATCTGGGATTATTCGTTTGAAAAAAAAGAAATTGTTTTGGTCATTGCACACAAACCTATGCAAGATTCAGAGGCTTCAAATTACAGCCATTGTATTATTTCTGTGACTCTGGGAGTCAGAAATTCAGATATGAAATAGCACAGTTGGGACATGGAAGATAGTGTCGTCTAGATTTAGTGCCTGGGCAGTCATGCTTCCAGGGTCTCTGTCTCTGCAGTACCTTCTTCGTGTCATCCCTCCAGCACACAAATCAGATTTCTGATGAAGGTTCTCAGGGATCCTCAAAACACAAAAGTGGAAGAGACCAGGCCCTTTTAAAGGTTAGTCCTGGAAAGGGCACAGTGTCATTGCTCCCAAGACAGCGTTCCTGCTGGTTAAAGCAAGTCACAGCCTAAGTGCAGGAGGGGACCACACAGACTGGTAAGACCAGGAGCCGGAGCTCAATGGGACCATCTCAGAGAACATTCACCACAGAGATAAAGATGAACATATTCTGATACCAGCATACATTTTATCCAGCATGCAACTATAGTTACTTTTTATCATCCATCAGATTATTTAAACACACACACCTCAGAGATTTCATTTCCTTAGGCAGTAAGTTTAGTTATGAAATACCAGTGGCAAAACTTGTTCAAAATAAAGTGTTTGACAGGGAACTATATTCAATATACTGCAATAAACCATAATGGAAAAGAATATGAAAAAGAATATATGTATCTGTATATATCATATACATGTATATATCAACATGCTGTGCTGTGCTCAGTCGCTTCAGTCGTCTGACTTTAAATGTCCAACTCTTTGAGACCCTATGAACTATAGCCCGCCAGGCACTTCTGTCCACAGGATTCTCCGGGCAAGCATACTGGAATGAGTTGCTACGCCCTTCTCCAAGGGATCTTCCTGACCCAGGGAATCGAACCTGCATCTTCTGTGTCTCCTGCTTGAAGGCAGGTCCTTTACCCACTGAGCTGCCTGGGAAGTCTATGTATCTACCAATACATATGTATATATACATATATATGTACATATCAAAATATATGTACATGTCAACATATATGTATATAACAATATATATGTATATACAAGTATTTGTATATATCTATATATTTCTATATATATATATGTATTTCAATATATTTACATATATCTACATATGTTTCAATGTATATGTATCAGTTCAGTTCAGTCGCTCAGTCGTGTCCGACTCTTTGCATCCCCATGAACTGCAGCACGCCAGGCCTCCCTGTCCTTCACCAACTCCCGGAGTCCACCCAAATCCATGTCCATCAAGTCAGTGATGAAATCCAACCATCTCATCCTCTGTTGTCCCCTTCTCCTCCTGCCCTCAATCTTTTCCAGCATCAGGGTCTTTTAAAGTGAGTCAGCTCTTTGCATCAGGTGGCCAAGTTAGTGGAGTTTCAGCCTCAACATCAGCCCTTCCAATGAACACCCAGGAGTGATCTCCTTTAGGATGGACTGGTTGGACCTCCTTGCAGCCCAGGGGACTCTCCAGAGTCTTATATAAACATAAGAAACAATCTGTGCACTGAGTCAGAAGTCAATGTGCAGACACCAATGTGCAGGAAAGCTTGATTACTGTTGGATTCTGCCACAGAGATCTCAGGCTGGTGGCTCTCAGAAATAACGAACAAGACTGTCTGACTCAATTAAAAATAATTTTAAAAAATTTATGTCAAGATTTTTGAATCATGATGTTTCTTTTTTTTTTTAATTTAAATTCAGATACCAAGAATCTCTTAAAACACCAACAGATTTGGCAATGCTGGGCTCCACATTCACTAATGGTCTAGCTCATTCTGTTACCTTGACTGCCTTCGGATGTGTGCAGGCATTGAATTTTGAGACTCTCAGCTTAATAAGAAGTACCAAAAATATTATATGAAACTTGAAAGTATGCAAAACATAGCATTGGTTATCATCTCATTGCCATGTTTATTAGGTTATTTTACATACATTTCTGTAATAGTGGAGAGTAAGAGAGTGATTTAGAAAATTTTTTCTAGTAGAGACAGACTGAAGTTACTTATACTGAAAATGAAACTAATCTCTGTATAATGGAATAGATAATCTAAAAGTTTACAGCTTATTTCTCCTTATATTTTATTTCAGCTTTATATCACAGCCAAAAATATCAGCTTAATACATATTTATTAAATGTTCTCTATATACCTAATTCCTTAAATATACTTTGGTCCAATTTCAACGTCTTTTAAGTCCCCTTATTAATTAAGTTAAATGAAATCTTAGACTAGTTTTTATTGTATATCTGTCTAGAAATTATCATTTTACCTTGTTAAAATTATTCTTTAACAGAACATAAGCCAATTGACCCAATGATCAAAGTTAAGTACTGACTTAGCTAAAAGGTTCATTCAGGTTTTTCTGCAATATCTCATGGATACAGTACAACAAAAGATTTTATTTTCTAATTACACTTTGCTGGAGTTTAGACTTCTATTCTACCTCATGCTGTTGGGTTTGCCCGTTAGTCATACTGCATTCTATGAAGACACAGTCTAGCTCTTGAGTTCAAGGCACAGTGGAAAAGATAGCAATTATAATGCAAAGGGTTAAACGAAGAAATAGATATTCACAAGATATTATGCAAAAGAGAAAAATCATGTATTTAAACTGAGTGTGTATGCATGGGAAGGTGGTTGGGGAATTTAGGGAAGCTTCCCAGGGGAGATAATAAATGGACCTTGACACGAGAGATGAGTAGGCGTCATCGAGGTAAAAGGAGAAAAAGGTAGTCACTCCTGCAGGAGTAAGAGATAGGCATTGCCTGGAAGGGTATGTGTAGGCACAGTGTGGAGTGATAGAAAATAATCCTTTCATCCGTCATAATTATAGAAAACCAAAGACTAAGAGATGAAGTTATTTTTGTTAGATGTGTAAATTAATGTCTAGGGCTTCGCTGGTGGCTCAGTGGTGAAGAATCTGTCTGCCAATGCAGGAGATGCAAGTTCGATCCCTGGGTCAGGAAGATCTCCCTGGAGAAGGAAATGGCAACCCATTCCAGTGTTCTCACCTAAGAAATCCAAAGGACAGAGGAGCCTGACAGCCTATAGTCCGTGGGTCACAGAGTCGGATATGACTTAGCAACTAAACAACAACAACAAATTAATGTCTGGATTCTAATGTGATTCTGAGCCATTTTCTGCCATTCTGAAGCTCATTTTATCTTTTAACCTAAAGCTGTCTATATCTATGGTGTTTTATGTCATTATATATCCCAATAGTTTACCTTAACATTGGCGAGAATAACTCAGTTCTGGGAGGAAGCAAACTGACATCTTACTTGAATTCTTAATTCATACCCAGATCTCCAGCAGTTGTGAAAATGCAACATTTTTTTAATGATAAATTTTCCATAGACATATACCTTAGTAAGTCTGATTATTTCAAATAGTTATAACTACTAATGTGGAGATGGGAATGTATTCTGCTAAGAGTTGGTATTCAAAAGAGTTTACACCAAGTCCTTTGGAACCATGAGCTATTGGGTTAACTTTTGAAATACGAAAACTTCAAGAGTCTCCCACTGCATTTAACTTTTCAAAAAATGAGATCTTTTCTCTAGAAAATTAAATATATGTGTCCATAATGCTATTGTTTTCATCTAAGATAGATAGTTCATCTAATAGTATTTTTATGTATTTCCAAATGGGTCTAAATTCATGTATATCAAAGAGTGTCAATCTAGCGTATGTACAACATGACAGATAGACAGAATTTGGTTATGGTGAATTGTACTCAACACATACAGCTCTTGTATCCTTCCTTATTATTTATACTTTTAGATCATAGGTGAATCTCAGTAAAAACCAGTCAAAATGATTTTGACTTGGAAAGCTTTGCAATATAAAGAAACGACTTGAAAGAAAAAATAAAAGCATAATAAAGTTGAATAAATTGTACATTCCACAGTTTGTTGTGATCCACACAAAGGCTTTGGCATAGTCAGTAAAGCAGAAGTAGATGTTTTTCTGGAACTCTCTTTGTTTTTTTGATGATCCAACAGATGTAGGGAATTTGATCTCTGGTTCCTCTGCCTTTTCTAAATCCAGCTTGAAGATCTGGAAGTTTTTCCAGTAGTCATGTATGGATGTGAGAGTTGGACTATAAAGAAAGCTGAGCACAGAAGAATTGATGCTTTTGAACTATGGTGTTGGAGAAGACTCTTGAGAGTCCCTTGGACTGCAAGGAGATCCAACCAGTCCATCCTAAAGGAAATCAGTCCTGAATATTCATTGGAAGGACTCATGCTGAAGCTGAAACTTCAATACTTTGGCCACCTGATGTAAAAAACCGACTCACTGGAAAAGACTCTGATGCTGGGAAAGATTGAAGGCAGGAGGAGAAAGGGATGACAGAGGATGAGATGGTTGGATGGCATCACGGACTCAATGGACATGTTTGAGTAAACTCCAGGAGTTGGTGATGGACAGGGAGGCCTGGCTTGCTGCTGTCCATGGCGTCGCAAACGCCAGTTGGACATGACTGAGCGATTGAACTGAACTGAACTGAAACTGTACATTTCTTAAAGAAATAAATCTTAAACAAAAATATAGGATTTAGGACTATTTGTTCTTCTTTCTTTATAGTGTATGGAAGTATTGTTGTGTAAGAAGAAAAATCAGTTCCCTATAGATGTAATTCCAAGTACAATAGAGAAAAGAGTGTCACTTCAGTAAGAGGTGCTGGGGAAACTGGACAGCTACATGTAAAAGAATGAAATTAGAGCACTTCCTAACACCATACACAAAAATAAACTCAAAGTGGATTAAAAACCTAAATGTAAGACTGGACATGATAAAACTCTTAGAGGAATATACAGGAAACACACTCTTTGACATAAATCACAGCAAGACATTTTTTTGACCTACCTCCTAGAGTAATGAAAATAAAAACAAACAACTGGGATCTAATTAAATGTAAATTAATTATCAAAGATATTTTGCCATCTGCTATTATAGAGGTGTATACCAGGTAGTAAGAAAAATACCAGAATAAAAGGCAAAACTAACTCTGTAGCAGGGATGTGCAAGTGCAGAAACTGTTCAAAGTTGTAACTGTAAATTTATTAACTTTTTCATGGTCAACTATTGGGGCAGCTGCATTCCAAGCTCAAAAACTTGCTTGTGCAAAAGCATGGAAAAAAAAAAAGCTAGTTTAAAGATCAACATAAAACAAATCAACCATAGAGTTAAAAATTGCTAAAGCGGCAGATACACGATGGATTAGGAGCAGAAGATTAACTTGGAAATATAAAGGGAGACAGATTTTGAAGGGTATTGATTCCCACATAAAGCAATCTGGCCTCTATTCTGTTGACTGATCTGGGTTAAGAAACAGTTGCCCAGAACACTGAAATATCCCAAAGGCATTAATATGTCACTGGAAAGTTAGGAGACACACAAAATTTTGTTTACTTTATGCCTTTTCCAGGTAAATGTTACAAATGTTTGGAAGAAATGGTTTGGAAAGTTGCTTGTTGTGGAGCACGAGGGCACCAGTAAGTTGTAACTCAGTGATAACAGGTGGCTGCAACACCTTTGGAGATGAGCTGCTACACGTAGCTTCTACAGACAGTACCCACCATCTTCCTTATATAAATAATCAACAAACATTTCAAGAACATAGTTTAAAGGATAGCCAAAACATTAAATTCTCCTGTGTTCACATAGCTCATTAGCATCGACTTTCAAAAAAATGAAGTTGATCACCTATAACAGCTTTTTACATCATGCTTTAGGGCTCCTTCCTCTACACTCAGCCAATTGTTTGGAAGAGTAGCATATTAACCCTCAATTCACAGATACACAAACAATCCCTGAAGGCAGTGTTTAGTATTTTGTAATAGTATTTACATTCCTTGAATACCATACTAAAGAGACAGGTGGCTTATGTGGCTGCCTGGATGGGAGGGGAGTTTGGTGGAGAATGGGTACATGTATATGCGTGGCTGAGTCCCTTCACTGTTCACCCGAAATGATCACAAATTGTTAATCGGCTATACTCCAACACAAAATAAAAAGTTAAAGAGAGAGACAGGTAGAACCAACTGGTTATGGTTCCTGCCGATTCAAACATTTAGCCATCATTCACCAAACTTCTTGCCAGACAGGAGGCTAGGCACATAAGCCATATCTACTCTGCACGCTTAGAAAGGTCCTTTTCCTAACCAGAATATGCTTTTACCTCAGGAGAGAGAAAATTTGTTTTTTTCCTGGAAAAAAAAATACACTGCATCACTGGATATTCTGGTTTTATTCCTTCAGCATTCTACATTTTCTCTGGAATGGATCTTCCAGCCAAATCTATAAAATCGAAAGACTCAAATAAGCTGAAAGGAATGTACTAGGATGCCTTGAATATCATTATAAAGAGACATATGAGATGACTCATTTCATACCAGTCTTAGGTAGAAAGAATAAAGGGAGGAAAATATCAACTCTTTCTCCCAGCACAGAAATAGATAGTATCATACAGAATATACGAAACAAAAGCATTTAGGTTAACTATATACAAATCAGACTACAAAATCTCTTATGTGTAAATATTTTTATGGGAAATCTCTTTTTGTTTACCAATTTCTGTCAGGATAATGTATCTTAGTTTTTATGAGTTTATATATGTGACATCTCAGTTTTGTTTCTGCATATATATATATATATATTAAAATTTTAACATATAGATCTTCAAGAAACATAGTCAGATGTGTATACTTGAGATATCTTTATAAATACACATTTTATTTGCTTGAGTTGTTTAACTTACACACAGAAAATTAAATCACTAAAGAAATTACAAAATGTAATTCCTATTTTTCTATCTGGCAAGGTATTTGGTAAATGATGGCTACATGTTTGCAGATTGGATAGGCAGCCACCATACCCAGTTACACTTCCACATCTCTCATCTCTTATCTTGAGATATAAATATCAAGGTGAATTAAAGTGAAAGTCGCTCAGTCGTGTCCGACTCTGTGACCCCATGGACTACACAGTCCATGGAATTCTCCAGGCAAGAGTACTGGAGTGGGTAGCCTTTCCATTCTGCAGGGGATCTTCCCAAACCAGGGATCGAACCCAGGTGTCCCTCATTGCAGGCTGATTCTTAACCAGCTGAGCCACAAGGGAAGCCCAAGAATACCGGAGTGGGTAGCCTATCCCTTCTCCAGCAGATCTTCCAAACCCAGGAATCAAACTGGGGTCTCCTTCATTGCAGGTGGATTCTTTACCAACTGAGATATCAGGGAAGCCCCCCAAATTACATTTGTGAATTAAAGACGACGACAAATTCTTTGGCACACTTCCCGTTAAGAAGTGGGGTCTCTGTCTGTGTCCCTTGAAACTGGGTAGGCTCTGTGATTGCTTTGAACAATAGAATTAGAGGGATGTGACACCACGTGGACTATGCAATGCTGACAGGATCTATGGAGAGGACCACAGAGAGGCCCGCATGAAGAGGATCCATGGACCCAGCTGAGCTCTTGGGTGACAGCAGCATCGACCTCCCAGCCCTGGCAGGAAACCTCTCAGAAGAGGCTCTTTGATTCCAGGTTGGGCAGCTGCACCTGATGCCACGTGAATTAGAAGGAAGCTGTGGTCATCCACCCACCCAAACTGTAAACTCATGAGCAAATGAATGCTGTTGTTTCAAACAACTAAGTTTTGGGCATGGTTTATGATTCAGCAATAGATAACTGAAATCTTTGTTCCTTTTGGATAAAAGCATCAATCAGTGGGTTGCAATGACAATGAGGATTAGCATCTGTATGATGTTTATGTGAATTTTACCATAAACACTGTCAACAAAACAAAAGCAGTGATACTCAGAACGGTGGCAAAATAGCTATGAGTTCTCATGCCAAATTCACAGAGACGTTGTGACTTTGGAGTGCTCTGTTGACAAGGATGGTTATGACAGCTGGTTTCAGCAGGAAACCTGATTCTGATTGATTAGCTCTCTTTATTTGTCATTAACAACCTTCAGCGATTGGCCCATTTTGGGAGTTGCTATATTCAAATTGGGGCTTCTCAGGTAGCTCAGTGGTAAAGAATCTGCCTGCCAATGCAGGAGACGCAGCTTTGATCCCTGAGTCAGGAAGATCCCCTGAAGAAGGAAATGGCAACCCACTCCAGTATTCTTGCTGCGAAATTCCATGGACAGAGGAGCCTGGCGGGATACAGTCCATGGGGTCATAAAGAGTCAGACGCAAAGAGCGACTGGGCATGAAATATAATTGAACTAAATTTATGTGTTATTTTATGTGTTTGTCGCTTCAGTTGTGTCTGACTCTTTTGCCATCCTATGGACTGTAGTCTGCCAGGCTCCTCTGTCCATAGAATTCTCCAGGCAAGAATACTGGAGTGAGTAGTCATTCCTACTCCAGGGGATCTTCCTGACCCAGGGATTGAACCTGGGTCTCCCATACTGCAGACAGATTCTTTACTGTCTGAGCCACTGTGCTGTGCTTAGCCACTGTGCTGTGCTTAGTTGCTCAGTCATGTCTGACTCTTTGAGATCCCATGGGCTGCAGCCCACCAGGCTCCTCTGTCCACGGGAATTTTCCAGGCAAGAACACTGGAGTGGTTGCCATGCCCTCCTCCAGGGGATCTTCCCATCCCAGGGATTGAACTGCAATGCAGGTGGATTATTTACCAACTGAGCCATCAGGGAAGCCCCTGAGCCACTAGGGAAGCCCCTAAACATTATATTAATTCCATGCACACAATAGAGCGATTTGATGTTTCTATTCATTGCAAAATGATCACTACTTTTTAATTAGCTGATGTTCATCAGAAATTCTGACTAGAAGTTATACACACTTGAGTAGTAAAAGTAGGAATATTAATTATAACTTAATAAATGAGTTTATAAAAAATGTTTAAAAACATGATATCTGTGCATGAACTTAAGTTTTAGTTGTCAGCCAAAAACGTTGGAGCTATTTCTATATTGTAAAGACAGTGCCTGAAAATGAAGGTGAGTGTCTGATATGGATTCTGCCTCTGTTTTTGCGTTTAAATCTCTTTGAAGCTCTGGGCATATCATTTCACCCCAACTGTCTTCTTATGTAATACACCAGGACAATGATTTCTCACTTAACTCACTATTTTTTGAGAGGTTGAAATAAAATAACATGCAAAATGAAATACTTTAGTGATCTAAAGACATTCTCTGAATGTGTATTGGTAGAAAATAAGATTGGGGTTCTAACTTGAATATGTCCTTTTTTTGGAGATGAAGAACTTTAGGACCCAGATGGTGCTTTCATCTTTGCTTCTGATGGAAGTTGGGACTTTGGAAGAAAAAGGATGCTATGGGGGTATGTGTATCTGGCTAAATTGCTGACTGGCAGCACTTAATGTGATTTGGCTTTTTATCCAACGAATAAACTCAGAGTGATAGACCCTTGGCTGAGGCACCTGAGAGCTTCTAATGAGGAGCAGAAAGGAAATATCTGCCTGGAAACTTGCCGACTTCATCAATAAGACTCAGATCTAAATTAGAATCAGAGAGAGGGCAAAAGTCCCAGATAGAATTATACAACCAGATACCAAAAAGGACATGGGGAGTAACAGAGGAATATCAAGACAGACATGCCCAATAGTTTATATGAAAATATAACAAGAAAGGGTTTCAGGAAAACATTCTATGGACTCTATTGTCTATATACAAATAATATGTGAGGAAAAACAAAGTATTCTGATTTTAACAAAGGAATGTAAACATAAAATTACAGGTAAAATCAAGACTGATACAATACAGATAAAATCCCAACCATGGTTGGGATTCAACTAGAAATTGATCCTGGGAATGGATACTTTACTATATTAGAGACTGTATCATTCAGACTGAAACAGTTGGTTGTGAGTAATTTTGTATAGAAAAAAAAAAAGATGAAAGCATCTATTTCACTTTAAAAGTGAGAAGCTGGAAACTTCTAGAATATTGGATTAAAAACTAGAAAGAAAATATTTATGGGTCATATACTCCCCATATCATCCCATATTATCCTCACCATGTACCTGTGAAGTAAGGAGTACTGTAGCCTTACTGACATAGGAGGACACATGTGTGACTCATTATAGAAACAGATAATAATTATTGGATATAGTACAATAGTTACAGTACGACAATTAGTTTTACTTGCCTTTCTGTTTTCAAATTATACCTAATAACCAAAAATAACAGAAATGTTAGGATGGTAGATTTTGGCAGCTTTGAATGTGAGGTTGGGTAATATTCAGGTCTAAGAAATATTCCTTTTTTTTTTTGAAAAGTAGAATGAAAGTGGGCAGCAGAAGGGAGAACCTTATAGTTGGAAAAATTCAGAAAAACAGTACCGAAAATCTATGAAACAAAACTATGGATTTAAATTCTCCCCTCTTAAATCAACTTAGATTTTACAGTTGAGGGGTGCATTAAGAAATAATCCACTCACTTCTGTTTAAAGGCCGCTAGAGGAAAATTGGGTTAAGCTTACAAAAGCTTGCCTTAAGCAACGAATACTTGAATGTACCTATTTTTAAAATCTGGGAAACAGAAAGGTGAAATTGACCGAGATGCACACACTCACTCTGAGTAAAGAAGCAAATCAAGTATGACAGGTCCAAACTTGTGCAAAATAAGCACAAGTCTTACTGGATTGCTCAGTTTACAATCAATGTTGGAAAACATTTTTCAGTGATAAGGCAGCTGTCAAAGCACTAATAAAGCACCATCTAAGAGAATATGGTAATTAAAAAAAAATGACAACTACAATCACTTACGTCTTCTCTTTGGGCCTTTTCTATGCCTGTTCAACTACATTGCTTTGCTTGCAAAAGGAAGCTCTGAAGGCCATAAGAATGATTGCTGCAACTTTCCATGTAAGATTAAAATCTTAAATAATTAAAGTCATCCATTTACATGATCTACATTTATAATTCATTGTTCCTGCTTTGTTTAGGGAGTGCTGGAGGAAGACGCTAGATTTAAAGAATAGTAACGGCACCCCACTCCAGGACTCTTGCCTGGCAGATCCCATGGACCGAGGAGCCTGGTAGGCCGCAGCCCATGGGTTGCTAAGAGTTGGACACGACTGAGCGACTTCACTTTCACTTTTCAATTTCATGCATTGGAGAAGGAAATGGCAACCCACGCCAGTGTTCTTGCCTGGAGAATCTCAGGGATGGGGGAGCCTGGTGGGCTGCCGTCTCTGGGGTCGCACAGAGTCGGACACAACTGAAGTGACTTAGCAGCAGCAGCAACGTGTGTGCAACTTTACATCAGATAGGTAAAGGTTTGTTTTGCCAAATCTTTGACACTTTGAACTCCAGGTCATGTCATACATTTGATTCTCTGTGCAAATATTAGGATTAGATTACTGTCCATTTGTTCTTGCCATAACATAATTTAAAATATGTTCCTTATGCAAAATAATGAAAAAGCTATATTTGACAGAGGTTGAAGAATTTTTGTTGGGAAGATTAACAATACAACTAGCCAAAGATGTTACAAACAATATTAACATTCAGGGATAAAAATATGATTCATTTTATTTATAATATTTCTGTTTTCCCTTAAAATTTTATTTCTGGTAGTAACTACAGAATCATTAAGCACTTAACTATACTAAATATGATGTAGGTAACATAACTGATTAAATAGTTTTGCACATTCAGCATTATTATCAATCAAAATGGGTCATGATTATGGCTTTTAACTTTCAAAACATTATTATAATTAATAAATAATACTTCAGACACATAGATTACTTCACATATTAGAAAGCAGAACAATTTAAAGAAATTAACACATTCCCTTTATGTTAAAATAATTGCTTCAAAATATTCTAGATAACTGATCCATAGAATGATACAGAAAAATTGGAGAAACTTTGTAAAACTGTAACTTGTTCTGACTTTTTGTCAATAACTTTTATCTTTTTTTTAACATGAATCTGCTCATATGTTCAAAAAATAATAAGGGTAAACCAGAGATTACAAAATTGGATACTGTATTATTTTCTATTGCCACAATTTAGTGACTTAAAGTAAAACCCAGGTATTAACTAACTGTTCTGAGGTCAGAAATCTAGATGGGCTTGACTGAATTCTCTGCGGAGAAGCTCATAATACCAACTTCAAGGTGTCAGCCAGGCTGGGTTCTGGAAGCCTTGAGGAAAACCCACTTCCAAGCCTATTCGGGCTGCTGCCAGCATTCGGTGTCCTGGGTTTGCTGGGCTTACCTGCTCAGCTTCGAGGATCTGCCTGTATTCCTCGCCATCTGGCCTGCCCCATCTTCAAGCCAGTAATGATGTGTTAAGTCTTTGTTTTGTTTTCCCTAACTGTTTTTATTTCTTCTTTTGATTCTAGGCACAGAAAACTCTGATTTTAAAGAAATCATGTGATGAACCAAATCTTCCTTTTGCCTTATAAAGTAACATACTAGCAAGAGTGATTGTATAGTCACAAATTTGATAAACATTCAAAAGATCAGGACATACACAAGGGCTAAGTTCATTGGCAGTCATCCTTAGAATTCTGTTCACCATAGGACTAACAGATGAGTGAGAAGGAGGCTCAAAGCATAGATGGAATGGAGAAACTGGCCCTTTTATGCACATACTTATTGTATGGTTCTGACTTTTGGAATCATGTTAACATTTTACATAATTAAGAAAAAGTCAACAATGAAATAAGAAAACAAATCCCAAAATGCAATTTAAAGAAAAGCAAATGAATCAAGTTAAATGTCAAATTAATAATATAACTGTACTAAAGTGGGAAAGAAAACATAAGCTGAATTACTTCTGAACATATAATGCCCTAAGGCTAAAGGTAAAAAACCTTTAAACAAAATTAAACTCTAGTTAGTAGACTTTTCTTTTTAATTCACAGAGGCATGAGTTAGCAATTTTGAAAATACTTCTTTGTGTTTGTTTTTTGATTTTTACAACATTGTGTTGGTTTTTGCCATACAGCACTGTGACAGGAGCTATTATTTTCTAACTAGTTTGTCCTGATGCTTTCTTAATCCTTTCAGTGAAATTGTTACAACTTAGTAGGATGAGGTTTCATAAGCAAAAATGTATATGAATTGGCAGCTCGTGGTTATGGGTTTGAGAGATGAAGCAGAGACGCTGAGACAAATACATTTGCTAAATTTCTATTAATTCTTCTCTTCATTTCTATGAATTACTAATTAACAAATCAAGTTGTTTTAAGAATCAATATCCAATGAGAATAAAATCTATTTAAGTAAACGTCCCTTGAAAATTTAACACAAATTTAATACATAGAAAAATGTTTGTCTTCCTGAGAATTACTACTAACAACTAAAGAAAAAATGACAGTAATATAAGTATTTAAAATTATGCTAAAAGCTTAAGTATAATTTGTAAATTATCTGTAAAATTATGGGTAATATCTATATAGGGATTGTTGTAAAATAGCATTGAAAAGAATAATATGCTTTTTTCAGCTTTAAGATAAATAAATTTTTTGAGAAAGAAAATATGCAAACACATTCATGTGTGAAATAAAGTTCATTAGTTTTGCACGTGTTTAACACAACACATTATAGAAATTAAACAATATGCCAAATGACTTAAGAAGAATAAAAATCAGTTCACTAAGCACAAATGAAAAATCTGAAGAGTTTTCTGGGGAAACCATCTTATATACATATATGTATACATACATATATATATATATAAAACATACATATCATATATATATATATATATATATACACACACACATATACACATATATGTATATGCAAAGATGGGCTCGATAAAGGACAGAAATGGTATGGACCTAACAGAAGCAGAAGATATTAAGAAGAGATGGCAAGAATACACAGAAGAACTGTACAAAAAAGATCTTCACCACCCAGATAATCACGATGGTGTGATCACTCACCTAGAGCCAGACATCCGGGAATGTGAAGTCAAGTGGGCCTTAGAAAGCATCACTACGAACAAAGCTAGTGGAGGTGATGGAATTCCAGTTGAGCTATTCCAAATCCTGAAAGATGATGCTGTGAAAGTGCTGCACTCAATATGCCAACAAATTTGGAAAACTCAACAGTGGCCACAGGACTGGAAAAGGTCAGTTTTCATTCCAATCCCAAAGAAAGGCAATGCCAAAGAATGCTCAAACTACCGCACAATTGCATTCATCTCACACGCTAGTAAAGTAATGCTCAAAAATCTCCAAGCCAGGCTTCAGCAATATGTGAACCGTGAACTTGCTGTTGTTCAAGCTGGTTTTAGAAAAGGCAGAGGAACCAGATATCAAATTGCCAACATCCGCTGGATCATGGAAAAAGCAAGAGAGTTCCAGAAAAGCATCTATTTCTGCTTTATTGACTATGCCAAAGCCTTTGACTGTGTGGATCACAATAAACTGTGGAAAATTCTGAAAGAGATGGGAATAGCAGACCACCTGATCTGCCTCTTGAGAAATTTGTATGCAGGTCAGGAAGCAACAGTTAGAACTGGACATGGAACAACAGACTGGTTCCAAATAGGAAAAGGAGTTCGTCAAGGCTGTATATTGTCACCCTGTTTATTTAACTTATATGCAGAGTACATCATGAGAAACGCTGGACTGGAAGAAACACAAGCTGGAATCAAGATTGCTGGGAGAAATATCAATCACCTCAGATATGCAGATGACACCACCCTTATGGCAGAAAGTGAAGAGGAACTAAAAAGCCTCTTGATGAAAGTGAAAGTGGAGAGTGGAAAAGGTTGGCTTAAAGCTCAACATTCAGAAAACGAAGATCATGGCATCTGGTCCCACCACTTCATGGGAAATAGATGGGGAAACAGTGGAAACAGTGTCAGACTTTATTTTTCTGGGCTCCAAAATCACTACAGATGGTGACTGCAGCCATGAAATTAAAAGACGCTTACTCCTTGGAAGGAAAGTTATGACCAACCTAGATAGCATATTCAAAAGCAGAGACATTACTTTGCCAACAAAGGTCCGTCTAGTCAAGGCTATGGTTTTTCCAGTGGTCATGTATAGATGTGAGAGTTGGTCTGTGAAGAAGGCTGAGTGCCGAAAAATTGATGCTTCTGAACTGTGTTGTTGGAGAAGACTCTTGAGAGTCCCTTGGACTGCAAGGAGATCCAAGCTGTCCCTTCTGAAGGAGATCAGCCCTGGGATTTCTTTGGAGGGAATGATGCTAAAGCTGAAACTCCAGTACTTTGGCTACCTCATGCAAAGAGTTGACTCATTGGACAAGACTCTGATGCTGGGAGGGATTGGCGGCAGGAGGAGAAGGGGAAGACAGAGGATGAGATGGCTGGATGGCATCACTGACTCGATGGACGTGAGTCTGAGTGATCCCCGGGAGTTGGTGATGGACAGGGAGGCCTGGCGTGCTGCGATTCATGGGGTCGCAAAGAGTCGGACACGACTGTGACTGATCTGATCTGATCTGATACATATTGTACTTCTTTAGTTTATGGATTCTTCAGATTTTCTATTTATTGTGTCAATGTGTATTAATTTATGCTTTTCAGAAAATATTGTCAAATAAAATAACCAGATGTGTTAACAAATATTTTATCTCCACTATTTTGCAATTTTGAGAGTTTTCCGTTTTTATCAGTTAAACTAGTGAGAAAATGGCAACAATTCTAAGGCACTAGTTTTTAATTGAAGGCATTTTTCTTTGATAGTCTTTTTCTATTTTGCCTTTTCCCCTATTTTTTAAATTCTTGAGTGAATACTCAATTTATTTTTTTGAAAAAAGCAGTTAAAATGTTATCCCAAATAAAAATTCAGGCATTAGTCCATAAAGTTTTGAGATATTCAGCTACAGGTTTCATAATATTTTCAATGAACCACTAAAGATCAATCACAGACGTATTTTTAAATACAAAATACTTTTGAGGGGGATAGTAATGGCAAGCGGTACATTTTAAAAATTTATTTTTAATATCATAATATTCTTAATCTTGAGGTATAAATAAATGACCAGTATAATAACTGATTATAATCTATCCATGTTGTTTTATAATGACAATAAATGATCAAGAAATACTTAAAATGTAGATGTACTCTTGGGTTTTTAATGTCATATAAAAGCAGATTAATTTTTATTGCAATAATATTATTTTTCCCTTCTATATCCTTGATTTATTAAATATTGATATTGGTACTTTTAACTTTTTGTTCACAATTTTTATACAATCTTAATATATGATATCTTTTTTGATGTATGTATTTCAATTACCATCCAAGTTTTGCAACTCTTACATATTAGTTATAAACACTGATTTGGTAATATAAAGTGATCCTGTTCCTCCTGTTTATTGCTTTTATGTTTTTGGTTTTTAAGACATTATTCCAGAAATAATTTTGAGTGCCTACTATGTGCCAGACACTCTTCCAGGTTCTGTGAATTCAAGAGTGAATAGTACAGACACAACTTCCTGGTCTCCTAGAGCTTAGCATCTTATGATTCCTATCTTCTTTCTCCTTGCTGCTTTGTCGGATTACATTCATCTAATCATAATGGGTTTTTGTAATGTCTTTCCATAGTATGCTGCTTTGTCATTTTAATAAATATTTATATTAAATAACATGTGTATATATATTCATGTGTATATTATTCATTTTTAAGCACCTTCTGACAGTCTTTTTCACTTAAGAAAAGTTTTAAATTGTTTGCATATAAGTCATTTATGATCCATGCTGTGTTAATGGATAGCTCTACTCTTGCATTACTCATTAGGTTTCCTGTTTTGTGAAATATGGATACTATTTTACATGCTTCTAATCCCTAGATTTAAGTGAAGGCTTTATGGATATTCAGTTCTACTGCTTTTTAAGGACACATGTGAACTTATATTTCTCTAAATATTATGAACAATAAAATAAACTCTTCCCTGAACCCCTATCTTAGGTACGGTGAATTTTCTTTCTTCTAAATATACATAGCAAACATGTACTTTTGAGTCTTAGATAAGGTGATCTGGAATTGCAGATTCAAAGTTTCATTTCTATATTATTATATCTTCAATTTGAAGTTTTCTACCCAGAAAGTTTTCATTTCTTATTTAATGCACATCCAGTGGATACCAAAATCAAAGTATGCTCAAGTCCCTTGCATAGGTGATATTTGCAAATAACCTGTGCACATCCTCCCATATACTTTACATAGTCTCTAGATGACTTACGATATCTAATTACAATGTAAATCTATGTAGATTTATGCTGGCATACAGAAAATTCAAGTTCTGCTTTTTGAAACTTTCTGGATTTTTTTTTTTTCTTTCTGAATGTTTTCAAACCATGGTTGGTTGAATCTGTGGATGTGGAGGGCTGGCTGTATTTTCAGTGCTCTAGAAAAGGATGGAAGTAGAGCTCATCTTCTATGCCAAAGCCTATCTGCTGGTCATAGTGACTACAATTAATTTGCAAGGAGGTTTTGAATTAGATCGACTCACATATGCAGTGATTGACGGGTGATGCCTGCCACAAGGTAATGAAATGGTGACACAGACACTGGCTCAGCAAATCTATTGATGTGTTTGCCCAGCAATGCATTTCATTTAACAAATATTTATTGAGCAGTGACTACAGCCTACACTGGTTCTTGGTTAGAAAATGTGGTTGTAAGCAAGCCAAGGTCCTTTCCCTTGCAGAGCTAACATTGCATTGAAGAAGACAAGTATTCAATGAGTACACAAAGTTCACCCAAGGTAAATGTTACAAAGCAAAGATACATGTTATAAAGCAAAGTAAACAGAAAAAGGTGTTGGAGTCAAACTAGGGATCCTTTGAAATGAGCAGCCAAAGCTGCTTCCAGGGTAATGATTTGAATGAGGAGTTGATGAGATGGAGGGAGGCTTGTGAAGATAAGCAGACAGAGCTGCTTAGTGCAAAGGTAATGAGGCAGGAAAAAAAAAAGTTCATCTCTGAGTAACAGCAAGGAGGTTGAAGTGTCCAGTGTTGTGGAGACAGCAGTAGAAAAGAGGTCAAAGGGACAGATGCCACTCAGTTTATGGAAGGCCTGGTGATAATGAAAGGAGTTTGGATATTATTCAGAAGAGGACATTAAGCTGTTAAAAGTTTTCTTTTTTTTAAGATTCTTTTGATGTGGACCATTCTTAAAGTCTTTATTGTATTTGTTACAATATTTCTCCGGTTTGATGTTTTGGTTTTCTGGCCCTGAGGTATGTAGGGTCTTAACCCCCTGACCAAGGATCAAACCTGCACCCTCTGCTTTGAAAAGTGAAGTCTTAACCACTTGACCAACAGGTAAGTAAGTCCCAAATGTGTTTTAGAAAAAGAATTGTCAGAGTCAGATATATGTCATTAAAAATCACTGTCTCCTAACTCCTACCTAGATCACGCTACTCCTAACATATCCTCCAGGCTAGAGTAATCTTATTAATAACACCAGAAGTAAATTCTAGGAGAGGGGAAGGGAGCTAAGTACAACCCTCTTCAGGATTTCCTAAATTACTAGCAAAATGAATCTAGCCTCATAGGGAAAAAAAAAAAAAAAGACATCATCACTTTCCTCTTTCTCTCTCATCTCCTACCATAATTCTCTCCTGGCCAAATTCAAGAAAAAGCTTGAGGACAAGGAAGACCATGGAATCTATAGAAGTCAACTCCTGAGCAGATATTAGGATAAAAGTAGTAAAGAGTAAATCGGGAAGAATAAATGGAAGATATCTACAACTCAGATTAAGGTGGTGGTCTTTGCATGAACAAATATCAAGATTTATTATACAGCTGTAATATTTAAGAGTCACTGATTCATGAACAAACAGCACAAACTCCAAAACAGAGAAGTAAATTGTGAAAGAAATTTTAAAAAGAAAGAAAATAACTAAAAATTTAAAACGTTAAAAATAACAACAAAAAAGATTTTAAAAAATAAGTTAATTATGTATGCAGTAGCCATTTTAAAGTATAAGAGTACACATTTGTTCTGAAGCCTTTTCTGTGTGTTTTATTAAATCTTTACTATGAATTCGTTCAAATATACAAATAAGGACTGGACATGATATATGTACATCTAAAACAGTATTCTGAAGAGGAATAATTAAAGAAATGCATACTATGAGTAGAGGTAACTTGGTTTAATAAACATGACTCCGAATTTCCAGTTCTCATACTGTGCAGGTTGTAAACTGAGAATCTCCTATAACAGAAAAACTATCATAGAAGTTGACATCATAAAACGCACTTTTCACATAATCTTGCTTCATGCAAAGTAAATAATCTGAATGGCACCAAAAGCTGTAAAATTCCTTCCCTCCATGTTTAATAGATAAAATAAATTAGTCTTTACCTTCTTTTTATTAACTTTCACGTTCCTATTTTTGGATGCAATTTGTTGTTATCCCTTGGTTGATATCCAATTCCTTTCTTAACATAAAATACATAATAAGATTTTGACATCTTTAGTCAGACTGAGCATATGTTAATGCCATCTCTTAGATTTTGATGTCACCAATGAAAACCAATTACAGTAGAGGTCAAAAGCAGAAAGTTACAAATATACCAGTGAGCAGAATGGTAAAATATGAAAGTAAAATAATTTATTTCATATTAAGGTTACTTATTTGTTTAAGCCAGAGCAACAAATGTGCATGCATATACTAGACAAAAAAAAAGGTTCTATTTCTCCCACAGTCTTTTCTGAATCTTTCATATTCTCTGGGTCAGCAGCTCATAATGTGTACTAGGTCAACATTGCATAAAAATGATCTGGAGGGTGATTCTGCAATCTGACAATTCATATTTTAAATCCTATGTGCCTAGAATGGTTCCTGGCTCAAATTTAAAGGTTCAATAAGTGGTTATTGAATGGGCGATGATCAGAGAAGCATTTCAAAGCAAAATGAAGTTATAATTTTTCTAGGAATCTTCTAAAGCTTTAGCCAAGTCTAAACTGCCTTGTGGGATAAAAAAAAATTATTTATAGTTTTATTTCCTTTTTTTGTATAATCTCAATTACATACTTTTTGTAACTGAATTTATAATTCCAATAATATGAAAACATGTTTTCTTTACTAGGGAACAGATTAATCATAAAATAGAGGAATTAAATATCACAAAATGATATATAAAACCAACTGAATGTACAGAAGAAGGGCAAAGAACATGTCCTGTGAGACTTATCAGCAATTCTTAAATCTTCAGTAAGAACATAAACCTCAGAGTCTGTGGTATTTTTCAGCCTGGGAAGTTCAGGTGATAAAAAGATGTGTGTTGTTCTCAGTTGCTCCATCATGTCCGACTCTTTGCGGCCCAAGGACTGTAGCCCACCAGGCTCCTCTGTCCATGGAACTTTTCCAGGCAAGAGTACTGGAGTGGGTTGCCATTTCCATCTCCTTCTGACCCAGGGATTGAAACTTCTACAGCCTTTTGCCCTGGCAGGCAGATTCTTTACCACTAGGGCCACTGGATGGGCTGGATATGATCTTACCAAGACTCTATGTGCCAAACAGATGGAAGTTCTCTGAGTCCCAGCTGATCCGATTAGTTTCTTATGTGTTCTGTCAAAGAAAAAATCGCACTGGACAAAGGTAAACTGGCAAGGAATGGGACTGAAACACTGCAATCATGAAAGTCAAAGTCGCTCAGTCATGCCCGACTCTTTGTGACCCCATGGACTGTGCAGTCCATGGAATTCTTCAGGCCAGAATACTGGAGTGGGTAGCCTTTCCCTTCTCCAGGGGATCTTCCCAACCCAGGGATCGAACCCAGGTTTCCCACACTGCACATGGATTCTTTACCAGCTGAGCCACCAAGAAAGCCCAATCATGCTGCAATCATGGGGAGAGGCAAAACCCAGCTTCAGCTATACTTCCTGCAAGTAGGGGTAGGGGTGGATCTTAGGCCACCTGTTTGTTAATTGACTTTACACAGAGGAAAGGTTAACTTTCTCCCATCTTCGTCAATGGAGGTAATTTTCCAACTTGCAAGTAACAAGTCCATCAAAGTAAGCCCCTGTTCTCCCAGTTGAAACTGGGGGGTTGGGGTGCTACTATCCTTGATGTTTACAGTTCAGAGATGGCTCCAAGGCACTCGAGCGAATGTCCTGGATTACGAAACAGGCAAAAGGCCAGTATCACGACATTTACATCTAAAAGGAGCTGAGAAAGGATTTATAATTACAAGAGTTCTAAAGTAAATGCTCTAAGAACAAGGAGACTAGGAATCTAGAGCCAGGAAGGAGGCTGTCTAAAGTTTAGTCAGGCTGAGGGCACCAGTGAAGACCATATTGGTCAGTTCCTAAGAAATAACCTGGTTAATATCCTGGTTAATATCTATATCCTCTTTGTAGGAGAATTATTTATTTGTAGCCCCTCAGTTATGCATTTGTACAGAGAACTAAAACTCAACTTCTCATAAAAATATGTTTAAAATTGGTTGCATTAAGTTCCCCATTCATTCTTTTCTGCTATTTTACACTAAAGCCTACTTCGGCTTTTCACCTCAGTGATAATGTATTAGTCAGTTATTCACTGATTATAATGCAAATAAAGTGTAAATTGACTATGAAATGAAACTGCAAATGTTTACTAACCTTGTTCTGGTGATCACTTCACAGTATATACAAATATTGAATTGTTATGTTGTATCCTTGAAGCTAATATATTGTGATATGTCTATTATACCTCAATCTAAAAAAAAAAAAAAGCAGCAAATGTTACAGGAGTGTTGGGTCTTCCCTAGTGGCTCAAAAGTTAAAGAATCTGTGTGCAGTGTCGGAGACCCCAGTTTGATCCCTGGTCGAGAAGATCCCCTGCTTACCCACTCCCATATTCTTGCCTGGAGAATTCCATGGACAGAGAAGTCTGATGGGCTACAGCCCATGGGGACACAAAGAGTTGGACACAACTGAGCAGGAATTATGACTAAACAGAATTTCTTCTTGAAGAAATAAAACAATGAAACTGCAAGCTGTACTATCCATAGTGGCCTTTCTAAAATTGTTGGCACTGATGTGAAAGAGTTCAAATCACCAATGATTAGACCAATTCTAACAAAGGAAAATTGACAGAAAGGATAACTGAAAAGACATTTCAAAATAAAAGTATCTGAAGAATCAACAGAGTTTATTGGAATAAATAATAATGCTCTTAAATTGTTGTTAAGATGTCCCTCATTGTGATGTTGCTGCAAAAGCAGAATGAGCTGTCACGCTATCAATCAATTTTATGAAAAGAATCATGCCATAAGTTTGGCAGATAATTAATTTGAAAAATTAGAGTATAGGTGCAAATACAAAATTCTGTTACAAATAAAGATAAGCATTTCTTAATCTCTTTTATTGCTTTAGACAAAGTTCTAATGGATTCTCTTTTTCATTTAATTACGCCATGTTTTTTTCCTATCAGAAGTAAATTCACATTAATGAACTCTTCTCACAGAGAAGTTACCTTTCAATTTCTTTTTTATACAAATTTCTCATTTCTGGTCTCGGCTTCAATTTCAGAGTTGGTATCTCCAGCTCTCTCTGTCCACTACTCTCTCAGATTTAAAAAGTGGTCTTGATTGTTGTCCCCTGAATCAGGCCTTTCCCAGTAAGTCCACTTGTTTTGGTTTCGTTCTCCTGAAATGTGTTACTGTTCTTTCTATTCATTACTTCCTTTGGTGCCCTCTCCAAATCCTAATATATGAGGCATATAACAGATGCCATATTTCCTAGGAAAACATAAACTATTTATAAGTATTATTTTTAAAGCAACGTAGAAAGGAAAGATTGCACACCTGCTCCCGACCTGTGTGGCTTTCTAGCAGTCTGAGGTTGAAGGCAAGTACTAGTGTGTCAAACTTTGAAGGAAAACATGTATGAACAAGACATGAGCTAGACCCTCTGAGACTAATAATGCCTGCCTCCTGCACTGGTAACCACAACATCTGTAACTTTGCCTTCACCCTCCTGTCCATGGGGACGCAGAAGTAGGAAATGCCTTGTAACTCCCACACTAGCTCTGTGCGCTATTCTCGAAGCTTACCATTCTTCACACACACACACACCATATTCCCCATTCCCTTGATTTATAATCTTTCATAATTCCAGTCCTCCGGGATCCCATCTCTGATCTACAGAAGGTTACATGTGCTCTGAAACATGTGCACTTTCAGGTAGCCCCTTGAACCTCTGAACCTCACAAAGTACCTGACACACAGCAGGTAACTAATTACTGTACTCATTTAACAAACATCCTGAACAGCAACAGTGATGTGTAGCACATCCTCTGAAATATTAATTCTAAAATAAGAGTCAGATCAGGTTGGGAAAAAGAGATGTTTAGAGAAGAAATAAAAATTGGCCATTCAAAGAACACAGATACTATTTTTTCAGTAGCAAGTTATTATAGTTCCTCCTTGCTCTGTGTCAAAATCTGTCCCCTGCTTAAAATTCTTATTGCGTTTGTATAGAGAGGCGGGAGCAGGAATGAAAATGGCTATTTGTAGTAATACTAGCTTAAACCACACACCATGTACAGGGTGACTAGGCAGTCACACTAGGAAGTCATGGTCAAAATCCATCTGCTGCATTTAAAAGACATCAAGAATTCTCCAGGGTTGGGAGTTTAAATCAATAATTACTTAAATGCTCAGACATGTGAGCACAGTTTCTCATGGGTCAGAATATTGGAAAGAAGCAATAAGTATTTATAAGGAAAATATAACTGTTATATTGTAATAGCTAGGAAAAAAAATGTTTCCATATGAAATAAAAGATACCTCAAACTTTGGTTAAAATGTGCTTTTCCCGACAATACTCCTCAGATAAAAAGATACACTGAACCATTTGCCTATCTATCATATTTGCTAAAATAATACAGTATTCTTAAGTCCATCATTTAAGTATATGAAAGGACTTCGCTGAACATTTTGTACACACAGCTTTTCTAGGATAGATGTTAGGCCTTCTAGCTATTATCTCCAAACCTGCAGTGCATATAATGTATTTGACAGTTATTTTGATATGTTTGGGATGCAATCATACATTCCAGGTAAGCATAAGCTATTCAAATTAGAGGCCTTAAACAAGCACCCAATATTTTTGAGAGCTTATTAAAACTTGATTATTAGTACAACAGCCGTACCATATTACTGGCTTGATAAGCAACTCAATCACTGATACTGTCTGTCTAAGTCTTTCAAGTGACACTTACAATTAAGTTGGATGGAAACCACTACCCTCTGGAATTTCTTTTTAAGAAGGAAACAAAATAGTAAGCATGAAGTGCAGGGTCAATTTTGTTAAAGCGGAGGCAAAATCTGGACTCTGTCACAGGTTTTCAAAATTTCAAACTTCCCTTTTCAATCAGAAATATATTTATATTTGAAACACACATTTTACAATATTTACTTTTTTTGAAGGGGGTAAATATATTTACCTTTTTTCTTGTGAGATCTGTTTTCATATAGATGGATGATGACACATCTTCCAATGAATAATTCAATAAATAAAAATGAATCTAATAATTTAACTTGCCCAAAGGGGAAGAGAGATAAGTAGTAATGTAATTAACTCTATTTTTTTTTTATAAATTCCTAGCAATCGCTTTTTATTATAAACTGGCATCTTCCAATCAGCCAGCAGTTCTTGCAGGCAATTTTCAGGCAGACATCATGTTGTTTATTAGGGCAGTGGCAATGAACTTTAATATTGTTGAGGACAAAATGTAATTAGGAAAGACATTCTTTGGGGAACCATGATATGTGATGAATCAAGATGCAAAGCAAAAGAGTTACAGCCTGTTGTTTAAATTTACCTACCCGGATAAAACTTAGAGGAAGACCATCCTAAATTTTTCATATTTTCTCATGCAAATAGATTACTGTACTTGACTTAGGATAATTTTAATTAAATCATAAATTACATTCATTACAGCCAAAATATGACCATGCCAGCTACTTAATTGTAACTATTATCATAAGACTAGGGATACCAAAGGTTAAAGTGACTGTCATGGAAAAATAACCCAGAAAAGGAAAATCAAATCAGAAAGTATTTCTCAGCAAATGTTCCTCAAGTCTGCCCCAAATATGACAGCTTCGTTAACTGTGCCCAAAATACAGTAAGTTTCTTATCTGTAACAATCTATACTAGTGGCTTCGCTGGTGGCTCAGACAGTAAAGAATCTACCTGCAAGGCAGGAGATCTGGGTTCGATCCTTGGGTCGGGAAGATCCCCTGGAGAAGGGTATGACTACGCACTCCAGTATTCTTGCCTGGAGAATTCCGTGGACAGAGGAGCCTGGCAGGCTATAATTCATGGGGCTGCAAAGGGTGGGACACAACTGAGCAATAAACACTTTCACTTCCATCTATACTAACCTATCTTTTTTTTTTTTTTTAATTGGAGTATAATCACTTTACAATGTCATGTTAGTTTCTTCTGTCCAAGGAAGTGAATCAGCTATATGTATGCATATATCCCCTCTCTCCTTAAGCCTCCCTCTCTCCCACCCCCATACCACCCCTGGAGGTCATCACAGAGCACTAAGCTGGGCTTCCTGTGCTACATAGTAGCTTCCCACTAGCTATCAAGTTTATACATGGTAGTGTAGATATGTCAATGGTACTATATCAACTCATCCTACCCTCTCCTTACCCCACCTACCATCTCCACATGTCCACTCTCTATATCTGCATCTCTATTGCTACCCTGCAAATAAGTTCATCAGTATCATTTTTCTAGATTCCTTTTCTAGATTTTCTAGATTCTAGATTCCTATCATTTTTCTAGATTTTCTAGCATTAATAAATGATGTTTCTTTCTTTCAAACTTATTCACTCTGTATGACAGACTCTAGGTTAATCCAAATCACAAATTATCCAGTTTCTCCCTTCTATGGCTGTATCCCAGCCTATCTTTGATGACTGAGCAAAAACAGCTGTTTATGAAGTGGCATGAATAAACAAAATTAGTAAGTAGGAATGAAATGGCTCTATTATTTTATTACAAAGACACATGCTGCTGCTGCTGCTAAGTTGCTTCGGTCGTGTTCAACTCTGTGCGACCCCATAGTCAGCAGCCCACCAGGTGGCCCTGTCCCTGGGATTCTTCAGGCAAGAGCACTGGAGTGGGTTGCCATTTCCTTCTCCGAAGACACATGCTAGAATTCCCTAATCCTTAAGGTGTGGGATATTCATTTCCTATTGCGGATTTTATTTTCACCTTGGACTGTCCTTGCGCTCGTGCATGTGCTTTAGAGATATTAGCCTGACGCCATTCCGATGTTTATCATTAAGAAAGGAAAACAAGTAAATGGAAACTATCGGGGGGAAATACTAATGTTAAAAGTAACTGTATATGGAAAAACACTAGAATTATACGAAAAGTAAATCCATTACATAAAGCAACCTTCGAATGACAACAGAAATTGGTGGATTTTATCAAGAAAGGAAAGAAGAATACTGTGTTCATTTGGGTCTTCTGAGAAGGAAATACCAATATAGTATTAATTGTGCAAAAAAAAGAAGATGGTTTTCATAGGGAAAAGGTGTCATTGTACATTTGTATACAAGGCTTTTGCAAGATTTATGTATTGTGAACGTTTTCCCAATCTATGTTTTGGTCTTTTTTTTTCTGTAAGGGGATCCTACGAAGAACAGATACTTCACAATTTTATGTACTGTACTTCTATCAAATTTTCTCCTATTGCTGCTTCTTTTTGTCTTGTAATAAATTGTTGACTACTCCAAGATGGTGGAGATTTTCTCCAGTGTATTCTTCTAGAAGTTTAAAAATAGTAGTTTCTACCTTTAGGTGTATGATCCATTTTTAATTAGTTGTTGTGTAGAGTGTGAGGTAAAAGTCAGCATTTATTTTCCCCACATACATATTATGGTCCCAGCACCATTCATAGAAAAACTATCCTCTTCGCCACTGAATTGTGTTGGTAGCTTTGTTAAAAGTCAACTATCCACACATATGTGAGTTTTTTGTAGAAACTCACTTTTTTACTCTTTATCTATCTGCTGTGTTTATATCTATAACACGTTGGCTTTATTACTACAGCATCATGGTAATTCTTAAAAGTCCCATAAACCTTTCAATTTTTTCAGAATGGTTGTACATATTTTAAGCCTTTAGTGGTATCAAATTTGTAAATTATGTTGCAAATTTCTAAAAAAAATGTTTCTAGAAATATGATAAGAATATATTGCATCTATAGATCAACTTATGAAGTACAGTATTGCATCTATAGATCAACAAATTAATAATAATATGTCTTCCAATCAATGAACATGGTATCTCTTCAGTTAGATGCTTTGATTTCTTACAAAACATTTTGTAATTATAACATTTTATAATTTTTATTATATTTTTTACATTATATTTAACCACTGGCATTTTGTCTTTAATGTTATTTTAAAAGATGTTACTTTTGTAAATTATATTTTGAAACTATTCAATGCTATTATATAAAATATTCTTGCACTAATTTGGTATTCTGTTACCTTGCTAAATTTAATCATTACTTATAAGAGCTCCCCTCATAGCTCAGTTGGTAAATCATCTGCCTGCAGAGCAGGAGACCCGGGTTTGATTCCTGGGTTGGGAAGATCCCCTGGAGAAGGAAATGGCAACCCACTCCAGTATTCTTGCCTGGAGATTCCCATGGACAGAGGAACCCTGGCGGCACAGTCCATAGGACTCCAAGCGTCAGACACAACTTAGGGACTAAACCACCACCACCATAATAGATATATTTAAACAGACTATTTAAGGTTTTTTAATGGAATATCATATTATCTATAAATATGGACAGGTTTATTTCTTCTTTCCCAAACTTTATACTTGTGTTTATTCTTATCTTGTTTCACTAGCATAATCTCCAGCATAATGCTGAAAAAGAAAAAAAACAGATATCCTTTCCTTGTTTACAAATCCAGGGGAAAATGCTGTTTTTCACTATAAAGTATTACATCAGTGATAGGTTTTCATGGATGCTCATTAACAGTCTGATGTAATTTCCTTCCAACCAATTTTTTGTTGAGTGTTTTATCATTTATAGATGTTGGATTTAGTCAAATGATTCTTTTTTTTTACAGCCACTGAGATAATTGTTGTTGTTCAGTGGCTAAGTTGTGTCTGATTCTAATTACATATGATAATTTGCATTGATTGATTTTCTAATGTTGGACCAACCTTGCTTTCCTAGGACAAATCTCACTTAGTCATAATGTATTATCTCTATATAAGTACTGCTAGATTTAATTTTCTAATTAGTTTTCAAGCCTATATTCATTATAAACATTGATGTGTAATTTTCCTTTCTTGCAATTTTTATCTGGCTTTGGTAAATATTCTAATGCTTTAAATTGTTGAAAGAGAACTGTAAAGCTATTGAATGAACTCGCCAGGCTCCTATGTCCTTGAAATTCTGCAGGCAAGAACACTGGATGGCAGCTATTCCATTCTCTAAGGAATCTTCCCCACCCAGGGATTCAACCCCCCGTCTCCTGCATTGCAGGAAGATTCTTTACCGCTTGAGCCACCACACAAGGGAAGCCCATTAAGAAAGATACACGCTTTAAAATTTCTCACGGTAACCATCAAAACTGTTAGAGAATTTCACTTCTTCAAATAAAAGAAAAAAAAAAGGAATAAGAACACACTATAACTTCAAACCTGAGATTTCAAATCAATAGCAAAGAGAGAAGAGGGAAAACAAAATTTAAAATCTCTTGATAAATATGTCAGCATTTATATATTTGTTTAAGGTAGGTTTGTTTCCTGGATTTCTTTTCCCATCCTCTAATAGTTAATTAATACTTTTTTCCTTAATTAGTCTGCAAGGAAATGCTGGCAAGTATTTTATCTTCAACTACCTTCTGAAACCCTAAATTGCCTAGTTCAGTATGTGGGAAATGTTATATGCTCAGGAAAGCTTTTTTGAGTCTTCTCAAGGTTAAATACTTGGTTGGTAAATGTCTAGTAACAAGGGAGGAAAGCAAATACCATATTCTTCCATTAGGATTATATGTTTTATATATTTTCATTCAAGTCTGATAATTCTTTCCTTAATTAACCATCAGTGACTTTTACTGAATCACATTCTGTATTTAATTAGTATTTTTGAATTCAGCCTATTTCTCATTTTACAAGTTAACTGTGGAAATACCTTTTAGACATTTAATTAATACTTTAAAGCATAGAGTCATATGAAAGACATATCTCTTATCTTTGATAATTATCAGTTATTGATAAGTATGCATCCCTACTGAATAAAGCATTTGGTAGAATGATTATAAAGTGGTAAATAAGAATAGGGCTTCCCTGGTGTCTCAGATGATAAAAAATCTGCCTGCAATACAGGAGATCTGGGTCAGGAAGAAGTCCTTTTACTGGATTCAGTAAAAATCACTGATCATTTATTAAGGAAAGAATTATCAGACTTGAATTAAAATATATAATACATAGAATCCTAATCAAAGAATATGGTATTTGCTGTCCTCCTTTGTCAAGAAGATTCCCTAGAGAACAGAATGCCTAACCACTCCAGTACTCTTGTCTGGAGAATTCCATGAACAGAGGAGCCTGGTAGGCTACAGTCCATGGGTCACATAAGAGTTGGTGTGTGACTAACGCACACACCAAATAACGACGATAAGTAAGTACTTATTTGATGTTTTAATGAAACTCCTCCCTCCATTCATTTTATTTTCTTTAGTTATTTATACCTTTATTGTAGCATAAGAAAACAAATTACCTTTCAGTAAAGTCAAAAATGTCTACTATTGAAAGATATGTTTAAAGATTTGAGTGTCTAAAATTTTCAGTTATTGATTTTCTTTTAAATCTATGTTCACTGTTCACTTTACACCTTCACATAACTACTGATCTAAAGAAGAATTTTCAAGTTATCAAATAATTATTTTTTATAAAAGATACATTAAGCAATTGATAATTCACTACTTTTTTGATATTTAAGGTCAATGTATAAAACCATATACATTCAATACAATAGCAATAAATGATGTGTCTGTGTAAGTCACTCAGTTGTGTTTGACTTTGAAACCCCATGGACTGTACCTCACCAGGCTCCTCTGTCCATGGAATTCTCCAGGCAAGAATATTAGAGTGGGTAGCCATTCCCTTCTCCAGAGGATTTCCCCAACCCAGGAACCGAACCCAGGTCTCCTGCATTGCAGCAGATTCTTTACCATTTGAGCCTCCAGGGAAGCTGCAGCAAATAACATATTTGCATGCATTAAAGTTTACTCAAGCACAAGAGTTTGATACTGGTTCGGTTCTGATGTTTGAGATAGTTTAATAGCTACAGATGCCAGAATGATCACATTAGACCAAAGAGTCTCTGCTATATCACTGTACCATACAAGAGCTACAGGGAGAGACCATGTCTGTATGCATGTGTACACACAAGTGCAAGAATATGAGTGCACATGTATGTTGCACAGAATTTTGAATTCCTAGCCAAGTTAAAGAAAATCTTCAGATTAAAAAAAATGAAAATAGCATCTGAATAATAGCATTTGCTTTAACTTTTGAGGGCACTCTGAGAAGTCTTAAAACCACCAAGCAACATTGTACCTTTCCCCCTAAGGGACAAAAAGAGTATTATAAATAAATATCAGTTTTCATTCACTAAGGGCTTCCCTGGTGGGCTCAGATGGTAAAAAGTCTGCCTGCAATGCCAGAGACCTGGGTTTGATTCCTGGGTCGGGAAGATCAAAAACAAATAATATTAATAAATATTAGTTCTCATTCATTAAGAAACTAAATGTGTTACAATAAGTGTTATTTTTCCTGGGTAAGATTCCCAGACATCATGGGGCATTTGTCGTCTGATAGTTACAAGGAAACATGATAGGAAATGATTCATTACTTTTTTCCAAGAGATAACACACTATACTTTGGTCACCTGATGTGAAGAGCTGACTCATTGGAAAAGACCCTGATGCTGGGAAAGATTGAGGGCAAGAGGAGAAGTGCGGGACAGAGGATAAGACAGTTGGATGGCATCACTGACCTAATGTACATGAGTTTGAGCCAACTCTGGGAGATAGTGGACAGAGAAGCCTGGTGTGCTATACTCCGTGGGGGTCACAAAGAGTCGGGCACACCTTAGTGACTGAACGATGAGCAACAGGAGGAACTGGCCAAAATATACAATATTTTCATTTTCACTGTCACAGGGAAAGGTCCAGATGTCATAGACGCTCTAATGTTACAAAATCTGAAATGACATTTGGAACATAAGATTTAAGAAAATAATTCATTCAATGTATCAAATACTATATTCCTTAATTGTCAAAATTTAAAATTATTTTCAATAGAGTAAGTGACCAGTATGAATGAGTAATCTAAACAGCTGGCAGGGGAAAACATTCTAATTTCTTAGGTCTTATCACTGCCATGGACTTTGCACTAAATCAATTCTTTTACCTTTATTTTTCTCAATATTGTAACTGAGAAAATGGGCATGTTAGCCTTTATCTACAAGAGGATGTTTCATAGGATGAATTATTAAAAGGGTTGGCAAATGTTTTTTAATTAGAATGGTTACAGAATTGCCAACAAATAATAACTCCTTCATTCAGAATTGAATGCCAGAGGTTAACTAATTTGCCAAGGTCTCAAGCATTATTAATATGCATCTATATTCAGATCGCTAAATAAATTTACCTCTTCAATATTTATGAGGCACATTGTTCCAAAATTAAGTAAATTATATAAAAGTATTTGCTCTTTATTTGATCAGATGTAATTTAGTTCTTTAGCCATTTCATGTAGGCAGGTGAAGCAATATTAATACAACCCTAATAACCTTGATTAAAAAAGAGATACCAGGGTCACAGAATGTTTGAGCTGAAATACACTAATCTCACTGAATGTCGATCAGCTTCTGATTATAGTTCTTAAATTAGGAGATTTTCATAGTTACCCCATGCTTACAGATAGACTCACAATCTCTAGGTGTTCGGAATTTAGGCTTAATTAGAATAACACAAATAAGAGCCCTTATAATACAACAGCATGCTCCTTTATTCTTTACTAATGGCTTTCTATCAATTTTATCAAGTAAGCAATTTTACAAAATTGTCTGACACTTAAGATAGGAGCTCATTATAATTGCTAAATTTTGAGTTTTACAATATGTATAAGAAAATAACATGTAAAAGAAAATGTGAAAATAAATTAAAACAAAAAATCCACATAATGCAAAAAATAATCAAACAGCAAAGAAATTTAGCCCATAATTTTGCAGTTTATGGATGTTCTATCAATAGTAGGTGTGAGAGCTGGCAGACATAAAGAAGAGGTATAGAAACATGCCACTATGCATCATGGTTATTGAACTTCTTTTAATTCAGAGAAGGGTTTTATTGTTCTTGGGCTAATTCTGTCCTTAAAGCCCTGGTGTGTGTGTGTGTGTGTGTGTGTGTAAACAGATTTGATCAACAGTATCACACTTGTTAATAAAAAATGTTGTTTTACATTTCAAAAGATACTTTTCAGTTATTTAAATAAATCCTCTAAATGAACTTAGATGTCTTGTTAAGGTTTAGCAAATATGTTTAAAATTAATATAACTAATATAGTTGGTAAACATACATTTACTTATAAGTAAAGAAAACAGAGTACCTTCTCTTCAGTCTTCATAAGCATGATTAGAAGACAAGCAGACATTTTTTTCTTCCCAATAAATATGCTTCTATTTTATTTATGTTCTTGCTGGACTATCGAGGCTATTACAAAACTTTTCTACACCAAATAATGTGTGGCAGAGTGCCTGAAACATGACAGAATTTCTAGAAATCAAAATATCCTTGTTTCTAGCCCACAAACTCTAGCACCCTCAGATCCTTTCCAATGACTCTTATTTTATAAACATGTTTGACTTTTTCTAATCTACAAAAGATAAGTTATTTATCTTCCCAAGTTATTTATCTTCTTCTCTTCCTCTCTCTCACATATCCCATCCCCCACTATTTTTGGGTGGTGGTTTAATCACTAAGTTGTGTCTGACTCTTGCAACCCCACTGACTATAGCCTGCCAGGCTCCTCCACCCATGGGATTCTCTAGGCAAGAAGACTGAAGTGGGTTGCCAGTTCCTTTTCCAGAGGATCTTCTGGACCCATGGATTGAACCTGGGTCTCCCGCACTGCAGGCAGATTCTTGACCAACTGAGCTATGAGGGAAGTAAATATGTTTTATAATCATACCTTTTTGCTCCAATTAGTTGTAATCTTCATGAGGGTAGAAACTACATCTTTTTATTGGTCATTGTTCACTGTGTCCTCTGCTCAATAAGAATGAACTTGATAAATATTTGTTAATAAATGAACCCTCATCATGTATTTGTACTTATGTGACTTCTCTATGAATTATCCTATTTAACATTCTGCTCTAAAGTTTGACCGTGAACCCACCTCTAAAGGTAATCTCGCATCTCATGTTCTTGAAGTAAATGAGTCTCTTTCTCCCCTGCATGCTAGTTTTCCTAACATTTCTGACTACATTTTTGTTTTGTTTTGTCTTGTTTTAATTTACTCTTGCATGGTTTTGTAGTCTGCCAACTGAGTTTAGAAGTTTCCCTTGAATTTATCACTGGCTCTCTCTTCTCTTTCTATTTATCCACGGGATAATCACATATGTCTTCATCATTGATCACTCATAGTTCATGGTTCCCACATCTGTTTTCAGCTCTACTCTTTCTCCAGAGTTTGAGAACTCAATGTCTTATTGGCCTGCTACACACTTTCTATATAACCCACTTTCAGTACAAATCTCTGGACTCCTGTCTTTTCATTCTTGTCTTCTATACATGAGAAGGTGGACAGGTTTCTGTAGCTTTTCATCAAGCCCTCTTTGTAATCTGCCTTGTCAGTCCCCTATCTTAGGTTCTTCATATCATTCCCTAAGTTATTTTCTTGTTCACTCTGATCCTGAAAAGTATTTCATACTTCTATATACTTTATGCTTCAAAGCTTTAAGAAACCAAAAGCCTCTTTTTAGGGGTATTCTTAGAACTAACTTAGAGAGACTTTGAAAAAAAAGGTTATGAAATAATAATACATTAAGACATAAGTTCTTACTAGAAGAAACAATGAAAGTATTCAAGGATTTCAAATGCAAATAATATTTTATTTTTTAAAATAATTTCCTTAGATTTATAACTAGTTTATATTTCCATTTATAAATACACAGTCAGTAAATGTGTGAAGAGTTAATTGAAATTTACTTTGGTTTTAAGAAAAGTAAAAGTCATTGGAGGGCTAGGCCTTGAGGGCTTAACATCTATGCCCTGTGAAGGTCATCATGCTTGAAGACAATGACACAAATTGATATGGTGACAATCTCAAATTGTAGCTACAAGATATTTTTGTTTTGGAAGTCCTTTGAGGAGCTGATAGCAAAGGAAGTTTTCTCAATTTTCCATTCTGAGTGATAGGTGTTGGTTGCTGATGGTTGCCTGGAGGCATATGCTAAATTAGCTTTTGGGGTTGCTTCCAAGCTCAGCAGGAAAAATTGCAATAAACAAACAGTAATATCTACATGGGCACTAGGGATATGAAAAATGGTTGGTTCTGTGTAATAGCATCTTATTGGTTAAAAAGCTTTTTCAGGTTTCTATGAGCTACCTCATCAGGACTTTTCCTGAGTTTTCATTGTAATCACACCAAATATGATTTTATCAACTATGGCTTTATTTCCACTTTTTTATTTTATTTTCTTGATCATTTATTTATCCTTTAAAATATCTTCTATATTACACACTCTTGCAGAAAGGGCATACACAACATATTGTCATACCATCACCATTCCACTGAGTTACAGAGCTGTCACTGATTAATTCAACTATAGTTACAGTTCAGTCGCTCAGTCATGTCCAGCTCTTTGTGATTCCATGGACTGCAGCATGCCAAGCTCCTGTTCATCACCAACTCCTGGAGCTTGCTCAAACGCATGTCCATCAAGTTGGTGATGCCATCCAACCATCTCATCCCCTTCTCCTCCTGTCTTTAATCTTTCCCAGATTGGAGTCTTTTCAAATGAGTCAGTTCTTTACATCAGGTGGCCAAAATATTGGAGTTTCAGCTTCAGCATCAGTCCTTCCAATGAATATTCAGGACTGATTTCCTTTAGGATTGACTGGTTGGATCTCCTTGTAGTCCAAAGGACTCTCAGTCTTCTCCAATACCACAACTCAAAAGCATCAATTCTTCAGCACTCAGCTTTCTTTATGGTCCAGCTCTCACATCCATACATGACTACTGGAAAAACCATAGCTTTGACTAGATGGACCTTTGTCAACAAGGTAGTTCAACTACCCAATCCAATACAATTAAGGGATCTTACACATATTCATTTTTCTCTATCTCTCTCTCAATTATATTATTCCTTCTGATATTCCAAATTCCTCTTTGGTATTAGTGCCATATTTTGACAACATTCTCTTGGTACAGAAGAATTACTTCTGGGTTTATCAATTAATAACAAAAGTCAACAACATGAAGATGTTTGAATTACATTTCTATATGTTTGTTTACTTTTATCTCTTATTTGCAAGTTTACCTGCACTTTTGAAGAGCTAAAGACAATTCCTGAAAATATTCTTCATCTTTTAAAGTGACCTTTGAGAAAAAACTGAGAATTCCTCAGTTCAATAACTATATGAAAATCTAAGAAAGAAAGCCAATTTGGCAGTATTACATGTTTTTCATTTCTTTTTGAGATTTTTAAATGTTTGACTTTTTCAAGATTCAGTATCAGACCCTTCTCATCACTATTCTCTTTCACTGGTTATGAACATGATTGCTATGACTTTAAATAACATCTACATGTTTATGACTCTCAATTCTCTGTCTAGTCCAGACTATATACCAGTTCTAGACCCTTTCATCTGACCACCTGTTAGGCAGAGACAATCAGCTACCCAAATGCATGCTTCCCTTTCCATTGTACAAGGCTGTAGCTGGGCAGTGGCTGACTAACCAGATCTACAGATCCAAGCACACCCTTTCATAGAGGTGTGGCCACACAGCTAATTCGCATAATGGGATGTTACTGTTAAGTGATGCATATGCATTCCTCCCTGGCCACAGCTTTTAAGATATAGATTCATCTTTTCCACATTCTATATTCTTTCAAGATACTAAGATGGAACTCATAATAAACTTTGGAAGCTACATCTTGATAATAACGGCATCCAAGGTGACTTGAACATGTCAGAACTGATGAGAGTTTCTGAATGACTGGTTGGAATGAAACTGTCACTGGCACAGCCCATGAGCAATTCCCAGAAAATAAATATAATAATTGGATGATAAAGTCTAATCTTTTTGTATGTTTCTTTTCCTTTGTATTTAGTCGAGTTTCACTCGTCATTGGGTGCCATGCGTAGAGGCTTCGAACCCAGCACTTCAGACCAGAGTTTCTGGTGTGAAGTACCTGCAACAATACCTCTGCTCAGTAGGACTTTAGCATACGACACCTCGGTCCAAGAGGGTGGCACCTAGCACTGTGACCTGGAGCATGTGCAGCATGGCTCTGCCTGCCCCCCATGAATACCACCCTCTCCCCATGATGAAATCCCTATACAGCAGCCCTGACCGTGGCTTGTTGGGAGAACATGCCTCCCAGAGGACAAGCTCAAACCTCTCCATTCTTTGGTCAAAGAATGAAACTTTCCTTTGCTTCTAAGAACAAACCCCGTCTATTCCATCGGCTCAAACTACACCAGGCAGGAAGACCCTTGTTGGGGAGTGATTAGGGAGGGTCTGTAATAAAACTACCCTCCACCCCATTTCCAGGAACCTTGACCTGGGATGTTAGGGGGTTTTCCATGTGAAAAAGAAACATTCTGCTCTCAATGAGCAATAATTCATTTGGGGGGCACTGCTGGCATTTGTGAGCTAGTATAAAGGTATATTCTCCTCACTGTTTCACTAGTATGACACAGTCCAAACTTGATTGTTGCCCCTAAACCTGTTTTCTCTTCCACTTCTTCCCATTGCAGAAATAATTTTTATGTATTGGCTATGTTTCCAGTAATGTTCTAAGAACATTAAATATATTTATTCATTTAGTTCTTATAATAACTCTGTGAGAGAGGTACTGCCTTTATCCCAGATTTTACAGATGAGGAAGCAGAAGTACAAAGACATGGAGTCATACAGCAACAGTCATTCAGCAAGAAAGTATAAATGACAGGAATCAAATCCAGAATACTGGCTGCCTGCCCCATTCTCCTCATCATTTCACTATACTGCCTCTGACTAGAGGGAAAGGTTTTAAACCAACAAATACATTATTTTAAAAATAGTTAGAGGAGTTGGAGTCAGAAAAATATAGGAGATAATAAGGCTAGACATAAAGATAACACACAGAAATATTTTGACCATATGCTAAACAATACTACAGAGGGAGCTGTAAAAAATGGCTTTTATCTATCCAACTAATCCTTAAATTACTTAGTTGGTAAAACAAAGTTAAAAAAAGAGAGATTACAGTATTAATATCACTACCTGAATAAGTAAATAAAAATTACTTTCTCAAGTTTTTAGAATTCTGATATCAGAGAGATTATTTTTCATTTCCAAAGTCAAAAGGATATCAGAGTAAAGAACATTCTGGCTAAGTATCCAGTGCAAGAATCCTAAGCCAGGGGCATTCCTAGAATGGCCTAGGATCAGTGTGTCTGGATCTAAGTCAGGAAGGCAGACAGTAATTGTTGAGATAGGAGAAGTAACAAGGAACAGACGTAACGGTCCTTTTAGGGAACCATAAAGACACTGGCTCTTACTCTAAGTAAAATGCTGAACAGGTGCAGGGTTCTGAGCAGCAGAGTAGTTACATGATGTGACTCATATTTTAAAAAGTTAATTGTGGCTGTTCTGTTGGCATCTGTCTATATGGGGGCAGAGGTAGAAATAGATCTGTTGAAGTTTTTTATAACTATTCTTATAATTATTCTCATGTCAAATGAGAGAGGCAATAAGTAATTGGATCATAGGTATATTTATAAAGTTGAGCAACAGGATTTTCTAACAAATTGTATATAAAGTGTGAAATGAAAAAAAAAAAAAAGAGTCAATGATAACTCCAAATGTTTCTCCTGATCACTCAATGCTGCTGCTACTGCTGCTAAGTCGCTTCAGTCATGTCCAACTCTGTGCGACCCCATAGATGGCAGCCCACCAGGCTTCCTTGTCCCTGGGATTCTCCAGGCAAGAACACTGGAGTGGGTTGCTGTTTCCTTCTCCAATGCATGAAAGTGAAAAGTGAAGTCGCTCAGTCGCTCAGTCGTGTCCTACTCTAGCAACCCCATGGACTACATGACATCAAAACTGACTGCTATTTGCTAGCTCATGAACACAGCTATGGTTACTCCCCATATACAAAAGTACTGATCTTCAAAGCCTGTAAGCCTCATTCCAGAAGCTCAGAAAGATTCCTACTAATTTTTTCCTCCTTAGGATACAGTTTTCTCCTCCTTTGGTACCGTTTCTTCACTCAATAGTGGAGTTCAATTCAAGTGAGATGGAGAAGGTGAATATATCCTATTTACATTCATAAGACTGACTGGGATCTCCAAGGAAGTGAGCAAGAATACATGAAAAGAAGAGAAAACCAAGGACTGAATCCTGGATCATTTCAACGTATTAAAAAAAAAAATCCTGTTTACAAGGAAAATCCCACTCAGGAGACTGAGAGGGAACAACTAGTTAAATAGAAGGAAACAGCCTTGAGATACTCCTTTCCCAATTTGGAACCAGTCCATTGTTTCATGTCCAGTTCTAACTGTTGCTTCTTGACCTACATACAAATTTCTCAGGAGGCAAATAAGGTGGTTTGGTATTACCATCTCTTTAAAAATTTTCCACAGTATGTTGTAATTGTAAAGTAACTATTCTCTAATTGAAAAAACAAAGTCAGACATGACCTGGTGACTAAAGTTATCTATCTTTCTGTCTAATTTATCTCTCTTCTCTACAGCCTTAAGAATTTGCATTAATTTTCCTAGAGGTTTGTAATCCATTACGGTCCTTAATTATTTTTGTGCTCTAATGGATTTAGCCAATATAAGTTTTTTACAAGCTGAGCCTACTGTCTTTTGGTCATTAATCATCTTTTTTTTTCTTTTCATTCTTACATAAAAAGATATTTAAAACTCAAATTGCATGTTATGTGATCAAAATCATATATAATTTCTCCAATATGATCTGATTCCTTTTAGAAAGTAATGGTATTAGTAACTAAGGTCTGCACTAGGTAAGCTCATTGTTACTGGAACGTCTTCATTTCTCAGTTCAGTTCAGTCACTCAGTCGTGTCCCACCCTTTGCGACCCCATGAATCGCAGCACGCCAGGCCTCCCTGTCCATCACCAACTCCCGGAGTTCACTAAAACCCATGTCCATCGAGGCAGTGATGCCATCCAGCCATCTCATCCTCTGTCGTCCCCTTCTCCTCTTGCCCCCAATCCCTCCCAGCATCAGGGTCTTTTCCAATGAGTCAACTCTTCACATGAGGTGGCCAAAGTATTTGAGTTTCAGCTTCAGCATCAGTCCTTCCAAAGAAATCCCAGGACCGATCTCCTTTAGGATGGACTGGTTGGATCTCCTTGCAGTACAAGGGACTCTCAAGAGTCTTCTCCAACACCACAGTTCAAAAGCATCAATTCTTTGGCACTTAGCTTTCTTCACAGTCCAACTCTTACATCCATACATGACCACTGGAAAAATCATAGCCTTGACTAGATGGACCTTTGTTGGCAAAGTAATATCTCTGCTTTTCAATATGTTATCTAGGTTGGTCTTAACTTTCCTTCCCAGGAGTAAGCGTCTTTTATTTTCATGGCTGCAATCACCATCTGCAGTGATTTTGGAGCCCCCCAAAATAAAGTCTGACACTGTTTCCACTGTTTCCCCATCTATCTGCCATGAAGTGACGGGACCAGATGCCACGATCTTAGTTTTCTGAATGTTGAGCGTTAAGCCAACTTTTTGACTCTCCTCTTTCAATAACAAGCTTTTTAGTTTCTCTTCACTTTCTGCCATAAGGGTGGTGTCATCTGCATATCTGAGGTAGACCCTTTCAATATTCATAGCTAGGAAATATATATAGATATAGATATAAGTGTGAAAAGTGTTAATCACTCAGTTGTGTCCAATTCTTTGAGACTCCAATAGTTCACCAGGCTCCTCTGTCAATGGAGTTGTCTAGGCAAGAATACTGGAGTGGGTTGCCATTCACTTCTCCAGGGTATCTTCCTAAACTAAGAATTGAAGCCAGGTCTCCTGCATTGCAGGCAGATATTGAGCCATCAGGGAAGCCCATATTGCAAGTATGTATATACATATATGTAAATAGTAGATATAAATATGCATGTCCACAAATTTTTAAATGGGACTCTTTTTTGTTTTCTTCCATTCCTTATTTACTTCTTACTTCCTTCATAGTGAGAACCATAACTGCCAAAAACCACCAACATACTCACTCATTTGCTCCGTCTACAATATATTTAAATATTTTCAGAATTACTTCAACCACATATATATGCTTCATTTCTTACACACAAAAGTTAGTACAAAATAAATGCTCTTTGCATTTTTCTTTTTTACACTGAACAATATATCCAGGAAACCTACCCTGTATCAACCCTTAGAGATATTTCTCAGTGTCCTTTAAAGCCTCAATGTATCCATTTTGAGAATATAGCCAAGTTTATTCAACCAATCTCCTGTATTTGGTCATATATGTAGTTTCAAATATTCTGTCATTTCAAATAATGCTGCAATGAATGACCTCATGTATATGAGTTTTCATATTACTGTAGCTGTATTTTTAGGGTAAAATCCCAGAAGTGAGATGGATGGTTGCAAGAGTGAATGCCTTTATATCTATTGTGTGAGCTCTATTCATAATTTTTGCCTCCCCTTCTACATTTCCTTGGTTTTAATTGGGTAGACATTTTAGATATGGAAACTTTCTCTGTAACTGTTAACATCCATCATACATAGATGACAGTTATAAGTATAAAATTGAATTAAATTTAGTGGGTTTTGGCATTCATCTTACAAGTAGGAAAAAACTAACCTAGGAGCAGGCAAAGACTGGCTTAACTGCCAGATCCTATGCACACTGGCTGGAGATAATGATGTCTGTTTTATATGCACTCATCTTTGTTCAAGCCAGAGGCAATGAGAGCCAGACATGACAATTCTTTAGAAATATGCTCTTCATTACCAAGTACGAGATTGTGATGTACCAGGTACCCATGTGTTATATGTGAATAGAGCCCCATGGGTTCATATAAACGCTGAACTGACAGAAAGACTAAAATAACCCTCCCATGGGTTTCAGGTAGGCTTTTAAGATGCTTTGCTATGTCCCCTGATTGTTCCCTTTTGCCTGGGCCACTGGTTTTCTCCTACAGTAATTTTCAGTACTGGAGAGCAATTATGATTCTCTTCTCTCAGAAATGGATCTCAATTTCAAATCTTCCAAACCTTATTATTGAACTTCAACATACACAAAGAAAGTGCACGTCACTTTATAGCTTGATGAATTTTCACAAGGGTAACACCACCCTAGATCATGGGACAAACTAAATTATGAACACAAAGTCTCCTTTTGTACCTACTCCTTTCCAAGCATACCCTCCTGCAAATAAAACCATTGTCCAGACCGCTTACAGCATAAGCTTTAACTGCTTATGTGCTTTGTACAAACGGAAATATAAAATATATAATATATTCTTGTGTGTCAATGTAGTCCTTTTGTACAGACTGTATTGCTTTCCTGCACCCAGCGTTTGTGAGGTCAGAAACCTCTCTCTACTGTGACCAGGTTCTCTGTACTGACCCAGGGTCCAGCTCAGATTCAAGTTGGCCACATATGATTGCGTTTAGCATTAACCCTTGACATCTCAGTTTGCAGCCCTGAGCTGCCTCCAGGTCTGGGGGGCAGGTATACTTTGCTGCCCTGATCAGCACCCCCAGCTTTTCCTCATAGCTATTTGCTACTGTGACTTTTGCTACATGTTCTCCCATAGGAAACTTCTGAGCTTTTCACATGTTCCCACAAATGGGAGTTTAGACGCTTTGCTCCTTTCAGTAGGTGTAGGTGTGTGCAACATTTGTCAGTATTCACTAGATAAATGGAAATCAAGAAAATTAACATTATTCTTTATGAAATGTATAACTAATTATAACTACCTATGTGTGCTCAGTCCCTCAGTCATGTTCTACTCTCTGAGATCCCATGAACTGTAGCCTGGCAGGCTCCTCTGTCCATGGAATTTTCCAGGCAAGAATACTGGAGCAGGTTGCCATTTCCCACTTCAGGGGATCTTTCTGACCTAGGGATCAAACTCATGCATCAGCAGGCAGATTTTTTATAGCTGTACCACCTGGGAAGTCCTATACAATGCCTATAGGGCTTATGACTACCTACACAAATGTCCATTAAATTCCATTATTCAGTCAATCTGTTATCAAACACTTACTGAGCACATTCAATGTGCAAGGCACTGTCCTAGCTTGTGAGGCTCAATGTGTAAAAAGACAAATAAAACTCTTTCAGAACTTGGATATAGTCTATCTTTATATCCTCTTAGACCAAAAACAAGGGGACACAGAAACCAAGAACCAACTTCGGACTCTCACCATCCCAGATCTTGTCATAGAATTTGACCCAGAAAGTACTTTTCAGGTAAGTGTTCAGTAAATGGTAGTTAGTATTAGAAGTGGTGCTTGATATTAATCAAAATGCCTAACACCTCTGCACTTCAATAGAATCAGTTTAGAAATAGATCTGATTCTAGTAAATAACCACAGATTTTACATGATTGAAGGAAACTAACTATTATTTTGGGGGCTTCCCTGGTGGCTCAGAGGGTAAAGTGTCTGCCTGCAATGCAGGAGACCTGGGTTCGAGTATGTGTGTGTGTGTTATTTTATTATTATTTACCCCAACTTTAAACATAAAATAATGATCTGAATACTATTTCTTTGGTCTTTGACTTTAAAAACCAAATGACATTGACATTACTGCTTATTTTAAGTAAACATACAGTGTATACTCTTATCTATTACTATTCCAAGAATAAAACTGTGAAATTACCCATGTTAAATATACACTAGCCTTTTTATATAATAAGTCTTGTGAAAAAATCATTGTATGTACCTTCTGGTATCACATCAAAAAATCCTTTCAAAGGGACAAGAAATTTCTTCTGCATTTTTTCAGCTCCGTTATCAAATACTTGTTTGTGCCAGGATAAATGTAAACAGCTTGAATAATTTTATGATAAATTCAGTCTTCTTCTGTCGCTCTAGGCTATCACCACAGCTCTATTTTCCACTTTGTGTACTGTAACAAAACTGAAAAATGCACAAGCCGGACAGTCACTGTGTGGATGGAATGAACAATCGCGCTTGCTCTGTGCACAGGATGAATAATGCCTTTGCCCTGGGCAGCTCAGCTTTCATACATGAAACGAGGGGAATGTGTTTTTTAACCTTCTCTGAAAAATACTGTAAGAGCTAACAAATGAAACCTGTTGTTTTCAAATAGATGCTCTTATACTCCAAATGAAATTAATAATTACATCTCAAGATGCAACTGGAGGAAACTGTTTTAGTTTCAGGAGAGCTCTTTTCTTTGCTGATGGAAGAAATGTCTATAATTGTTTAGAATGCATGTTCTCTAGAGTCCAGGTTTTAATAAATAACATAGCTCAAGGAATTAGATGATGTTGATTAAATGATGTTCATATGTCACATGGTGTTTAATTCAGAATAAAGTGCTATATGAGATTTAAAACTGGGGCATTTTTTAAAGGCCAAATATTTCTCCTGGGGTGGGTTGAGGGATTGGTTTTAAAAAGCACCTTTGAATCATCTGTCCCCTACGAGAGGAATAATTCTCAAAATCTCTCTTTGAAATTTTGCTTGTAAATAATTGAATGCAGAGAATCATATATAATTAGTTATCACTCAACCCTTCATGGTTTGACTCAGGTCTATTTTCTGAGTTCATGAGGACAGACATACAATTCCTCTTAGAAGCCAGTGTCTTTCTTATAAAACCATCCCCTACTCTTCAAACCGAACACAACACTGCCAACACTGCAGTGATAGCAACTAAGTTTTATTGGTACAGCTCTTACAGGGAAGAACCAATTATGATTCTATAGTGGATCTGTTTCTTCTTCTTCTTTTTTTTTAACCTTTGCTTCCCATTGCTTTTTTCACTAAAAAGATACTGTTTAAATGTAATGGACTGCCTCGGGGAACCCTGCCCCTCTACCTAAATACTAAACCAAAGTGCCTCTTTGTTCAGGACCCTGTCCACCTGAGGGTGGCTCTAAGAAGAGAGAAATTAACACCTCCCTCCTTGAAGCTTGCCATTTTATTTGTAAGATTAATGGCCTCTTTGCTTTATTTCCTCACCTCCCCACTTCTCTGTTCTATAAAAGAACCTGGCATCCAGACTCCAATAAGATGGTTATTTTGAGACATTAGTCTGTTATCTTCTCAGTCTGCCAGCTTCCTGAACAAAGTAGTGTTCCTTGCCTCAACACCTCATCTCTGATTTTACTGGCCTGTCGTGCACCAAGTAGATCTGACTTGGACTCAGCATTATAACTTAATAAAGTACTTTTCTAACAGTTAGGTGTTATGGGTTGGGCTGTATCCCCTCCCAAATTCATATGTATAAGTATATCCTCCAGGACCTCAGAATGTTCTCTTATTTGAAAACAGAATTGTTACATACAAAAGTAGTCAAGATGAGATCATACTCAGGAGATTTGGTGCCTAATCCAGTATGACTGGTATGGCTTTATAAAAAGAAATAGATGATACATTTGACACTCCCTCACATATTTGTGCAGCCCATTACAGTTAAAATGTGATAGTCAACTAGTTTCCTGTGGGCATTGAAAAGAAGAACCAAGGAGGGTCATGGTGGTGAAGGTCACAAGCAAATTAGACAACCCTGGTTTCCGGTTCCAAATGTTAATTCACCATGTACATCAGGAAATGAACTGCCTTCTATAATCCTCAATTTTTGCATCTACAGAATGAGCTTAATAATAATAAAAGCCAGGCTTCTTTGATGACTCAGTGGTAAAAGAACCCAGCTACCAAAGCAGAAGATACAGATCCCATCTCTGATCCAGGAGGATCCCACTTGCTGCAGAGCACCCAAGTCCATGTGTCACAACTACTGAGTGTGCTCTAGAGCCTGGGAGCCACGACTACTGAGCCTACACGCTGCAACCGCTGCAACACCCGAGAGCCCATGCTCTGCAACAAGAAAAGGCACAACAGGGAGAAGCCCACGCACCACAACTAAAATATAGCCCCTGCTCGCCACAACTAAAGAAATGCCTTACAGCAACAACGACTTGGCACATCCAAAAATAAAGAAATACAATTATAAAAAAATAAAAACCTATGATGGAGACAGTAGCATGGAAACATAGACACTACCATATGTAAAAACAGATAGCCAGTGAGAATTTGCTACATAATTCAATGAAATCAAGCCATGGCTCTGTGACAAGCTAGAAGAGTGGGATGGGGTAGGAGGTAGGAGGGAAGTTCAAGACGGAGTGAAAGTGAAAGCATTGGCTGCTCAGTTGTGTCCAATGCTTTGTGACCCCATGGACTGTAGCCAGTCAGACTCCCCTGTCCATGGAATTCTTCAGGCAAGAATACTGGAGTGAACAGCCATTTCCTTCTCCAGGGGATCTTCCGGACCCAGAGATTAAACCCAGGTCTCCCACATTTCAGACAAATTCACCATCTGAGCCACCAAGGAAGCCCTCAAGAGGGAGAGGACATGTTTATAATTATGGCTGATTCACGTTGACATATGGCAGAAACCAACACAATATTTTAAACCAATTATCCTTCAACTAACACAATTTAAAAAAAAAAAAGACCAAATTAAAAAAAAAAATTGTGATTTTAGAAAAATAAATAAAGTCTGCATCATCACATTTAAGTTGTTTTGAGCATTAAATGAATTAAAGCAACCTTTTTAATAAACCTCAAAAATGCTGGTTCACTCTTATTATTTATTCATTGGCACAAATAGAGTTTTCTGAACCATTCTGCTATATCACAGGAAGGTATTTTGAGACATTGCACTCACTAAAGCTGCACATTAGCATGATTCAGTTCAGTTCAGTTGCTCAGTAGTGTCCGACTCTTTGTGACCCCACGGACTGCAGCACACCAGGCTTCCCTGTCCATCATCAACTCCCAGAGCCTACTCACACTCATGTCCATCGCATTGGTGATGCCATCCAACCATCTCATCTGTTCTTGGAATAATATAATATAATATTATATATATATATATAAACATGATTATAAACCATTTAAAGGGCAATACAACTGATCCACCATCTCATCAAAATAGATCAGTAAGGTTCATGTAAGAAATGCTGATGTTTATCTCTAATAATCTTTTCATTTTGTAAGTACAAACTAATGTTTCTAGAAAGGCATCTTTTCTCCTCTAGGCTTCTGAAAAAGCATTGATGCTGAGTGAACTGTTCAGACAACCTATCAACACGACATCTCATTGCCAGAATGATAATACAGCCTGTAATTAAGCAAGTTTATTCAAGCAAACCAAACGTATTTGCTAAGACATTTTAACATTCTATTAGTTCTTCCTCAAAGTCAACATTGACTAAATTAGTTACTTGGCAAAACTGTGTGCATAAGTGACATGAGTAATACAGATATGCTCATGGTCACCAGGGACATAAGCATATGAAAGTCACCCAAGATGGCCAGCTTTTATTCACAGTTATTATAGTGATTTTTACTGTCATTATAACTCAATCGTACTATTCTTGAGGACAGATAAGGCAACTAAAGCCCATAAATGGTCAATTAACATGGTTAAATATTCAGTTACAAAGTGTTAGAACAGGGTTCTGATATTTCAAGTCCAGCTCCAAAGCTTGCACTATCTTGTTTGATAAATATTATATATGAATTCTGATTGTTTTCATTTAGTCAAAATAAGCAAATAGTCATTATAGTAATGATGCTTATTGCTAAAACAAACAAAGAAAAATGGTTTTTGTCTCCATATTGAGTATTGGGTCCAGTATATCTGGATTTGTGACTCAGATATAAGTAACATCATGAATTTCAGCTTCAGCCCATTTGCCTTCAGAATGAAGTACTTCATTCAATTCTACACTCTTGAGCATCTGTTCTGTGCTTGCCCATGAACTCAGTACTAAGAGTATTTCTGAGATGTGCCGTGAAGGACTGCACCAACTCCAACATTCTCCCAAAGGTAGAGAATTCACATTATATAACTTAAATATTACTGTTTTAAAGGATATGATTTCAGAATTCTTATAAAAATTTACTTTTTATTCATTTGTTTATAATCTGAAAACTGAGAAAGGGCCATGATTATGTATATGTATGAAATATATACTCACTATCCATTCCTACCTATGTTAGTACAAGAGTCTCTGCTAGTAATGACTTCCTGTAACAGAGGAGAACAAACCCAACGCCATATTGGATCTATCCTTCAGCTCTAACCTTTGTGCTGTGTTGTCTGTGCTTAGTCATGCTGACTCAGCGCTTTTAAAAAAGAATGTTACCTATAGCATGAAATATACATGAAAGCCCATTCTCCAGGCTCTGCCTCCCAGGCTTGACCTTTAAAGGTATAACACTTAACATTCATATGATAAAAAGTTCTCTCATATGAGATAAAAAGTTGGGAAACAGAGAATGACACTTGTCTTGTTGGAGGTTTAAGGGAACACAAGTAACCTGATTTACATGGACAGCCAGAACAAAGGACTTGGGTGCTAAGAAGTTTACAGTGATTGACCAGATCCTTTCCTCTTTTAGTATAAAAGAAGCCTGAATTCTAACTTGGGTAACATGGCTTTTGGGGACACTAGTCCATCATCTTCTTGGTCTGCTGGCTTTCAAAATCACAGCAAATGGTGACTGCAGCCATGAAATTAAAAGATGCTTTCTCCTTGGAAGAAAAGCTACAACCAACCTAGACAGCATGTTAAAAAGCAGAGACATTACTTTGCTGGCAAAGGCCCATACAGTCAAAGATGTGGTTTTTCCAGCAGTCCTCTATGGATGTGAGAGTTGGACCATAAAGAAAGCTGAGCACCAAAGAATTGATGCTTCTAAACTGTGGTGTTGGAGAAGACTCTTGATTGATCAAACCAGTCAATTCTAAAGGAAATCATTCCTGGGTGTTCATTGGAAGGACTGATGCTGAAGCTGAAACTCCAATACTTTGACCACCTGATGAGAAGAACTGACACACTTGAAAAGACCCTGATGCTGGGAAAGATTGAAGGCAGGAAGATAAGGGGATGGCAGAGGATGAGATGGTTGGATGGCATCACTGACTCAATTGACATGAGTTTGAGCAAGCTCCAGGAGTTGGTGATGGACAGGGAAGCCTGGTGTGCTGTAGTCCATGAGGTTGCAAATAGTTGGACATGACTTAAGTGAACTGAGTCCATCATCTTCTTGGTCTGCTGGCTTTCTGAATAAGGTCTCTACTTCTTGTCCCAACAGCTCATCTCTCGATTTATTGGCCTGTGATGTGGCAAGCAGTCCTACCATGCTGTACCTGATAACATTCCCACTTTTATTCATAGCACCAATTTTTTCTCTACTTAACCAATAATACTTAGCTCCCCTAGAAGGCTTTACAGACCATGACCCTCAACAATTCTGAATGAATCCATTTTCTGTGTGTTCACAGAACAACCTGTGCAAGCTGCTACCCATTAGGACACATATAGTCATTCAAAACAATTTAAAATTTATGTATTTAGCATTACCACTAGATTTTTTTTTTTTTTTGCCCTAGAAGGCAGTAATTGTGTTTATCTCCAACTTTCAGTAAATAGTAGGTGCTCAGCAAGTACCTCTCAAAGCTGATTCCCTTTTCATGATAAGTCTGTCTGAAATTTGCACTGAAAATTCTAATTCTTATAACTCTGCCTTTGGATTTGGAAACACCGGGTTCAATGCTAATTCCTCTTTCTCATGAGAGCTACTCAAATATTGAAAACAGCACTGTCTTTAGTATGTACATGAATCACTTGTGGATATTTTTTTAACTGAAGTATAGTTTATGTACAATATTGTGTTAGTTTCAGGTGTACAGCAAAGTGATTTGGATAAACATATGTACATACATATATACTTTTCTTTCAATTCTTTTACATTATAGGTTATTACAAGCTATTGAATATAACTTCCTATAAAGTCTTATACTTTCATCTATTTTATGAATATATATGGCAGTGTGCATCTGTTCATCTCATACTCCTAAGTGTGTATTTTTAAGCTGTAGATTCTGATTAGAAAGATCTGTGATGAATTCCTGAGATTCTGCCTTTCTAACACATTCCCAGGTGATGTTGCTGCAGAGAAGTCTTGGCGTATCTGGCTTGCACACTTCATGTGGGCTCTCTAACTCCATAGATAATCAGCAGACTGTTTCAGCGAATACTCATAAGTCTGTTTTGGAGTCTGCTTATCTTAACATTTTTCAATTAGCCTAAGATGATATGAAGGAGAACTGTAGTCAAAATAGGTTAAATATTTTCCTTGATTTCCAAAGTTAATAAAGACGAATTTTTAAACTAAATCTAAGAGAAGCATTACTGTCATATTTTCACTGAAGTTTAATACAAACATGTGAAAGATCTGTCCAGACACAATTTGTACTGCAATGAATGGGACTCCATATGGCAATAGGATCACGATTCAAATGACATAAATTCACATGCTCAGTTATACTTAAAAATGAGTTATTAGTTATTTCAGGTTGAGATGCACGACATAATGTAATATACATGCCAATATGTTAATAGAGAAAAGCTACTGTGAGGTGCAAGTAACAGGCTCTTCTGAAATTTCAAGAACAAATCTAATATAAAATACTATGGTGATATATCTATGAGTCACAAATTCATAAAATTTAATAATTAAGGTGTTAATATGAGCCAGTTATTGTCTTAAGATCTTCATATGGATTATCGATTTAATACTGACAGCCATAGAGGTAGGTACTACTGAGGTGAGTGAAGAAGGTACTGTTACTAGCGATTTTACAGATGAGGAAATTTAGGCATAGAAAGTTTAAGGAATCTGCCAAAAGTTACACAAATCTATGTAGTAAACTTATGACAACTGGCCTGGGTGGTCTGAATCCAGAATGTACCACTGAGCTATTATTTCCATTGCTTTTTGGGGGCTCACAGCTACACAAGCAGTGTGCCTTCCCATGCTCTCAGCTCCCCACTGTAGGTTTCCTGGGTGTGTGTAGGTGTGTGCACATGTGAGTGCACGACCTCAGTGTGTCCGACTCTTTAGCAACCCCATTGACTACAGACCACCAGGCTCCTCTGTCCATGGAATTTCAAAGGCAAGACTCCAAATTCAAAGGAGTGAGTTGCCATTTTCTCCTCCAAGGGATCTTCCAGACCCAGGGATCAAACCTAGGTCTCTTGCATTTCCTGCATTGGCAGATGGATTCTTTACCACTCTACCAGCTGGGAAGCCCATCCCAGTGTTCCTCTATAATCCACTAAGTTACCACTTAAGCAGAGACATGCATCTTACATGAAGGAATTGCTATTTATTCAAAATATTTGTAGGTGCCTATCAATATGTTATATAAATCTGCATTCACCTGGAGCCATTTAGCTTGATGTCACCTAACTCCAAGCTTGATCTGATAAGGAAGTATTAGCATCTCCATTATTTCAGTCCAGAGTAAAATAAAGCACCTGAGAACGTCCTTGTGCTTAACGAGAACATTTCTTCCTTCAGAGAGTTCTCCAAGAAATCAAATACACTTTAAAAAATTACAACAATGATTACATATATTCTGTTTCATCTCATACAAGAAAAATACTAGATGGTGAATGATTATATACAGTTATTTCATTGCCTGTAAGAAAATGTATACGATTATATCATTTTCCTTTTCCTAACAGTTGTATGGCAATAATATATTCACTATTATTAATAACATAGTATTTTTATCTTCTAAATTGTGGGGGAAGGGGATTGAACATATAACCATGTCAATTATAATGGTTCTACATATGTGTAGACTAGTGAGTGACTCACAAATTGACACAAGACAAAATCTCATAACCTCTTAAAACACACATGGTACAAACTTGTATTTAGAAAGGTGATCAAAATTCACTAGTGGAGGCATTACAGTATATGCAAAAGGATCTGCAATACCCACTCAACTTATTAAAATTCATGAGACTTTAAAAATGTCACCCATCCTAAGAGGGGTGTAAGCAGAAAAATCTATTTCACAGAAATAAGAAGCCTATTGCAAACTCACCTTGGAAATTATTTTCTTCCATACAATTCCTAAAAATGTCTTACCCTATTTATTTCAAGGGTCATTTCAGAAACAGTTTAATGCAGATTACTCTGATATGTTTTATTTCTCAATAAACTATTTATAATATTATTTTAAATATATCCACCTGGCTTATTTCCCCAAGTGGCTGATTGCAGCAACAATGCATGTGTGTACATAAATAAGCAAGAGAAATTCCTATCCACTGGTGAAAAAAATTCCTTTAGTGTCCTAAATGTAGAAGAGGCTGTTATTAATTCTATCTGATGGATGAGATAGAAACAAGTGATGAGGATGGGTGTCTTCCTCAGTGTCATATGCAGGAAAAATTCTAGATTTTTTTGGAAAGAATTTAAGTATACTATTGAATTGTAAAACAGTTATGTTTTACATGTAATTGGAACAGATTTTAAATGATTTGGAAAACTTGTCCAACCACTACAACAAATGGTTGAAAAGACAGAACAGAATACTCCATTTGTTTTTAAACAATATCCCCTTACATGGCTCATTGGACCCATGGCCATTGTTATGGAAACAAATAATTTGTTATAAACACTGCCAGGGCACTTGGCTTGGAGCGAGGTCTGTTAGCCATGCCTCCCAAGCCTGCCCTGCCCCGGCAATGGCCACTGCACTTGTGAACTGGAAAACATGCCAGAGATCTGTCCACATTACACTTCCTTGTCATAATATTTTCATCAAAAATATTGTCAGATATTATAATTCTTGAATAAGAGTAAATGGGTCAGCTGGATCTGGAAAGGAGAGAGGGAGGCTAAAAAATCTGGAAATTACAATAGACTATTGTCACTGAATACAAATACTACACTAGTTTTGTAAAATGCTTCTGAGATTGGCAATCAATAATACATTTCTAAATCCTCATAGTTTGCAAAATTTCTTACATAATTTCACTTACATATTTCAAAAGGCATCATTCCTATTTCTCAGAGAAGAAATCTGAGGCACAAGGGACATCTGAATTTTATAAAACCAAATAAATGAACCTATATACTTGAATTCAGAACTTTGGAATCCATATCTTGGTTTTCTCTTTCCAAACACATAGGCTAAGAAGGATATTTTAGGAAATTTATATTATGCAAATCTTGGCTGATGTGCTATTTGATTTTATAAAAAAAGTAGAAAATGCATGTTCCAGCTATTGGCTTGATATTCATAAAATCAAAGAATTTACTAAATCAATCTGCTAATTACTACTTACTTTCCAGATTTTTTTAATGTTTTAAAGTTATTAGAAACAATTAAGTTTTGTGTGTCTATGTGTATATATATACACATATATATATGGAAAGTATGTAAGAACAAAGAGATCTGATTTTTTTAACACATCTAGGAAATTAATACTCTACTTAATATTGCTTAGTGAATACAAACTTACATATTACTATATCCTTGATAAGTATTTAACCATGCAATTTAAATATGATAAAACATTTCTGTTCTATGGGACTTTCCATTTAATATATTCAGTGATTACTGATTCTAGTCTGATACTATTAACAAAAGAGGTAAAAAACTATTTAAAAAAATAATTAGGAATATACAAGCATTTTCTAACCATTAAAAAACATTTTTTAAGAGAAAGAAAAATGGTTTACAAGTCAATTTGTAATATGTTACTATCCTGCAAATTGGAGAAGGAAATGGCAACCCATTCCAGTGTTCTTGCCTGGAGAATACCAGGGACAGGGGAGCCTGGTGGGCTTCCGTCTATGGGGTTGCACAGAGTCAGACACGACTGAAGCGACTTAGCAACAAAGCAACTATCCTGCAAAACAGTAATAGTATATAAAGAAAGCACTCACTATTAATACTCCAATTTCCTATTTTGGCCCCAAATATATACATTCAAAGCCAGTAACAGAATTTCCTAAGCAAAACTAAATGCAGCTTCTTAGAAAGACCTGTTGGAATTTCTTACTGAATGTAATGTTTAATGGACTTTTGATAAGAAATGCTTATATAGAATCCTTCCTTTCTCTCTAACAGATTGTACAGAGGAAATCTGAAAATACCTTGGAAAGTATGCAAATTAGAGTTTGTAGAATATGTAAATGGAAAATTTTTCTTTGGCAATTTTACCAACCTGCACATATTTTCCTTTTATATTGGAAATAAAATTCTAAATAGAAGGAAATGGCATTGTGGATAAAGTGTAAAAGATTCTATAATGCTTTAGTATCATCAAAGAGGAATAAGAAGGCTTAACTAGTTTAGCACATTTATTTAATAGCAACTCACATATTTGAGTATTAAATATTCAGATAAACTCTTCTTCAGAAGTCTCTTTAAGAATCATTCTCATTCCACAGTATGAGATTGATGACTTTAAAATCTTGTGAGACTGTTGTAATTTCTTATTTGCATGACCCATTCTTCACTTATTTTAACATTATCATCCAATGGTCATAAAATAATTCAGAATCTCCATATGGGCATTTAACAAAAATATAATAAAATTGGTCATGGTTGTCCATTTCTGCAACCATAGATAGAATAATTATTGACATTTGTTAAAAACAATACTAAACTGATTGAATGGACATTACACTGCATTCTCCTCAGGTAACCAATTTTTTTAGGAAAGGATAGTTAAAGTAACCTTAAAACTTCATCAGCTTTGAAATCTTTTTACTCTAAAACTTTACATCAGATAAGGTGTTGTCTATTAGAAAAACATCCAATCTTATCTATGTGAGAAATCTCTTTTAATTGCAGTATACATTATGTTAAACAGTTAGATTAAAAGAGATATCTAATTACCATTTTTAATAAATTTAAGGTTTCCCTGATAGCTCAATTGGTAAAGAATCTGCCTGCAATGCAGGAGACCCTGGTTCAATTTCTGAGTTGGGAAGATCCCCTGGAGAAGGGATAGGCTACACAATCCAGTATTCTTGGGCTTCCCTTTGTGGCTTACCTGGTAATAAATTTAAGTGAAGTATATTTTTGGTTGAGATCTGTAAGTGCGAAACTTTATTACGTAATGCATGTTAAGACATAAGTTCAAAAGTACTCAAGAACTTTTAAAAAACAATGAATTTTATCTCCTTTATAAAACACCAAAGCAATGAACTATTTTTCACACTAGCAAGGAATAAAACACATCTTCAAAGATTTTTTGGTTTTCATTGGCCACGCTTTGATTACTATGGGATTTTAGCCCCCCAATCAGGGTTCGAACCGGGGCCCCCAGCAGTTGAAGTGGAGTCCTAACCACTGGACCACCCAGGAATTCCCTGTCATAGATTATTAAAGTAATGTAAACTTTATTGCAGGTTCTTTGGCATTTAAGTATATTTTGCAAAATTTAGCTTGTGTCTCAAATTTGTTTTGATTTATAAAATTTTATAATTAACTCACCATAGTTTTATCTAGAAATAATCATTCATTGCTTATCATGTTCTTAGTTTTAATGAGAAGTACATGATTTGAAAGGAAGAAACAAACATAAACATCAGAGAAGCAAAAAACTATAGAAATACACACTTTATCACCATCAGAAAAAATTGAGAGTCCTCTATGTAGATGTATTAATAGCTTACCTTCACAATTTGTGATATTTTCACTGAAAGACCTTGTCTCCCTGACTCAACCTCTGGCATTTTATATAACTCAGAAAAGTACAAGTCATGCTGAAAAATGTCACCCTTTTTAGATGTTTGAACTCATGTCTCTGTATTTAGTCAAAATGAGATCCTCCTTTACTGCTAAGTGGGTTTTCCAGATGGTGCTAGATCTGCAAATGTTGGAGACAGAAGAGACATGGGTTCAATCCTTGGGTCGGGAAGACTCCCTGGAGCAGGAAATTGCAAACTGCTCCAGTATTCTTGCCTGGAAAATTCCATGGACAGTGGAGCCTGGTAGGCTACAGTACATGGGGCCAAAAAGAGTCGAACATGACTGAGTGACTGAGCACACACTTACTGCCAATTATCTGGTAAATGAAGTCTTAATATCACTGCATTTTAGCAGCCATCTTGAGGGCAGTCATCTTTATAAGCACCCATCTTTATAAGCAGCCATCGTTAGAGCAGACATATTTAGGGCAGCCATCTTTATAAACTGTCTGAGTGAATTATAAACATCACTATGAACAAAGCTAGTGGAAGTGATGGAATTCCAGTTGAGCTATTTCAAATCCTAAAAGATGATGATGTGAAAGTGCTGCACTCAATATGCCAGCAAATTTGGAAAACTCAGCAGTGGCCACAGGACTGGAAAAGGTCAGTTTTCATTCCAAACCCAAAGAGAAGCAATGCCAAAGAATGCTCAAACTACCACATAGTTGCACTCATCTCATCCCCTAGCAAAGTAATGCACAAAATTCTCCAAGTTAGGCTTAAAACCTATGTGAATCATGAACTTTCAGATGTTTAAGCTGGATTTAGAAAGGGCAGAGGAACAAGAGATCAAATTGCCAACATCTGTTGGATCATCAAAAAAGCAAGAGAGTTCCAGTAAAACATCTACTTCTGTTTTATTGATTATGCCAATGTCTTTGACTGTGTGGGTCACAACAAACTGCGGAAAATTTGTCAAGAGATGGGAAAACCAGACCACCTGACCTGCCTCCTGAGAAATCTGTATGCAGGTCAGGAAGTAGCAGTTAGAACTGGACATGAAAAAAAAAAAAAAAAGAACTGGACATGAAACATCAGACTGTTCCAAAATTGGGAAAGGAGTTCGCCAAGGCTGTATATTGTCACCCTGCTTATTAACGTCTATGCAGAGTACATCATGTGAAATGCCAGGATGGATGAAGCACAAGCTGGAATCAAGATTGCTGGGAGAAATATCAATAACCTCAGATATGCAGATGACACCACCCTTATGGCAGAAAGTAATAAACTTAAAGAGCCTCTTGATGAAAGTGAAAGGGGAGAGTGAAAAAGCTGGCTTAAACCTCAGCATTCAGAAAACTAAGATAAAGGCATGTGTTCCCATCAATTCAGTTCAGTTCAGTTGCTCAGTCATGTCCGACTCTTTGTGACCCCATGGACTGTAGCACCATAGACCTTTGTGTCCATAACCAACTCCTGGAGTTTACTCAAACTCATGCCCATTGAGTCGGTGATGCCATCTAACCATCTCATCCTCTGTCATCCCCTTCTCCTCCCTTCTTAAATCTTTCTCAGCAACAGGGTCTTTTTAAATGAGTCAGGTCTTTGCATCACGTGACCAAAGTATTGGAGTTTCAGCTTCAACATCAGTCCTTCCAATAAACACTCAGGACTGATCTTCTTTAGGATTGACTGGTTGGATCTCCTTGCAGTCCAAGAGACTCTCAAGAGTCTTCTCCAACACCACAGTTCAAAAGCATCAGTTCTTCAGCACTCAGCTTTGTTTATAGTCCAACTCTCACATCCATGCATGACTACTGGAAAAACCACAGCTTTGATTAGATGGACCTTTGTTGGCAAAGTAATGTCTCTGCTTTTTAATATGCTGTCTGGTCACCATCACTTCATGGCAAACAGATGGGGAAACAGAGGAAACAGTGACAGACTTTATTTTCTTGGGCTCCAAAATCACTACAGATGGTGACTGTGCCCATGAAATCAAAAGATGCTTGATCCTTGGAAGAAAAGCTATGACCAACCTATACAGCATATTAAAAAGCAGAGACATTACCCTGCCAAAAAAGATCTGTCTAGTCAAAGCTATGGTTTTTCCAGTAGTCATGTATGGATGTGAAAGTTGGACTATAAACAAAGCTGAGCGCCCAAGAATTGATGCTTTTGAATTGTGGTGTTGGAGAAAACTCTTAAGAGTCCCTTGGACTGCAAGGAGATCCAACCAGTCAATCCTAAAGGAAATCAGTCCTAAATATTCATTGGAACGAGCGATGTCGAAGATCAAACTCCAATACTTTGACCACCTGATGTGAAGAACTGACACATTTGAAAAGACCCTGATCCTGGGAAAGATTGAAGGTGGTAAGAGAAGAGAATGACAGAGGATGAGATGATTGGATGGCATCACCTACCAAATGGACATGAGTTTGAGCAAGTTCCAGGAGCTGATGATGGACAGGGAAGCCTGGTGTGCTGCAGTCCATAGAGTCGCAAAGAGTTGGACACAACTGAGTGACTGAACTGAACTAAACTTAACTAGTCCATTATGATAGGAGATGATTTAACACTTTCTCAATTTTGGAATGAAAACTTCAAAGAAACATAAATCTGAAAGATAGTTTGGAGTCTGGCTGCAGCTCTTCAAATAACTGCAGTTTAGAGATAAAATAATGATTGATCTTCTGGAAGAGCTTGTGATCTGAGCCTTAATTGTCTACTCCCAGTTAGTTGGTTTGTGTAGTCACTTGGTCAGTATCTCTCTCTTTCTGCTCAACTTTAAGGAAGGTCCTTTCTAATTTTCTGTTTTGCCATTGTTTTTCACAATAGACCTCCTCCATGCCCATTTGGTGGTAGTAGTGTTAGTCACTCAGACTCTTTGCAATCCCACCAACTGTAGCCCGCCTGGCTCCTCTGTCCATGGGAGTCTCCAGAGAAGAATACTAGAGTGGATCCTCAATCTACTCTTGGTTGAGGATCTTCTCAACCCAGTGAACCTGGGTTTCCTGCATTACAGGCAGATTCTTTACCATTTGAGCTATAGGAAAGACCTTCATGCCCATCTTACCTATAGGCTGAAAACCAATCTACAATAGGGTTCTCAGTGCTAACTATACATTAGAATGACTGGGGGAGCTTTAAAATCTCAATGCCTAGGTTTCATTTTAGACCATCTAATTTCAAATCTCTGGAAATGAGACCCAAACATCCATGTTTTAAAGCTTTATAGGTTATTCCATTGTGTATGCAGGGTTGAAAACCACTTTTTAAAAAATATAAATTACACCTGTTATTTAAACTTAGCTTAATTGTTAGATGAAGACTTTCCATGAAGAGAAATTTTCCTCCTTACTTGCTTCCTACAATTTACATATCCCAATATACAAATGTTCTTGCCATGCAATCAAGGCTTAATAGAACTTCTTTCTAAAGGACTACTCTGGCATATGTACTTTTTATTATCAGAGTATTATATCTTTATTTCACATGACAGTTATGATCATGGACAACTGCTGTGGAAATGACCACCTACTCAAGTTCAAAGCACTAGACTCTGCCTGCTCACAAAAATTACTTAAGAGTTTTAAGCTGTAACCTTTCTGGGAGTGGGCCCTGATCAGGTCAAAAATCCCCAGCATTCTGTCTAATATATAAATTAAAAACAAATTCCTCCCATTCCTCCTTCTCCTCCTCCCACCTCATCCTTTTTGTATCTTATTGATGACTTTACTTGATTTTGGTTATGATTGCCTTAAAAAAAAATAAAACAGATCCCTTAAAATTTAGTATTTTATAACATATATAATTAATTTATATGTTGTGAATATTTGATTGAATACACACAACTTTCCAATTTAATTAATATAGTTTTAAGAGTAAATGGATTATACTACCTTTTTTCCTCAGAATAAAAAAAAAATAATAAGATGCCTACAGATCTGTAGTAGGGGTTTAAATTACCATTATGTGTATTTTCTTTGCTATCTCACTGCTCCTACTCCTCTAAATTATTTCTTTATAATTTCAATATTTTACTCAAATTGAAGATCTCTGTTCCTGAAAAATATCAGAGTCATTAATATAAAATACTACTTACATGATTCTAATTTAATTTGCCTGGGTGGGCCTGGCATTCATATACTTTAAATTCTTCTCAGGCAACTCAAAAGCGTAGCCCAGATTGAGACTCATTGCCCTAAGCCTTGGATAGAAACTGTAGCCTTAAGAAACATTCTTCAACCAACAAGAATGTATGAATAAACAGCCTCTTGGTGATTTTTAATACATAAATACAGACAAGTGCACACACCTTAGAGTGAGGACTAGTAATATTTTAAAATACTTAAAATTGAGAAGGGGATGCTCATCATGGTGTCTAATGTACTCCAGAGCTATGGCTGGTCTATTTGCTTTTTCTTTAAAACTATTTTTCTACCTTATTGTCCTCCTCATACATATGGTCAGTAGCTACGGAGTGGTTCTAAACCCCTTCATGATGACATTAGCTCCTCGAGACTAGCAGAAAACCTTTTGTAAAATGAGCACTTAATTGTATTGAACTCCCCGTTCACCAAAATCTAATAGATTGACCTTCCCCCACTGCCTCTTTGGAGCAGTCTCTCAGAGCTATCTGAGGTGCTGCATCCCAGGCTGGAGCCTCATTTTGCCCCAAATAAATGTTAACTCACAGCTCTCAAGTTGTGAATCTTTTTCAGTTGGCAGAGGCAAATAGTTTTTTGTTTTTTCCTTCTATTTACTTAATTCTCAGTTCAGAATTTGCATAGTTTGTTCCACTGCAGATCTGTGCTACAAACTAAAATACAGTTACTTAAAACATTGTGCTTAAAGAATTCTATTATTGAATTATTTACCTAATTTTTTTTTCAGGTTTCAACACAGTTTATTGGGTGGTCTTATTGTCTGTGAAATACACCAGAGTTTGTGGGAGGAGACACCCATTGCATTGACTTTGCAAGATAAGGGGTTTTCATCACTAAGAAAAGGCTTGGGGTGGGGCAGGGTAGGGCATTCTGGGTTTGGTTTCATTTTCCCATCTTCTTTTGCTTTGCTCACATTTCTTTTCTCTCTCAGAAAGTACCAGAGGACACACACACACATGGAAACAAAAATAGCAAGATCAGTCTCCAACCACTTCACTCCCAAGCCCTTCCCCAGACTGTACCAGGGATGGGAGGAGTCAGATAGCTACTCCTCAGCCAAAGAACACACCAGAATCCACTACCTTTTTCAAATATCTGCAAACTCAATTCTGTGTCTTTTTCTGACAGTGACTCACCCAGATATTCCCATCTTGATGGTAGGGTTTCCAGTTTCTCCCAGTGTCACTGTACAGCATGCGATATTGGGTCACCCAGTCTGAGCTGCTGTATCTTCCTTGAGTTGCTATGGCACTGATCTGCTTCCGGTTGCCAAAGTTAACCTGAAGCCACTGATAATGGTCACTGTCTGATGGAGACCATCCCCCAGCACCTGAATAAGGTAGAGACAAGAGGAGGGAAATAGGTATTTAATGTTGAACTTCTACAACTGACGATAGATCATTCTACATCTTTTAATTGGCATTGGAAGTACTATATTTCACAGATACATTATCAAGCATCCTTTATAGAAGCCACAGGGATTTCAACTAATATTCTTCTAGCAGGGTAACATTGACACTCTGACCCCTTTATGGTGTAATTATGTGCTCATTTTCTCCTGAGCAAATGTCTTCATAATTCCTCAATTAGATCTTATTAGTACATGTCAAACTCTAATTGGCTGAGGCTTGATCAATTTACCATGAATTCTTCAACTAAAAATCACTAGGAAAAGATATGTAGCAATCTAACATTTCCTCATGTAAAGATTTATCTTTAAGTAGATCATAAATGAAACAAAATGCAACCATACACACTCTAAAATATATATTTACTTTAGAAAGTTCAGGGTTGAAAGAACACTACTAGCTCTCAAGATGAGGCCTCATCTTACATCGACTCCTGAGACCTAAAATATATAGTAAATTAGTCCATATGTTCACTAACATTTAAGAGCCATACAACCAATGACTCTAGGTGAACACATTTCTAGGAAAATCATAGAGTCACTAGATGAAGTGAAGCTTCTTTTGGTAAAATAAAGTAAACGACTGGCAAAGAGTAAGAATGTGAAAATATCCATTAGAGAAACAGCACTAACCTAGAACAAAAAGACTCCTAATTTATAACACTATGTGAAACAACTATGATTTCACATAAATAGATTACAGAAAATATGGCATGATGCTCAGTTCTAAGAAGCAATATAATTTTTTGAGTGAGTTTGATAACTAATGGTAGTAAATAATAGGAAAATAGTCAACACATTATCCAATGTACAGTATATGAGAACATATGCCTCACTCTTCAAATAAGGAATTTAAAAGCTGACAATAAAATAATTTATTTTATGAAGTCTATGCTAATAAAGATCATTTTGAAAATCATCACTGATATATCACTCATATAATGATATTTACAGGGCTTATTTCTGTTCTCAACTATGATGGAATAGCTCTCCCACCACAAAGAATTACAAATCCAACAACATGTATAGGATTATACCTTTAGGAGATTAGACAAGACACTGTACTGCACTCTGATTCATGAGATAAGATAAACAAATGAGGTGAGCCCTGCCAGCTTCCTGGCTTTCTGCATGGTTCACTTTCCAGACCATGGCATAAAAGAATATTCTGGACAGACGCAGCAGCATCTCTGAATTGAAGGAAGAGCAGAATCAAGGCTCTCGAGGAATCCAGAATTCTAGGACAGAGTATCAGGGACGGGGCAGCTGTGCAGAGAGGAAACTTTGGGAATGTCCATTGGGTCACCAGTGAGTATCTTCACTTTAGACTTTGGACGAATGCTAAGCTGTGTATTTGCAGACTAAGACTCAATAAGACAAAGAGAAGTGAGATCTGAAATGAACAACAGCCAGAAGATGCACAGTCCTGGGAGTAGTTTGATTTCATACTGGACAAGATTGAGAGAATTTGAGCAACCCTAGGCATTCAACCCTAGGAGAAGGCAATGGCACCCCACTCCAGTACTCTTGCCTGGAAAATCCCATGGGCGTAGGAGCTCGGTAGGCTGTGGTCCATAGGGTCTCTAAGAGTCGGACACGACTGAGAGACTTCACTTTCACTTTTCACTTTCATGCATTGGAGAAGGAAATGGCAACCCATTCCAGAATTCTTGCCTGGAGAATCCCAAGGACGGGGAGCCTGGTGGGCTGCCATCTATGGGGTCGCACAGAGTTGGACACCACTGAAGCGATTTAGCAGCAGCAGGCATTCAACAGAGATCTCAGAAAGGGAGTAGAATAATTTTATCCTAAAATAAGGATTCTAATTCTAATCCTACTCTGAGTGAGTGAGTGAAGTCACTCAGTCATGTCTGACTCTTTGCAACCCCATGGACTGTAGACTACCAGGCTCCTCAGTCCATGGGATTTTCCAGGGAAGAAGACTGGAGTGGGTAGCCATTTCCTTCTCCAGAGGATCTTCCTGACCCAGGGATCAAACACAGGTCTCCTGCATTGTAGGCAGATGCTTTACCATCTGAGCCACCAGAGAAGCCAATTCTACTCAGAACACATCTGAAAAAAGGTTGGTAGTAAGTCTGAAAAAAAATCATTTTGATCCACAAATGAATTAACCCCTTGGTTGAATGAAACTTAACACTCAATTATGAGAGACCGTGGAAGTTTATTTTTTCATGAGACTTCCATGAAAATATGAAAGAGACTCAACAACATAGAATCCATAATGTCCAGTAAAAACTTTTAAAAAAATATTAGATATTTGGGTAAGCAGTAAATATGACTCATAACCAGAGAAAAGTCAGTCAGTGGTAATAGACACAGATGATGAAATTAACAGAGTACAACTTTACAAGACAGATTATAAATTAGTTATGTTACTTGAACAAGAATGTATAAATATTGAAGAAACAAATATGAAAACTTAATGGAGAAAAGAATCAACAAAGGAAAACAACATGGGAGTTTTGGAACTAGAAATTATATCTGAAATAAAACATTTACTAGATGAGCTTAACAGCAGATTAGAAACTGAGGAGAAAATAGTGCATGCTAACTCCCTTCAGTCCTGTTTGACTCTTTGCACTCCTATGGACTATAGACTACCAGGCTCCTATCTCCATGGGATTCTCCAGGCAAGAATACTGGAGTGAGTTGTCATTTCCTTCTCCAGGGGGTCTTCCCAACCCAGGGATCAAACCCGCATCTCTTATGCCCCTGCACTGGCAGGTTCTTGACCGCTAGCACCACCAAACTGAGAAGAAAATAGTAGTGTACTCAAATACAGGGTCAGATAAACCATTCAGGCCTAAGCTCACAGTGGGTAATATGGCTTAATAATGAAGAGTAGTCCAGTAACCTGTAGGCTAACATTAAATGTCTTGACTATCACTTCATGGGAAATAGATAGGGAAACAGTGGAAACAGTGTCAGACTTTATTTTGAGGGGCTCCAAAATCACTGCAGATGGTGACTGTAGCCATGAAATTAAAAGACGCTTACTTCTTGGAAGGAAAGTTATGACCAACCTAGATAGCATATTCAAAAGCAGAGACATTACCTTGCCAACTAAGGTCCATCTAGTCAAAGCTATGGTTTTTCCAGTGGTCATGTATGGATGTGAGAGTTGGACTGTGAAGAAAGCTGAGTGCTGAAGAATTGATGCTTTTGAACTGTGGTGTTGGAGAAGACTCTTGAGAGTCCCTTAGACTGCAAGGAGATCCAACCAGTCCATTCTGAAGGAGATCAGCCCTGGGATTTCTTTGGAAGGAATGATGCTAAAGCTGAAACTCCAGTACTTTGGCCACCTCATGCAAAGAGTTGACTTGGAAAATACTCTGATGCTGGGAGGGATTGGGGGCAGGAGGAGAAGGGGACGCCAGAGGATGAGATGGCTGGATGGCATCACTGACTCGATGGACGTGAGTATGAGTGAACTCCAGGAGTTGGTGATGGACAGGGAGGCCTGGCGTGCTGGGATTCATGGGGTTGCAAAGAGTCGGACACGACTGAGCGACTGGACTGAACTGAACAATCATGCAAATGGAGTATGAAAAGCAGAAAGGGTAGAGACTGAGGCAGAAAAAAAAAATACATTTGAGGAAATAATAGTTGAAAAATACAAGCCTAAATATTTGAGAAATTGACTGAAGACCAGGAAGAGTAAATACAAAGAAAAATACACCAAGGCACACCATAAATAATTGCTTAAAAAACCATGCTAAAGAGAAAATCTTTAAAGTGTTCAGAGGGCAATAACATCTTAACAACAGCAGTGCAAGCCAGTGAACAAAGAAATGAAGTGATGAAAAGAAAAGAAAAAGAAAGTGTCAGTGTAAAATTATACATCTAGCAAAAATACCCTTCAAACATGAAAGCAACATAATGATACTTAGGACAAATGCTGAGAAAATTTATCATCAATAAGCACGTTGTATAAGAAATAGAAATTTTTCAGCTTCAGGGAAACCTGGCCATGCTGAAATCACATGAAGAAACAAATGCTGAAAATGGTAAACGTGTCAGTAAATATGAAATATTTGTTAATGCTTTTAAAATTTCTTTAGAAGATAATTGCTTGGAACAAAATAGTAACAATGAATAAGAGGGTTTATAACAGATGTAGACATAGAATGTTTGATTACCATAGCACAAAGGATGGGAGGCAAGGAACAAGTGTGCTGTACTGAGTTTCTTTTACTACATTTGAAATGATACGGTATTACTTGGAAGTAGTAAACCCTAGATCAAGGGTCTGCAAACTTTTTCTCTAAGGTTTAAACACTGAGTATTTTAGGCTTTGCAGACCATGCTACATCTATAACTACTAACCTCTGCTACTGTAGCATGAAGCAGCCACAGAAGACCCAGAAACAAGAGCGTGACTGTGATTCAATAAAATTTTATTAATAAAGACAGGAGGCTGGCCAGAGAGCTGTAATGTGTTAACCTCTGCTCAAAATCAACTTCTCTTTTACATCTGTGCATTTCACTATATCTAAATTATACTTCCAAAAACATTTTTAAATGCTCCATCTATATAAAGTGTGTGTGTTTAGTTTCCATGTGTGCTATATCTATAGAACGTGTGTATAACCACCTCACAACTACCTTCTCAGTCTTCATTCCCATATTTATTCAAACTACACTTGTACAAGAATGATGTTTCTATAAGGCAGATCTAATCATAGTTAATCCTAGTTCAATATTTTTCAATTGATCCTCATTACCTCCAGAAATACATGGTCCACGCCTTCACAAACAAAAGACTTACCTGGAACATACCCTCTATACCTTCCCAGATCCTCCCTCAACTTATTATGATACTCCCTCAAAATATTATTTCTCCTTCAAGGATCAGGAAGTTCACTCCAAATATTGCTTCTGCAATGGGTGCTGTGATTTGCCATTTTGCTTCTAATATATGACTGGAGGACTTATTCTTTCAGATAGTTACACTGCTGCTGGAAGACCAAATGTAGCTGTGATTCCCCTCAGGGATTCCCTGGGTTAAAAAAGAGGCATTTTATACAAGGTCATGTCCCTTCCTAGGGGTATGCAGATGTAACAATGGGCTATCCAGGGGCTGCTGCTGCTAAATCACTTTAGTCGTGTCTGACTCTGTGCAACCCCATAGACGGCAGCCCACCAGGCACCCCCGCCCCTGGGATTCTCCAGGCAAGAGCACTGGAGTGGGTTGCCATTTCCTTCTCCAATGCATGAAAGTGAAAAGTGAAAGTGAAGTCGCTCAGTCGAGTCTGACTCTTAGCGACCCCATGGACTGCAGCTTACCAGGCTCCTCCATCCATGGGATTTTCCAGGCAAGAGTACTGGAGTGGGTTGCCATGGCCTTCTCCAATCCAGGGGCTAGAAATAGTCAATACCATTGTCCCAACTGGGGAAAACTATAAATAGTCACCACAGTCTGGTCTCAGAGCTCCCTGAGAAATTGGAAGTTGAAGCTTCCATGGAGACTGCATCGCATACTGACTACTGCCTCTGCCTATTTCTGTTTCCTTCCCTTCCCTTACCCCAGTTTTCATCCTGAAGGTACTGCCTACAAAATCTGCACTTCTCTGACTCATAATTTTTATCCTGGGAAATCCAGTCTGCAATACATTTTGGAATCACTTTCCTTATAACCTGCATATGAGTTTGTTTTCCCAGCTTTGTACTTCATTTGCTATTTCTATGCTTTCTTCCTTTTTGTAGTATTTAACATTTCCAATAATCATATGTCATCCATGTGTTGATTTTACCAAGAATTCTGCAAAAATTTGGAAGAGCCATAGATTAGTCTTTCTGGTGGCTCAGACAGTAAAGAATCTGTCTGCAATTCATGAGACCCGGGTTTGATCCTTGGGTGGGGAAGATCTCTTGGAGAAGAGGATGGCTCAGTTCAGCTCAGTTGTTCAGTCATGTCTGAAACTTTGTGACCCCATGGACTGCAGCACATCAGCCTTCCTTGTCCATCACTAACTCCCGGAGCTTACTCAGACTCATGTCCATCGAGTCAGTGATGCCATCAAACCATCTCATCCTCTGTCATCCCCTTCTCCTCTTGCCTTCAGTGTTTCCCATCATCAGGGTCTTTTCCAATGAATCAGTACTTCACATCAGTATTGGAGTTTCAGCTTCAGCATCAGTCCTTCCAGTGAATATTCAGGGCTGATTTCCTTTAGGATGGACTGGTTGGATCTCCTTGCATTCTAAGGGACTCTCAGGAGTCTTCTCCAACACAGTTCAAAAGAATCAATTCTTCAGTGCTCAGCTATCTTTATAGTCCCAACTCTCACATCCATACATGACTACTGGAAAAACCATAGCTTTGACTAGACAGATCTTTGTTGGCAGGTTACTGTCTCTGCTTTTTAATTTACTATCTAGGTTGGTCATAACTTTTCTTCCAAGGAATAAGTGTCTTTCAATTTGTTTATGGTCCAACTCTCACATCCATACATGACTACTGGAAAAACCATAGCTTTGACTAGATGGACATTTGTCGACAAAGTAATGTCTCTGCTTTTCTAATATGCTGTCTATGTTTGTCATAGCTTTTCCTCCAAGGAGCAAGCATCTTTTGATTTCACGGCTACAGTAACCATCTGCAATGATTTTGGAACCCAAGAAAATAAAGTCTGTCACTGTTTCCATTGTTTCCCCATCTATTTGCCAGGAAGTGATGGGACCAGTTTCTAAGATCTTAGTTTTTTGAATGATTAGTTTTAAACCAGCTTTTTCACTTTGCTCTTTCTCCTCATCAAGAGGATCTTGAATTCTTCTTCACTTTCTTCTATAAGAGTGGTGTCATCTGCATGTCTGACATTATTAATATTTCTCCCAGAAATCTTGATTCCACCTTGTACTTCAACCAGCCTGGCATTTCACCTGATGTAGTCTGCATATAAGTTAAATAAGCAGGATGACAATATACAGCTCAAATGGCAGCCCACTCCAGTCTTCTTGCCTGGAAAATCCCACTGACCGTGGAGCCTGGTAGGTTATTGTCCATGGGGTTGCAAAGAGTTGGACACGACTGAGCGACTTCACATTCACTTTCTCCCAATTTGGAGCCAGTCCATTGTTGAATGAGTAGAGAATGGATACTCACTCCAATATTCGTGCCTGGAGAATTCTATGGATAGAGGAACCTTGGTAGGCTTCAGTCCATAGGGTTGCAAAGAGTTGGACACAACTGAACGACTAACACTTTCACTTTCATATATGAATTTTGGGGATACCAGTATCTAGTCATCAAGAGATAATAAATATATTTCCTTATCTGTTAGATCGTTCCAAACTTTGGAGAAATCCTATACCCAGCTGCATATGAATTTCTCTATATGCATTACTAAAAGCAACAGGATGGTTTTGGTTATTGAAATAAAAAAGCAAGTATTACTGTGAGTAAAATAAGAAACATATGTGCATTTGATTGATGCAATTTAGAATATTTCCCCTAACTAATTTTGCAAAATGAATTTCAGGATAAATTTTCTTAATTTACCCCCCCTTTTTTTTTTTGCTGTGTTACAAATTTTCAATAAAGAAGCAATTAACAGATAGCTACTTAATCTCATTTACCTCATTACTTAAATAAATGAATTTATGGTCAACTTTAAGGGAGGCAAAAGTCTAAAAGCAGTAAAAATATAAGTTAAAACTTACTCCTTAGCTGAAGGGAATGTGAAGAGACTAGTGATCAACCTCCAGGGGAGGGCAAATGTCAGGCTTTCATGAGAAGCATGGTGGAAAGATAGATGGGAAGTTCTCTGTTTCTTTTGATCTCTCTCGCAATGTAATTTGGGGAAGTTGATTTCTTTGTTCATTTGGCTTGTGAAATGTGTAACCTCTATCGATCTAAGGATTAAGAATGATACCTCTTTCATGACAAAAACCTCAGGAAATGGTATATAAGAGAGCAGAAGGGCTCCCCCAAAACACTATGGAGAATATATGAAAGAGGACAGAAGTGTTTCCCAGTGGATACAGTGATGGCTCAAGGGAACTAAGTGGAAAGTCAAAGAGGAGAACAAGAAGGCAAAGATAGTGAACAGTCATAAACTCTTAGATTCTAAGATGATTTAAGAATAACTTTTATCTAGAAATAATAAAGCCAAATTATCTACTAGGTAGCTAATAAATTGTTACAATGACTTGAAAGATATGTCCTTATACAAAACTCCTGCCACTCCCTAAACACGGAGATGCTATTCCTGCCCTATCTTTTCTTTCCTCTCTCTCCATCTTCCTCCACCCCTTCATCTCTCTCTCCTTTTTTCTCTCTTGAATACACATATTTTCCCCCTCCAGATATGTGTGTGTGTATGTGTGTGTGTGTGTGTGTGTGTGAACTATAAGATACTCAGCGTTTGCATTCTGGATGTTCACCCCCACTGGGGTTACTTGAGTAAAGAATTATAATAAAAAACTTGGAGAAGTGGATGAAATCAGCACTCTAAACTCGGAGATAGCTTATAACTGTGATAGCCATTTCCTCTTTGTAATTTGTACCTCTGAGAGCTAATAGAAACAAGAAACTTTGTGTGTGGTTCAAGAAAGGGCATGGAGTTTCTTTCCAGTGATAAATGGCTCTTGCATAAACCTGATGCCTAAGCAAGTGGCTATAACCCCACTGGAGACTACAAGCCTCAATTCTAATTTAACAGGAAAAGGTAGAAAAGAATTCAATTAAGGCTAGAACTACCTTTAATAACTGGTTGAGAAATATGTATCAGATAAAAAGAATAAATTGAAAAGGAGACTTGAAGGCCAGATAGCATTATGAGTTCAGGCTGGGAGACCTCCTGCTCTAAACACACAGAATTTTTAGATAAGATAGATAAAAAGAAAATTGAAAAGACATATCCAGGATCAAAAGTATGATAAGCTTCTCCATGCACAAGAAATGCAACCAAAATGCAAAGTGGTAAGTAGGACCATAACCAATTCCTGCTGGAGTCGGGGCTGGGGACAGACAGAGGGACACTGGGTTCCTGGGGAGTGTTGGTGAATGCACGTCCCTGTCTGTGTTACCAAGAAGAAGCCTGGGACAGAGCTGAAAACCAAACGAACCCAGGACTAACTTGCTGTGAAAAGAGGCTGAAACAACTGCTTACTGACTTAGGTAAGTACCTTACTGATGTAGGTAATAGGAGACTGTATAGTCCAGAGGGTCCCAACCTCCAGAAGCTAATGCTGATGATTTGAGGTGGAACTGATGCAATAATAATTAGGAATAAAGTGCACATTAAATTTGATGTACTTGAATCATCCCTACATCATTGCTCCCTCACCATTGTCTGTGGATAAACTGTCCTCCATGAAACTGGTCCCTACTGCCTCAAAGGTAGGGGACCACTGCCACTTAAGGAATTTGGAAAACAGGCATACCTAAGCCAAGAGAAGGTACCCATTGGCTTGTTGACTGGACTTATGATGCCCTAGTAACACTGGCAGGCAAGAACACAGGGTCCTCCATGTAAAATGTGTTTCTGTACTGAGGATTAGGAAGCTGAGGATAAAAATCACCAAATTATAGAGAAGAAAAGGAAAGAGGGTGAGAGACAAACAGCTGACTGCAAAGAACCTAAAAAAAAAGAGCAAAATCACAGAAAAAATATGCCATAAGTCAGCTAACAAAGTTAAAACGTCAATGCAAATGTCTCCAGATAGAATAGCAAGCGAAGAACAGGGGAAATAAAAGGCTCAGGTGCTCAAAAATATAAGTAATGCCACCCGTTAAAAACCAGCAGTAATGATCACATCCAAGAGGGAGAAATAAAAGATTTACAGATAGATACTAAAAAGAACTAGATAGTGATCTCAGAAGTAAAACAAGTAGACATTGACAGGAAATAACCTCATGAGAGGAATATCCTGAAATTATCTGTGTGTGTTTAGTCACTCAGTCATGTCCGACTCTCTGTGACACTGTAGCCTGCCAGGCTGCTCTGTCCATGGGCATTCTCCAGGCAAGAATCCTGGGGTGGGTTGCCATGCCCTCCTCCAGGGGATCTTCCCAACCCAGGGACCGAACCCAGGTCTCCCACATTTCAAGCAGATTCTTTACCATTCTGAGCCACCAGGGAAGCACAAGAACATTGCAGTGGGTAGCCTATCCCTTCTCCAGGGGAACTTCCCAACCCAGGAATCAAACTGGGGTCTCCTGCATTGCAGGTGAGCTATCAGAGAAGCCATTCTATAACCATATAGTGGAAGCTATTCAGCAATAAAAAAGAAAGGGCACTGATACATGTTACATCAGTTCAGTACAGTTGCTCAGTTGTGTCTGACTCTTTGTGACCCCATGGACTGCATCATGACAGGCTTCCCTGTCCATCACCAACTCCCGGAGCTTACTCAAACTCATGTCCTTCCAACCATCTCATCCTCTGTCGTCCCCTTCTCCTCCTGCCTTCAATCTTTCCCAGCATCAGGGTCTTTTCCAAAGAGTCAGTTCTTCGCATCAGATGGCCAAAGTACTGGAGTTTTAGCTTCAGCATCAGTCCTTCCAAAGAATATTCAGGACTGATTTCCTTTAGGATGGACTGGCTGGATTTCCTTGCAGTCCACAGGACTCTCAAGAGTCTTCTCCAACATCACATGTTACATGATCAGTCTCAAAATAACTATGCTGAGTGAAAGAATCTTGGGAGAAAAAGTACATACTGCACAATGCAAATAAAGTTCTAGGAAATGCAAATTGATATACAGGAATAAAAGCAGATCAATAACTGAGTAGGGATGGGGGACCAGAAGGAGAAGAAAGGAGTTAAAAAGTGGAAAAAGAAAACCTCTTGAGGTGATGGATATATTCATTATATTGATTGTGGTGATGTTTTCATGGCTGTATGCATATATAAAAATGAGCAAATGGAACAATTTAAATAGGTACATTAGTATATATCAGTGATGTGTCAATTAAACTGAAAAATTGTGGGAGTAAAGAGATAAATAGGTTAAAGTGTGAATTTCAGTGATAAGACTTGAAGTTCTAGAATAAAACAAAGGCATAGAATATAAACAGTTGAAGAAGTAATGACTGATTATTTTTTTTCAAAATTAAAACAACAAAAAAAGATACCCCTCAAAAATTGAAAGGATTCTCTGAAAATTGTAAAGCATACATGAAATGGGCATATTATGAAAAGTATGTAATGAGATACAAATGAAAGCTGCTCTAAAATAGTAAGATTAATGAATTGTGACATTTAGAATGTAAAATTCAAGTATATAAATTTATCTCACTGATAAAGAAAAAAGAGCTGACGTCTTAAGAAGTGATAAAATCTGCTTGCTAATGACTTCAGATTTTATTTACAGTGGGAATAAACAGCTAGAATGTGTGGCATATGACCTACCTATGAGAAGGCTATACTTAATTAAGATATACTTAATCTACACAATTAAGATCATGGCATCCAGTCCCATCACTTCGTGGCAAATAGATGGGGAAACAATGGAAACAGTGACAGATTTTTATTTTCTTGGGCTCCAAAACCACTGTAGATTGTGACTGCAGCCATGGAATTAAAAGACACTTGGTCTTTGGAAGAAAAGCTATGACCAACATAGACAGCAGAGACATTATTTTGCTGATACAAGTCTGTCTAGTCAAAGCTATAGTTTTTCCAGCAGTCATGTACGGGTGTGAGATATGGACCACAAAGAAGGCTGAGCACCAACGAACTGATGCTTTCAAACTATGATGTTGGAGAAGAGAGTCCTTTGGACTGCAAGGAGATCAAACCAGTCAGTCAATTCTAAAGGAAATCTATCTTGAACATTCATTAGAAGGAATGATACTGAAGCTGAAGCTCCAATACTTTGGCCATCTGATGAGAAGAGCTGACTCATTAGAAAAGACACTAATGCTGGGAAAGGTTGAAGGCAGGAGGAGAAAGGGATCACAGAGGATGAGATGGTTGTATGGCATCACCAATTCAATGAACATGAGTTTGAACAAATTCCAGGAGACGGTGAAGGACAGGGAAGCCTGGCATGCTGCAGTGCATGGGACTGCATAGAGTAGGACATGACTGACCAACTGAACAACAGCAAAATGGGAAGTAGTATATAATCTTCAACCAAGTATAGACACTTCTTGATTGGAAGTAGCCAGAAGAGAGAACCTTGGCCATCTATATTTTTTTTCTGTATTTTTATTTTTATTTTTTTCTAATTTTATTTTATTTTTAAACTTTACATAATTGTATTAGTTTTGCCAAATATCAAAATGAATCCGCCACAGGTATACATGTGTTCCCCATCCCGAACCCTCCTCCCTCCTCCCTCCCCATACCATCCCTCTGGGCCGTCCCAGTGCACCAGCCCCAAGCATCCAGCGTGGTGCATCGAACCTGGACTGGCAACTCATTTCCTACATGATATTTTACATGTTTCATTGCCATTCTCCCAAATCTTCCCACCCTCTCCCTCTCCCACAGAGTCCATAAGACTGTTCTATACATCAGTGTCTCTTTTGCTGTCTCGTACACCGGGTTATTGTTACCATCTTTCTAAATTCCATATATATGCGTTAGTATACTGTATTTATGTTTTTCCTTCTGGCTTACTTCACTCTGTATAATAGGCTCCAGTTTCATTCACCTCATTAGAACTGATTCAAATGAATTCTTTTTAATGGCTGAGTAATACTCCATTGTGTATATGTACCACCGCTTTCTTATCCATTCATCTGCTGATGGACATCTAGGTTGCTTCCATGTCCTGGCTATTATAAACAGTGCTGTGATGAACACTGGGGTACACGTGTCTCTTTCCCTTCTGGTTTCCTCAGTGTGTATGCCCAGCAGTGGGGTTGCTGGATCATAAGGCAGTTCTATTTCCAGTTTTTTAAGGAATCTCCACACTGTTCTCCATAGTGGCTGTACTAGTTTGCATTCCCACCAACAGTGTAAGAGGGTTCCCTTTTCTCCACACCCTCTCCAGCATTTATTATTTGTAGACTTTTGGATCACAGCCATTTTGACTGGTGTAAAATGGTACCTCATAGTGGTTTTGATTTGCATTTCTCTGATAATGAGTGATGTTGAGCATCTTTTCATGTGTTTGTTAGCCATCTGTATGTCTTCTTTGGAGAAATGTCTATTTAGTTCTTTGGCCCATTTTTTGATTGGGTCGTTTATTTTTCTGGAGTTGAGCTGTAGGAGTTGCTTGTATATTTTTGAGATTAATTGTTTGTTGGTTGCTTCATTTGCTATTATTTTCTCCCATTCTGAAGGCTGTCTTTTCACCTTGCTAATAGTTTCCTTTGATGTGCAGAAGCTTTTAAGGTTAATTAGGTCCCATTTGTTTATTTTTGCTTTTATTTCCAATATTCTGGGAGGTGGGTCATAGAGGATCCTGCTGTGATGTATGTCGGAGAGTGTTTTGCCTATGTTCTCCTCTAGGAGTTTTATAGTTTCTGGTCTTACGTTTAGATCTTTAATCCATTTTGAGTTTATTTTTGTGTATGGTGTTAGAAAGTGGTCCAGTTTCATTCTTTTACAAGTGGTTGACCAGATTTCCCAGCACCACTTGTTAAAGAGATTGTCTTTAATCCATTGTATATTCTTGCCTCCTTTGTCAAAGATAAGGTGTCCATATGTGCGTGGATTTATCTCTGGGCTTTCTATCTTATTCCATTGATCAATATTTCTGTCTTTGTGCCAGTACCATACTGTCTTGATAACTGTGGCTTTGTAGTAGAGCCTGAAGTCAGGCAGGTTGATTCCTCCAGTTCCATTCTTCTTTCTCAAGATCGCTTTGGCTATTCGAGGTTTTTTGTATTTCCATACAAATTGTGAAATTATTTGTTCTAGCTCTGTGAAGAATACTGTTGGTAGCTTGATAGGGATTGCGTTGAATCTATAAATTGCTTTGGGTAGTATACTCATTTTCACTATATTGATTCTTCCAATTCATGAACATGGTATATTTCTCCATCTGTTAGTGTCCTCTTTGATTTCTTTCACCAGTGTCTTATAGTTTTCTATATATAGATCTTTAGTTTCTTTAGGTAGATATATTCCTAAGTATTTTATTCTTTCCGTTGCAATGGTGAATGGAATTGTTTCCTTAATTTCTCTTTCTGTTTTCTCATTATTAGTGTATAGGAATGCAAGGGATTTCTGTGTGTTGATTTTATGTCCTGCAACTTTACTATAGTCATTGATTATTTCTAGTAATTTTCTGGTGGAATCTTTAGGGTTTTCTATGTAGAGGATCATGTCATCTGCAAATAGTGAGAGTTTTACTTCTTCTTTTCCAATTTGGATTCCTTTTATTTCTTTTTCTGCTCTGATTGCTGTGGCCAAAACTTCCAAAACTATGTTGAATAGTAATGGTGAAAGTGGGCACCCTTGTCTTGTTCCTGACTTTAGAGGAAATGCTTTCAATTTTTCACCATTGAGGATAATGTTTGCTGTGGGTTTGTCATATATAGCTTTTATTATGTTGAGGTATGTTCCTTCTATTCCTGCTTTCTGGAGAGTTTTTATCATAAATGGATGTTGAATTTTGTCAAAGGCTTTCTCTGCATCTATTGAGATAATCATATGGTTTTTATTTTTCAATTTGTTAATGTGGTGTATTACATTGATTGATTTGCAGATATTGAAGAATCCTTGCATCCCTGGGATAAAGCCCACTTGATCATGGTGTATGATCTTTTTAATGTGTTGTTGGATTCTGATTGCTAGAATTTTGTTAAGGATTTTTGCATCTATGTTCATCAGTGATATTGGCCTTGGCCATCTATTAATGTTTGTCATGAGCTAGAGAAGGAAAAACAGCCATGCTACCATCATTCCTAAAATATGGAGTAAACTGATAAAATAATGCTAAAATAAAAGTGTAAAAGCTAACTTTGAAACAAAACAGAAGAAAAAAAAAGACATGATTTTTATCAGAGTACAGGAAGTTATCCCCAGAGACAAATTAGGATATAATTAAAGAACTATAGATGCTTTAATATTTTGAAACATTCAGATTATATCTCAAAGGACTGGTATTACTCATAAAAGTAATGTTAGCTTCCTTGAATACTTATCAAAGGAGCTGCCAGAAAAGTAGAGGTAACTAAAAACAAAAACAAACCAATAACACCCCGCTTCAAAAAAAAAATACATTGTCTAAACAAAGACTTGGGAAAAAAATAGACAAGAAGAGTGGTGGTTGTGATGGTGGTGGTGGTTTAGTCGCCAAGTCCTGTCTGACTCTTGTGACCACTAGGCTACAGTCCATGGGATTTCCCAGGCAAGAATACTGGAATGGGTTGTCATTTCCTTCTCCAATAGACAAGAAGGTTCTTCTTTAAAATCTGGTGTGTCAGTTATGAACATTTAGAATAAAAGTGAAAAGTGGGGAGTAATTCATACCAAAAAGTGGGGAGTTACTGACACTGGGGGTGGTGTTGATGGGTTATAAGGATTTCCTATTTTGATCATGTTCCTCTTTAACATGAGACATTAAATTTCACAGCTGTATCTTCAAGTTAACTTTGGCAAAGCATTTTGGCAATATTCGGTTAAGTATAAAATAGTAAAATGTGGTCTGGGAAATATTTTTGGTAAATTCAAAAATGGTTAATATTTATGCCTCAAATATGTTGATTAATGACTATGTCAGCTTGAAGAGAGGTCCTAATGATGAGCCACAAGCTTTGGTCTTGTATGCTGTCATTTTTAATATTTTTATTATCTAAGGCATGGAAAACATGCTTATGAAATTTGTCCATTACATAGAGCTGGAAAAGAGACCTAATACGGTAACTAGCTGAATTATGATGTTAAATGTTCTTGACTGGCTGGAAATCTGAGCCTCTCCTAGCAAAATTTATTTTAGCATCCGTAATAACCTAAAATGCCCATTTTGAACAAATGCATGATCAACTTTATTATTAAGGTATGTAATGCTTATAAATAATTATGCAACCTTAATTTCCTTTATCACTGACTCAGTGGACATGAGTTGTTGAGCAACCTCCAGGCGATAGTGCAGGACAGGAAAGCCTGGCGTGCTGCAGTTCATGGGGTCGCAAGAGTCAGACATGAGTTAGTGACTGAACAACAACAATTTACTTTATGGGTAATGCAGTGCTAAAATTATGGCATCTATGATACTATATTTGCAGTATGGCTTCAAAATTTTTGATACATTTTAATTAAGTCTTTGCACATAAATAAGAACCTAGGAATTATCACAAAATGAACCCAACCATACAATCATCACCCAGATCTATAAAGAAACCACTGCCAGCAACACAGGCGCTCTTACTACGTCCTTTTCCAAACATGGTCACCTCTTCTCCTCAATGAACTGCCCCAGAGATTCATCCATGTGGTTGTGTTTAGCTGTTGATTCTTCATTTCCTTGTTGCCTAGCACTACATTATGTAGTATACAGCTCTTTATTGATCAAGTCTAGGGTATTGTTGACCACGTGTATATTTCCAGTTTGAAGTTATTATAAATGATGCTGCTATTAACATTCGCGCTCATGTCTTTCACCACTTCTTCGTGCTTTTCTCTTGGATACATGCCCAGGAAGAGAATTGTGAGTCCAGAAACTTTTGTATATATATATTTTTAAATTCTATTTATTTTTTCGGCTGTGTTGGATCTTAGTTGCGACATGTGGGATATTTTTCACTGTGGTGCATAGGCTTAGTTGCTCTGTGGCATATGGGATCTTAACTCTCTGACCACAGATCAAACCCACATTCCCCCTTGTTGCAAGACAGATTCTGAAACACCGCACCACTAGGGAAATTTCATGTTTTTTAAATTTAATCAATTTCGCCAAAATTTTAAAAAGTAGTTGAACTGATACACCCTAGGAACTTCATAAGAGTTTTTGCTGTTCCAAATCCTTGCCACAACTTGGTGTAGTTAGCCTTCTTTTTTGCTGTTGTTTTCTAGCAAAACAACAGTTTGTTTGCAGTCTTGCAGGTTTGACTTGTATTCTCTTGGTAACCACTTTCATTCTGTTGATAGCAAGACTCATTATAAAACTATTGTAAACTAAGACAAAATGTTATGAGTGCAAATAGGCCATATAAACAAAATATAGATTCCCTAAAATAAAACCACAAGTATACATGTAAATTGTGACAAAGGTAGCATAGGAAAATAGTAGAGAATAAAGGTATTTTTTTCAATAATATATTCAGGATCAATTGGATATACATGTGTAAAAATGTGAAAGGTGGCCTTGCCTTATAGTATACTGAGATCAAGGTAAAAATGTGTAGCTTTAATTGTGAAAAGTAGAACACTGAAGCTTATAGAACTTGATTTAAGAGAATAACATCATAATCTTGGGGTTGGGAATGATTTCTTAAACAGAAATAAAATCACTAGCTATAAAGGGAAAGATGCATAAATTAGGTTATATTAAAATTAGAAATTATTATCAAAAGACACTAATAAAAGAGTGAAATGGCTAACCATGGATTTGGGGCAGCATATTTTCAAACATCACTGACTCAATGGACATGAGTTTGAACAAACTCTGGGAGATGGTGAAGGACAGGGAAACCTGGTGTGCTGCAGTCCATGAGGTCATGAAGCATCAGACATGACTGAGTGACTAAACAGCACATTTCCAAACATGTAAGAAGGAAAAAGCTCATATCCAAACAGTAGGGTGGGCCAGTGGCTAGGAATCTGCCTTGTAATGGAGGGGGCGCTTGTTCAATTTCTGGTCAGGGAAATACCATTCCACATGTGCGGGGCATCTACTGAGGCTGGGTGCTGCATAAAGATCCTGTGTGCTGCACCTGAGACCCAGTGCAGCCAGATAAATAAATATTTAAAAACACAAAAAACAAAATGTATAAACAAGGCCTGCAAATCAATAAGACCCATTCAGACTTCCCAATTTTAAAAATGGATGAGGAACTTTAACAGGCAGTTCCCAAAAAAGAACTATACTTTACAAAACATATAAAAAGTTGCTCAACTTCAAGGGCTCGACATTTTCAGAAAACAATTTAAAAACTAAGAATATTCAAAGAGAGTAACTTATCATTATGAGAGGACTTAATCTTACATATTACTTTGGGGAAGCCAAAGATGCTCCTCCGTCCATGGGATTTTCTAGGCAAAAGTACTGGAGTGGGGTGCCATTGCCTTCTTCGAAGAGGAAATAAAGGAGTAACTTAATTTCCATCTTCTACTATTTAAAAGCCTAAAGATATAAAGTTTCCCAGTGATGTTACAATACAAAATACTCCAAAAGTATATATGCGTCATGTATAAAGATTATATAGTTTTAACTTATTTTTTTGAAATGAAAATTTTGCTTAGACTAAATGAAAATTTTATTTTTTAACTCAGTACTCTCAATTGGATTTGTCTGTCCACATATTTCTCAGTATACAAGTTCTTTTCATTTTGGATTTTGACCAAAGAAGAAAATTAAATATCAAACTGATTTTAACAAATCTGAAACAAGTGCTTTTCTGGAAGAACAAAAGTTTCCTTGTCAAATATGATTTTCCTTCAAGGGTCCAGCATACTATACTATACTATGCTATGCTGCTGCTACTGTCGCTTCAGTCGTGTCTGACTCTGTGCAACCCCGTAGAGGGCAGCCCACCAGGCTCCTGCGTCCATGGGATTCTCCAGGCAAGAGTACCGGAGTGGGTTGCCATTGCCTTCTCCAATGCATGAAAGTGAAAAGTGAAAGTGAAGTCACTCTGTCGTGTCCGACGCTTAGCGACCCCACGGACTGTACCCTACCAGGCTCCTGCGTCCATGGGATTCTCCAGGCAAGAGTACTGGAGTGGGTTGCCATTGTCTTCTCCAATACTATACTATAGTATATAAGAAAATATGCAGGGATGTTTCTTTACAATGTTGATATTATCCAGATATGAATTGTCTCATTAGAGTCAGTACACTTCACGTGATTAGGAAAAATCACAAGCAAATTCGTCTATCAAGATCTCAGTTTCATATCCATCACTTCAGGGGTAAATGACTGTATCTGAGTCGTGAGAAACTGACTTTCTGCAGGGCAAGTTTGCGCTGTGCTGTGATTAGTTGCTCAGTCGTGCCTGACTCTTCGTGACCCCGTGGACTGTACCCTGCCAGGATCCTCCATCCATGGAATTCTCCAAGCTAGAATACTGGAGTGGGTGGCCATGTCCTCCTCCAGGGGATCTTCCCAACCCAGGGATCGAACCCAGGTCTCCCGCACTGCAGGCGGATTCTTTACTGTCTGAGCCACCAGGGAAGCCTAGCAGGGCAAGTTTATTTTCATGTATTTTTCAAAAATATAAAGTATTTCCATGGAATTTCACCAGTCGATTATATTAAGATCTTTGATTCAAAATGTCAGTTTTTTAAAAAATATCAATTATTACTAAGATTGTGCTATAAGATATAAGAAAATAAAAGCTACACACAAGAATAATATGGTTTCATAAAACTTCATTAAGGCTAGATAGCAGCTGAAACTAATGTGAATCCCACATTGTCTAATCAGCTTCGAAAATCTTGAATATGTATATGACCTGTAATTCTTAAAGGTACTTACCAAATAGTGTAAATGATATATGGTCTTATATATTTTTAATGTCCTAGCCATACACAACTGGGTAAAAACAGACTCTCGTGTGTATTATTTCAGGTGATGGTATTAGGAAAAGAAATTTAAAGTTAGAGATGGTCAGATTTCATTGTAACAATTTTTAAAACATCAAAGCTGAAAACACCAGCAATAGAAAGGATTATCACCATCAGTAGTGAGCTCTCCATTCCTGGAGACATGCAGCTTTCCAAGTGAAAGCTGCATAATAAGAAGTTCCTCATAGCAAAATATTACATAGGCTGGGATAGTAGACTCAATTTCCACTAATTTCATTTACTAAGAAAGCTGAAATGGAATACAAACTATCATGTTGAATTTTTTTATGAAGTTTAAAAAACTTTTCTTATTACCTTTAAAGTAACAGTTATGATCCAAGTTTTAGTTGATCTATTTTATTAACATCAGGGGAGATTTCATTTATGCCACTGCTAAGTAACATGTGACTATATATAACTTTCATTATTAAAAAGTGGATGGCTATTTCCATTTTGACTGTGAATAACTCCCCTGGCTCTTTATTCAACAATTATTTACAGAGCTCTTCTATATGCCAACCATTAAGAATTTTTTTAAAGAATTTTTCAAAGCAATTTCTACTAGAACTTTTTTATACTGGATGATACAGTTTAAGTATTTGGAAAATGTACAAAAATCTTCTTTATCTCATAAGCATTTTATTACTGGGAAAATAAAATACCTAACATACTTTTAATGTGCATAGAAATGAGATTTTGCTTGAAAAAATAAAGGCAAATGAAAATATTATAAGAAAGTCAGGGTCAATGAAGGCATGTTTCTTCTTTGCACCTACTAGGAAGCTGTTATTTGATCCTTACCTGTAGGAAAGGCTGAATAATTTCACCTTGTACATGTGTGAGCAACAGGTCAATTTGATCTTTGTAAATCTACTATCTAATTCATGTTCTTCATCTCTGGTTTGCATTCTTATTAAAGTCTACAGAATTTGGAAATAAAATGATTAATTAGAAATGATTTGCCAACTGCTCTAGTCAAGTGCACACCCATTGGCATTGTTCAGAAAATGCCATCATTTTCAAGATGTCATTCTTTGTGATAAGAAAAGAAAAAACATCATTCTCTGTGCAGCTCACAAAATTTTGTTTGGTGGGGGTGAAGGAGATAAGTTTATAGGTTAAAGAATGTTCCAGAGCTCAAATACACATCTTTAGGTTATCAAATACATCTAACCTCTATTCATAGAGTGAACTGAAAGAGAGATATAGCTGTGGAAATCAACTAAGGGATGCAACTCCAAACAAATCCTGAATACATGAATAAGTAAATTCATGATAGCCTACTTTTTTGAGTCAAGGAATGAGTTTTATTTGTCATTTAACAACCACCACCAAGTATGATACCCTACATATAGCATCAATAAATACATGTTATATATGAAAATGATACCATTTTAATGGCAGAAAATGAAGATTACCTAAAGAGACTTTTGATGAGGGTGAAAGAGAATGACAAAACTGGCTTGAAACTCAATGTTAAAAAAAAAAAAAATAAGATCATGGCATCCGGTCCCAAAGCTTCATGGCAAATAGAAGGGGAAAAAGTGGAAGCAATGACAGATTTCATTTTCTTGGGCTCCAAAATCACTACAGAAATTAAAAGACATTTGCTCCTTGGAGGGAAACCTATGACAAAACTAGGCAATGTATTAAAAAGCAGAGACATCAATTTGCCAAGAAAGGTTCATTATACTCAAAGCTATGATTTTTCTCGTGGTCATGTACGGATGTTAGAGTTGGACCATAAAGAAAGCTGAGTGCCAAGGAATTGATGCTTTTGAACTGTAGTGCTGGAGAAGACTCTTGAGAATCCCTTGGACTGCAAGGAGAACAAACCAGTCAGGTATTCCTAAAGGAAACTAACCCTGAATATTCACTGGAAGGACCGACACTGAAGCTGAAGCTCCAAAGCTCCAGTACTTTGATCACCTACTGCAGAGTTGACTCATTAGAAATGGTCTTGATGCTGGCAAAGACTGAAATCAACAAGAGAAGGGGACAGAAGAGGATGAGATGCTTAGATAGCATCACCAACTCAGTGGACATGGATTTGAGCAAACTCCAGGAGATCGTGAAGGACAAAAGAACCTGGCATGCTGCAGTCCATGGGGTCATAAAGAGTTGGACATGACTTAGCAAGTGCACAAACAACAACAAAGTAAATGAATTTCAGAATTGATTGCTTGCTCAGTGTGTCCCACACGCTCCTTCCACTGCTGTGTCCACAAGTCTGTTTTCTATGTCTGTGTCTCCATTCCTGCTGTGCAAATGGGTTCATCAGTACCATTTGCCTAGATCCCATCAGTTCATCAGTTCAGTCGCTTAGTCGTGTCCAACTCTTTGCAACCCCATGAATCACAGCACACCGGGCCTCCCTGTCCATCACCAACTCCTAGATTCCATATATATATAAATGTGTGTGTGTGTTAATATACGGTATTTGTTTCTCTCTCTCTGACTTACTTCACTCTGTATAACAGGTTTTAGGTCACCTCAGTTCAACTGACTCACATTTATTCCTTTTTATGGCTGAGTAAGCTCAACATTCAGAAAACGAAGATCATGGCATCCGGTCCCATCACTTCATGGGAAATAGATGGGGAAATAGTGGAAACAGTGTCAGACTTTATTTTTGGGGGGCTCCAAAATCACTGCAGATAGTGACTGGAGCCATGAAATTAAAAGATGCTTATTCCTTGGAAGGAAAGTTATGACCAACCTAGATGGCATATTCAAAAGCAGAGACATTACTTTGCCAACAAAGGTCCGTCTAGTCAAGGCTATGGTTTTTCCCGTGGTCATATATGGATGTGAGAGTTGGACTGTGAAGAAGGCTGAGCGCCAAAGAATTGATGCTTTTGAACTGTGGTGTTGGAGAAGACTCTTGAGAGTCCCTTGGACTGCAAGGAGATCCAAGCAGTCCCTTCTGAAGGAGATCAGCCCTGGGATTTCTTGGGAAGGAATGATGCTAAAGCTGAAACTCCAGTACTTTGGCCACCTTATGCGAAGAGTTGACTCATTGGAAAAGACTCTGATGCTGGGAGGGATTGGGGGGCAGGAGGAGAAGGGGACGACAGAGGATGAGATGGCTGGATGGCATCAGTGACTTGATGACGTGAGTCTGAGTGAACTCCGGAAGTTGTTGATGGACAGGGAGGCCTGGTGTGCTGAGATTCATGGGGTCGCAAAGAGTCAGACACAACTGAGCGACTGAAGGGAACTGAATATTTCTTGGTAGGGTTTCCTAGGTGGCGCTAGTGGTAAAGAATACACCTGACAAGGCAGGAGAAGTAAGAGCCACAAGTTGGATCCCTGGGTCAGAAGATTCCCTCGAGGCGGCATGGTAACCCACTCCAGTATTTGTGTCTGGAGAATCCCATGGACAGAGGAGCCTAGGAGGCCACCATCCTTATAGGGTTGAAAGAGTCAGGCATGACTGAAGCAACTTAGCACACACACATACAATATTCCATTGCATGTATGAGCTTCCCAGGTGGCTCAGTGATAGAGAAGAAGTCAGCCTGCTAATGTAGAAGACCCCAGAGATGTGGGTTTCATCCCTAGCTGAGGATGATCCCTTGGAAGAGGAGATGGCAACCTGCTCCAGTATTTTTGCCAGGAAAATTCCATGGACAGAGGAGCCTTGCAAGCTAAAGACTATGGGGTCGCAAACAGTCATACAAGATTGAGTGACTGAGCATAATATTCCTCTGTACATATGTACCACAACTTCTTTATCCATTCATCTGTTGATATCTGTAGATATCTAGAAAGTAGCACTGACATATATATACTACCAATAGATACATAGTAGGAAGCTGCTATATAACACAGGAAGGCCAGCTTGATGACTGAAGGGAAGGGATGGAGGGATGGGAAGGAGGCTCAAGAGGCAAGGAATATATATATATATATGGTTGATTTGAATTATTATATTACAGAAACAACAACATTGTAAAGTAATTATCCTCCAATTAAAAAAGAATTAAATTATAAATGAATAGATGAATGAACAAACTGATAAATGAATGAGATTCTAGAAGTAAAAGCCCTGAAAGAAGAGGGCAAAATCCTTGGCCTCAAGCATCTATGCAAGAAAGGTGCAGATCATGAAAGGCAAATATAAATGGATCAATAATAAAAAATAAAATTTTAACAATGCTAGTGATTTTCATTGTATCTTCAACAAAGAGGAGCTGAAATTTTTGCCAGTGCACTCACTATATATATTCTAAATACTATTCTTGGGTTAACAGTAGTTCATTCTCACTAAAGAATATTTATTTTAATTTAAAAAAACATTTGATTGTCAGTATCAATTAAATTTTCAAAAATTATTAATACATATTTTAGCCATTATCTTCAAAAGGATCTAAGTGAAAGTGAAGTGTTAGTCATGTCCTATTCTTCACGATCCCATGGACTGCAGCCCAAGAGGCTCCTCCATCCACAGAATTCTCCAAGCAAGAATACTGGATTAGGTTGCCTTTCCCTTCTCCATGAGATCTTTCCAACCCAGGGATCAAACCCAGGTCTCCTGTGTTGCAGGCGGATTCTTTACTGTGTGAGCCATCAGGGAAGTCCTTCAAAAGGACCTATGACTTGAAACCCTAGCACTCAGAGTGGACAAAACTAGGAAAGGAGTAGCTGTCTAGAATACCATTTTTACATTTTTTTTTACGTGGTCTATAGTTATTTCTCATGCATTAGCACAGTCCATTGTGCAAACATGATAACAATCACTTCTTTAGCATGGCAGGAAGCAATCAACCAATCAGAATCAGCAGAGTGAGTTGGACAGTGTATTTTGAAAAGCTGGAAACAAGCAAGGTCTTTCTTAGTTTTTTCACAAAAGATGGGAGATCTTGGGATTGGCCTGCTCCGGAGGTACCCAGGACACTTGACTGAGAGGATGCACAATTCAAAGTGAAAGCTTTAAGAATTCAGATGTTAACTCACCACAGTAGGAAATATCTTTAACTTCTGCAGCAGTTTTTAGCTCAGTGTTTAAAATTGAGTGAATTTAAAAATTGATTCTCATGTATATCATCAAAACCTAGGCTCCCAGCTAGAATTTTGTACAAAATAAAATTTGGTTATTTATTGTTTCATTCACTTAAGAAAGAAAGGAAATCAGAAGCACATTTACATAATGGAAATGTTCTCACTGGTAACTAAACATAGTTTATTGTTTATTAACAAAATAATTAAGGATGCAAATAATATCTCCATGCCATCTGCCTCAGGGATCTCTTTATTGAAGGCTCATTATTTTCTGGGGCAGAGGCTTTGCCATAGAAGAGATCGCATGAAGAAATGCAGAATTGCAAAAAGAAATGCACACACTGTCTGTGCATTCACAAAATCTGTCACTGTGTATGCCATCATGTCAATGATATAAGCAAAACTGTATGGAAAATTGTGGTGTGTACAGTAACAGTCAAGTAATGAACGCAAATTTTATATGTACATTGGTGTCTGCACAATGCAAAGCTGTTCTATGCAAAGATACAAGGGAAATATCTTATTGCATAAGCAATGATTTCTAAGCGAGGTCCACATGAAAGTGTAGAAACATGAGGCCATTTTCCCCAGTGACATACCATGATAATTGAGACAGATATTTCTACCGACTTGAAGTGGAAAATCGCCTTATATCTCCACTTTTCAAATTTGCACACTCAGTCTCAGACTAGTTTTGGAGCAATTCCAAATGTTTGAAAACATAGGTTACAAAGACTTTCTCTGCTAAACTAAAGTTCTGTTTTGTTTTTTTTTTTTTTAGAGAGAAGATGCAAAGAGATTATGCTGAAGATCAATATAGTTAAGTATAGTAAATATATCCTTTAGATAAAACTCAAATGTCTTTTATGAGTTCTCTGATCTTCCCCATAACTCATGCAAAATAAGTAACTTCCTCCTCTTCGGTCAGCACGTTTTGTGCACATTTTTTAAAATTTCAATTGTAGTCTCGGTTCCTGGATAGCAGCAGGCATCATGTCATTACCAAGTTCACGCTTAGAATTCTTATTATCAATTTGAAGGTGTATAGTATCATAACAGGCTCTTTCAATAAATACTTTCTGTAACTACAGAGTCTATTTTAGTAAAGAGGAAAGGTTTTTGGCATTGGTACACCTGGCAACATGAAACTCTCACCAAAAATGTAGTGGGTGCATTTTGATACAAATAGAAAATATTTATAGTAGCCCCATCTTCTTAGGCTCTGAATCAGTAGAGAAACAATACTAGGAGAGAGATACATAACAAATGGGACTTAGAAATACAGTTGATTTTAGTACGATCTTCTATAAATGTGATCTTCCTATACATAAACTCATCAGTTTTCCTTGCAAAGAACTTAATGGGTTTTTCCATAGGGCAAACTTGAAATTGGCTGTTCTAGCAATGGAATAGAATGATAGAAAAAAGGAAATAAAAAACTGTATCAAAACAAAACAGGACCAAAAGTTTTATTTGTCCTCATAGAGTTAACACGTTCCTCTTTCATGAAAAATGTCTCCCATCTTCATGACCACCACATCATTAATTTTGACTCTTCAAAATAGATTTAAATCTATGGCTTGAAATTGAGGGAATATAGTATAACAGAAAGCCCACTGGATTATATTAAGGAAGGAATGAGTCCCTTTTTAGTGCTAAAATAAGACCACCACAGACGGGGTGTTTCTGTAGTTCTAGGTGACTGCAGCCCTGAAATTAATAGATGCTGGCTCCTTGAAAGAAAAGCTATGACGAACCTGGACAGTGTATTAAAAAGCAGAGACACCGCTTTGCCAACAAAGGTCCATACAGTCAAAGCTATGGCTTTTTCAGTAGTCATGTATGGATGTGAGAGTTGGACCATAAAGAAGGCTGAGCACCAAAGAATTGGCACTTTTGAACTACAGTGTTGGAGAAGACTCTGGAGAGTCCCCTGGACTGCAAGGAGATCAAACCAGTTAATCCCAAAGGAAATCAAGCCTGAATATTCTTTGCAAGGACTGATGATGAAGCTGAGGCTCCAATACTTTGGCCACCTGATGCAAAGAGCCAACTCACTGGAAAAGACCCTGATGCTGGGAAAGATTGAAGGCAGGAGGAGAAGGGGATAACAGAGGATGAGATGGTTGGATGGCATCACCGACTCAATGGACATGAATTTGAGTAAGCTCCAGGAGATGAGGACACAGAAGCCTGGTGTGCTGCAGTCCATGGGGTCACAAGGAGTCAGACATGACTGAGCAACTGATAAACACCAACAGAGTTTGGCAAGTCTAAGATCAAGGGGCTGGCAGATTCTGGGTCCAGTGAGAGCCATCTTTCTGGGTCATAGATGGGCGTCTTCTCCCCTGTGTTCTCATGTGGTGGAAGAGGTGAGGGCCATCTCTCTCTGGGGCCCCTTTAACCCTTTAAAAGTGCACTAATGTCATCATGGGTGTCTCAAGTGGCTCAGTGGTGAAGAATCTGCTTGCCATTGCATGAGACACCAGAGACACAGGTCCAATCCCTTAGTCAAGAAGATCTCCTGAAAGGGGAAATGGCAAGCTGCTTCAGTATTCTTGTGGGGAAAATCTCACAGACAGAGGAGCCTGTCAGTCTATGTGGTCACAAAGAGTCAGACACGACTGAATGACTGAGCACAATGTCATCGTGAGGGCACTCTGATGACCTAAGCACCTCCTAGAGACCCCAGATACCATCGCACTGGTGAGGTTTCAACAGGTGAATTTCAGCAGAACACAAACATTCAGGTTTTGGCAGGCTCTGCATCAAGTTACAAATAAGCTTGTGTTTTCATGTGGAATATGGTGTCTGAATGATAAGCATAAACATTTTGATTCAGTCATAATAAAGATTCAAAGAAAAGTTGTGGTAGTTTTTAATGAGGATCTCTATAACAAGAAGACATAATATTTCTGGCATAAGTGCTTTGATAAGTAATGTTCTTGTGATTTGGTCAGCCATCTCATCCACAAAACATCACATAAGAAAAATACTTTAAACTCAATGATTGTAGGAGTCGAGCAAGAGCAGTTTTAGAGACAAGACTGGATGAGAAAGGTATCTAATGTACTTTTAAAAATCTGTATTTTTGGTCAATTTTCTCCATTTTTCTTTTTATTTATTGACATACAATCTTTTTATTTATTAAAGAAGCAAGAAATGAAGGCATTCAATGGCTAACTAGACAGTTTTTGATGAATTCCTCTCAAACATTATCTTCAACTTTATCATCACCAGAGTTTATAAAAATGGTTGTTGTAGGAAATAGAATATTCATATTTCAAACTACAAATGAACACCAGTTTTGTATTAATGAATTTTATCAATATAAAGAAAAAAATCCACAACTCACTAGCTTTAGGGTACTTGCCCTAATATCTATAATATACACTTTCTCTAGTATTTCCGAAAGCATAAGATAAACAACTTCTGATCAAATCACAATGGTAACTTTGTTAAAACAAAATGTTGGAAAAAATGCCATTGTAACTGGTACATGAAGAATAATTCTAAGGGAATACAGAGGCTAATAGCAGAAGTGAAAAAAAATCATAGGTGACTTGGTTTAAGGCTGTATTGGCAGTGGGTGCAGAGTGAAGTGATGGATGGGAGGGTTGATAGAACAGGCTGCTGGCATGGACTTCAGGGTCAGGGCGAGTGGCAGCAATGGCAAGAAAAAGGAAGAATCAAGAACGGCTTCTAGAGATTTGGCTTGAGGGAATTAGAGGGTGTTCTGTGTCAATTCCCAAGACTAAAAGACAAACAAACAACAAAAACATATTAGAGAAACACATTTGGGGAAGAAAATCAGGAGTTGTGTTTTCACTTTAAATTTGAGACATCTAGTAGACAGTCAAGTCAAGATTCCAAGTAGCAAATATGCATCTGGATCTCTGGAAGAAGTCAGGAATTAGGACAGAAATAAAGAAGTCATGGACTTCCCTTGTGGTCCAGTGGTTGAGAAGCCACCTGCCACCTATAAGGGGACATGGGTTCAATCCCTGGTCTGGGCAGATTCCACATGCTGCAGCTGAACCCATGAGCCACAAGTACTCAAGTCCATAAGCTCTAGGGCTCACGTGCCCCAACTAGTGAAACCTGCACACCCTAGAGCCCTTGCTCTGCAACAAGAGAAGCCACCTCAATGAGAAGTCTGCACAACACAACTAGAGAGAAGCCCCCTCACACCGCAACTAGAGAAAGCCCTCGTGCAGCATCAAACACCCAGGGAAGCCAAAACAAATAAATAAATAAAAGCCATCAGTATATGGATGATATTTAAAGATGACATTAGAATGAAATGATCTAGTGAGAGAAGTGAGGAGGCTCCAGAATGCCAGAGGACAGGCAAGATTTGATAAATATTTATAGAAAAAGGAAATAGAAAATCCAAGTGAGGTAGGAATAAAACTAGGAGAGTATGGTGCTATGGAAAACCAAATATAAAAGCTTATCTAGAAAGAAGAACTGTTTAGTTATATACAGATTTTTTGAGACAAAGTGGCATCGTGCTTTTTTCTAGAGTCAAAATATCATCATGCTTCCAGTCTATTAAATCTACCTTGCCAGCACTGAAATATTTTTTCCTGTGAGCAACTCTTATTGCTCACCACTATTCTCTCTCTTGATGGTCTTTGTTCCATTATGTCACTATTTAAAATCAACTGAAAATGAGAACATCTAAAATTTTATATATGAGGGTCAGTTAGGAAATTTTGGACAAAGCAATTGTATAGAATGTTTTGTTACTAACAGATATAATAACAAATATCATTTTCAAATTATTTATGAAAAGAATGGAATATTCTTCAATTAAACTAATATACATTGATTAAAAATAAGTAAAATTACGAAAAATATGGTCCAGGATTAATATAAAATTTCTCATCTTTACTAGTTCTATTTATCATTATTTTTTAAAGTAAAATAGTTTATCACCATGGTTTTACCTTTTTGCATGACAACTAGTGTTGTTAAATATTTTATACACACACAAATAATAAAACTTCTAACTGAATAATCTCTATGATTCTTGTCTATTGACTTATCGATATCTTAATGATTTTCTTATCTTATTTAGTAAGCTTTTTAAAAATAACAGAGATGCTGTTCTTTCTACTCTTATCCATATACATAAAATGCTAATTTTAAAAAGTATACATTCAATGATCTTATATAATAATAGATTTGAACATTCTCAATTTACCTGTGTTTATAAACAAAGTCTTGGAGAGTTTAGACACCCCTCCCAAGGTGCAGAGAACAAAAGGGTAGAAATCATTTCGACTCTTGATGATTCTGATTGCAAAGCTCATGCTTTCTTTCTCCATGAAAACAATATTTTCATATGGGCTATTAGAATAAAAGCAAACTGTTGTAACTTTAAACTCTTGACATATATCTTTTGTTATAAAATGTGGTTTCAGTCAATAAAGAAACATGAAAAATATGTTAAACAGGGAGTAATAACAAAAATACTTTGACTTTCTTAAAAAACTGAAAGTAAAGGGATTCTATGAACTTATTAATAGGCAAATCAAATCCTTTTAAAAATTAATGATGTGTCACTAGTTTAATACTAAAATAAAGGCAAGAAGCATCATGCTTCATTAGGAACATGGTCACCTGTTATTATTTGAATTTGGGGTTAAAGATGAATCATTCTCACCATCTATTGACAGAAAACTTGCCAATTCAATGCAACTATTAAAACCATCAGTACAGGAACTAATAAGGATATCTAATACATAATAAATATTTATAATAAATAATAATATCTTAATAATAATATGAGGAAAATGATATTATAAGCTCATGAGGAAAAATAGAAAATATAGCAATGCTTAATTATATTACTAAATTTAGTTCTAAATTTTTTTCTACTCTCTCAAAAGTTTTAAATGTACATGCTGCTGATAAGGACATATAATTTTATTTAATATAATTAATATAATGCTGTATGGATAGACTTATGGATAAGATTCTTATGGATACAAGAATGTTTTTATGATAAAGGCGTTATCATCTAACTTATCACATCTACTGAATTCCTGAAATTGCTACTACTCAGCAGTGAAGCAACATGGTGTGTGGTGTATTTGCTACAATCTTGTCAATAGATTAATAACAAGGCAAGTTAAGAATGTGCACTTAGCACTAATTCATGGGAAACAGCATTTAGCATCTTAAAAATATGCTCTCAGAAGCTATGAAATTTCTTGACTCTAAACAGTTTGTGACTTCAATGAAATTATGGGTCACTGTATTGCAAGGTACACATTCAAAAAATGAAAAATAAAATAAATTTTTGAAAACATGAGACCAAATTACTTCTTTAAATTCATATATTTTTTCTTTAAAAAATATATACTCTAATTTCAGGAAATGTTACACTATGTCATACTAATAAGTTGGTGCATTATAAATTTTTTTTACATAATAGGGGTTTGTGGGATATATCTGGTTGACCATAAGTGAATGTAAGATTCATCTTGGAGCTGGCTTTGCATAGGTAATCATTATTTATATATATTCCTGGTGGCTCAGATGGTAAAGAATCTGCCTGCAATGCGTGAAACCTGGTTTTGATCCCTGGGTTCAGAGTAGGAAGTAGGAAATGGAGTAGGAAATGGAAACTCCTTCTAGTATTCTTGCCTGGAGTATCCCCATGGACAGAGGAGCTTGGTGGGCTATAGTCCACGGGGTCACCAAGAGCTGCACACGAGCATGAAGTGACTGAGCACAGCACAACACACATCTATACATGTGTGTTTGTACATATATATATATATATATATATATATATATATATATATATTTAAAATTATCCTTTAGGGTAGCTTTAGATTGTTAAGGCATCTGAATACAACGTGGGAGACCCAGGTTCGATCCCTGGGTTTGGAAGATCCCCTGGAGAGGGAAATGGCAACCCACTCCAGTATTCTTGCCTAGAAAATCCCATGGATTTAGGAGCCTGGTAGGCTACAGTCCCTGGGGTCACAAAGAGTCGGACACGACTGAGCAACTTCACTTCACTTACGTTTTTAAATACAATGAGTGTGGCTAAAGCCCATGCCTTCTTCTGTTCACCTATCCACTCACTGTTATCACTTCAAGGTTAACTTTCTTTTCAGAGTGCTGATTCTCCTGCAATCCCAACAAATTCTACAGATCGTTTATTGTCAGGAAACATTTAACAGGAGGCTTCCTGTGTGCTGTTTTGGATCTGTCAGGAATTCTTTGCTCCTTATAAATTCCTCAGGAATTGAGAGGAGAGGCAAGCTTCTCCCAGGACTGAGGAATCCAGGCATTTCCTTCATTAGTGTTTCTTTATGGTGGTATGTACGCTCTTCCTTCTTGTGAACCATATGGTAAAAGTAATTGTTTACAAATTTCTCTCTTTAATATGGATTGCCTATGTTTTGTAAGTCTGGAATTTTAATCTTTATCTTTGCTGAGAATAACTACCTTGTAAGACAGTCTATATGCCCACACCATGTTGATTAAAACACCTTTGCTCCATCAGAGCTCTGGTCCCCATGTCTTTCTCTCTCTCTCTCTCTCTCTCTCTCTCTCTCTCTCTCTCTCTCTCTCTTTTTCAGGCTGATCCCCTGGAGCGCAGAGGCTCTCTGAGTTCACTTTCCTGCCCGGGCTTCTAAGACCCTCTCGAGAAGGTGCTCTGCGCCTTCACCCCATCGAGAGGGTGCCTGAGGCCTTCGTGAACAGAGCAAGTCCCGTGCAGGGGCTTTATTGGCTTTCTGGGTAAACCAAGGAATATCAGCCTCTTTCTCTCCTTTACTTTCTTATCGTCGACTCCGGACCACCAAGTTCCAGTCAATTAAAGGACCTCAACAGTTTATGGACGAATACTAATCATTAATTGGATGGCTAGTTTTGCAAAGCTAAATAACATGGGATCCACAGACTTGGCCTACAGTTTGTGATCTCTTTTTAGAACTGCTACATGTGCTGTGCTCAGTCGTGTCCGACTTTGCGACACACAGACTGTGCCTGCGACCGCCAGACTGTGCCTGCGACCCCGCCAGGCTCCTCTGTCCACAGAACTGCTCTTATTCAAACACAGTGAAAGAGTTCTATATTACTGTTTTTTTTTTTTTTTCTCTACATTTGCTTCTTATTTACAGTATGATAAGCATTGAGCTAAGCGGTTGTGATGACCGGCACACTAAGCGCAGCCGAGAGGAGCTACCCCACGTCTGAGGTCAGGGGCAGAAGCCAGGAGGACCCCATGCCCGAAGGGTGGCGGCCAAGAGGAGCTACCCCACGTCTGAGGTCAGGAGCGGCAACGAGAGGAGTTACCCTGCGTCTGGGGTCAGGGGCGGCAGCCGGGAGGAGCAACCCCACGCCAGAGGCCAGGGGCAGCGGCCGGGAGGACCAACCCTACATTCAAGGAGCCGTGGCTGCATGGGCACAGGAGGGCCTAGAGGAGCTATCCCACGTTGAAGGTCAGGAAGGGCGGCGGTGAGGAGATACCTCTCATCCAAGGTAAGGAGCAGGGGCTGCACTTTGCTGGAGCAGCCGTGAAGAGATACCCCATGCCCAAGGTAAGAGAAACCCAAGTAAGATGGTAGGTGTTGCAAGAGGGCAGACACACTGAAACCATATTCACAGAAAATTAGTCAATCTAATCACACTAGGACCACAGCCTTGTATAACTCAATGAAACTAAGCCATGCCTGTTGGGCAACCCAAGATGGGCGGGTCATGGTGGAGAGATCTGACAGAATGTGGTGCACTGGAGAAGAGAATGGCAAACCACTTCAGTATTCTTGCCTTGAGAACCCCATGAACAGTATAAAAAGGCAAAATGATAGGATACTGAAAGAGGAACTCCCCAGGTCAGTAGGTGCCCAATATGCTACTGGACATCAGTGGAGAAATAACTTCAGAAAGAATGAAGGGATGGAGCCAAAACAAAAACAATACCCAGCTGTGGATGTGACTGGTGATAGAAGCAAGGTCTGATGCTGTAAAGAGCAATATTGCATAGGAACCTAGAATGTCAGGTCCATGAATCAAGGCAAATTGTAAGGGGTCAAACAAGAGATGGCAAGAGTGAATGTTGACATTCTAGGAATCAGTGAACTAAAATGGACTGGAATGGGTGAATTTAACTCAGATGACCATTATATCTACTACTGCAGGCAGGAATCCCTCAGAAGAAATGGAGTAGCCATCATGGTCAACAAAAGAGTCTGAAATACAGTACTTGGATGCAATCTCAAAAATGACAGAATGATCTCTGTTCGTTTCCAAGGCAAACCATTCAATATTACAGTAATCCAAGTCTATGCCCCAACCAGTAATGCTGAAGAAGCTGAAGTTGAACGGTTCTATGAAGACCTACAAGACCTTTTAGAACTAACACCCAAAAAAGATGTCATTTTCATTATACGGGACTGGAATGAAAAGGTAGGAAGTCAAGAAACATCTGGAGTAACAGGCAAATTTGGCCTTGGAATATGGAATGAAGCAGGGCAAAGACTAATAGTTTTGCCAAGAAAATGCACTGATCATAACAAACATCCTCTTCCAACAACACAAGAGAAGACTCTACACATGGATATCACCAGATGGTCAACACCAAAATCAGATTGATTATATTCTTTGCATCCAAAGACGGAGAAGCTCTATACAGTCAGCCAAAACAAGACCAGAAGCTGACTGTGGCTCAGACCATGAACTCCTTATTTCCAAATTCAGACTTAAATTGAAGAAAGTAGGGAAAACCACTAGACCATACAGGTATGACCTAAATCAAATCCCTTATGATTATACAGTGAAAGTGAGAAATAGATTTAAGGGCCTAGATCTGATAGAGTGCCTGATGAACTATGGAATGAGGTTCGTGACACTGTACAGGAGACAGGGGTCAAGACCATTCCCATGGAAAAGAAATGCAAAAAAGCAAAATGGCTGTCTGGGGAGGCCTTACAAATAGCTGTGAAAAGAAGAGAAGCGAAAAGCAAAGGAGCAAAGGAAAGATATAAGCATCTGAATGCAGAGTTCCAAAGAATAGCAAGAAGAGATAAGAAAGCCTTCTTCAGCGATCAACGCAAAGAAATAGAGGAAAACAACAGAATGGGAAAGACTAGGGATCTCTTCAAGAAAATCAGAGATACCAAAGGAACATTTCATGCAAAGATGGGCTCGATAAAGGACAGAAATGGTATGGACCTAACAGAAGCAGAAGATATTAAGAACAGATGGCAAGAATACACAGAAGAACTGTACAAAAAAGATCTTCATGACCCAGATAATCACGATGGTGTGATCACTGACCTAGAGCCAGACATCCTGGAATGTGAAGTCACGTGGGCCTTAGAAAGCATCACTATGAACAAAGCTAGTGGAGGTGATGGAATTCCAGTTGAGCTATTCCAAATCCTAAAAGATGATGCTGTGAAAGTGCTGCACTCAATATGCCAGCAAATTTGGAAAACTCAGCAGTGGCCACAGGACTGGAAAAGGTCAGTTTTCATTCCAATCCCAAAGAAAGGCAATGCCAAAGAATGCTCAAACTACCGCACAATTGCACTCATCTCACACGCTAGTAAAGTAATGCTCAAAATTCTCCAAGCCAGGCTTCAGCAATATGTGAACCATGAACTTCCTGATGTTCAAGCTGGTTTTAGAAAAGGCGGAGGAACCAGAGATCAAATTGCCAACATCCGCTGGATCATGGAAAAAGCAAGAGAGTTCCAGAAAAACATCTATTTCTGCTTGATTGACTATGCCAAAACCTTTGACTGTGTGGATCACAATATACTGTGGAAAATTCTTCAGAGATGGGAATACCAGACCACCTGATCTGCCTCTTGAGAAATTTGTATGCAGGTCAGGAAGCAACAGTTAGAACTGGACATGGAACAACAGACTGGTTCCAAATAGGAAAAGGAGTTCGTCAAGGCTGTATATTGTCACCCTGCTTATTTAACTTATATGCAGAGTACATCATGAGATACGCTGGACTGGAAGAAACACAAGCTGGAATCAAGATTGCCAGGAGAAATATCAATCACCTCAGATATGCAGATGACACCACCCTTATGGCAGAAAGTGAAGAGGAACTCAAAAGCCTCTTGATGAAAGTGAAAGTGGAGAGTGAAAAAGTTGGCTTAAAGCTCAACATTCAGAAAACAAAGATCATAGCATCCAGTCCCAACACTTCATGGGAAATAGATGGGGAAACAGTGGAAACAGTGTGAGACTTTATTTTTCTGGGCTCCAAGATCACTGCAGATGGTGACTGCAGCCATGAAATTAAAAGACAGTTGCTCCTTGGAAGGAAAGTTATGACCAACCTAGATAGCATATTCAAAAGCAGAGACATTGCTTTGCCAACAAAGGTTCATCTAGTCAAGGCTACGGTTTTTCCTGTGGTCATGTATGGATGTGAGAGTTGGACTGTGAAGAAGGCTGAGCGCCAAAGAATTGATGATTTTGAACTGTGGTGTTGGAGAAGACTCTTGAGAGTTCCTTGGACTGCAGGGAGATCCAACCAGTCTATTCTGAAGATCAGCATTGGGATTTCTTTGGAAGGAATGATGCTAAAGCTGAAACTCCAGTACTTTGGCCACCTCATGGGAAGAGTTGACTCATTGGAAAAGACTCTGATGCTGGGAGGGATTGGGGGCAGGAGGAGAAGGGGACGACAGAGGATGAGATGGCTGGATGGCATCACTGACTCGATGGACATGAGTCTGGGTGAACTCCGGGAGTTGGTGATGGACAGGGAGGCCAGGCGTGCTGCGATTCATGGGGTTGCAAAGAGTCGGACACGACTGAGTGACTGAACTGAACTAATCTGAAGCAGTTTATTTCCTTAATACTTCAGCACAGCTCTAAGAAATGCATGTTATACCAACTTAAAAGATGATGAAATTAAAAATTAGAGGGGTTTGGTGATTCTCCCTGGTTTGCACAGATGGCTAGGGGAGGGAGCCTGGAATCAGATCCAAGACTGTGAGATTCTAAACTCTGTGCCCAAGAGTCTATCAATATCAGTCAAAGTCTGCTGTGGATTTTGGTTTATTACCTAGTAATTTCTTTCATTTATATCTGGATGTAGCAGAAAAGAGTTTTTTCCTAGTAAAGGGAAAGAACTGAATAATAAGATGAAGTATAAGAATGATAATTATATCAGAAAAATTAAAGTCAGGGGTGAGCAAAACCAAAAGTCTGCAATCTCTGTTCTCAGAAGGACATTTGAAGCTTAGACGGATAAAACCATCTAAGTTGAAATGAATTCTAGCCACACATTACCATTTAGTTTACATTCTTTGCAATGCTCTCAATCAATGCACAGAATCTTGTTATATTACATGAAATACAAATTGCAAATATCTATAGCAGAATTATTTGAAACATATAATGTTGTTGTCTTTGGGGTTTAATTTTGTATATTGTAAGGAGATGAAAATAAACCTCTAAGGCAGAAACACAATTGTATGCTTCAATGAATAAATTATATTAGGGAATGTACTTGAGAGATGGCAAGGAACATAAGACAGGCTGCTTATGTAATAAACTCGGTCTCCAATGAAAAGTAACAAACTTTGTAGGCTGCTGTAACAGCATCATATCAATAATTTTGCTATTTTCCAAGACACTTATTATCTCTCCACATTTAAAACCAAAATGAAAATGCAGTTTTCTGGAGGACCACTACCAGCAAGATCACGAGCAAATGTAATATACCAGAACAGAGAACCTGGATCTGAGAGATTCTTAATTACAAATGAAGGAGGGGGTCATCACTTTGGAGTTAAATTCCATCTAAGAATTCCACGAATATTGGGAAGACCCTACATCTCCATATGCCTTCAGCAACACTGTCCTGATAAAAAGGACAGGCACGCAGAAGAAAACACAGAGACAGAAAGAAGATAGATCAGGAGAAAGAAGTGAAACAGGCATTGAGGGTGTGGAGGGAGGGAAGAGACATGATTGGCTCCCAGGTGTGGGTGGATTAAGGTAAATGGACTTGGTATAATTCTGTTAGGTGGTCACAAGGAAAGGCAGGCAGTGGTCATATTACAATTGCAAATCAATATAACATTTCCGGGAATAATTTCGGCAGTATTTCTCAAAGATCTTTAACATTCCTTTTCTTCGTCCTGCAATTTCATTCCAGGTGCTTTCACCCTCCATAAGTCTTTGCAAAGACTTATGCAGATAATGTTTATTACAGCATTAACACCTAATAACAGTGCATCATCTAATAATAGCTGTGGATGAATGTCACCTGACACATCAGGAAACAAAGGATGTTTCAGCCATCAAGCCCTCAGCACTGCAGTTGCCCAAGGACAGTGCACCCTGAGGGGGGTCAGGAGGGAAAACACAGGATACTGGCTTACAATAGTTAAGATGCATATGAAATGAATTATTTCAGTGAGCCCAGACTCTTGCATCTTCCCATGCACAGAAAAGCACTAAATTCATTGATCTGAAGTGTCTACTTTTCTTTAATTAAAATTAATCTTTTTGTATTCCCTACTACCTGTTTTTGTTGTTGTTTTCAAAACTCCTATATATCCCTGCTGCCCTCTTACCTCTTCAGAGCGGTCACTCAAGAGTTTTATGAGAGGTTGCCTTCTGGGCTTACGTCCTCAGCAAGAGGGCTGAATAAAATGTAATTCTCAATTTCTAGGTTCTGCTTTTTTTTTTTTTTCAGTTGTCATAGGGAATTGGTTTAATAAATATTATTAACAGCATGTAAGACTATGGGCTCATTCTTATAAAATTATAAATAAGAAAATGACATTATGGATAATACACACTGTTATATTGTAGGATTCAAATTTTGCTTATAGAAATTGAACAAAATACAACAAAATATATCAGTAGTTAATCCCAGATTATAGCATTATGGTCATTTTAAATTTTCTTTCTTATTCCAGTTTAGTTTCCAAACTTTCTACAATGAGTATGTATATAATATTTATATATATTAATTGCTATTAAACATGAATGAACAACAGCTTTTAACATCCACTTAAAACTGAGGAAGATGTTTCGTTTACTTATTTGTTGGTTTATTCTCTCATTTAACAACCACTTCTACAGTAACTACAATGTGCCAGCCATTATTCTAAACATTTCACAAATATAAACTAATCTTCGCATCAATTTTATACCTTTACAGGTATGTTCCAGGGCTGGAATTTGAAATCAGGGTGATTCTGAGAGTCCCTTGGACAGCACGGAGATCAATCCAGTCAATCCTAAAGGAAATCAACCCTGAATATTCATTGGAATGACTGATGCTGCAGCTCTAATACTTTGACCACCTGAAGCAAAGAACTGACTCATTGGGAAAGACCCGATGCTGGAAAAGGTGAGGGTAGGAGGTGAAGGGGCTGACAGAGGATGAGACGGTTGGATGGTATCACTGACTGGATGAACAGGAGTTTGAACAAACTCCAAGAGATGGTGAAGGACAGGGAAGCCTGGTGTGCTGCAGTCCATGGGGTTGCAGAGTTGGACATGAATTGGTGACTGAACAGCAATAGACTCAGAACCTGTCTTAAGCACTACACTCTGCTGCTGCGTTCTGACTGGACCAGATAAAGGTGCCCATTTCAAGGGACGCTAATGTGGATCTTCCTCCAGACCAGTGGTTCCTCAGTTCGTTCTGTGCATATTTGATCAACAGGCAGATTAAGCTGAAAACAGAACAAATCCTGAGGCTACCCACATTTGTGATTATGTGCCTCACATGTATTGCAAGTATATTACTGAGATCTTTACCCACCCTGGCAGTCACAAAGACTTACCCTATTGTAACGGCTACTGTGGGATACATTATTAGTGTATTAACATAAAGCCCTTGACAGGCATTTGTAACACTCCTGGAGCAAAGAAGAGTGACGAGAAGTTGTCTAATTCACAACGGCATGCTGCTAAATGAGACTGACCTATCTTGTGTCCAAAAGGGCCTTAATTCCTGACTTACCAGAACCTGAAAATATGAAAACGTACAGCTTTAAATATTCTGGCCAGCTACATTTCTTTTTAAATTTCATTTCTGCTTCTTATTCTCATTCTCAAGTATAGTAGCCATGTTAGTCTGGGTTAATAATAGGGGACTGATACAAAAGTTCAAATTAACACAAAGCTTCTTCTATGGTGCAGACTCTCTATCCATTGCTCACCTTCTTTTTCCAATAAGATTGACCCGACTTGCTCTGGCCAACTTTTCCTACTGGTTGTGGTGGGGCTGCTTCCCTGTGGACTCAGAAATTAATATTATGATAGCTCTGTAGTACAGACTGTTGGGCACTAATGTTCCTTCCTAGGTATCCATCTTCCTCTTCCCTTCCTGCCCTTCTCCCACCTTCCTTCTTTCATTTGCTACTTTACTTCTTTGTAATAAGCAAACCTCAATTTTTTTCAGAGTCAGTGATCAATTTGATGTAAGCCTATCTTATGCTCAATGATTTGCTTGGCACTCTGAGTCTACAATAGCTGTTTCTCCATGATCCTGAGGGTTTAAACACAGGAAATGTGGGCTTTTAAGCCCATAAGCTGATTTGAAGAGTTACTGGTCACTAGCTCTTTTTTAGAGTTTCCCTGGTGGCTCAGATGGTAAAGAATCTGTCTGCAATGTAGGAGATCTGGGTTTGAGCCCTTGGTTGGGGCTCGAGAAGGGAGTACCCACGCCAATATTGTTGCCTGGGAAATCCCATGGACAGAGTATCCTGGTGGACTATGGTCTTCTCTAATGCTGATAATTGGTTCATATCTTTCTTTCCCTCCCCTAAGGACCCCAAACACTATTATTCCTTCCTGTATTCCACTGAGATGAGCTAGAGAAACCTTCTTTCATAAAGCCACTGACTGCCTACTCTCAGTCCTTCATGCCTCTCTTGTTTGAATCTTGAATTTCCATTCAGTGGAATTAAGAAAATGTTTCAGGGAGTGAGTGGTGCTGGTATCAGCAATGACTGGAGAGAATTAGAAGGATGCCAGTGGGGGCTTATGGCACTGAACCTTCTTCAGTACCACGCGAGGTGGATTATGGGTAATAATTAGGAAGGAAAGATGGAGAACATCACTGAGACTAGGGTTCGTGTGACTCTGTCACTTTACGGACACTTTAGACCAGATGAGTGTTATTTCTTGTTAATTAAACCTCTTTATAAAACTTGCATAAAGTATAGCTAGAAGGAGTGTTTATGAGGCCTTTCTGTAAGATTTATTTTTCCAGGTGCTGAATGGAGATTAAAGCCAAGTGACATCTGTGACATTGGTATGTAATTATTTTTATATTTTGCTATATCCAAACTTGGCTCAGTGGTAAAGAATCCACCTGCCAATGCAACAGATGTATGTTCAATTCCTGAGTTGGGACGATACCCTAGAGATGGGAATGGCAACCTACTCCAATATTCTTGCCTGGAGAATTCCATGGACAGAGGAGCCTGGCAGGCTATAGTCCATGGAGTCACAAAGAGTCAAACATGACTTAGTGACTGAACAACAACAATACCCAAGCTCATATATAACCAAGATTTGATGTGTTTAACGTATTGCGCTTTGAATACTCAGAGCATTTCTTTTAATCTTTTACTTTAGTACATTTTTCCATCCAGAAGGAAAATACATATTTATCTCTCCTTCCTAGTAGATTAAAAGTCCCTGGAGGACCAGGGCTGTATCTTACTCATCTTTGCATCCTCCCAGTACCAAACACAGAGTTGAGCCAAAAGCATTCAACAAATATTTGTAAACCTGAGATGATTTAGGATGCTGAGGGTAGAATAAATTTTACTTTATAAACAAACATGATGAATAAACCTGAGTCAAAAACGTTGTTTTCTAAGCAAATAGATCATTAGTATCTACAAGCAGGATCAGTGCGTTTTTGCTTTCTGTGACTAAAAGTATAAACAATCCTGTGATAGGTCTCATCTTTTTGCAGAGAGGGGAGACCCTTGTTGCCGAAATCTCTGCTCTTTACTTCCCTGGCTGTCCCATCTCTAAATCTCTGCCACAATTAGAAGGTGCAGTCAGAGGTGTAGGCTACTTCTAATGGATTTATCTCAGGGAAAACTCAACAACTCTGAAGTCCAAAGGGAAAATTTATATCTGTAAATTGAAAACCTGTTACAAACCTCAGCCTAGAATTAAACTTTCCCACCCTCTGTTTCTCATTCTAGGGATGAAGCACCTTTGAAATCAAAGGGACCTCTGTAAGGAGAGGAGGAAGCCAGATGAAGGAATTCAAGGCTTTAAATTGCATTCTGGCATTATTTGAAAATATGCAGCTCACATAAAACTATACCAAGGCTTTCCTTGGAGCATACATTTTAACACCCAACTGAATATTGTATCATGCATGCAGGGACACTGTTTCTAAATAATTCACTGCCACTTTTACAATTCTTTTAATATTTCATGATTATATGTTTGAAATGATATGCATCTGTGTTTCTGGGAAGAGTAATCTATCAAGTTCCCACCAGACCAATCCCTGGTACTAACAGCTCTTTTTTTGTTGGAACAGATTACACCCTGTTATCTGCTTTATTTATTCATTTAATCCAAATCACCCCCTCAAATTTTATTTATTTATTTAAAACTTATTGAGTACTAACTATGAGCTGTTGCTCGAAGATGCAACACACCGTTGCTGCCTTTGTTTGGCTCACTATCCAAGACAGAGTTGTGCAAACAAGAGGCGATGCACATGAAGATATTCTCCCATAAACCTGTGTGAATAGAAGACTTCACACGTTATTCCCCATAAGCCTGTGTGAACAGGAGACTTTGCACATTAATGTAATCTCCCATAAGCCTGTGCGGACAGGAAACTGCACATTAATCTCCCAGAAGCCTGTGCGAACAGGAGATTTTTGCACATTAAGGTCTTCTCCCATAGCCTGTGAGAACAGGAGACGATGCACAATAATTTTCCGGTAAAGCTTTCCCCTTTCTAGCCCATTCCACATTCCTGCAGCCATACTTCCCACATAATCTGCATCCTCATCCTCTTGGCATCCCATCTTCTCACTTAATTGCAATGAACCATTCCTCAGAGGAGGGGTTCCTCCCACAGTGAGCCTCTCAGAGTGTGGTTTCTGTTGGACCCACTCTGCTGGGTACCAGGCGGAGCTTATTCTTTCTCCCTCCCTACTGCCATCTCAGGTCTGACGCTGGACCGCTTACTCATAAATCTTGCTTCTTAATTTTAAGTTGATGCCGTTTGATCTGGGGCTGCCTCTCCCTCTTCTCCACAGAGGACATTCTTCCTTTCCCTCTAATGTCATGACTTGTCACATAAACAGGTGCACATTAAATATCAGTTAACTAGGCACATTCAGATTTAGTCCCAAGATCACAATGTTCCTTTATTTTTCCTCTCTTCTTTTCCCTTTACTATTAGTTGTTGCCTCTTTCACACTCAGGCCACTTTGAGTGCCTTGGCATCAGAGTCACATGACATTCTCAAGTACAACAATGTTAATTTACCCTTCCTCTCTCAGTCCCTGATATTTACTTGATGGATGAAATTTAAATTTTTCAATACTTGATTTTTACTTTTTTAAATATGTAGGAGCTCAGATTTTTCATTTTGGTTGTCTCAGTATACTTCTTGATTATATCATTCATTACTCTTCCTATCACTTCTAGGAGTGTTACTCTTAAATCTGTATCTTTAATTTCAATCTTCTTCCCAAGTTCCAGAGGGCACTTCTAACTGCCCATCATTCCCCTAGGACTCTCAGATGGCTCCAGGGTTTCCTGTCTTAAGGCCTGGGACTATGAATATGAAGAGATAGCACTGCCACAATTGTGTTCCATCATATGGCAAAGGGAATTCTACACATTTTCAGTTACTAATCAGTTAATCTTATGATAGAAAGATGATTCTGGAGGAATTAATCTAGTCAAACAAGCAAAGTGAAAGTGTTAGTAGCTCAGTCCTGTCTGACTCTTTGTGACTCCATGGACTGTAGCCTACCAGGCTCCTCTGTCCATGGAACTGCCCAAGCAAGAAAACTGGAGTGGGTAGCCATTCCCTTCTCAAGGGGATATTCCTGATCCAGGGATCCAACCTGGGTCTCCTGCATTGCAGGCAGATTCTTTACCACTGAGCCACCAGGGAAGGAGAGAATTATCTCAAATTGATAGCAGAAGCAGAAATCAGAGAGACTCCAAGCATGAGAGACATCTGATATGAGGGCAGCTCTCTATCACTGAGGCCCACAGGGGTCTCAGTTCTACAGCCACAAGGAATGGATCCATCAACCCGAATGAGGTTGGGACAGATTCTTCCCCAAAGCCTCCAAGTGACTCAGTCCAGCCAACATATTCACTTACATCTTGGGAAGCCTGGAGCAGAGAACCCAATCCAGCTGCATGAACTTCAAAAGCCAGGGGGAGGGGTTGGGGGGAAGATGTGTGCTGATAAATGGGTGTTGTTTTAAGCCACTGAAAGTGGAAGTGAAGTCGCTCAGTCTTGTCCGACTCTTTGCAACCCGGTGGACTGTAGCCCACCAGGCTCCTCCATCCATGGGATTTGAGTTTGTGGCAATTAGTTAAAGAGCAAGAGAAAATAAGGGCTTCCCTGGTGGTTCAGGTGGTAAAGAATCGCCTGCAGTGTAGGAGACCAGGGTTCCATCCCTGGGTCGGGAAGATCCTCTGGAGAAGGGAATGGCTACCCACTTCAGTATTCTTGCCTGGGAAATCCCAGAAGAGCCTGGCGGGCTACAGTCCATGAGGTCTCATACAGTCAGAGACCACTGAGCAACTAACTAACAGAAAACAAATAAACACATTAAAATGAACACAATTTATCTAAGCTAATGATCTTTCCTCCACAATATGGATCCCATCGCTTTTCTATGAGTGTTAATGACACCACTGTTCTGCCAGCATGGGCCCCAAGACTCACACCTGCCTTGCTCCCCGCATCTACATAACTGCCGAGAACCACGGCACCCCCATCATCTGTACCTCCCTTTCCACTCTCTTCTCTTCACCCTCATGCAGTCAAGATCCTCCTTATCTGCTGTTTGGGATAATGAAGTCATTTTCTAATCAGTATCATCACTTTCAATCTAAGACTCTGTCAGTGGAAAGTTCCTGCTTTAATCATGTCGGTCTCTCTGCTGGAAAAACAACAGCAAAATAATAAAATGAACGTCAGACTTGAGTCCTCTGTTCTGGCATTTAGCTTCACCCCAATGTATTACTGGGCCCAAGCAACTTTTTAGGCCAACTGAACAGCCCATCTTAGCTTGAAAAGTCTCTATATTCCCACATATATAACTTTGACAATAAAAAGTTTTCATTTCTTAAAAAGAAAATCCTTCACTGGCTGTAGACAATTGAGCATTTCCATGAAATATATATTTCTGGACTTTTAATCTTCATTTTCTCTGTGAAAGACATTCAGACAATGTTTGCACAAGGAGCAAATAAATACCTCCTTTCCGCTTGTTCTCCTTGAAGGAAGACACTTCTTTCAATGCATTTCCAGGGCACTTTTGCTTCCCACATGACTTGTGACATAAGGCACAGTCTATTCTTTACACCTCCCTTACATCGCTGTAAAGTGCCAAGCAGGGTTATCTTATTGTTCTCTGAATCTCGAGTGCAAAGCCTACAGGAGGTTGCATCCAGCAGATTCTGCTGAAGGTTTTTCAAATCTGTGCAAACATTGCAGCACTTAAACTCAGTGTGAGAGCTCTACTTACTGGCACTGATATAGGAGGCACCAATCATCTTCATCAATTAAACTCACCCTGAGGGTTCTTATTTGGACTGGTTGATGAGTCCTCTTCAGTCATATGCTTGAGGACATTATCCACACCCTCTGGTCTGGGGACAACTATAAACAACCTGCCTATCTTGGGGATTTCAGAATTTCAATTTTTTTCAACTTTGCTTGCAGCCTGGGTAGAGGCATGTGAGTTAAATCTGCCCAAAAAGAAGTAGGGACACAGGATCTTGTTCTGGAAGAGTATAAAGTAGAAGTGGTGGCTGGGCAGAACTGGTTTTCTGATAAGAGTGGTGTGGGGAACTGCCTTTGCAGTCCCAAGTCGGGTCCTGGCATCAAGAGGTGTCCGTGAAGCGGGAGAGGCCATGCTCACCTCACAGGGGCAGGGGAGTTGGTGTGTTGGCTTTGCCTGTCAGTGCTGACTCTAGCTCTCCAGAAATTTCTGCAGTTCTCTAATATCCTTTCATAAATCCTTTTCTGATTGAACAGTGAGTGTGGCTGTTCTTGTTCACAACTAGAATCCTGAGCCATATGTACCTAGAAATGGGGAAAAAAATGTAAAGGAGCAGGACCCATGGGGTTCTCCCAGGATGGACCTCTCCCCCATATTCTCTGCTTTGTATCTGCTCTGAAGGATCTAGAAAACAGAATCTGATGTACATTTTGAGCTGTGTTACACATGCTCAAACCACCACCAAATGGAAGAAATTAACGACTTGATGACCATGAACAGGGAGCCCCCTGACCTACTGGCACCGAAGTATTGATAATGTTAACCCCAGTGACACCACCCTGTTATTTTGCCGTGAATCAGTCAGAGAATTTTTCATGAACTGATCGCATACCCTGAGACACCCTTTCCTTACCTGATCTTCAAAAATGCTTTGCTGACCCCACCATGGGTTTCAGGCTTTTTAGCACTACCTGTCCCAGACTCCTCATCTGGAACCTGCAATAAATGCTGCATTTTCCTTCACCACAACCTGGCGTCAATAGAGTGGATTTACTGGGCATGGGACAGCGGACCCAAGTTTGGTTCAGTAACAGAACATTTACTCAAAAGAACATGCTGTATTAGTTATTAATAATGTAAAATGCATCTTCTACTATTCAGAATTAGAATATGGTTACATCTTCATCAGTATGGTAACAATACTGACTTAATTGTCATATCAATTGCTTTGATGTGACCAAAATGGTTAAGACAAAAAAGTAAAAGATTAAAGTTTTTAATAATCCATGTAGTGAATGTACACACACATATATCTGAGACTTTTGGGGGGAGTTTATTTTGTTGCCTTATACATAGTTTTCAGAAAAAAAGACTGAAAAATGGCAATGAACAAGAACATTCATCTTGAATGCGCCAGCTCATCCCGGATGTATCTTAGTAAGAAATAAACCTGCATTGTTCAAAATCACTGAGATCTGGGGTGTGGTTTGTCCTGCTGCAGTTTTGCCTCTTTTTCTCTTTCTACATCCAAAGCAAATCGATAACAGAGGATAGTTAATTACAAAGAAGTGACCACTTAATCTCCCCTCTTCCTTCATCTACTGCTTTGCTTAAATCCATCAATATTTTTCACTTGAAATAGCTTCTGAGTGGTCTTCTTCAGACAACTTTGTTCTTTTTTAGTTCATCCTCTAAAAGGCATACTTGGTTATATCCTACCTAATATGATTAGGCTGGGCTTCCCTGGTAGGAGAATGCAGGAGACCCTGGTTTCATTCCTAGGTTGGGAAGATCCCCTGGAGAATGGATAGGCTACCCACTCCAGTATTCATGGGCTTTCCTGGTGGCTCAGATGGTAAAGAATCTGCCTGAAATGTGGGAGACCTGGATTCAACCCCTGAATTAGGAAGATCCCCTGGAGGAGGGCATGGCAACCCACTCCAGTGTTCTTGCCTGGAGAATCCCATGGACAGAGAAGCCTGGCAGACTATAGCCCATGGGGTGACAAAGAGTCAGGCATGATTGAGCAACTAAGCACAGCACAGCAGCAATCTGATTAGGCTACATTCGTGTAGAAACTCTTCAATGCATCACAGATACTTCCAGGACAAAATTCAGATGTATGAAGCAGGCTCACATGATATCAAGGCATCTTCTGCCTCTTCCCATACCATCTTCCTCAACATTCTCTAGCATCCCTTCATCCATTTTGATTCCTGTGCTTTTCTACATGCCAATTTCTCTGTCCAAAGTGACCTTTCTCATCCTGCGTTGATGGATGATCCCAAATGAAAACCACTTTAATATGTCTTTTCTTAAAGGTGAAACTGACCCACCCTTTTTCAGTGAAATCCAACTCCTGGATGATGAAAAGAATGTCTGTTTTATGAACAAATGCCATGGTTCTGTTGTGCTTGAAGCATTTTACATGTATTAACTCATGCAATCCTCACAAGTGAATGAGGTACGTAGCATTATTATCTCCATTTTCTAGATGGGGAAACCGAGGTTCCATGAAATTAACTTCTCCAAGGTTACTCAGCTATTAAGTGTCCTGGTCTTGTCTCTAACAGAGGCATGAGTTTACCCTCTAAGCCTCTGCACTGTTGTATCACTTCTTTAATTATAGAACTCTGATGTTGGAAAGTAGGTCTTATTCAAGTTCATATCTTGTGTTTCTACAAGAAGTCTTCACTCCTGGTCAGCTCTCAAATATTTGCTGAGTGAATGCATTATGGATGAGTAAGCTGAAGGGAACCCATGACTTTCTCTCTCTCTGTCTTAAGCTGGATAAAAACTTTTTCTTATAGATTGTCAGTGATTTTTTGAGCAACACAAACAGAAGAAAATAGATATGTTCAATTTAAAAATAAGCCCACTAATTTAAGATGTAAGAGTCTTATCAACCCCTCTGAAACCCCAGTGTATCCCAATACCAACTCCTCACTCCACTGAGTAGTCATCAATATCCTGTATTTTCACATGAGCTTTCTCTTCCCTCTCTCTGTTTATGGTTTTATTACATTGCATACATTCCTACATAATATACTGTTGTGTTTTACCTGTTTTTGAATTTTATATAAGTGGAATTATATTGTATATATTCTTCTGCGACTTATTTAATCCACCTTATGGGTTTTGTATTCATCCATGCAAATGTGTTTATCTGTAGTGCATCATTCACTTTCAACTATAATTCTTTCTCATTCTATAAACAGAGTTTACTTTTTCTAACAGTGATGCTATTGAGGGGTTTTGGGGGGGTGTTTCCACTTTTTTGGCTATCATACACAATATGATACATTTCTTTGTACATTTTAACACATATCTTCTGATGAAAATGTACAAGTATTTCAGGAGGCTATCTCCTATTACTGGAATTGTTCAAGCATAAAGCACGGACATGTTCAACCTCATTAGGAAACAGCCAGCCCCTGTGTCTTCAGAATGACCTCAGGTTGTCAGAGCTCACCTTGCACGGACATTGGAGAGCTGAAATTTGTGAAAAGTAACCACTGTCTGAAGGATGTATTCTAGCTCCCAGCCAGAGTTTTAGACATTTCAGAGATGTCACCTGTCCACAGAGCTGCCCTGGGGGGTCTGAGCCAAAGTCAAGTCCATGGAACTGGACTGGAGACCACCCACTGGCTTCCCTTCCCCATCTCACTCCCCACACCCCTGCTACTTTTCCCCAGGAACCTTTTCATCTTCAGTTGATCCTCCATCTTAGCAGTGATGCATTTTGTTCTTTTAAGTATTTGGTGCTCAGACATTGATTTCTGAGGTTACAGTATATTACAGGAAACACTATGTGAGGCTGTAACCAAGAAGGGAGCCAGCGGGTTAGCATGAAAGTTGAAAGTGGAAGTGTTAGTCACTCTAGTTGTCCCACTCTTTGCGACCCCATGAAACCCCCAGGCTCTTCTGTCCATGGAATTCTCCTGGCAAGAAGACTGGAGTGGGTTACCATGTCCTCCTCCAGGGGTCTTCCTGACACAAGGGTTGGACCCAGGTCTCCTGCATTGCAGGCAGATTCTTCACTGAACCACCAGCAAAACGTCAACATACACAATCCAGTTGTCTAAACTATCAACAGCACAGTCTCTTTTTTTCAATTCTTACCAATTACATTCTAATTCCCTACTAAGCTATATAATGTAAGAAAGTATGCTTTTTATTGTGAGGATTTATCTTCATTGATTTTCAGATTTAAGGGAAAAGCAGTTCTATTCATATGCTTATATTATGTCCATGATTAGCATCTTGTCTTTAAATTGTTCACTGAAAACTCCTCAAAGGCAGTGGATGCTCCTGATTTCTACTTTCTCTGACTGCTCTGTTTATAGCATATAAAGCTGTAGGTCATATTCAGAGATGCTGCATTTTAGAGCAGAACCTGATGAATATACAAGGCATTACATAATTAATGTTTCCAAGCCCTCACACAGTATTAATATTTTATTTTGCCACTTTTTTGTTTGTTTTATACATTTGCTTTATGAAATGCTGGGACAGAATTTTGCCAGTGGAAGTTCTCATTTTTTTTTTCTGGATGAATAATTGGCATAGTGCCATACATTACCTGTAGCTTATTATGGTAGCTTTGAGGTGTTCCTGGTTGTAAGCAGCTTCTCATTGTGAAAAAACACAAAGGTAGATTTCAGTTTTTAATTATGGCTTCGGCACACATGACTGTGGAGCTTTGGGAGAATTATTTAATTTATCTGTTTCTCAGTTTCCACCTCTGCAAAATTATGTCTACCCCATGATGACGAATACTTTAATCTCCATTTGCGAACTATAAGTCATGACTGATATCTCGGGTCACGCTATTTATGACACTGATATTTTACAGCGAAGAAATAATTGAATGATTTTTATTTTTAATGTGGTACATTATCCTTGCTAAAGAATGCATTCTCTTATAATTATTAAGTAATGTCCTCCTGTCACCTTTTAATCATCAATTCTCTGAAACTTAAGAGAAATGATGCATATGCAATGACTTGGACAAACTTTTTGACTATGATACCAAACAGGAAGTTCCACAGAATGTTTGGACAGGTGCATGCAGCACTGCCCCCAACATAGGCACAGGGTTTAGTCTATGCCTTAGACTGAGTAATCCACATTGCTAGGATTACAACCGTGAAACCAAATATCCAAAGGCATCTGGTCCAGTTTTCGCTGAAAGAATATCATGCTCTCAAACATCAGGCATCAATCTGGTTTCATTAGAAGGATTTGCCTGCAGCTGCTCAAAAGAAAGATCCCAATTCTTCATCTACAGAAGCCACAGTTATCTCTGGGGCCTGATGAAAGAGTTATGGCTGAGCACACCCCAACATGATCTTGGTAAACATCAGACAGCATATACTATGTTCTGGAAAAGAAAGGCTACCCCTTGGGTTCCAGCCTCTTCAACAGCCAACAGAGTTCCTTACTTTAAAGAAGCTCTTCTTCTGTTCCCTAGAGTTGTAATCCACACACTACCTGCTGGTGTTTAGCTCCAAAGCATTCTTCCCAACTCCTCTCCTGTGACTGAAGTCCAGTGTTGAGCCAGAGGCTGCACTTACCCCAGCGGCCTCAAGTCTGGAAGAGGTACTGACTTTCCATCTCAGACACTGAAAAGGAACCTCCGAACCTTGTATGTTCCTAAAGAATTTCTAACACAAAATAGCAGCTACCTGTGACTTCCCTGGCAGTCCAGTTAAGACTCTGCATTTTCTATGCAGGGGGTGTGGGTTTGATCCCTGATCCAGGAACTAAGATCCCACATGCCATGTACCAGTAACCAACAAACAAAAATGAAACTGCTATCTCATTCTGTCTCTGACATTGCTTTCCCTGATAAGCTGAGGCTGCCATGAGAGGTGGTATAAAGCACTTAGCTCGCTCCCTAACGCTCCAATTATTACAACTCTGCTGTCTCCCAGCCACCACTTGGCTGTAATTGAATTTTGACTCTTTCCCAAGGATCAGTGTCACTGCGTGTGGTTATACAATGCAAATCCCAAGAATCAACATTCACATAGAAATAGGCTAACCAACATATATGGCTACCACTCACTTGACCTGTGACCATAGAGATGACCACCTATTCCAGAGACTGAGGAACTAAATTTAAAATTTTTATTTTCATTAATTTAAAATTACATTTCAAAACTGATACTCATTTCAGCTATTGGTAGGTATTTTCAGTATTCTGGGCACAACTTAGGTATGCGAGCTTAGCTGTTCAATGGTACATTTTAGGAAACTCAAAGGTAAGTTAAGTACTCCTAATGAATATTTAGCTTCTGAACTAAGATGTGCTATAAAAGTGGTATATATGCCATCCTTTAAAGATTTACTATGAGGAAACAAAATATCAGATTAATAATGCTTATACTGATGACATGTTGAAATGAGATTTGGATATTTTAGATTAAAAAGAACATCATAAAATGTATTTCACCCATTTCTTTTTATTTTTTTTCCATATGCTGCTGCTACTGCTACTGCTGCTGCTGCTGCTGCTAAGTCACTTCAGTCGTGTCTGACTCTGTGCGACCCCACAGACGGCAGCCCACGAGGCTCCCCCGTCCCTGGGATTCTCCAGGCAAGAACACTGGAGTGGGTTGCCATTTCCTTCTCGAATGCATGAAAGTGAAAAATGAAAGTGAAGTCTCTGAGTCTTGTCCAACTGTTAGCGACCCCATGGACTGCGGCCCACCAGGCTTCTCCGTCGATGGGATTTTCCAGGCAAGAGCGCTGGAGCGGGGTGCCATTTGCCTTCTCCGTTTTTCCATATGACTATGGGATAACTCAGTACATATGAGGCTCACTTTATATTTTACTGGACGACACTGCTATAGACTGTAATGTGGATGTTGCCCTTTAGAGTCACGCAGTGTACAAACTACACAATCAGACTTGTTGACTTTATCAATGACAGTGACTCCTCTGCAGCTCTTAGATCTGTGTAGTAGAGTTCAACATCCTTCATCCTTTATGGTTCTAGAGGACCACTTTTCTCATTTTCTAGAAACATTTTCCAATGAAGCAAACAAAAGTCATACAAATTTTTGTCCATTGATGTTAATGCCACCGGGTTCTACCACCTTCTAGCATTTCTTACTGTCATCTGCTGAGCTCGTGGTCATTCCCCTCATTTCTTGAAGACATTAGAATCTGACTCAGTTTTCCTGGTGAACTCAAGATCCATCTACATGGTGCCTTTGCTGCCTCTCCAAAATAACAGTCTCAGGCTTTTTGACATCCTCACCTTAGATGATTTTTCATACCCTGGTGATCTACCACCATGGCCATGCCCTGGACTTAGTCATTCCTCAGATGTCTGGTTTCTCTGAAATCCTATACTTCAATAGCTGACTATCTGGTTGTAATTACCTGTTCTAGTTCTTCCTTGTCTTTGGCTGTATTATTCACAGTGTTTGGTTGCTAAGAGACACCCTTGTCATGATGCTTCCACTTTCTCTCATGCAGCCTTCTTGGAACTGCTCACATTATCTACACAGATGTAATCTCAAGGACTCTTATCTGAACATACTTAAATTCCTGATATCCTGAACTTCATGTAATATACCCACAGAACTCAACCTGTCTTCTCTCTTCTACTCCTTTATGAATAAGCACAGCTAGAGAAAAATGACACATTTTTACACATCCATGCCTCTATAAGTCACAAAATTGATGATCTTCAACAAGTGTGCCCTTAAGGATGTCTACTAATATTACAATAGTTTTGGTTTGAGTCCTTTACATTCCTTTCTGTAAGCTTTCCTATATGTATATATATCAGCAAGTTCCTCGATCCTTCCCAATCTACTTATAAAAGAATTCTTCTTAAACATTACTGAGAAATCTAAATTATTAATTGTGATTGTCTTTCAATTATTTTTTCTTCTCTATTACTCTTATTATGTGCTGTGCTTAGTCACTCAGTCATATCCAACTCTTCGCGACCCCATGGACTCGCGGATCAGGGGGCCGCCCACCAGGCTCCTCTGTCCATGGGGATTCTCCAGGCAAAAATACTGGACTGGATTGCCATGCCCTCTGCTAGGGAATATTCCCAACCCAGGGATCAAACCCAGACCTCCCACACTGAAGGCAGATTCTTTATCATCTGAGTCACCAGGGAAGCCCAAGAATATTGGAGTGGGTAATCTTTTCCTTCTTCAGGGGATCTTCCAACCCAGGAATCAAACTGATATATGCATGCAGGTGGATTCTTTACCAGCTTGTATATCCACACAGATTCTTACCTCTCTTCTTCCAGTGCATGTTCAGGCACTCAGTCGTGTCCAACTCTTTGAGACCCCATGAAATATAGCTGGCCATCTTCTACTTGTGTGGAATTTTCCAGGCAAGAACACTGGAGCGAATTGCCATTTCCTACTACAGAGGATCTTCCTGATCCAGGGATCGAACTCATGTCTTTGTGTCTCCTGCATTCGCAGGAGAATTGTTTACCACCGAGTCACAGTCGTGCTATGGTAAAAAAAAAAAAAAAAACAAACACAACTGCCTGCCAATGCAGGAGACATAAGAAACAGGGGTTTGATCCCTGGGTCAGGAAGATCCCCTGGAGGAGGACATGGCAACCCACTAAAGTATTCTTGCCTGGGAAATCCCGTGGACAGAGAAGCCTGATGGGCTAGGGCTACAGTTCATGGGGTCTCAGAGAGTCAGACACGACTGAAGTGACTTTAGCACGAGCCACCTGGAAAGCCCTCTTCCCCCAGCATCAGAGGATAATTGTATCCTTTTACACTTAGTTTAAGTTCAACTTCTGTGTCTGTATTTACAATATCAATACATATAATAATACATAAAACAATCTTCATTTTATGATAGCTAACCTTGTTCCAGGTAATGTGCTGAGTACATTACAAAAATTAACCTCATTTATACTTAATTTTTTTTTTACTTGGGAGATATTATTATGACCATTTTATGTATGAATAAACAAAGTGGACAGATGTTTAATGGCTTTGCTAAAATTAAGTAGGTAATATAATATAGGGGCAAGTTTCTAAGTCAGGTCTGAATTAATCTAAAGGCTGTATTCTTTAACAGTGTAACATAGCAGCACATAATAGACCCCTAGGATCTCATAAACTTTACTCCATAAGTTGTAGCGTTTCTTTCTATACTTTTAACTAACTTTCCACTTTTTTAGGGGTCTTTTTTTTTTTTTCTTAACACATTCTTATATCTCACTCATGCTAAAAAAGAAAACACATCTTGGTCACGTCCCATCTCTCATCTTATCTGATTTTTCTTTTATCCCCCAAATCTAAAAATATAGTTTAAATGTGCTGTCCCCACTTCTTCAACTTAAATGTATTCTTCTTCTCACATAACTTGCGATGCTTCCACCAAGATTCTACTGAAACTACTCCCATAAATGGCATAAGTGACCATCATATTGACAAATATACAAGATCTACGCTTCATATTACAAGACCTCTTTGCTGTGGATGACTTTTTAATTCTCCTGATCAAAAAGACACCCCAATCTTTTTTGGCTTTCTCATTTTTCTGTGATCTCCAAGTTGCTGTGAAGGCTTGCTCTTCCTCTAATCCTTAAACATTAAGCTTTCTTGGTGTTCTGTGTCCAATTCTTCTAACTCTCCACTAAATAACTGAAATATTTGCACATCTAACATTTCTGCAGAGACCATGGACACCCAACATCATATTTAAGAGATGTTGGATTTCTATCCTGAATTTCCACTTGGTATGTGTAAATTTGAATCATCAAACATCTCCCTATATCTGTTCCCTTTTTCCTCCTTAACTGTGTTTGCTGCACTCAGAGGCAAAACCCTCTTATTCATAAAAGATAGCAACTTCGGTGGGGGATCCTTTATTCCTTCCTTTATGTGTTTATTTCCCCTCCCTTGTATCTCCAACTACCATTTCCTTATTGTTTTTGCTCTATAAATATTTTAAGAATTTATCATCTCCCTCTTTTTAGAACTGTGAACCAAGTCTAGCTATAAAAAGCACATGGAGAAATTTCCTTGGCAGATCATTGGTTCAGATTCTGTACTTCCAATTCAGGGGACATGGGTTCAATCCCTGGTGAGGGAACTAAGACCCCATATGCCATGAGGTTTGGCAAAAAAATAATAAAATTAAATTAAAAGAATAAGATGGAAAAGAAATGAAGGGCAATGTCATTGGAAGAATAGGAAAGGAGTGGAAAATTTGTATGAGTTAGTCAGATAAGGCTTCTATAAGATGGTATCATTTGAGTGAGAACTTGAAGGAATTGAGGGTGATGGTATCGTGAACAAAATTTTAGGCCACGACAACAGCAAGTACAAGAAATAGCAAGGGGGACTGTGTGGCTGCACAGAGGTGAGAGACCCTAGGACATGAGGTCAGAGAGATGAGAGTAGAAGAAGATAAATAAGGCAAGAGCTTATAGGTCCTTAAGAGGTCTTCGGTGGTTTTTACTCTGAGTGAGACCCAAGTCTGTTGGAGAGATTTTAAATGGAAGAATGGCAGGTTCTTCTCTGATTTTCAAATGATTATAATGCTACTGTGTTGATGAACTGTCTAGGGCAGTAAGAAGGGGCAATAATAGAATCAGGGAATAAAATTGAAAGCACATTATACAAACAAGACAAAATAGAATGCTGGACTAGCTCAGGTGTTAGTGGAGATATTGTAAGAAAGGATCAGATGCTAAATCTCTCTTTCTCTTTTTAACTGGGGTGTAGCTGCTTGACAAGGCCGTGTTAGTTTCTACTGCACAACACAGTCCACCAGCTATATGAGTACATAAATCCCCTCCCTCTTGGACCTGCCTTCCCCACCCCCACCCACCCACCTAGGTCACCACAGAGCATGGAGCTGATCTCCCTATGCTATAGAACCGCTTCCTTAAAACTCAGTGAGGTATCATCTCACACTGGTCAGAATGGCCTTCATTTAAAAAAAAAAAAAAACTACAAATAATAAATGCTGGAGAGGATGTGGAGAAAAGGAACTCTCTTGCTCTGTTGATGGGAATGTAACTGATACAGTCACTATGGAGACCAGTATGCAGGTTCCTTAAAACATGAAAAATAGAGCTACTGAATGTTAAATCCCTTTTAAAGGTAACAGCTGGCAAGCTTTGCATGTGAGGTATGAGTGAAGGAGAGGAATGATGGGAGATGTCAAGGTTTCAGAACCAGCTGGAAGGTGGAGTTGCCATTTATTGAGATGAAAAAGATTCCAGGCCAAGGTTGCTTTACAAATCAGGGGTTTTGTCTTGCTCCCTCGCATGGCAATCAAGGACCCGACCTCTGTCCATCTGAATCCATACATCTTGCCACATGCTAACTCTTGCCTAAAATTCCAGCAAAACCAAATTACCAACTGATCCTCCTTTAACAAACAATCTTTCTGACTTTGATATATGGGATTTTCCTAAACTCTTTAAATGAGATTCTACACAGTAAATTCTATTACAACTTTCCTTCCTCAAGAACTATTCCCTGAAGACTCCTCAGCAAATTAAACCATCAGCGCTCTATGATGCCAGAATCATCTTTGTATTTATACAATTTCACTGCCACACAGTGGGATAGTCCTTTTGCAATCATCACATTCACGCCATGCCCCCAGCCCAATTCCTCAGTTGATGAGCTAACCAAGAAAGCTTATTGTTTTATATAACACTTCTGAGTCACCAGGGAAGCCCTAAACCAAGGAAATCAACCCTGAATATCACAAGAAGGACTGACGCTGAAGCTGAAGCTCCAACACTTGTACCACCTGATGTGAAGAGCCAAGTCATTGGAAAAGATCCTGATGCTGGGAAAGATTGAAGGCAAAAGAAGAAAGAGGAGGCAGAGGATGAGATAGATAGAATCACCAACTCAATGGACAAGAATTTGAGCAAACTCTGGGAGACAGTGGAGGACAGGGAAGCCTGGCATGCTGCAGTCCATGGAGTCCCAAAGAGTCGGACGTGACTTAGCAAGTGAAAAACGACAATTAGAAACAAGTTGGCATTTAACAAATATTTGAGTGAGGTAAGTATATAAGGAGGGAAAGAAAAGAATGGAGCAAAGAGAGGAAGAGGTAGTTTTGTCTGTTCTCCCAGAAAACTCAGGTCTCTCAATGGAGTAACGGGGGAAAACTCTTTAATAAGCCCCTTCATAAGATACATGTCTATGTCCTTCTGATTGACACTCATATGTCATCTAAGCCTTTTCTAAATGTGGAGCTCAGGACACTCATCAGTGGGCTTCAGACAAACAGCGCCTCTCTTCACAATCCCATTTCACAGTTCCTAAAAGGCTCCCTTGTCAACTCTTCAGATATTTAAGTCCCACATACGTTTGCAAATACCATCTGTAGTGATGATGGGTACTCAGTTCAAAGCATGTTTATTGACTTGCTGGGCTCCCTTATTCCGTCTAAACTGAGAAGCATTTCAAGTCTTATTTTGTTTCTTACTTACTCTTCTCTGGTAGGACTTTCCAGGTTTTGACATGTGTCACTGAGAATTAGAACTACTTGAGAGGTCCATGGTTGAAAGAATCAATGGTGTTATCATATCAGGGTCCATATGACCATTCTAACAGAATTGGTCCTAGTCCATTTGTTCAGATGGCTTCTTTGAAGAGCTGAACGGACCACGTTTGCCTTGTTTTGTGGGAGATATAACAAATCTTAATTAGTTAAAATTTGGATTTGCATGCAGCTGACAGGGTACTTTTTTTCTTTTTATAGTTGTTTTGTGCCTTCTTTTAGATACACGACGTGTTAATAATAAAGAAAAAGAATGATTGCTAATGCTGTTTCCCAGTCTGAATAACTCAGAGTTACATAAGTGTTTATGAATAATGAATGTCTAATTGAGGTGCCTGAAATATGAATAACTGTACTATTCCAGACTACAGTGAGATGTAGAATTCTCATTCGGCAACAGGATTTTTATGTCCCCCTCTCTGCCTTCTGCTATCCCCACTGTTGGGTGTGAAACTAGCACAGATAACACTTCAGAGCTTCTGAAGGAATCAATCTCACTTTTATTCCGTACCAGCTAAGCCATCCAAACAAAGAAAGCAAATGGTAGTGGGAGATCTCTGTGAGTTGAGAACAAAGTCACCCTTAAATCTTGATGAATGCAATACACAGAAATAGAATCATAGGATTTCAGATGTTAGTCTCAGTGAGACATCTATTTGAATGTAAATTGTTGGCATTCCAGAAGCCAATTATCATGTTTCAGACCTCTAATAAAACATCGTGCCTGTCTATCTCTCCTTAGTGAATCCTTTCCACTTTATTGATAAATTGCTAAGAAGAATTTCCAAACATATGTCATATCAATAGGAAGAACAGTTCCAAAGCTCTCACAATAAATTGAGATGGAACTACAACAAAAGGCTAGCATCTTTTCTCTCTCTCTTACTCATTGAACAGTATCCCTTGTCTCTGAGTCCTCCTCCCCAGAAATGCAAGAGGCACGTGTGGTCCTGGTGGGCATCTCTGGGCCTGTCCATCCACATTTCTCCTCTCTCTGAACCATAGGAAGCTGGGCTATGGACTAAGAAACCCTTAATGAAATCATGTAAGTTGAGGAGTATTTTTCCTGGAATCATAGCACTGGGACATATTCAAGAAGCACCCCTAAGATGGGTCACTTGGGCGTCTGCTCCCAAGTCTGACAGCAACTGTTTGAGAGTCAGGTGCTTGCTTACAGGGAGGAGGTTAAGCTATTGGCGGGTTTAGTAATATCTCTCTTCTCCATCTGGGCTTCCCTGGTGGTTCAGAGAGTGAAGAATCCACCTGCAATGCAGGAGACCTGGGCTCAACCCCTGGGTTGGGAAGATCCCCTGGAGGAGGGCATGGCAACTCACTCCAGTATTCTTGCCTGGAGAATCCCCATGGACAGAGGAGCCTGGTGGGCTACAGTCCATGGGGTCAAAAAGAGTTGAACACGACTGAGTGACTAAGCACAGCACAGAACTCTTCTGTTACTGATGCTTAGTTGGTGCTAGCCCTTTCAGTATAAGACTCATAAACAGTATTTGTTGTTCAAAATACAAGCATTTCAAATTTCTCTTTCAATTGTGGAAATTCAAGCACAATAGTATGAATTAAAACCCAAAGGCATTTTGTGCTTCTCTGAAATTCTCTTTGAAGTGAAGTGAATTGCTCAGTCGTATTCAACTCTTTGCGACCCCATGGACTGTAATCTGCCAGGTTCTTCCATCCAGGGAATTTACCAGGCAAGAGTCCTGGAGTGGGTTGCCATTTCCTTCTGCAGGGGTTCTTCCCGACCCAGGGATCAAACCCGGTCTCCCGCATTGCAGTCAGACTCTTTACTGTCTGAGCCACAAGGGAAGCTCCTGAAGATCCTGAAATTCTCTTTAGAAAATCACTTCCCATCATTCATGATTAAGTCTTGAATTATCTGTAGAGAGGAGAGGCAACAATTATTTTGAAACAATTGGCCAGATCTCTGTTAATTTACTTATTCCAATACCTGGTAAAAAGAAGTTGGAGGAAAAATGGAATAAATTCCCTTGACAGTCTCTATAGGTTTCCAGGAAGCATGATCATTCTACCAAACAGTAACAAAATGAAAGGCAAATTCTAACAGTGCTGAAACCTTCCTTTGGAAGAAACAACTCAGTGATTGAGAATGACCATACAGGGGGATATTGTTATTACTAATCCCAGGTTATGTCAATCTCATACCAAACAGAGATCCAGCTTATGGCATATCTAGTAAGATCTCAGACATTTTCTATTTTGTGGTTGAGTTTTATTCCTGTTATTCATTTCCTTTCACTTTGTACTGACTTACAGCTTTTTCTCCATGTGTGTTTTGAATATTAAAAATGTTAGTGACTTAAAAAATATTGTTCTGTCAGTTTCTAGCATATTGGTGCTGCACATCGATAGTTTTTGTTTTTTTTTTTTACTCTCTTATTTCAGCGTTTTTCTGGAAGACAGAATGTTGCTCTCATTGTTTTGTTCCAATCTTTGGCTGTTCTCACATATATAATAATTCAAGTACAGTAATATCCTTTTTTTTTTTTTTAACCTACCACCTCATATCATCCAAATACAGAAACAAGATTGAAGGAACATAGCTTTGGGCTAGCTTTTGAGTGTACGGGGAAAAGAAGGGGGTGGGTTTTTAGAAATTATTATTACATGTAAATATTTAAAATAATGTCTTTATTACTCTTTGAACACTTAGAGGCAAGATAACAAGCATGCAAATGAATCACATAGTCAGTATATACTCAGGAATAACATAGAGAAATATGTCTGTTTATTTTCTTAGCCTCCAGTGGGAAAAATTTACCTGTTCTAAAATCAACTCAAAAAGTATTACAATTTTTCCTAAAGAGAAGCTCACATAGGCAAGGAAACATGTGGAGAAGAGAACAGTGAGTGATTTTTGAAATCAGAAGAGTCTGTTTCAAATTCAAATGCTCAAATCTGCTTTCTGTTAGCTGTAGCCATGGGCAAGAATATAAACTTTCTTGAATTTAAGTTTTCTTATACATAAAACAGAGCTGTATTCCTGCTAAATTCTTTCCTAGGGTTTTTTGTCAGGCCCCAAGGAGATGATGTGTGCATGCCAACAACTGTTTCTATCTGTGCGTATTTCTTCTGTGCTAGGCACAATTGTAGATGCTAGAGATGGTAGGGCTTGTGTTCCATTCACATCCAGCTTCACGGACTCAGAGAAATAAGGCTACTATCCAAAACTGTTTACTAAGTTCTGAGATAGGAAAAAAAAAAAAAATATATATATATATATACACATATATGGCACACCTTAAAAGACCTCACTTAGCCACCAGGGATGACTTTTGGACAACTATTGAAGGACAAGCAACTTAAAAAGGGTTGATGCTATGTATGAAGAACAACCTATATAATTAAAATCTGGAGGCCCATAAGAACTGCTGATAAGTTAATACAGTTAAGATGTGGGCTGGCTGGGGTGGGGGCAGTGGAGAAACACTTGGCCTTCCTGGCCTCCCTGGGAAGCATTTGCTGTGGACTGCTTGCCCTTCCAAGGTGAGGAAGGGTCATCACTTCTACTCTGTCTATGTGTTCCTCCTGTTGGAACTATTCAAAGCACGGTTTAATCATTCTTTTTCTGGGAACTCTATTTGACCCTATAGGAAAGCATGGCCTTATCAAAGAAGAGGCTCCAATAATTACTTATGAATCTCTAATACCACAGAAACATGTAGACCACAGAAGCACATGGTTTTGACTTTCGCTCTCTTTAGAACACTTGAGAAGGAACCGTAGGGGAGGAAACAGCGTGTTTCATCATCTTAACAGTACAGCCTTACAGGGCTTATCTCATGTTCTAAGCATCAGTTGAAAGTAAAAAGCAAAGGAACAAAAAAAAAACTTCAATCAATAATCCTCTGATATTCATATGTGCCAGAAATTGGCTAGGGAAAAATCCACAAAACATGTGTACTTACACATCGTTCACACATATGCTCTGGCACAAACCTTTTAACACAGAACAGTTCACCCTGGAGGCAGAACAGTCTACCTGGCTGCAGATGTCTGGTGACATGGAGATAGCAGATAAAATTCAGACAAGGACCCTCTAACTGAGATAAATAGCACCACCCACCAATTTTAAAGTGGAAAAACAGGTACAAATGAAATAAATTCCAGAAGCTACTGAGGAACCAAACAAAGCAAAATAAAAACATACAACTTGAATTCCTTGCATTGCTAAGAAAATAAAAATAGCTAAGAAAAAAAGCAAGATAAAAAGTGACCTTGGAATAAAAACCAGAATAAAGCTTTCTACAATTTGTGTTTGCATTTTAATGTTAAAGAGGCAAGAACAATAAAAGTAGACTGTTTTGAATGTCATGGTTTATTGTCAGCAATATTCATGTCAAACATATATCTTGGTTTTAAAGAAAGGAAATGAGTAAACAATGCAGCTGTGGACTGCTCATTTGCAGAGTGCAGAAAGGGCAATGCACCAGCGGAGGCTGGGCTGATTTGAATTGTTATTAGTGACAGTCTTTTCAGAATTTGTATTGCAAGACGTGAATATAAAAGAGCAGGTGAGTCTCATGTTTTCATTCTTCCCATTGAAAAATGGGTGGAAAAAGTCATTAATTTGCTCAAGGTAAAAGGCAAGGGCCTATTCATTGTGATAAGCATGACCTAACCAGGTTGCTAATAGAGCTATTACTAGATTAAATCCTCCCAACTGTCTTGGAAATAACTTGGCCTCTTTTTTCTCTTATTGAATGAAATAAGGGGGAGGAGGCAAACAGGCAAAAAGCATGGAATGTTCTCTAATCATAGTAGGAGGAGATATTGAAAATTAATGAAGAGTCACTCATCTGTTGCAGAAGGAAGGTAATTATAGGATTTGAAGTGTATTTTTCACACGTGTGGCTGTTTGGGCCGTTATCATGTTGAATGAATCCGTGCTCTTGTGCAGTGTTCCTCACTGGGCGGTGACCTTCATATGATCAGTTGATGTGAATTTCCCAGACAGTAACTTGAAGGCATGCCCTGCTCATTTCTGACCTTCCTTTCTTCCCAGAGCTACACTGTGGCAAAAAGGACTCACAGTGTATTCCTCATGGGTGAGACACAGATGAAAGGACTGATGGAACATGCTTTGGCACCCAAAGGCACCTGTTACCACGTGGATGCAGCAGCTAAAACCGAAAGCCTCATCTGTGAAAGACATATCCTGAAATACGAGGGGCATGCTTTACCAACTCAACATCATTACCTTGATGGTAACTGTTACTCATTTTAAAAGCACTGGGAGAAACCAAGGGGACCATTTCTCAATTGATCTGCATGAACACTCTACAAAACTGATATTTATATATTGACATATATATTTTTATATATATATATATATATATGTATATTTAGAAGTGATGATAATAGCAGTTACTATGGTCTCTTATTCTCTATTACTGTCTGGACCCCAGTTGGCTACAACAGGGACTAAATAACTTGTGAAATAATTTTTTTGAAACTGAAAAATGTTAGCAAATACCCACTCTTGATTTAAAAAATTATCTCAACAGAGAAGCAGTAAGCCTCTGAAGTTTAAAGTGAATGGAAATCTACGCAGTAAATATAATTCAATATACTTGTTCATTCATTCAGAAAATATTCTTTGAGAGTTGACCACAATACTGTGTTAAAGTGCTTTGGGATGATGCCAAGAATTATCTTTTAAAACAAATACTTCTGATCAGGTACAAATCATTCACATAAATTCTCCTCTTTCTTGGCAGAGATGTGGAAAGTATTAAGGTCTCTCTTTGAATAAAATTAGCAAAGAGCAAAGGGATAATTAAACATTTGATCTCTAAGCATACCACTGGCATCTATTTCGGAATGGTTTAGAAAGAAAAAAATTCAACTTGTAGAAACTTTATTCCGTAAATGTTTTCTCCCAGATATCCTGACTACTTTCAAGTTATTTAGTGGGAAATACTTCTGTGCACAAAGGAAGAAGTAGTCCAGACCATGAGATTCTTTAAGTGGCTCAGGAAGTTTTAGACTGGGGAATTGTGATCGATCTTGGCTACAAGGTGACGGTGTTCAGAGATGGCAAGGTCCCAGAGATCATCTCATCCAACTTTCTCATTACAGCAGTGACATAATTAGGGAAATTAAATGAAGGGAAGAAGTAGCTCAAGGTCTCTCCAAGGGTAAAAGAGAAACCTACTTCCTCTAACTCCATAGCAACACATCCACAAAGAGATATTTAATCTGTTCATCTTCTCAAAATACTATTTAAGTGTATTTCTTTACTTCAGATGTCAAGATTTCCCACCCCACATGCCCTAAACTTTATAAGGCAAGTACCAAACAGCATGGTTTTCAATATTGTGTGGAAAGGAAAATTAGAACACATAATATAAATTTCAGTGTAGACAATCGGGTATTGATATTGTGATATAAAGAGAGTGTTAGAAAAGTAATCCCAGAGTCATTTAGAAGATGGCAGCTTATGATTTTCTCGGTAGGAAATATGCACTATGGACATGGCAAAAGAGCGACTTCCTTCAGACAATTAACATTTCTTCATTTCAAATGCCCGGAATCTAAGAACTCCCTTTCTCTGAGAATAGCATGGAAACATGTACATACCACATGTAAAAGAGACAGCAAGTGAGAATTTGCTGCGTGACACAGGGAGCTCTCAACACCTTGCTCTGTGACAACCTAGAGGGGTGGGATGGGGAGGGAGACAGGAGGGAGGTTCAGGAGGGAGGGGACATATGTGTATCTGTGGCTGATTCTTGTTGATGTGTAGCTGAGGCCAATACAATATTGTAGAGCAATCATCCTCCAATAATTGTATTTTGTTCTATACTTCTCAGTATTATACAATTATAATCTTTGATAATTAAAAAAAATCTGCTAAACCAAAAATCACCGTCCATCATATTCTTATCATACAGCCTTGAAAAGCAGTATTTTTAGAAAGAGTAAGTAGTGAACTCATGGGACACAACTGTAATTCCAAGCATATTAAACAAACCCTGTTGAAAACCATTGATGTACAGAATGTTTGGCTAAATTGTATAAGAGTTTCTTTCAGAGTGAGACTGTTCTGCTGGCTCTAAAGATATTTCATAATGAAGAGACTCTTTCTAGTTCTTCTAGAGAGTATCACCATACCCAGTATTTGCCTGGCTGATTTAACTGTGAAAAATGAAAGTGAAAATGTTAGTTGCTCAGTCTTGTTGGACTCTACGACCCCATGGACGATAGCCTGCCAGGCTCCTCTGTCTATGGAATTCTCCAGGCAAGAATACTGGAGTGGGTTGCCATTTCCTCCTCCAGGGGATCTTCCTGACCCAGGCATCGAACTTGGGTCTCCTGCATTGCAGGCAGATTCTTTACTGTCTGAGCCACCAGGGAAGCCCATAATTGTGGAAAGGCTGTGTATATGTGTGTGTTCATAGCTTGGATTCACATCACACAACTTGGGAAACAGTACTCTATGAGAAATGCTACAAAAACCAGCATATATTTCTATAGGGAACACAAAAGAAGGTATTACAATTTCATCATTATAAAATTTTATGCCGAGCAGAAACATAGTAATATTATTTGCAAATTAAAAAGGCATGTCTAAACAAATTTATGAATCATTCTCCAGTAAACAATGCTTCCAGCATTCAGTAATTTTTCAAACACATATCAGTGATACAAATGTATACTCTATTGCACATTTAATTTTTCAAAACTCCCAGTGAAGTAGAAAATTTGATTAATATTTGAGAATTAAATTTAAAAAAAAGTAAAATTTAGTATGTTAGATGGCAACTCTCATTCAATTGAAAAGGCGAATATAAAGACCTACTAATATGAAGAAGACATTTCAAATATATTTTTAAAACTAGTCAGAATTTTAAAAGATGAGGGGAAAATGATATTTTTATTCTCCCTAAAGTCCAGAACAATTGTTTTTGGCTTTTCTGTGTATCTCAAAATTAATAAATATATATATATTAGATTGGATTCTATAAGATCTAATTCAAATGATATACAAATAGTAACAATAACATTTGAAAATCACAGATGTCAGTCCATTTTTACTGAAAGAATTTGAGGTCAAAAAAGTAGGGGGACATTTAAGCAGTCTAAAATTTGTGTAAAAAAAATCATGAAAAAATTTAAATGGTATTTTATTAATCTTTCAATTATTACAATATCATTTTTTATGTGATGATAGAAGAAAAAAACACATTGGGAAATACACAAAAGCTAGCAATATCTTTTTAAGGAGGCATTGTTTTTGTAATGAGATACATATTTCATGTAATCTGTGTTATAAAGTATTAATATATGTGGTACCATTTAGGTAGTTGAGGGTAATTGATCAGAAAGAGACTAATATTTAAATGCAGTACACTTTGTGTAGATTATTTAATCTTCACGATGGTTCTGCAAAATTATGTATTTGATTACATTTCAGAATATAAACAGGGGCACCATATCTGTAGAATTTCCCTGGTAATACATCAGGAAGCTGAGACACAGAAAGTCAAGATAATTGACTAATACCATCCTCACCCTTGGTTGATTCTGTATTGGAATCTAGTTATACATGGATACAGCCACTCTTTTTCCACTACTTGGTGCCACATGAGAGCTGGCAAAATCAGCAGGGCTTTGCAAGAGAGTAATTTGAAGATGAAGAAGTATAACCTGTCCAAGAGGAATGTCAAATATCCTGAGAAGCTACATAAGAAAAAAAGTTCTCTGGACTTATTAATTATTATTATTTCTTCTTGCTCCCAAAGATCTGATCTTAAAATGCAACCTCTCCCAGTAATACTTGGACCAAAGAATTCATATTAAAGCACAATCAATCATCAGTGAGTGGATTAAGAGAAACACTGAATAAGTGGTAGAGGCTAGAGAAGGAAAAAGAAGGGAATTAGTGGAGTGGAAGCTGAAAAATGGCCAGGAGCATGGCAAGTGGAAACTTTAGTCTACCTCATACTAAGCCTGGATGCTGTAGTCTAAGGGAAGAGCTTTCTCATATAGATTGAGTACACTACCTGATCTGGTGGATACTGATGGCCAGGCCTGGGCAATGGAGAACTGAGGAATGGATCAGAGGTTGGAGAGAGCAGCAAAGCAGCAGCAGGAGGCATTAATGGCACCAAGTCCTCATGGAATCATTGTAGCCTATTTCCTAATCCATAGTGTCCCAGCTACTGTTCGGGGTTTAATTCGTTGTGACAGCTCCTTTTACTACTTAGAGCAGAAAGGGGAGAAAGAATAGAAAGAGGCAAAGGAGGGCTTTCACAAACTTAACTCAGGGACATGAGAACTGACGGTGCAACAGAGGAGATAAAGCTCCACTTTCCATGAGTAGCAGGAATGAAACTCGGAAGAGCAGACAAGGTACGGTATGATGACTTGCTGAGCCACCGGGTTCTGCAAGAGGCGGTACAATATGGTAAGTGTGAGAGTGTGGACTGCAGAAGAGGTTGGCATTCTGCTAATTACCCTCTTGGCCAACAGGAAGCAGAAAAATGGCGAAAGCAATGATGGGACCAAGCTAAGGCATCAAGGCATGATAGGAATGCTTTAACTTCAGCGCTATATTTGAAGGAAAGGGAAGAGATGGACTTGTGGTTCTTTTTTGGATATAAGTGTGAACCATTAAGAGGCCTGATCCAGTGGTCTTTCCAGATGACTCTTTTAGACATATTCCTCCTCAAAGTGCTCATCACTTCTATGGCCTACAAATGCAATCTGTTCTCCCTGCTGGAGGACCTAAAGGATGTACGTGTTCTAAGTCACTTCAGGTGTGTCCAATTCTTTGCAACCCTATGGACTGTAGCCCACCAGGCTCCTCTGTCCAGGAGATTCTCCAGGCAAGAATACTGGAGTGGGTTGCCATGCCCTCCTCCAGGGGATCTTCCAACTCAGGGATCAAACCGCATCTCTTATGTCCCCTACAGTTTCAGGTGGATTCTTTACCACTAGCGCCACCTGGGAAGCCCCGCCACCATTACAAGTCTCTGCCCTTGGGTTTAAGAGAGAAGGTGACAGGTTCCTAATAGAGAAGGGATTATCTAAGAAGCAAACTTAAAAATCTTTTTTTTTTTTTGTTTTTTTCTCTAAAAAGAAAACTTCTGAGGAGCAGCAAGCAGTTCAGTATCTACTAAGAAAAAGTAAGTGGCAAGGGGGTGAAACTCTTGAGAGTTCCTTGGACTGCAAGTGAAACTCTTGAGAGTCCCTTGGACTGCAAGGAGATCCAACCAGTGCATCCTAAAGGAGATCAGTCCTGGTTGTTCATTTGTAGGACTGATTCTGAAGCTGAAACTCCAATACTTTGGCCACCTGATGCGAAGAGCTGACTCATTTGAAAAGACCCTGATGCTGGGAAAGATTGAGGGCAGAAGGAGCAGGGAACGACAGAGGATGAGATGGTTGGATGGCATCACCGACTCAATGGACATGGGTTTGGGTGGATTCCGGGAGTTGGTGATGGACAGGGAGGCCTGGCGTGCTGCGGTTCATGGGGTCGCAAAGAGTCGGACAGGACTGAGTGACTGAACTGAACTGAAGGGGGTGAAAGAGACTTGTTGCAAAATCATCATCTCTTTTCACATTCTATCTTTGGGTTAATTCCAATGCAGCACTGATAACATTTCATGGTTTTTAATCAGGAGTTCTTTGGTAACTAGATTTATTACAATCAGCTCAGGCCAGAGGAGGTGATTATTAGAATTAGAAAGGTGAGTTTCCCAGGCGCAAGGAGAAGTGAGGCACACAGGCAGCGGAAGGGGAATGAGACCAGGGACTTTTCCATCCTCTACCTAGACCCACATGCCCCGGACCCTTCATCTCTTCTCTGGCATCTGCGTCACTCCTGTCTGTCTTATTTATATGTGGCCTGCCATGCTTTGGGGGCTTCCCTGCTGGCTCTGCAGTAGACTCCGCCTGCAATGCAGGAGACGTGGGTTCAATCCCTGGGTTGGAAAATTTCCCTGGAGTAGGAAACAGCAGCCCACTCTAGTATTCATGCCTAGAAAATGCCATGGACAGAGGAGCCTGGCAGGCTGCAGTCCCTGGGACTGCAAAGAGTCAGACAGGAGTGACTGACTAAACCAACACCACCACCATGCTTTACCCAGTAGTTCTCTTGGTTCCTGAGTTTATGTTGCACAAATGAAACAGAGGTTCTGATGGCATCAGCTGAGATTGTGGGTTCTCTCTCATCACCTGTGGCTAAGTGGAAGAATGACTGTCCCTTAGGGGAAGTAGACAGTAGAAGGCATGTGGAGAAAACAGTTTGGGAGAAGAAATAGTTGGCATCTCTAATGTATTTTTTCTAACAAGGTCATTGTGAAGATCAAGGGGCATTTAGAACCTATATGGAGGCATTTTATAATCTGTAAAGTACTATATAATAAGGTGATGGTTATCTCACACAAAATTCTCAAAGGTTTAATATCTGTGCTATGTTTTGGGAAGAGTCATCCATCTATTTGCTATTGAGTCAGAATGACACAAGCCTGAGAAAGCGCCAGTGAATTAAGATAAATCCAGAACACAGACTGTAAGAGGTAGATAATGTTCCAACACAAACAAAACCTCTTAAAGCAATAGGCTTCAAAAGACATGATAGAATTACAAGTGGGTTTTTTCATTTAAACATCTTGCCCCCCCCCCCCACCCAGCTTGTTATGTTTCTGTCCCTGACACCAAGCTTGCAGCAGATGGATTTGTATCACAGGAACCCAAGAGCTAAACCCCATTCTGTAAACGTGTGTCAATCTGTCATCTGAATGTATATTTGCTTTTATACTCTGCTTTTCTATGTATTCATAAATCTAGCTCTCTAAAATGTATTTGAAGAATATCATTTAAATAAAAGATAAAACTTGAAGCAATGTTTATCAACATAATGCCTAACTGAATTTGTTTTCTGTATTTGTATAATTAGTAAATTACACTCTTTCATCCTTTTCTGTTAGTATAACATCTCCCTGCTTTCAAATGGTTATGTGGTGTATAAATCAGATGATTCTTGCCAATAGTCAAGTAAGAAAACATATCTCTAGCATTTCTTGCCTCCCTGACATATTCTTTATATTTTTTCTCCCTGTGGAATGCTGTGCTGGCTTTAATTTTAAGATACATAATTTTCTGCTGCATGAAAAACAAAACAATTCTCAATCAATGCTGGTCATTAGCCACTTATATCTTAAAATGAATTTCAGTCAACGTGACTCCCCTTCCAAGGGTGTCTGCATATAAAATTTATGATGGAATAAAAAATTTTGTTTTTAATTGAAAGAACCATATGTGGAATTTTTTTTTTTCTTCTAGAGGAAGTAATCCTCCTCTCTGGTATTGCTACCTTGATCCACAGTGAGGTTATTAACCAGGGCCAAGCTAGCCCTTCACATGGGTGTCTTTTATGTATATGCACAGGAGCAGCGACATGATGAGTGCAGATATGGCCACTGTGAGACCATTTCAAACAGGTGGATAATGTGGGGTGAGCTAGGGGAGGGCGTTATGGGCAACTAGGCATGTACACCACTGAGAAGCAAAAGAGGTCTCTGCGAGGTAAAATATAAGTAAATAAACATCCTCGCAGAACATATGTTGGTAAGATGGGCCGTAAGTAAGTGCTAGACTATAGCACAGACGAGGCTTTTCCCCTGTGAACTACAGCATTACATTTCTACCCCAACACATGTAATCCACTATATCAAAAATCAGAGCGAAACTGCCAAACAACTAAGAAGCCATAAACATTTTAAGTAATATTTTGCTTTTGAAACAACTTTCTTATAGGAAATGCATTGTATTTATGCTTCTATTTATATACATGTGTGTCTTGGGCTTCCCTGGTGGCTCAGACAGTAAAGAATCTGCCTGCAATGCAGGAGACCCAGGTTCAATCCCTGGGTCAGGAAGATCCCCTGCAGAAAGAAGTAGCTTCCCACTCCAGTATTCTTGCCTGGAGAATCCCATGAACAGAGGAGCCTGGCGGGCCACAGTCCACAGGGTCACAGAGTCAAGCATGACTGAGCAACTAACACTAACTACTGTAGATACAGATGCATACATTCTAGAAACTATAAAGAAACCTGTTAAAAAGAAGATGAAGACATTACTCAAATGCCATCTTCCAGGTTAAAAAAGAAAGTTAACATTTTAGAAGTTTAATTTTAGATACCTTACTTTACATATATGAGTAGATAAACACCTCTAAATAATTCAAAGTGGCATCCTGTACTATTTTTAAAGCAAAAATATTTTAATGTAACTTTACTTGAATGAAAGCAACAATAAAAATATTGATGTTTCTTCAAAAACACAAAAACAAAATAAATCTGCACTTAAAAGTTATAGCATCCAGTGGCCTCCTGCTCTGAAAGTTTGGGGAGAAAAAGCATATATCTAATCCCATAGTTTGGTATTTAATATTTTAGATTCCACATCTGTAACATTTATGCTCTTTCTACAACTGTAATTCCTAGTTGTCTTGTTGTTCAGTTGCTAAGTTGAGACTGACTCTTTGAGACCCCAGAGACTGCAGCACACCAGGCTTCACTGTCCTTCACTATCCCCTGGAGTTTGCTCCGCTTCATACCCACTGAGTCGGTGATGCTCTCTAACCATCTCATCCTCTCCTGCCCCCTCCCTTTTGGCTTCAGTCTTTCTCAGCATCAGGTCTTTTGCAGTGAGTTGACGATTTGCATCAGGTGGCCAAAGGATTGGAGCTTCCACCTAAGCATCAGCCCTTCCAATGAACATTCAGAGTTGATTTCCTTTAGGATTGACTGGTTGATCTCTGCTGTCTAAGGGACTCTCAAGAGTCTTCTCCAATACCAATGTAGTCATGATCTTATATTTAAATGATTCATTGCTCAGTACCCATCATTGGACCATGGTTTCTTTATTCTTTTTTTTCACTCATCTCACTGTTGGTTGGGTTGTTTCATTTGTATGCCCAAAGAAGTCACACTCTTGACATAACTTGACTTGCTCAAATTCACTAGGTATAACATTTCATCGGTATTCTTTTCCCACAGAACTTCCTAACAAAATATTTTGAGATTCTGCTTCCTTTCATTAAAGTTACTTTTGATCTTTCAACATCATGATACTTCTTTTAGGGAATATCACATCCTCTTGATATCAGGAGGTATATGTACGATTTCTTTTCCCTTTTATATGTTGTCCCACATTTATTAGTACTGGACTGGTCGGCATCATAATTATGAATTTGGGTATGGCAAGTTTTCTGTTTTTTTGGGGGGATGGTTGGTTTAGTTTTAGTTAATTTAATGGAAAAGGAATACATTAAATTTTTCATTATTTGACATATTGAAGGAAAATTTTTGAAAACTTGTTTAGTAGCTCAGTTGTGTCTGACTCTTTGCGACCCCATGGACTGTAGCCTGCCAGGCTCTTCTGTCCATGGAATTCTCCAGGCAAGAATACTGGAGAGGGTTGTCATTTCCTGCTCCAGGGGATCTTCCTGACCCAGAGATGGAACCCACATCTCCTGCCCTGGCAGGCGAGTTCTTTATCACTAGCGCCACCTGCTGCTGCTAAGTCGCTTCAGTCGTGTCCTACTCTGTGCGACCCCATAGAGGGCAGCCCACCAGACTCCCCCGTCCCTGGGATTCTCCAGGCGAGAACACTGGAGTGGGTTGCCATTTCCTTCTCCAATGCGTGAAAGTGAAGTCGCTCAGTCGTGTCCGACCCCTAGCGACCCCATGAACTGCAGCCCACCAGGCTCCTCCGTCCATGGGATTTTCCAGGCAAGAGTACTGGAGTCGGCTGCCATTGCCTTCTCTGAGCGCCACCTGGGAAGCCCTAATCACATAATAAAAAGACTAACTACACAGACACAGAGAACTCTTTGATGGTTCCCAGAGGCAGGGTGTTGAGAGTTAAGTAAAATGAGTGAAGGGAGTCAAAAGGTATGAATTTCCAGTTATAAAACAAGTCTTGAGGATATAATATGCAGTATGCTGACTATAGTTAACAATAATGTCCTACATATGTGAAAGCTACGAAGAAACTAGACCTTAAAGTCCTCACTGCAAGAAAAAATGTTTGTAACTGTGCATAGTGATGGGTGTTAACTAGGCTTACTGTGGTGATCACTTTGCAATACATACAAATCTGCATACATGAAATCATTATGCTGTACATTTGAAACGAACATAATGTTACATCAATTATACCACAAATTTAAAAAACAGCACATTGAAAAAAATAGCTGATGAATACCACTTTTAAATCAAAGCTGTATATATATATATATATATATATATTTGAAATCTATATTCTTCTATGTTTGTCTGTGTATCTCTTTCACCAATTGTTTTCTGATTATGATAACTTTATACTTTCAGGAATTTCTGTATATATATATATATTATTCTATTTTTTCCTTATGTATTTTTTTCTCCCTTTTTTTCTGATTCTCTCTGATATTTTTTTCTCTCTTTGCTGATATGTTTTCTTTCTTCCCATCTTCTTTTCTCCTCCCCCTTTGGGTTCTCTCCAATTTTCTTTTTTCAACCTTTGTTTTTGCTTTTTCTTTCCCTGTTTTCCTTCCTTCTTTAATTTTTCACATTTTTTCCCTGAATTTGTTATGATTTAAGCTTAGCATCTCCTGTTTTATTGAATAAAAATTATGGCCGCTGTCAGTTAATACATATTTATCTAAGAAAATACTGTATCTTTCCAAGTTGTCATTCATTGATATTTATACCAGAATTTCTTTGAAGCAAAAGAGTTTTAAGTTTCTGTTCTTAATTATCTTCTTTTATCCTCTATTAGCTGCTGTCCACTTTGAAATCATCATTTACTAATTATAATGGTACTATGACTTTAAAGTCTAAAAGTAAAATTTCAGCTGCAAATATACAAGTTTTTTCACATGACTTTAATAACAAAGCTAAATTCTGGGCACTAGGGGAGAAACTGCAAAGAGTCATAATTTTTCATCCTGCATTTTCAATAGAAACTAAATGTGTACATTAATAAAAGGAGAAAAAGCAGTTAATACAAAGTATTCTTCCTCATGCATGGTGCACATATTTGGAACCTATTCTTTTTAACATCTTTCTAAATGATTTTCTGATTAACAAGCATTTCCTTAACTCAGAATTTTTATGTCATTTTGAATTCATTATCATATAAACTCCAAAAATTCTTCCTCTTCATTTTACCATCTCCTATTTGCAGCTCATTTTTTTTTTTCTATATCACTCCACAATGGTTGTTGCTGTTTAGTAGCTCAGTTGTGTCTGACTCTTTGTGACCCCATGGACTAAGCCCACTGTCCTTGGGATTTCCCAGGCAATAATACTGGAGTGGTTTGCCATTTCCTTCTCCAGAGAATCTTTCCAACTAAAGGATCAAACCCACATCTCCTGCATTGGCGGGCAGATTCTTGACCATTAGCGCCACCTGGGAAGCCCTCCATAGTGGCTACAAAAAAATTCTTCCTCTTTAATACATCATCTGTTATTTCCAGCCCAATTTTATCGATATCATTCCAAAATAGTGGCTATGAAACAGGCTTATAGGAAGTGTCTGTGACTGTCAACAGAAGTGGGAAGAATGATTTTGGTTGCCAGCCATTTAGCTGTTGTACAATAAAATATACTTTAAAAATGCTGCATAAATATATGTTCTTATGTAACACATTTGTTGACAAATGAAATTTGCCTTACCCCCTCGCTTGTTGATCTTGGCATAGCCAGGTGAATAGCTCCCAGACATGGAGGATGAGCTGCTGAAAGCTGCATGGTGTAGTCCAGACACAAGGGGCTCATCACATTTTTCTGAAAAGAAAATAAAGCCAGATTTAATAAAGACTGAATGATCACTGGCATATTTTTTGTTAAAAATCACTATTGACTACAATGAAAATTTCAAGATACATGATATATATAGCAAACAATTATAATTTATACAACTTAACACTGATGATTCTAATGAACCCTAGCACAATTTCAATAGCCTTCTGATTTTCAAGTTATAACTATGATAAAGTTATATATCATATTATTATTCCAAAAGACTTCAATGCGTGCCTGCTATCTCAGAATCATGAATAAAGTTGTGGCTGGTTATTTAACAAGATTTGGGATTTGGGGGTCTTGTCAAAATCTTCAGTTATTTATTCACTCTAAGGATGCAGGGTTAGAAATATGAGCTTGGAGGAGGGAAGACCAGGAGGAATAATATTCAAACTAAAAAATTAGGAAGGAGGTACCAGTAAGAAAGAACACAAGATAACCACCAACACGAAAGCCCTGCTGTCTAAAGTATTAGTCAGTTCTCATTATACTTGACCAATGAACTGCACTGGAGTTCTAATTTTCACTTGGCTTCTGCACTGGCATGAACTATTTTCCCCCCTCCTTCTTTACTACTGCTGACTCTCCCATTCCACTTTGATGGCTGGTTCTCACCTTCCTAGTGTCTATATACGTTAAAGTGCCCAGGACTCAACCCTTGGCGCTCTTCTCTGCATCCTCTTGGTCTCTGGGAGACTGCATCAAGTGCTATGTCTTGTCATACTGGAGTATCCCCAATCCTACCACCTCACTTTGCCTGATCCCCTGGTCCAGGCAGCCATCAGCCGTCACCGCTGTGAATGCACAGTCTTCCTTCCTCCTCCTTTGCCATAGTCCTTCTGTACACAGCAGCCGAAAGGGCAGTTTAAAAAGTACACAGGTGGGTAAGATAGTTATTGCACTCAAAATATCCTCTGGCTCCTGCTCTCAAGTCACTTGGAATGAAGTCCAAGGTCCCCCAATGGCCCACAGCAGCCTCTGCACTGGTCACATCCTCCAGCATCGTTGTCCTTTACCGTCCAGCCACCCTTTCCTTCTGACTGCAACTACAGACCTGCTCCTGCCAGGACCTTTGCTGTCACTCTTCCGACGACCTCAAGGCTCATCCCTCACCTCCCCCAGGCTCTGTTTAGTGTTATCTCTCACAGTGCAGACAAGTTTTCCCAGTCCACCCAGCTATACAAGTTCTCACTGCTCTCACTCTCTGTACCACGCCTTGCTCTATTTTCCTTCATCGCATTTACAGCCATCTGATATGTTGTGTTTTCATGCATTCAATTGTTTGATTGCTTTTCTCTCGCGTGACATTAGAAGCTCCATGGAAATAAAAGTTTTGAGAGTTCGCTTAATGCTTCCTTTCCAATGATCTGAATAGCACCTGGCACTTGGCATACACTCTAATGATATTTGTAGAAGGAAGGAAGCAAGGGAGGGAGGGAGGAAGATGGGGAGGGAGAGAAGGAGAGAGAAAGGGAGGATGGAAGGAAGGGAGGAAGGAAAAACAAAGACAACTACACTTGACACACTCAAAGAGTCTCAAAGCATGATGCTACATTACAACATGACATAGTACCTAAGTTTTAGAGAGAAGGTCCTAAATCCCCAACAAGTGTTTACATGTGCTCAGTATTTTGTTTAATATGACACAGAACTACACTGTATATTCTAAATGACTTCTCTCTCAGATATTCATATACAGGGGAAAAACAAAAAACTAGCAATAGAAGGAATGAACTAGTTTTCTTGAAAAGTCATTCAAGTGGAGTGAAGTCCCCAATGATCCTGGGGAAATGAATTCATTTTCATTATCTCACCACTTGAGTGTGTACAAAACTGAAGTTAAGAGGAACACATCCATCCTTGTAAAACATAGTTAGATTTCTTACTTTTCTCAGTTATGCTGCGTGTGCCTCTGAGCAATGTGGCATGTGTGTGTGAATATATTTCCCAGAAAGTTAAATGTAAATGACTGAAAAGAGGAACATAACATTTATTTTTAAAGTATCAGTTTACAAAGTGAGGATCCACAGTGAAGGGTTTCATATTAATTGTTTAAAAACTTACTATTATTTTAGCTGCCGTTGATCACACACATAAAACCCTGATTTTCTAACTTCTGTCTCAGTCTAACTTTGTACAACTTTTTGATGTAAGTTCTGCATTGAATTTTAACGAGCAACTATTACTTCAGAATTTTCCATTATTTTAAAAATGTGCTAATGTTTGCTCATGTTTATTTTATTCACTCAAATAAAACAAAATTTTATGACATATAGACACTATTCTATACAAAATACACAATCAATAACCAAAAAGGACCTACTTTACAGCACAGAGAACTACACTCAATCTTTTGTAAGAACCTATAAGGGAAAAGAATCTGAAAAAGATTCCAAAACACTTTGCGGTAACCTGAAATCAACTACACTTCAATAAAATATAAACTAGATTTTTAAAAATTTAAAGAAGAACCTATATTGTGTCAGACACAGGAAATGCAGCAGCAGATGAAACAGTGCTCCTGTCCTCAAGTAATTTATGTTTCAGTAGAAACTAAAATCTAACTAGAACAAAAACAAACATGTAAAAACTTGAATTAATAGGATGAATTCATAGGATGGGATGGTGATAAAAACTACCAAGACACCCTAAATATGAAAGAGGGGCTGGGAGTCTGTGTGTAGGGCGGAGGTTGAGAGAGTTGCAGGCTTCGGGTGCCTAGCCAAGAAAAGTCTCTTTGACTGGGTAACATCTGCATAGTAACCTAAGGAAAAGAGGACATATGCTGTGACAGAGCTCAACAGGACCATGCCAGGAAAAACTTTCTGTCCAAACCTGCTCAGTAGGACTAACCTGATACTCCTTGGAGAAGGAAATGGCCACCCACACCAGTATTCTTACCTGGGAAATCCCATGGGCAGAGGAGCCTGGCTATAGTCCATGGGGTTGCAAAGAGTCACAACTAAACAACAATACCTGATAATAAGGAATAATACATTATCCAAAATTCAGTATCCACTGAATATATAGCTCCATGTTACACATGGTAAATAATGAAAATGAAGTTGAATAATCAAGTGATCCATTTAACTTGCTTAAATTTAGAACTTAAATACAGCAGTTTATAAAATCCGAGGATAGTTTATCCATATTAGTTGTTTTCTTTAAATTTGATTTCCATAACAAATTAATCTTTATACCAAATTAAATTTTTTTCACTAATTTTAAAGACTCATATAAATCAGAATAACAAAATTAGTGTAAAACGGGGATCAAGAAGGATAAGAACAGATAAAAGATTATTTATTTTTAAAAATTACTATAGAATTATTATAATAATTTAAGGATCAGATATCTTACAATAATCTAAGTTGAGACAAAATCTATAACTGCATAATTAAGCAAGAAAAATGCCACATGAATTATATGTTCTCCTGAAAGACGGTAGTCACAAACATTTATTATGATCTTATTCTCTGCTTTGCACTGTTCTAATCACTTTGGGCAATAAAACATCTATCTATGTATCTATTTCCCATTCTCTCATGAGCGGTAACAATATATGGATCCATATAAAGTAATTAAACATGAAACAAGAAAATAATACCAGTCTGTAATTCAATGCTGACTAGAACATAATCAAATCCTGAAAGTAACAAGTAAATTAAAAATACATGACTGTGGTTTAGGTGAACTTGTCACTCCTGGCTTTCTCCTGTGTGTGACCTTGAGTACGTCAGTCAACCCCCTTTCTACAGATGAAAGTGTGAAAGTGTTAGTCACTCAGTCGTGTCCAACTCTTAGCAACTCCATGGACTGTAGCCGGCCAGGTTCCTGTCTCCATGAGATTCTCCAGGCAAGAATACTGGAGTGGGCTGCTGTTCCTTTCTCCAGAAGATCTTCCCAACCCAGGGATCGAACCAGAGTCTCCCACATTGCAGGCAGATTCTTTACCATCTGAGCCACTCTGACTCACACATAATATGAATAAATTAGCTAAATTTCTCTCAAACTCTAATGCCCTCAAGCACTATCAAGGACAAGAGTCCACAACTGTGTCCCCCAGACCAAATCTGGCCCGCTGCTCGCTTTTGGTAAGTAAAGCTGTGCTGCGCCACACCCCCATTCACTCATTTATGTCTGCATTCACATCTCAGCAGAATGTCACAAAAAGAGACCACACAGCCTCTGAAGCTAAAGGATTTACTATCTGACCTTTTACAGAGAAAGTTTTCTAACCTCTGGTTCAATATAATGAATATTCCATGTATCCACAGAGAAGAATGATTAACGATCACTTATGGTAACAGGTAACACAAATAAGACCTGAAGAATTGAGAGGATATAGATGAAGAGGGTTAAGACCACTATAGAGACAGGAGAAGTTTTAAAGCTACAATGAGGATGAAATTTCCCCGTGATGGCTGGAGCTACACTCCACATGTGCCCATATTGCCAGACTGACTATTAGGATGAATGATCCACTTTTATCTCCAACTGTAATAATAGTTATTACACCTTCCATCTTCCAAAGAGTCTGACTACTTGTTGTTCTAGAGCATGCGTCTCAATACTCTGAAGACATTAAACATTAGAAAATCAAACAGATCCCTGGAGAAAGTTAGTATTTTTATACTAGTGGTAATTGTAGTAGAGAAAGAGGGAGAATGCTAACATTTGAAATAATTTAGTATTTCTATAATTTATACTGGGATGTCTTCCAAAACTACAGCCACATAGTCATGGCAAATATTTGGTCTCCAGTGTATTTCCCTTCCAGGGAATCCTGGATGAAAACTAGAAGAGCAGATGGGCCTTGAGTTTTATTTTCACACAATTTCAGTCAATCAGGAAGGCAGACTAGCTGTAAGAATTCTGTATGAATTCAAGCTGGAACAGAGGAAGTGATTGGCAAAGCGAGATGAAATGGCTGTGGCCCTTCACCTCCAAGAGCGTGGCTGAGAGTCATATTTCTTGGCAAGGGGGATGGACGGCAAGTTCACGAGGTCAGAGGACTTCAGAACATATGTCACTGACATCAGAGTAGCATTGAAAGGTTATCTCTGATTAAGAAATAATGTTGGAAAATGTTCACCACATCTTTTAAAACCACAGCACTTACAATATATGTTTTATATCACACATTTGGAAATACAAGTAAATACCCAGAAAATAAGAATGGCAAAGAATGGCAAAAATAGCAAAAATGCTACTAGAATGGAAATCCTATTTTTTAAAATTTTTATTGGAGTTACTTTACAACGTTGATTAGATTCTACTGTACAGCAAAGTGAATCAGTTACACGTATATCCCCTCTTTTTTGAATTTCCTTCCCGTTCAGGTCCCCACAGAGCATTGAGTAGTGTTCCCTGCGCTGTACAATCGGTTCTCATTAATTATCTATTTTATACATATCAGTATCATATATCATATCATATCAATACATCATATCTATCCCTACCTCAATCTATCCCATGCCCTCTTCTCCCTTTGTTATCCATATTTGTATCCCTTAGTATCCATATCCATAATGTATCCATACATTCTAGAAACATTTGATTCAAACTCAGGAAAAAAAAAAAAAGCACTGTAAAACACATATTCTCAAGGGAATACATCATAAAAATGTTCTCTTTATTTCCTGTGCATTCAACTCCTGACTTTTGAATCTAGAACTACATGATCATCAGCCTCAGGTTTTATGACTCCATTGTCAGGGCAAAGTTAAGAGGCCAGACCTCCCCCTAAAGTCTTCTGTTTCCGATCAGTAGCCTCCTGCCTGGCTCCTTCTGGCCAAAACTATCTCTAATTGCAAGCTGAGTGGTCGTGGTCATTTCCTTCCCTGGCTCCCCTAACAGCATCTCAGTTCCTCCCAGAGACGGCCTGTCTTTCCTGTGGCAATGCTCATTTCAAGGCCTATAGGCCCATCTCAGTGGGTGCTACAGGGCTGCATGATGCCTCCCACTCCTGACTTTCCTTCTTTTCTTCCTGCTCCCCATGGTGTCCAGCTACAGCCAGTCGGTGTCCTTCTCAGCTGAGTCTACGATTGCCTGAGTCTCCAGCCACTCACTGTTAACCATGTTATCCTCTGTGCCATTTCCCTGACTTCTTGGATAAAGCATGCTTTGGCTACATTGTTTCATAGACAGTGGAAAATTCTTTGGACAATAAGGTGCTATTTCTTATCTAGCCTCAGTTCAGTTCAGTCGCTCAATCGTGTCCGACTCTTTGCGACCCCATGAATCGCAGCACGCCAGGCCTCCCTGTCCATCACCAACTCCCGAAGTTTACTCAGACTCACGTCCATCGAGTCAGTGATGCCATCCAGCCATCTCATCCTCTGTCGTCCCCTTCTCCTCCTGCCCCCAGTCCCTCCCAGCATCAGAGTCTTTTCCAATGAGTCAACTCTTCGCATGAGGTGGCCAAAGTACTGGAGTTTCAGCTTTAGCATCATTCCTTCCAAAGAAATCCCAGGGCTGATCTCCTTCAGAATGGACTGGTTGGATCTCCTTGCAGTCCAAGGGACTCTCAAGAGTCTTCTCCAACACAACAGTTCAAAAGCATCAATTCTTCGGCGCTCAGCCTTCTTCACAGTCCAACTCTCACATCCATACATGACCACAGGAAAAACCATAGCCTTGACTAGATGGACCTTTGTTGGCAAAGTAATATCTCTGCTTTTGAATATGCTATCTAGGTTGGTCATAACTTTCCTTCCAAGGAGTAAGCGTCTTTTAATTTCATGACTGCAGTCACCATCTGCAATGATTTTGGAGTGGATAGTTTTAGGATTTGGATGAAAAAGAGACCGACGCCACGACTCAGGTGTGTTTCCTGAGGAATCACTGAGATTAATATAGTCCTCTAAATGCTTCACAAATTATAAGGAATGTCAGTTTCCACACTCAGATCAAACAAAGGCTGGAATGGGATCTAGCACTGCTTTAGAGACTGTATTCCCAAGACTATGATTCCATGTGTGCGTGTGTATGTTTTAAATATTCATCTCAATAAAGAGGAGAGAAGAGGAAAGGGAGGAAGGGAGGTAGGGAGGAAAGGAGGAAGGAGGAGAGAAAAATGAGAGAAAAAATGAGAGAAAGAAAACAAGAAAGAAAAAGGAAGAAAGGCACAGCACTAACAATAACTTCACAATCTGTTTCTCCACATCTAAGACAGGCCAACTATTTTTATTCCCTATAAACGTAGGTCACTGGTTCCAGAAGTCTTTGTTTTGATGCACTTAGAAACATGGTGCTTTGTCTTCCTTCCTTCCTCAGCACACATTCCTTGCATAGGTTCTGTATTTTTCACCTCAGAACTTTGCTAACTTTAGCATTCTATTAAAAAACCTAAACAAACTGAGCTCTTTCCATGTGCCATCTGTGGAAATCCCATACCCCACTTACTTTTCTCTATGGAAAAGGTATAATTCTACCTGGGAGCCAAATGTCTTTGAATTGAATAATGTACATATACATTTTGATGTTTAAATACTGTATTACTCCTTGAATGTATGGCCAGTACCAGAAATTGAAACATGACATGCTCTTCCGGTATATTTTATAACTTTTTGTAAGTTCAGTTATTTTAACTTAATCTGATCTAATAAATAATTTCTAGGATAGTTGTGATTTGCAGAGATTAGTATTAGACTGAGGTTTTCCCAATATTAGCACATGAAAGAGAGCATGCTCTTTACAATAAAAAAAAATGATATTTTATTCCTAGGGGTATGAATTTGGATGACTAAGTTCCATCTTATCCAGAGTGTCTTCAGGTTTGTTTTTTTTTTTCATTATTTCAAATGGCCATTTCTAATTTTGGATAAGTTTTTCTATGATTTCCTACGTCATAGCAATAGAAAGTAAATGGTTTTAAAAATCAGTAGTATAGGAGAATTCTGGAAAAAATGTTTGCTCTTCCTTAGGGCAAAATACTGATGACTCCAACTCAAATTTAATTTTATATATCTTCATTTTCATCATAATTTCCTCCCATACTTTTTATGATTCATACCTTGCTTTGTGTACTTCTTGCTCAAACATCCCTGGCCTACTCTTTGTCACTGGAAATAAGATTTTTTTTTTGCCTGATCTTATAAAATTCCATACAATACAGAGAAAGAAAGGATTTTCACAATCCACAGAAGTAATCACTCTTACGAGTTTTCACATACACACACACACACACACACACACATACACACTCACTACATTTGATACAAAACGTATGTTTAAATGCGTGAGGACATTTGACAATCTGGTCTTTAGCATACACTGACCTATCAAAGAAATGTCCATGCAAATATTTCCTTTTGTTTTAAAATAAAAATAAATATTGCTTTGTATTTCATTTTATGAAGGGATCTTTTATTATCTACATCTGGATCTTCATAGCAGGGTTAAACTCCTTTGCACAGAAAATGCAAGAATGTTAGTTCATTGGTAAAAGAGAGTATATATTTAAATTGAGAATTAACTGTCCTTTCATACAATGTATGGAGAATTTATCTAGTTTTCTTTACTTAAGGCATCTCACAAAAGACATGAAGCCAGTGGTCATGAAGAGAAGTACAATTAGTTTGCCATTAAATGCTAATTTAGAAAAAGGTAAAGATAATAAATTTGGAACTAAATCAACTGAGTGGACATGTTTTACCTGACATATAATGAAAATCAATAAGGGAAAAAAGGAAACCTATCTCTCCCCTTTATCTTCTCACTGAATCTTTCCCCTTTACACCTCCAAGGAGGGGACCCTATTTTCCATTTTGTTCATTTCCACTCAATGGGAAACAACGAAATGTGCTACCATATGCATTACAGCAGCCTTGAATTCAGTGAGGCAGTTGCCCCTTTTCCATCTCAGTAGCATAAGCAGTAGAAACCACTAAGCCACAATCAGCAAATAAATAGTAATAGTAATCATTTTTGAGTACTTATGCGGCAGGCAATGCAGTAAATATTCTGCGAGAATTCTCTCAGTGAATTACTTTATTTAGTAAGCCTTTGACATTAATATCATTACCATTATACAGATGAGGAAGCTTGAGACATCACAGTTAAAGAATCATAGTGAAAGTGAAGTGAAGGTCGCTCAGTCGTGTCCAACTCTTTGCAACCCCACGGACTGTATAGTCCATGGAATTCTCCAGGCCAGAATACTGGAGTGGTTAGCCTTTCCCTTCTCCAGAGGATCTTCCCAACCCAGGGATCAAACCCAGGTCTCCTGCATTGCAGGTGGATTCTTTACCAACTGAGCTATCAGGGAAGCCCAAAGAATAATAGAACAAGGACAAAAGCCAAGTTGTATATGATTACAAGTTTTTGAGGTCTACCATCTCCAGGGTCACTTTGGATAAAATCTGTACACTGGATTTATTCCCGAGTGTGTAGATCTCCTAACAAAAATGAAATGGGCAGATTTTTCTTGCTGTTGTTTTTTAGCCACTGAGTCATGTCTTGACTCTTTTGCGACCCCATGGACTGTAGCCCCCGCAAGCTCATCAGTCCATGGCATTTTCCAGGCAAGAACACTGGAGTGGGTTGCCATTTTGTTCTCCAGTGCATCTTCCCAACATAGGGATCCAACCCATGTTTCCTGCATTGCAGGTGGGTTCTTTACTGCTGAGTCACCAGGGAAGCCCAGATTTTTCTTACCACTTCCCATTTTGATCCCAGGAATTTACCTGAAGTGATGCCCCCTCTGTCATGCAGCAATTTTAAGCTCTTCTGTCCACAACAAACCCATGTCTTTCAAATAAAAGGAAGAGACACCGCAGTTTTAAATAGGTGTTCTCAGAGAAAATCACACAGGATCAGCATTTCAGCTCATATGCCTACATCCAATAAATATAATGTTCAGCACAGTACATCAAATTTATTCCATTTATTCATGTAATAAATATTTATTGGGCACTTATTTCCTGCTTCAACCTTTATCCCTTCAAAATCCATTTTCTTTGTACTGGCCTGATGGATCTTTTAAAAAGCAGATCAGATTATTCCTGGCCCTTGTTCCTGAGGGCTTCCCCTTGCATTGAGTATGGAACCTTAACTCCAGCAGAGCCTGTGATGGCTTGGCTCTGAATGATCTCTGGAGTTATTTTATTTCACTCTTCTCCTCTGAGTCGCTAAGCTCCAGTTTCACTTTCCTTTCTACACCAAGCTTCCACACCAAGCACATTCCTGCTAAAGTGCCTCTTCCTCTCCCTGTCTCCTGGCTGGAATTCTCTTTATCAGCTCTAAAGAAGGTAGACTCCTTTCCAGACAGCCCCCAACTCAAATACCAGCCCACTCTTTCTCTGGCCAGTGTCTAAATGCATCAACTCAACTTCCAGCTTCATATCCTCCAGACATTACTTGGTATTTGATGGCATGGTTTTATTTTGTTCATAGCACCAATGATAATCTAAAATATTCTCTTTTTACAATAATCATATAAAATGAGTAAATTCTTAGAAAAATATAACTTTATAAAATTTGACTCAAAAAAGAAATCAAACACCTCAGTAATACCATAGCCATTAAAGAAACTGAATCAGCAGCTTAAAATCTCACAAAGAAAACCTCAGGCCCTATATAGTTCACAGGCAAATTCAACCAAACTCCCAGGTGGCTCAGTGGTAAAGAATATGCCTGCCAATGTAGGTGACATAGGAGACAAGGTTCGATCCTTGGGGAGGGAAGATGCCCTAGACTAGGAAATGGCAGCCCACTCCAAGATTCTTGCCTGGGAAATCCCTTGGACAGAGGACCCTGGGGGGCTACAGTCCATGGAGTCACAAAGAGTTAGACACAATTGAATGACTTAGCACCCACAAATAAGTTTTATCAAACTTTCTTTTAAAAAATTACTTTTGTTAGGTAGGCTGTTTTTAACTTTTTATATTATACTAGAGTATAGTTGATTAACAATGTTGTGTTAGTTTAAAAAAATGAAAATAAAATAATCCTGATTGTTTATCTTTTAAAAATGTTTATTACTTTTCTGAATTGCCTGGGATCGGGGTATGTGCCTGTCCTGCTGAGCCTGTATTCCCAGGGCCTAAGAATCTGGCATGCAGCATGAATACCATATAGGGCATTACTGACAATGATAAGTAATAAATCCATCTAAATGTGAGCAGGGCAAAATAGTTCCTAGGTTTTGGCAACTGAGATGTATTTACTTTATCTAATGGACATTTTTGCATTTTCCCATTTTTAAAATTGCTTGTGCAAAAAAGAGTTGGCTTTATCCCATGATGTTACATGTAGAGCTTCCTCACTATAGCCCACGTAAGCATCTCTCTGATCGTTATCAACTTAAAATGATTTGTCATTTGAACCTTTGTATTACATTGAGGGTTTTTCTACATCATCAGTACATGCCTTTAGAATTTTTAAAATATCTTGTCTCCAGCAGTGAATTTTGTAAGAGTTGAAGTACTGACGTTTCTGAGAGTACTCTTTCAAAACCCCTTTTGTTTTTCTTTGTTTGCAAAAGAAAATAAGAATTTGGTATTTCTAAAATAACACTTTCCTCCTATATCATTGAAAACACACTGTGATAAGTATTTGGTTATATGTTGATCTCCCTGCTATATGGTGATCTGTTCTGAAGGAAGGGGAGTTTTTTACATTCTCAGTATATGGAAAATATAACGTATGGTAGGGATCTTCACATCCTTTGAAAAATACTGAACATAATCAGTATAGTAGCATCTGTTAATGAACAGATTCAATGTTATCATCTTAAAAAAAATCAGATCAAATTTTTTCCATTTTTTTTCAGTCTAATAGCTACGTTCACAAAACATTTAAGAAAATATAGCTAGAGAATCAGCCATGTTTGCAAGAATCATAGTTGTAAATCAAATAGGAAATTGTCTGCTCTGCACATACCAAGGGTGAATTACTCAAGAATTGCAGTTCAAATTATGCTGGACATTTAACAGCTGCAGCACATTTCTGACAGATGGTTTAACAGATTAATCAGTTTCAAATTATCTACGAAACTGTTATATACCAGGAAAAAAAAAAAAAGATATGTGAGAATAAAAAAGTTTTTTCTCCTCTAAGTCAATATTTTAATTTCAGAGAAATAAATTCTGTCACACCAAACAATAAAAATCAATGTTCACCTTTTGTACAATATAGAAAACATTTTGAAAATTTTATTTATATTACTTTATGCTAAAAAGGAAATGGTATTCAAAAGTAGCATCAACTAAGGATTTAATCTCTAAAATAAGGGTGAACATGGTCTTTTTTTCTTTTTTTCCTCAACTTATATTCTATAGTCTCATGAACAGGCAGAGCTACCCCGAAATTTTAATAAAACAGTAATTTGAAGAGTGCCAAGGTCAACTGTAGTGCGAGTAAATGAACCTCAGGCCACTTCTAGCTGTCATCGGTAATCTTCCTATGGACAAGACTCTTCTAGATTGCAATTGGTTGGGCCACTGGTAAACGACTAGATTTCTGACTTGGATCTACTTTCATTTACCGGTTAACTCAAAGAGAGTATTCACTGATAAAAAGCAATGTATTTATTGACAGTCAAGTCTATATCCTAGACCATTTAATCCACTTCCATTTTTAATTAATTCACTAAAGGGCTTTATTTAAACCTCCTCCAGTGTTCCTGACTCAAGTTTATCAGATTTGATCATGAACTTGATTGGTCCAAAGTGGACAGTGGAGCACCAGTCAATAAAGCAAAGCTGTCAGAGAAGGTTTAATTAATCAACATGCATTTATGGTATGCTAAGGTAAAGGAAGATGGGCCATGAAACAGTGTTTGTAATATAATCCCAATTGTATATACACATTTATATGCAGAGTACATTATGTGAATGCTGGGCTGGATGAATCACAAGCTGGAATCAAGATTGCCAGGAGAAACATCAATAAACTAAAATATGCAGATTATAACACTCTAATGGCAGAAAGCAAAGAGGAACTAAAGAGCTTCTTGATGAGGGTGAAAGAGGAGAGGGAAAAAGCTGGCTTAAAACTCAACATTCAAAAAGCTCAGATCATGGCATCTGGTCCCATCATTTCATGGCAATTAGATGGGGAAACAATGGAAACAGTGGTGGATCTTATTTTCTTGGATTCCAAAATCACTGCAGATGGTGACTGTAACCATGAAATTAAAAGATGCTTGCTCCTTGGAAGGTAAGCTATGACAAACCTAGACAACAAATTAAAAAGCAGAGATATCACTTTGCCAACAAAAGTCCATACAGTCAAAGCTATGTTTTCTCCAGTAGCCATGTGCGGATGTGAGAGTTGGACAATAAAGAAAGCTGAGCACTGAAGAACTGATGCTTTTGAGCTGTGGTATTGAAGAAGGTGCTTGAGAGTCCCTTGGACTGCAAGGAGATCAAACCAATCAATCCTAAAAGAAATCAAGCCTGAATATTCATTGGAAGGACTGATGCTCAAGCTGAAGCTCCAATACTTTGACCACCTGATGCGAAGAACTGACTCAGTGGAAAAGACCCTGATGCTGGGAAAGACTGAGGCAGGAGAAGAAATAGGGGCAACAGAGGATGAGATGGTTGGATAGCATCACTAACTCAATGGACATGAGTTTGAGCAAACTCCAGGAGATAGTGGAGGACAGAGAAGCCTGGTGTGTTGCAATCCATGGGGTGACAAAGAGTCTGACATGACTTAGCGACTGAACAGTAACAACCAAATTTATTACAAAAACAGTGAAAGTTTAATGTCAATGGTTCAATGTATTTTTATAAGACAAGTTTTTAGAGAATTTTTATGTTTAGAACAAATTTGAGAGGGTGATACCGAGGTTTCACATACATCTCATATCCCAACACATGCATAGCCTTCCCCATTATCAACATCACTCATAGAATGTTACATTTTTTACCAGTGTTGAATGTACATTGACCCATTATAATCACCCCAAATTCATGCTTTATCTTAGGATTCACTCTTTGCATCATATGCATGATGAACTTGGACAAATTATGATGACATATATCCATCATTAGAGTGTATGCACGCTCAGTCATGTATGACTCTTTGAGACCCCATAGACTGTAGCCTGCCAGGCTCCTCTGTCTGTGGAATTTTCCATACAAGCATACTGGAGTGGGTTGCCATGTCCTACTCCAGGGGATCTTCCTGAGCTAGGAATCGGGCTGTGTCTCTCATGTCTCCTGCATTGGTGAGGTAGATTCTTTTACCACTGAGCCACTTGAGCAGATCCATCATTATAGTATCATAGAGGAATCTTTCTGCCCTAAAAATACCCTTTTCTATATCTGTTCATCTCCCCGACCCTAACCCTAAAACCCACTAATTTTGTTTACTGCCTCTATAGTTTTCCCTTTTCCAGAATGTCATATAGTTGGGATTACATAGCATGAAGTCATTTTGGATTGACCTCTTTCACTTGGCAGCATGTGGTGACATTTCCTTCATGTCTTTTCACAGCTTGAGAGCTCACTTCTTTTTAGTGCTAAATGATATTTCATTGTCTGGATGTATCACAGTTTATCCATTTACCTACTGAAGGACATCTTGAGTGCTCAAAACTTTTGGCAATATGAAAAAGCTATTATAGATATCCAAATGTGGGTTTTTGTAAGGGGTAATGACAGTTTGATGTTTTAATATTTAAACATTAAAGTGGGAGGATAAGAAAAAAATGCATTAGATAGAAAATAGAAGAGAAAAACATTCCAGACAAGCACATCATGTTCAGTATTACAAAAAGGGCTAGGGTTTTAGGGTAAAGGTTAGGGTTAGGGTAAGGGTTATGGGAATGCCTAGTGACTTTAAGAAGGAATAACTAGCAGAATCTTAAGATAAAATAAAACAAAAACAATCCCAACAACTTATTTCAGCTGCCTAACACACTCTTCTCCCAATTTCCACTTGGATAACTTATCCAATCTTCAATCAAATGCCAGGAAAAGAGATCTTCTCCAACTCTACTATACCTCAAGCTAAACTCAGTCTGCCTCCCTTTCTTAGAGAACCCACTTCCTTTCCTTAGTAGCAATGCTGACAAATAGGAATCATGTACTCATCTGTGCATTTACTTGTTTAATGGTGACTCCACCGTGAGTTGTTCATCCTCACGGATGAAGCTGAGGATTGTTTTCTTCATGTCTGTGTTCCCAGGACATGGAACAGTGATCGGTGCCCAGAATGAATGAACAGCAGATGGTACAGAGGGTAGCAATCATTGAATTCACAGAGGGATTTATCTGCATAAAGATGCTGAGGCCAAATTGTGTAGCAAAATCTCATTTGTTCATTCCTATTTTGCTTGTTCTCAATTATTCTTTCAACAAATGGTCACTGGGTGCCTATTATGTTTAAATCTAGGTACCCTTTATCCCAGATTTCACAGCCTGGTGAGTTCCATGCTAAAAATGTGTGTTATATTTCATGGACCTTGAGAAACCACTGATACGGTTTGCTTAATAGGGTAGTGATATGATCCAATCATAGCTGTATTTTAAAGCAAGAAAACTTTGATAGTAGGGCAACACAGACTAGGAGGTATGTTCTGAAAACAACAAGAATATTACAATGTTGAAAATTTGAAGAGGCACACAGATGATCGGAAGCCAGTGACGGTGGCCTTACAAGAGGGGAAAGATGCAAAAGATATTTCTGAAGGTGACTGGCTTGGTTTTACAGGATGTGTGAAGTAATAGAAAAAAGAGAGGTAGAAAATACCGAGATTTCTTTTGTGGGTAACAGTACGGTGTGAAGTCTTTCATCAAGTAAAGGCTATAATATATGCTATGGGACTCATTTGCTTAAATCATTTAATAAAACAAGATGTCTGAATCATTTAAGAGCATATGCGAAGATTATATCTTTAGTTAAAAGTTAGGCTTTTAACTAAACTACCAGTCATGGGTTCTGCATTTCATTCGTTGAAGCAATAAAGTCCCCTGGTGGCTCAGACGGTAAGGCGTCTGTCTGCAATTCAGGAGACCTGGGTTCGATCCCTGGTTTGGGAAGATCCCCTGGAGAAGGAAATGGCAGCCCACTCCAGTATTCTTGTCTGGAAAATCCCATGGACGGGGTAGACTACCGTCCATGAGGTCGCAAAGAATCTGACACGACTGAGCAACTTCACTTTCACTTTCAGGAATCAGAAAGCCAAGAATGTAGCACATTAAAATTTCCCCAAGACCCTTCAGATTCTCAGTGACTATATTTGAGACAAAACTATCCAGCACTTGATTTTACATCTACACATTAAATTGTAAAAATCCATCTCTTTCACTGGGGTACTTTGCTGATGAGTAAGATTGATTCAGCATGTACCAGGTGATTTGGTGGTAAAGAATCCACCTGTCCATGCAGGAGACACAGATTTGATCCCTGGGTTGGGAAGATGCCTTGGAGGAAGGCATGGCAACCACTCCAGTATTACTGCCTGGAAAAATCCCTTGGACAGAGGAGCCTGGTATGTGACAGCCCATAGGGTTGCAAAGAGTCGGACAAGACTGAAGCAACTTAGCACACACGTACAAACAGCTGGACATGAATGCCTGTCCATTCCATTTTCTGATGGACCTTTCTCTCACCTTTCTTTCTTCTTATAACATTTTTTGTCTTGTCCTTTATAACGCCTCTGGCTTTCAGCAAATGCAAATTTCCCTATTTTAGGAAGGAGTACTTTTAATGTCCCCAGTAGTCCTTCCTCTCAGAACCAGGCCCCTTGAATGAGTTTTGTATGCCACCACTAAGGAAATGTTCTGGGAACTTAGGACAAATGTAAAGAGAAAAAGATATTATATTGATATCCAGGAATACATTCTATTCCAAAGAAAGCTGCCTGCTTTGAGATATATTTGATAATGGTTAAATTCTAAACAGATATAGTTTTCTTTTTTTTTTCAGAAGGCTTCTATGAAATGCTCGGGTAGCATCACCAACTCAATGGACATGAGTTTGAGGAAATTCCTGGAGATAGTGAAGGACAAGGGAGCCTGGTATGCTGCAGTCCGTGGGGTCACAAAGAGGTGGACATGATTTAGCGACTAAACAACAATGAAAAGGCAAAATCTATATCAAATGAAAAGAAAATGGAGACACAGTAATTCTTTTCAAATATACACAGGTAGATGTGCACTGATTTTAGATGGATACAGTCAGGAAAGGAGACTGGATCATTTTTTGCCACCATTCCCAGTCACGAATGGCAATGGATGGTGCTACTTCACTAGGAACACCGCCAGGAGGAGGTTTTTGAGATAAGCAGATGGGATCTAAGCATGACTCTGGTCTTACATAAAGGACAGGATGGAGTCATGTCTAGAAAATCCAGGTCAGGAAGAAAGAATCCAAAAGAAAGTCAACTACAGGCAAACAAGGAGCAGAGCCCAGACAGACTGTGGAGACCCAGTCCTGGGAGAAGATATTTCATCTCTCTCATTCTTTACACAACCTGCTGTGCTTGAGAAGAGAAGCCCTACAACTTTAAGAATATTTAATAGTTAAAATGAGATCTTCCACCTTTCACAGGGAGAAAGAAAGAGAAACCACAAGCAAGCAAAGGCCCAGAAAATGAGATTAATTAGAGGTTACAAAAAGTAAGTTTGATTACTATGCTAAATGTGTTTGGGAAAATGGTAAGGAAGAGGAATTGAAAGTAAGTAGTATGTTGCGCCTTGAAAACTAAGCAGCTAATTTTCAATCTTCTGCAGAAGGGAACAAGGCACAATTAAAGGTTTCTAAACAGAGAAATTGCAGAGTAAAGTACAGGGAAAGTTACCAAAAAAGAAACACTGTTTGGGTTTTAAGCATCTTTAGAGAGGAGGTTCCCAAAGTATGAATTTCAGATGGAAAAAGAAAATGCATCTTGAGAAAACAATGTGATCAGAAATAAATAGGAAACTGAGACAACCCGATTTACAGAATTCTATCCTGCTGAAGTTCATGCAGCTATAGAGATGTGAGGAGTGTTGTTGGTTTTACATTCTGAAATGACACAGAACCATAGCAACAATAAATAAATGAGACAGACATACATTCATAACCATCATGATGGAGAGACAGCTTCAGTCTCAAGCAAACAATCATATTGTTTCCCAACACACCTACACTTTTCCAAAAGCTGGCCTCCAAACTTGAATATAGAAAACCCAAGTTCTAATTCCTATTCAGTCTCCAACTCTCTTGAGCAAGCCACATATGCACATTGAATCTCAATTTCTCCATCTGCAAAACAGGAACTATTGGACATACAATCCTCAGGGTCCCTTTCACGGCTGACATTCCTGGATTCTCTAACGTTATAAAGCGCTCTAGCGTTAGTGCCAGTGTTCAGTCGCTCAGTCGTGTCCAGCTGTTTGCGACCCCATGGACTGTAGCCCTCCAGGAGCCTCTGTCCCTGGAATTCTCCAGGCAAGAATACTGGAGTGGGTAGCCATTCCCTTCTCCAGCAGATATCCTGACCCAGGGATCAAACCCAGGCCTCCTGCATTGTACGTGGATTCTTTACTATCTGAGCTACCAGGGAAGCCCTGTTATAGAGATATAAATGTTTCAAGAAAGTGACATGGGTGCACAGAGGTAGAACAACGAATTCTACCTAGAAGATAATATCACCCAAACGTATCACTATGAGTCATGGTGGCTCAGACAGTATAGAGTCTGCCTGCAATGAGGGATACCCGGGTTCAATCCCTGGGTTGGGAAGATTCCCTGGAGAAGGGAATGGCAACCCACTCCAGTATTCTTGCCTGGAGAATTCACTGGACAGAGGAACCTGGCATGCTACAGTCCATGGAGTCGCAAAGAATCAGATATGACTGAGTGTCTAACTCAACACAAGCATATCAGTACCTTAGTGGAGAGTTCTATGAAATGATATAAAAGAAGATGATTTTTAAACTTTAAAGTAACATACAAATACTAGTTTCTAATATAATTGAGTAAACAAAACTAGAGTTGACTATTTGATAGTTTTCAGATTTGCTATGATGAATTCATCTTAAAATATGAGAGTATAGTTAGGAATATAAAGATATACAGTTAGTTTTTGCAGGTAGTTGAAAATATTTAATTGTTGCTTGCCGTCTATTATGTAAACATTGGAGTAGATCACAGTATTCTTTTCACCTATTTTTTAAAAATAGAAAATCCACTGAGACCTTAGACTCTAGACTTGCAAATTGATGGTTAATTTAGAAGAAAATGCATGTCAACCACTGTCTTCTAGAGAATTTCTTCAGCTAGCTGCCCACTTTCTATTCATATTCATGTATGCATGCATGCTAAGTTACTTCAGCTGTGTCTGACTCTGTGACCCCATGGACTGTAGCCCGCCAGTCTCCTCTGTCCAGGCAAGAATACTGGAGCAGATGGCCACACCCTCCTCCCAGATATCCTCCTGACCCAGGGGCTGAACCTGCGACTCCTGCATTGGCGGGTCCTTTACCACTAGCGCCACCTGGGAAGCCCTATTCATGTTCATAATTATTTCTAAATCTTTACTAAGCATGTTCTCTTTTGAGACATGCACCATCTCAAGGCAAATAAACCTGTATTATGGAACCACAGCTGCCCATCTGCACTGGAGACTCCACAGGACAGGAGTCTTTTCTATAATACTGCAGGAATATCTATAGCTGAGTCTCCCATAAATAGCAGTGTATTACTGAATGCTTCAATAAATCAGTTTATAGATGCACTCTGAACAGTCATACGGCCTTGATACGTTTTCTGACTCGATGTCACAAGCTAACCTGAAAAGATTGGAATTCTGTGTTTGTTGATAGGTCTTCACTTGACATTCCATATTTCTTATTGTTTAGAACAAAAGAATGTGCAGGTTTATACATTTTTCTAAGTTCCACTTATTGGTGAGTGTTATTTGAAGCATAATATGAAAATGCACGTGGCAGGTTACCCTGGAGGTGACACAGCAATTTACAAAGTATGAACATCCTATATTCAGGGCAGAGCAATGCTCCCCTTTTGATTTAAGTTTTCTGATACCTGTAAATGCCACTATACTCCAATAATTATTTCGTTTTCAGTGCCACCATTGGTCATGTGGAAAATATTTTTTCTGGATTTAAAAGAGCACATACATTCACACATATGCTTACAGCCTGTCCTCATTCAAGATATAATTTCAGGCAGATTGCAGATACTCTCCACTGTGTCTGATTGATCTGTTTTCACACCTCTCATAACACCAATGGTAGATATATGTTTGCTGGATGATCAAACCTATATCTGTTAATTCCTATCTCTTAGGATGGGAGCCTGTGGGGTTTACAGACACAAACTCCAATTATATCTCCAACTAGCCCAAACCCTAGATATGCTAGGCTCAATCCTATTGCAGGAGAATGCCACCCCAAAATACTCCAGAAGAGTGTATTCTAGGGTTTACTCCATCTATAAATTGGGTACATAATCCATGTATAATGGAGAAAAGACTACCTTTGTGAAATTTGAAGTAGTTTTCTCTTGGAGTAAAAGCAAATTTAATGTGAGCAGCAGCATTTTTTGTTGTTGCTATTGAGAATAATCCTTTACTTTGAGATGATTAGAGTAAGTTTTGAGGGAGAGAATGGAAAATAATTTTGAGAATACAGTGTCTGGTTTCCTGAAAATTGCACTTCTTAGAAACAGATCACCTAAAAAGTATTTTTCCATCCAAACTACACAGGCAGAATAAATAGCATCTCTTTCCTAACCCCTGCCTATGTCTGCTACACTTTTGGTCCAAGAATTCTGAAAAGACCTGCAGAGACACTGTTTGGCTCAATGGCACAGCAATAGAACTAGCACATGGAGATAACTCCGTCAAGGTCAGTATAACTATTGTGGTCAGGTAGATGCAGTATGCATTATTTAATTTTCTTTCTCATTGGATAAAAGCCATGATTGTTTGTGTGTATGACAAACTGTAGTCAGTTGCTGTGCATTTTTATCCCTCTTTCCAAGGATAGCAAACACTGCAATAAAGGATAAATCCAAATGTATTTAGTTGACATCCTGTTTTCTTCCTGGGCTTCTTTTGTGGCTCAGCTGATAAAGAATCCGCCTGCAATGCAGGAGACCTGAGTTCAATCCCTGAGTTAGGAAGATCCCCTGGAGAAGGGAAAGGCTACCCATTCCAGCATTCTGGCCTGGAGAATTCCATGGACTATAGAGTCCATGGGGTCACAAAGATTCGGACACGACTAAGCGACTTTCACTTTCACTTTTCTTCTTGGAGGAGAAAAATGTTTTAACCTTACTTTGCTCCTTTAATTGTTTACTGGAGGCTTAACTCTACATGTTAACACATCTGTTTGTCTCAGGGTTTTATCCATTTTCCTTCAGAATTTGATTCCTACTAAAATTAAAATGTTTCTAGGACAAATATCATTGGGAGGTATTATCAGGTCCTGAGAAAGTAGGCTTTGAATGCAACCTTTCATGGGTGATTGGGATGAAAGAGATGAAAGAAACATGAAAATATGAGATATTAAACTTCAAGAAGAATAAAATTAGGTATTGGCTGGAAGCAGGGGGGCCTATTACTATACCACCAGTTCATCTCCCACTAGATCTGTTTGTACATAATGTATCTATGAAAATGAAAGTGAAAGTTCGCTCAGTCCTGTCAGAGTCTTTGCGACCCCATGGACTATACAGTCCTTGGAATTCTCCAGGCCAGAATACTGGAGTGGGGAGCTGTTCCCTTCTCCAGGGGATCTTCCCAACAGCAGGGATCAAACCCAGGTCACCTGCATTGCAGGCAGATTGCAGGCAGATTCTTTACCAGGATACCAGTTACCAGGGAAGCTCTGGTATCCATGTATCTAATGTATCTATATGTTCACAGAAAAATCAGGAATAAATGTAGACATGGCTGATATTTTTCTCACATAATAACCTAAAAACAAATTATTAAGCTTATGCATTTTAAAAAGATTTTGTAGACTGAATTTTTGTAAAGATTCCAAACATTTGGACCTCCATGGAATTTCACCCTATATCCTACCCATCCTAAACACAACTTTCAGTATTATAGATTAAATTAAAAGTAGTACCAGATGGTAAAATGATGGCTGAGAAAAATTCAGGAGACCTGGTAACTATTCTTAAGATGGAAACTTTCAGTGATAAACTAGGTTGAAACTGGTTTGAGTATCAAGACAATATTTGTGAAAATTATTTTAAAAGAAATCAATTTTTACTTGTATATTCTCTAAGGAATCGATGTTGTTCTAGTAATATACAAGAGATGAAGTTCAACATGATTTCTGTATGCTTTGATTTTTTTAATCTAAATTTTATACAATTGGGTCTAGAGTGTTAAAAGTCATTCCTATAGCATTTTAAATTTCATGGAATTAAACAAATATACAATAACAAAAAAGAGCAATAATATGCTTTTCAAATGAAAGGTACCACAGTGAAATATAAGGAGACTTCCTCTGATCTATTGTTCATTTTATTCCTGAAATCTGATTTGACTTAAAGAAGTATGTGCCAATAGGTGCACTGGAAAATTTTAGAAAATAAGATATAAATAGAAACTTTCATAATGTGCTTTAAAAATGTATCTTATTCTAATCACATGTTTACATATAGCTTAAAGACCTTCAGGGATCCTACCTTAAAAAGAACAGTTGTTTTCAATTTTTATAGGTGTCTTTTGGAATTTTCCTCTATTTCCTTAATTAAATAACATGTTTAGATTGGTATGGGCTTCCCAGGTGGCGACAGTGGTAAAGAACCTGCCTGCCAATTCAGGAGACATAAGAGATTCAGGTTAGGTCCCTGGGTCAGGAAGATCCCCTGGAGAAGGGAACAGCAACCCACTCCAGTACTCTTGCTTGGAAAATACCATGGACAGAGGAGCGTGGGGGGCTAGAGTCCATGGGATCACAAAGAGTCAGATGGGGCTGAGAGACTGAGACACACATAGATTGTTCTACACCAACGTTTCTATCCTAAATATCTATGGACTCCCCACTATGGAAGATGAAGGTTTAGTTCTCTCTCATTCCTTCACCCCACCACACATAAGTATCCTTTTAGTCTATTACCCCACATCTTAATAATCACACTTGCCATGACATCAGCATACAATATTTATATCACTGTGTGAATATTATTCACAGCTGAGTTAAGTACTTATGATATGACAACTTTTCCTTTCCTGCATAACTTTTATTTTCTCTAGTAAAACTATTTCTTTCCTTAAAAATTAACATAAAGTTATACAAATAAAAACATCTTTACTGAAAAATAAAAAATTTTGTATTACCTAACAATGCCCCCAAATCTTTCATGTCAATGACAGTAGAACTTATATAGATCTACTTGATCAAGCATGATGAACTTTGGTCAGATAATGTGTACACAACTTGCAACATGAAAAGCAACTCTGTGGACCCCACAATGACCTCTGGTTGTAAAGAGACAAGTCCAATGAGACTCACTGACTTTCCATTCACTCTGCAATTTTCATCTAGATTCAACCTTTAACATCTAGATTTAATCAAGAATCGTAGATGAGTTCATGGATAACTGGAAATACCAATTGTGTGTGTGAGGGGGAATCAGAGTGTGATCAAATTGAGGACTCAGGACTTTCTTTAAAACTAGAAACCTAGGGCTTCCCTGGTGGCTCAGTGATAAGGAATCAGCCTGCCAAGGCAGACCCCTGATCCGGGAAGATTCAACTAGCTGCGGAGCGACTAAGCCTGTGTGCCATGAGTACTGAGCCTGTGCTCTGAGCCCAGGAGTTGCGACTACTGAAGCCCATGTGCTCTAGAGTCTGTGCTCAGCGACAAGAGAAGTTTCTTACCACAATGAGAAACCCTCGCAGCACAAGTAGGGAGTAGCCCCATCTCACTGCAATGATTAAGTTAAAAAACTAGAGACATACATTTATATCCATGCTATACCTGGGAAAACCTTAGGAATCATTTAGTCTAAAACACGTACTTACTATTTGGAAACAGAGACCCAGAAAGATACCTGATTCGGAGTCCGTTAAAGTGTGTGCATGTATACATATTTACTTTCCATGTAACATTTCAAATTTCAAGTTATGTAGATAACTTACAAAGTACTTTATAGTAGGTAATCTGTAATTATATGCTGTTCTCACATAAGGATAATGTTAGGCTAAAATAAAGGTAAGGCTATTTTTATTAATTAGCATATATTAATGTTAAAACATTCCCCAGGTTGCTTGTCAAATTTATTGTATGTCTGGGCAATAAAATTATTTTTTCTACACTATTAACATTCCTTAAGATAGTACCACATTAATCATCCAAGCACCATTTTATTATTATAAAATATTGTTGGATTTACTTCCAAGAAAATATATAAAATTTCATTGTCCTATGTTATTAGAAAACACATTCTTTTGAAAATAAAAGGGAAAGAATGAGTAACAGTACTTTGTAATTTTCCTGTTTATTTTTATCAGCACTGTTCTCATAGTTCAGGAAACTAGAACACACAATTAACCTCTATATAAATACTTAAATTTTCATGGAAAAAAATGACAGATTCCTGTTTCTTAATTTCTCAAGCAATATACTTACTAAGCTATATGCTTAAGTGAGTCATGTAAGGCAATAACAGAAAAGACATAAGAACTGTATAAATTTCTGCCTGTGCCACCTCCCTGTAGTCAGCAGGAAAAAATGGGTTAAATATTAATTTCAATGAGATGTTACTGAGGTTAATTTAAATATTGTGGCATTTTATATTTGGAGAGAAAAGAGAAAACCTTGACCAAAAGTTAGATTGGCAGTTGCAACCTGTTCACCAGGGCCATTGTAACATTGAAATCTTTAGAAAGGCAGTGACTAAAAGCAAGGACTAAGAGTTCAAGCACAGGACCAATCCAATGGGTCAAGGTTGTCTCTTTTCACTGAAGCAGTCACAGAGTCAAAATTAAAATCAATAATTGTATAATGAGCAACTGAGGATGTAAGGCCAGAGAGAATATGAACACATCTCAAAGGATTCAGTCTCTAATAACGGAGGACAGTCAGGTGGAGCTGGAACCAGTGGGAAAGCAGATGCTTGAAATTTCAAATATGAAAACAAAATGGAATTTGCACAAAGACCATAAAATTTGGATTTCTTGGGCCAAGATTTGATCATTCAACCAAGGCATGGTGATCTTTTGCCTTATACTACTAGGTACATCTTGATATTAACAGGTGAGGAGGACCATTTACAAGTTCCAGAACCTCGTGGGTCATTTTCAAACACCATGAAACAATACCTTTCATCACTCTACCCGCCAACCAGATTATTGTCTGTCTTTGAGAACAAGCCATGGAATTAGTCAGGTGAAATACAGGGTAAATTAGAAGCTACAGAAATAATTGTAACTCCAATGTCTTCCTGTCAGTGATGGAAAATGGCATGAAAACTGATCTTTCAGATATTGAGGGATCAACACTATAACCCCTGTTTGAAATCCATATTCTACATAAAAATATTTATGAAATTCAATTATTATTTTTTTTTCTAATTCAGCAAATCTTCTTAATCCTTTGGGCTGCCCTGGCTCAGATGGTAAAGAATGCACCAGCAATTTGGGAGACCTGGGTTCAACCCCTGGGTTGGGAAGATCTCCTGAAAGAGGGCATGGCAACCCACTCCAGTATTCTTGCCTAGAGAATCCCCATGGACAGAGGAGCCTGGTGGGCTACAGTCAATGGGGTTGCAAAGAGTCAGACACGACTGAGCGACTAATAGCACAGCACTTCATCCTTTATTCAGGCCTTTCTCCATAGCTGTTTTTATTCAGGCCTTTATCATATCTTTTCTGGGAGTATTTTAGCTCTCTCATGAGAGAAACAAAAGATGTTCTAATGACTAAGTTTCATGGATGGCCACTTTTTGCTTTCTGTTATGACCGGACTTTGTTTTGTTTATATAATAGAAGATGCTGAATATCAAAGAACCTGATGACAAAAAAGTAAAGCCTAACACTAGTTTAACTAACTGTAATATAATCAAATTGTTAAGAGTAAAGCCCTTCGTATCAATTATACAAGAGACAGTATAATTGGCCTGTAATCTGGCCTGGAGAATTCCATGGGCTGTACAGTCCATGGGGTCATAAAGAGTAGGACATGACTGAGCAACTTTCACTTTCACTTTCATATAAGAGACTGTTGTTTTTAGGCTTAATAAAGTTCACTCACCTCACACACTAGTAAAGTAATGCTCAAAATTCTCCAAGCCAGGCTTCAGCAATACATGAACTGTGAACTTCCAGATGTTCAAGCTGGTTTTAGAAAAGGCAGAGGAACCAGAGACCAAATTGCCAACATCCGCTGGGATCATCGAAAAAGCAAGAGAGTTCCAGAAAAACATCTATTTCTGCTTTATTGACTATGCCAAAGCCTTCGACTGTGTGGATCACAATAAACTGTGGGAAATTCTGAAGGAGATGGGAATACCAGACCACCTGACCTGCCTCTTGAGAAACCTAAATGCAGGTCAGGAAGCAACAGTTAGAACTGGACATGGAACAACAGACTGGTTCCAAATAGGAAAAGGAGTACGTCAAGGCTGTATACTGTCACCCTGCTTATTCAAATTATATGCAGAGTACATCATGAGAAACGCTGGACTGGAAGAAGCACAAGCTAGAATCAAGATTGCCGGGAGAAATACCAATAACCTCAGATATGCAGATGACACCACCCTTATGACAGAAAGTGAAGAGGCACTAAAAAGCCTCTTGATGAAAGTAAAAGAGGAGAGTGGAAAAGTTGGCTTAAAGCTCAACATTCAGAAAACAAAGATCATGGCATCTGGTCCCATCACTTCATGGGAAATAGATAAGGAAACAGTGGAAACAGTGTCAGACTTTATTTTTCTGGGCTCCAAAATCACTACAGATGGTGACTGCAGCCATGAAATTAAAAGACGCTTACTCCTTGGAAGAAAAGTTATGACCAACCTATATAGCATATTGAAAAGCAGAGACATGACTTTGCCAACAAAGGTCCGTCTAGTCAAGGCTATGGTTTTTCCAGTGGTCATATATGGATGTGAGAGTTGGACTGTGAAGAAAGCTGAGCACCGAAGAATTGGTGCTTTTGAACTGTGTTGTTGGAGAAGACTCTTGAGAGTCCCTTGGGTTGCAGGGAGATCCAACCAGTCCATTCTGAAGGAGATCAGAGATCTTCAGAGATTTCTTTGGAAGGAATGGTGCTAAAGCTGAAACTCCAGTACTTTGGCCACCTGATGCGAAGAGTTGACTCATTGGAAAAGACTCTGATGCTGGGAGGGATTGGGGGCAGGAGGAGAAGAGGACGACAGAGGATGAGATGGCTGGATGGCATCACTGACTCGATGGACGTGAGTCTGAGTTAACTCCGGGAGTTGGTGATGTACAGGGAGGCCTGGCGTCCTGCGATTCATGGGGTCGCAAAGAGTCGGACAGAACTGAGCGACTGAACTGAATTGAACTGAAAGTTACAAATAAGCATACACATGTGTGTATGTATTGGTAGGTATATATGCACATATAAAGAATACGTGTGTGTATATATGAGTCTACAAATAGCATGTATATGTAAGTGTATATATTTTGTATAGATAGATATTGAGAAAAGAGGAATACACACCCCTCATAATACTTGATATATTGTATGCCCTCACTACATAATATATTTAGCAAGAGAATATCTTAAAATTTAAAGGAGGTTCAAGAGTTTTGAAACAAACTACAGGTGATTTATAGTTAAATGGCTGAATTATAGGCTTGCTGAACATACAGTGCAAAGACCACAAGCCAGAGGCCTATCTATTTAAGAAACAACAAAGTCACAAACTGTTTATATCTTAGAAATCAGTTAGTCCCCCTCTCACTTTAAATAGATATTCTCTGGCCTTCTTGATGAAAGGCCATTTAATCTTCATTTGATCAAAAATTTTACTTTTTTTAAAATGAGTCATTGCAGAACAGTTCCATTACAAATGTTTCATTACATCCTAAATTTTGTCATTATATTGAGTTAAATCTTCAGTAAATTTTGTAGTTCAAAGTGGTGACAGGTGACTCAGGATATGCAAAAAAATCATACTTTAGTATAATTATGATCAATGGCCTTAAGATTTGTGCCATCATCACCTTTTTAATTGCCTTTTTTTTAGTGAGAAGAATTCACATTTGAGAGGAACAAAACTGGGTCTGAAATTCCAGCAATTATACCTAAAAGCTGTATAGACTTGAACAAGCTACTTTATTTACTCTCTGGATTTCAATAAGCTCACTTCTGATTTCAGAATGACAACTTCTAGGGTTAAGAAAGAAAGGAAAAAGAAAATAGAAGGGAAGAAATATAATTAATATGTTCTCTGTGAGTACGCTAAGGCGCTTCAGTGATGTCCAATTCTTTGCGACCCTATGGACTATAGCCTGCCAGGCTCCCCTGTCCATGGGATTCTCCAGGCAAGAATACTGGAGTGGGTTGCCATGCCCTCCTGCAGGGGATCTCCCCAACCCAGTGATCAAACCCGAGTCTCTCATGTCTCCTTTATTGGGAGGCAGGCTCTTTACTATAGTACCACCAGGTATTGTCAAATTTATCAAGTTGAAAAAAGCAGTTCTGTCAAATTTATATTAAATTCGCTACACTTATAAAGTTAGAAAAACATTTGTGGTTTCATTTTATCTAAAACCATTATGCTAGAACTTTCCAGGACAAATTTCTAAGAATCTGCATTCAGAGGAATCAGTATGTAGTACTAGTCTCAAATAACTCATAAAAAAAAAGGAAAGAAAAAATGCCTCAACTTATATTAACATGAATTTCAATGTGTTATTTTGGATCTTTGCTTTTATTTCTATTTTAAAATATAAAGTGAGTCTAAAAATGTTAATATTATTTTTGCCTTAAGCATATGTAAAACTTTCATGGTGGTAATTAGTGATATGTACTCTGGATTTTTAAAAAAGAGAAAAAAAATACTTCCAATAAGTACAGATTGTTTTCCCCAAAGAATAAAAACAAGGATTCACTGAAAAGAAAAAGAAAACTTATTTCAAATACTTTCTCAAAAGGATAAATACACATCGACACAGAGCGTAATGAAACTACACTGCCCTTTCTGAGGCTCACTTTTTTCCTCTGTAAAGGGATGATCAAACTATCTACCTTGTGTTTCTTTGTTTCAGATCAGATCACATGTGTGAAAGTTCACTAAAAACTATTCAAGTACAATGGATTATTATTAGACAGCCATGCAGGTAAAACAGCCACATATATATTCTATTTCAAACATTTTAACACCTTTGCTGCTACTGCTAAGTCGCTTCAGTCGTGTCCGACTCTGTGTGACCCCAGAGACGGAAGCCCACCAGGCTCCCCTGTCCCTGGGATTCTCCAGGCAAGAACACTGGAGTGGATTGCCATTTCCTTCTCCAATGCATGAAAGTGAAAAGTGAAAGTGAAGTCACTCAGTTGTGTCCAACTCTTAGTGACTCCATGGACTGCACCCTACCAGGCTCTTCCACCCATGGGATTTTCCAGGCAAGAGTACTGGAGTGGACTGCCATTGCCTTCTCCGTTTAACACCTTTAAAATGTGAGTAATGAGACATTAGGTACTATGCCAGGTGTCAAGGCTACATAGATGGATAAAACATGTTCCCTAAGCATTCAGATACTCCATGTCAAGGAGCTTCAGACATATTCATATTCTTTGATTCAATAAATCCAATTCTGGGGGTTATTTTAAACAGAAATAATCCTAAATATGGGGAAAATATCCTATCAAAAGGTTGTTGTTGCATGGCTATTTATCAGTCAGTCAGTCAGTTCAGTCGCTCAGTCATCTCTGACTCTTTGCGATCCCATGAAGCATAGCACTCCAGGCCTCCCTGTCCATCACCAACTCCCGGACTTTATCCAGACTCATGTCCATTGAGTCGGTGATGCCATCCAACCATCTCATCCTCTGTCATCCCCTTCTCCTCCTGCCCTCAATCTTTCCCAGCATCAGGGTCTTTTCCAATGAGTCAGCTCTTCGCATTAGGTGGCCAAAATATTGGAGTTTCAGCTTCAACATCAGTCCTTCCAATGAACACCCAGGACTGATTTCCTTTAGGGTATACTGGTTGGATCTCCTTGACTAGACAGACCTTTGCTGACAAAGTAATGTCTCTGCTTTTTAATATGCTGTCTAGGTTGGCCATAACTTATTGGTTGGTTATTTATAATAGCAAAAATATTTGAGATGGTATAATTATCAACTGTATGCATATAGCTAAATTATATAACTTCATTTTCTTAATAAAATAGTAGAGTCAATAAAATTATAATCATTAAGAATATGATTGGAAAGTACTTTGATCTCATGGTTAGTAGAAATAAACAGGATAGAAGATTGTGAGTTAACTATAATTACCTGTAGGTAAAATTTTATAAAATGAATATTGACATGTGGGGAAGAAATAGTTATTATTACTAACTTTGGTTGGCAAGATTATGTGTGAAATTTCAATAGGGGCCTCATTTCTCTATTTTGCAATTTTATGATGGATCTACTATACTTATAATGATTTTTATTATATTTTTATTATATATTTGTATATTTTAAATGTTTTTTAATTATAGAGATAACATGATATGAAAGAGTGAGCTGAGTAATAAATTATATTATTGCTGAATATATGTAAAACTCAGATATTATTAATTTGATCATACTTGCCACAGAAATCATTGGAAAAAATAAGTCTATTCTCTATGTTTCTCCACTGCTAATATACATCAAAAATTTCCCAGAAATTTCTTTTAAAATATATAAACCATGCTTTAATTAACAGATATCTGGGTTAGCAAATTTAAAAAACACAAAACACTTTTCTTATTTCTACTCATTATGTCCCCAACATTAATTTAAACTGTCTTAATTTCTTTTACAAAGTTAACTTTTATGACCAATGCATTTTGTCAAGATCAAAATCTAAATGCATGAAAAATTAACCTTGTACAATAATGAATTAACAAGATCTGAAAAAGATAAAATGAATCACTAAATGATTATCGTTAGCAAAAAGTTCCACTCTACTCTCTTAGGGGGAATGATGGAACACTCTTTTATTGAACCCCATTATCCTAATGAGAAGATATTCTACACTTGATCATAGCCAAAAGGCTGGAGAAGATATTGTAATGACTTACTGCCAGTGCTTAATGAAGACATTTTATAATTATTGAAGCCGCATCTGTTTGATTAACGAGTCCTTTCCAAGATCCATGCATCCTCTGCTATTTAGTGGATGGCAGAATGCACAGACTGCGAATAAACTCTGGTTTCTCTTCTTTCATGAAGGGAAACCTTATCTGCCAATGGCAAATGTTTCTCTTAATGAACTTTAAAAAGGCTAATCTCCATTTTGTGCACTTTGTTTAAATCTTAGTTCAGTAACTTCTATCAGTGGGCTTCCCTGATAGCTCAGTTGGTAAAAGAATCCACCTGTGCAAGAGACCCTGGTTTGACCCTGGGTTGCAAAGATCCGCGGGAGAAGGGGTAGGCTACCCACTCCAGTATTCTTGGGCTTCCCTTGTGGCTCAGCTGGTAAAGAATCCACCTGCAATTTGGGAGATCTGGGTACGATCCCTGGGTTGGGAAGCTCCCCTGGAGAAGGAAAAGGCTACCCACTCTATTATTCTGGCCTGGAGAATTCCATGGACTATATAGGCCATGGGGTCACAAAGAGGCGCAACTGAGTGACTTTCACTTTTAATCACTTACTGATTTGTGGCATTGGGCAGGTCACTTAATACTCCATTGCCTTAGTTTCCTTTTCTGGAAAACAATACTAATTTTATAGTGCTATTGTCAGGATAAAAGGAGATAATAAATTCAAAGCTCTTAAAATAATGCTTGGGCTTCCCGGGTGGCTCAGTTCTAAAGAACTTGCTTGCCAATACAGGAGATGTGGCTTTAATCCCTGGGTTGGGAAGATCCCCTGGAGGAGGAAATGGCAACCCACTCTAGTATTCTTCCCTGGGAAATCCCATGGACATAGGAGCCTGGTGGGCTACAGTCCATGTGATTGCAAAGAGTTGGACATGATGGAGCTCAGCACAGCCATGGCATCATAATAATTCTTGCATAAATACTAATTCTGTGTACCAAGCACTGGCCATGATTCTAAATAAAGTGAAAATTCTGTACTCCATCAGAACCTTGATATTGTTATTGTGTACATAAATTAGTCATGTATTAGTCATTCTTTCTAAAGAACATGATGGCATGATTCTTTTAATGTCTCTATACAGAGAAGGCAATAGCACCCCACTCCAGTACTCTGCCTGGAAAATCCACTGAGGAGCCTGATGGGCTGCCTTCTATAGGGTCGCACAGAGTTGGACATGACTGAAGCGACTTAGCAGCAGCAGCAGCATGCTCTTCAAATGACAGTCTCACAGACAAAGAAAACAAATTTATGGTTACCAAAAGGGAGAGGGAGTGGGGTACAAATTAGAAGTATGGAATTCACAGATACAAACTACTATACAAGAAGTAGATAAGCAACAATAATTTATTGTATAGCACTGGGAATTATATTCAATATCTTGTAATGGCCTATAATGGAATATAATCTGAAAAGCATAAGTGCATCATTTTGGTGTACACTTGAAACTAATATAGTATTATAAATCAACTCTACTTCAATAAAAAAAGAAATTTAAAAAATGAGTGTTCTCAGTTACTCTGACTTAGAATGCCCTAGAGCAAGCAACCTTGAAATTCCAAATTTGTTCTAACAGAAAAGGGATTGGAAAAGCAAGTTGCATATTTACAACTTGATTGTAAAACATACACACACAGTAACCACATGAATTTCACTGGCCTCATAAAACCCAAGTATTATTTCTACAGAGGACACATTCTTCCCATTGTCTTTAGCCCTCAGTTACAAAGGTAGGCAAAGTTGGACTAAGGCTTTACTTAAGCTATAGGTTTCTAGGGAAAATTGTCTATATAAAGCTATATTAATACAGAGGCTACTGGATATCTGAGCCTGCTTCATTGAATTCAGTCATGTAACCGGGTTCCTCTGGAAATATGTTTACTACCAAGATAGGAAGTAAGTTTACCACCGAGATAGAAACTGAAACAGCCATGTGTTCTGCTGGATGTGTGTTTAAGAAGGGAGTTCCACCCTGGGAGGTCTAGGTAAACACACAGGAAACATTGTGCATTTTAAGAGTTTTCTCTTAACAATTCCATTTTCAGGCAATGCAGGTACACCAATAAAAGCAATTTGCTCCTTGAAGCTTTGCCATCATAAAATCTCCAGTACAATGCCAACTACATAAAACTACTTGGTAAAGATTTTCTAATTAAATGAAAAAAGTAAGTGAGCCAGAATCAGTTTCCAGTCTTTCTACTAATTTTAAATAGTGAAAGAAGGCTTGAAAATGGAGGGCTTTGAAATTATCTCTTTAAATAAGGTTTACTTCATTGATGATATTCATATATATTTAAATTTACTCACTGGATATTTAACCAGGTTGTCAAGATTCTTATTAAAATGAAATATAAAATTAAATATATTTTTGATTGAGAAAACTGTTCACTTAAAATAGAAAACTTTTCCTAAACCCTTGCAAATTTAAGTAAAAACATTTGCAATTATTCCCACAAGTTAATACTAAAGTATTATTTCCCAGACTGCTTCTGCTTCTGTCATAACTTATGGTTGGCTTGTTTATTGCTATTGTACCCTATGACATAGTGTTTAAAAATATTAGGTCTCCTTTATAAACATCATTCATTAGTGCTACTAAGTGAAGGCCCTGTATTGTCATATTTGTCATATTACAATTTTATTCATGTAGACTTATCCAGAGGCTTGTGCCATAAATGCTTCTGATTTTCAGATATATGCTTAAGACACATGTTAAAAGAAAATTTCACTGCATAGGCAGGGATTGCAAAGAAAATAGTGAATTACAATGGAGTTTCCAAAATGTCCTTCTAAGAAGAGTGATCTTTCTTCCTTTTTTATTATTTTTTTTGAGCTAAAGACAAAAATATATACACGCATATACATGCATGACTTGATCTAATCACCAGAGTATAATAACAAGATGTTTATAAACATTCTGAGGATGACAGATAGCCCTGGTGAATAAGGCCATCATGTCAAGTTCAGAAAAATAGGCATCTACAACTTCTTCCACTACAGCCCACCAAAGGAGGCACGCGAGCCACCTTGTCAAGTCCCTTGTCATATAATACCTATTTGTATTTCCTCTGAACTCTGACATGCTTTCCTCATACAAATAAAAAGGGGAAATACTAATTCTAATTCACAAGCACTGCTCTTCACTAATCAATTCCACTATGTCAGAGTTGATAGCATATTGACTGATGTACCAAAGTTAACTCTGGATTTCAGATTACAAAAAAGAAGTGGCAGGAAATACCTATCAGGCTTTCAATGCAGATATTTGAAGGAAAAAAAATTTTTTTTGCTATCTTCAGTTAAATATTTTCCTGCAAAAATTATGTAATTTCTACTGAATTCTATATTTTTTTAAAAGATGAAAGTGATTAAACTTTCAGAATTTCAATGTCCTTTATGGGACCTAAACCATCATGGTATGGGAATATTGGTACTGTCTTTAAAATATTTGTGCATTGGTCAATACATCTCCTAGGGCTGAAAATCAGTGTGCCTAAAATAAACACACAGTTCTCAGCTTCATATTAGTTCTCTTCCTGAATATTTTCATTTACCTCACTAGTCATTTCAACTCTATGTATCAGTCATCTTTTCCTCCATTTTTATATCTAGCAAATCAACAGTTTTTACTGTTCTGTCTTTATCTATTTAACTCTTCTTCACTTCCAGTGAAATCAATTCACATTTATGTGACTGGTTTCTGGTTTCTCTCTCTACTGCTAATCCTCCTCTCTCGAGGTCATTCTAAGAGCTCCCACACACCAAGCTTCCTCAAGCATCCACTTAACAGGCTCACCTTCTACTTCAAACTTTACAGTAGTTCAAGATCACTCTTCTGTCTGGCACTGAAGACCCCGAGTTCTAGTTCTTCCCTCACTATTTTCCATAAGTTATGTGTATGAACCTTATGAGCGGATTCATCTTGTCTATTCCTTCATGAATCAGGAAAACTGAAGGTCCATATACTGGTGGTGGGTCGTCAGAAGGGGATCCTGCAAAAATGCTTCCAAAGAAGAAGGCTTGGGAATATGGGAACTGATGCTGGGTATCTATCCTCATTCTATTTGGCTGCTGTGCTAAGTTGCTTTAGCCCTGTCCAACTCTTTGAGACCTTATGGACTGTAGCCCACAGGTTCCTCGTCCATGGGATTTCCCAGACAAGAATACTGGGGTGGGTAGCCATTCCCTTCTCTAGGGGATCTTCTACTTTAAATAAATAAATATTATAATTTATGTTCTCGAGAAATAAATATATAGAAGAAGAAGAAGAAAAAAAAAAAAAAGATTGCAAACTAAGCAATCAGGAAACCATGAAAGAAGGCAGATGGACAAAAATTCCACAAACTGGCTCACTGGAGCACTGCCAAAGCAAGCTTCCACTTATTTTTTTTTTTTTAAACACAATCTAAAAGGAGAAGCATGAGAGTGAAAGCACATAATTATTACTGCTATTATCATCACTATACTCTATAACAGTTGTTCAGTAAGGAGAGTTTATTATATGGTTTGCAAAACAGGCCAACACATCTAGCTAAGTTAATCACTTCACGCCTCGATTATTCTATTGTCTCTTCTTGGGTTTCTTACTTTCAATCTCTTCTACTTCCTAACCATCCTCCAATCCCATCCTTCCCAGACCCGTATCTTCCCCATCCCTGTTGCTATCCTAGTATATACAGAGTGTGCGCTGATTTCCTACCATCTACAGCTTCACTTTCAGCACCTGGACAGCGCTCACCATCTGATGAGACTTTTGTTTCTTCTGTTTTCCAGATTAACCTTGACCTTTGGTTATTCATATATGATTTCCTTCCCTCCAGGCTCAGGTCAACATCAGATTTCGCTCAAGATATTTTCTCCATTGAAAACAATCTTCAGGTTCCTCACCATGGATCCACATCCTGTGTCCTTTTAGGAATGCGCTCTGGGCTTTCTAACTTGTTTGCTTATCTCCTCTGTCATGTTTCTTGATAACACTCTACCATGCATACAATGTATTAAGCCACTATGTAGCTCTTAAATAAATTAAAAAAAAAAAACAATTTTTCTCATGTGAAATTCATGTCAGTCATGTCTAGGCCCGTATCTATGTCCTATATAGCTCATAACAGACAACATAACGACGGGCAAGCAGTGAGCAGCCAAAAATGCCTCACAATTGTTTTCTAAAGTAACTTGCCAGAAGCAAAAATCCTAGCTCATCTTACTGGTTCTTTACAATTTCAAATAAATATCATATTTTGGATTGCTTTATTTTTCCTCACACTTTGATTAGTTCTTTTCTTAATGGAGTACAAACTCATGGCTAAAAGCTCCCTCTACTGGTTTCCTGTAACATATCAAGAAAAAGATTTAAAAACAATTATCCAAAATATGGCCTTTTCTGATGGCTCAGACAGTAAAGAACCCACTTGCAATGAGGGAGCCCTGGGTTGGGAAGATCCCCTGGAGGAGGGCACGGCAAGCCACTCTAGTATTCTTGCCTGGAGAATCCCATGGACAGAGGAGCTTGGCAGGCTGCCGTCCACAGGGTCACAAAGAGTCAGTCAGACACAACTGAGCGACTAAGCACAGCGTCCAAAATATATTTCCTAAGAAGTTATAATTAATTTAAGTAATTTAGAAAAGTCATAGTGAGATGAGTCATTATTCGTCTGTGCTTTTACTCATATGATCTATTTTATGAAGAATTTATGCTACTATAGTTTGTAATCAGTTATTTCTTTCGATGAAATATTTAATTTTTCTTCTGGCCATCAGTGCTACTATGCCTCATTCTATACATTTGAATCATTCTTACAACTCCAATATTTCCTGGGAGGCGATACAGCACAGTGGTGGAGCACTGGGGCTCACGAGTCTGGGTAACTTCCTCTGCACTGCCTTTAGCTTGACCCTTTATTAGCATCAATTAACCTGATGAATTTATTAACATCCGCTTATCTCACTTTCTTCACAAAAGAAATGGGGATAACAGTGGTTCTCTCGTACTCTTGTTGCAGGTTTCAAAGGTTCAAGCAAAGCACTCAGCACAAGCAAGTGTCATGTCTTCAGATCCTCGTAAGGCCATGACTCACTACTTCATCAAAAGCAGAGAATGAACACAATTTGCTGAGTTGTTTTCCTGGTGTCTTTGACTTTTTTTGTTCTCTCAACTTTGCCATGATTCTGTTGTCAATATTCTCTATCTTCTCCCCAGTGTTTCCCAATAATCTTGTTTGTATTGCCTTCAGTTTATTTATTTTTTTATCACTGTGGTAATCATCCTAACAAAATTTTATTTGTACAATACAATATTTTTATCTATATATAAAATGTTGTATAGCAGAATTCTTGAACTTATTCATCTTGCATTAACTGAATTTTTATCCAAAAGAATTAAGAATCAGGATCTCATAGAGATATTGTTATCCCCCTGTTCACTGAGGCACTGCTCACTATAGCTGATATGTGCAAACAACTAGTTCACTGATGGATGAATGGATTTAAAAAGTGGACTCTATCTACGATGGATATTCAGCATTAAAAGAGAAGCGCATTCTGTAATATGTGACAACACGGATGAACCTTGAGGACATTATGCTAAATGAAATAAGCCAGGCACAGAAAGACAAATACTGCATGCTTCTACTTAGATGTGGTATCTAAAATAGCCTTCCCCATATTTTTAGATGTCTTTCCATTTACTTGCTAGATATCACCCCAAATGGCTCATACTCTATGCAAAAAAATAACTGACCTCTTCCTTGGATGAAACACAAAGGGAGTTGGCACACACTTTCATTAGAGTCTTATTTTATCCTTTTCATTATGTTTCATTGAAGTCGATAAACAGGCTTTCAACAAGAACAAGTTGATTTAATGATTACTGGATTTCAGAATCATGGCTGCCAACTAAGACACGTTTTTTTCAACTACAGTCCATAAGTTTAAGAGCATGTTTATTGATGTGAAGTATATCATTTGCAGAATATAAGGTGAAGCTTGTGGACCCTGAAGACAGAACTACTGTTCCCATAACCTGTTTATCTTTGGCAGTTTGGTAACCTTGTCCTTCAACTGTAAAATAGGCATTATCCTCATTTCAATTATTGGCATATAATTAAAGATTATTGAAGTAGATTATCATGCAGCCTGGTTTTAAGTCCTACTTATAGTCTAGCAGATATATAGATAAAAATATCTGTAATGAGCAGTGCTGGTATGATTAAATATGAGGTATTATCACAGTATATATTTAAGTATATTATATATATATATATATTTCAAACTAAGTTTTTATACTTGAATTCATAATAATTTTGACTTGGTTTTTGTTAAGAATGATATCCTAGGAATTTATATTTATCACTCACTGGTAAAGTTAGGATGATAAAGAAAGAGTACTTTTTACATAAATCTCAGAATGTTGATAGTATTCACTGTGAAGGTCACTTCAACAGCAATTTATTTTCATCTTCATGATATTTTGGAAACATTTCAGCACATTTGCAAAAGACTGTTTCAAATTTAGATTTCATGGTTAAACATCTGGGTTTCTTTCTCGGTCCATTTAGCTGCATTTCATATATATACCCTCCACTCCTTCAGAAAATAAAAATAGATTTTGTAAAAACTCAGGAGGTGAAAGACAAAAACATTACACAAAATTAAGGGGTTTGGGTGACTTAGTTTTGGATAGTCATTTTTAATTCTAGAAAATACGTTGAGATTTCTTGAGGAAATGATATTAAACGTATTTTAGCATCACTGTAAAGGCAGAGTTTTAGAATTAGAGAATACACCTAAAATTCACTCATTCAAGTACACGAGCATCACTGTATTTAAGATTGTTTAGCATTTAATGTTACTAATCATGCACTGTACGGCCCTAAATACTTGATCCAGACTCCTTCCATTTATACCAGCCTACCTTGTAACCTATCTTGTTGACAGTGGAGAGTTTGACTTATGCAGACTCTACATTGTCTAAATTTTATGCAAAAGTTATAATTAGCTCTAGAATCTCACAGGAGATAAGTTTCTGTGTTCATAAATCTGTTACTTTTCCTATGTAAAAATTTTTGAACTGGGTTATTGAACACTTAAATCTTCAGATGTGGTTTAGGCTTTTATCTTGTTATTTTTCAGTGGCAATGTATTTACAGTAAAGTTGGGACTCTGAATCTCTTCTTTCTTCTACAGTTACCCCCATCTTTAGGTGTATACCTTAATATGTGTTTTTGAAAACTGTTTTAAGGTTCCATACTTCTATCTTAACAGATTCTTCTAGAGCAACTTCCTTTTGATAATCCTTCCATAGTTTCCAAATTAGACACCAAATGGATCTCAAGAAGCACCCAGATGTTGAGAAAATGTAATTTCTATATTTATGTACAACTGTGTGCAGCCTTGTTCCAAGTTAGACTAGAGCTTGATCTATAGTCAGTACTTCATATTAGTTGTTATTATTATTATCATCATTATTACTGAATGCATTAATATCCCTGCCCTTCTAAAGGGAACTCATGCTTCGATGTCATACAATGAAGATTACGTGGGGAGCCAGTAGCTCAACAGGTAGACAACTCTGTATTTATCCTTGGAAAATAGAAATATATATTCCCTCCACTGAGGTCACCTAAAGGAAAAATTAAGTTTCTGTCATCTTCATTTTCATCTGAAATGAAAATTCAGTATCAGTAGGGCAGTAGAGAAATGTCATTAAGAGATTATGGTCCACTCCACTCTCAGAGATTTCAGTGTAGAAAAGATTTGTCTGACCTACTGTTCCCAAATGAGTCTAGTTCATCTTTGTTAACATTGTATAATGGATAAAATATTTGTTTTGGTGATCAGAATCATGGATATAGATTGTCAACATCTTGTTTATTATTTTAAAGAAAGCAATGCCAGACACACTTGAACTGACTTATTCAGTCATCATAATAAATCAATATGCTAATATTTCCATTAATACTCTAAGATTATTAGTGGATGGTAGTGTTTTAGATTAGAATATCAACTTTTGAGAATGTAGTTTCTCTTCTATGTATCTTAAATATATTATTTTTTTGTATGATGGTCAAATCAATTTTAAAGAAATGTTGGAAATCTATAACCTAAAGAATAACAATATGGGTAAACCTGAAAATTATAAATGCACCAAATTTCTCTCTCTTCTTTATAAAAGCCATAGAGTATTATATAATAATGACAATAAAAGCAGAAGACAATTTCAACAAAAGCGAAAATGAGGCTAGGCCAGGTAGCTGATATAAAATACTTTCTTCACTGACAACGGATAGCATCAAGGAAGGCCTGATGAACTCTGAGTTTCTCTGAAACAGCAAGGTAAACTCATTTGAAGTTGAGACAACGTCATAACATTTGACAGGAAAATAAGTTTTAGAATATGTGAAATGAATGTTTTTGTATAATGAGCTTTTATACATTATCTGTGCTAAACATAAAAATGATACCTGAAAAATAGTGAAGTTTAAATTGCGTGAGATTTATGGAAACCAATTTGAGGCTGCTACTACAGAACTCTTTTAAAACGTCTCCCTGAAGTTTCAATTCTGGCATTAAATGTTCACAAGGAAAAACAGGATTTACTTGAAGATTTCTAGCCTCTGTACAAAGCGATTTTCAGACTAATGCCCTGATGTATACCAGATGATCACTGGGGAAAATTATGTAATTCAAAGTGGGTAGTCAGCACTAAATGTCATCCTGTTTTCTAATATATTTGGGCATTTAGATGTAACTAAAATTTTAGAATATACGCAATTATTCAACTGTGCTCAGTCACTCAGTTGTGTCCAACTCTTTGTGACCCCCTAGACTGTTGTCTGCCAGGCTCCTCTGTCCATGGAATTTTCCAGGCAAGAATACTGGAGTGGGTTGTCATACCCTCCTCCAGGGAATCTTCCCAGCTCAGGAATCGAACCTGTGTCTCTTGCATTGGCAGGCAGATTCTTTACCACTGAACCACCTGGGAATTCTCCATGCATGATTTTTACCATAAATTAAATAGCTAATGAAAATTAAAAACTATGAAATACATACTTATACATTTATTCAACAAATGATTTAACACTTTCTGCATTCCGGGCACTGCCCTGTATTCTGGGTTTCCGTGATGAGCAAAAGAGAACCTCAGCCCTAAAGCAACTTTGGTAAAAAAGTCAAAGAAATCAAATCCCAGGCACAAATGGTAGTTTCCTACTTTCCTGACCCACGTGGTTCTGTGCTGTTTAGCTTAACAAAATGCCTGGCAAATTCTCAGTCTAAGATTTTCAAGTATTCCTCAACAGAAGATAACAAATTTCCAGGCTGCCAATCTGCTACGGTGAGTTATATCAAAGGACTGCAGACCATGCTCTAAATTTAGGCAAGGTTTCTTGATTCACTCTCCTTGTATTGCTTAGGTCTTTGAAGCCAAGTCTCTAGGGCTCTGCTTACTAAATGTTCCTCAAACACGGAATTAAAAGCCTGATGGAGATAAAAAACAGCAGGCAAATATTCATGTAATGCCACATTTCCCTGTTCCCCTGCTCTGACAACTCTGGAGCCTTTGGCCTTCTTCTTATCCTAAGCTGTCATTCAGTTGCAGCCTGAGACATGAGTAGCTTAGAAATTGTGAGGACTCGTGTAAACTCTGGACATAGCAAGGCCTGGTGGACTTTGGTTTCAGCCTCAGTTGCCACTCACGAGTGGTCTGACCTTTGACAAATCATTTAACCCATCTGGCGTTCAGTTTTCTCCTGAGCAAAATAAAAGTTTGTCTGAGATGCTCTCCAAAGTCACTTCGAGCTGGAAAATGTCATGAGTTTATGAACACAATAACCACAGGGCTCCTGTCAGTCCACCACAGTCCTAGTTCGGTTTTCGTGGCTGGAAAATGCCTTTAAAAATAAGCTAATATCGGGATTCCCCTGGCAGTCCAGTGGTAAGACTCCATGCTTCCAATTCAGGGGATGTGAGTTCAGTCCCTGGTTGGGGAACTACATGTTCTGAGGCCCCCAAATAAAAAGGAATTTAAATTGCATTTGATTAAAAATAAATATCATTTGTCAATGTGATAACTGTTTAAAGCAAAGGCATAAAGACAATCATTAAGTGGGGAGAGGGGCTTCTTCGGTGGCTCCGTGGTAAAAATTCTCCTGCCAAAGCAGGTCTCTGATCTGGAAAGCTCCCACATACTGTGGAACGACTAAGCGCATGTTCTGTAATTACTGAGCCTGAGATCCAGAATCCTGGAACCAGGACTACTGAGCACACAGGCTGCAACAACCAAAGCCCAAGCACTCTAGAACCCGTGGTCAGCAACGAGAAAGGCCACCACAATGAGGAGCCCGCGCACCACGCCTAGAGAGTAGCCTCTGCACGCCGAAACTAGAGCAAAGCCCACAGGGTGTCCAAGAGCCAGCACAGCTATAGATAAAAAAATAAATAAAATTAAAATGTCAAAACAGTAGGGAGAAAATAACAAGGAATCGTAAGGAGAAATGAACTAAGTAAAACGTTTTGAAAGTCACTAAGCCAGTGAAACCGAGGGTGGGAATTCTGTTCACCGAAACATCAGTTGCTCACTGGGAAATTTTTATTGAGCATCTACGTGCTAAGTATGGTTCTTGGCCCTGAGGACACAGCTGTTAGCAATGCACATAAGGTGTCAGTCCTTGTATATTTACAGTGGGCTTCCCTGGTGGCTCAGGTGGTAAAAAATCCACCTGTAATACAGGAGATGCAGATTCAGTCCCTGGGTCAGGAGGATCCCCTGGAGAAGGAAATGGCAACCCACTGCAGTATTCTTGCCTGGAGAATTCCACGGGCTGTACAGTCCATGGGATCGCAAAGAGTCTGACATGACTGAGCGACTTTACTTTCACTTTACTTTCAAGCAATTCATAATTATAATGAAAAGTCTTAAAGTTAAGTGAAATAGGAAATGTTTGACAGAAGAATGCAAGATCTAGAAAAGCCCATATTTAGCCATATTTATTTGTTTACAAATGGAGGAACTATTGCATCATTGCATTGTGGGTAGTACATTAGGCTTTTATTTGGAGTCACAGTGACCCAGATTATAACCTACTTCCCTTTCTAACATGGGGGCTTGCTTCTTTATAATTCAGTAGTAAAGAATCTGTCTGTAATGCAGGAGACACAGGTTTGCTCCCTGAGTTGGGAAGATCTCCTGCAGAAGGGAATGGCAACCCACTCAAGAATTCTTGCCTGGGAAATCACATGGACAAAGGAACCTGGGAGCCTGTATGGGACAGAGGACCCCTAAAGTCCCTGGGGTTGCAAAGAATCAAACATGACTTAGCAGCTAAACCAACAAGCAACAACATTTTCTAATGTTAACAGTTAAAAACCTAACACTCTAAGTTAACAGTGGCTTCAGTGAAGGTGGCAGAGATGCAAGTTTCCAAATGGAGTCATTTGGAGGAACAGTGCCAACTTACTGAGAATCCGCAAATCCATGTTTGCCTTGTTTTTGCCCAGGGTAAACTGTACAAGTGAGGGTACTTACGGAATCAAAAACTAGTCCCATGTCCTGCTTGGCTCAGGTCAAGTTGGAAAAAGAGATGGTATCAAGATTTGTAATACCCCGTGTCCTGATGTTTAAGCAAACACAATTTTATAACAGTGTAATGGCCTAGTCTGTCCATCATTCATCTAAAAGAGAAGTTACCCCATTTCTCTAAAGAAGACATACAGATGACCAATAAGCACATGAAAAGATGCTCAATACAGCTAATTATTAGAGAAATGAAATCAAACCTATGAGGTATCCCTTCACCCTGGTCAGAATGGCCATTATTACAAAGTCTACAAGTAACATCCGCTGGATCATGTAAAAGCAAGAGAGTACCAGAAAACCATCTATTTCTGCTTTATTGACTGCCAAAGCCTGTAACTGTGTGGATCACAATAAACTGCAGAAAATTCTGAAAGAGATGGGAATAGCAGACCACCTGACCTGCCTCTTGAGAAACCTATATGCAGGTCAGGAAGCAACAGTTAGAACTGGACATAGAATAACAGACTAGTTCCAAATAGGGAAAGTAGTACGTCAAGGCTGTATATTGTCACACTGCTTATTTAACTTATATGCAGAGTGCATAATAAGAAACACTCGGCTAGAAGAAGCACAAGCTGGAATCAAGATTGCTGGGAGAAATATCAGTAACCTCATATATGCAGATGACACCACCTTACGGCAGAAAGTGAAGAAGAATTAAATAGCCTCTTGATGAAAGTGAAAGAGAAGAGTGAAAAAGTTGGCTTAAAACTCAACAATCAGAAAATGAAGATCATGGCATCTGGTCCCATCACTTCATAGGAAATAGATAAGGAAACAGTGGAAACAGTGTCAGACTTTATTTTTTTGGGCTCAAAATCACTGCAGATGGTGATTCCAGCCATGAAATTAAAAGACCCTTACTCCTTCAAAGGAAAGTTATGACCAACCTAGATAGACGCTTACTCCTTGGAAGGAAAGTTATGCCCAACCTAGATAGCATATTGAAAAGCAGAGACATTACTTTGCCAACAAAGTTCTGTCTAGTCAAGGCTATGGTTTTTCCTGTGGTCACGTATGGATGTGAGAGTTGGAATGTGAAGAAAGCTGAGTGCTGAAGAATTGATGCTTTTGAACTGTGGTGTTGGAGAAGACTCTTGAGATTCCCTTGGACTGCAAGGAGATCCAACCAGTCCATTCTGAAGGAGATCAGCCCTAGGATTTCTTTGGAAGGAATGATGCTAAAGCTGAAACTCCAGTACTTTGGCCACCTCATGCGAAGAGTTGACTCATTGGAAAAGACTCTGATGCTGGGAGGGATTGGGGGCAAGACGAGAAAGGGACGACAGAGGATGAGATGGCTGGATGGCATCATTGACTCAATGGACGTGAGTCTGAGCGAACTCTGGGAGTTGGGGATGGACAGGGAGGCCTGGCATGCTGCAATTCATGGGGTCGCAAAGGGTGGGACACAACTGAGCGACTGAACCAAACTGAACTGAACTACAAGTCGCAAATGCTGAAGAGAAAGTAGAGCAAAGGAAACTTTTTTACACTGTTGGTGGGAATGTAGTTTCGTGCAGCCACTATGGGGAACAGCATGGAGATTCCTTAAAAACCTGAAAACAGAGTTGCCATATATCCAGACAAAACTGGAGTTCAAAAAGATACATGCACCCCCGTATTTATGCCAGCACTATTCATAACAGTTGAACATGAAAGCAACCTAAAAAGTCCATTGACAGATGAATGGCTAAAGAAGATTCAGTAAATAAATACAATGGAACACCATGTAGCCATTAAAAAGAGCAAAATCATGCCATTTGCAGCAGCACAGATGGACTTAGAGGTTATCATATCAAGTGAAGAAAGTCAGACAGAGACAAATGCCATACAATATCACTTACATGTGGGATCTGAAATATGACACAGATGAACCTATCTAAGACACAGATACAGACTCAAAAGACATAGAAAACAGACTTTCAGTTGCCAGGGGCGTAGGAGTTAGGGGGGATAGGAATTAGAAGACGCAAACTATTGTATATAGAATAGATAAACAATAAGGTCCTACTGAATAGCATAGGGAACTGTATTCATTATCCTATGATAAACCTAAAGGGAAGAGACCATGAAAAAAGCAAGCAATGGCACCCCACTCCAGTACTCTTGCCCGGAAAATCCCATGGACAGAGGAGCCTGGTAGGCTCCAGTCCATGGGGTCACTAAGAGTTGGGCACGACTGAGCGACTTCACTTTCACTTTTCACTTTCATGCATTGGAGAAGGAAATGGCAACCCACTCCAGTGTTCTTGCCTGGAGAATCCCAGGGACCGAGGAGCCTAGTGGGCTGCCATCTATGGGGTCACACAGAGTCAGACACGACTGAAGTGACTTAGCAGCAGCAGCAGCATGTATATAACGAATCAGTTTGCTATCCAGCAGAAAGTAACACAACGTGGTAAATCAAGTATACGTCAACAAAAGCTAATTAAATAAGTAAATGAGAAGTGACCCTTTTTATTCCCTATTTGATTCTATCACGGATTCATTCAGAAATCCACACTGCAGTCATGTACTCTCGGGTACATATGAAGACAGTGAAGCTACCAAGTCACTGAGAAAATGTCACCAGCTCAGTTCTTTTCATCTTAACTATAGATATTTATTTAATATGTCTAATGTGGGAATGAGACAAGGGATTGCAATAGATGTTCAAGACACAGGGGCTTAAAATCTATTGGGGAAAACAAGGCACATATGGAACAATTAAATGACAATGAAAGTTAATGTGATATTAAAAGACAAAATTAGTTACAGAGACAATCATATTATTAAAGTTTGGAGAAGAGGAAAACAATAAATTGGGTTTGTTGCCAATCAATTCCAAGCAGCCAGTGAAAACAGTTTTATGTGCTGGAAACATTATTTTCATCATTATATTCACAGAATGTTGCTTCTGATTTTTGGTTAGGAGAGTGTTGTAAGGGAAATGATCAAATTATATTATCAGTTGGTAAAGAAACATAAACTTAATAGCTGTTTGGACATAACAGATAATGGCAAGATGTTGCTGACTTACAGTTAATAGTGTACTAAGAAGCAGTCTTTCCTGACTGGCGATGATTACCTACCTATTAATCACCTGATTGTTAAACTGATTAGCTGCAAACTTGCTAGCATTTTAAATTAGCTTTACTGCCCCTCACCTTTCATTGCTATGTAACTTTTTAAAATATATTAGAATTTTGATTAGACAAACAACAAGCTGTCCGTTTTATGTTATTTCCGAGGTGAAGAGTCCTTCACAGGGTTTTTAGAGTGGTAATTTCTCCCACATTTTGCACAGAAATGAATGCAAACAATAAACAAATGAGAACAATCCAATTTAAAGGCATAATGAGCCTTTAAACTAAGCTCATTAGATGAGTTACTAATTTAATAAACTCCTAACCTGTTTTCTATTAGATAGAAAGATGCATTACATATTTATCTTTGTATACACACATATAACTACTTACCTAACATACAGCATAAACACAGTAGAAATGTATGCTCATGGTGGTTTACTCGCTGTCATTTCCAACCCTTTTGACCCCATAAACTGTGGCCCACCAGGCTTCTCTAATCATAGGATTCTCTAAGCAAGAATACTGGAGTGGGTTGCCACTTCCTTCTCCAGGGGATCTTCCCCATCCAGGGATCGAACCCGCATCTCCCACATTGCAGGCAGATTCTTTTACCACTGAGCCACCAGAGAAGCCCAGTAGAAAGGTATATAGGATCACAAATATGTATGTCAATGCATATATGTTTCATTTACATATCTATGCTAGTAATTGTTTAACACAATTTCCTTTTATTCGTTGAGTCATACACACTATAAACATGCCTTTCTCTCAATTTCCTCTTTTTCTTCCTTGGTAGAATTGGCTTAGTATTCATTGTCAGAATAATCTTCTGGCTGACCTCTATGCAGATTATAGAGGTCCTTCTCAAATTGCTCCTTCCCGTTGCCTTCAGCTTTCAAAAACTGGTATCTCCTAACATCAATCCCATGTTTAAAAACTTACTGTTGCAATGTCTACATTTTATTTAAAAAATACTTTTGCCTCAATAATACACATGTATACTGTGTTTCAATTTGTGCCCTAGAGCTGGTAATCCTGATGCTGGGAAAGATTGAAGGCAAAAGAAGGGGGCAGCAGAGAAGGGGATGGTTAGATAGCATCACGGAAGCAACGGACATGAATTTGAGCAAGCTCTGGGAGACAGTGGAAGACAGAGGAGCCTGTATGCTGCAGCCCATGGGGTCGCAGCGTCGGTCACGATTTCACGACTGAACATCAATAGAGATGGTGAGTTAACGTAAGAACTCAAGTGGAGAATGGGGTTGCTATGCTAGAGAGTTCACCACCAATGGAAAGACTAAACAGAAGTCCACCACCCTGATGTGGTCAGCCCTGGAGAACTTACTGAGATATTGAATGATGGAAATGATTTTTCACTGGTGAAATGAGAGGCATTCAAGATAACGTGGCGACTGGTGATACTGTGTGAGCATCTCTCCCCCTTCCTGAACAGGGTTTAAGAACCAAAGCCAGTAGTCTACACCAAATATAATGTTTCCATTGAGAACAATGATCCAGCCTAAATGCCCCTCTCAGTCTCCCCCTAAGCTGCTGACAGAGGATTATGCTGCTTGATTCTGACTCAGTGTAGCCGAGTACTGCTGCTTGAATACTGTCACATCTGAACATGAGCCTGGAACTGAAGATCTTGTTAGAGTGTCTAGAAGGCCAGAAAGCTGAGGCTTTCATTTCATGCACGGAACAGTGTGACTGCTTCCTGTTCAGTTCAGTTCAGTCGCTCACTGCTTCTTGTTACCACCACTTAATAAAAGTTTCAATTTATAGCAGAGTTAGGACCGAGGCTTGTTTTCCTGTTAAACTAATGGTAACCATCACCTACCTCTAACTATTGAAAGTTATGGATATCCAAAAAAAAAAAAAATGAACAAACCTAAAAATGTGAATGGCCAAATTGGCTTACGTTGTTTACAATACACCACTGGGCATGCGAAAAAGGTGAAACTCACTTTGCAGTCCCACAGGCTTTCCAAGACCTGTCCATTACCTCACTCTGAAGAATCTTAATAACATACTGGGCATCTGGTACTGTTACACTCCCATCCCTCAAACCCACCCCCATGAACCAGCATATCTTGGTTCATGCAATCTACCAGGATGTTCCCTTAAGTGGAACACTACACTCTGTACTGATCTGAATCATCTGGACAACTCAATTTAGATATTGTCTCCCCCACAATGCATCCCAGGCTTTGAAAGCTGGGTTGACCACCTCCTCCATCTGCTTCTAGAGTACCCTTCTGATAACCATGAGTCACAATGTGTTAAAACTGTCTGTTTGGCCAATGAATCCCATCTCTCTACTTCATGAGTGTCATGAAAGCCAGTTCCTTGGCTTTTTCTGACATTCATAATACTCAGTAAAATGCTCGTTGATCCGGACACAATCCCCTGTGAGTACTTCAATGAACATTTAGAGAAGAAAATCACTGCCTCCCTTGTCCAGAAAAAATATGGTTTTGTATACACGCTGTTGAAGTGAGCACCAAATACTGTTTACAGGTTCAGTTCAGTTTAGTCTCTCAGTTGTGTCCGACTCTTTGTGACCCCACGAACTGTAGAACACCAGGCTTCCCTGTTCATCACCAACTCCCGGAGTCTGCTCAAACTCATGTCCATTGAGTCGGTGATGCCATCCAACCATCTCATCCTCTGTCTTCCCCTTCTCCTCCCACCCTCAATCCTTCCAAGCATCAGGGTGTTTTTAAATGAGTCAGTACTTCCCATCAGGTGGCCAAAGTATTGGAGTTTCAGCTTCAGCATCAGTCCTTCCAATGAATATTCAGGACTGATTTCCTTTAGGATGGACTGGTTGGATCTCCTTGCAGTCCAAGGGACTCTCAAGAGTCTTCTCCAAAGAGCACTTAAAAAAAAAAAAAAAGTTGGCCTGTTTTTTAAAGATGTAGACCAGCAGAGCTAATATAATCATCTTCAGATATCTCTGTTACTATCAAGGATAGATATGTTACATGAATACTTAGTGGATAGATCCTACCATTACAAATTTGAAGGTTTACTTACATCATGCCAAACTGTCCTAGACAAGTTGACAGTATATGTGCAAGATTTGCATTGAGTCCAACATGTCAGTGAAGATAGCAGGTGCTTGTGAATATTCTCATAAACTATAAGCGAGCTTTCCAAATCACGTGATTTTGGTGTGTAAAGACACATGTGCATTGAACATTTCTTCTGCAAGGAACACAGAAATTGTCTCACCATCTGTTAGCTGATGGACATGGTTTACAAATTACCTCATCCCTGTATCTTTCTTGTGGTCTGGATCTAAAGCAGCATTCTCTTCAAGGGTAGTAAATTACTGACTCTGATTATCTTTAAGGACGATAACATCAGCTCCATTAGTATGGGCATTTAGATTCCAAATGCACAGCCTAGGCTTCAGTGAGTCAGTTATTGCCTGGAAGTTTGCAAAACAGGTGTGCATAACCTGTCTTGTTATCCTTCACAATGCACAGGACACTGGACAGCAAGCAATCGTTCCTGGACAAGAACAGTATCATAGGCGGCACTTCTCTCATTTATTCTATTAACCACCTGAAAACTGCTGACGGCGCTTTATAGGGCCAAGTGCTTTCTAAGGAGATCCTCCTTCATATAGCAGCTAGAATTACAGTTACTCCAAATTCAGGCATGTATAACCTCCATACAAAAAAAAAAAAAAATGCTCAAAGCACATAAAGTCCTGTGATCTCCTCCCCCCAACACACAAAGCAAAACCCAAACAGTAATATATACCTCTTTATTTAATCAGCATGTCTGAGTGGTTTATTAAAAAAATGGAGAAGGGAAGATAATATTTGTTTTACATAATAAATATCCATATTTTGAATCCCTATTATGTAAAAATCTCTGTTACAGGCACTTTAGCAATGTGAAATATCTTAACTTGGCAATGGTATGATGACCATATATTGATATTTAATCTTCATTTATAAATGAGTAAACACATTTAAGGTCATTTACAATCCAGGACTTTCTTATTATTTTACCATATCGATTTTGGAGGTATTTATGAAAGTTCTAATTTTTAAGAATAGCTATATTCTATCTGTTGGCATTTGTTTCATTTAGAAAATTTATAGACACTTCTTTGGAAAATAAGGAAAACAGATTTGCATGCAAAAATATTTAGAGTTTAAAATATCTTAGCATTCAGTTCATCTAATCTCTCACCTAAAAAAGAAATTTAAATAATTGATTACATATACTGGTTGAAAACTGAATGATACTTTAAAAATATTGAACAGGTCAAAATATAGACATATATGTTTAGTCGCTCAGTTGTGTCCGATTCTTTGCAACCCTATGTACTGTAGCCTGCCAGGCTCCTCCATCCATGGGATTTTCACAGCAAGAATTACTGGAGTGAGTTGGTATTTCCTTCTCCAGGGGATCTTTCAGATCCAAGGATCGAACTGGAGTCTCCAGCATTGCAGGCGGATTCTTTACCTCTGAGCCACCAGGGAAACCCAAATAGAGATGAAGGCCCCCAAATAGCGAAGAGTAGAAAAAAATGTTTTTATTATGAATTTCACTTTTTTCTCAGATTTCTTCCTTAAAATTGGAAATTATAATCTGTGAAGTTTATCTTATAATTATAAAATGTTTAAATACAGCATTAATATATTGCCACCTCGGTATTGATTCCCTATATAGTTTCTAAAACATTTGCACTAGAAACATTGAGGAAAAGGCTATATTTTTAAAGAGGATATTTTCATTTCTGTACACCAATGCTGAACTGCATTAGTTCAGTTCAGTCTCTCAGTCATGTTCAACTTTTTGTGATCTCATGGACTGCAGCACGCCAGGCTTCGCTGTCCATCACCAACTCCAGGAGCTTACTCAAACTCAAGTCCATCAAGTCGGTGATGCCATTCAACCATCTCGTCCTCTGTCACTCCCTTCTCCTCCCACCTTCAATCTTTCCCAGCATCAGGGTCTTCAACAATGAGTCAGTTCTTCGCATCAGGTGGTCAAAGTATTGGAGTTTCAGCTTCAACATCAGTCCTTCCAATTAATATTCAGGACTGACTTCCTTTAGGATTGACTGTTTTAATCTCCCTGCAGTCCAAGGGGCTCTCAAGAGTCTTCTCCAACACCACAGTTCATAAGGATCAATTTGTCAATGCTCAGCTATCTTTATAGTCCAAATCTCAAATCCATACATGACTACTGGAAAAACCACAGCTTTGACTAGATGGACCTTTGTTGGCAAAGTAATGTCTCTGGTTTTTAATATTCTGTCCAGGTTTGTCATAGTTCTTCTTCCAAGGAGCAAGCACCTTTTAATTTCATGGCTGCAGTCACCATCTGCAGTGATTTTGGAGCCCCCCAAAAATAAAGTCTCTCACTGTTTCCATTGTTTCCCCATCTATTTGCCATAAAGTGATGGGACCAGATGCCATGATCTTAGTTTTCTGAATGTTGAGTTTTCACTCTCCTCTTTCACTTTCATCAAGAGGCTCTTTAGTTCTTTTTCACTTTCTGCCATAACGGAGGTATCATCTGCATATCTGAGGCTATTGATATTTCTCCCTGCAATCTTGATTCCAGTTTGTGTTTCATCCAGCCTAGCATTTCACATGATGTACTCTGCATATAAGTTCAATAAGCAGGGTGACAATATACAGTCTTGATGTATTCCTTTTCCGATTTGGAACCAATCTGTTGTTCCATGTCCAGTTCTAACTGTTGCTTCTTGACCTGTATACAGATTTCTCAGGAGGCAGGTCAGGTGGTCTGGTATTCCCATTTCTTTAAGCATTTTCCACAGTTTGTGGTGATCCAAACAGTCATAGGCTTTGGCATAGTCAATAAAGCAGAAGTAGATATTTTTCTGGAACTCTTTTGATGATCCAGCAAATGTTGGCAATTTGATCTCTGGTTCTTCTACCTTTTATAAATCCAGCTTGAACATTTGGAAGTTAATGGTTCACATACTGTTGAAGCGTGGCTTGGAGAATGTTGAACATTACTTTGGTAGCATGTGAGATGAGTATAATTGTTAAGTGGTTTGAACATTCTTTGGCATTGCCTTTCTTTGAAATTGGAATGAAAACTGACCTTTTCGAGTCCTGTGGCCACTGCTGAGTTTTTCAAATTTGCTGGCATATTGACTGCAGCACTTTTACAGCATCAAATTTTAGGATTTGAAATAGCTCAACTGGAATTCCATCACTTCCACTAGCTTTGTTTGTGGTAATGCTTCCTAAGGCCCACTTGACTTCACATTCCAGGATGTCTGGTTATAGTTGAGTGATTACACCATTGTGATTATCTGGGTCATGAAGATCTTTTTTGCATAGTTGTTCTGCATATTGTTGCCACCCCTTCTTAATATCTTCTGCTTCTGTTAGGTCCATACCGTTTCTGTCCTTTGAACTGCATAGCACATCTCAAAAGTTACAATAGTCTGCATATTTATTGTTATAAAAAACAACTTTGAGGTCCTCAAAAAGCTCTGAAGTGTAGCTACAAGATAGTTGTGGGCTGAATTAGGTGCCCCCCAAATATATATCAGAGTCCTACCCTTCAGTACTGTGATGACCTTATTTGGAAATATAGTCTTGACAACCATCAAGTGGAAATGAGGTCATACTGGATTAGGCTGGGCCCTGATCCAGTATGATGGATGTTCTGATAAGAAGATACAGAGACTTAGGCTCCTCTGTCTAGGGAATTCTCCAGGCAAAAATACTGGAGTGGGTTGCCATTTCCTTCTCCAAGGTATCTTCCCAATCCAGGGATTTAACTCATGTGTCCTGCATTGGCAAGCAGGTTTTTTACCATCTGAGCCACCGTGGAAGCCCTCAAGAAGAAGCACAGACACACACAAAGGAGAAAGCCATGGAAAGATGGAGGCAGAGACTGGGGTTGCTCTGACACAAGGTAAAAAGTACCAGCCAGATATCCCTAAGGAGCATCAGAAATCATTCAGAGATCCCTAAGGGATCCCAGAGTTGGACCGGAGATTCCTATCACCAGAACCCAGGAGAGGCATGTATCAGATTCACCATCAAAACCTCTAGAAGAAGCCAATCCTTTCAATCCCTGCATTTCAGACTCGCAGCCTCCAGAACGGTAAGGGAATAAACTTCCTGTTTTAAGCCACCCAGGATGTGGTACTTTGATACAGTAGCCCTGGGGAAAGAATACACTGGTGATGTCAACATCCAGATTCAACAGGAGGACTTTCGGATGTTTCTAATGTCAGATGCCTCACCAGGCACTAAATCAAGAGCTTACAGAGTGATTAAACAAAAGGGAACAAAACAAAACCCATCTTTTCTTCACAGAGCTGACATTTAGCATTCACAAATGGATTAGAGAGGATAGTTATTAAATTCAGGCACGCAGCCGTCTCTTGTATCCTGACTTGGAACACAAGATAGTTCTCTACTAAGCATTATATTGATGATGGAAAAAAAAAAAAATCTTATGCAACATTTACAGGGCCCTGACTATTAAACAGAAACCATTTCAACACACACAGTGGGCTACCTCATTTAATTACTAAAATCTCCCTAAGACTTGAGTAAGTACAAACCGCTCCAAAAATCATTACAGACCAACTGAGATAGAAAGTAGACAGTAAGTAGCAGGATTTAAGTTAATGTAGACACTTTCTGGTGATAATTCTTTGCTTTCTCCTCTTGGGTCTCCTGAATTTGACTTTTACCCCTACTTAGGTTGCCACATCTAGCAAACGAAGATACAGGACAGTTAGTAATATTTGAGTTTCAGATAGTGAATATTTATTTTAGTACAAGTATACAGAAATACTGCATAATGCACATTTATACTAAAAAAAAAAAAAAGTGTGTAGTGTGCTGTTTACCTGAAATGCAAATTTTAACTAAGTCTTCTTTATCTTACCTGGCAATTCTACTCCTATAACATCTGAGCTTTGGAAAAACAATGTATTACTAGCCTGCATAGAATTCTGAAATTTCATAAAAGATTCCCAAAAGGAAATATCCGCTCTTTGTTACACACAGAACCTTATTTTTAACCTCACATCTTATTTATCTTTGTATCCTTATTTTTTTGGAAGAAATGGGGATAGAATAAATTCACTAAATGTTATCGAACAAATCGACTTGACCATTTTAACTAATTTCTCTAAATACAAAATATACTCTTCAAATAATCTTAATAGTCCTTCCCAGGTCAGTCCCTAGTGACAAAGCTTCTCATTTGCAGTTTATTAATTGAATCTAATTGCACCTTTAAATGCCATAATTCTGCTCAACTTCTTTGATCCAACTTGTGAATATTTTATAACTGGTATACTTCTAAATGTTAAGGAAAAGGTTACTAAGGACATTAGGTTCCTAAGGCTACTATACTAAGGTACCACAAACTGGATGATGGAGAGCAACAGAAATATATTGTCTTGCTGTTCTGAAAACAAAAGTGTGAAACCTACTAAATTCACGTGTGGGTAGGACCATGCTCTCACTCTGCTCCTTCCGCACCTCTTCCAGTTTCTGGGGGCTTCCAGGTGTTTCCTGACTTGTGACAATGCCACTCCAGCTTCTGCGTGCACCTTCACATCACTGTACTCCCCTATACCTCGGTTGCCATGGCATTCCCTCTTTTATTAGGATACCAGTCAAGCTGAATTAACACCCACCCCAACGATCTCACTTTAACTGGATGACATCTGTAAACAGCTTATCTCCAAACAAGGTCATGTTCACAGGTACCAAGGTTCAGGTCTTCCCCTTTCTCTGAAACACAATTCCACTGATAACACCAACCCATAATACACTTTTGGTATAATGCTCACTGTCTTCTAATAATGGCAATTTATCCAGTAAATTTTCTAAATCACCAATCCCTTGGACCAAGGAGTCCTATCCGTATCAATGTACCTCACCAGCTAGAACTAGATTAAAATTCCTTGGATCATTCATGCCTTACGGATAAGAAAAAAATATTGTTGCTGGTTGTACATCTTTGCATTTATCTCTAGATTATCTTTCTAATGAAATAGAACAATGATCATTGTTAGTAGGGCACTGATAACACTTCAGTACAACTCAGTACTAATCTCTCCTCTGCCCCCATGGGCCAGAAGATCCTCTGGAGGAGGGTATGGCAATGCACTCCAGTATTCTTTCCTGGAGAATCCCATGGACAGAGGAGCCTGGCAGGCTACAGTCTATGGGGTCACAAAAGTCAAACATGACTAAAGCAACTTAGTGTGCATGCACAATGCTTGGGAGGTAGAGATCACGGTTAAGCATTATGGGGTGCAAATGGGCCAGGGTTTATCTAAGGCAGGGTCCAGATGTCCCTCTCTCAGCCACCGTTCATGTTGTATGCCTTACAAAATAGTGCATACTCTACAGGTTGACATGTTTAAGCAGATAATCTCTCTCTTTGTACAAACAGGGTTGGCCAAAAGGTTTGCTTGGGTTTTTTCATAACATCTCATGGAAAAGTCCAAAGAAACCTTTTGGCCAGCCCAGTAATATCTTAGTAATAATGTTTTGTTTGCTTTCTGTATTTAATGCCTTACACCTTTTACAGATTCAGTAATACACTATTAACATACACCATAAACAGCAAACTTACAGAACTAAACCAAAGAAAGGAACACGATCTACTAAAAAAGCATGAATGCATAACACACGCTGTGTGGGAAGGGAAGTGAGATACTCCAAAATAGGTGTCTCTTTTATTTTTGAGTTCCCTTGAACATTAGTAATCACCATGAAGATGATTCAATATTTGCAGTTCCCCTAGAAGAATAATTCTTTAGCAAAAAAAAAAAAAAGTGGTGTTTTTAACCTTCTATCCAGAACTCAATTTGTATTTGTCGGCATCTAAAATTGATTTGGGTCAGCCCCAGCATGAACGGAGTTTGTAGGCACTTTCCTGCATGAGCTGTTTTTTGTGTCCCTGAAGCATAATAGATAATTGCCTTCTCTAGGGAGGCTACCAGACTCTTTTGTATTATGGAAAGTCAAAACATTAGCAAGCTCAGGTATTCTAAAGTGAGCGAGGAGAGAGGTGCTCCTCTATAGGATGATAAATGGGGTTGGAAAAACTATGCTGACAGCATTTTGAAGTAGACAATGCGGATAAGAACCACAGACATCAGAAATGTACAACAAACCAGAGGCCTTGGTTCTCTCTTGCTAAAATAACTGAAAAAAAAGTTTTATAGAAGGATAATAAAGCAAGAGACTGCAGAAGCACTTTCTTTTATAAACAATTGTGAAACCAGAAAATCACCTTTTTTTTTTTTTTTAAGTAATGGATTCAATACATTCAGTTCAATAGATGTTTCTTGCCATATGCCAACATTTGGATCACCATGCATCTTTATGTAATGGAAGCCAGAGGTGCTGGCAGCTGTTCCCTGGGGTTTATGCTATAAAAATTGTTTTGGGACATCTACCAGTTTATTATAGATATTTTTTGTTCTTGTTTTTTGTTTTTTTTCAACAATGGTTTCTTTTTGGAGAATAACAAAACCAAAAAGTTACCTACTTTAGACACAAAATATTAAAGAAGGGTAAACAGAGAGAGAGAGAGATTTCAAATGTCTTTGAGAATTGAATTCAAGGACAAACAAGCTGTGCCTTTTCAATTAGAAATATGTAATATGTAAAGATAGCAAAAACATGAAGCAAACCATCGAGAGATAATGAAAAATATGAATAAAGTCTCAGGTGTTCTCAAAGACAGAGGTAACTGCTAAAGTGGTTTTGTTTTGCTGTTTTAAAATCTGTAAATCTGCCTGGGAACTGAAATGTGGATTTCTAGCAAAATTCCAACTCATTCACATTGAAGTCTGAAAAAAAAAAACAGGCAATAAAAAGAAGAATTGCATCACATTGGATGCCACATTTATCTTCAACTCTTTTCTATTTCTCTCAGTTTATTCCATTTAGAGTTGTTTCAGGGCATACAGATTAGAACTTGCTAAAACTGCATTTTCTCAGATCGGCAGCCTTAGTGTTATTTGTGACAAGTCCAGCTTGGCTTTTCTCTTTTATGTTAAAAGCCAATGGTGGTACTGGACATATTCACAGTCTCAGCAAATGTGACTATTGGACTAAAGAATTAAAAAAAAAATATGTTGAAGCCTAGAATGGAACAGAACTGAAAGGGCCAAAGAAATGGCTTGACCGTCCACATTCTATGCAGGCAAGCTTCACTTCTTATGAAGACTGCCAAGAGGCAGAACCTTTGGCTTTGGGGAGTAGTGGGAAAAAATACTATTAATGCTTTAACATGTATAGGGGAAAAACAAGATTTAATGAAAAATGGAGGGATATATTTTTGCATAAACTCAGGGAGATAGTGGAGGACAGAGGAGCCTGGCAGGCTACAGTCCAGGGGGTCACAAAGAGTTGAACACAAGTTAGGGACTGAATAACAACAAATATTTTTGTGACAGACATTTTCCTTTGCTAATCATGTGAATCATCTTAAGACTATGAAAATTCTAGAAGAAAAGCAGATGCCACTTTCAATGAATGAATGGAAAATCACTATAAAATAAAAATAGACCACGTAATAAATGTGAAGACAGAAGTCATAAGTTTAATTTTGGGCAGATTTGGAACACAGAGAGAAACCTTCTCAAATAAATAATGGTCAAAGAAACCAAATAATGAGACAAATGTGAGCGTTCTGGGAGAAGAGGCTATTACTTTCTCTATATTTATGATTTCTTGTTGGGAGAGAGGGGAAGCTCCTGTTAGCAAGTAATTAACTATCAAAAAATAAAATGAAAACCAAGAAAAAGAAAATGGAGACAGGTATGTTCTCAGCCCAACTGCAATGATTATTTAGTTGAATGATAACAGATAGTGTCAGCTGGACTCAGAGTTATTTATTGCTCCTAAATTGTAAAAGTAAAACTTGCTGTTTTCAATCATTTCATTGCTCTTTAGGTGAGCATAAAATCCAGCATCCTTCATTATAATTACATGGAAAATTGTTTAAGGAATAAATGCTGTTTTTGGTGGCTGAATGCCATTTTTCCTTACTTATCAGACTTACAGAAACCCTGGCACTCACAGGCACAGCTACCCACCGAGAGACACAAGTCTTCCAGTCAATGAGGCTACTGACTACCAGCCATGGAATCTTTTATTCCAGTCCTCACTTTTAAGAACCTATTTTTTGGCGGTCTGGTTGGGGTGGGGGCGCGGGGTGGGGGAGTAGCCTAAGGTTGCTGAGAACAAAAAGGAAATTCAGTGTATTTCATTGGCGAGTAGACAACTTGTGCAACTGTAGGAAAACAACGGCGATTTTTATCATGTGACAGTGTAAATATTTAGTCCAGTCAATAACATGTGCACCGACTGTTTACAGCTATGCAGATGGTAAACAAAACGTACGAGCATATGGAATATTAAAAGAACACCTGAAGTTGGAAGCGCCCACAGCAAATGAAGATTGTGCGTGTTAATATTTGGCTCTTGGGTTGCTGCCTAAAATGTGTTTTCTATTTAGTATCATTTATTTGTTAAACATGCTGAATAAGCATCAGAAATCAATTTCAAATAAGTTGCTTAATGATCTGAAGTCATTTCATTCCTATTTTGACAAGGCCTTTGGTCATTTGTATGACTTTGAACAGGCAACTAACATCGCTAAGCCTCTGTTTCAGCACCTGTACAATGTGGATTAAATGTTACCAAATCGCCAGGATCAGTGGGGTACTACAGGAAATACTAAGGAGCTGTAAAGCGTGTCTGGCACACCAAAAAATGGCTATTTTCTGTCCTTGTCATTGTCATCATTACTCCACGAATACAATCAAGGTGCCCTAAAGGAAAGTGTGTCCGATTTAAATGGAGGTTTAAGTCTAAACATTTTGTGACACAAACCAATTCACATCCCTCTGAATATTCTGATGTCTCTCTTGTTGGCAATTGATAGTCAACTATTTGTAAATAACATGTGAACCAGACAGAAGAATCTTGCCCTCTGTGGCTGCACCCAGGAAAATCCACCCAAGTGCACGTCTACTAATACAGTCAACGAAAGCATTTCACAGCCAATCAATAAAGCCTACCGGACTTGTTTTGCATCTTGCCACAGACTTCTCCTGTAATAAAAGTCTGTCTTCTCGGATGTCTTTCTGGATGTAATTGGGGGCCCCGTTTATTTTAATTTTCCTGATTACTGAAGGCATTGTATCATACAATACTATAACTGCATAATAGAGGTATGACCTTATCTGGCAGTTACCTAGAGCAGGCTGCATTGTTCCTCACTAATGAACACTTCTTCCTGCTTAAAGACTGCAAAGCATGCTCACATATTGATCGCCTTTGATCCTAATAACCACTGATATAGGCAGACAGGTATTATAATTACCGTCTCCACAGGAGAGACGGGTAGACTGGTACTCAGCGACATTAAGTGACTTGTCCAAAATCACCCAGGGAGTCCATAGAATGATAGACTCCTAAAATGTTCACCTGATTATCTGGCCAAGGTGTGTCAGACAAATGCATGCAAGAGGCAAACACAACATAAAGGCATTTATCAAGCCCCGTTGAGGTCTCAGAAGAGAAGCTGGTTGTATTGTAACAAAGCACAGCTGTCTCTCAGCGTTACCTTTTTAGAAACACACTGTGGGTAATTTAGAAGTGTTGACCAAACAAAAACCTCTCAGGGCTAAATACTGTTGGAGGGTCTAGAGTTTTTATCTCTGATTTCTTGAACCTTTTCAGTTCAAGGAGGGAAATAGTTTTAAGTACATCTCACCAACATTGGATACCCTGAGGCTGGGCTGGGGTTGGGCCTTCTTGCAGCCCAGTCAGCCCAAACTACCCTTTTCTCTGCAGACTTTGCCTTTTTGTTAGTGGGCCACACAGCTCAAAGCTGTGATCTGGGCAAAGTTTCAGGCCATAGTTTAGCTGTAAGTACCATCATTGAGGTTTTTTGTCCCTTGTGCCAAAAACCTGTGTTCTTTCCACCTGCTTCAACCTCAGTGTAAGTAGGTGAATAACAGAGAGAGCATGTTAATGACCTACTGCTACTGCTCTGCCCCTCTCCTGCTGGGGTAAGTCGTCACTCCCGGAGACCCAACTCTGCAATGAAGATGCCATCAGGAGCAGTTGACCATTTTCTGAATCCTTGGGTCAAATCTTGGAGCCAACACTGGGGACAGAGAAAGGACTATGACAGACCTCCACATACCAAGAGCTCACAGGGCGCTAAAGGAGGACTCCTGTGTTTTCTACAAGTCCTTTAGATGTGCTCTGGGATCAGTCACTCAGCTGTATCCAACTCTTTGTGACCCCATAGACTGTAGCTGGCCAGACTCCTCTATCTCTGGGATTTTCCAGGCAAGAATACTGGAGTGGGTTGCCATTCCTACAGCAGGAGATCTTCCCGACCCAGGGATAGAATCTGCATCTTCTGCACTGCAGGCAGATTCTTTACCACTGAGCCACTGGGAAAGACCCAAGTCCTTTAGATAGGCAATTAATATTCTTTAGGCCAAAATATGGAAATACAAAAGGGCCTATATCTTGGTTTCTACCAATAGTCTTTTCCTACATAATAATTGCTATGATCCTGGAGAACCCTGCATTTGTGATTCATCAAAAGCAACATGTTTCTGCCTATCAATCTGAGCAGGGTGATATTCTTTTTTCTCCCAGTGGTAAACGAAAATGACTTCAATATAAGGTCTATGGAGACTTGTTTGCTGCTGAAACTGTACATGAATCAAAACTAGAGCCACTGCAGTGTGAGAGGTCCAGCTACATTAGCTCCTGAAAAGATGAGAGAGGTGACAGACAAATAATCCTGGATAATAGATGAGGTCTTGAGTGACAGGCCCTTCTTGCTGTACGTATACATCAAAGCCCCAGGGACTTGCTCTATGTCACAGTATCTGGAACTTTATGGAGTTTCAGAGCATTAAAAACTTGTACTTGCTTTATCCCATTTTCTTCTCACAGGTACCATTTTCACAGGTGGGAGAGCATCATTACTTCCTATTTACAGATGAAAAAAAAATTGGCAAGCAAAGAGATTAAGTGACTGGCTTCTGATGGTACATTTAACAGGGCTAAAACCTAGAGTCCAGAACGTCAAACTTGTCAAGACCGTCTATCTAGCACAGTGCTTCCCTCTGTGTCACGCATTCTGAAGGAATAGTGAGGAAATTCACTAATGTGGCATCAGGCATTTGCATAAGCATGCCTTGGTTTTTCTCAGTTACCACCAAGGAAGTCCAGTAGGCAGAGTCTTGAGAGAAGAAGTCATCTGTCCAGTGTCACTCAGCAAGTGGCCAAGAGAGCCAGGATTCAGCTTAAATCTACTGTGTTTAGAACCTTAGTTCTATCTGAAGTGTCCCGAGCTCTATGCTGGGATGGATACAAACAACGACCAGGAAATCCTGGCTGGAGTCACAGTGGAAAAGAATTTGTTATAATTCAAAGGCAGTATAAAATTGGCTCTGCCAGCAATTTCGGCAGGAAGAAGCCAAGTAAGTGACCACACTGGGAACAGTGGATGGCAAGGGAAGTGCTGAGGTAAGAACTGGGATTTGGGAACAAACTCTCAACTTTCCCTAGAGCCAGCACGGCTTATGGACAGTGTCAGGCTGATCATTTCGTGCGGAATGATGAACACGAGGACAAGCTGAATCATTTCCCATTAAGAAGCAAGCTACAAAGCCAATGGCCTGTCAGAGAGGCAAAAGAATCGATCGGGCATTTACTGCAAATGATGGAACACTAATTAATAACTGAAGCTGTCAGGAAGTAGAGACTGTTTGCTTTCCTTATAGATTTCTTCCCTTCACTTTCATTCGCTTTAACGTTCAAAGCTTTGTTTGATGTGAATTTAATACTTCCTTTTCTCATCCTGTTAATTCTTAGAGTATTTTATACCATACCCTTTTATAAATGTCTGTCTTTATATGTTTTTTCTTTTTTTTTCTCTCTTGCTTCACTGATATTATATTTAGGGTCTGGAAAGTCTGAGATTTCTTACAAGTTTTAGTTTTGAAAACCAAATGAAGTACTTCAGAGAGGCAAGTGGACTTCAAGGTAAAGGTTAGGAAGGGCATTTCATCTCTGGCAATAACTTTGAAGGGTGGAACACAGGTCAGCACGAAGCGATCAACATCAAGGGGATGTGTATGTATTAAAAGAAAACAGTGAACCAATAGGAAAAAATACAGGTGATACAAACACCCCAAGAAGATTATCTAAAACACATTATTATGAAGTCAGAGTGGAGACTTTCGAATTCAGGGACAGAAAGGGGTAAAACGTGAAAGGTACATTGCAAAAATCAAATAAGGTGTAATTTGAGGGGGAAAAATGTTGTTTATAATCAATTTTGACCAAGATGTGTTGTGGATGTTAGGCTACCTTTTTTATCTTAAACTGAAAAAAATGATCAGAATTCTTGTGTTCCAGAAAATAAACTGGCACACAAGAGGGCAGAATAACCAAGTATTTGTCATTGTTCAGTCAGTAAGTTGTGTGTGTGTCTTTGCGACCCCAAGGGCTGCAGTATGCCAGGCTTCCCTATCCTTCACTGTCTCCCGGAGTTTGTTCAAATGTATGGCCACTGAGTCGGTGATGCTATTCAACCATCTCATCCTCTATCACCTCTTTCTCCTCCTGCCTTCAATACTTTCCAGGATCAGAGTCTTAGGCTTCCCTGGTGGCTCAGACGGTAAAGAATCTGCCTGCAATGTAGGAGACCAGGGTTCAATTGGGAAGGTCTCCTGGAGAAGGGAATGGCCCCATTCTAGTATCCTTGTCTGGAGAATTCTATGGACAGAGGAGTCTGGCGAGCTACACTACATGGGGTCTCAAAGAGTCAGACATAACTGAGTGACTAACACAAAAATCAAGTATTAACACTCTTTTAAAGGTAATACTTTTATAAAAATTATTCTTTTTCTCCAACTATTTTCACAGCTATGGTGGATGGATCTTAATCAGATACTCAATTCAAATACTCCAAATGATTATCTTTCATCTTTCTCTTCAGTACTATGGTAACATGCATTTTTATATGTTTTTCATTTTCTGCATATATACAGATTTGTAAAAACATACACAGAGCCTTTTCAATCTGGATAGATAATAGATACTTTTACATATATACATATATTATTCATATATAATAATTATGTGTATATTACCTATAGGCCAAATAGATGTAACATCTTTGAAAGACGACCAGTGACTATACCTTGCCCAACTCTGTATCCTTCCTAGACCTGAGGCATGATATGAGAGAGGAGAAGGTCACCAGGCTAAGTGAGGGATTAGAGAGCAATCAGCCCCAGGGAACCAGGTACACACCTGAATCTTCACTCTGTCTGCAGTGCTTCGTAACTGGCCAATGGGAGAGCTTTTCCTTGACTAATGATTCCCAAGGCCACGACTAGATGTATTGATCTGTCTGAAGAAAGGAGTCCTAACCCTTTATCCTGAACTATCATATAATCTTGTGACATAGTTTTGAGAGGTTTTCAATGGTCACTGATTCCAAGTTAGTGACCATCTGGATGAAGTTAAGTAGCATCTGCATGGACCACTGTGTATACAGACAGAAAACAATTAAAGAGTAAATTACATGTAAAAGACCAGATAAGATAAGAAAGTAGGAAAGAGAAATAAACCTGCCTTAGTGAAGGTTTGCCAGGAGAAATATCAATAATCTTAGATACGCAGATGACACCACTCTTATGGCAGAAAGCAAAGAGGAATTAAAGAGCCTCTTGATGAAGATGAAAGAGGAGAGTGAAAAAGCTGGCTTAAAACTCAACATTCAGAAAACTAAGACATGGCATCTGGTCCCATCACTTCATGGCAAATCAATGGGAAAACAACAGAAACAGTGAGCGACTTTATTTTCTTGGGCTCCAGAATCTCTGTGGATGGTGACTGCAGCCATGAAATTAGAAGACACTTGCTGTTAGGAAGAAAAACAATGACAAACCTGTAGAGCATATTAGAAAGCAGAGACATTGCCGACCAGGGTCTATCTAGTCAAAGCTATGGTTTTTCCAGTAGTCATATCTGGATGTGAGAGCTGGACAATAATTCAGCTGAGAGCCGAAGAATTGATGTCTTCTAACTGCGGTGTTGGAGAAGACTCTTTTGAGAGGCCCTTGGACTGCAAGGTGGAGAAGGGAACGCCTACCCACTCCACTATTTTGGCCTGGAGAATTCATGGGGTCACAGTCCATGCGGTCCCCAGAGTCTATGGGGTCACAAAGAGTTGGACACGACTAAGCGACTTTCACTTTCACTCGACTGCAAGGATATCAAGGCAGTCAGTTCTAAAGGAAATCAGTCCCGAATGTTCACTGGAAGGACTGATGCTGAAGCTGAAGCTCCAATATGTTGGCCACCTGATGCAAAGAGCCAACTCATTGGGAAAACCCTGATGCTGGGAAAGATTGAGGGCAGGAGGAGAAGGGGAAGAGAGAGGATGAAATGGTTGGATGGCATCACCAACTCGGTGAACATGAATTTGAGCAAACTCTGGGAGATGGTGAAGGACAGGGAAGCCTGGTGTGCTGCAGTCCATGGGGTTTCAAAGACTTGGACACAACTTAGTGACTGAACAACAACAGTGAAGATGGGAGGAAGGGAGGTCAGCAGGTGCTCCTAAAGTCTTTGCCATAGACTTTCCATACACTGTACACCCTTCCTCCGCTACATCAGAAAACAAAACAATGAAAACAACGCAACTGTAAAGAGCTGACAGCTGTTGATTTTACTTACTTATTAAGGCTAGTGTGTGTGCAGGGAAGATACGATTCTGATGGCTAATTTTAAACCGTACCTAAAATGCACATCAGTAGGAGGGAGATATTGAGACAACCAGGTACCTTGTTCTATACTTTCCCACATGTGCACTTGTCCCACTTGTGGGATCAATGCAGCAACTTCCAAACACCAATTGTTAAGTTCCTTTGAGACTCAGTTCTGAAGATCCCACCACCACGATTCCTTTCTGTCTCCCAGAGCTGACTGGCCATTGTCAGCTTTTGTATTTGTGTCCCAGACTTGATCCAAATCCATAGTTCTTCCCCTCCTCTCCCTTGTTTCCATGCACCTCTTGTGTGTGTGTGTGCACACACTCAATCATGTCCAACTTTTTGTGACCCTTTAGACTGTAGCCCACTAGGCTCCTCTGTCCATGGGATTCTCTAGGCAAGAATACTGGAGTGGGTTGACATTGTCTCCTCTGGGGATCTTCGTGACCCAGAGATCGAACCCACGTATCCAGCTTCTCCAGCATTGGCAATTAGATTCTTCTGAGCAACCCAAGAAGCCCTCTTATGCACCTCTCACTCCTCCAAAACCACATTCCAGTGTGAACCAGCCTTCCTGCCTTGGTCACTGGCCAATTCCTTCCTGCCTTTGCAATAGCCCTTGTTCAAACTGGCCCTTTTAGATCCTCGTGTCCGGATCCTCATCTTGTCAGGCTAAATCCTCTAATCTCTCAATGGGTTGTGCAAACAGGAGCTTCAGCTCTAAAACACTGACCTTTGGACTGCTCTAAACCTCTGAGTGCAGAGCCAGCCTGTGCTTTCCCAAACTGCCAGATGTCAGTTCCTGGACCCTGAACAGAGCTTGGGCAGCAAAAATCTGCTTTTCCACCTGACTCCCTTCCTGCTCTGAGCTCCTCTCAAGATACCCAGCACATCCAGAGTTCTTAGTTCTCTCAATCTGGCTTTCTTCAGCTTGCTGAACTCTACCATCATCTTACTTACCTACTGAATCACTTGAAGCTGAAACCACAAGTGGAGACCAGAGTATTCACAGGAATCAAACTTAGATTTGTGCAGTGCTTCTCATTATCCTTTCTGCTTATGCCTCTCTGCTATTTAGCTAAGTGCTTCTCTGGACCTTTCCATCCATAATTGTGTTTTCCACTCAGTGACAGAATAGTTATGCCCTGGCACAACTCAGAGCCTGAACTGGCCCATTTCCATGAGAGGGTCTTCCAAGCCTTCTGGCCTGGACTTCTGAATCCAGACACAAACGTCAACCACTACTGTGATTGATCTCCCTCTATTTTAGGTTTCTGACTTATTAACATCAGTGGTTGGCATGGAGCGGTAGACCTGCATTGGTTTTCATGATTAGGACCCACGGTGGTGAGGATGATGAAGTGAGAAGGCAAACACACGCTCCGATTCTGCTTCCTGCTAGTTGAGGATTTGGGGCAAATCCTATGACAAGTCCACAGTTCCCCTGTTTCTCAACAAAAAGGGAATTAAAATAAACTTGGCTTCCTCTAGAATGTTTTAATTCCATAATACAAAAAAAGAAGTATCTGATCCACATAACATAGCCTTCCCTTTGTCTTCACAGATGAAGTCACAATTTTGTTACCCAGATACATGCTATTTATGGCTGCAATTTACTTTATCTGCTCATACATAGAAAATAATCCCCTGCAAATCTCTTAAAAGATCATACTTAATTCACATAGTGACTTGGAACCTTTATACTTCTGAAATTTAATTCATCTTTCATTCATAAATCAACCAAGGTATCTGAATTTAAGAATCAACCTTTTCTTTTTCTTTTCTTAAACAAAGATGAGAGCAAAAAACTGCCATTTTAAGGTAATTTAATTTCTTAACACTTTCACTTTCAACATAATTTCTAGAAATAGCATGCTAATGCTTCAAGCTAAAAAGCTCATTTATATGTACTAACTAATGCAATTATTTCAAAATTATTTTAAAGTATTTAACGTTCAGCAAAAGAGTTTATCAAAAGGGAACAAAAACGATACTAAAAAAGTGTCAAGTTGTACCTTATTTTCTGTTGACATGTATATATGCTAAACAATTTGTTCAACATGTAATTATTGAAGACCTGTTCCAGGTGAGGTGCTGAGCACTGAAACGAAGGGGGCTGTAGCAGCAAGTAGCTGAGTTCTTCATAGCTCAGGGGGGAAACAGAGGTGTCTAAGTTATATAATATTAGGTAGAAAGTAATACACTCAGGTAAAGACACAGGCTCTTCCTTGTTTAATGTTTATCTCTTTGGCATTTTTATAGAGTTTTGTTTTCCCTAGTTCTTTTACCAAACTGTCACTTCTCAGGCCTCAGGTGTGAATACAGTAGCTTTATTTTTGGCTTATAAGCCCATCATTCATGTAACAGATACAAACAGGTGCCATAAATCATAGCCGCTGATGCATACAGAATCAAAACTGTCGCTTTGTGTTACCTGCTCCCTGTGTGAAATGGCAAGAAAAGCACTGTGCCTACCCTTCAGGCTTCTCTATCAATTATCAAGATCAAGGCGGACTTTATGGCTGGGCCTGCAGAATTAACCCCTGAAAGACTGAGTGAACACTCTTATTTTGGTTATCAAACAAAGGTATGGCACATAAATTTTTCTTTTACATAGGATTTTCCATCAACTGAACGGAGAATCGAACAAGAGGCCTAAAAAGAAGAGGAACCAGATAAAGTGAAACCTGACCATGTCAAAGATTATTTTGAGCTAAAAATTCAAGAAGCAGAGGCCTTGCTGACACGTGGAGATGATCTCTGGGAGTCACAATGGTTAACCAGGCTGTCACAGTTCAGGACAGCCAGCCCCACACCTGGAACATTAGGAGTCAAGAGGGGATGAGGTGGGCATATGAGGTGGCCAAGAATCGAAGCAGAAGTTTGTATTTATATCCTGTTAACTTATAAGCCTTCTCCTAAAGAATCCAGGTACACACACGAGGTCTTGATCCTGGCTTCTGGAAATGCCCTCTAATATGTCACCACTACCCAAATAGATTATTAGAATAATCCCTGAAATTTCTGAATTCACGTAGAGTCAGGCTTGCTAGCTTTTGCAAGGGAGACTTTCATTGCAAGGATGTATTTTGCTAGGCCAGCCCAAAGCTCCATCACTGAACTTTGCAGTTTGTACCTCAAGGCAATAAAATTTAATGCATTTTAATCTCAAGCATCCTAAATTTGTGCATTTAGTGGCCTCTCAATTTATTTAGAGTAAACTCTTGATTTATTAGCATGACATGCTTGAATCTGTAAGATTATGGCCCTGATTATCCTTCCAACCTCAATGTGTACCATTGTTCCCCTTACTTATTCTGATTCAGCTACTTGAATTTTTATGATTCCTCTAATGCACCAAACTCTTTCCCTCAGCCTTCTTTCCTCCAGAAATTGATTTTCCTACAAGAAATCATCTAGTGGCATCTCATGTCTCAGAAGCTTTAGGGATCTGAGCACCTATGTAGAAGGAAACATCCTTTCAAAGAAAAGTTGCCAGCAAAGAAGCTTTTGGTGACATTTCTGCCCCAGTCTTAGAGCCATAACTATGCTTGGGTTTTGCTCACCTTATAGAGTCAACAGATGGTACCTAGATAGATTTCAAGGCTGTTTCTATCCTAATATCCTAATAGAAAACCTGACTGAATTTCTACCTTGTCAGTTCCTCAAAGCTCCTTGACTGTCCCTGTTTGTTTTCAAGTTCACCTGACATACGTAAGATTCCAGAAATATCTGACATCACCCAACCACGCACTGGCTTCCCAGATGGTGCTAGTGGTAAAGAACCCTCCTGGGAATGCAGGAGATATAAGAGACGCGGTTCAATCCCCAGTTTGGGAACATCCCCTGGATAAGGGAAGGGAATCCACTCCAGTATTCCTGCTTGGAGAATTCCATGGACAGAGCAACCTGGCGGGCTACAGTCCACGGGGTCTCACAGAGTCAGATATGACGGAGTTCATGCATGCGCCTGAGCGCATGCGCACACACACACACACACACACACACACAACTGTACATTAGGTTCATGTTCTCTAGCTTATTTGGCAAATATAAGACCCAGTTTATATTTAAGTATTTAATATTTATAAGAGTCTGATAATATGAACTTAGGATCTTTCTATTAATTATATTCTGACCTTGAACAACTCACTTCTATCTTTACATCAGCTTGTCTGTCAAATAATTTCTAAGATTCTCTCTAAATTCACCATTCTATACAATAAAATTGTATCTGTATTTATCAAATTTCCATCCCAAATCATGTTATTTAAAGCATCCTTTATCTCCCTCCCCCTGTATAGCACTCCTAGAATGTAATTTCTGGGACAGGGCAGTGAAGCTAAGCTTACAATGTATGTGGCACTCTGGAGACTGTTGGCATAATTAAGCAATTTTTTACAGTGAGTGGAAATGACATACTTTAAAATTGACCATGTGTGTCAGTGCAAAAATATTCTGTCTAAATGCTACAGGGTACAAAATGTATTTACTATTTGACATTGTTTCCTTCCTTTTAGAGGGCCATCTTCTTGTTATCAATTTATTCAAAGGCAATTTTGAAATATGATTCACCTAGCAATCAGAATGAATGGATATATGACCTATACAAGTGTCTCACTTGAAGATGAAAGGAGAGAAAGCATTGATGGAACAAGTTTATTACAGAAGAAAATAAAAATGAGAGACTTGGAGGAAAGAAGGGAGAGAGACATTGAAAGATAAAAGGAACAAGAACAGAAATAAAGTATATGCAAGACAACACTAATACACATGAGCTTGCAGCCTATGTGAGGCCACAGATATTTCTTTTATTAGATGATAGATTTACTAGCTCTAAATATCATCTACTTGGTTTGACTTCTGCAGTTACGCCATGAGGCTATTATGCTTGACCAGCTCTCCTGGAATTCCTTCCACAAAATGGCCATTCTCTCTGTTTCACTTTGTTCAGGCCATGTGGCTTATTTTAGTTTAGGATATCAATTTGTCAGCAGAAGTGGAAATAATAGTGCTATTGAAGTTCCTGTTAATTGACTAAATGTTAGTGCACCACAGGTCCAGGAGAGCTTACAAGCAGAGAACCTATCTCACATGTGCTGACTCTGCTTTCTCCCCTATAACAACAAGGAGTCCAGAATTTATTGGAAGGATACCTTGTTTTGTAAGGAAAAAAATCTTTATGTTTAAAGATTCCCTTGAGGATTTGTTTCACAAAAAAACCCAGACACTATCAGTATGCATGGATGATCAACAGCAAAGTTTGCCTGGTGTATGTTAGCAATGTGGTCAGTGCTTGTATTATCTGAGTGCGTGTTTTCAAAATACTTCTTTGGCTGTGCTGGGTCCTGTTGCAGCATGCAAACTTTTGGTTGCAGCATGTGGGATCTAGATCCCTAACCAGGGGTCAAACTCAGACCCTCTGAATTGGGAGCACAGAGTCTTAGTCACTGGTCCACCAGGAAGGTCGCAATGCATGTATTATTTGGATGGATATAAATTTGTTTTAATTTTGAAGTTTTCAGTATTTTTACATATGTTTGGTATGTTCAAGGTTCTTAAAAGCAAGCATCTGAAAATTAAAATGGAAGACATGCAAAATTATTAAAACACAAATTCTGACACTATTAATAATCGTTCAGAAATGGGAGACTCTGGTTAATGGGTTACTAAATAAACTAAAATAAACTAAGATGAGTTACAGATAATTAAATTTCAGATAACTAAAATTCAGAAATACATGGTTATGTAGTCCAACCGAGAAGACTCTTGAGAGCCCCTTGGACTGCAAGCACATCCAACCAGTCCATCCTAAAGGAAATCAGTCCTGAATGTTCACTGGAAGGACTAATGCTGAAGCTGAAGCTCCAATACTTTGGCCACCTGATGCGAAGAGCTGACTCGTTGGAAAGGACCCTGATGCTGGGAAAGATTCAAGGTGGGAGGAGAAGGGGACAACAGAGGATGAGATGGTTGGATGGCATCACCGACTCGATGGACATGAGTTTGAGCAAGCTCTGGGAGTTGATGATGGACAGGAAGGCCTGGTGTGCTGCAGTCCATGGGGTCTCAAAGAGTTGTACACGACTGAGTGACTGAACTGAACTGTTGTCCAAGGAAGTGCCTTAGGCACATGAATGGTTTAATGTAAATTTAAGATAATTAAAAATGAAATGAAATTTAAAAATCAGACCCTTGTCACACTTGTCATCTCTAGGGTTTGTGGCTACTAGCAACTGTATGGGATAAAGTAGATATAGCATGTTTCCATAACTGTAGAGATTCTATTGAACAGCTCTTAGAGTATGGAAAATCTTTCTCAAAAGAACTCTTTCTAAATAAGTTTGCAATGTTCTGCCCTTTTAATAGGATAAAATTAACACATATTTCCTGATTTCTGTTCATGTATTTTGATACAATGCTTCAGCAGTAGTGAAGTGCACAGATGTAGTAATAAATGGATATCAATTTGAATGGTTTCTCTAGAACTTACCTTCAAGAAAAATTATTTAATATCAATTAGACTTTGTGCTGTTTTTTCACAATGAAAAAGATTTGCTTTTAAATGCTTTCAAAGAAAGTAAAACATAGCTGCTGCTGCTAAGTCGCTTCAGTCATGTCCGACTCTGTGCGACCCCATAAACGGCAGCCCACCAGGCTCCCCCGTCCCTGGGATTCTCCAGGCAAGAGCACTGGAGTGGGTTGCCATTTCCTTCTCCAATGCACGAAAGTGAAAAGTGAAAGTGAAGTCGCTCAGTCGTGTCCGACTCTTCGAGACCCCATGGACTGCAGCCTACCAGGCTCCTCTGTCCGTGGGATTTTCCAGGCAAGAGTACTGGAGTGGGGTGCCATTGCCTTCTCCAAAACATAGCTACTTGTCTTCAAAATAAACATGTAATCAAAAGCAAATCTTTTTCAAAATGATTAATTCACTCTTCAACAAAGCTCATCCTACTCCCTGACTCTTGTTACAATTTCGTTTTGATAAGAACTTCAACCCAAATAGTGTTTTTTTCCACCACTTTCCAGGTGGATCACATACATATTTTATATTTTTTTCCACTCAAGATTATTGAGCTTCTTGTTACTTGGATATTGGAAGACATCTCCTTTGTGCTTGCAAGACTTGGCAGAAAGAATATTTTGGGGATGGCTTACTTTAAAACCTATACAGTTATTAACTTAAAAATAAATCTGTCAATATGATACCAGAGTATATATCATTCTATCAGTTCTGCTTTGGAAATATTATATACTATATTGAATAATATATTGAATAGTATATATGTGTTGTTCAATAATAATAATAATGAATACAATATGTTGTATTATTTAATACAATATATTGAATAATATATACAATTTTTAAAATCATATTTAATGATATTAGTTGCATCCAAATGACTGAAGGATTGAAATTAAAGGTATGAAACTCTAAATGGCACTCTTGTCTAAGGTTAAATCACTAAAATAATTTTTAAAGATGGGGGGGAAATTTCTTGAAATCATACCCAGACATCATAGTTTGCTTCTTCTACAATTTAAAGGATGATATTCCAAATATTTGTCAACCAGTAGGACTTTCCAGGTGATGCTAGTGGTAAAGAACCTGCTTGTCAATGCAGGACACTTATCTTTTTTAAAAATTTATATTAATTCATTCATTTTAATTGGATGCTGATTTCTTTACAATATTGTAGTTGTTTTTGCCATACATTGACATGAATCAGCCATGGGTCTACATGTGTTCCCCATCCTGAACCCCTTCCCACCTCCCTCCCCATCCCATCCCTCAGGGTCATCCCAGTGCACCAGCCCTGAGCACCCTGTCTCATGCATAGAACCTGGACTGGTGATCTGTTTCACATATGATGATATACATGTTTCAAAGCTATTCTCTCAAATCATCCTACCCTCGCCTTCTCCCACAGAGTCCAAAAGTCTGTTCTTTACATTTATGTCTCTTTTGCTGTCTCGCATACAGGGTCATTGTTACCATCTTTCTAAATTCCACATACATGCACTAATATACTATATTGGTGTTTTTCTTTCTGACTTACTTCATTCTGTATAATAGGCTCCAGTTTCATCCACCTCATTAGAACCGAATCAAATGCATTCTTTTTAATAGTTGAGTAATATTCCATTGTGTATATGTACCATAGCTTTCTTATCCATTCATCTGCCAATGGACATCTAGGTTGCTTCCACGTCCTGGCTATTGTAAACAGTGCTGTGATGAACATTGGGGTACACATGTGTCTTTTAATTCTGGTTTCCTCGGTGTGTATGCCCAGCAGTGGGATAGCTGGGTCGTAAGGCAGTTCTATTTCCAGTTTTTAAAGAAATCTCCACACTGTTCTCCATTGTGGCTGTACTAGTTTGCATTCCCACCAATAGTGTAAGAGGGTTCCCTTTTCTCCACACCCTTTCCAGCATTTATTGCTTGTAGACTTGTTGATGGCAGCCATTCTGAGCAGCATGAGATGGTACCTCATTGGGGTTTTGATACGCATTTCTATGATAATGAGTGATGTTGAGCATCTTTTCAAGTGTTTGTTAGTCATCTGTATGTTTTCTTTGGAGAAATATCTGTTTAGTCCTTTGGCCCATTTTTTGATTGTGTTGTTTATTTTTCTGGTATGGAGCTGCATGAACCGCTTGTATATTTTTGGGCATATTAAAAAGGACACATTTGATGAGTCAGTTCTAATGAGGTGGATGAAACTGGAACCTATTATACAGAGTGATGTCAGAAAGAAAAACACCAATACAGTATACTAACACACACATATATATGGAATTTAGAAAGATGGTAACAATAACTCTATATACAAGACAGCAAGAGACACATATATAAAGAACAGACTTTTGGACTCTGTGGGAGAAGGCGAGAGTGGGATGAATTGTGAGAATAGCATTGAAACATGCATATTACCATATGTGAAACAGATGACCAGTCCAAGTTTGATGTATGAAACAGGGCACTCAAAGCCAGTGTACTGGGAAAACCCTGAGGGATGAGATGGGCAGGGAGCTGGGAGGGGGTTACGAGATCAGGGGACACATGTACACCCATAGCTGATACATGTCAATGTATAGCAAAAACCACCATGATATTGTAATTAGCCTTCAATTAAAATAAATACATTTAAAAAAAAAGGATGCAGGTTTGATCCCTGAGTTGGGAAGATCCCTTGGAGGAGGGCATGGCAACACACTCCAGTGTTCTTGCCTGGAAAAGAACGTGGAGAGAGGAGCCTGATCCCATAGGGTCGCAGTCCAGAGGATCGCAAAGAGCTGGACAGGACTGAAGTGCCTTAGCACAGCACACACAGCATGGACACTGGCCCGCAGGACGCACGTGTGAGTAGGGTAGAGGCAGAACGGGGCAGCGAGTGAGCCCTGCAGTTCAAAAAGACAAGGATGAGGGACTTCCCTGGTGGTCCAGGATATAAGACTCTGTGCTCCCAATTCAGGGGGTCTGGGTTCGATCCCTGGTCAGGGAACTAGATCCCATATACCACAACTAAGAGTTCATATGCTGCAGCTGAAGGATCCCACATGCCTCAGCTAAAACCCAGTGTAGCCAAATAAATAAATAAGTATATTGTTTAAAGTCCAGGTAATCTGAAGAGACTTCCAGAAATGGTTAAACAGCAAGGAGCATCTTAAGGATGGAGGTTACTGGTTTAACTAAACATTGAGAAAAATATTTTAGTAATGGTAGACATTTCCTAAAGGATATTAGCTGACTATCAGCCCTGCTCAACCGTCCAGCTAAAGAATAACTTTGCCGCCATCAGATAAGCCTCTGGTCTTATTTATTCTTCCCCCTAAAGAACAAAATGTTGATAAAATCACTTAGAAAAGAAAAGAAACAAAAAAGTCCTTGTTTAATCTACTTTTTGCCCCCAGAGCCTTGACTCCATATTATTCAGGTAAATGATACTAAGTTGAACCTAAGCAATATTCTGTGCACATTCTTTTCAGATTTTTCACTGCCCTTGTATTTCTTTGATAAGGCCAGAATAATTTTAGGGATGTTTCTCACTTTTCCTTAAAGGATGCTGGGATCCTTATCAGTGGTGGGCTTGCAAGCATATGTTCGGTCTGCAGTGTTTGATGGATTGTGCCACAGTTCTGAATTGTGCTATAGGAATACCAACCCTGGACTGCAGACTTCGCTGTGCATTTGGTGTGCATTTATGGTGGTCTACCTGCATGCAGAGGTGACTAAAGAGACTTGAGATAAACAAAGATTGATATGATATAGTTTCTTTTCTATAGGAACACATAGCTATTGCAATCAAAGATGCATTGCAAAGATGTAAATACAACTTTGACTTCTTATTCTTTAAAACCTTCCATTGAATGCCCTGCACAATATATTTTCAGTGCCAAGAAATGAATTTTTCACTGTAAGATGTAATTTTAATAAACCTATTTGTACTGTGCCTTTATGTATCATTGGGCTTCTTAAAAGCCAGGCTCTCAGAAAACTAAAGTGTCATCTAGTTGTTGCCAATTTACTTTGCTTTTTCTTTCTAAAAAAGAAATTAGTTTGTTCACATGTGTAAAGGGCTTGAGAATCATTAATCTAGTTCTCATAAGAAAAAAATTGAACAAACAAAAAATCAGTAATTACTCTTAGCTTAATCAGAGAGTTGATGTCACCAGGCAAACCAAAGAGACAGGTAAATGCATAGAATCACAACACACAAGGCATAGAAATCACTATCGGAGCCAGCCAGGAGGAAAACCTAAAGACTAATTGACTAGTTATTGGAGACTGAGTGTGGACTAGCTTGAGAGATGAAAATCCCTGGGGGCTCAGCTTTGGGAGGAGGAATTCACACTTTCATGCGATTGACCCCAGGGAGGACCCCAGGGAGGACCCCAGGTTCTTAGATTAAAGACAGGATGAAAATCCTGTGTTTCCACCCAGGGAAAAGGAAAAGTAAACCTGAAAAGCAACTAGAACATCATGTGTTCCTTTAGAAAAGGCCTATCCTAGACTTACTTGGATCTACACTCTGGGGTTTTCCTAGAGCCTAACCAGTCTTGGGGAAGAGAAATGCCCAAGTCCAGCCTCCTATAATTTTCCCTATGGTGGAAGAGAAATTAACATTTTCAACTACCTCTAATCTTCCTGTATCACACAGAGGAGAGAAAAGTACATGCGAAGGTCACAGACCAGGAGCCCATATTCACTATAAGACTGAGACCTAATCACAAAACTACTGGGGACTACATGCCGGAGGGAATGCTTGCCCTCCCCCAGACCAAATCACACATCAAGAGTACTCCTCTATAATCACAAGACTACAACTGCAATATCTATACATCTCAGATTAAACAATATGCTACTAAATAACCAATGGGTCAAAACAAAATTCAAAAGACTAATTAATCTTGAGACAAATGAAAATATAACATACCAAAGCTTATGGCAAACAGAAAACACGGTCCAAAGAAGGACATTCATGGCAGTAAATGACTACATTAAGTAAAAAGAAAGAAATGAAGTAAGCATCATAACTTTACATTTCAGGGAACTCAGAAAGAAAAGCAATCTATTCCCAAAGTAGCAGGAGGAAGCAGGAAATAACAAAGACCGGAGTGAAATAAATGATGTAAAGCATAAGAAGACACTAGAAAAGATCAATGAAATTGAGAGCTGGTTATTTGAAAACATAAACAACATAGAGAAAACTGTAGCTGCACTTACCAAAAAACAAGGACTAATAAAATTATAAACGAAACAGGAGACATTACAACTGATACCACACAAATACAATGGAACCTAAGATACTGGTATGAACAATCATACAACAGCAACCCATACAACCTAGAAGAAATGGAGAGATCTCTAGACGCATACAACCTGTCATGACTGGATCATGAAGAAAATGAAAATCTAAGCAACTAATTACTAATAAGGAGATTGAATTGTTAATTTAAAATCTTCCAACAAAGAAAAGTCCAGGGCCATATGGATTCTACCAAACATTTAAAAAAGAATTAAAAACAATCCTTAAAACTTCCCCGAAACTGAAGAAAAAGGAATATTTAAGACTCCTTTTATGAGAGCAATATAAACCTAATACCAAAACTAGAGCAAAATATTACAAAAAATTAAAATGACTGACCAAAACCTCTCATTAGTATAAATGCAAATATCCTCAACAAAACATTAGCAAATATAAACCATCAGTGTATGAAAAGAACTCTAAACCATGGCTAACAGGGTTTTATTCCAGGTATGCAAGTTTAATTCAATACTCAAAATTCAGTTCATGTAATCTATCAAATCAGTCAGTTACAAAAAGAAAAAATCATGCAATCACATCAACAGATAACAAAGACTGAAAAGTTAGCCCTTTTATGATAAAAATTCTTAGCAAACATGGCATAGAGGTGACCTTCCTCAACTTGATAAAGAATGCCTACAGCTAATAGCATATTAAATGGTAAAAATGATTTCGTCTTAAGATAGATGGCAAGACAAGGATGTTGACTATCTCCACACCTATTCAACATTGTAAACTGAACTGAACAAATCTAATGCAATAAGATAAACAGATTAAAGTTATACACATTGGGAAAGAAAAATGGAAACTGCCTTTGTATGTAGATCACCTAATTGTTCATGTAGAAAATTCCAAAGAATCACCAACAACAAACCCCTGGAATAAATGATTATAGGAGTTTGCAGAATTTGAGGTTAATATATGACAGTCATTTGCTTCCCTATATACCAGCAGTGAATAATTAGAATTTGAAATTAAAAACACAAAACAATTTACATTGGCATATGAAAAATAAGATACCTAGGTAGACACCTAGCAAGATATGCTGAAGATTTATATGAGAAAAATTACAAAATGTTGATGAAATAAATAAAAAATGAACTAAGTAAATACAGAAATAATCCATTCTCATGGGTAGGAAGACTCAGTCTGATTAGGATCTTCTTTCTTCCCAATTTGATCTACAAATTTTAAATATAAATATATATAATATATAATTTATAATATATATACAATTACATATATATATATAATATATAATATAATTAAATATAATCCCAAACAAAATTCCAGTAATTTACTGTGTGGATATTAATAAGCCGATTTTAAAGCTTATATGGAAAGATCTAGAATGGTCAACACAGTATCTCCGGAAAAGTTACAGGACTCACAGTATCTGATTTCAGGACATTAGAAACTTACAGTGAACAAAACAGTACAGTACTGGTGAACGGATAGAGGAACAGATCAGTGAAACTGAAGACAGAGGCCAGAAATTGACTCACAAATATAGTCAAATGTTCTTTGATAAAAGAGTAAAGACACATGGAATAAAAAAAAAAAAAAAGGATAGATTTTTCAAGAAATGGTGCTGGAATAAGTGAAGATCCACGCATACATTACCCGAACTACTTTCACAGAAAAACTCTTTTCTTTATTGCTTATAAAAAGTAACTCTCCTCTTCAGCTCTCTGGAGGGTCTGTGTTTTAATTTCATCACTTGCTTTTCCTACATCAACATTCACCTTTCAAATTTTGTGAGTATTTTCTTAAAGTATTTCATTTTCCCTTAAACTCAAAATATTAACTTCAGTTTCACAAAGCGAGGTGGCAAATATTCAAACCTCATGTATACTAATGCCTTTATTCCGGTATTCTTTAGTAACACTACTTTCTAATTTGAAATACACTTAATTGCTCAAGATTTCATTTGCCATTGATAAAAATAGCAACATTAGTAACATCATTTAATGGATCAGAAAACAACAGGTCAAAAAGCAGAGGTGACTAGTCAAAGGTCATAATGATAGCTCAGTTCATTTTAGTTGCTGAGTCCTGTCCAATTCTTTGTGATCCCACGGACTGCAGCACACCAGGCTTCTCCGTCCATCACCAACCCCCAGAGTTTGCTCAGACTCATGTCCATTGAGTCAGTGATGCCATCCAACCATCTCATCCTCTGTTGTCCCCTTGTCCTCCAGCTTTCAAACTATCCCAACATCAGGGTCTTTCCCAATTAATCAGTTCTTCGTATAAGGTGGCCAAAGTACTGGAGCTTCAGCTTCAGTCCTTCCAATGAATATTCAGGACTGATTTGTTTTAGGATGGACTGCTTTAACCTCCTTGCTGTCCAAGGTACTCTCAAGAGTCTTCTCCAACACCACAGTTCAAAAGCATCAATTCTTCAGCACTCAGCTTTCTTTATAGTCCAACTCTCACATCCATACATGACCACTGGAAAAACCATAACTATGATAGACGGACCTTGGTTGGCAAAGTAATGTCTCTGCTTTTTAATCAGCTGTCTAATAGCTTGTCTTCCAAGGAGTAAGCGTTTTTTAATTTCATTGCTGCAATCACCATCTGCCGTGATTTTGGAGCCCAAGAAAATCAAGTCTGTCACTGTTTCCATTGTTTCCCCATCTATTGGCCATGAAGTGATGGGGCCAGATGCCATGATCTTAGTTTTCTGAATGTTGAGTTTTAAGCCAACTTTTTCACTCTCCTCTTCCTCTTTCATCAAGAGGTTCTTTAGTTCCTCTTTGCCTTCTGCCATAGGGGTGATGTCATCTGTTTATCTGAGGTCATTGATATATTTGCCCTGGCAATTTTGTTTCCACTTTATGCTTAATTCAGCCCAGGATTTCACATTATATACTCTGCATGTAAGTTAAATAAGCAAGGTGATATATATATATATATATATACAGCCTTGATGTAACTCTTGATTTGGAACCAGTCCATTGTTCCATGTCCGGTTCTAAATGTTGCTTCTTGACCAGCATACAGATTTCTCAGGAGGCAGGTCAGGTGGTCTGGTATTCCCATCCCTTTAAGAATTTTCCACAGTTTGTTGTGATCCACACAGCCAATGGCTTTGGCATAGTCAATGAAGCAGAAGTAGATGTTTTTCTGGAATTCTCTTGCTTTTTCTATGATCCAACAATGTTGGCAATTTAAGTTCTGGTTCCTCTGCCTTTTCTAAATCCAGCTTGAACATCTGGAAGTTCTCAGTTCACATACTGTTGAAGCCTAGCTTGTATAATTTTGAGCATTACTTTGCTAGTGTGTAAGATGAGTGCAATTGTGTGGTAGTTATAACATTCTTTGGCATTGCCTTTCTTTGAAATTGGAATGAAAATTGACCTTTTCCAGTCCTGCAGCCACTGCTGAGTTTTCCAAATTTGCTGGTATATTGAGTGCACCATTCTTACAGCATCAACTTTTGGGATTTTAAATAGCTCAACTGGAATTCCATCACCTCCACTAGCTTTTTATTGATGCTTCCTAAGGCCCCCTTGACTTCTCATTACAGGATGCTGTCTCTAGATGTGTGATCACACCATCGTGGTTATCTGGGTCATAAAGATCTTTTTTGTATAGTTCTTTTGTGTATTCTTGCCACCTCTTCTTACTATCTTCTGCTTCTGTTAGGTCCATACTGTTTCTGTTATTTATTTTGCCCATCTTTGCATGAAATATTCATTTGGTATCTCTGATTTTCTGAGTTATCTCTAGTCTTTCCCATTCCACTGTTTTACTCTATCTCTTTGCATTGATCACTTAGGAAAGCTTTCTTGTCTCTCCTTGTTATTCTTTGCAACTTCATATTCAGATGGATAGATCTTTCCTTATCTCCTTTGCCTGCCTTTTGCTTCTCTTCTTTTCTCAGTTATTTGTATGTCCTCCTTAGACAACCATTTTGCCTTCTTGCATTTCTTCTTCTTGGGGAATTGTTTTTACCACTGCCTCATAAACAATGTTATGAACCTCTGTCCATAGTTCTTCAGGCACTCTATCACATCTAATCCCTTGAATCTATTTGTCACTTCCACTGTATGATCATAAGGGATTTAATTTAGGTCCTACCAAAATGGTCTAGTGGTTTTCCCTACTTTCTTCAATTTAAATCTGAATTTGGCAATAAGGAGTTCATTATCTGAGCCACACCCAGCTCCTGGTCTTGTTTTTGCTGACCGTATAGAGGTTCTCCATCTTTGGCTGCCAAGAATATAATCAATCTGATTTCAGTGTTGACTGTCTGGTGATGTACAAGTGTAGAGTCATCTCTTGCATTGTTGGAAGAGGGTGTTTGCTATGACCAGTGCATTCTCTTGGCAAAATTCTGTTATTTTTTGCCCTGCTTCATTTTGTACTCCAAGACCAAATTTGCCTGTTACTCCAGATATCTCTTGTCTTCCTACTTTTGCTTTCAAGTCCTCAATGATGAAAAGCATATCTATTTTTGGTGTTAGTTCTAGCATGTCTTGTAGGTCTTCATAGAACCTTTCAATTTCAGCTTCTTCAGCATTAGTGGTTGGGGCATAGACTTGGATTACTATGATAGTGAACGGTTTGCCTTGGAAAGGAACAGAGATCATTCTGTCGTTTTGAGGTTGCACCCAAGTACTGTATTTCAGGCTTTTTTGTTGCATATGAGGGCAACTCCATTTCTTCTAAGGGATTCTTGCCCTAAGTAGTAGATATTATAGTCCTCTGAATTAAACTCGCCCATTCAGGTGGATTTTTAGTTCACTGATTCCTAAAATGTCGATGTTCACTCTTGCCATCTCCTGTTTGACCTCATCCAATTTGCCTTGACTCATGGACCTAACATTCCAGGTTCCTATGCAATATTGTTCTTTACAGCATCAGACTTACATCTATCACCAATCACATCCACAACAGGGCATTGTTTTCACTTTTGCTCAGCCTCTTCATTCTTTCTGGAGCTATTTCTCCAGTCTTCTCCAGTAGCATATTGAGCACCTATTGACCTGGGGAGTTCATCTTTCAGTGTCCTATCTTTTCCCTTTTCATACTGTTCACGGGGTTCTCAAGGCAAGAATACTGAAGTGGTTTGCCATTCCCTTCTCCAGCAGACCACATTTTGTCAGAACTCTCCACCATGACCCGTCTGTCTTGGGTGGCCCTACACAGCCTGTCTCAAAGTTTTATTGAGTTAGACCAGGCTGTGATTCAAGTGATCAGTTTGGTTAGTTTTCTGTAGCTGTGGTTTCCATTCTGTATGCCCTCTGATGGATAAGGATGAGAGGATTGTGGAGGCTTCCTGATTTCAGGGACTGGTTGTGGGGGAATCCATGGACTGTAGCCCACCAGGCTCCTCCATCATGGAATTTTCTAGGCAAGAGTACTGGAGTGGGTTGCCATTTCCTTCTCCAGGGGATCTTCTCGACCCAGGGATCGAACCAGGGTCTCCCACATTGTGGGTAGATTCTTTAGCATTTGTGCCACCAGGGAATCAACTGGGGCCATGCTCAGTAAGTCTTTAATCCAATTTTCTGTTGATGGGTGGGGATGTGTTCTCTCCCTGCATGTTCCCTCATCTTCTGTGAGAAGTCCACAACTGCAACTAACTGCTGAACAGCCATCAACCAGAGAATGTTGAATCCCACCAAAAAAGATATCCCCATCCAAGAGCAAAGAAGAAGCCCCAAGACAGTATGAGGGGAAAAATTTTGTTTAGAATCAAACCCCATACCTGCCGGGGATGATGGGAAGGCTCAAACAAAACCTTGTACTCACCAGGACCCAAGGGCCCCACAAGAGACTGAGTCACAGCTGCCTTTGAGTGTTTGAGTGTCTCCTGAGGAGGCACAGATCAGCAGTGGCCTGTGACAGGGGCTCTGGTGGCGGCAGGCCTGGGAGGCATAGCACGTGAGCCCCACCACAGAGCCACCAAGCAGACAACCCACAAACTGGAGAACAATTATACCAAAGAGGTTCTCGCACTGTTACGAAAGTTCTAGAATCCACAACAGATTTCCCAACCTGAGGATCTGACAAAGGGACTGAGAAATCCCAGGGAATTTGACTTTGAAGGCCAGGGGGATATGATTACAGAGCTTTCACAGGACTGGGGAAACAGACTCTTGGAGGCCACAAACAAAACCTTATGTACACCAGGACCCAGGAGAAAGGAGAAGTGTACCCAAAAGAGACTGAGCCAGACTTGTGTGTGTCCAGGAGTCTCCAGTGGAGGGATGGGTCGACAGTGGCCTGCTGAGGGGTCAGGAGCACTGAATAGAACAGTCTTGGCGTAAGTCCTTTGAAAGAGGCTGCCATACTGATAGAATTAGGGACTAAATCAATGATTTCCAGCATCTTTCCCTCTTCTAAGGACACTAGAGCCTAGGCTAACTTAGTAATAATGTATACTTCAACTGTTTTCAATAAAAAGAACTCAAATGAAATGAAAAACTAAAAGAGGAAAAACTCAAAAATGCATTAGAGAATATGAGGAAATAATTTTAATGGATCACAGAAATCTGACTGAATAAATTAATTTTTTGCATATATATATATGTATTCTTTTTATTATTATTATTTTGGCAAACAGTGTCCAAAGCAGACAACTAACTCAAAGCACTGGGATAGAATATTTGATATAAAAATAAATCAATTTGTGAAAGGAAACAGACCTAATTCCAAGTATAAATTTCTGAAGGCATTTACTACATTTGGCAGTTATTACCATTAATTAAACACTATTAAATGCCTGAACTATTAGCAAAATGAAACCTTCTTTGACATTATGTAACTCTCCCAATGATCTCATAAAGTAGGTCTCTATTTTATAGCTAAAAAGTCTAAGGTTCAGAGGTGTTAATGATTTGCTCAAGATCACACAAGTAAACATCAAGACCAGAATTAAAACTCACTTTCCTAATTTCAAATCCAGAGCTCTTTTATGGTATATTACAGTTCAATGGAAGGAACCTTGGTGAATATGATGGATGGTGTGTTTCATAGCAGTTTTACACCACACTGATTGGTTAATTGTAGGGTAAACAAAGGATTACATTTTGATTGGTATTATGGTAGGATGAGCATCAAGGCGATTAATATTCAATTTAATAGTCATAATACCCATCACTTCTTGAGTAGCTGTCATATGACTTACACTGCATTAGGCCATTTAGAGCTTCTGTCTCATTTCTCCTTTGATCCTGGGGTTGGGAAGAAGACCCCCTGGAGTAAGAGATGGCAACCCACTCCAGTATTCCTGCCTAGAGAATCCCATGGACAGAGGAGTCTAGTTGGCTACAGACTATGGGGTCACAAAGAGTTGGACACAACTGAGCATGCACGTAGGTTGCACAGAGTCATCTCATTTCCCCACCACACTTAAAAGCATGATGATCTTCAATTTACAGACAAACCAATGCTTAGAGTAACTAGGTGACTTGTCCAAGGTCAGACAGCTCAATGTCTGAATGGAGGTCTGTTCTTTGTGGGTCCATGCTCTTCCTGATATATTAATATTTTAATTATTTCTTAACTGCAGTTAAAATGGTCGTTTTCATCCTATTTTCCCTGTTTGACAATAGGTTAAAATTGCAAGTGCAATTAAACATTTCTTAAGTTTGCTGATCATCTGCCTCACTGCACACTCCAGCTGAAAGCACCTACAATTAGCCAGTGCTGATTAGAAGCTTAGGCAATCTAAGGATAGATTTCCTAAAGGAAAACTTTTAGTAAGCATAAAAGGAGGTCAGCTCTTAAGAGGCTGGCCTTTATTGGTATATGTTTTCAAGGTTTTTATGTAGGGAAAATGTCAATTCAAATATAACACAAAGTTGCATTTTCTAAATGCATTTTAAATGCTTGCAACTGTGACAGGTCTTCATGTAAATGTTTATCATATGAAAGCATAAACTGTGACAGAAAAGTATTTCTACAAGACAACAGGGAGTGTAGGAGACTAGATAAGACTGCTGAGATGACAGTAACTAGAGATGAAAACCATAAATGTGCCTGTTATCTCCAGGAACCTGAAAAACATATTCCTTATTTTCTGGTTACGATGTCATCTCTGACTAGTTTAAGGAATTTTAAAGTCAGCGATTTTACAAGTTTCCCTGTACATTGGGAGATGTCTCAGCAGATTAGTAATGGGCTTCAGGACCTGAAACTTCTAGGTCACTGGTTTGAATCTAACCCAAGTCATTATCATTTAAAGGCTACCCATTGTGAAAGTAGCCACTGAAAACTAATTTGCCTATTTCATACATCTCTTAACACTGTTGAATTTACACATTAAATTCTTGTATTCCTGCCAACTTGACCACTGCATGATGCACAGATTTGAGATGAGAAAGAGTGAACAATGCGGAAAGGGTAATTTGAGGGAGTAGATAGTAAGAATAGAATTCACTGAACTCACTCTAGTATTCTAACATTCAGGAAAAATATTGGGCACATATAAGACATCCTCTCCTACCTTCTGGTTGAAAGAAAAAAATACATGTTTTTCTCAGTGAAAAATTTCCTTGGAGAAAAGAAACAAACCCAAATTACTACTTTCTTCTTCATTGTGATTTTTCATTATTTTCTTAAGAGGCTGCTGAATACCCAATGGAAATAGTAAGAAAGTTGAGAAATTAGCTTTGTTAAAGTGGTTATCATTTGCATGTAATTTTTGCTAGTAGTCATGTACAGATGTGAGAGTTAGACCATAAAAGAAGGCTGACCACTGAAGAATTGATGCTTTTGAACTCTGGTGCTGGAGAAGTCTCTTGAGAGTCCCTCAGACTTTCAAGGAGATCAAACCAGTCAATCCTAAAGGAAATTAGTCCTGAATATTCATTGGAAGGACTGATGCTGAAGCTGCAGCTCCAATAGTTTGGCCACCTGATGCAAAGAGCCAATTCACTGGGAAAAAACCCTGATGCTGGGAAAGACTGAAGGCAGGAGGAGAAGGGGATGACTGAGGATGAGATAATTCGATGGCATCACTGACTCAATGGACATTAGTTTGAGAAAACTCAGGAAGATGGTGAAGGACAGAGAAGCCTGAAGTGTTTCAGTTCATGCAGTCACAAAGAGCTGGACACAGCTGAGTGACTGAACAACACATAAATATGGAGATCCATCACGTATCATGTAGGTATTAATTTGGAGCAAAGTTCCAAGACAAACTAAATTTAGGAATGAACCCATTTTCCCAAATCATAATATAATCAGAAGATTGGAAATTTGTGATTAAGCATTCATTTGGAAACTGTTTCCAGTGGCAGTTTTCAAGATTCCTTAAAAAATTATTCTACACGTTTTTAAACAGGAGGACAAATGTAATGTACTCTTTGATTCACAAACTAAATTTCATTTTCTCTTTTATACCCCAAAGAAACTGGCTCAGAGATTAGAAAAAGAAAGAAGAAGGTGTTTAAAAAAATCATCTGTCCTAATGTATTTCCCTTTTCTTGATAATGCATAGGAGCATAAGAAAATATAAAAGTACTTTTTACACAATTACACAATTTTTGGCAAATGCTACAATCACTTTCTCCCAGTTAAGTACAGATTCTTGCTTCAGTAAGTATCACGAAACTTGCAAATGAGAACATTAAAAGGCCTGGAAACTTTTCAGTGGTATAAAATATTTATTTCAATCTCTGGTAATTTTAGTTTCCAGACTCTAGGGCAACCAAAACCTATTAATAACCGTGTGCTAAAAAGACCTATACTGTATGATATCACTTACACGTGTAATCTTAAAAATACAACTAACTAATGAATATAACAAAAAAGGAGCAAACTCATGGATACAGAGAACAAACCAGTGGTTACCAGTGGCAGAGGGAAGAAGGGAGAGCTAATATAGGGGAGAGGATTAAAAGGTACAAAGCCATTAGGTAAAGGGCTTCCCTGGTGGCTCAGATAGTAAAGAATCTGCCCACAATGCGGGAGACCTGGGTTCAATCCCTGGGTTGGGACGATTCCCTGGAGAAGGGAATGGCAACCCACTCCAGTATTCTTGCCTGGAGAATCCCCATGGACAGAGGGGCCTGGTGGGCTACAGTCCACGGGGTCGCAAAGAGTCGGACACCAGTGAGCGACTTTCACTTTCACTCCATTAGGTAAAAGGTAAGCTATAGTGATATATTGTACAATATAGGGAATATAGCCAATATTTTATAATAACTATAAATGAAATATCACCTTTAAAAATTATGAATCACTGTATTATACATCTGTACCATATAATACTATACATCAACTATATTTCAATTAAAAAATATAAGACGGTAAAAAAAAAAAGCAATAGTTAAAACAGCTCAATAAACAAACAAAAGACTTCTAAATGTTGTAAACAAAGTGGACTCAGCCACAGGTATTCTGAACTCTCCGACTGGCCAGAACAGCCTTCTGAGGTCTTGTCCCTGTGTGAACTGAGTAACAGATGCTCTGTGACCAATCACCGCCTGACTCGGAAAGAAGTGACGTGATTGGTTACTTATCACGATGAGCATCTGTTCCTTCTGCATCTAGGGACTAAAGCTCTGGCAGGGACCTTTATACTTGATGCAGTCACACTTCAAATGCCCTCTTCCAAAATACAAACCCAGTTGTTGGGACACTGGTGTTTAAAGAGACCATGGTAAATGAAATCGCTCAGACAGGAATCTTATAAAGAGAAGATTTCCTGTAACTATGTGAATCATACTATATTTAAGCTATTGTGTGAGGTTATTTGCAAAAAAAAAAAAAATCTCCCTAGAGATTAAGAAATTTAAAAATTGTATTTCTATCAGCAAATTAAATTTTGATCAAAATGCAGTTCCTCTTCCTATAGGGATCCTGTCATATGGGAAAACTTGATATTTTAATAACAATTTATTTAGATATCTTGCTCACTCTCTTTTACAAGAGAGAGAGAAAAAAAGATACACCATATTTCTGCATGACAAAATGTTGCATATTCACATAAAAGACTCCAGAAAATAATTCAAATTGTGGAAGGTTTTTGATTCCCCGAAGACCAAATACATTCTTCCATGTACCTCACAACTGCAGCTTTTTATCAGATTGTTTTAATAATGGCACCACTGTTCAATTTGTTATATTTCATCAGGCACGCATGGCAGTCAGTATAAAGGAGAAGTTAGACTTTAAAATGAAGTGTTCAAATGGTCTGATAATAAAAAGAGAGTGGCAGGTGTAATTGTAAAGCAGTGACAGATAAATGAGAGATTCTGAAGGACGTTGGTGGCCTACTCTTTAGATCTTAAGGAACAAATGCCCCCAAGAAAATTCCTTTTTATTATAAGAAAATCCACTCATCCATCTTTTTCTTTTTTCTATTTTTCAATTTCCATAAGGTTCCTGCCTTGATTATCTCATGATCAATGAGTGAGATTTACATGTAGTCACATTCTTAAAATACAGTATAAAAGTGATAATTAACACACAAAGAATTTCATGGCATTTTTCTGCTTTATAACTCATCTATCTCATTTGGCTTTCAAAAGACAGAGTGGACATATGGAGGATCATTCATAAACAGGGAAACTAAGGATCTGCAAAATGAAATGTTTTTTCTCAAGTCCACTTGTTCATCACAAGCCAAGTCAAAAAGTAAACAGTTGACTCTTGACTACAAGTGCTGTGTCTCTTTCCTTCCAACTATAACAAGGTTTTCATATAAAATGGTAGAGAAAATGTTTTGAAGATGCCAACCTGAGACAATGTTTTTAAAATGCCAACATTTACAATTATTTTGATATTTTTGGAAGCATCCTGTAGGCTATAGACAAAAGATAAATGCAGAAAGTTTTAATAGCTACAATATCTTTAGTTTTGCAAATTGTAATTAGCCTACCAATTTTATACATGTGTGCCCTAATCAGCTAATAAGAGTGGTAGTTAACTGATGAAGAGTTTTGATTTCCTTCCTAGGATAATTAAGATAATCATTAATAGTTTCTTCCTTCTTCATTTTTATGTCATCTCATGGCAGTATTTTCCAGTGAGTTTGTGATAACATGATGAGACAATAATTGTTATAGAATTCATAGTAGAACTTGTAGAAGAACAATTCTAATGATTATTGGTGTATCATTAAATAAGTTCACTCTGATTAATATCATTAAAGTAAATAGCACAGAAATTAACAATGGTTCAGGTAGTACTTTAAATTGGTGCCTCCCTTATAAATGTATCACTTCATTGCAGAGCTGTGTCAAAGACAGTCTCTTTAACACCATGGAATTTCATCTCTACTTTCGGTCAATAATAGGGAATCAACTGTGTCTGTCTGGTGAACTCTTCACCCTCAGCCATTTTAAGGCACAGAAATTAAATTTCTGCATTATACCCTGTCCACCATGAAATATAATCCTTAATTCATTGTCATGGGGAAAGTCTGTGTTTAGCCAAGTATAACATAAGAAAACTTGAAGACACACACACACATGCAGGTACACTGATGTCCAGCCACCTCTTTCTATTGAAACTTCCAGAGAATTAAAGGAGTCAAGTCATATTTCTTATTACTGCACAGTATTTTTAAGCACCTGTACAGAGGCCCCCACATCATGGGTCACAGGCTTTCTGTGGTGAAGGGGCTTTTGTAACTCAGTGCCAGACTGGATGAATCACAAGCTGGAATTAAGATTGTTGGGAGAAACAGCAACAACTTCAGATGTACAGATGATACCATTCTAATAGTGGAAAGTGAAGAAGAACTAAAGAGCCTCTTGATGAAGGTGAAAGAGGAGAGTGAAAAAACTGGCTTAAAACTCAGCATTCAAAAAGCTAAGATCATGATTTCTACTCCCATCTCTTCATGGCAAATAGAAGAGGAAAAAGTGGAATCGGTGACAGATTTTAATGTCTTGGGCTCCAAAATCACTGTGGACAGTGACTGCAGCCATGAAATTAAGACACTTGCTCTTTGAGAGGAAATCAATGACAAATCTAGAGAGTATATTAAAAAGCAGAGACATCATTTGCCAATAAAGGTTGATACTGTCAAAGCTATAGTTTTTCCCATAGTCATGTATGGGTGTCAGAGCTGGACCATAAAGAAGACTGAGCACTGAAGAATTGATGCTTTTGAACTGTGGTGTTGGAGAAGACTCTTGACAGTCCCTTGGATTGCAAGGAGTTTAAACTAGTCAATTCTTAAGAAAATCAACCCTGATTATTCACTGGAAGGACTGTTGGCTGAAGCTGAAGCTCCAATTCTTTGACCACCTAATGTGAAGAACTGATTCATTGGAAAAGATTCTGATGCTGGGAAAAATTGAGGCAAAAAGAAAAAGGAGCAGCAGAGGATGAGATGATTAGATAGTATCACCAACTCAATGGATATGAATTTGAGCAGACTCCAGGAGATAGTGGAAGACAGAGGAGTCTGGCATGTTGCAGTCCATGGGGTCGCAAAGAATGGGACACAAGTTGGCAACGTAACATCATCAAAATAGAGGCCAATGTTTTGTGCTAGGGGCTTCCCTGGTGGCTACATGGTAAAGAACCCGCCTACCAACGCAGGAGACATAAGAAATGTGGGTTCAATCCCTGGGTCAGGAAGATCTCCTGGAAGAGAGCACGGCAACCCTCTCCAGTATTCTTGCTTGGAGAATCCCATGAACAGAGGAGCCTGGCAGGCTGCAGTCCACAGGGCAGCACAGAGTCTGACGTGACTGAAGCGACTTAATTATGCACACACACGTTTCGTTCTAATATGCTATGTGAGAAGCAATGTTGTAGAAAGTCATCAAAAATGAGGAGAAATATGAACCTTAAAACTTGTATTTCAACTTCCTTTTCTACTAAGTCAATGGACTAGAAAAGAGGGCAGTCTGGCTATATGAATGGAAGAAAAGAAAGGAAGTGAAAGTGAAATCGCTCAGTCAAGTCTGACTCTCTGTGACCCCATGGAGCCTGCCAGGCTCTTCCGGACTTGGATTTTAGGCAAGAACGCTGGAGTGGGTTGCCATTTTCTTTTCCAGGGGAATCTTCCCAACCCAGGGATCAAACCCAGGTCTCCCACATTGCAGGCAGACTCTTTACCATCTGAGCCACCAGGGAATCCCCTGAATGGAAAGATATCCAAATTAATTAAAGATAATTGAAACTATTTTTTAAAATCGGTGGCTAGTTGTTATCCTGTACGAGATTAATAAATGCTGTTCTCCTGTATAACAACTTTCTTTTACATTACTAGTCCGTTGATCTGGCACTACAGAGAAGGAGATAATTTTCAAATAAAATTTTCATAACAACTGAGTCATTTAATTAGGCTAGGTATCAACACTTTTCAAAATGGGAATCCTTTATAAGCCAATGATAAGAAATATTAAAACGCATCTGGCCATAAAACAATACATCTATGAAGCAGGCATAGCATTGCTGCAATTCAGACTCTTGGATGTAATGATTACATATCCCTCTCTCTTGTAGAAAACAGAGCTGTCCACCAGAATGTAAGACCAATGAGAGCAGGATATGAGTCCACATTTTACCCCAATGCCTAGCACATATGTGTTTATAACTTGAGAAATGAGCGCAGGAGAATCTTACTGAAATTCAAAAGTGCTTGTGGGATGATGATGCACTCACTGTATGCAATGCAGCAAGCTCAACCTAGCAACACTGTTACTCAACTCTGTTACGCTTCAAAGGTTTCTTTGGATTATTTGTTTATTAACATTGCACGGTCAATAGTGTGGGTGTGCTTTTTCTCTCAGTCGTGTCCAACTCTCTGCAACCCCATGAACTGTAGCCCACCAAGCTCCTCTGTTCATGGGATTCTCCAGGCGAAAATACTGGAGTGGGTAGCCATCCCCTTCTTCAGGGTATCTTCTAGACCCACGGATTAAACCCAGGTTTCCTGCACTGCAGGCAGATTCTTTAACATCTGAGCTATCAGGAAGTTTAAGCTTGATATTACCTTTAAGTGTTATTAAATATTGAGTTTTAGTTAAACCAAATAAAGGAAACAAATGTTTTCTAGTACCAGTTACTACTACTGGACACCTAATTTATGAGATTTAGACGGAATGTTTTCTACTTTAAGTTCATTTTCAGGTATCTGCATTACAAACCATTCTTTTATTTGACAGATAATTATTTCTAAGCTTAATGGAAAATATACCAGTAAGTGAAATGGATATATACATCTATTCGATGTCAAAAACATTCCTTCTAATTACACACCCAGAAGTCTTTTTCAAATAGTGTATTTTACTTTATGACAGAATAATTACTCCTTTCCACATTATTATTCCACCAAGATTTTTTTCATTCAGAGGATCTTTATCTAGTGCCTGTTACATACAAAACACAGTTATATGCATTAGAAATGCAGAGATAAATCCCGTGTGGATTATCTCCTTGAGATAGTAACTCAAGTTATCCCTGAGAAAGGCACTATTTTTCAGGTTCTCCATCCCTCACCACAACATATCAACCAGGTGGTCCCAGGTTGACCTGAAAGATTAACCGTGTCCCTGATGACGCATTATATTCATCTAGGTTCATACAATACTATGTTTCATCCAGTAACCTGAGACGCATGTTGTCAACTGTGGCATCTCAAGTGCCCTGGCAATCAAAAATCAATCTTTGTAGAGCTATGTTGCAGGTTTTATATCTCCTTGGCTTTTTTGTAAGAAATCAAGTGGCATGTTACCATGCTATTAAAAATAGCTATGCTAGAATATAGGGATAACTTAGTGTTTACGAACACTCATTCTCATACATCAACTTGATTAGGCTTAGGACCATGCTTCTTCTCAATCAAGCTGTGTGATCCTTATACCTTAGTTTCTTCATCTCTAGAATGTTGAGAAATATGGTACCTTTATTTTTGTTTCATGAGGATTAAACTGTTCAGCATTAACGATTACTTGGTATTACCCTGAGGACCATTATTTTTAGTAATTTGACATCAACCTTTATGCCACATTTTAAAAGTTACAAAGCTCTTTAACATAATGCCTTCACTTGTACTGTCCAAAAACTCAAAGCTGCTGCCTACAGTTCTAGGGTCATGCATTAAACAATGCCAAGGGGTGCATTCACTAGACCAGAATATGAATGGAACTTCCAGGAGTTGGGTAGCCTGATTCTCTGAAAATAACCCTGTGTGGCCATTGGTATCCTTCTTTGTGAACTGAAGTTATGTGATCTGCAAACATTAAAGAGGTGAGACAATTTTTACAAGGTCAAACAGTCAATACGTGAGAGTTGAGGATCCTACGGCCCTTTGTTTTCTGCTACATCTATTGTTCAAAACTGTTTGGGGGGCACTGAATTCTGTGATGGAAGCCTTCTCATTGTATAGACACTTAAACTTATCATTCTCCACTTATTTGACCATACAACTTACCTTTCACAAGTCACAAAAGTCATATGCCACATGATTGAGTAGTATGAGGATCTGGTCAAATGAGTTTTAAAATGGAAAGATGAGAAGTTTTAACAGATGATGGCTTTGATCTCCATTTTACTTGTGTGTGTGTATATATATATAAAGTGAAAGTGAAGCCCCTCAGACTCTTTGCAACCCCATGGACTGTAGCCTACCAGGCTCCTTCGTCCATGGGATTTTCCAGGCAAGAATACTGGAGTGGGTTGTCATTTCCTTCTCCAGGAGATCTTCCCGCCCAGGGATTGAACCCGGATCTCCCGCACTATAGGCAGATGCTTTACCGTCTGAGCCACCAGGGTAAGTATATACAACTGCATATGTATATATACATATACAAGTAAAAATGTACATATATATATATGTGTATTGGTAAAAAAGTATACATATATGTTGTAAAATGTATATATATATGCATATATAACATATTGCAGATATATACATATGCATGTATATATATATACATTTTTTACAATACATATATACTTTTTACAACACTTTAAAAAGTGTCCACTACATACTGTTTGCTAAGTAAACAGGGGTCATAGTTTAACGAAATTCTATTTTTGGTACCACTTTGCTCTTATTTTGCTCATTGATAACAGCAGTTCTGAACCCTGCCCTTTGCCCTCAGACTATTTCACATGCACTCTTCACCTGGCCTGTGCACTGGTCTTCTACTTAGTACACAGTATAGTACCCAGCATCCCCATGCCTGGGAAGCAGAAGGATGAGGCAAGGGGTCTCGTGAAAGACGTAGCACCACTGAAGTTAGAGTCAGCTCACAAACGATGGCTCAAGGGGGCTGCTCAGAGAGGCAGTGCACTGACCAGCTTGCTGTCTCTGGAGGGCTGGGCAGAAAGAAAAGGGATAGGTTTGCCAAAGGGGAGCAGGAAGTTTTGAACTGGAGATGAGAGAAGAAGCTGGGAAAAATTCCCTGGGTTATATGAAAAAGGTGGCTGTCATGACTAGTTAAAGGATGCTAGGAGTCTCAGGTGGAAAGATGAAGTCAACCTGCAAATGCAAATAACAATGGTCATAAATCCATCATAAGTAGAGTGTGTGTCTTAGGAACCTGTGTCTTACATAACTTGTACCATATGCCACATGTGATACACTGCAATGTCCCATCAATAGGAGAATCATTTCACCCATGATCTTCATGTATTTTTTAAATCTAAATTCTTCAAATACAATAGGTAGATCATGGTTCTTTTAACACACATGAAAATGTTTAGTACAGAGTAAATGGGAAGTAAACTATTTGCATACTTCTCTATTTTTGTGGTCGGTACAAAATAATTCAAATAATTTGGAATCCAATTAATGTCCTGTCTAGTATGACACACTGCTTATGTTTGATGTGTGTTTTATAGAACTGAGTTTCACTAGTTCTCCATGGATTCTGAGAGCTTCAAGTATAGTGAAAAACGTGAAAGCATTAGTCACTCAGTCATGTCCAATCTTTTGAGACCTCATGGACTGCAGCCCACCAGGCTCCTCTGTCCATGGAGTTCTCCAGGCAAGAATACTGGAGTGGGTAGCTGTTCCCTTCTCCAGGGAATCTTCTGGACCAAGGGACTGAACCTGGGTCTCTTGCATTGCAAGTGGATTCTTTATCATCTGAGCCATCAGGGAAGCTCTCATGAACAGTGATGACCACCATAAATACAAAAAGGGAGATATTTATGGAGGAAAGCAAAATTATCTGATAGTTTTATAGTTTTTCTGAGGACATTTTAAGGAAAAAGGATCACCCAAATATTTTCAGTTAGGAAAGGAAATGTTATATATTTAATGATAGCTGTATGGTGTGTTTGCTTATTTAATGATAGCTGTATGGTGTGTTTGCTTGGCAATGCAAAAACCTTGGTCCGGAAATGTCTATTGAGTAAAATCTCCCTTTTTCTCGGCATATTCTGGCTATTGCTATAACTTTTGCAGGCCTTTTACATAAAAGGATTATCCTTAGATTTGTTGCTTAATATGTGTCTGTGCTTTGTGCTGCGTGAATAAAAGAAAATTTCTCTACTCTATGCAATTTTGTAGATTTTCATAGTATTATGCTTGCAACCCAAGCATAAAGACAACTCATGCCAAGTAACCAGAAAAAATATATTAGGTTTTAGACTTATAGACTAATATTCAGCACTGTAATCATGATTTGCTTGTTATGATCCCCTGGAGAAGGGAATGGCTACCCACTCCAGTATTCGTGCCTGGAGAATTCCATGGACTGAGGAGCCTAGAGGGCTACAGTCCATGGGGTTGCAGAGAGTCAGACATGACTGAATGACTAACACAGGCACTTATGTAATAAGGCACAGATAAAACCTGTTAACATGGTTCTTAGTATAACTGTTCCCCAAACTCTTATTTACTGAGCAGTGTTCAAAGATCAGCCTGATATATCCTTTGTTGGCTGAGAGTTATCATGTTCTTATCCTGGGTTTATCGCTCTACTGTAAGAATTTGAGTGAGAGCAATCTTACCTTTAAAATGTGTGTGTGTGTGTGTGTGTATGTATGCACACAAACATATGCATATATAACTTTCCATAGTGAGGGAACTAGGTCAAAACTCTAATTTACAATTTGATACAGATAATTTATCTTATGTATGTTAAATATGTGAAATTCACTTTCTCACTTAGAAAGTCATCATTTTTATTGTCTTAATCTGAGTCATGGTTCTGTGACTGAAAACATCAAAGTGACCATATATTAGTATGTAGCTTATATCTGTATTTCTGTGTTTTCAACCTGTGAAACTGTGGGTGGTTTTATACCAAGCATGATGGATTAAAATAGTATTCTGAGATACTATGTGGAATATTGGAATGTTGTTGTTGTTCAATCACTAAGTTGTGTCTGACTCTTTTGTGGCCCCATGGACTGCAGCCAGCCAAGCTCCTCTGTCCATGGGATTTACCAGGCAAGAATACTGGAGTAGGTTGCCATTTCCTTCTCCAGGGCATCTTCCCCACCCAGAGATTGAACCTGTGTCTCCTGTATTAAGGGTGGATTCTTTGTCACTGAACCACTAGGAAAGTCCAATATTTGGATACAGAACATGAATTAAAAACCCAGATATTATATTAGGAAAGGGGAAAAAAATCCTAAGAGCCCTGATTTGTATATATGATGCAATAGTATATATATATATATATATATATATATATATATATAAGTTTTAGCAAGGCATTTACACTTTTGAAGCCTCCATATTCTCACATATAAAGTAGGAATGACAACAATCTTCTTCCAACCTAAAAGCTGAGTTGAAGATCAGAGGATAAGTAGATGTGAAAGATAATTCAGTATACTCAAAGAAATACTTATTTGTGTCAGATATGTGCTAGGGCTTAAGCAGTTAGAAAAAGGTCTAAGAGGTCCTCAGATGGATAAGCGTATGTTCAGCTAAGCTATGGCAAAGATGGATGCAAAGGACGCCTTTGGGAGAAAGCAGAGCTTCTTGTGAAAGATGGCCAAGTCCATTAGAGTGTTAACAAGCAGAGACATGTTGTAACAGAGATAGAGAAGACTGAAAAAGAAAATCTAACATGCTGAAATTCAACAATCACCTGAGGTTGTAAGGCTTCACCTAAGGGCCAAACTCTATGTGAAACCTCCCAGTAGAGATTTTTAAAAAATGTGTTCTATTACTCCAACAATACGTGTATTTCCAAAATGAGCAAGGAGATTCATAAAGGATAAAATCACAAAATGTGGTAAAAGTGTGTTCATAAGTTGCTTAAAGACCAAATACTACAAGTAAGGAATAAGAAAACAAATGAGAAAATTATGACGTTTTACCAGTTTATGTAATTTTCTGCCTCAGCAGACCCTGAAGCATTCTGTAAGTTCATTTAACATAAACTTTACTTGGATATTTAATTTAATGCATTTTTACAAATGTTATTTCAAGTATCAATACTACAACCATCGACTTTGAGAAATTAATGAAGTAAAATTTTCCTTGGGTTTAAAATAAATCCCAGCAGTAGTTCAAATTACCTTCACAAACTAAAGTTCTTTATGAGAAGTGAAAACTGTCTACAAACAGAAAAAAATTTTTCTTGGTCTTAAACTAATATTACTTTACATATGAGGACGGATGACAAGTAATGGCATACCTACATACACTAATCTGAATATGCAAATATTACATTTAAAATAATTTTTGATTATAGAGATCAAGATTTATGGCAGACTCTAGATACACAGTATATGCCAACAATAAAATTATGAAAGTTAGACACCTATTAGTTTTTTATACTTATAGGCAATACTTATTTATAAAAGATTTGGGTACACAGTAAACATGTAGCATCTTCAAATTTGATTGGCACCTACTGAAATAAGGGATCCCACTGTTTCCCTATAGCTCTGATCAATTCATTTCTAACCAATGTCTTTCTTTTGATTGTGCACTGGGAGGGGGGATAAAGCCAATAATTATAAGAGTTAGTCTAAACTGTGCAGTTGAGAGAAAAGACAATAAGCATTGATCGTTTCCAACCTGTGGCAAAATTCTTGACAGTGTGCAATCAAGACTGCTCAACCAACAACCTGCTTTACATGTGCCATAGATAAAGGAAATATAAATAGTGTATCTCCAGAAATGGGCTTCCCCATGACTCAATGCTAAAGAACCTGCCTGCCAAGGCAGGAGACGCAGGTTTGATTCCTGAGTCTGGAAGATCCCCTGGAGAAGGATATGGCAACAGATTCCAGTATTCTTGCCTAGGAAATCCCATGAACAGAGAAGCCTGGTGGGCTACATTCCATGGGGTTGCAAAAGAGTTGGACATGACTTAGTGACTAAACAACAACAATCTCTAGAAACAGGTTACTTGATTAGAAAGTACTAACACCCTGCACTCACACACACACACACACACACACACACACACACAGATGGAGGAGGCAGAAAGAAAGACAGAGGAAAAAAAGGGATTTTTAAAAATAATTTGCAAGGGACTGGAAGAAAAACCATTCTTCAATGAATATTATTATACTTTGAAAAGAACGCTACACTGAGCTGAGTGAATGGAAAGAACTAACATGAACAGAGGTGCTAATATTTTTCTGGAACATAGTTGGCTTTTAGGTCTGTAATCTCACAGTAGAGGAAAACAAGAGGGATAGGTTCTTGAAGAGATGTTTTCAACATCTACAGAAAGAATTGTAGGGAGAATGAAAAAGAAACAGCTTGCACCCATTCCTATTCTATGAAACCATACTATCTGCAAAATCACAAGTAAAATATAGCTTCTAGGGCATAATGGGCCATTATCTCCCTATATATAGAATCAACTATGGGTTTAGTAACTATTATGCTATTTTTAATCATCCTGATTAAGGAAAATGGAAATGAGGAACAAGGCAAGATTGAGGCTTGAAGGTGGGGGCAGGGGAACACTGTTTCAAAAACCATGATCAAATCAGCATTTTCAGAAGAAAAAGCCTTAACAGAAGATCAGTGTTTTCCAGGGTTCCTCAGAACAAAACTAACAATTTTGTACCATTCATTTTTTACTCTATATGCATGCACATAGAAAATATATGTTATATATTCATGTTTTATACATGTATATTTATATATTCAAGTGTATATACATATATGAAAGTGAAAGTGAAAGTCACTCAGTTGTGTCCGCCTTTTTACGACCCCAAGGACTATAATGTCCACGGAATTCTCCAGGCCAGAATACTGGAGTGGGTAGCCTTTCCCTTCTCCAGGGGATCTTCCCAACCCAGAGATCGAACCCAGGTCTCCAATATTGCAGGTGGATTCTTTATCAGCTGAGCCACAAGAGAATCCCTGCGTGTGTGTGTGTGTGTGTGTGTGTGTGTGTATGGTATATTTATACACATGAATTCAATGGCTGCAACAGCATTTCTAAACAGGAAAAATTAACTGCAACTTATAAACTTAACTATTATATTGAATATCTTCTCTTTCCTCTAATCCCAGGTTCTCTAACCTCCCCTCCCCCTGCCTGCACATACCTTAACCACACAGAGTTCCAAAGTCTTCCAAGCATGCCATGACTGTACATATGCTAGACCCTCTTTTACTTCTCTCTCTTCTCCACAATATTTAGTCACCTTTTCTTTAAAGGTTTCTGTGACCCTCAAGTCACAATTAGTATCATTCTCTGATCCCTTGGCATAACATGTGCTAACAGGTGCCACTAGAATTATTTTAGGATATTCAAAGATTCTAGCATTGTGAAATTAGTAGATTTAGCCTCTTAAAGGGCGAGTGTCAAACTCTGATCAAGGGTCTTTCATATTTACCTCACTAGCTTTCCCATGAGGTCTCCCAAATAATTCATATCACTGCCGTCCATCTTACAACCTCTTCATCCAATTTCTGTAGAATAGCTAACACACACATTAGAACCCATACAAAAACGCCTTTGTGTGCCCCGTGAACGTTGTCTTTACAGCATGTCTTGATCGATACAACCATAGTGCATGTGGCTTTGCTACATCTTGCATTCCTGCCATTCATGTAGTATATAAGGGAAAACAGATGGTGTCCACAAATTATAATCTGACTCATAGGAACACACAGAAAACTGTACCCCATAAAGTCAATTTGTGCTAACGTTATGATGTAACAGTGGGCTTGAATGCTTTGTATTTTCCCATAAAATGGACTAGTGCAGGTGTTAGACTGCAATGGCTTCTAAGAACACAGAATAAGAGAAAGATTAATAAAAGCCATAGCTTCCATCTTTTCTCTCAAGAGTTCTTCAGTGGCTGTGATCAGTATTACAAAGGTTTTCCATTTTCTTCAACAGCCACCTCCACAAAGCTGCTAAGAAAAAATAAGCATAGAATCTGACAGCTGACATACTGACATAGCCTAGAAAATGGGGTTTAGCATATAATTTTTGTTTGGGGCCACTGTTTGCTTTTTGTTACTTGGATTTTTTTTTAATTTGCTCCTCTTTATTTTCTTCTGCATGCATAATATATGGTTATACAATCCAGTGGAGAAAGAAATGGCAATACACTCCAGTATTCTTGCCTTGAGAATGCTATGGACAGAGGAGTCCATGGGGTCACAAAGAGTCAGACACGACTGACTAACACACACACACACACACACACACACACACACGCTACAGACAGCCTAAGCTTGAATCTTAATTCTATGGCTCACAAACTAACTACTTTACAAAAATTACTTGATCTCCTTGTGCTTCAGTTTCTTAGCTGTAATATGGTCATAACAGCAATACCTACTTCAGAAGAATGAGCTATGCATATTTAATGATTTAATTATGAGAATTAAATCTATTAATATTGGGAAGTGCTTCTTATAATCATTTCTGACACAGAATAGGTGCTACATATGTGTTTTCAATAAAAACAGTGACAGACCTTATTTTCTTGGGCTCCAAAATCACTGCAGATGGTGACTGCAGCCATGAAATTAAAAGACACTTGCTCCTTGGAAGAAAAGCCATGACAAACCTGGACAGCATATTTAAAAGCAGAGACATTATTTTACCGACAAAGATCCATAGAGCCAAAGCTCCGGTTTTTCCAGTAGTCATGTATGGGTGTGAGGGTTGGACCATAAAGAAAGCTGAGCACCAAAGAATTGATTCTTTTGAAGTGTGGTGTTGGAGAAGACTCTTGAGAGTCACTTGGACTGAAAGGAGATCCAACCAATCAATCCTAAAGGAAATCAGTCCTGAATATTCACTGGAAGGACTGATGCTGAAGCTGAAACTCCAATTCATTGGCCACCTGATGCAAAGTACTGACTCATTGGAAAAAACTCTGATGCTGGGAAAGATTGAATGTGGGAGGAGAAGGGCATGCATGACAGAGGATGAGATGGTTGGATGGCCTCACCAACTCAATGGACATGAGTTTGAACAAGCTCCAGGAGTTGGTGATGGACATGCTGCAGTCCATCGGTCATAAAGAGTTGGACACGACTGAGCGACTGAATTGAACTGATGTATTTTAAAAATAAAACTTTAAATGTATCATTATATGTGTGTTGCTAGCTCAGCTGAGTGCAACTCTTTGTGACCCTGTGGACTGTAACACTCCAAGATCCTCTGTCCATGGGGTTCTCCCAAAAAGTATACTAGAGTGAGTAGCCATTCCCTACTCCAGGGGATCTTCCACAGCCAGGATCAAAACTGGGTCTCTTGCATTGCAGGAGGATTATTTACCATCTGAACCATCAAGGAAGCCTGTATCATGATATAATCACTCTTTATAACTAAAAAATGGAGCATATTTCTTAGATGTTGTTATTATTTTTATTATTAATTTGTATTGCAAGGCAAAAATCTCTTTAAAATGGTTTAGAATTAATTTGGTATATAAACAAGTATAAAGATTTAAACTGAACAATTCAATGAATTTATGTAAATTAATGTTACTGCTTGGTTTGGGAATTCGGGTGAAAGACGAAAGAAGGAATAATGGAAAAAGAGATTGAAAAAGAAAGAAGAAAATGGAAGGTGGAAGACTGACAGAGAGAAGAAAGGAATGAGGATGGAAGGTAGGCAGGCTGGCAAGTAGAAAGGATGAATGTAATATATCTGAAGATAAGATAATCCTGGAAAGTTGACATAATAGTCAAAATACCTAAATTAACATAACTTTTATGATCATGAGAACGGTGTTTTGAAAAACTAATTTACAATATAAAGGCAAATTAGTTGTTATGAGTATTACAATACAACTTCAAATTATTTCACCTACTTAACTTGTCCATGATGCTAAAGCTGAAACTCCAGTACTTTGGCCACCTCATGCGAAGAGTTGACTCATTGGAAAAGATTTTGATGCTGGGAGGGATTGGGGGCAGGAAGAGAAGGGGATGACAGAGGATGAGATGGCTGGATGGCATCACTGACTCGATGGATGTGAGTCTGAGTGAACTCCGGGAGTTGGTGATGGACAGGGAGGCCTGGCGTGCTGCAATTCATGGGGTCGCAAAGAGTCGGATACGACTGAGCGACTGAACTGAACTGAACTTGTCCATTAACCTTACAATATTTAATTAATCCATTTCAAAACATTTCATATTAATTGTCCAAAATAAAAAGGAAAAAAGAAAAATGAGGATGTGTTAATGTATTTTATAATGTTTGAATGAAACTAATTAGATATTTTCATAGACCTTTTATGCAAAGTTTGCTTTCTTTGAAAATACATATACTTTAAAAGTATATAAGCATTAATTTATAACTTTCCAATATAAATTATTCTAATTAAACCTAATATGTTCTACTGAGTGTTGGTATCGTTATTCCTTACTAAATTATATATGCAAATTTTCAACAGTGTCTGTTGAGCTATTCTTAAGCTACATTAAAAAGAAAAACAATTATTTTGCATTTGTTTGTTTCTTTATATTTGAATACTTCTTGACTTGATTTAAAATATTACATTTGAAAATTATAAAGATCACACTAAGAAAATAAATAAGTTAACTGTATGTACAGAAAACCATATTCATAAGTATAGTTATACTCAAATAACTAAAACCCAATAGCAGAAATTCTAAGCCAATGTATTGCATTCTCTAATACATTTCTTAATGGATATTGTTTGACAATTACACTTAAATTGTTGAATTATCTGGAAATAATAATATGATGAATTATATACAAACTGTGTTACAGTATACATTTTATATTTAGTCCCAGTTCAGTCGCTCAGTCATGTCCAACTCTTTGTGACCCCATGGACTGCAGCATGCCAGGCTTCCCTGTCCATCACCGACTCCTGGAGCCTGCTCAAACTCATGTTCAGCAAGTTGGTGATGCCATCCAACCATCTCATCCTCTGTTGTCCCCTTCACCTCCTACCTTCAAACTTTCCCAGCATCAGGGTCTTTTCCAATGAGTCAGTTCTTCGCATCAGGTGGCCAAAGTATTGGAGTTTCAGCTTCAGTCCTTCCAATGAATATTCAGGACTGATCTCCTTTAGGATGGACTGGTTGGATTTCCGTGCAGTCCAAGGGACTCTCAAGAGTCTTTCAACACCACAGTTCAAAAGCATCAATTCTTTGGTGCTCAGGTTTTTTTTATGGCCCAACACTCACATCCATACATGACTACTGGAAAAACTATAGCTTTGACTAGATGGACCTTTGTTGTTAAAGTAATGTCTCTGCTTTTTAATATGCTGTCTAGGTTGGTCATAGCTTTTTTTCCAAGGAGCAAGCATCTTCTAATTTCATGGCTGCAGTCACCATTTACAGTGATTTTGGAGCCCAAGAAAATATTTAGTAGGCCTAATAAACACTTTCCTGAAAGTATTACACATTATATAATTTTATGTATCACGATGCTATATGATTAGAAAATATTACAGAGCATAGAAGATTTATAATTTTTATCCAAAAAATAATTCAAATTAGCATAGAAAACTTTTATCAACATAGCATGAGGAAGTAGTTCAAGCATTAAATTTCACTTTGAGCATCGTGGATCAAGAGAACTAGGAAAGAGTATAGGGCATGCAACTCCCCTTGACTTATCAAAGGAAGCATATGTATTGATATGAAATGAAACTTTTATGTCACTGAATTGATAACAATGAAAAGCATTTAGGATATTGCCTCCAATAATAGACATATTTATGGCTTATTTACATGAGAACTTTTTAAAAAGCCAATGGCATAATAAATTGTAACTAGTATTTGTGTGGTGGAATTGTACTTACATAATAACCATGGCTAAGTTAATGAGCGTTGACTATGTGGGCATTTCCTGAAACATTTAATATATATCACCCTATTGAAATCCTACAATAACCAAAAAAGTAGATACTATAAGGCATGCATTTATTCAACCATATGCATTGAACCAAAGAATTGATGCATTTGAATTGTGATGCTGGAGAAGACCCTGATGCTATGAAAGATTGAAGGCAAAGAAGAGGGTGGCAGAGAATGAGATGGTTGGATAACATCACTAATGGACATAAACTTGGGCAAACTCCGGGAGATAATGAAGGACAGGAAGGCCTGGCATGCTGCAGTCCACGGGGTTGCAAAGACTTGTCCACAACTTAGCGACTGAACAACAACAACAATGCATTGATTACCAATTTCATCCTAGGCGCTTAGAATTCATAAGTAAACAAAATGGTGAAAAAGCCTTTCCAATTGTTTAAGATAAAACAACAACAACAAAACTGAGATTTCATAAAGTAGGGAATCTAAGGTCACAAATTGAGTCACCTGGTAGAGCCACTCTTTGAACCCAGACAGTCTATTTAGCCTGTCTTCTTACAAATTAAGCCAGATGTGCTTCACATATGTAAATATATATTATTAATACATGTTAGCATTTTTGTAAATCCATTTCAAGTAAACAAAGAACAATTCTGTCTGACCAAATGAAAGGATACATTGCCTATAAGAGAAAAATTAAAAGGGGAGGAAGAACCAGTTTGGGGTGAAAATAACCGAACTCCCCAAAGCCAAAGATATTAATTGATTGATCCTTCAATTTATTTGTCTTTCTCAAATCTCCACGGAGTACCTATGCTAAGCTAGACTCTTTTTCTTGGGTTCCAAAATCACTGCAGATGGTGACTGTAGCCGTGATATTAAAAGACGCTTGCTCCTTGGAAGAAAAGCTATGACAAACCTAGATAGCGTATTAAAAAGCAGAGACGTTACTTTGCCAACAAAGGTCCATCTAGTCAAAGCTATGGTTTTTCCAGTAGTCATGTATGGATGTAAGAGTTGGACCAAAAAGAAAACTGAGTGCTAAAGAACTGATGCTTTTGAATTTGGTGTTTAAAAAGACTTAAGAGTCCTTTGGACTCCAAGGAGATCAAATCAGTCCATCCTAAAGGAGATCAGTCCTGAATATTGATTGGAAGGACTGATGATGAAGCTGCTGCTCCAACACTTTGGCCACCTGATGAGAAAAACTGACTCATTGGAAAAGACCCTTATGCTGGGAGAGATTGAAGGCAGGAGGAGAAGGGGTCAATAGAGGATGAGATATTTGGATGGTATCTCTGACTCAATGCACATGCATTTGAGCAGGCTCCAGGAGTTGGTGATGGACAGTGAAGCCTGGAGTGCTGCAGTCCATGGGGATGCAAAGAGTAGGACACGACTGAGCGACTGAATTGAACTAATGCACCGTTTCAGACACCAGAGATGTGTGAATGACTAATATATGATGTGTCTGCCTTTCAAGAGTCACAGTCTTGCTGGCTACTGCAGTACTGTGGCAGAGTCACTGCCGACAATTCAATGAATAAAGTACAACTATGTCCATAGGCTTTGGACCATGAGGTAGGGAGACAGGGTACCCATCTGGCTTGTGGGAAGGGACAAGAACACAGTCCTGAATGTTTTAGAATGAGTTTGCAATCAACGTATCAAGTATCCAAAAATTAAGACAAAAGTGGTTAAAGATGTCAACTACAAACTGGCACTTGCCATCTACCAGGGGCAACATGGGCTCTTACCAGCTACCACTGCAAGGAATAAGTCATGTGTTGCTGCTGCTGATTTTCAACACCGCCTGAAATGAACTCAAGGGGAAGAGCAGAAATGAGGTACTCTGTGCACAGGAGAAATCTAGCAAGAACAGGTCTTCAGATTTTCAGGAGCCGATTTTATGAGCCCAATTCTTGCATCTCCTCATATCTAGAAAAGCACTAACATCCTTTCTGGTGGTATCTGCTCCTTGTGACTAACAGTAATTTTCATGACACTAGCAGAAACTTGCAAAAAATGTGTGCTTGATTGCATGTACTTGCCATTCACCAAAACCAAAACCACATATATACTGATCTCCTCACCCTTTTACCCCTGTCTCTTTGGAGCAGTTTTTCGAGCTATAGTCCTCATTTTCCCCCAAATAAAACCTGACACAGTGGTTACAGAATCTGCCTGCTAATGCAGGAGACACAGAGACGAGGGTTCGATCCTGGATCAGGAAGACCCACTGGAGAAGGAAATGACAACCCACGCCAGTATTCTTTTCTGGAAAATTCCATGGACAAAGGAGCCTGGCGGGCTACGGTCCATGGGGTCTCAAAGAGTCAGACAGGACTGAGCACAGCACAGTACAATTCTCATGGTTTGCATTTTAAGTCAACAAGCATAATTATATTTAGAATGTAAAAGAGAAAAGGAAGCCAATCAATCTTATTAGATAGCCACAGAAAGCAAGAGACAAAACAGATAACAGAGCAGACGGGAAAGAAGAAGACAAGGGGAGAGGGGAGGAGAGAGATTTGATTAGCTGACTAGTGAGAGAACCTAGAGGAAAACGTGGGTGAGAAGGATGAGTCAGAACTGGGATCAGTACTGGTTTTACCGTCTAGTAGTCTGTGATGTTTTGGCTTCGAGGGTGACCCTAGTGGTAAAGAACCTGCCTGCCAATGCAAGAGACACAAGAGACACAGGTTCAACCCCTGGGTCAGGAGGATTTCCTGGAGGAGGGGATGGTAACCCACTCCAGTATTCTTGCCTGGAGAATCCCATGGACAGAGGAGCCTGGCGGGCTACAGTCCATACTGAAGTGACATAGCATGCATGCAGTCTGGGATCTTAAAAAAAACTTCTTTCCTCCCCTCAGCCCCTGTTTTCTTATTTATAAATCTAGATAAATAATACCCATTTCAAAACATTGCTGAGAGAGTGAATTTACTGTTTACAAAATATCTGACACCTAGTTGTTCAATAAAAGGACTTTTCTCCCTTCCACTGTATCTATTATTTTGGATAAACTCTTAGAGATAGTTCTGAGGTCTGGTAAGTGATGGGGTTCCATCAGGACTCACTACCCCTATATTTGACATACTGCATATTTTAAAATAAAGGAATTTGAGAAATGGTAGGTTCTGGAAGGACTTTCCAACCTTCCCCTGGAAGCAGGTCATAAAACCGTCAAATGAAAGGTGCCCTTGAACAGGACTAGCTAAGTCTTCCCCCGTCCACTACACAAGGCTTAGACCTCTGGGTCTTATCCTGCTAACTTTCTACTCTTCATCAAACCCAGGATAAAAAGGCTCAGGTGCACCCTCTTCCTTGGGTCTCCATTTCCTTATGAGTCTCCCATGCCATGTAAGGGCCTCCCGCTCAGCTGGTAAAGAATTGCCTGCAATACAGGAGACCCCGGGTTGATTCCTGGGTAAGGAAGGGAGAAAGGATAGGCTACCCACTCCAGTATTCTTGGGCTTCCCTGGTGGCTCAGCTGGTAAAGAATCGATCTGAAATGTGGGAGACCTGGGTTCGATCCCTAGGTTGAGAATATCCCCTGGAGAAGAGAAAGAAAGGCTCCTCACTCCTGTATTCTCGCCTGGAGAATTCCATGGACTGTATAGTTCATGGGGTCACACAGTCAGACATGACAAGCGATTTTCACTTTCACGCCATGTAAACTTAAATAAAAGTGTATGCTTTTCTCTTGTTAATCTTTCTTTCATTATAGAGACCCAGACAACAGCCTAGGAAATTTTTTTTTCCACTCCTATAAAACAGCACTAATTTGCACTATTGAAGATTTTAGAAATTTCTCTTTAAATCCTGTTAGCTTAATAGGTGTAGTTGGTAATGATTTAATTCATTCAGTCTTTCATTTGGCAGCTATTTATAAACAAGTAGCCTTCTTTGATGAATTCATACTAAATGCCACAGGATCAAATTAGTGCCTGAGAGGAGTTCAAAATATTCACAAAAGTAACTACACAGAAATATTCCAGCGCAGGGTGGGGTTGGGGGTGGGGGCGGGGAGTGTTCCCTGGTGACTCAGTGGTGGAAAAGAATCTGTTCGAAATACAGGAGATGTGAGTTAGATTCCTGAATCAGGAATATCTCCTGGAAAAGGAAATAGCAACCCACTCCAGTATTCTTGCTGGTAAAATTCCATGGACAGAGGAGCCTGGATGGCTACAGTCCAAGGGGTTTCAAAGAGACAGACAGGTCTGAGCTAGTGAGCACTCACTCCAGTAGGGAGATGTAGAGAGTGTACCTACACAGATGCCTGAGTAATTTGATCTGGGCTGTGCTTTGTTACTGTTGTTTGTGCTAGAAATAGGGGCTCCCACAGAACATGAAAGTAACATTTCTTAACGACATATTCTTCATTGGCTGAAATGCCTTCTTTCCTAAATTAAATCTAGTTTGTGGTTCTAATAATGCAATTCTACCCACAATAACAAATGATTGGCAGGAAAAATTGTACAGGGCAAATCCTTCTAAGAAATAAGTGGGTTAAAATGTAATTTCTGAGCACAGTCTTGTTCCTGAGTTAATTTAGTGTGCCTGAATTTGTGTAATTTCACATAGCCAAGTTAACTAGGTCGTGTGCAGGGTGGAAACTTTGTTTTATTCCCCTAGATATCTGATGATTAAGTCTTCTAACTACTATTTGTGCTGCTGATAATAATTTTCGGCTACTGCTGCCTGGTTTATGTGGATTCCATCAAATTTCTTTTCCTATAACTCAAACATAGATTTTTGCATAACATTTAGACATTATGCAATATATAATAGCATACAATACCATTCCATAGTCATACCAGTTAATAGATATCAATAAGAATCCCTGATTATAATAAACTCTCACTTAATACAAATATAAAAAATATTAAAAGTAGGAGGGGAAGACAGTAAAGTTCCTGGTTTTGTACAATTTACAGGAAGTAAGTGTGTGTGTGTGTGTGTGTGTGTGTGTGTATTGGGGGGTGGGCAGGGCATCCTGTGACTATATAGGGGAGAGCCAGATTACTTAGTAGTATGATTATGAAAACATAAATATAAGTTTTCAGCTCCCCTTTCAGCTGCTTCACTTTGCTTCCATCTCTACAGAGAGACACCCCACTGGATGTCATGAGTAACAGACTTCATGGCCATGTCCAATGGCCCTTGAACTCATTCTCTTGGATGCTCCATTACCCGTGCCAGTTAAAATTCTTTAAAATGTTCTCCTGAGTATTCTTTTCTTATTTGCTTTCTAACATGCCTTTTCTTTCTTTGGGATTTGTGATTTTTGTCTAAGAAATGTTAAAGCCCTGGTTTTTTTAAACTTAAAATTTTAATGTCTTCTTCCAGTTTTGCAAGCTTCTGTAAAATGGATAAATCAAATAGTTTATTCTCTTGTCCTCTAGTTTAACTAGATCTTTTAGTCATCACTCTTCAAGTGCTTATGGGCCATTCCCACTAGCTCTTCTAACCATCAAATATCATTGTTCTCCTTAAATACCTTTCATTTCTCATTTCTTTGGTTTGTCTCTAATGATTCTTCCTTACTTCCATTTCCAGAATTTGTCAATGCTTTCTGTCACAGGCATCTCTATTTTCTTTCTTGTCTTCATGTCTGTAAAGTTTATTTATACTTCTTATACACTTCTACCGGATTTCTAAGATTTACTCATAATTCTCCTTACAGTATGATACTGGAAGAAACAGAATTTTAAATGGCTTTGAAGATAAAGCCATGACTTCTGAATCTGGAATTTTAGGCCATCTATTACCTTAATTTTTCATGTGTATACTTAATAATAGCTAAAGGTACCTAAACCATGAACACGATCCTTATTGATTTCTTTGCACGTATTTCCATTTCTCCTTCATAAAAAAAACATGAGATAAAGATGATTTCTTTGCTCCTTTTAGAGAAAAAGAATATGAACTTTGGTAAAATACCATACTCCAACTCACAGACAACCAATGATAAGTGGAGGAGAAGTGCTCTAACCTAGGTCTGCTGCTGCTGCTACTAAGTCGTTTCAGTTGTGTCCGACTCTGTGCAACCCCATAGATGGCAGCCCACCAGGCTCCTCCGTCCATGGGATTTTCCAGGCAAGAGTACTGGAGTGGGCTGCTATTTCCTCCTCCAATGCATGAAAGTGAAAAGTGAAAGTGAAGTCGCTCAGTCGTGTCTGACTCTTCACGACCCCATGGACTGCAGCCTACCAGGCTCCTCTGTCCATGGGATTTTCCAGGCAAGAGTACTGGAGTGGGGTGCCATTGCCTTCTCCAAACCTAGGTCTACAGAGACCAAATAATTTGCTGGACCTTTCACTGCCTCTTCAATACTATCAAGTGGAATTTCAGTTCTAATAAGTTCAGCATCTTCAGTTGACCTCACATTTATTTCTATCCCACCTCCTAACTCATCCTTGTTTCCTGCATTTAAATACCTGTCTCCTACTTCTCCAAAAGTATATATCCAACATTTTCCTCAAAGCCTAGTTCAAACTTATCTTTTTTGTGAACTCTTTTTAGAAAAGCCCTACCTTAAGTAATATTTTTATTACTATGGTCTCTTTGCTACATTGGCTTACAACATTCTTTGATACAATTTAATTCTGAAGTTTGGTTTAAGTTTCAGGAGAACAGGAAGCATATTTTCTAGATTCCTTTTCTGAAGCCAGAGGGTGAACAGGACCAGACTGGAATGTGTCTGTGGAGTTATGTGAGTAAGATATCCTTTTTCCAAGAGGAAATGGAAAAGGAGATGCTCTGAGAGACATTATCCAGTGATGGGACCTATCTCTCTCAGGGCTGGACACATCAGCCAACTTGTCACCCATCAAAATACATGAAAAGTGAAAGTGAAGTCACTTAGTCGTGTCTGACTCTTTGTGAGACACTATAGCCTGCCAGGCTACCCCATCCATGGGATTTTCCAGGCAAGAGTATTGGAGTGGGTTGCCATTTCCTTTTTCCAGGTCAAAAGGCACGGGCAAAAGACAAAGTTGGATTAAAAGTCAGAAATAAACTATTTAACAATTAAGAAAATGATCAAGATTTTACTCTGAATTGGATCTTAGAACAGAAGCTGGTAAAACTCAGATGAAGTCTGTAGTTCTCTTAACAGTAATGCACAAATATTAATCAGTTTGGGGAAAGAGACACAAAGGATTTTAAGGACACATTTTGAGCTGAGGCAATGTAGGAAAACTTACAAAGTTTTCTATGGGATGATTTGCCTGTAGTACATAATAGATGCAAACCTTTTTCTTTAAATCAAAACATACTTTATTTAATAAAGGAAAGCAGAAGACTCTACTTTATTCCTGGTATAACTGTTATATATAAGATGCAAATACCTCTATTATATATTTTAAACCTACCATTATGTGTGATATATTCTGACCGAACTTTAGTTAAAATCGAAATGAGCATCATGATGAGCAAAATTTACAGATAAGTGATTTTTGAACATAGAATGGATGACTTACAAATTACTGAAAATAACACAAACCAGAAGAATTCAATGACAGGAAATAATGGATTCTGAAATGAAAGTTCTAAAATATCAAAACCAGTGAGGGTCATTTGAATATCAAAGAGCCTATGCATGAATCTATGATTCTGAACTAATGTAAGAAGAAAAAGTACTCTCCTGAAATTTACACCATTTAATGGAAAAAAATTAAGAAGTAAATCAACCAGGGAGAATTTTGATAAGAAAAAAAATTGCTGAGCAATAGGCAGTAACCAAAGCCATAATGACAGCTTTAAGTGGAAAATTACATTTATGATTTTAATACATTCAGATTACAAAAATAAAAGCCCAATAAAAAATATTGGTCCTACCAGTATAGGAACAAAATGAGGCAAAAATAAATGATTCTAACACAAATATGCTCACTCACTTCAGCTGTGTCGAACTCTGTGATCTCATGGACTTTAGCCCGCAAGGCTCCTCTATCTATGGGATTCTCCAGGCAAGAATACTGGAGTGGATTGCCATTTCCTCCTCCAGGGGATCTTCCCAGCTCAGGGATTGGACCTGCATATCCTGAATCTCCTGCATTGTCATATGGATTCTTTACCACTGAGCCACCTGGGAAGTCCAGCATATACAATTGCCACCTCTTATTTCTGTTAGAACGTCTTGCCAGGTAGCTCAGTGATAAATAATCTGCCTTCCGATGCAGGAGAAGTAGGTTGGATTCCTGGGTCAGGAAGATTCCCTGAGGGAGTAAATGACAACCCACTCCAGTATTCTTGCCTGGAAAATCCCATGGACAGAGGAGCCTGGTGGGTTACAGTTCATGCGGTTACAAAGAGTCAAATGCTACTGAGCACACATATACCAACAACAAATTGTACAAGTTAAAAATATGTCTTATCAATAGGTGATTGTCTCATTATTTTAAAAATAATCTCCAATATTGCAGTACCTTGTAGTTACTTGAGAAGTCCTAAAACTAAGGCTTTGCTTCCCTGGTGGCTCAGACAGTAAGAACCTGCCTGCAAAATGCAGGAGACCCAGGTTTGATCCCTGGGTCAGGAAGATCCCCTGGAGGAGGAAATGGCAACCCACTACAGTATTTTTGCCTGGGAAATCCCATGGACTTAGGAGCCTGGCGGGCTAAGTCAATGGCATCAGAGAGTCAGACATGACTGAAGTGACTGACACAACAGTAAGACTTACAATGTCAGTGATGCCAATTATTTGCCAAGAGGAGCATAGTCACTGCTCCCACTCCCATAAGCCCTTTTGTGCTGTGATTTTATCTCCCTTTCCATAAAAGCAGGGATTTGTTTCTCAGTCCCCTCCCTCATCATTAGTCTGGTTTTGGCCAAGAGAGCACTGGAGATGCAGATATGGTCCTAAATGGCCTAAAGTTCTGAGTCTTAGAAAACCTCACTGGTTCCAATATTCAACCTCTTGGCCCTCTGCCTTTGTTCACAGATGATATGACTGTTTATGGGAAATATCCCAAAGGGTCAACATTAATGACAACAAAACCTGGAACCAATAAAAACTAATTTTGTATACGAGTAAGGTGGGGAAAAAAAAAAAGCAATGGGGGCTGTTTCAATCAAGAGGTCTGCAGAAGAAGAAAGCATGATGACTAGGCTTGGGAGGGTTAGGTGTAACCAAGTGGGGAGACAATTTCTGTTGAGGGTATGCAATGTGATATAACTTCAAATGAAAAGGCCATACTTGCTCAAAGGTACAGCTATTTTAACTAGAATAGAGGGAGAAATACAGGGCTAAACTTGATGGCTATTTAGTTTTACTCTGGTTTCAGCACTGTCCTATAGGCTGTGTGTGAATTATTTAACTTGTTTATTACAAAAAATTACACAAGTTCTGCATTATTAGAATTCACTTTACAGATGGGGAAACTGAAGCTTAGAAAGTTCGGAGCTTACAGAAAGCCCCAAATTCTAACCCTGAATTATGGTTGATGCTTTAGTCAAGAACCAGTAGACATGAAATGCGTGTGTGTGTGTGTGTGTGTGTGTGAGAGAGAGAGAGAGAGAGAGAGAGAGAGAGAGAAAGAGAGAGAGAGGGAGGAAGGGAGAGTTAGCTTAGCGAAGCAGCATGCTAATAAAGATAGACATTAAAATAGCCCTCTTCTTTTATTTCCTTTGTTCATCTAGGTATTTGCACCTTGACATCACTTGAGGGGTCGTGGAAAATCCCAGTGTCACTAAGAGTGACCTCAGTAGAAGGATAGACAAATAATGTTATTGTCTAAGGAAAGGGGAGAACAATTAGTTCATTTTCATTTTGAAGGTTTACAAAGAAAAACTACTTAATCTCAATGAGGACTTCCTGGAGGGAATGCTTGGAAGTTTATTATGTTAGTTAACTTGTTTTGGTTAAGTATTCAAGGAGCTGGCTGGCCCCAGGGAAACTGGTTGTGTATATGACTTGGGAAATCTAATGCTAACACTTGTCACAGTTGGAAAGCATGAGCAGAGAATATCTAATTAATTAATAATAAAGGAGCAGGGTTGTCTTCTCTCAAAACCCTGGGTTCTGAGTGAGGCTTCATCTTAATAATGGTCCCTCAGAGTGAGCGTGCCAAGTGGTTGCCAGTACAGGAATGGAACCTATGACTCTGTGGGGATGGACAGCCCCCTTATGGCTTGGACTGTGTCAGTACCAGGGTTCTTACATAAACGTGGGTGATGTGATCAAGATGGACATCTGGAATTTTCTTTTAAAAAGACATGTGATAGTGCAGGCCATTAAGAGGATAACCTTCAAATGAAGTGCTTCTATTAACATCTCAGATTTGTGGAGCAGGCTTTATCTGTTTTATTTTGAAATGAACATAGAGTATCCTTAATCACGATGTGTATCTAAACCTACTTAAGTAGGCCAGGGAATTTCAACGTTTCCTTTGCCAGACTTCACACACCTGGAAGTGAGAGTTTTGTTTTGTCCTCTGGGTTCAATTCTAGGAACATCTCTGGCTATGACTGTCATAGATATAGAGATGCCGTCTATGACAAAGGCTGGTATTCATTAGAGAAGACAGACAAAGTATACCCACAGGTCAGCATTTAGTTTCTTCTGCAGCCTATGGTTTCTACAAGTGATATTCAAAAATGAGGTTTTTCCAAAAGCCCTCTTATTGAAGATTTTAAAAACACTGAGGTGAGCAGCTTGGAACTCGTTCTATGCTCTTATTAAGTGTTGCCTAAGGAAAAGTGAAAAGCCTGCAATTTCTAGTTCATCAGAAGAAATTTACTGCTCTGGTAGCATATGATTCTTCCTAAAATATTACATAATCTTTAAAAAAAGAAAGACAAAACTACATTGAACAAATGCACACACGAAAGCATCAAAAGAGAGAGAGAGAGTGCCTTTGTATTTATTCCTTTAGAGGGATAGTGGCAAACTGAATCATTTTTGAACAAAACGTGAATTTATGCTCTTTTAAAGATAACAAAATCTGATTGTTCTCAAACAGTTTGAAAGACAAGAACTACTAAAAAGCTGTGTTAATTCCTTTTTTTTTTTTCTGTCGCTGAGAGTTCTCTAAAGAAAAGTATTGCTATAAAGTGGTTATTAAGAACAGAACTGCATGGCTGCTTTTAAAACTACTGTGGTTCTCATATTAGAGTTTAAAAGAAAAGGCTGAAATAATTTTTAATACAGGGCATTGATTTTTCTTGAACTCTTTTAAATGCTCATTTTTAAGGTGGGGGAAGACAATACGACCTTTACATCTTTCCAGTGTTCACACCTGAAGTGTGATCCATCAGCCCTGATCTTCTGGGAGGTTTCTACATGTTGGTCGAAAACCAAAATCACCAAAAATGTGATATATTTTAAAGCGCATTTTCCACAGAGGTGGAAAGTATACTTTTAAAAGCACAAATAAAATCCTAAGCAAACATAGATTTGCTTTTGGAGTGTGTTTGGTTGCATGATTGATATTATAATGGAATTATATTTGAAAAAACATGCCCCTTAGGCTCTCCCCTGCTCTGAACATTACTGTAATCTGTGATCTATGGTAAATGGGATGAGGACTGACAAAATCTGAAATGTAGTAGTTCTATTTTTTTTTTAACATTGTGTCAAAACAATTGCAGGTAAACCACTACGTCAATATGATTAGAACATAGTAATGGAGGATGTGGGTTACTGAAAACATATATTTATTGCCTCTTCTCAATTTGTCCTTAGGTGGCCTCAATAACTCAATTTCAAGACCTTTAGAACAAAGGGAAAACACTCTCCTTTCAATGTAGTTGGGGCAAAAGTTTCCATAAAGCTCCTGGCCTAATTTTTTGTAAACTATAGGCATCAATAACTCTTATACTTCTTATTTTTCCTATATCTTTCAAAATATGTTTGCAAAATATACCATCATATTGATTTACTTGATCTTTATATAATACCCAGAACAGGAAAATATATAAGTACAGATGGAACATTCACCAAAACAGATCCGATCCTGAGACATAAGTCACACTGTAACAAATTCAACATAAATAAAAACATACAATGTAGGGACTTCCCTGGCAGTCCAGTGGTTAAGAATCTGCCTTGCAATGCAAGAGACATGGGTTCAATCCCTGATTGGGCAACTAACACCTCACATGCCTTGGAGAAACGAAACCTGAGCTCTAGAGCCCACATGCCACAAGGAAAGATCCTGCAAGACTCAGTAAATCAACTAACACCTGATGTCATCAAATACATAAATATTGAAAGAAAACAACATACAGTGTAAATGCTCTAACAATAAAAAATAAACCAGAGAAAATACAAAAAAATCAGTAAGAAATCTAAAATTTCCAAAATATTTGAAAAAATATTTTAAAATACACATATTTCTAAATAACCCATGGGGCAAAGGGCATTCAGAGGGAAACTACCATTAGAAATCCATAAAAGTTTTAAAGATTTTAAAACTATAGAAAAGAAGTAAAACCACTGATAATTATCAGTGATAATGATAAACCTCTAGTCAGACAAATCAGAGGGAAAGGGTGGAGGGGAATAGATTACCAATATCAGGAATGTAAGAGGGAATACCATGAGGATTCTGATGCTATTAACAGGATGACAATATTATTAAAAAGTGTTTGTCAATAAATTTAGCAAGCTACTTGAAATGAACACATATGCAAATATATAAATTACTAAATTTACTCAAGAAGAAATTGATAACCTGAATAATCCTTTATCAATTAAAGAAATTAAATTCATAGTTAAAATCCTTTCAAAAAAGTGAATTTTAGAATTTGATGGTTTACTGATGAATTCTTAAAAATGCTGCAGAAAGAAAGAATATGACCTCTATACAAATCTTCTTGAAATAGAAAAGCAAGAAAACCTTTCCAATTCATTTTGTGAAGCCAATATTTCCTATAGCAAAACTTGTCAAGAAATTATATAAAACAACAGACTAATACAACTAATGCATTTCATTAAGTATGACACAGAATTTTTATGAATATTAAGTCAAATCCAACAAATTATGAAAATAATAATATATCATACCATTTACTCTAGGAACATTAATACTCAAAAATCAATCAATATAATTTATTGTATCAACTAATTAAGAAGAAAAAGTGTATGATTTTTTCATTACATATACAATAAGTATTTGACAAAATTCCACTCCTAATAAAAACTCCCAAAAACTAGTACTAGAAGGGAACTTCTTCAACCTGATACACTATATCTACAAAAATCCCTACAAATAACATTATACTTTATAGACAAAGACAATGCTTTTTTTCCCTAAGACTGGGAACAAAGCAAGAAAGTCTGCTTTCACTACTCTCTTTTGGACTACATTACCTGCCTTCTGCGAAACCTGTATGTAGGTCAAGAAGCAACAGTTAGAATTGGACATGCAACGACTGACTCGTTCAAAATTGGGAAATTAGTACGTCAAGGCTGTATATTGTCACCCTGCTTATTTAACTTGCATGCAGAATACCTCATGAGAAATTCCAGGCTGGATGAAGCACAAGCTAAAATCCAGATTATGGGGAGAAATGTCAATAACCATAGATACGCAGATAACACCATCCTTATGGCAAAAAAGCTAAGAGGAACTAAAGAATCTCTTGAGTAACGTGAAAGGAAAACAACTCAATTAAAAAGCAGACATAACATTTGAACAAATATTTCACCAAAAAAAAGTCAAAGATGGCAAACAAGCATGTGAAAAATGGTCAACATCATTAACCACGAAGAAATTTCAATTTAAAACTACAATGAAAAACCGTTACATACCTATCAAAATGTATAGGCATATATATGAACACAAAGTAGCAATTGCTGATGAGGATACAAAGCACCTCACTTTTTTTTTTTTTCCTGGTGGAAATACAAAATGGCACAACCAGTGCTTGGCAGCCTCTTATAAAATTAAACATCCAAAAAAATAAACTTACCATACAACCCAGCTACCCTATCTAACAACAGTCACCCAACAGAAATGAAGGATTCTGGCTATACAGGAATCTGTTAATGGAAGCTTATAGCATCTTCATTCAAAATTTACAAAACCAAGAAAAAAAGCTCAAAAGCTTTTTTTGATTCAGTAAGTGGATAAACAAACTGTGGTACAGTGACGAGGAATGAAGTACTGATACGTGCTATGCTAGAAATGGGAGCTGTACAAGATTTAGGATAAGTCTAAGAAGAAGCAAATGGTTACAAAGTGCATGAATACTTTTACATAACATCCAGGCAAGGATAAAAACTAGAGAGACAGAAAAGGAAAACAGCAGTGTCATCCAGATTTGGGGACTGACGGAAGCACTGATTACAAAGAAGCCCGAGGGACTTTTAGGGCAGTGGGACCAAAATCTGGTTTTGGCACAGGTTGCTTGACTATTTACCTTTGCCAAAATCCATAGCGTCATATGCCTGAAAAGGGTGGCTTGTGATGCCTTATAGTATGATTTAATGGACCTGACTTACACGTTATATATTATAATTAAGTTAGCTTATGTATGGCTTAACCCAGAGGTTGTCTATAGGCATTTAAAACCAAATGCTGAAGAGTTAAGAATACATGATTTTCAGACAGAAATAAAAAAACACAGAAGAGTTTGTTTTGGGGTAAAACCTCTCTGGAAACACAGAGGAAGCTCTTACTCAACCTCTGAGCCAATCCAGGTCAGAAGCAAAGTATGGAGTGACAGTTCAGTGCCTTTGGAGCCATGCCCGCCTCAGAACTGTCTAAGTATCAGGAACAGATAAGCTGTTGAATCTCCCAGTCCACAAATAAAAACTAGAACTATTGCAACACGTTTTAACCCTCCGTTTCCCACCCTTATCTCTACGCTTCAGTCACTTAATTGCAATCCTTTCACATGGCCCAGTCTCGCTTCATGTTCAGGACATCACTCCTCCTGAGGATGGTGGGATGACTGCAGCATGAAATATGAGAAAAAGATGAGGGGTTGAGGATCTTTAGCCAATGAAAGGAATGATGAGTGAATTTATTATTCCTATCTTTGAATGTTTGAAAGACTGTCAATAAAAGATAAAGTACCTTGATATCATGAAGCTCCCAAGCCATAATGAGGATGAGTGGGCTCAAGTTACAGGGAAACTGAAATTTGTTTATTTAAAGAAAACATCTATAACCCCATAGGCTTCCCTGGTGGCTCAGAGGTTAAAGCGTCTGCCTCCAATGCGGGAGACCTGGGTTCAATCCCTGGGTTCGGTCTCTCGGTCAGGAAGATCCCCTGGAAAAGGAAATGGCAACCCACTCCAGTACTCTTGCCTAGAGAATCCCATGGACGGAGGAGCCTGGTAAGCTACAGTCCTCGGGGTCACAAAGAGTCGGACATGACTGAGCGACTTCATTTTCACTTTCTATAACCCCTTAAAGCTTCTAAAGAATAACAACAGTATCCATACATTGAGATAATTTTATACACATTATCTCTCTTAACCTTATAATAGCTCCTTGAAGGAGATATTTATAGATGACATAAAATAATTAAGTTCTTAGAGCTAATGAACGGAATGGCAAAATTTTGAAACCAGATCTTTCTTTGCTCAGCTATCCTATCTCCCAGTGGGTTGCATAGGGTGATCCTGACTTCCCATCATCAACTCTACTCAGACCTACTGGGAACCACTTGGCTGAGGTATTTTATAAGGGATTCTAAAGTGGATGAGCTGGGTACCATCCACTTGCTACTTAGATATCATCAAATCATGAGATACCATAAGATTCTTTACTAGTATATTTTCTTACTGACATAAAAATAATAAATAATTTGGAACTTTCCTCTTTCCTTTCTGTGTGTCCATTACTTTGCAAGTTGATTTCTCTTACATGTAAGGGAAACACATCCTTCTTCATCACCTTGACCCACTAGAGTTATGTTCAGGTGAAAGAGAAGGATTTTTATAACAGCATAATCGCATCCCTGCCAGTGAGTGAAGTTTGCCAGTGGGATAATCTGCTCTCACACACAGATGCTGCTCCTGGCCCTGACATTTGAGGCTGGCAAGTTGGCTGCCACCCTTCGGTACTGTGCCAATGTCTGTGTGGAATCTTCCTACCCAAACCTTGCATAGAACCCCCACAGGCTTACTTGGAGCACTGATGGATATTTATAAGAAAAGTTCAGAATCCTGAAAAGGGCTGATAAGAAAGGCTTCATGATTGTTTCCTCTTTGTGTACCCATGCTTCCCTGGTTATTGAAACATGTTGAATATATTTAATTCTCTGCATTCGTTTCTTTCAATGTTTTGGATATTAATTTGTCTCCCTTTTCTATTTTGTTATTTTTAGATGAATGCTTTAAAAGTCATAAAATTGTAAAATTTTAAGGACCTCTCGATGCCATTCAATCCCATAAACCTCCTACTAGAAAAATCCTTGAAGACCATCCATTAAAAAAAAAATACCATTACATTTTTGCTTTAACACTTCACTTAATGACAGAGCAGATCATTCTGACATGTACTCGTTAGGAAGAAGTGATTTTTTTAAATAAGTGTCTAAATTACTTCTCTATAACTGCCTTCTCAGGGAAAGAAGGAACATCTTTTCTCTGCCTTATATCTGAATATTAGATATGAATCCTTCGATGACCATTTCAGTGTTGTGTCTGCATATTCTGCCCAGGTCTCTGTGTGTGTGTGTGTATGTACACGTATGTGATCAGTCATGTCTGACTACATCTCCATGGACTGTAGCCCACCAGGCTCCTCTGTCCATGGGATTTTCCAGGCAAGAATCCTGGAGTTGGCTGCCATTTTGCACTCCAGGGGATCTTCCCAGCTCAGGAACAGAACCAGCGTCTCCTGATGTGGATTCTTCACTACCACACCACCAGAGAAGCCCCTCTCTTTCTATAGCAACTTGTAACCCGATTTGGGCAAGTGGGCAACCAGTCCCATACCTGCCCCTCCATCATTTCCCCTGTGCAATTTTACTGGATCACTGAGAATGAGGACACTAACATTTCCAAGAGTCCATTGCCAGTTGGATTTGTTCAGGTTTGGAGGTTAGACTGAAGGCTAGAGAAGACAGAAGACTGAGTTTCACGCCAGCAGTCCCCTAAGTACCAGCAGAGTCTCTGCCGCAACAGCAGCAGTGGCCTCTCCCAAAACCAGGTAGGGCAGTTAGCTCCTGCTCAAAGGAACAGTGATTGTGGGGTCCTAGGTTCCAGGTATAGCTCCCCGATCTCTGTCTGATAGCACCTTTTCCCCTTTTCCCTGTATCCCATCTCTTTCCACCTGTAAATATTTAGATGTATTGTTCTCCTAACTGTACACTGACTAAGAACCATTATAACACCATATTCAGCACCATGGTACAGATTTCTTTGTTCACGCCTTACCTCCTCACTCCATCAGTCATGAGGATGACACCTAGCATTTGATTGTAAATGGAAGGTTGCATATTTTTTGTGTTATTCGCGATCACGTTTCCCTTAGCTGCTGCTGCTTCTTCAGACTACACACACTCAGTGTACTCACTGATCCTCACAAAGCATCACTTTCAAACATCTCATCTACCTGAGGCTCCTCCTCACATCATTCTCATCCTATTTTAGTGGCTGTGAAAATGTGAAAATGAACAAACCATTCTGGACATGGGCTAATAACAACAAGACTTCAAAATGAGAAGGATGAATACTACTTCCATTATCCAAGTTTTCTCTGTTCATTAATGCAAACTTTGATTTTATTTGCTTTTCAAAGAAACCACATAGCATAAAAACTCATTAAAATGCTGCTCAAAAACCAGCACCATAAATTAGCTTGGAATCCCAAGCTCTCAAGATAATTTTAGTTGTTCATTCTTTTATCTTTACCATTTGTAAATTTAACAAGCTGTCCTATGCCCTCATTCAAAATATTGAGAACATGTTGAATATGACCATCCTGATACAGAGCACACTGTGCAAAGCTGGTGAATCAAGCCTCATTACTGACCATGAGTTAGACTGAAATAGTGGGCTCTTTTCTTCTCTCCACTTCATTACTCCTCTGCGTGAAGTGATGTTCTCAATTTCTCCCTAGTCCAGAGTTTCACAACTCAAAGCTTATTTTGAATATGACATTTATTTTTCAAATATACAAAAGCTTGAATTTACAGTTGAGAATCTAAAAATACACTTTTAGGATTTGGCACTGTAGATTTTCTAAATAATAAATTCCTTTTTTCAAAATGAAAAGGATAAGGTATATCATTTGTTTCCTTGTTGCTGACATTTAATAAAATTGAATTTCCTAGATATTCTGTATTCTCAGAGGATTTTTGGTGGGGGGGGCAAACCATCATTTTAAAAAATGAACTCCTCTTAATAACGAAAATCACTGATAGGATGGACATACGATTCATGAAAGGGCACGCAGGACACCCTGTAGAAAAATACCAAGTTGTGGTTTTGATTTGCATTTCCCAGAGAGTTGTGATGTTGGCACATGTACCTGTTGGCTATTTGAATATGTCTTTGGAAAAATATCTATTCAGGCCCTTTGCCCAATTTTTATTTAATTATTTGGTGTTTTTCTATTGCCTTATACAAATTCCTTACATATTTTGGATGTTAGTCCCTTATCAGAAACGTGGTTTGCAAATATTTCCTCCCATTTTCTAATCTGCCTTTCATTTTGTTGATAATTTCTTTTGCTATGTAGGAACTTCTGGTTTGGTGGAGCCCAACTGTTTACTTTTGCTTTTGCTGCTTGTGATTAGGGTGTCATATCTGTAAATCTGTAAAATCATTGCCTTATATGTGAAATCTGGTGGGTTGGCCCAAAAGTTCATTCATGTTTTTCCATGAGATGGTATCAAAAAAAAAACTAAAACAAACGAACGAAATTTTAGGCCAAACCAACTCAAAAACACACACACAAAAACACTCATAGAAGCTGTTCCCAGGGGTAGGGAGTTGAGAGAATGGATGAAGGTGGTCAAAATATGAACTTCTAGATATATGATGAAAAAGTCCTGGGGATATTACAGTTAACAATATTGTATATTTGACGGTTCCTGAGAGAGTAGGTTTTAAAACACACACATACCATATAACTTGATGAATCCATTAACTAAGGTTATTGTGGCAAACGTTTCTTTGTATATACATATAAAAAGTCACTGTGCTGTACACCTTGAACTCACACAATGTTATATTTCAATTATACCTGAATACATTAGAAAAAGAATATTGCATTTAAAGAATACTAAGGATCAGCCTGGAGATTTGTAAACCAAGGCTGAGGAACAAAGTACAAGACCCAGAAGAACTTTAAATACCAGTACCAGACAACCTTAAAACATACAAAGCAATGTTATATAGATAGATTGGAATATGGAGTGAGTTAGAAAGAGGATAAAAGCTCAGGAGACAAACATATCACTTCTTAGCAGAAGAGTTAAGTGTTAGAAGTCAAGTCCAATGCAGGAACAAGTAAGAAATTAATGTGAGGACCATGGAAATAATTTTGGTTATTGAGTGTATACTGGATTGGCCAAAAAGTTTGTTCGGGTTTTTCCATTAAAAAAAGATAATCTATAGAAAAACTCAAACAAACTTTTTGGCCAACCCCAATAGATGTATACACATATACACGCACATACAGGCAATGAAGTACTTGGCATATCCCAGTGAGTAGCTCAATCTGTTTGTACAAAGGGATAATGTCTGAGTGAAGCTTTCAGTAAGATATGGAAAAAGATGGAGTCAAGATTGTATTGAAGCTTCAATGTCCAAAAAATGTTTAGTCTATAGGGCATGAGAAAATATTGAAGGGTTTTCAATAGGAGCATGATATGATGAAACATGATATGCCGATTCTTTATCTTAATTATCAGAGAGGCTCTGGTCAATGATACAGTCTCTCAGGCAATCTGTCTAGAGATAAATATTCATTGATTAAAGGGCTTGTAGTCTGCTTTTTTGAAGCCAGAGAGCAAAGAAAATATTTTGAGAATATTTTGCCAAAGGTGACATATTTTAATCATTGATTCAGAGAGGATGTTTGATGGGTAAGGTCTTGGCAAAATCTACCCAAATCCCCTAACAACAGCAGCTTTTGTGTTTCTTGTGTGTGCTGGCACACCTGTCAAGCCGCTGAGCCTCTAACTGCTCAGGAAACCAACACTTATTCGGTCTGGGAAAGACGCAATCTCGTTCGGATGCTAAAAATTGGCCATTTAGTAAAATGTAAAAATAAGACTGCTTTAGTTTTGCTTGCTGAATCTGCCATGGATCAGTGGCAATTTCCAATACGAACAGTTTCAGAGGGTCAGATATATTGATTCAAGTTATTGTTTTCAGTATATCTTGTAACTTTTGGGGTTGTTACCTCTAATTTCAATGGCCCAGTATTTGCAAGATGAAATGAATAATAATGAAGATGGAAAACACCTCTGCTTAGTTCCTTTGCCAGGTGAAACTGTTTGGCATGCAAAACAAGTGTGGGTGCAATGATCTTAGGAGACAGAAAGAAAACAGCAATAATAGATGAATTTCGGTCTTCGGCCAAAAGACCATTAAGGGTGAAACATGCAAAACCGGTCAGAATGATTGAAGGTTGTTTGGGTGTTTACAAGGGGCGCAGTTTTACTCAGTGGTTTATCTTTACTGCAGGATAGTAAATTACAAGTTTTCTAATACTGCCTGTTTGCCATCTGCTTTTCGAGAAATTATGTCTGATAATAGATGATACAAAATCATGACCTTGCTAAGCTTCAGTGGAAACTACCCAAACGAAACCCACTCCACATTTTCCCCTTATTTCTAGAGAGATATTCAGAGAAGACAGGGAGAGGAATTTGCAAATTAAACCATACTGACATTAAATATTGTTTTGTTTATTTAAAGAGGGATCACAGACCGCTGGCCTTATAAAGACTCTATTTTATAATTAGCCATGGTTACATGGGATAGTTTCCATAAATATCTTTAAAAGAACTTAAGCAATAGAACAGAAGATCAACTAGTAATATATTTTCAAATGTCTGTGTTTGTCAGAAACACCTATTGTATTACATCAGAGTCCTTATTTGTGTTTGATTTATCTTAAAGAATATTCAGAATGATCGATTATTTGCTATATTTACAAGCTTTGATTTAAACTGGCATTTATCTGCTTCCAGAAATCAAATACACCTTGGAATGGAAAAACATTTTCACTAAGGATGACTTTCAAAGGAATGTATCTGCAGACAGTGCAAAACAAGGCATGATTTTAGGCAATGAAAGTGATATCTTTGAAAAATGTACATAGTTAGAGAAACTGCATTCTTCTATACTGTGTTCTTTATGACTTGAGTATACTTGGTAAATAACTATCACATACATTTATAATAATATAAGTTAATAATATGCTATATTGACATGCATAATTATAGATTTTTCATAAATGTGTCTATTGTGGAAAAGGGCATTTAATTTTTTATAAGAGAAATCTACTTAATCTTCCAATGAAAATATTCAGAAATGCAATTTGGATTTTCATCAAAGTCCCTAGCTGTCATATGACTTCATAACAAATGCCTAAAACTAACCTTAGAACTCAAGAAAAATGATTATTGAAACTCTTGGAATTAAAAAAATATATATAAAAGGAACCTTTTCTCTAAACCAAACACCTTATTTCTTAAAATGATGTACCACAAATGATTTCATTCAAAAAATGCTAAATTAAAAAGCTACAATATGAATATTAAAATATGAAACCAAATTGATATATGAAACTAAATTCAGTCAATGCTTCAACAACAAATTACACAACCCCAAATAATTGTTTTGGACTAACTCTTTATGTTCATAATACAGATATCTTTCTTACCACTTAAAATGTATGTCATTTTATCTAGCTGTGAATTGCTTTCCCAGGAATCAAATCATGTACTTCTGGGGAGTCGAGATATGAGGCTACTTGTCTCTCAATAGAAACAGAAAGACACATTCTAGAGAGAGTTACACCTGCTACAAAACCCACACAGCTCAATATAATGATGCGGACGAGGGATGCCACACACATTCATCTGTGTAAACACAGGTGACCTAAACACGCTGGACCATCTATCTGCTTCAAGCTGCCATCCTGCTCTGTCCGGTCCAGCTCCCTGACAGTAAATCTTTAACCATTATTTCATCCCCGGTGCTGACAAGACATCTCATGCTGTGAGTAGCCAAATGTTTATGAGCAAGGACAGCATGTCCATTATTGTTATTAGTTCTCTGCCCCCATGCATGCACAAGCAACATTAAAGGCCAAATGGGTGAGAAAAATAGTTTCCCTGAGCCTCTGCTTTTCAAAGGGATCCTGCTTCCTACAGGATGTGTGGAGGCATTTATCTTTTTTTAACTTTTTATTTTGTTTTGGGGTACAGCCGAAGTTGAACGGTTCTATGAGGACCTCCATGACCTAGAACTAACACCCAAAAAAGATGTTCTTTTCATTTTAGGGGACTGGAATGCAAAAGAGGAAGTTAAGAGATACCTGGGGTAACAGGCAAATGTGGCCAGGGAGTACAGAATGAAGCAGAGCAAAGGCTAATAAAGAGAATTCACTGGCCATAGCAAACACCCTCTTCCAACAACACAAGAGAAGACTCTACACATGGGCATCACCAGATGGTCAATACAGAAACCAGATTGATTATAAGCTTTGCAGCCAAAGATGGAGAAGCTCTGTACAGTCACCAAAAACAAGACTGGGAGCTGACTGTGGCTCAGGTCATGAACTCCTTATGGCTAAATTCAGACTTAAATTGAAGAAAGTAGGGAAAACCACTAGACCATTCAGGTATGACCTAAATCAAATCCCTTATGATTATACAGTGAAAGTGACAAATATATTCAAGGGATTAGATCTGATAGACAAAGTGCCTGAAACTATGGATGGAGGTTTGTGACACTGTACAGGAGACAGGGATCAAGACCATCCCCCCAAAAAGAAATGCATAAAAGCAAAATGGCTGTCTGAAGAGACCTTACAAATCGCTGAGAAAAGAAGAGAAGTGAAAAGCAAAGGAGAAAAGGAAAGATATACCCATTTGAATGCAGACTTCCAAACAATAGCAAGGAGAGATAAGAAAGCCTACCTCAGGGATCAATGCAAACAAACAGAGGAAAACAACAGAATGGGAAAGACCAGAGATCTCTTCAAGAAAATTAGAGATATGAGGAGAACGTTTCATGCAAAGATGGGCTCGATAAAGGACAGAAATGGTATGGACCCAACAGAAGCAGAAGATATTAAGAAGAGGTGGCAAAAATACACAGAACTATACAAAAAGATCTTCACAACCCAGGTAATCACGATGGTGTGATCACTCATCTAGAGCCAGACATCCTGGAATGTGAAGTCAAGTGGGCCTTAGAAAGCATCACTACGAAGAAAGCTAGTGGAGGTGACAGAATTCCCATTGAGCTATTTCAAATCCTAAAAGATGATGCTGTGAAAGTTCTGCACTCAACATGCCAGCAAATCTGAAAACCTCAGCAGTGGCCATAGGACTGGAAAAGGCCAGTTTTCATTCCAATCCCAAAGAAAGGCAATGCCAAAGGATGCTCAAACTACTTCACAATTGCACTCATCTCACCCGCTAGTAGAGTAATGCTCAAAATTCTCCAAGCCAGGCTTCAACAGTAGGTGAACCATGAACTCCCAGATGTTCAAGCTGGATTTAGAAAAGGCAGAGGAACCAGACATCAAATTGTCAGCATCTGATGGATTATCAAAAAGCAAGAGAGTTCCAGAAAAACATCTACTTCTGTTTTATTGACTATGCCAAAGCCATTGACTATGCCAAAGCCTTTGACTGTGTGGATCACAATAAACTGTGGAAAATTCTGAACGAGATGGGAATACCAGACCACCTGGCCTGCCTCTGGAGAAATCAGTATGCAGGTCAGGAAGCAACAGTTACAAATGGACATGGAACAACAAACTAGTTCCGAATAGGAAAAGGAGTATATCAAGGCTGTATATTGTTACCCTGCTTATTTAAGTTATATGCAGAGTACATCATGAGAAACACTGGGCTGCAGGAAGCACAAGGTGGAATCAAGATTGCTGGGAGAAATATCAATAATCTCAGATATGCACATGATGCCACCCTTTTGGCAGAAAGTGAAGAGGAACTAAAAAGCCTCTTGATGAAAGTGAAAGAGGAGAGTGAAAAAGTTGGCTTAAAACTCAACATTCAGAAAACTAAGATCATGGCATCCAGGCCCATCACTTCATGGCAAATAGATGGGGAAACAGTGACAGACTTATTTTTTGGGCTTCAGAATCAATGCAGATGGTGATTGCAGCCATGAAATTAAAAGATGCTTGTTCCATGGAAGAAAAGTTATGACCCAACTAGACAGCATATTCAAAAGCAGAGACATTACTTTGCCAACAAAGGTCTGTCTAGTCAAGGCTATGGTTTTTCCAGTAGTCATGTATGGATGTGAGAGTTGGACTATAAAGAAAGCTGAGCACTGAAGAATTGATGCTTTTGAACTGTCGTGTTGGAGAAGACTCATGAGAGTCTCTTGGACTGCGAGGAGATCCAACCAGTCAATCCTAAAGGAAATCAGTCCGAATATTCATTGGAAGGACTGATGCTGTAGCTGAAATTCCAATACTTTGGCCACCTGATGGGAAGTATTTACTCATTTGAAAGACCCTGATGCTGGGAAAGATTGAAGCCAGGAGGAGAAGGGGACAACAGAGAATGAGATGGTTGGATGGCATCACTGACTCACTGGATGTGAGTTTTAGTAAACTCTGGGAGTTGGTGATGGACAGGGAGGCCTGGCGTGCTGCGGTCCATGGGGTCGCAAAGAGCTGGACATGACTGAGCGACTGAACTGATCTGAATAGCCAAATAACAATGTTGTGATAGTTTCAGGTGAACAGAGAAGGAACTCAGCCATACATAAACATGTATCCATTCTCCCCCAAACCCCCCTCCCATCCAAGCTGCCACATAACACTGAACAGAGTTTCCTGTGCTATACAGGAGATCATTGTTGGCTACCACTTTAAATAGTGTAGTGTGTCCATAAAGGGAGTTAAAAATAAACAAGCAACAGTTCTGAATCTGTAATTTTTACCAGGCAGTCCATGGGGAAAAAAATGAATTCAGAAGGGTACATTAATGGAGATTATTCTAGATCAAGTGGTAAGAGATGTAAGAGATGTGATTTCTCTCTTTGCCAGGAACCAGCTACATGACCTCAGCAAATCTCTCATTCTTGTTCTTCATTCTCTCCTCTCTCTTTCTCTTTAAATGTGAGGCTTCCCTTCAGCCTTTCCAAAAAAAAAACAAAAACAATGTATTAAGGACTAAATGCTCAATAATTCCCCACTCATTGCTCTCTATAAATAAACTTTCTGGAGAATTTCCAATACTTCCTAAGGTAATTTTGTCAAGTGATTATGATACAAGGGTACTCAAGGAAACTCTTCTAAACTGTTTTCAATTAGTCTTTTCCTAGGTATTTGCCATTGTGTTGGCATTTATCTATTGACTAATCTGGGCTAATTTTAAAATGTAGTATTTCTTTCACAAAAAAAATGCTTTGAGACTTTGTATCCTTTTCAAAAAGTAGTTTACAAGTGCTGATAAGTATCAATATGTGTTGTGCTTAGTATCGACACACACGCATGCTAAATCGCTTTAGTCGTGTGATTGTTTGCGACCCTATGTATTGTAGCCAGGCTCCTCTGTCCATGGGATTCTCCAGGCAAGAATACTGGAGTGGGTTGCCATGCCCTCCTGCAGGGGATCTTCCCAACCCAGGGATCAAACCCTCATTTCCTACGTCTCCTGCACTGGCAGGCAAGTGCTTTACCACTAGCACCACCTGGGAAGCACCAGTATCAATATACATGTCCCATTTCTGTTAAAACATGAACAATCACTCTATGTTTAATTTTTACACAAAACTTTGTGTGGGAGACACAACGGAGGCAGTGGCCATGGGCATCTTGTTCAGTGTTAAATTTTTAGTCTGCTAAATAAGACATGTGGCACACAACATGTGCTCAATAAATACTGATAACAGAAACTGAGGTGGAACACCATGGCTAAAAGTAAAGGTATGAATGAAGAACCAAGCTAGTAGTCAATAAGAATGGGTGCCGCCCCAGCGACTTGAGACGTTAAGGAAAGCCTAGCAGGGAACAAAAATAGAAACAGACCACTCAGTGAGAAAGAAAAGCACATAAATTGGCAAGCCTTCCAATCTTAATCTTCTTTTCATCTGGAAGCAGTTTTTGTTGCAATCAAAACACTGTCCTGTTAATATGGACATCCTGCCAACTAAAGGGAAAAGGCTTTTTCTACCATGTTGCTTCCAGAAAGGAGTCCTTATTCTCCATTCTCTGGATGGTAATAGGAAAGCAGGAGCACAGGCAGGCCAACCTTCATTTTCCATCACAGTTAAGTCTTCATAACTACTTATAGATAATTGGTTTCTGGTTTTTCTCCTTTTGTCTACAAAACTGCAATGGCCAGTAGAAATAGACAGAAATAACTCAATTCTATCACTTCATTGTAATTTCACATTTTGCCTGTTGAGTCTGAAAACATCCCTGTGTTCAAATACTCACATCTCTTCTTAAGTTCAAAGTTACTTTAAATGGCTTGACTTAATATGCAAGAAGTCTATAATACCCTTCTATGTCTCTTGTCTTAAGTCAGCCATTAGCAATTATCCAAACTGAAAACCCATCTCCAGAAGTAAGATTTTTAAAGGGGTCATGACAGTAAAACTTTTTGTGAACTTAAGTGTTCAGAAATTTCAGAGGACTTTACACATAAATTAACTCTGACAGCACTCTGGTTTTAGGTCTATATCACAAGTAATGATTGGAAGAAGAGGTAGCTTATAGTGAGATAACCAGAGAACTGATAATCTCAGGTCAGTTGGCAAAAGTCCATTCTGCATTCTATTTTTTCTATTCTTGAGAAAATGTTCTTTAGAGTTACTGCCACTTTTTGTGTCATGGAAATCACAAAATAGGATAAGAGAGCTTGAAAAAAATTTTTTTCCTGAATTTCTGAGATCCCAGCAATACATTATCTAAAAATAATATGAAAATCTTACAGAGGATTTATTTGTTTTCTCATGTGATAAACTTTCAGAGTAACTAATGTATCCTCCTGCCAAAACCTACAATTACACATTTATGCTTATTATCACTACTTTTTCATTTTCCCTGCAACTGAAATGTGTGTCTTACACCTACATTTTCTAATACATCGTTGGGTGTAAAATGATCAGTTTTGTAAAGAGTTGACCTTTAAACAACAGAGATTTGAATTGCACATGTTCAGGTACATGTCGATTTTTAAAAAATAGTAAATATTACACAATTTGTGGTTGGTTGAATTTGCAGATATCAAACCAGAGATAGAGAGGGTTGACAATAAGTTCTATCCAGATTTCCAACTGAGTGGAGGGTTGGAACCTCTAATCTCCCTCCACAAATTTTAAGGGTCAGTCGTATTTCTTTTCAGGATGTCCCAGACTACAGTATGGAGGAAGATAAGAAATAGAAAGAGGAAAATTCTTCTGATGATGCCTATAATAGTCGGAAAGAAAAATCACGGCAGTGGTGGTGGGGTGCTAAGTCACCTCAGTCATGTCCGACTCTTGTGATCCCATGGGCTGTGTCTGCCAGGCTCCTCTGTCCATGGGATTCTCCAGGCAAGAATACTGGAGTGGGTTGTCATTTCCTTCTCCAAGGGAGGTTCCTGATGATTCACCATATAAGCTATGAGGGAAGCCCATTAAATCACTCATTAAAGATAAAGAGGAATCAGAAAGATTAAATAAAGGACTTTTCTCATTGAGAAAATGTAAATTTGGGGGAAATTTTTAAGAGAACTTATTTACTAAGAATGGATGCTTAGTTGCTCAGTTGTGTCTGACTCTTCGTGACCCCTGGGACGGTAGCCCACCAGGCTCCTCTGTCCATAGGAGTCTCCAGGCAAGAACACTGGAGTGGGCTGCCATTTCCTTCTCCAATTTAATAAGAATCATTATTCATATTTTTTAAATGTACAATATTCAGAATAATTCTCACTTTTTTCCAGTTTATTTTGGGCCAGTATTTTTTAAAAAATCTAAAAGTCTTAAAACAACAGGGAAGAATGCATGCACTTATTTCACTGAAGTTTGAAACCATGGCAATATGCAGTTACATGAAATTAATCTTCTGGTTAAGTAGTCAGATTACTTCAGTTCTGTTATTTTATATATTCATCACACTCAGTATGAATAAAGGTATCGCCAGATTTCCCTGAGGGTCCAGTGGTTTAGACTCTGTGCTCCCAATGCAAGGGGCATGGGATCGATCCCTGGTTAGGGAAGATCCCAGGAGCTGTGCAGCCAAAAATATATATATATATATACACACACATATATATATATCAAGCTAAACTGCACAGATTTTCACTATTATTTTTTTGGAGATTGCCATTGATTAACAGAACTGGTTTTGCCACTGTTCTAAGTATTCAGCTAAACTTAGCCACTGTTAAACACATGAACAACATAAAGTCTTGAAAATACTGGCCATTCAACAAATAAAAATATATTTATCAACTTTATGAATGTTTTTCAAACTACAATTCACTTTCTAACTCATTTATCAAGTTTTCATTTGAGATTGCAAAAGGGTGGTATTGCCTTCAGAGGTTCATTTTTGGTTTCCACTGGCAGTTTACTCTTTGATTTACCCTACTGATATTCTGGTTTGTTTTTTCTATTTCTCTCCTCTCTCCATCACAAAGCACACTGCATTTCCCATCATCTGTCTGCTAACAATCAGTGTTAATGTGGTTAAATTGGGAATTATTCCGTGAACTACAGTCAGAAGCCATTTCCCCCCTCTGTTGATTTGATTCATCCCTTTTCTTCGATTTTCATTTTAATAATTATTTTATCATTTCACATTAATCCACTTTCAATAAATTAAATTAAATGCATCAAAGGACCTCAAAGTAAATTAGCTTTTTGCTAAGTTAGGTCTTAAAGATCCAAAAATGTGATTTTGGTTTTCACTCTGTAAATTATAAATATGCATTACACATTGGGAAAATAGCACTTTCAAATTCATTTTCCATTGCTTCTAAAATATCTGAGAATTCCTTCAAGGCCACAAGAAGCTACATCATGAATCCATTATGTTTTTTAGACTCAAAATCTTCATGAGGGAATTTTATTTTAGAAAAAATTAGTTTCCTTGTAAAAAATTTAAAAACCTTTGAATGATAAACATTTCATTCACAGGCTAAACATCTGATTTTTAGCTGTTTATTTTTCTGGGGAAAGAGTTCCCTAATTTAAAATGTAGCCTACTATTTTTTTTTATAGTTTTCAGTTTCTTTTTTAATTTTTATTTTTTAACTAATTTATTTTTTGGCCACCACTCACAGCATGCAGGATCTTAGTTCCTTGACTAGGGATCAAACCCACAGCTCCTGAAGTAGAACTGCTTGACTGCCAGGCAAGTCCCAATGTCCTCCTACTATTGCTTTCATTATTTTATCCTTATTATAATAATACAGAGAAGAAGGCATTTCTTTAAATGTATAAGAGCTCCATCCTTTCTTATGGGGAAAAGAATTCTTTCACTGCCCACCCCCCACCCTATATCCTTGGGACACAGAAAGGTACAGATAGTTTATTACAACAGATCTCTCAAAAACTTCTATAAAACTGAAACTCTGTCTTTAAGAAGACAAGACATTTCTTTATCCATTCCTCTGTCAATGGGCATTTAGTTTGTTTTTATGTCTTGGCTGTTGTAAACAGTGTGGCAATGAACAGTGCAAAAGCCAAGACACGGAATCAACCTAAATGTCCATCGACAGAGGAATGGATAAAGACGTGGCACATATACACCATGAAATGTCACCCAGCCATTAAAAAGAATGAAATAATGTCATCTGGATGGATGGAACTAGAGATTGTCATACTGATTGAAGTAGGTCAGACAGAGAAGGAGCAATATCATATGGCATTCCCTGTATGTGGGATCTAAAAAGAAATTATACAAATGAACTTATTTATAGGACAGAATGAGACTCACAGACTTAGAGAACAAACTGATGGTTGCCAGAGGGGGGAAAAAAAACAGGAGGAGGGGATGGTTAGGGATTTGGGGAATCAACATGTACTTGGGCAAACTTCAGGAGAGGGTGAGGGACAGGGAGGCCTGGTGTGATGCAGTCCATGGGTCACAGAGAGTCGAGCGACTGAGCCACAACATCAGTGTACACAGTGGTATATTTAAAATGCATAACCAAGAGGGTCCTACTATACAGCCAAGGAACTCTGTCCAATGTTATGTGGCAGCCCGGGTGGGACAGGAGTTTGAGGGAGAATGGATGCATGTACATGTATGGCTGAGTCCTTTTGCTGTCCACTGGAAACTATCACAACATTATTAATCAGCTGTGTGTTTTAGTCACTTAGTCGTATCTGACTCTTTGCGACCCCATGGACTGTAGCCCATCAGGCTCCAGTGGTGCAATTCTCCAGGTAAGAATACTGGAGTGGGTTACCATTTCCTTCTCCAATTAATCAGCTAGTCTCCAATATAAAAAAAAAAATTTTTTTTAAAGATGCAAAACATTATATTTAAGTTTCTGTACTAGTCTCCATGATACCACTGAAGTGGAGAAATACAAAGTATTTTATGAGAAAGATTTATCCACCAGTGATACTCAGGGCAGATTTCCCTGTAAGATAGAGTTTCCAGCTCTGAGGTGATCCATGAAGGGTCTGTGGCCAAGATCCAAGCTTTGGTAGGATAAGGATTGTGCTGGGTTTGAGTGATGAGTTGCAAATGTTGGCAGCTGAGAAACAATGGGGGCTAAGTCCTAACTTAGATGTTCATGAATTCATTCAGCGTTTATTGAGTGCCTCTCATGCCACGCTGCTATCTCCCTCTGGCTTATGAATATAAAATGTATTTTTCTTACATGAGAGTCCCTCTCAGGATAAATATAGCTTAGTAGAGTAGTATAACATTCCCAGAAAACTCTAGTTAAAAGAATAGATGAAAAGATGAACGTTTAGAGGAGAAAGTGAACACTTCTAACTGTTGGGATCAAGAAAGATAATCTGGAGTTCGAGCCCGGGGTTCCCCCAGACCAAGCTCTTTCCCAGATCAGTCTTTATTTTCTTCTCTTCAGGCCACCACGGGGATTCCTACACCCAGTGCTCCTTGCTTCCCATCAGTTCCTCTTTCATTGCTCAGTGGGGGGATGAGGTGGAATTTTATAGCTTTTTGTCAACAAGACTAAGCAATTGATGTTTTATTCTTTTTTTTTTTTTTTAGTGGTATAGTAACAAAGAAACAGACAAGAGAAACATACTTACATGTTGTGTCCTTAATTAGTTACTATTTTTTTTTACCTAATCCTTCAGACAAGATTCTGACAAAGATAGGATCAATTTTTCTCTTCTAACTTATAGAAAAGACCAAAGTAAGTTATTTTCTCTCTTCTGTTTCCTTTTAAACAGAAAGATACTATGCCCAGGTTTTTGTTGTTGTTTTTTGTGGCATTTCTTTATAGGAACTTGGGTAAGGCTGAGACCCCAGATAAAGTCCAGAATGAGGTTCTTTAAGAGAAAGAAATTAGATCCTGGGCTGAGATGCTGCAGAAACTCAGGATTCACCTGCTGTGGTAACTAGCAACAGCTGCTGGCATTCACCTGCCTCTTGTAATCCGTTTTGTCATTGACACTGCCGACTCTGCCCTCGGCCAGGCCTCTGATAAGACACGGACATATGTCATGGAGCCCCTGGGCTCCTGCAGTGGCTGAACTGGTACCCAGCCTCAGAGCCTCCTTGGCTGAAAAATAATCACACGCCATTTCTCCCCAGTGCCCCTCTAGGACTTCCTTTCAGATCCGTCCCATGGCAAAATAGCTGGATTCAGACTACTTCATTCTTGTCCTTCTTCCCTAGTCGCCAGCTCTGTGTCTGCTGCAGGCCTGTTATTTTACCCCTCTTTCAGGTTCACTGGCCAGGGATCAAACAAGCCCCCCTGCCTGTGACTGTCATGTTCAGATGGCATATCCTGGTATAATCGGTGAGTCAAGACCCTACCATTAAGTAGATACCGATCAGACACAAATCCAGTCAATTTTGGATAATAGCAATGACTTTAAAAGGAAACCACTGTGTTATTGATACCAAAAAATTTGAAGATTCTGCTTACAAGTAGGAGAACTTTCATAAAAGTTTAAGAATGAATTCATGTCCTTAATATTATTTGACTTAATTAAACAATTTTTAAAAATATAGTATGTGCTGCACTTAGTCATGTCCAACTCTTTGCAACCCCATGGACTGCAAACTGCCAGGCTCCTCCATCCACGGCGATTCTCCAAGCAAGAATACTGGAATGGGTTGCCATGCCCTCCTCCAGGGGATCTTCCCAAACCAGGGACTGAACCCAGGTCTCCTGCATTGCAGGAGGATTCTTCACTCTCTGAACCACCAGGGAAGCCCAAAATACAGTGTATCACTGATTAAATCTATATTATTCATGCTGACACACACATACTTATATAAAATATATATTACATCCTATACTTATAATGATTTGTATATAATTATTATATATATTTCATGTAATGAAGTGCCTACTATATTTTATTTAGTATATATGACTAATGCCATATACATTTGTACTGGTTATATATGTTATTTATTTCTGAACCCTGTAAAGAATGTTCTATATATTACTAAGTTGAGTAATTTTCCTAATGTAAGTATATATATAGATAAACATGCATGTATATGTGCATGCATGCAGACACGTATGTTGCATACTTCTCTGGTATATAAACACAAAAGCAAATGATAAAAATGTTGGAACTCCCTTCTGGAATGTAGAAGTGAAGTACATTATGTTAGTTTCCAAAACGAGGCTTTCTCTACACCTTATTTTGCCAGGCTTTTAAATAGTTATGTTTTGGCTTTTTAAAGACTGTCTGAAGCTTAGTTAACCTTGAGAAGGCATTTATAAGTTGTGAATAAAAGACTGTACATCATTAATGTGAATTTAGTATTGGAAACCTTTTTTTGATGGTTTTAACACTGCAAGTCATTTTTCACCTGAAACAGTGATATATGTGAATATGAAATTCCAGGGAGTATCTTCAGATTAAAATGTTAGTTCAGGCAATTCCCAGGGAAAATACACTGATTTTATACGGGAAGGACCAACGCTTCTGAAGAGAGATCTGGATGGCCTAGGACACAGTGTCCCTCCCCCATCATGCACACACATAAATTCACACGTATGTGTACACATGCACACGGGTCTACGCACATCACACATATTAAGTTGCACACACGGCAGATTATCTGAGCGCTAACTCCAGGTCTGACTTAGCTCAAGGAAGCATAACTCTGTACAATACTGAAAGCCATTGAACTGTATACTTTGAGTGGGTCAGTTGTACAGTATGTGAATAAGTATATCTCAATCAAACTATTAAAAAAAAAAGTGATGCAGCTACTGTGTTCCTGAATACCCCTCATCAAGGTGCTTTCTCTGTTTCACGGTCTCATACTTTCTGCCCTCACTTCCTGAAAATACATAGAGCGTTGTCAGAGACCCTTCTCTCCCAGAACTTTGACCTTGAGGAATGCAGACGTCCTAAGCCTGATATCGACTGAGGGATGAGGGTGCAGGTCATTGTGTGTCCTCTACTGCTTCTTTGATTTTAAGTCCCTCCATCCCTGTCCCAAAGATCGTATGAGTTTAGTTCCCCCACAATTCTGCTGCTGCTGCTAAGTCACGTCAGTCGTGTCCGACTCTGTGCGACCCCATAAACGGCAGCCCACAAGGCTCTTCCGTCCCTGGGATTCTCCAGGCAAGAACACTGGAGTGGGTTGCCATTTCCTTCTCCAATGCATGAAAGTGAAAAGTGAAAGTGAAGTTGCTCAGTCATGTCCGACTCCTAGCGACCCCATGGACTGCAGCCTACCAGGCTCCTCCGTCCATGGGATTTTCCAGGCAAGAGTACTGGAGTGGGGTGCCATTGCCTTCTCCCAGTGAGCCTAAGTTAGATCCCTACCCTATTTACCTTTACTGGTGAATCTCCCTTGACACTGCTGAATGACAGCAATGTCTAGGACTTTCCCCTGTGAAAAACATACTTATTCAATGAACTGTGCATCAGGGTGAATGTGGAGACAAAGCAGTGAACAAGACAGATGGTGTTTTCACTCTTGGGAGCTTATGTTATCAGAGTATACAAGCCCTGGGTATTCCAAGCTCTGATTTCAGAAGGACTTGCCAATTTTACTTAATTGAATTTTTAAATTTCTACTTCTTTAATAAGATATGGCTTGCTTTCCTTCCCTTTCTTTAAAAAACAGCATGTATAGCTGCACCCACGTAGAAGTTCTCTTCCATTATATATATTTCATATCAACCATCATTCTTATTTGTTCCATGATTTCTTTTCTTGGATGTTTTCATTTACAAACTAGAGGTGATTTTTAAAAAATCCAATATCTTGTAGAGTTTAGAGTAATTTTATCTTCACAGCTGCTGTACCAAGTTTACAAATAATAAAAATTAAAGCACCCAACAACTAGATTTTAGTATGCTCACTCTTGGTTAGGCATACATTTTTCTGTTCTGAATCTGCAATGTCTGTGTGAAATTGTGTTTCTTTCTGAGATGCCAAAATTTTTAGGGAAAACACTGTTTTTTGCTCTCTCCTCCCAAACACCTGCACAGAACTCTCGAGTACAGATCAAAGAGAATATAATCTATTAGACTGTCATCGGCAATGGGTCCTGTCACACTAACACCTGCCTTTCAGAAGCATGCACTAAAAAGCAGAAAGAGCCAGAGATTGAGGCTGAAAGAAATAGTTGTAGAAATAGACAATAAATGAGAAGCATGAAAATCCAAGAGAAGAAAAGACGGAAACAAAATGCATTGTCCTCCTACTCCTGACTGAAACGGACTTGCATAATAACTAAAATAAAATACAGTCTCTTATAAATGATCAGTAGAGAAACAGCCAGGCATTTGAACTTCTTCTAAGAGAGGCTTGTTTTCCTTGCTCTGAAATTCCAAACTATTGCAGGGCAGGCTTCACTTTATTCCCAGTTAGGTTTTTACACGTTTTAGGCAATTTTCCCCCTCTAACTCAAGCATTAGTAGATAAGCCCTATTCACCAGAAGCTGTCTTTCTTACGCTTGCTTGTGATTCTTTCCACATGACCTCTAACAGCCAGATTTATTTCCCTTTTTCTTTCTCTAAGCCTATCTATTATTTTCTCTTGCAGAAAATCAACATCACTTCATCCTTCAAACATTGGAGTTTAAAATTCACCCGGCTAAGATGCTTTATATTAAAGAGGGGGAAAATCCACCAAAGAAGAGCTGATCTGTGCAACCGCAGGGCTATTGGCAACTTTACAGGAAGCGATTACCGTGGACTGTCTGGATAACCTCGGCTGAAAAGAAACAGCACCGCAAAATCCTCTTTTAGTCAAATAGAAGTCCTCAAATAGATACTATAGGGTTATTAGGCTAATTTGTTAAGTTTATCCCTTCAGGCACAGTTTGCTACTTTCTATGCAATGCAGGTTTGAAACTTGGGTTCGATTTCTGGGTTGGGAAGATCCCCTGGAGGAGGGAATGGCAACCCACTCCAGTATTCTTGCCTAGAGAATCCCCAGGGACAGAGGAGCCTGGCGGGCTACGGTTCATGGGGAGACAAAGAGTCGGACAGGACTGAGCGACTAAGCACAGAGCAACACATGCAATGCAGAAACAAAGGGGAAAAAAGAAGGAAGGGGAAGAAGAGGGAAGAGGAAGAAAACAAGTCACACATCTTCAATAAGGTATCAGATCACGTCACCAAAGATGACCTTCTGGCCTCTAAGGAGGTCTTTAGTAATTGATCTATAATATACAAAATATCCAACAAGAGTGCAAATTATAAACATCCCCCAAAGACACGCTCTGTAAATGACTTCCTGACATTTCAGAACATTAGAGGAGAAGCCTATCTTTCCTTTGGGATTCACATGAATGTTAGGCCTAATTTCCTTGCAAACTCCCAAGAAGAAAATAACAAACTGATAACTATAACAAGAGGTTTGTGTTTTTGATGTAAAGAGGTTTTGCTCAGATATTTCATGAAAAGCAGGTGAGAGGAGTGGCCAAGAGGCAACCTGTCACATGCGTTCAGAAGCTCCAGGGAGACCCTCTCTTACACAGGTTCCCCCCACTATCTGAAAGTTCTATGACACCCACCCCCAAGTCAAAATGACACGGAAAGAGACTCAATTACCTTAGGACACATCTATGTTTGCAGAAAACAACAAAAACCTGCAAAGCAATTATCCTTCAATTAAAAAATTTAAAAAAGCTGCATGAAATAAATTGAGATGAAGGACAGATGCTTACAGGCACAGTTTGAAGCTGTGGCAACTGGGTCCTGAGATGCTGAGCGTGGTTCCCAGGAAAGGAGCCTTGGTGGCGTCATTGTCATTGCCTGGGGTGCGCACCACCTTGAGAACAGCTTGATGCACAACAAACACTCAACACAATTTTTGTTTTTCATCTTTTTTCATATGAGCAAAAATTCTCTGGATCTCTTTCAGTTAGCAAAAACAGGTACTCACTTTTATAGATCTTTCAGGGCAAAACTAATACAATTTTGTAAAGTTTAAAAATAAAATAAAAAATAAAGGAGAAAAAAAAAAGATCTTTCAGAAAAGCAAAGCAGCTTAAGGCAAAATTTTGAAAAGTGGTGGGTGGGTACCTGTACTCACTGAATTCACACTAAAAAAGAAAACCAAAAAACTCAGTAGTGAACTTCATAAACTACTAAGATTGGAATGGTGGTGTTGGCTACCTCCAAGTAGTTTTACTGGAACCAATTCTAGAGTCAGGTTCCCTCTTTTCCTCTTCTGACTCTGTCACATTTTAGCTAAAGTGAAGAGGAATTAAAGAGCCTCCTGATGAAGGCAAAAGACAAGAGTGAAAATGCTGGCTTAAAACGCAACATTGAAAAAATGAAGATCGTGGCATCTGGTCCCATCACTTCATGGCAAATAGATGGGGAAACAATGGAAACAGTGACAAGACTTTATTTCCTTGGGCTCCAAAATCACTGTGGGTGGTGACTTCAGCTATGAAATTAAAAGACACTTGCTCCTTGGAAGAAAAGCTATGACAAACCTAGACAGCATATTAAAAATCAGAGACATTACTTTGCTGACAAATATCCATCTAGTCAAAGCTAAGGTTTTTCCAGTGGTCATGTATGGATGTGAGAGCTGGACAATCAAAAAGGCTGAGTGCTGAAGAACTGATGCCTTCAAACCGTGGTGTTGGAGAAGACTCTTGAGAGTCTCTTGGACAGCAAGGAGATCAAACCAATCAATTCTAAAGGAAATCAACCCTAAATATTCATTGGAAGGACTGATGTTGAAGCTGAAGCACCAATACTTTGGCCACCTGATGAGAAAAATTGACTCATTGGAAAGGACCCTGATGCTGGGAAAGACTGAAGGTGGGAGGAGAAGGGGACGACAGAGGATGAGATGGTTGGATGGCATCACTGACTCAATGGACATGAGTTTGAGCAAGCTCCAGGAGATAGGAAAAGACAGGCAAGCCTGGCGTGCTGCAGTCCATGGGGTTACAAAGAGTTGGACAGGACTGAGCAACTGAACTGAACTGAACTCAGATCAACTCCACTCCCTGAGGGGGAGCTATGAAATCTAAAATTACAAGGCTAATGCAGAGATGATAACACTGATGAAGTGATTGTAGTAAATGGATCAGGATAAAGGTGGTGAGGAGCAATGAAAAGCCATTTTACCCTCAAGGCAATTTTATTTTAATCTTGGAATTTCCATTCCCTTCCTCAAATGGGGATAGTATCAGGATCCCTCTTAGGTGATTCTTGCAGGGATGTGGGGATGACATGAGAGGAGATCATGCTTACAAAGCTCCCTGAACACACAGAATGTGGCACATCATAAAGTGCTCACTGAAGGTCAGTGGTTATCAAGTGTTTTCTTTCTTACAAAGAATGATGTCATGTTCTGCTTTCTATAGTAATTTTTTTTTCTTTTTTAAATATTGGAGAGGAGAACAGTACATTTCATTAGATTCTTTAGCACAGAACAGTGTGCTTACCATCCATCCATCATGCTAGATTACCTAGGAGGAGTAAATAACAGGAAGGTTAAACAACACTGAGCTACCAAGCTCCCGGATGGGGCTGCACCTGCAAGTGTGAGACAAAGGCCGAGACAAACTCCACTCGTGAAGAAATACAATTTTAAGTTTGGGAATCAAGGAAGAGAGCAAGGATCTGAGAGAACCAAGGCACACAACTGAACCGTGCTGCCAAGCACAGAGGAGGGAGAGGACTCAGATGCAGAAAAGCAGAGGTGAACCATAGTGAAGGGAAGACCTCGGGCAGCTCAGAGCTTCTCTAGGGCATGGATCGAGGGTCTCAGACAACTCTAGACCCGAAGGACTGGGTGGTCCCTACTGATACCAAGGCCACAAAAAGGAATAAACTCCAACTTTTATATCTTCCTATTTCTATAAGCCATTTTAACCCGCTGTTTGAGGATAGTTTTCCTATGTTTCTGTACACTGTGGCTATCTTATCTGGTCTCAAACCCAGACTATGGTTAAAATTTACATGATCATACAGAGAACTCTAAATTTAGGGAGACCTTGAGGAAAACTCTTGCTCCGCCACTACCCAGATGGGAGATGTTGCCAACTCTTACACATCCCTGGACCTCAAGCTCCTCATTAAAGTTAGAAGACTAAATGATTAATATATGCTTATATTAATAATTTATCTGTAGTCTTAATTTCCTTCACTGGAAAGGGTTACATAATGAAATGAGAAGGAATACAATTTGAGAAGTAAAATGACATGGTTTTAAAAAATATATGTATATATAATATATATGTATATACACACACACACATACAGAGAAAGGGAGTGTGTATACACACACACACACACACACACACCAAAATATTGGACCATTGGCCCATTAGCTTCACATATGTAATATTCATAGACATGTCTGAACTAACAGATGGAATCAAAGATATAGCACTGAGATAGAGCACTTAAAAAATGTTGTCTTCAGATCCACGAGGATCTGCATATTTTTTGACGGACTGCCAAGAGAGATTTCCAGTGATAGTTGCCACAGCCCAAATAGAATATGTATAACGGGACTACCTTCACATCCTCACCTGTCATGTCCAACAAGCTAGAGGTCATTTGTCAGAGCCTCAAGGAACTCAATGCTTGAGAAAGACAGGGATCGCTTGCAATGCTTAATAATTTAAGTGCTTGTCAGTTCTTCCTTTTGGATATGCTACCATTTGGGAATAGTCATAAACTCCCCTTTAGTTCAGTCAGCTTCTTTTAACCTTGATATGAACTCAGAGACAGGAATATAAGAATACTCTATGCAAGCAAAAAAAAAAAAAAAAAAAAGCTGGGCTTATCACTAGAACGGACTTGGACTGACATACAACTTGTCTATACAGCATGAGTATCTAGGAATGGTGTGCAGATGACTTAATATAAAGTTCCCTATGTGACCGGGATAACAGACAATAATATGAACTACAGATACAGATGATTCTATAGAAGAATGCAAGCTTCTACAACTGAAATAATTTAAATAATCATATTTAACCATTCATATAGGTTTTATTTTCTTTTTTAAAAAAAGTCAGGAATAAGATACAGATGGTTAATGTTGACTTGAAAAAACTACTATGTTAATATTTTCTGATATCTTAGTATTTTGAAATTTCACATTCGATTGCCTTTCTAAAGCAATCTGACTTACATATCTGTAACTTGGGAATCACTTCTTTTTTCTACATCAGTTGGAGGCACTCCGCACATGGACATTACACATAAGGGTCTGTCCCACTGCCAAAACTATCCTGGCCCTGAGCAAATAAAGATTAAGAGAAGATCAAGTCTAAGAGCATTCTCTAATTGTGATTATATAATTCAAACAATATTGAGCAAGGGTAATAAACACACCTGAGCTACCTCTGAGAGACAAGTGGTGAGGTATAATATAAAGCACTTAGCTGTAGGGGGAAACCCAGGCAGTGGGTATAAAGCTTCCTGTTAAAAAAGAAAAGAAAGAAAATACTAGTGAAGACACAAGAATGAAAAGCAAAGCATGGGACCCAGTGAGGTTTCAAACCATGGCTACAAAGAATATTTTAGGAAATGTATTGTCAATCAAGGAGTAAAGCCAACCTCAAAATTCCCTTTGTTTAATATAGGATTTTCAAGTAGCTTTCCTTTGTAATATGCATCAAAAATGTGAAATAAAAAAGTATGTTTTTATGTTTCTTCAGTTTCACTATTTTACAAGGTGTCCTGATTAATGTATCAGGGAATCTACTGGTGATATGACTTATGATGCTGCTGCTTGAGTTATATGAAGCATTCAAAGTGAATGCTTGGAATCATTTAAAGTGAGCTACTAGGCAAAATTTCATATTAAGTTTTCAGAAAGAAGTCCCAATTTCTTCTTAGGTTTTTATGTAATTAAATTTGTTGCTAATATTACCCAAATTGTGAATACCATATTAATTTTTAAAAGATGTGCTATTTATATGGGTATGTCCAATGACACTATCAGAATATATTTTTGTCTATGTTTGCTGTCTATGACTGTAAGGTCAATTTCAGTTTTAAGTTTGGAACACAGTTGAGAAGGAAGGCAATGAAAGGATTTTGAAATCACAGCTCAGACTTGGCAAAAAGAGTCCTAACATTTTCTATACAAACAAATGAAATGCCAGAGCAGACTCTCAATGTCAGAGCTTTTGAAAGAAATCTGGTTTGGCTCAACTAGAGTTAGCTGTGTGTGCTGAGACAATTTGACCTAGAAACAAAATGCTCTCTGCAAATGATCAGTGAGGCTGAAGGGAAATTAAAATGATTTTTAGTGTTTGACCTTGGTTGCATGACAATTATGAGAAAATAATTATTATTATCTGAGCATAGATTGTGAAATAAAAACCACTGCTAGTATGAAGTTGCCTAGTAATTTCTATTTATTTAGTTGTTTAAACATAGAATTATGAGAAGCAAGAACTGGAAAAGATACTGGAAATAATAGCCAGTTGCATGATGTTTTCGGAAAAATTCAGGCTTCTTTCCAATAATATTCTATATATGAATAAATATATGAATCTTTAGAATCATAAGGCAAAATCTTTCTTAAAAGTTTATTTTTAAAATTAAAGTATAATTTATATTACATAAAATTCATCCTCTTTAGTATAAAGTTCAACAAGTTTTGACAAATGCAAAAGTTGGGGAAACTTTTGCACATTCAGAACAGTTCTGACATTCCTAAAAATTCCTCCTGGCATCTTTGTAGTCAACCCCAACTCCAAGTCCTGAAAAACAATGGTCTGCTTTCTATTTCTATAGCTTTGCCACAGAACCCACATTTTAATAGCAGAAAGTGCCCCTGCCTATTTTTCAAGATGGTTGAAGGAAAGAGGATTATAGAACTCTACTTATACATCAGAAGGCAGTTTCCTAAATGTCAACAAGCAATACCTAGATGAATCTATTTGCTGGTACTTGAACCGTAACTCCTTCTTCTGGCTTCCAACATGGCTCAGCGGTAAAGAATCTTCCTGCGAAGAGGAAGATGCAGGAGACCCAGGTTCGGTCCCTGGATGGGGAAGATCCCCTGGAGAAGGGCATGGCAACCCACTCTAGTATTCTTGCCTGGACAATTCCATGGGCAGAGGAGCTTGGTGGGCTACAGTCCACAGAGTCGCAAAGAGTCAGACATGACTGAAGCAACTGAGCCATGCATGCCCGGGATTGCAACTCCTCCTCCCTGCAATACTTCCAAACCCAGGGTTGGAGAAGTGCCATCTGATTCTTCAGTTCAGTTCAGTCACTCAGTCATGTCCAGCTCTTTGGGATCCCATGGACTGCAGCATGCCAGGCTTCCCTGTCCATCACCAACTCCCGAAACCCACTCAAACTCATGTCCCTCACATCGGTGATGCCATCCAACCATCTCATCCTTGTCATCCCCTTCTCCTCCTGCCTTCAGTCTTTCCCAGCATCAAGGTCTTTTCCAATGAGTTTGTTCTTTACATCAGGTGGCCAAAGTATTGGAGTTTCAGCTTTAGCATCAGTCCTTCCAATGAATATTCAGGACTGATTTCCTTTAGGATGGACTGGTTGGATCTTCTTGCAGTCCGAGGGACTCTCAAGAGTCTTCTCCAACACCACAGTTCAAAAGCATCAATTATTAGGCACTCAGCTTTCTTTATAGTCCAACTCTCACATCCATACATGACCACAGGAAAAACCATAGCCTTGACTAGAAGGACCTTTGTTGTATGATTCTTCTTGGCAGATTAATTTGATATGCCTTCAAACTGAGACTCTAAATACTTAAACATGTTTTTTAGAGAAGCCCAGAACCTGGTTGAACACGAAGACGGAAAAGGAGAACTTTGAAAAACAGTACCTTTTCTTTCGGTATAGTCCACTTAGCCGAACACACAATTAACCAACAATCCACAGACTTCCCAAGTGGTGCTAGTGGTAAAGAACCTGCCTGCCAATGCAGGAGACATAGAGATATAAGAGACATGCGTTCGATCTCTTGGTCAGGAAGATCCCCTGGAGGAGGGCATGGCAACTCATTCCAGTAATTCCTGCCCTGAGAATTCCATGGACAGATGAACCTGGTGGGCTACAGTCTACATGGTCACAAAGAGTTGGACACAACAGAAGCAACTTAGCATGCAGGCATAGACATACAAACTTTGCTGTGAGCAGAATAGAAAAGATTGTTTTACTGTCTCCCCAAGGCAGTTTAAGCAAGAATTCCTTTTAATACATCCAGTGGTCTCTTTAGGAAGAATTCTGATAAATAACAAGCATCTTCTTTGCTTTCCACTTTCAGGAATGTTTTATTGCTTAGTGTTCTAAATTATTGCCAATTTGACCTTTCTCTACCATATATTAGCTCTACATCTCACCTATAGAGCTCAACTAGCCATCGATGTTCCCCTGACACTTTAGGACTCTCATTCTCTCCCCTAAATCCCATGGTACCCTGAGGGGTTGATCAGAGGAGCAGGAAATAAGCACCCCCCCTTTAATTACTGGTTGCTAAGAAACAGAGGGGTGGAAAGAGGGCTCTTATTTCTTAGAATCAGCACTGGAAACTTCCATTAAGTTATCATATTGAAACAGAGTTTAAATCATAATTAGTTTTTTCTACTCTAATTGTACAACATGTTCAGGTATTTTTGTTTCTTTGTTTCTCCCTTCTTTAATTCATCGATGTATTAAGTGCCTGCTATGTTTGAGGCACTGCACTAACTAGAAGCATTCTTTGCCCTCAGATAACCCAAATTCAGGGAGGTTAAGGCAGCTTGTTGGAGAAGGCAATGGCACCCCACTCCAGTACTCTTGCCTGGAAAATCCCATGGATGGAGGAGTCTGGTAGGCTGCAGTCCATGGGGTCGCAAAGAATCCGACAGGACTGAGCGACTTCACTTTCACTTTTCACTTTCATGCATTGGAGAAGGAAATGGCAACCCACTCCAGTGTTCTTGCCTACAGAATCCCAGGGACGTAGGAGCCTGGTGGGCTGCCGTCTATGGGGTTGCACAGAGTTGGACACAACTGAAGTGACTTAGCAGCAGCAGCAGCAGCAGCAGCATTGATCAAAAATACACCTCATTTTTGTTAAAGCACCACAGATTTAACTGGAGAAAGGGAGTAAAAGTCGATTGCTATCCCTGAATTTTGAATTTAAGAAATTCTCTTTTCCCTTGCTACAGATATGTGTAATGTGAGAGTTAACAAGAAATATGACTCAACTCTTAAACTCATCTTGCTTGCTTCCTCTTCCCTCACAAATCAGGATTGGAAGCTTGTCATCAACATTACATGATTGGTTGCATTTTAATATTCAGTGTCTAATGACTGGCATGTGATAAGTTGCTCATTAAAATGTTCATGAATAATCAGATTAAATGTCACATCTCTAAAGAAAGATCATCTGATCAGGGGTAACATCAGTTAATTTCTTTATTTGTTTGTAGAGCACTATTAAAGTGAAAGCAATCAGTATGAAAAACCTTTCTATTGCTGTGTGAATTACATACAAATTATGTGTTGTCTTGCACTTGGAATAGTAGAGAAAAATCAGAAAACACTGTTTCCTCCCTTTTCAAGAAAAATAAAGGGGAAGGATCTATTTTCAATGGAGCCTCCCAAGTGACAAAGTGGTAACACATCCACCTGTCAATGTAAGAGACTCAGGAGACTTGGTTTCGATCCCTGGGTCAGAAAGAGCCCCTGGAGGATCTTTCCACTCCAGTACCCATTCCAGAACCCACCCCAGTATTCCTGCCTGGGAAATCTCACAGACAAAGAGGAGCCTGGCCTGCTACAGTCCACGGGGTCTCAAAGAGTTAGATACGACCAAGCACACACACATACACACGTATTTTCAATAATGCTTGAATAATTGTTTGCACCAATATACTGCTTCTGCATTAACTGCCACAACGTTTCCAACTAAGGATTAGGAAGAAGAACTCCGATTTTCAGAATGATTTGAGAATAAGACACACTGAATAAGCAAATGTTTTGGCTGTTAAACCAATGCCATAATCTTGTAATAAGAAGGTGACTTCAATGAAAGTCTTTGTGCTTAATTTGGCAATTAGGTACCAGTGTGCACTACACAACTGAAGTAAAAAGGACAGAGTTAGGTGTCCTGAAGCTGGTGTCCTGAAGAAAGGCACCTGACCCTCTCTTCAAGGAGAGCTGAAAGTGCCCCAGAGCCTGCCCGTTGGAATGCTCAGTGCCAGGCCAATCACTTATAGCCACCTTGTCAGAAGGTAAAAGGGGAAAGGGCTGTCATTTCTTTCTGAGGGGACTCAAAAATGGTACCTATTTATCACTTCACACCAGTCAGAATGGCCATCATCAAAAAGTCTACAAATATTAAATGACAGAGAACCTCCTACACTCTTGGTGCAGCCACTGTGGAAAACAGTATGGTGGTTCCTTGAAAAAACTAGAACTAGAGTTGCTATATCAGCAATCCCGCTCTTCGGCATATATCTGAAAATAAAGAGAAAACTTGAATTCAAAAAGATACATGCATCTCAAGGCACAATAGCCAAGAGATGGAATCTAAGTGTCCACTAACAGATGAATGGATAAAGAATAGGTGGTGTGTGTATACACACACACACACACACACACACACACATGGAATATTACTCAGCTGTAAAAAAGAAAAAATGAAATAATGTCATTTGCAGCAACGAAGGACCTAGAGATGATCACACCAAGTGAAATAATTCAGACAAAGGCAAACATATGATATCACTTGTATGTGGACTCTTAAAAAAATGACACAAATGAATTTATATAAAAAACAGAAATAGACTCACAGACACAGAAAACAAACTGATGACTAGAAAGGAGGAAGGGATAAATCAGGAGCTTGGGATTAATATACATACACTACTATGTATAAACTAGATAACCAACAAGGACCTACCATATTGCATAGGGAACTCTACTCTTACAATGATCCATAAAGGAAAAGATTCTGACAAGGAATACAAATATGCATATACGTATGTATATGTATAACTGAATCACTTTGCTGTACGCCTGAAACTTACACAAAATTGTAAGCCAACTATGCTGTTGTCGTTCAGTTGCATCTGACTCTTTGCAACCCCATGGACTACAGCACGCCAGGCTTCCCTGTCACATGGGCACATGCTGAGATGCTTCAGTCGTGTCCAGCTCTTTGTGACCCTATGGACTATAGCCCACCAGGCTCCTCAGGCCATGGGACTCTCCAGGCTACAATACTGGAGTGGGTTGCCATGCCCTTCCAGGCTAATCAACTACATTTACATTTAAAAAATGACAGTAACACTCTACAGGTTGACTGTCTAACACTCTACATATGACTTTCTAATACAGTAGCCACATATCTATTTTTACTAAAATTTTACATTTATTTTCCTTAAAGGTTACTGAGATAAAATACTAGTATGCATGTTGTTCAGATAATAACAGCATCTATATATGCAATTTATTGTGGAATCATATGACAGCCTATTATGTAGCTTGTGATTTACGTCACTCTAACATCAAAGCCATATGGTGTCCTACCCATTTACTGAACAAAGCTCTCTCCTTAATGTCATCTATTGTCGGTTAATTTATGATTTGGCAGAAATGCTATAGAACACTACCCCTTCTCAGAGGACGAAATCTTTAGCAAATAGAAATGCATTAGTCTTGTGAATTTTCACCCTCATTCCATCCAATACTCAATGGTTCTAGTGTCAAAGGATATCTGTCCTCAAAGTGTCTCACTTTAGTTAGAGTTATGGATACATTTGCTAACCCTTGTTTAGAAATGCATCTAGTCTGAAAAGTACATAGAAAAATATTCCCAGGATTGGAGATCTACTGGGAAAAGAAAAGTGTCATATTATAAAACCAGAGGCAAAGAAGTTACTGAAAAGGGAACAAAGGAAGAAAAGACAATTCACTTTTATTTCAGAATATCTTCTTTTTCCACAGTGTTGCCTGGGGAAGAGTGTTCATTTTCTTAATTCAGTGACTTCATTCAATATTAAAAAAAAAAAAAGTTTCTTTGCTCCTGATATTCTCTTACATGTAAAGTCACTTAAATGACCGTTATCATTTACATATCAGCTCATTCATGTTGCTAATTCAAGTAAATAATAAACCTTTCATTATAAACCCAGAATCTTGTGAAATTCCAATATGGCTTTCCATTTCTATGACATAGATTATTATTTTATATCTTTCATGACTCCCTGGTTTCAATTTACATTCTTTAATTACACTAGAAATTAATATATCCTATCTAAATATATATGGATGTAAGAGTTGGACTATAAAGAAAGCTGAGTGCCAAAGAATTTATACTTTTGAACTGTGGTGTTGAAGAAGACTCTTGAGAGTCCCTCGGACTGCAAGGAGATCCAACCAGTCCATCCTAAAGGAAATCAGTCCTGAATATTCATTGGCAGGACTGATGCTGAAGCTGAAACTCTAATACTTTGGCCACCTGATGAGAAGAACCAACTCACTGGAAAAGACCCTGATGCTGGGAAAGATTGAAGGTGGGAGGAGAAGGGAATGACAGAGGATGAGATGGTTGGATGGCATCACCAACACGATGGACATGAGTTTGAGTAAACTCCAGGAGTTGGTGATGGACAGGGAGGCCTGGCATGCTGAAGTTCATGGGGTCACAAACAGTTGGACAAGACTGAGCAACTGAACGGAACGGATCTAAATATTTTATCATTGGAAAAGTCCCTGATGCTGGGAAAGATTGAGAAGGGGAAGAGGATGTCAGAGGATGAGATGGCTGGACAGCATCACTGATGCAATGAACATGAACTTGAGCAAACTCTGAGAGGTGGTGAGGGACAGAAAGGCCTAGTGTGTTGCAGTCCATGGGGTCACAAAGAGTTGGACATGAATGGGCAACTAAACAACAACAATCTAAATACAGGCCAACACTTATGACAGTCTTTGCAAATGTCAAGTTAATAGGCAAGGATTAAAAAAAATATCTAAATTACAAATATAATTCTACATTACAGTTCTTTTTTTTTCATTTTTGTCCAGAATTCTTTGTTAATTTTCAAGTAAACTAAAAAAAAAAAAAAGCATATCACAATAGTTTTATATTAAAATTAAATCTTTCAGAACACGTGACCAAAGTTTCTTAAGTCTGATTAGAATTGTCAATTGTCATTTTTGCCAAACTTGCTATCATTGGATGTATGAATAAATGGACTTGAGACATTTTACTTTGGTTCTGAAAATTATATTTGCTGTACTATGTTGCTTAGATTTTTTTTTTTTTTATTGTTCTTGGTGTTGAGGTGTAACAAGGGGTGCTATGGTCTGTATAAATCAGTGTGACTGAGAGTAGTGGTGATTGATTTTAGATGTTTCTGGGAAAGGTAAAGACCAGCTCATTTCCAAGCTTCCCAGGCAGAGCAGATTGACTCACATGTTGCTAAAATCCCTCTCTGGCTCCACGTGAATTAATTGATGTGGTATTCTTGCTTGGAAACTACAGTATTATCTGTTGACATGTCGAGACTACTCTGGGCTCTTAAAACCAAAGACTTTTGTTTACAGGAGCCTCCAGATTAAGAACCCATCACCCTCAGATGCTCTTTGATGCACAAAGATACTATCAAGCCTCTAAGTATCATACATTATACAACAGAGTACTTTCCACATGACCTTTCTGGCTCCATTTTGCTGGGATTCTATGAACTATTACCTGCTCAGAAGAAACCAGACTCAGGACTTCTTGTCTAATAGTGCAATTCAACAGCAAAACTGTAATGAGCCTCTATTATGTGCAAGATGAATAAGGGATACTTTTGGTCATAAACAAGTGTCCTCCCCACTACCAGATAAAAGATGACACAAGTTCACACACAAAAAATTAACATCTTTTTTTTTTTTTTATGTGTTGTTGGATTCTGATTGCTAGAATTTTGTTAAGGATTTTTGCATCTATGTTCATCAGTGATATTGGCCTGTAGTTTTCTTTTTTTGTGGGATCTTTGTCAGGTTTTGGTATTAGGGTGATATTTTCTTAAGTGTAAAATTAAAAAAACAACTGTATTCACATAAAATGAAAATTGCAGTTATTTCCATTATTTAAAAAATTTCAAACCTTAAAATCTCTGGAGTACTTTTGGCAATAGGTATGGGAATTTACGAAAGAAAAACATGACTTCTAAGAATCCACTTAATCCACTGATTTAGTCATGCTTTTCTAGTCAAATAATCAAATGCACTCATTCTTCACTTGAAGAACATGAAGCACACAGAAATATAATGACACATCCATGATGACCTCTGTGAAACCAAAGCCCAGTCTGTCTTAGTGACAGAGCACTGTTTTTCCTAGAAATGTCCCTGACACATTATAAGCATGTCATATGTATTATTTCACTATATAATAGTGTATTTATAAACAAATGACTTTAAGATGAAATTTTAAAAGTATTTCCTGAAATCTTCTGGGCAGACTTTAAACAGGAGACTGACTGTAAGATATTGAAACTTTGTAGTTAGTGGAACAAGAGAGTATCCAACTGATATATTTACACTTGGAAATTGGTCAAGTGAGTCATGGATGTGAATGAAAGATTCTTAATAGCTACCACCCAGTATGCAATTCACCATGAGCGAATTTAAGAATTACTTGAAAGTGAAAGTGTTAGTTATTCAGTTATGTCTGACTTTTTGGGACCCCTTGGACCCCATAGACTGCTAGGTTCTTCTGTCCATGTGATCGGCCAGGCAAGAAAACTGGAGAATTTATATGACTACCTATAAAATGTACTCCTTTAAAAGAAAAGATATTTGTAACCTAGAGATGAATAAAAAGAATTCTGAGATGACTAGAAACTTTCTCTTATGAAGAACAACTGAAAGAAAACAACATGACTTCTAAAAATCCATTCAAGTGTTAGTTAACATGGCTGGTAAAGGCATCTTGAAGAAAGCATTCTGTATCCATCAAGTCATCAAAAGGTTCCTAGGTTGGAGAGGGTGCAAACTTACCCTGGAGCAGAACTAAGAGCATGTGGGGGGATGGCAGGAGAGAGATTTCTAGCTCAGTGCAAAGGCATTTCCATAATAAGTATCCACAATGGAAATGGGTCCCAAACAGTATAATTTCCAGAAATAATATTGCGACCACACGGACTGTAACCTGCCAGGCTCCTCTGTCCAAGGGATTCTCCAGGCAAGAATACTGGATTGGGTTGCCATTTCCTCTACCAGGGAAACTTCCTGACTGTTTGCTGAATTGCCAGGTGGATTCCTTAACGCTGCACTATTTTACAAGCCCCACCCAGTATCTAACTCTTCTTAAAATGTGAAGCAGTTTAATTTTAATACAAAGTTTATTTCTCCCTAATATTATCACAGCATTTCTTATGTTAACTATCGGTGGCAGTCGTTGCATGAAATACTTCCAAAAATTTACAGTTCTGATTTGATTTGGCCACTATTACTAATGAGCAGTGTGTAGTAAAGCTTTGGCATTTTTCTAGTTAATAATTTGTCAAAAATATTTTCTACTGCCTATTTCATAATTTCAATAACAAGCAGCAATCTCTCCAAAACATATCTTTGATGGTGATCAAAGGTCATCCAAGGTCGATGAAAATTTTAGATAATCAAGGGGGAAATATTCTGTTGCAGGAAAGCATATGCATATGAAACGATATATTCTTTGGTGTCATACTCCATTATTTAAACTGTTTTACATAATTGTATACACAAATAGTATCGAAATGATATGCCTAGGGAAACCATTCAACTGTTCTCTTCTAACTTTTAAAATATACTGTATTGTTTTATAAAATTAAACATTTAAATGAATTTTAATAAATCACATTTAAGATGATGTGATGTTAATTTCCTATGAGTTTTAGCAGGCAGTAGTACTAAGACTCGGAGAAGGCAATGGCACCCCACTCCAGTACTCTTGCCTGGAAAATCCCATGGACAGAGGGGCCTGGTGGGTTGCAGTCCATGGGATCGCTAGGAGTCGGACGCGACTGAGCGACTTCGCTTTCACTTTTCACTTTCATGCACTGGAGAAGGAAATGGCAACCCACTCCAGTGTTCTTGCCTGGAGAATCCCAGGGACGTGGGAGCCTGGTGGGCTGCCGTCTATGGGGTCGCACAGAGTTGGACACGACTGAAGCGACTTAGCAGCAGCAGGAGGCACAGCATAACTGAAGAGAGGAGACTCGGGAAAGTAGCTTATTGTCAACCAGTAAAAAATTGCTTGCAACTTGCAATGTGTGACATGCATCACATTACTTTTAAGGAAGCAGTTATGTGAGTATGAAGATAGATAATACTGGCCAAGAGCATGAATTACATCAAATACATCAAAATCATTAAAACAAAGGATTGCTTTTGTAGACTGGAATGTTAGGCTATCTCATAAGTATGTAAAAGTTCAAGGATGCACTCATCATATATACTTGTTTCTTTACATTCAGGTCAGTTCAGTTCAGTTCAGTCGCTCAGTCATGTCTAACTCTTTGCAACCCCATGGAATGCAGCACTCCAGGCTTCCCTGTCCATCACCAACTCCTGGAGCTTGCTCAAACTCATGTCCATTGAGTCAGTGATTCCATCGAACCATCTCATCCTATGTCATCCCCTTCTCCTCCTGCCTTCAAAATTGCCCAACATCAGGGTCTTTTCCAATGAGTCAGCTCTTCACATCAGGTGGCCAAAGTATTGGAGTTTCAGCTTTGATCTTTATTACATATATATATATATTTTTTTCAGTTTGATCCTTATATTACACAGAATTAAAATGATATATAATAGGGTAGATTGTTGTGAATCTTCACTTTCATTCATTAAAAAAAAATAGCCTTCAAACAGCGTGGCCAAAAGGCCATCTGGAGGAGGTGTTTTTAGTGCCCTAGTTTTGCTTGCTTTGATCTGGTCGGTGAGGGATGACTTTTTGCTTCAGGGCTCTTTTCACTAGGTCCCTTCTGCTCATGTACTTGCTTCAGGTAAAGTGTCTAAACACTGACTTACTAATTTGACAGGAAAGCTTTTGCTCTTTCCAATGTGGGCCAAGGTTTATACGGGACAGCTGGTGTCTGCGTGTAGAGTTCTCTAATGCTACGCTCTTGATCTATAAGCAATTTATCTTCCCTTCAGGAACCAATACGGCCAGCATGCTGCTATAAGGGGAGCGATTTTAAGCCTATTTCAGTCTAAGGAATTACTTCTTGCTTAAAAGAAGTAGAAAAGGGCATGTGCACAAACATGAGTGCCATAGAACGTCTACATACCACTCTCAAATATATCCTTGGAAAAACCGGATACAAATGTGCTTGTGTTATCAAATACACATATATGTGACCAAGTCTCTCTCACAAACATATATGCATATACTTAATGTAGTGTGTTCCAAAACCAAACAGAACAACAAAACTGAAGAATTAAAGCTGAAATTTAAAACCAAATTGCATAAAAGGAAACAATAAGTTTAGTCACTGGTATATTTTACTCCTTATGATGCTCCCATTGAGCTGAAAACAGTCTTTTAAATTTGAAAATGTATTTATATTCTAGATTTTTTAAACCTTTTTGACCTAAATCTTGAAGTTGGTGAGACGAATATTATAATCACAATTCAATCCATGAATTGAATCCATCCAATACATTAATGATGCCCTAAAATAACAGGTCAAAAAATAAACCCTATTAAGGTCATTATAGATAATGTTTAAGTTCCTTGGCTGAAAATTCAAATGGTATTCTAAATATTAGCAAAATTAGTTCTCTTTGAGGTTTTTAAAGAATCAGGCATGATAAGAGAATGATATGAAGAGGTAATTTTTATAATTAGTATCTCTCTAAAATTTTGGTTTGGGGTCTCTTATTCATTCTTTAATTCTGACCAATGAAGCATCTTTCCATAGCTATGCTACAAAATTGCTTTCCTCAGCATAATAAGCTCAGTTGAGTTCAGTCCAGTCACTCAGTCGTGTCCAACTCTTTGTGACCCCATGAACCGCAGCATGCCAGGCCTCCCTTTCCATCACCAACTCCCAGAATCTACCCAAACCCATGTCCATCGAGTCAGTGATGCCATCCAACCATCTCATCGTCTGTCATCCCCTTCTCCTCCTGCCCTCAATCTTTCCAATCATCAGGGTCTTTTCAAATGAGTCAGCTCTTCGCATCAGGTGGCCAAAGTATTGGAGTTTCAGCTTCAACATCAGTCCTTCCAATGAAAATAAGTTAGCTCTTGCTTGATCCACTAATCAGTTAACATGAAGTGATATGTATTTTCACACAAAATGTATAAAAACATCAAGCCATCAGTTTAGGAAATGAATGGAAACAAACCTAGAACTGCAAAAGAAGCAAAGACTTGTGGCATTAGAAATGACCTCAAAGAATGACTCTGTAGAGTGACCTCTATTTTTCAAAAACATAATTGAAATATAGTTGATTTACAATGTTGTGATAATTTCTGCTGTACAGCAAAGTGACTCAGTTATATATACATATATATAAATTTTCACATTCTTTTCCTTTACATTAATCACAATATATTAAATGTAGTTCCTTGTGCTATATAGTGGGGCTTCCTCGGTGGCTCAGTGGTAAAGAATCTGCCAGCAATGCAGGAGTCGTGGGCGACTCAGGTTCGATCCCTGGGTCAGGAAGACTCCCTGGAGAAGGGAATGCCAAACCACTCCAGTATCCTTGCCTGGAGAATCCCATGGCCAGAGAAGCCTAGTGGGCTACAGTCCTAGGGTCTCTTCCAGTCAGACATGACTGAAGAGACTTAGCAGCACGTGCTATAGAGTAAGACTGTATTTTAAGGTATGTTGGACTCCATTAAGTTTTTAATATTTGTTCTTATTATTTATAGAAGCCCCTAAACCCATCCTTTCAGAAAAGAGTAAGAGATATAATGAACTGATTTGCAAGCCAATGCTATTTTTTTTTATAATGATACCATTAATTAAGATTGTGGATGTCTTACAACAAAAATACTGGCTTATAAACAGAATGCAGTACAATGCTGCTTTAATATGCAAGTGGGCGACTTTAGAAAATGTTCCCACTTACATGACACTGCTAATGCGTTTCATTGTTAATAGCTATCACCTTTAGATACGGCAGTTCATTTGTTAGGGGCTTTGTGTTTGTCTTACATGTGTGCATGCTCCTGCTTCAATTACATAAATCACAAGTCTAAAGATCTGAAATTGGAATTTGAAGAAAAATGCAACAGTACATCTTTAAAAGGAAAAGAGAAATGATTCACCCATTTCCTATCTAGTGTATGGAAGATAAATAACTTCTCATCATTTAACATGTAGCTCATAAGGTACGTATTGTGAGTATGGCATTGCAGCTATTAAGAAACAGTTATTTTGCAGGTAGGAGTCCCCAGCAGCATCCCAGCTTTTGGGGGTATATTGAGAATAAATTATTCCTTTGTAGGCGAATTCATTACCAGTCGTTGATGACTCATGGCTGGCTTACCTATGGAAATCACTGAAACCATGTTTTTCTGAAATTAAAAAAAGATCTTTTAAAAACCAAACCTTTTTGCTGGCATGTTAACACCTAAATTATTGTTTGGAATATTTACTTTCTCATATATCTTTGTCAGCTTCACTTTCTATTGTATTTTGGAACTTTAAAAAAAAGGTCAAGACAATGCTCTTTAATGTGCTAAGAACTACTTTCAGAACAATGATAAGGTATTAATTTGAAAATAAACATTTAGATTCAAATACTAGTATTTTATGCACTAAACATTTTAAAATACTGGTTTGGCCAAAAGTCTCATTTGTTTTTTTCCATAAGATGGCTCTAGTACTGCTAAGTTGTTTTTAACTTCATTTGAAATGAGGTGTTTTTTGTTTTTTTTTATTGTAATTGTGACTGCTGTCGTATCAGTGTACATAAAAAAAAAAACTTATCAAAATTGGTGAATTTTTGTGTAGCCATTTTAATACTGAAGGTGGAAGGAAAAAAAGCAACATTTTTGGCATAGTTTGTTTTATTATTACAAAAAAGGAAAAACACAATTGAAACATACAAAAAGATTTGTGCCATGTATGGAGAAGGTGCTGTGACTGATCAAATGTGTTGAAAGCGGTTTGCAAAGTTTTGTGTTGAAGATTTCTTGCTAGACCATGCTCCACAATTGGGCAGACCACTTGAAATAGAAAATCATTAAAATGAGACAGTAACTGAGAACAATCCAAGTTATACCATGTGGAAGATAGTCGACATACTCAGAACATCCATATCAAGTGCTGAAAACCATTTGCACCAGCTTGGTTATATTAATCATTTCGATGTTTGGACTCCACTTGTTAAGCAAAAAAATAAAATAAAAAAGCCTTGAGCATATTTGTGTATTTGAGTTTCTACTTAAACGTATTGAAAACATTCCATTTTTAAATCAAATTATGACAAGTGATGTAAAGTGGATGCTGTACAATAATGTGGAATCGAAGAGATCACGGGGCAAGCGAAATGAACCACCACCAACCATAACCAAGGCAAATCTTCATCCAAAGAAGGTGATGGTATGTATATGATCGGATTGGAAGGGAGTCCTCTATTATCAGCTTCTTCTGGAAAGCCAAATAATTCCAACAAGTACTTCTCCCAATTAGACCAACTGAAAGAAGTACTCAAAAAAGGGTCTAGAGTTAGTCAACGGAAAACACATAACCTTCCATCAGGATAAGGCAAGACCGCCTGTTACTTGGATGACCAGGCAAAAACTGTTACAGTTTGAGTGGGAAGTTCTGATTCCTTCACTGTATTCATCAGGCATTACACCTCCAGATTTCCATTTATTTAAGTCTTTACAAATTCTCTTATGGGAAAAAACTTTCAATTCCCTTGGAATAGTATAAAAGGCACCTGGAACAGCTCTTGGCTCAAAAAAGTTTTCAGAAGATGGGAATATAAAGTTGACTAAAAATGGCAGAAGGCAGTGGAAAAAAGTGGTGAGTATACTGTTCAATGAAGTTCTTGGTGAAAATGAAAATCGTGTCTTTTATTTTTACTTAAAAACTGAAAGAAAATTTTGGCCAACCCAATATTTTGATCGTTGCTTTTCAAGTTTAATTTCTGGGGTGGAGAAGAATGTTACTCTAGGCCATTCTTTCTGGCCGCATAACTTGAAATTTTTACCTATTTTCTTCAAAGTATTCTTTCCCACACTCTTTGTTCCTTCTGCATCTCTACCACAAAGAAATTATTTCAGTTTTTTCTAGTTTACACCACCCAGAGAGCTCTGTATCTGGCCTCCTCCATGATCTAATATACAATAAACACTGCTCCTTGAGACTTCTTTTTTCTCTTAACTATATGTGGCAATGTATGAATAATGAATTTCAAATTAATTAGTATCTATAATATTCAAAGCAGACTCATAATTAATATAAATCCAAATATGTTCTAATAAAGTTCTCATATGAAAACATTTGGAAATGAATGAATCAGATGTTTGCATATCTATTTAATCTTGAACTTTATTATTTGCTTTATGCTGAAAATTTGTCTTTTTTCCTCTTCTTGAGTTAATGATTATATATTTAATATTATACATTTAATGGGGCAAATACACATTTTATCAGATAATAGTACAGAAATTTGTATTATTTCACAGGATCAAAACAAAAGACTACTGAAAATATGTTTCATGTTCTTGGGTGGTTAGGCTCAATATTGTTAAATGTCAATTCCTCCTGCATGCATGCTCAGTCACTTCAGTTGTGTCCAACTGTTTGCAACCCCATGGACTGTAGCCCACCAGGCTCCTCTGTCCATGGGATTCTTCAGGCAAGAATACTGGAGTAGGCCGCAATGTCCTCCTCCAGGGGATCTTCCCCACCCAGGCATTGAACTCACACCTCTTAAGTCTCCTGCATTGGCAGGCAGGCTCTTTACCTCTAGCGCTACCTGAGAAGCCCCTACACAATCCACTCTATGTTTGTCACAACCCATAGATCTTGGCAAAAGAAGGAATGAACTTTAATATGAAAATTACAAAATATGTAGGAAGTCAGGGGATCACAGGATGGAATGCACAAGGGAACAAGAGAATCTAGTTAATGACAGTGTGTTAAACAGCCACACTGGTATGGGAGCACAGGGACAAGATTCTGACTGCGGTAACTTTGGAAATGAGTGGAGTTTGTAAAACGAAATCCAGAAGTAACTGCCCATAAATGCTGTACTCTAGTTGATAAAGTTGGGGTTTCCCTGGTGGCTCGGTGATAAAAGAATCTGCCTGCCAATGCAGGGAATGTGGCTTTGGCTCCTGGGTTGGGAAGATCCACTGGAGCAGGAAATGGCAATACACCCAGCATTCTTGCCTGAAATCTCATGGACACAGGACCCTGGTGGGCTATAGTCCATAGTGTTTAACTTAGAATAAGTTAAACATGACTTAGCAACGGAGCACACATGCAGCTGAGAAAATTACTCCCCATGCAAATATGAATAAACAATTCTGAAACTATTTTACATATGGACTGGAACTGAATAATTACTTAAATGGACAGAGGATGGTGGGATCCACATTTTCTACTGATAGAGTGAGAATTTTCAGATAAGCAATGGGTAGCAGGCTAGAATGACTGAAGTGGTAATGCAGCATTGATATTAGTATTAAGCCATTGTTAGTTTAATACAGATACAGATAGGTAGAAATAGACAGGTAGATACAGAGATATTTGTAGGTATATTTATACATAAGGGTTAGTATATGCACATATCGATATATTCTCCTGCTCTATCAGCCAAGAAGGTCTAGAAGTAAAGACGCACCAGTAACAATGAGCACATCTAGCACCCAGATCTCGATTTTAGAGTACTAGCCTCCAATAAAAAGAGCAAGGATTCCTTAGAGAAATGGCTGACTCTAGGACTAGGGCATAAGATATTAAAGGTTAGCCTGATGCATCAGAGACATTACTTTGCCAACAAAGGTCCGTCTAGTCAAGGCTATGGTTTTTCCAGTGGTCATGTATGGATGTGAGAGTTGGACTGTGAAGAAAGCTGAGTGCTGAAGAATTGATGCTTTTGAACTGTCGTGTTGGAGAAGCCTCTTGAGAGTTCCTTGGACTGCAAGGATATCCAACCAGTCCATCCTAAAGGAGATCAGTCCTGGGTGTTCATTGGAAGGACTGATGCTAAAGCTGCAACTCCAGTACTTTGGCCACCTCAGGCGAAGTGTCAACTCATTGGAAAAGACTGTGATGCTGGGAGGGGTTGGGGGTGGGAGGGAAAGGGGACGACAGAGGATGAGATGGCAGGATGGCATCACTGACTCCAGGGACGTGAGTTTGAGTGAACTCCGGGAGTTGGTGATGGACAGGGAGACCTGGCGTGCTGCAATTCATGGGGTCGCAAAGAGTGGGACACGACTGAGCAGTTGAACTCAACTGAACTGAACTGATGCATCTTGCAGTGTCAGGAAGTATGGACATGCTTTAAAACTTCATTGATGAAGGTATGTCAAAAGGACACAGGGCAACTGAACATGACCCTTGGTGATCAAAGTGAGAAACATTGGCGCAACAAATAAGTAAATCTGGAGTAGACTATAACCACAATATAAAATCAATACTGATGTACCCATATATATGTGTGTGTGTGTGTGCGTGTATAAAGGATTAATTAAATATGGTGAATAGATGCATTTTTTATGCAGAATACTTTAAAATAATTTGTGTTGATCCTGTGTCTTAAAGAAGTAGGTCATACTTTCCCACTTCTTAAATAGTGACTTCCTTCTAAAAAGGGTCACCGAACAAACCGGATCTCAGCTAGGTAATCAAGGTTAACACTGACATGCTACATAGCAGCTTGAATGTGAAGGGAGTTTGGGGAAGAATGGATACATGTATATGTATGCCTGAGTCCCTTCACTGTTCACTTGAAGCTATAACAACATTGTTAATTGACTATGTTGTTTAGCTGTTAAGTCATATCTGACTCTTTGGTGACCCCGGGGACTGTAGCACTCAAGGTTCCTCTCTCGGTGGGATTTTCCAGCAGGAATACAGGAGTGGGCTGTCATCTCCTTCTCCAGGGTATCTTCCCCACCCAGGGATAGAATAAGCAGCTCCTGCATCAGCAGGCAGGTTCTTTACTGTTCAGCCACCCCAATCCTAAACTAAAAGCTTTTTAAAAAAAGGTTTAACATTGACAGGATGTACACTGATAGTATGTACCCTGGAGATCATATGATGAGAATAGCATTTTACTTGTATGACCATCCTCTCCAAACCCAGCAATACCAGTCTAATCATGAGAAAAATATCATACCTATCTCAGTTGATGGGCATTCTACAAAATTGCTAACCAGAACTCCTCAAAATTGTCAAGGTCATCGAAAGCAAGTTAAGTCTGGGAAACTGTCATAGACAGGAGACCCTGAAGGAGATGTAGTGACTAAATGTAATTGGTAAATTGGATGGGACCCTGGAACAGAGAATGAATTAGGTATGGCTCGGATTGTAAAGAATCTGCCTGCAATGCAGGAGACCCGGGTTCGATCCCTGGATGTGGAAGATCCCCTGGAGAAGGGCATAGCAACCCACTCCAGTATTCTTGTCTGGAGAATTCCATGAACAGAGGAGCCTGGCAGGCTACATACAGTCCATGGAGTAGCACAGAGTCAGACATGACTGAGAGGCTAACACTTCACTTCTCTTTAAGGAGATTGGAATAAAGATTGAACTTAGCAATAATATATGAGCAATGTTTTTTTTTAATTATCATAAATGTTAATACACTAAGGTAAGTTTCTAAGGAAAGTAGAGAAAACTGGTCATTGACTAAATGGGAAATGAGAACTCTCTACTGTCTTCACAACTTTCTGAAACCTAAATCTATTCTAAAATAAAAATAGTTTAATTTAAAAAATGAGGTTGTAAAACTTTATACTGGCACATAACAAAGGGGGATTCTTTATCACTGTGCCATCTTAAATTTCATGAATTTGCCCTGGGAGAAAACTGAGTCAAGGTCAAGATCAAAATTGGGTATCTGTTCCAGTCAGTGTGACTAAGTGAGGAAACCTCTAAAGTATGGCATCGTTTCAAATGACAAAGTTATGGAGAAGATAAAATATCACAGGTTTTAACAATTTCAGAATGATGTAAAAGGTCACTTTATTTCCTCCTCTCTCACCACTTGATATTTAAAATTACTTGGTTTTCAATTTTTTTTTTTTTAAAGTAGTCTATTAACTCTTAGGCATGAAGTGAGCTCCTAAAGACAGAAGGAACCTGGAGTGGGGTGAGCAGTCATAGAAGTAATGTTAATAACAATGTACAGCAGTGTCGTTTTCAAATTTCCCTCTCATACAGAATCTCATTTGATCACAGTGTTCTTCTCTGCTGCTGCTAAGTCCCTTCAGTCATGTCCGACTCTGTGCGATCCCATAGATGGCAGCCCACCAGGCTCCCCCATCCCTGGGATTCTCCAGGCAAGAACACTGGAGTGGGTTGCCATTTCCTTCTCCAATGCATGAAAGTGAAAAGTGAAAGTGAAGTCGCTCAGTCGTGTCTGACTCTTCGAGACCCCATGGACTGCAGCCTACCAGGCTCCTCCGTCCATGGGATTTTCCAGGCAAGAGTACTGGAGTGGGGTGCCATTGCCTTCTCTGCTAGGGAAAGTATAATATTTATAGTGTATTTCAAGGTAAATGTGACATAATACATGTAAAGCATACGGAACTCAACTTCAAGGATTTATAAAAGGCTTATAAGAATTTAGCATTGTATATCTACAAATATCACCCAGTCTCTACATTTCAGGACTGGAGATGTGGATCCTAGTAGAATTCTCAACCCATAGGTCACTTAGTGATACCGAGTTACCTCCTTCAGTCTCTATTTCTCATAAGAAGAACAGAAATGCTCAAGAAATGCTTCACAATTTCAAGGCCATGATTAACATTTATGGGAAGAGAGGTGTAGGAGCCAGCTAGTAATTATCAGTGCACCATGCTGCTTTACATTTCTGACAAGAACGTTATTGGATCAAGTATACAATACTGTCAGCCATAAGCTCCCAGAGTCACAAAGAGTCTAAAGGTCTTCACAAAATCCAACAGGTGTCATTTCCATGCCATATCAGATGCTGGAAAAATGCAGTCATAATATAGTCAAATCACTCTCATGGATTCTTATATTATACTAACTTCTTAATTTCACTATTCAGAGAAAAGAATTGGTAATATAGATACCCTGATTACAGTATGATCAAATTTCATACTAGTAATGATTGAATAGACTCCGTTTATAGGAATAATGAAAGTTAACTAGGCTACAGAGACTGTACAAATTCATATAGGGAGTTAACTTTAACAAAGACTATAACCATATCTTCTTAACTCTTGCTAAGTAAAATAAGTTTTCCACTACTTCTTTAAATACAACAGAAAATGTATAGAGATTAAAGTACAGAGAGAATATTTTTCTTCAAACAATATCTTGAATTTGGGTTTAATCTAATATTAGGACCCAGTATACCTTATATTTGACAAGTGGTGTTGAAGATACTAGGAAATTATATGAGTATAATTTAAATATTACACACTAGTCTCTGACTCGTTAATGTTAAAATTAGTTTCAATTCAATAACTTTCATGACACTTTCTTTACACTTCCCAAGATTTTTAAAAGGGAATTTTATTATTTTTTTAATTTTAGGAACTCCACTTGTATTTTTCATTTTATAAAATGTTTGACACAGTTATCCTTACTTTTACTGGGATTCAGTAACTTTGCATAAACATTTATACACTTTTTTCAACAAAGTGAGTTCAGATTCATGTCAAATATTTACTTAAAAAAAAACAAAAACAAAAACAAAAACTAGCCCTTTACTCTTTTTAAGTAGAAAAGCATGGTACAATAAAAGACAGAAATGGTATAGACCTAACAGAAACAGAAAATATAAAGAAGAGGTGGCAAGAATACACAGAAGAACTGTACAAAAAAGATCTTCATGACCCAGACAATCATGATGGTGTGATCACTCACCTAGAGCCAGACATCCTGGAATGCGATGTCAAGTGGGCCTTAGGAAGCATCACTATGAACAAAGCTGGTGGAGGTGATAGAATTCCAGTTGCGCTATTTCAAATCCTAAAAGATGATGCTGTGAAGTGTTGCACTCAATATGCAAGCAAATTGGGAAAACTCAGCAGTGGCCACAGGACTGGAAAAGGTCAGATTTCATTCCAATTCCACAGAAAGGCAATGTCAAAGAATGCTCAAACTACCACACAAAAGCACACATCTCACATGCTAGCAAAGTAATGCTCAAAATTCGCCAAGCCAGGCTTCAACAGTACATGAACCGTGAACTTCCAGATGTTCAAGCTGGTTTTAGAAAAGGAAGAGGAACCAGAGATCAAATTGCAAGCATCCATTGGATCATCAAAAAAATGAAAGAGTTACAGAAAAACATTTGCTTCATTAACTATGCCAAAGCCTTTGACTCTGTGGATCACAAAAAACTGGAAAATTCTGAAAGAGATGGGAATACCAGACCACCTGACCTGTCTCCTGAGAAATCTGTATGCAGGTCAAGAAGCAACAGTTAGAACTGGACATGGAAAAACATCAAAGCTATGTATTGTCATCTGCTTATTTAAATTCTATGCAGACTACATCATGAGAAACTCTGGGCTGGATGAAGCACAAGCTGGAATCAAGATTGCCAGGAGAAATATCAATAACCTCAGATATGCAGATGAAACCACCCTTATGGCAGAAAGGAAAAAGAACTAAAAAGCCTTTTGATGAAAGTGAAAGAGGAGAGTGAAAAAGTTGACTTAAAACTCAACATTCAGAAAACTAAGATCATGGAATCCGGTCCCATCACGTCCTGGCAAATAGATGGGGAAACAATGGAAACAGTGACAGATTTTATCTTCTGGGGCTGCAATATCACTACAGATCGTAACTGCACCCACAAAGTTAAAAGACACTTGCTCCTTGGAAGAACAGCAATGACCAACCTAGACAGCATATTAAAAAGCAGAGACATTGCTTTACCAAATAAGGTCCATCTAGTCAAAGTTATGGTTTTTCCAGTAGTCATGTATGGATGTGAGAGTTGATGGACATGAGTCTGGGTAAACTCCAACAGTTGATGATGACAGGGAAGCCTGGTGTGCTGCAGTCCATGGGGTCGCAAAGAGTTGGACATGACTGAGCAACTGAACTGAACTGATGCTTAGAAAGTCACAGTTCCTTTGGTGCCTCAAAACTGCATCTTAAATGTGGGCCAGTTATGCTTGGAAAATCTACTTGGATTTCAAAAATATATTTATTCATGGATATTCTTTGGTGGCTCAGTGGTAAAGAACCTGATTGCCAAGGCAGGAGATGCAGGTTCAATCCTGGGATCTGGAAGATGCCCTGGAGAGGGAACGGCAAGCCTCTCCAGTACCCTTGCCTGGGAAATCCCATGGACAAAGGAGCCTGGTGGGCCACAGTCCATGGGGTCACAAAGAGTCAGATATGACTTAGCTACTAAACAACAACATTTTTTCATACACATGGGAATAGTCTTCCTAAAAATTATGGTGATTTTCTTTTGTCAGATATCATCTCAGTGTGATACAGATAGATTGTAAATAATTTAAAAACAGTATCCTAAAATAATACATATTGTGATCTCTGGTTAATGTTGTTAATATTTGGAAAGAAAATCCTAAAGTGTAAAATTCAAAAGCTTTATCTTAAGGAGTGAGCATTTTGAGAGAAACAGCATGCTTTCTAAATAAAAAGTAATTATGTAAAAATTACATGGGTTAAAGATATTGAACCTCCATTACTATATTAACCTTGCATTTCTTTGAGCAAATGCCTATGGAACAGGTGATTTTTCTTCTGAGCCACAGTCCATAAAATAATTGAACTTTCTTTCAATGAGGCAGCGTATTAGATCAGGCTGAGAGGTGAATCTGAAGCTCCAAAGAGTGATGAACATCTGATTCAACGAATTACTTCCTAAAGTGTCTTTTTAAACTTGTTTCCTATATTTTTATTTCCTTGTCTTAACCCAGAAAAAAGCAAGCAGGAAAGAAAAGCAAGCCAAATAATGACCTCACAACAAAAATCAAATACATGTTATTAAGAGACATACAAATAATATGAATTGAGGTAGTATTAAATGTAGAAAAATAATGTTTGATTTCTTTAAGTATTCATTTTATTTTAGTCATTTTTATAAGTGGTGTATTTAGTCAGCTATTTACATTCTGAAGGATCTGAGAATTTTACTTTATATACTTTATTTTTACAAGCCTCCTAAAAGAAAAATACCTTGATTTTCTTTTTCTTTTTACTTTAGACATGGCTACTAGGAAATTTTTAAATGCCACATTTCTTGATATTTTACGTGTATTTATGTTCATCTATACATCAGTTTTAGGTTATGGTTTTTCCTGTGGTCATGTATGGATGTGAGAGTTGGACTGTGAAGAAGGCTGAACACTGAAGAATTGATGCTTCTGAACTGTGGTGTTGGAGAAGACTCTTGACAGTCCCTTGGACTGCAAGGAGATCCAACCAGTCCATTCTGAAAGAAATCAGCCCTGGGATTTCTTTGGCAGGAATGATGCTGAAGCTGAAACTCCAGTACTTTGGCCACCTCATGTGAAGAGCTGACTCATTGGAAAAGACTCTGATGCTGGGAGGGATTGGGGGCAGGAGGAGAAGGGGACGACAGAGGATGAGATGGCTGGATGGCATCACTGACTCGATGGACGTGAGTCTGAGTGAACTCCAGGAGTTGGTGATGGACAAGGAGGCCTGGCGTGCTGCGATTCATGGGGTCGCAAAGAGTCGGACACGACTGAGCGACTGAACTGAACTGAACTGAACACTGGACAATGGGTCTACTTTAATTGTCAAAGAATCTAAACTATACTTTTATATGTGACAACTGCATGGTTGATAAACCATTTTTTTCAAGTTTTTGTGTACTGTTGATATTTATTTAAGGGACAAATTTGTTTCATAAAAATGGCTGTACAAAATCGCTACAGAGGTAATGTGTCATAAAATTACAAAGGAAAGAATATCAGACAAAAGTAAGACTTCCAAAGCATTACAATCCAGAAATTCTTAAAATGTTCTGAATACCAGCAACCATTGAGAATCTGATTAATAACTGTTCTCTCAGGGGAAAAAAAAAATGTACAGGTTCACAAACTTTTTCATTCAGTTTCACTATATTTGAAACACAACTTAGATTTCTATTCGTGGACCGACCCCAGGTTGTAGAATGTTGGGGTATCCTTCAAGCTCCCAAATTTACAGATAAAGGAAGCTGGTGGTTCATCAGAGTTAATAGCTTTCCAAAGCTAACCAGCTAGTTCTAACTAGTTGTGGAACAACAAGAGGTTCCCTAGAATGAGCACTTTTTCTGTTATACTCAATATTCTAGTGATAGTCAACTAGAAAGAAGGATTCATTATAATACAGCCCATTACATAATTTAGCTTTTATTCCATATAATGAACTACACCTTATTTCATCACTGCATGTTTCAGTATAAATGATAACTGTAGAGATCCTGATTCCTCTAGTGAAATTAAATAGTCCCTGATATAGAGCAGGTACTCTATAATGCCTCTTGAATTTCAAATAAGCAGACCTGCTTTGAGCAGTGGAAAAGGACTGTTGGAAAACTGGCACAGGTGTAATAGAAGAGATGCTAAATCCCCTAAACTATATGTTTCAAGTTTAAATCATATTACAAAGTATTAAATTGGTATGATGATGTAAGCTGATTGCTAAGAAATGCCTCCTTGGGCATCAGTTTAATTTTTCTTCTTTAATATGTACTTTCACAGAATGGGTGGAGACTATAGATTGGCACAATCCAAACTCATCTCATCCACTCCCTGAGAAATACCTTATCATCTGCACAACTTTGGCAATGCTGGGGTTAAGTCATGGAGAAGTAGCTTTACCCTGGTTAGCGATCTTGATTACAAAAGTCCCTTCTTATATTGAACGACCAACATCTTCACGGGAAACTTCATTTATTTGTCGAAATTCTACCACCCAGACCAATACACATAAAAATGATTCCTTTTCTCCTCTCTCTCTTTCATATTTGCAATCACTCTGTTGTTCACCGTACAAATTTTCACCAAGCTATTCTGACATAATCTACTTTCTGCCAACATACCTCAATGACTCCTTGCTTTCCTTGCAAATTTACTTTGCTCAGTCATGTTTCCTAGGTTTGATTGCCTCTTTCTTTTCACTTCCCCTTTAATTTTCCCTTCCCATTTCTCTCCCATCCTCTCTCACTCTTAAGGACCCTTTGCCCTCCTCCTTATGGATTATCCTTCATTCTTTTGCTACATTGGGTGGGTGGGGGTTGAGGGAGAGGCTAGTGATCCTTAATGAAATTCTCAAAGACTGCCGATTCTGATTCTGATGTCAAAATTCCAACTTCCAGAGCTAGGATTGCAAATTAAGTTGAATTCCTGCAGAAGATCTTGAACAAATGTGTGAATGTCAGTTTTTTTATTTTGGGAGTGATCCCAAGGATCACCAGTAAGGGCAGCAGGGGGCGCTGGGGACGAGGCACAGGATAGAAGACATCCATAAAGCATGTTCTCCGTGGGTACTTGAAGAACTTCTGAACCCAATCTCATTGGACAACTCTGGGAGACAAAACAGCCAATGCCTCTTTACCCCATCCAAGGAACAAAGGAACGAGGATATTTATCCACCAGTGCTGTCTGTCATGGATCAGGGCTGCTCCCTGGTGATATGAACCCCTGGCACTTCTGTGAGCCCTTGTGTTAAGCCAGATGCCTTGTCCAGAAAAGCCTTCAGAAACAGTCCCAGGTGTTACCAGTTGGAAAGTCTAATACTGTGTGCACAGAGGAAATATGAGCTAGATACAGGCAACACCTGTGACAATTACTTTCTGGCTATATTTTTGTATGTGCTGCGCTTAGTCGCTCAGTCGTGTCCAACTCTTTGCAACCCACTGGACTACAACCTGCCAGGCTCCTCTGTCCATGGGATTTTTCAGGAAAGAATACTGGAGTGGGTTGCTATTTCCTTCTTTAGGGGATTTAGCCAATCCAGGGATCGAATCCACCTCTCCTGTGACTCCTGTATTGCAGGCAGATTCTTCACCTGTATACTTGTTTAATATTTAAATGGGACTTAAATTCTGGAGAAGGAAATGGCAACCCAGTCCAGTATTCTTGCCTGGAAAATTCCATGGATAGAGGAGCCTGATAGGCTACAGTCTGGGGTTGCAAATAGTTGGGCACAATTGAGCGACTTCACTTTCTTTTGTTTCTTTACTTCTGATACAAAGTCGACTTTAATACCTAGTTTCTATATTTACTGTTTCACTGTGAAAATCCCTTGGCCTCGCCATCTGGCTCTAACTGTTGATTCAGAAACTTGTGTCTATGAGTACTGCACCCAGAGCTCTTTTAAAAATCGTCATGTCTTGTTTCTGTGGTATAGCTTAATTTTTTTAAAACAACAAAAATGTACTGCACTGTGAGAAAAAAAAAAAACACAAACATTTGCTTTGTTTAATAATATGTATGCTTTTCTCCTTCTGTACATAGACAGCAGCTTTTTGTAGACAGTCAAAAAGAAGTGTGAACAGTAGTGAATCTAGTGATTCATAAGAAGGCAGGCATGACGTGCTATGTGCCTATTAAGAAGTGTGAGTGGTAAAACTCAGAAGTGAAATTTCTGGTTTTATCCTGGCCTAGAAGCAATGTGCAATGAATGTGGGCTTTGCAATTGTATGAGTCCAGTTTTTCAACTGAACTCCTGTTAATAATTATGGAGTCTTGTGCAATTTAATTTCTTTTCAGCTTCAGTGTCCTCATCTTCTGGGAAAAGATATTTATAGCACACAACTGTTGTGAGCATTAAAAGAGATCAGACAGACAGAAGAACACAATTTTGTTACTTAGTAGATGTTCAACTGTTGATTACTTTCGTTCCCCCACCTTCACCCTAAATCACCATGATTAGGGTTTTACAACATATGGAATGAAAATGGTAATATCATGCTGTGCCTTTTCTCAAATAAAGGTCTGATCTGATTTTTATATGCTCTCATAATCTGTGAAATATGGATACAGGCAGCCTCCACCGTTGTATAGAGTGATGGATAGAAAAGTAAAAAGAAATCACCCAGTTATTTTTCTTTTTAATTTGTATCATAATGGCCACAGTTCGCTGATTTCTGTCATGCTTTCCTCTTAAACTTCCATTTTTCTAGGTCACCCATGTGTGGTATTTTATACCCAAAATTGTTGCAGTGAACTGCAATAGAGACTAGTTTTTGTTTCCAGGATCACTATACACTATTAGGGCCATATTGACTTTATTATCTTTCATACAGGCATGCAGAGAAACAGATGACAAGCACAACCTTCAAGTCTACCTTACCATTGTCGCTGCGGGTTCTTCATTCAGCTGGATGGTTATAATGTTACAAGGTAAATCCCCAGTAGACACAGTTGTGGCTTTTTTTCCATCACTCCATCACTTCTTCACACCTGAGTAACCAATCACAATCCCTGACTTCTCTCACTTTGATTCTGGCTTTGCTAGTTACATTTAAGTCTATCAGATGAAAAAATGTTTTACTAAATTGTCTAATCAACTTTGTCTATGAACTTAGGTTACTGGCAAAATCCACACTTGGCTAACATTGATATGTATTTCTTTAACCCTTTAGGAAGTATGCAAATACATATTATGTAAATCAAGTCAATCTATGAACTATCATTCATAATCCAATCAGTTATTAGTCAATTTATCTTTTTACATCATGACTACATAAATACATTTATAAGATGAATTCTGATAGCAGGAAATGAAAGGTTAGGTATAGTAAAAACAGAAAAATTATACTAATACATTACTTTAAAATGAAATAGGACTTATAGGATATTACAATAAAAGTTTAAAATGTATTTGTGTATATCAGTGGGAGAGTAACAAAGAAATAAGTTGTGTTCCCTGATGATAATAATAAAAGGGTATACATTGGGAATACTTTCCAAAAGCAAATAGTATATGATAAGAAAAAAATGAATTACCTTATCCTTTACTACCAATGACTTTAGGGTAATATCTACCTTTTACTTGTGTCTTGGAACATATAGGTTAGAAATCTAAAAATCATTCAGTAGAAAAATGTAAAAACTAAATTGAAAGGAGTCATAAAGATCATTTTTCTATATTCTTTTGTTTTGCAATTGATCCTTCACTGACCAAGATGGTAGTGACAAGTCAGCATTACTATTAAGCATTTGAAATGTAGCTAGTTCAAACCGAAATGTGCTGGACATGTAAAATATACCCTAAAATTGGAATAATTCATTTTTAAAAGTCAAATATTGCCTCGCCTTAATAATTTTATATTGATGACAAGTTAAAATTATAATATTTTGGATTTGCTGGATTAAGTAAAATGCACTCATAAAATTGGTTTCTTTTCTTACTTGTTTTTAAATGTGATGACTAGAAAATTTAAAATCACATATATGATTTGCATTATTTTTCTACTGGACTGCTGGACTTTATGGTAGGCAAAAGTTACATCATGAGGCAAAGGAACAAAATAAATATGACTGTATCATAGAGAATTGATGACAACCTTCCTTCTTTAAAATAATTATTTAAAAAAAATTATTCAGGAAGGAAATTTGGGAACTGTTGACAGAAATGTAAGCATCATTCTTAAGGAATGTTTGCCAGGGGCCTTTTGTGTCAGAGCCTTTCTGTGACCACCATGATAGCATTTGTTCAGGAAAAGTCTTCCAGTCATGACTGTAGGAATTACAAACGAGCCTCATTGGAACAGTGGAAAAACTAACTGGTAGATACAACTGAGATAATGTGTCTGTAAAGGTTTGACGCTTCTCATTGAGCCCTTTGATGAAAAAGACATAGAGAGCAAAAATATATTGAAGTCAATTAGCCTGACAACAAGTGTCTTGACAAATTGCCATCATATAAGTCACCTTGGTAGTGAGTGAAAAGGCCATTAAAAAAAAAAAACAAAACATAACTACTCGATGCAGAAACAAAAGAAAGGGCTTGTACCAAGACACTTACCCAGGTATGTAAGTAAAAGAAAAACTGTCTCCAGATATAAGCAGTACGTGCTAATCTCATTTAACGTTAATCAACACTGAACAATATCCTTTAGTATTTTGGGAAATGAAATAAAGAAGGGACATCACAAAAAATACATTTGTGTTTTATAAGACAATGTTTTTTATTCAGATTAAGGAAAGGCCAAAGTAATGAATGGGCTTCTCTGGTGGCTCAGAGGGTAAAGAATCTGACTGCAGGGCAGGAGACCTGGGTTCGATCCCTGGGTCAGGAAGATCCCCTGGGGAAGGGAATGGCTACACACTCCAGTACTCTTGCCTGGAGAATTCCATGAACAGAGGAGCCTGGTGGGCTAAAGTTCATGGGGTCACAAAGAGGTGGTCAAGACTGAGCAACTAACACTTTCACTTTTCAAAGTAAGGAATAGATATTCAAGTATTTTTCTATGCATATGTGGTGGTGGGGATGGTTGGGAAGGGAATGACGTATCATTTTTTTAAATGGCTGATACAAGCAGTTCCCATCATAAGAATTGGTCTCAAGTGTTGAAATCAACAATACTTTTTCAGGAAAAAAAAATAATAATACAAAACAAAACCTTATTACCGACTGTCTTTTGGCATTCTGACTCCTTTGTTAATTGTCTTAAAAAATAAATAACAATGTCTGGCAAAAAGAATGCGATCCAAGATATACTCTAGCCAGATTTCCTAAGAATATTTTCTTTTGTTCTTTTGTGCTCTAAAACCAGTGGTTGTGTTCAGTCACTAAGTCATGTCCAACTCTTTGCAACCCCTTGAACTGCAGTGAGACAGGTCTCCTTGTCCTTTACTATCTCCAGGAGTTTGCTCAAACTCACGTCCGTTGAATCAGTGATGCTATCCAACCATCTCATCCTCTGCTGCCTCCATGTCTTCTTGTAAAAACTCTTTTTAAAATACAAAAGTAAGCTGAACATTTCCCTTTATAGTTTCTTAAAATGTTGTTTATCTAAAGGAAGAGAATATCTGAAATAATCTCCTTTCATTTTTTATTGTCTTTCTGACCTGAAAACTAATTTTGCTGTTAACATTGTATGCAGTGAAAAGGTCCATACTTGTAGATGAGAGAGATTATGCCATTTTATAACTTAAAGAATACAAATCACATATTTAATATTAGTAGCAGCTGTTTTTATTAAATGATGATCCTGTCTACTAGGGATAATTCTAGACTCTTTAAAAAAAAAATTCAAAATCTAATTTAATCTTTAAAACACTGTGAGTCTATTATTGCCCATTTAAAGACATATCAAGTACATATTGTCAATTTAAAGACATATCAACTCATTATTGGAGAGATTAGGTACTACAGTCTAGAACACATTGCAAAAAGAAATTTCAAAATAAGACTAGCTCAAAGTAACATAAGAAATCTAACATAAGGATATTTAAAAAATGCATCCATGAACTCACTTAGGAGGTAGCCCAATTCTGACATCTGTGTTTAAAGCATCTCCTCTGCAGAGCTCAAAATAAAATTGGGGGTGCTTTCTGATACAACAATTAAAGCCTCATATTTTTGTCCTAGAAAGTATTAAAAATATACTTGTCCCATCGACTAACCTGCGAATAAGAATAATATTTTCTATGCTTTATGTACATATGAGGAGAGAACAGGAAACTTTAAACAAATCCTCCTCAAATTGAAAGGTCTGAAAGATAATTTAACAAAAAACTTGCTGTTTGGCCTGAAGACAACGCAGATGCCCTGACAGCCTGGGCTGGGCTAGCTGCTTGACTGTTAGGGTGTTCTGAAAGCCCAATGCATACGAAAGGCGTCACTGCTATGGAACACTTGCCTGAACTTTTACCAAATAAACAACTTATGTATTGCATTTGCAGTTTTAACAATGGTTCTCATTGAAGGGAGATATAGAAAACAAAAGAGAAAATCTTACTTCTAAAGTATCTATCTTAAATGTTTAAAGAAATGTCCATTGTAGAAAGATTGTCAAATTGTAGCACCATAAGATTCCTATTTCAGTAATGGTGAATCTGCTTTTTTTTTTTTTTCCCCCTCAGCTATTTTTGCTCTTAGGTTTCAGTTATTTTCACATAGACAGGGCAGCAAATTTTAAGAAATAGGTATTTTTCTCCTTTCACCACATTTCTACAAATAGAATAAAATAGAATATTTTCCATTTAACACCCTGGTGGTGTATTAACTTGTAAAGCAAAATGCATTAATGGCTTTGCTTATAGATCCACAAGTATCATCTAAATGCACTTTAAAATCATCATAAATTTTATGGGCAATTTCGGCTACCATTTTTGATGCTCTTTTAGCTTGTTTTAAATTCCTGACTCAAATCCCACAGGTTGGGGCTTTCTTATTTGCATTAATATACTTTCTTCTTAAACATGTAAGAGACTGACTAATGTGTAAACAACATTGGGGCACCCCAGGCTCAAGGCAAGAATATAATTACTCTGGGGACAGAACATTTTCAGAACTTATTCTAATTCAAAATAAGTTTATGTGCTAATGTGCTAACAAATGACTAGAGTCATTTCTAAATCTAGAAGAACTCCTTGACTTAATGCGCTCAGAGACCAGACTCTTAGTTGAAAAAAAACTAAGCATGTATTGAAAACAACTGAAACTTGTTAGGGTTTAGATTTGTACAAGTATACTGCTGCTGCTGCTAAGCCACGTCAGTCGTGTCCGCCTCTTAGTGATCCCATGGACTGCGGCCTACCATGTTCCTCCGTCCAGGGAGTCTCCAGGCAAGAGTACTGGAGTGGATCACCAGTGCCTTCTCCGTTGTACAAGTATAAATCAAGGTTATTTTGGAAGGAGATCCTAGTTAAAAGGAATGTAAACAGGTCTCAAAAATGAGATTTAAAATATTGATGCATTTTGAGATAATAATAGGAAGTCTCAATCAACTACTTTTACTAGTACTGATTTTATTGGGATTGTTCTTTCTTTTTTTTCTGAAATTATCAGTATCTGTTTAGAATATGTTACAATCTTTGAATTTCTGCCACACTTTTAGCATTACCTCACCTCACTCCAAACTAGAACATATGAATACACACAGGTAAACGACAAAGCCAGTTTTTGTATTTAGGTACACAAAGTTCTCCAAACCTCTCAGACTTATTCCTTTCTCTGCCCTGTCAAGTCTGCTAAAACTATATACATGGGCACTGCCCACATTCCATAGCTTTCCAGTATCTTACATTTTTAATTTAAAAAGTCTTCCATGAAGAAATAATTCTGGTTATTTGTACCAAAACCAGGATGCAATCTAACCATTTCTGGAGAAAGTTTTTAAAGTATATATACTACAAATTGTTTCAACTGTGAAAATTTAAAATCAAAAATAGAAAAAAAAAGGGGGGGGGAACTAATATCAAGAAAAAGAAGAATGGAATGCATTTAAATAAAATGGAAGAAATCAATAATTTACAAATAATAATTTACATTGAAGGCCTTTATAACTACACAACTGGTTAGTGGGAATACTTGGGGACAAACAAAAAAAAGTGGTGAAAATTTTCATAGCACAGAAAGATAATTTATTCTACTTACATTAGTTATTTTGAATAGTATATTCTGTGAGACAGGGATAAAAATACAATTACATTGCCTCATGACTTTCTGTAACTGAATACCCAACGATGTACTTATTTTATACAAAATAAAAAGCTTAACTGAAGTGTGTAATATGTACCTCCATTATTATCTCAATGAAAAATATTACTTTCTCTTGACCAGCTTCCTAGCACATATTTTCCTTCTACAGAAGCAAAGTAAACTTTTTTATTTGCAGTTAATTCAAACAGATATGTATTAGTGCATTCATTCCACAACTAGTGAATTAACATTATAAACTGTACTTGATCTATCTTCTACAAAGAAACCTGTAAGCATGTGCCTTGGCCTTAAAGTATTTTAAGTCTGGCAAAGGGAAAATATATTTGCCTATATACCTCTAGCTAATTATATGTGGCATTCAAGTGAGACCGAGGGTGTTGGGCAGGAAGAAGCAAATGCTGCTGAAATGATCCAGGAATTCTGGACGATGGAGATGATTGTCTTTTTAGCTTAACATTAAAAGATGGAGAACATGAAGTGTATCTCAAATGATTAATACTGCTTGAAGCTGGATGATGTCTCATGGGATTTCTATGCCCTTTAGTGTATCTGCTTTTCCTATTTTCTTTAAATGAATGTGTCACTGTTACATATTAAAGAAAATAATAAATACTATTAAAGCAAATAAAGGAACTGAAGGCAAGGGCAACTGTAAAGAGCCAATGAACAGGATCTGTTAACTGATAAGATTCTGGAGGTAGAAAAAGCAAAGCATCATGTTTGGTTAGAAACTCATGGCAAAATACCAAGTCAGTATTTGAGTGATTTCAGAACACAGAGCAAACATCTTCTTTTAGGCTTGTTTAGTTGGTGTTTACAAAAGAAAGGAGTTTGGGTGGTGCTGGAAGTTCAAGAATTGGAGGGGTGGGGTCATTGGATTCGTGGGACATAATTAATGTTTGATTGAGATACACCCAGAGTCATACTGAAGACTGAAACTTGGAAAATATCTCCACAGACAATTAATATCTGACCTATTGTGTATTTTAAATGAGCTCAAAGCCTGACAGACTATCAATGTTTCCATTGCATTTTCCCCTGTAGGGCTTCCAAACTAATACTAACAGTAATCTAAGATCTTTAGCGTAAGTAGGAGAAACGCATGCTTTCATCTCCTCCTTTCTTAAAAGAAAGAACGTGAATAGTACTGTGCATTTAACTGTGAATTCTTCATCAGAGTAAAAATAAGCAGGCTGACCTTAGCCCTGGCACACACTGCCCTGCTGTAGAATTCATGGCTGCACAAAAGAGCAGACAGGGTTGTCAACACCATCACATTTAATTTCTGCCCTGCCTAACTGAGCGAACTCCATGGAGATGATGACAGCTCCCTGACATCATGGGCACTCACTGACTACTTATTCACTCATTGACAGTAAATGAGTGTCAGCTGTCAGAAAATGGGAAGAAGGAGGTCTACAGCAGAAGACACTGCCTTAAAATGATAATTTCAAGTCCTCAATCTCAGGCACCTGCTGGTTTTGTCTTGTAATTCCTCAAGCAAAATAAGATTCTATTTCTGATTCTTGAATTAAACATCTGAGGTCAAAGTAACAGAATAGGTTCCAGATAATCATGCAATAGGGATAAAACATAAAAGTAAATGCTTTATCTATTCAGTTGGTGCAAACATAATTGTGGTTTCAGACCATGAATTTTAAATCATTATAACTGGGCTCAAACACATTTTTGTTAATCAAAATAGGAACTGTTACAATCAACACATTTTTGCCAATGAGAAATAAGTTTGTTTATTCCTGTAACATAAAAATCCATGCTTCAGGAGGATTTGACAAACCCTTGGGAAGTATGTTCAACCTCTGGCTGGCTGTGAAAACGTTTTTCCTGCAAAAAGTTGTCAAGAGGCTTGAAGAAGTAGTAGTCAGTTGGCGAGAGGTCAGGTGAAGTGGCAGATGAGGCAAAACTGCAGTGCAATTTGTTCAACTTTTGAAGTATTGGTTATGCAACGTGCAGTCGGGCACTGTCATGGAGAAGAATCGGGCCCGTTCTGTTGACCAATGCTGCTGCGGGCGTGGCAGTTTTCAGCACATCACATCGATTTGCTTAGCATACTTCTCAGATGTAATGGTTTTGCTGGGATTCAGAAAGATGTAGTGGTTCCCATTGGGAGCAGACCTCCAAACAGTGACCAGGACCTTTTCTTGGTGCAAATCTGGCTTTGAGAAGTGTTATGGAGCTGCTTCTTAGTCCACCCACTGAACTGGTCATTACCGATTGTCATAGGAAATCCACGTTTCATTGCATGTCCAAATCCAGTTGAGAAATGGTTCAATGTGGTGGTATAGAACAAGAGAAAATGACACTTTAAAATGATGATAGTTTTGATTTGCAGTCAGCTCAGGACCCACTTATCGAGCTTTTTCACTTTTTCAATTTGCTTCAAATTCTGAAAGACTGTAGAATGTTCACAGTTGAGTTCTTTGGCACCTTCTCGTATTATTGTAAGAAGATCAGCTTCAATGATTGCTCTGAATTGGTCTTTGTCAACTTTCAATGGTGGCCACTACACTCCCCATCTTCAAGTCTCTGGTCGCCTTTGCAAACTTTCTTGAACCACCACCACACTGTATGTGGCTAATATACATACACTGTATGTATATTAGCAGTTCCTGGACCAAAAGCGGTTCCTGTCCACTGTAGACGCTGAAAGCTGTCTCCATTGCTTTAAGACCCATTTTGAACTCAAATAAAAAAATCACTCAAATTTGCTTTTTTGTCTAACATCATATCCATAGCCCAAAATAAATATAAGATAAATAGCAAGCAGTAAGTCATTAGCAAAAATAAGCAAGAAATGTGCATTAAAATGATATACAGTTAACCACATTTAAGAAAGTATTCCAATATCAATCAGCAAATTTCAACAGTGCAAAAACTGCAATTACTTTTGCACCAAACTAATAGCTATCTATCCATTCATCCATCCATCCATCCATGTATATATCTCTCTGATTTCAAAGTATCTATAGATATATATATATAGATATAAATATCTAGGCTTAATTGACTGAATCAACAAAATATGGCAATATGACCAATATTTTCAATCTTCTCAATAACAAACAATAATACATATTTAAGTGTGTTTCTTTGTAGAGTTTGATCTTGGCTCCCTATCAAAAAGTATCTTTATGCCACCTAATTCCTTCTAAAGAGTAAAGTCTGTTGTTTAGTTGCTAAGTCACATTCAGCTCTTTATGTGACCCCATGGATGGTAGCCCACCAGGCTCTTCTGTCCCTGGGATTTCCCAGGTGACAATACTGGAGTGGGTTGCCTTTTCCTTCTCCAGGGAATCTTCCCCGCCCAGGGATCGAACTCACATCTCCTGCATTGCAGATGAGTTCTGAGCCACCTTAAAGTCTGATGACTACTAAAATAATGTACATGAAAATTTCTTGGTGTATTATGTGAAATTCCATTAAAAATTTTGTATAGATAGTTTGCTGACCCACTTTATTCATGATGTCTGGGTCTAAATGACTATTTTCTCACTTCTCACAAGATTATGTAATTTTATGTAACTATTATCTATAATAACAAAGCACATGTAAAATATAATACAAAGCTGGAGAAGAAGATTTGTAGTATGACTCATTCTAAAGATTTCTTTAAGTCAACTGAAATCCTTAAAGTCAATATGATATATGTTGAGCATTAAACAGAACTTGATAGATTTACACCCCTTAGAAGAAGCCAGCTCACCACTTTAGGACTTTTCAACAGTGTCCAGGACAGATAATCACCTGCCCTCTGCCTGATCACTAGCAGGAAGGACTGATCACATCAGTTATTTCACTACATCAGTCATCCAACAATGTTCTCTCTATTGAATTAAGATGTGTTACATTTACCATACTTGGTTTTAAGTACCTTTTTAGGATTCAAATAAAAAAATAGCAAAAATAATATTTATGCATGATCAGTATCATCCATCTATGATATCACAACCTTAAAATATTTTAAAGAGCTTAATATCTCACTTATCCTTGGCTCCACATTGAACATCTGTGGTTTATTTTTTGTCAAAACTTGGCTCTGAAACCCTTTAGCATCTTAGACTCCTTTTTTTCTGCTAAACTATAAATATATTAAAGGTTTAATACATTTAGGTACTAGGGTAACACTATAAGAGGCTAAAAATTTGACCTTTGGGGTCAAAGTGTTAAGTTTGATCTCGAGAGAGTTACTCAAGCTCTGAGTCCATTTCCTCACTGGTAAAACAGAAATTACATTCTAACAGTAATGACAGTGATAATAATAAATGTCAGTTTAGTTGATAATACTGAAGTATAGAATAAATACAATAACATATAAAATATTCACCAAAGCTTCGAACTGCATAGAAGGATGAATATATATATAGAAATAAGACATAGTCCTTGCTTTTCACATTAGAAAAAAGACAATCACGAGTAATAATGTAAAGAATTATGTATTAGAGGGAAGACTTAGCCAACATTTTTAAAATTTACACAGTTTACTAAATTAAATTTAACTGTATATTTCTTTAAGTGCAGGGTCCCAAGCTTGCATAGATATGTTTTATTAAGATTTAAGTTACACAATACGATTATATTTCCTCATATTTTAATGCATTTGGAAATTAAATCAATGGCAAGATGATGCTGTTGCCAGGAAAAGAATAAGGAACTAGGATATGGAATCCTAAAATCCCACCAAGGTGGGATCACCTCTGTGAATTTTAATATTACTTTACATCCTTTAAAATACGCAATCTTTGGCATTTCAAACTTGAAAATTTCCTTCTACATTCTCTCTTTCATGTCATTTAGAATGTACTGAATAATACTCTTGCCAGAACTGAGTCCTGCTGCTGCTGCTGCTAAGTCACTTCAGTCATGTCCGACCCTGTGTGACCCCATAGACGGCAGCCCACCAGGCTCCCCCGTCCCTGGGACTCTCCAGGCAAGAACACTGAGTGGGTTTCGATTTCCTTCTCCAGTGCATGAAAGTGAAAAGTGAAAGTGAAGTCGCTCAGTCATGTCTGACTCTTCATGACCCCATGGACTACAGCCTACCAGGCTCCTCCATCCATGGGATTCTCCAGGCAAGAGTACTAGAGTGGGGTGCCATCACCTTCTCCAGAACTGATTCCTAGTAGATCCCTATATAACATTTCTTCACCTCCTGAAATAAATGGTTCCACCTGTGTATTCCCTAACTTCCCTTGTAGCTCAGTCAATAAAGAAACTGCCTGCAATGCTGGAGACCTGCATTCGATTCCTGGGTCAGGAAGATTCTCTGGAGAAGGAAATGGCAACCCACTTCAGTACTCTTTCCTGGAGAATCCCATGGACAGAGGATCCTGGCAGGCTACAGTCCATGAGGTCGCAAGAGTTGGATTTGACTTAGCAATTAAACCACCATGTATATCCCTAAGTGGTGCAATTTTTATTTTAACTAGGGGCAATATGGCTATGTAATATTTGACATTGATAGGACAAACATTTTTGAAATGATGACATCAAAATACAAAGAAAATAGACCCTTATAAATAATCTTCCTTTAAAGATCAGGTAAACAAAATTTTTTGAACAGGAAATAGAGGATAAAGTTAGACTGTGAAAAACAGAAACATTGTGTGTGAAAAATAGAAGCACCATCTTCCTGCGTCCCTGTTTCTCCACCTTTGCATCTCTTGTCCCACTCTGCACATATGGTGGCCTCTTTGTAGTATTTGGTGTTGCTGGTCACCTATACATTCTTTAAACCACCTTCTCTCCCAAGCTAGCATTGTGTTACTCTCCTTTCACATTTCTTCAGCAGCTACGGCCAGTTCAGTTTTAGGGTCTTAGCTCTTTCCCCTGCTAAGTCACTTCAGTCGTGTCCAACTCTGTGCAACCCCATAGACAGCAGCCCACAAGGCTCTCCCATCCCTGGGATTCTCCAGGCAAGAACACTGAAGTGGGTTGCCATTGCCTTCTCCAATGCATGAAAGTGAAAAGTGAAAGTGAAGTCGCTCAGTCGTGTCCGATTCTTTGCGACCCCATGGACTGCAGCCTTTCAGGTTCCTCCGCGCATGGGATTTTCCAGGCAAGAGTACTAGAGTGGGGTGCCATAAATACCCACATATAAGACTTCACCATGCAAAGTAATTTAAACATTTTCTTAGCCTCAAATGCAATTTCTACGCTGTGCATAGGATGGCCCCCAGGTTTCTATCACCTCAAACTCATTATTTCCTCCAACTCAAACCAGTTCTGATGCCATTCTCTGCAACCTCCTCCAAATAATAATATATTTGTCTTCACCTATAAGTTTCTGTTGATTTTAGCTCGGAATGACTTGCATATTGGTTTTCCCTCTGTCTAATAAATTATAGTTACTACTCCCCTTGCCACCACTTTAGTACATCCTAACCTTTGATCTTCTTGAGTTTTTGTCTGTATAAAGGGCTGAGATACAGAGACAATTTTGTTCTACTTTTTCATTGGCATTCACACCATTTTCCACATACACAAATTTTTTTCACATATATTTGGGTGTGTTTTTATTTTGCTTGTACCAGTTCCTTACTGTTTTAATTACTGAGACTTTATCATGTATGTTTTAATAGCTTACAAGGCTAGCCTTCCATCATTGCTTCTCTTTAACAGAATTTCCCCAATTTTTCTTGCAAACTTCATTCGCATATAAACTCTAAAATAAATGTCTCTAGTTCAAAAACACTATTGATTTATTACCCTTTATTTCAGATTAACCTAAATATGAGTTAATACAGAAAGAACTGGCATATTTGTGATATTGAGTCTTTCCATTTACAACCAAAAATAATGATTAACAATTACATTTTTCCTCTGAGATAATTATTAGTATAGTACCTTAAGGACCATTGCATTTTCTTTAGTTTTTAATATTTGAAAATTTTATTTATTTTTTATGAAGAATAATTGCCCTACAATATTGGTTTCATTTCTGCCATACATCAACATGAATTAGCCATAGGTGTACATATGTCCCCTCCCTCTTGAGTCACCCTCCCACTTCCCATCCTTTCCCACCCCTCTAGGTTGTTACAGAGCCCTGGTTTGAGCTCCCTGAATCATACAGAAAATTTCCATCGGTTGTCTGTTTAATGTATGGTAGTGCATATGCTTCCTTGCTACTCTCTCCATTTGCCTCAGCCCCTCCTTCCCCCCACCTGCCCATGTCTATTCTCTATGCCTGTGTCTCTGTCACTGCTCTGCAAATAGGTTCATCAGTATCATCTTTCTAGATTCTATGTATATGCATTAACATACAGTATTTGTTTTTCTCTTTCTGATTTACTTCACTCTGCATAATAGACTCTAGGTTCATCCATCTCCTTAGAACTAACTCAAATGTGTTCCTTTTTATGGCTGAGTAATATTCCAATGTATATATGTACCACACCATCTTTATCCTTTCTTCTGTCGATGGACATCTAGTTTTCTTCCATATCCTACCTATTGTAAATGGTGCTCCCATGAACATTGGGGTCAGTCAGTCAGTTCAGTTGCTCAGTCGTGTCTGACTCTTTGTGATCCCATGAATCGCAGCACGCCAAGCCTCCCTGTCCATCACCATCTCCCGGAGTTCACTCAGACTCACATCCATCGAGTCAGTGATGCCATCCAGCCATCTCATCCTCTGTCGTCCCCTTCTCCTCCTGCCCCCAATCCCTCCCAGCATCAGAGTCTTTTCCAATGAGTCAAATCTTTGCATGAGGTGGCCAAAGTACTGGAGTTTCAGCTTTAGCATCATTCCTTCCAAAGAACACCTAGGGCTGATCTCCTTTAGAATGGACTGGTTGGATCTCCTTGCAGTCCAAGGAACTCTCAAGAATCTTCTCCAACATCACAGTTGAAAAGCATCAATTCTTCGGTGCTTAGCTTTCTTCACAATCCAACTATTACATCCATACATGACCATTGGAAAAACCATAGCTTTGACTAGATGGAACTTTGTTGGCAAAGTAATGTCTCTGCTTTTGAATATGCTATCTAGGTTGGTCATAACTTTTCTTCCAAGGAGTAAGCGTCTTTTAATTTTATGGCTGCACTCACTATCTGCAGTGATACATGTGTCTTTTTCAATTTTGGTTTTCTCAGGGTATATTCCTAGCAGTGGTATTGCTGGGTTGTATGGTAGTTTTATTCCTAGTTTTTAAAGGAATCTCCATACTATCTTCCATAGTGGCTGTATCAATTTACATTTCTACCAGCAATACAAGAGGGTTCCCTTTCCTCTACACTCTCTCCAGCACTTGTTGTATATTTCTTTTTCTTATGCTATGAATTTGTACTTATATCAATATATTTTATTTGTTGATATATATTTTTTAATTAATTTATTTTGAGTGGAGGCTAATTACTTTACAATATTGTGGTGGTTTTTGCCATACATTGACATGAATCAGCCATGGGTGGACATGTATCCTCCAGTCCTGAACCTCCCACCCACCTCCCTCCCCATCCCATCCCTCTGGTTTGTCCCAGTGCACCAGCTTTGAATGCCCTGTTTCAAGCATCAAACTAGGACAGATTATCTATTTCACATATGGTAATATACATGTTTCAATGCTATTCTCTCAAATCACCCCTCTCACCTCCCAAAGAGTCCAAAAGTCTGTCCTTTATATCTGTGCCTCTTTTGCTGTCTTGCATATGGAGGATCATTGCATTTTCAAATCCTCCCTAAGTATTTAGTTAACAAGATAATTACTGTCATTGTTTACATCACATAATTTATTTATAAATTTAAGCAGAAATTTGTTTTTTCATATATGCAATTTATTTGCACTCTCTCAGGAAATAATTGTGCCTGTGTCCAGAGTTGGTTTGACATATAAAATGAATTCATATCTTTCTCAACCTAGGCTCAAGACAAATAATATCATAGTTGCTTTGTATTTCTCACAAGGTAGTCTAATTCTAAAACTGAGGCATTTGAGAAATCAGGGGAGAGATGTAAAAAAGAAAACACTGGGGAAATTAGTTTGTTAATATCTTAATGTTAGAAAGAATTATGTGTTTTTGTATTTGTTAGTTTCTTAGACTAATGATGCTAACAATCAGTACAGCACTTCAAGAAGGGTTTAATATTCAGAGTGTCCCATTTGGAAACCACAGAATACCATTCAGATACTGCAGAATTAGCATAATTTAGTTTGCAAAAAGCTGGCTTAGTGCAATACATAGCACTAAAGATAAATTGCAACATTTAATTTTTATTGACTGGCTGTTACATGTCAGGCAATGAGGAAGATTTTGGAAATACAGAAATTAATAAGAAAATAAGTCCCATATTTTATTTTGGGGCCCTCAGTATGTGGCAAAGTATATGTCTTTCCATTCTTTGTTGTTGCTGTTCAGTCACTAGGTTGTGTCCAACTCTCTGCGACGCCATGGATAGCAGCAGGCCAGGCCTCCGGTCCCTCACTATCTCCTGGAATTCACCCAAGTTCATGCCCATTGAGTCGGTGATGCCATCCAACTGTGTAATCCTCTGCTGCCAGTACACAATACACACATATACACATACACATGCGTACATTTATATGCATGTAGGTAAAGAACCTGCCTGAAATGCAGGAGAACAGGGTTTGATTCCTGGGTCGGGAAGATCCTCTGGAGAAGGAAATGGCAACCCACTTCAGTATCCTCACCTGGAGAATCTCATGGACACGGGAACCTGGCAAGCTGCAGTCCATGGGATCGCAAGAGTTGGACATGACTTAGCAACTAAACCACCACCATATGTGTATATGTGTATACACATAAAGTACAACATGAAAAGATATCATAAGCAAATATTTTAGGATTGGTAACTTTGGTCATCTCATCTTTTAAAATTCTGAATGTGCAAAAAAAAAATAAAATAAAAAAAAAAACCTTGGAAATAAAAATAGTACTTTGTGAAATCAATCAATTATATAAATATTTTCTAATTTAGGTACTAATGAGTACAAAAACTAAGATAATTTAAACATATCTTTAAGTGGCAATATAATGTCATGTCAAAATACAAATCACAAATGTACAGTATGTAAGTTCTAATAAAAAGAAAACGTCCTCATTTCTGTTACTAAATGTGGTCAGGACTTCAAGAGTACCCTAGAATTAGCAAGCCCTTCTTTCCACCTCAAACTGACTGAATGGAGTGTTGTTAATAAATAGTTGAGAGTCACCTGGGCATTTAAATACCTCCTTAATGGAAGCTGTGGGAGAAATGAATGGGGCTACACTGCAGGCTTACAAAGAGAAAATGCCCTTAAGGATAGATGTTTGACCCCTTAAGTGTGTTTAAGGTCATTTTATCCCCAGGGAAACAGGTCTCTGAAAGCAAAATGGAAGCTAATGGAAAAAATATAAATATACATTAATCATCATTTTGCACACAGCTTTACAGAATATCATCAATAGCACAGAGTACAGAAGCACTAAGTAATGACTTGCTTAATTAATTCATTCACAAAATTATTGTCAGATTTCACACATTATTGTAAGTACTGGTGAATGAACATTAAATACAACTAGTATTATTTAAAAATTAATTTTCTTTTGGCGGGAGGGCTCACATAGCAATCAATAAATTGACAATAACCCACCAGTGTGGTGAGTTCTATAGAAAACACTGAAATAAGGGAAGAGGAAGAAGGATGTTTCAGTAGCAAACGAAGGGTGACCACATCTTTATGTTTATAAGATGATTAAATAAATGGCCTGATTTGAAGGCATATTTGAAAGAAGAGAGGGAAGAAGGCAGGTGGATAGTTTAAGGCAGAATAAAGAGCAAGTCTGAGGTAGAACATGCCTTACCAAGAGGCAGAGTAGTAGACAGAGAGATAAGAGCATAAATAGGGGAGACACGTGGAGCCATCCTGAGACTTGAGTTTTATTCGGAATGAGATACTAAACAATTGGAAGATTCTGAGCAGAGAAGATCCAGCATGATCTTACTGAAGGATCTATTAAATCTATTCTACTAATTGAGCATAGATGACTAGACAACAGCAGGTGTAGAAGCAGAGGGAAGAGTTAGAAAGTTGCAATAATTTAAATGGTGTGGTGGCTGTCTGCATTTTTCTAATAATTAGCAATATTGAATGGCTTTTCATGTGCTTGTTAGTCATCTCTGTGTCATCTTTGGAAAAATAAAGTCTTTAAGTCTTCTGCCCATTTTTATTGTTTTCTTTTAAATATTCTATTATATGAGCTCTGTTTATACCTTGGATATTAACTCCCTGTTTGTCACAATGTTTGCAAATATTCAGCAATTCCACTCCTGGGTGTGTGTATGTATATGTATGTGTGTGTGTGTGTGTGTGTGTGTGTGTGTATGGAAAAAATGAAAATTCTAATATGAAAAGATATGTGCACCTCAGTGTTCACAAGAGCACTATTTCCAATCACAAAGGGATGGAAACAACCCACACATCCATCAACAGAGGATTGCCCAAGAGGACGCGATGCATGTGTGTGTGTGTGTATATATACATACGATGCAATATTATTTGTCCGTACAACATGAAATGCTGCTAGTTGCATCAACATGGTTCAACCTAGAAAACAGTGTTTTTAGTGAAATAAGTCAGACAGAGAAAGGCAAACAACAGTATATCACTTATATGTAGAATCTAAATATTAATACAAATGAATCTATATCCTCCCAGACACAGAAAACAAACTTGTTACCAAAGGGGAGAGGAAAGAGGGGATGGGAACAACAGACAGAAATTACTACAGATAACAAAGGCAAGCCACAAGCATTTATTGTATAGCACAGGAAATTATGCTCAGTATCTTGTAATAACCTATAATGGAAAATAATCTGCAAAAAAAATCACCATGCTGTATACCTAAAACTAACACACAATACTGTACATTATACATGCTTCAATAATTTAAAACAAAAAGTGGTCATGAAGCTCAAAGGAAACTAGTCCTGCAAGGTGGGTGTTTTTCTCTGGCCTAAGCTGCCTGTGAGAAGGAGCAGAGTAGGCAGGGACTGAAATGCAAGTGAATCGGGGTTTCTCCTGGTGAGAGTGACATTGGAAGAGAGAATACACCCATGCCCAGCAGGACGTGATTTGAGGAACAGTCAACAACCATTACTTAAGAAGGCTGTAGGCGCCAGGGCGCAGCCATGAATCAGAGTCCAGATATGTGCAGCACATTAAGAGTAAAGGGATAGTTCTGATGGCTAGGATTTCAGCAGTCTCGTAAATGAATATTTAATAGTTTAATCAGGGCTATACTACTTTTTAAAATTAATTTTTATGGAAGTATAGCTGATTTACATTGTCGTGTTAGTTTCTGCTGTACAGCAAAGGGAATCAGTGGCATATACACATATATCCAGTGTTTTTAGATTATTTTCTCTAGTAGTTCATTACAGAGTATTGAGTAGAATTCCCTGTGCTATCCAGTAGTTTATTATTAGTTATCTATTTTATATATATTGAGAAAAAGCTATGACAAACCTAGACAGTGTATTAAAAAGCAGAGACATCACTTTCCTGACAAAGGTCCATATAGTCAAAGCTATGGTTTTTCGAGTGGTCATGTACGAATCAGACAGTTGGACCATAAAGAAGGCAGAGCACTGAAGAGTTGATGCTTTCAAAGTGTGGTACTGGAGAAGACACTTGAGAATCCCTTGGACAGTAAGGAAATCAAACCAGTCAATCCTAAAGGAAATCAACCCTGAATATTCATTGGAAGTACTGATGCTGAAGCTGAAGCTCCAATACTTTGGCCACCTGATGGAAGAGCTGACTCGTTGGAAAAGACCCTGATTCTGGGAAGGAATGAGGGCAGGATGAGAAGGGGACATCAGAGGATGAGATGGTTGGATGGCATCATCACTCATTAGACATGAGTTTGACCAAACTTTGGGAGAGGAGTGAAGGACAGGGAAGCCTGGCATGCTGCAGTACATGGGGTCACAATGAGTGGGACACAGCTGAGCGACTGACCAACAACACATACATGTCAGGGCTATAGTACTCATTATTTATTCTATCAAGATATGTTAACGTACAATATTGTTAAATTAGCTAAATTAGCATTAGGTTTTCTCAAAAGTATTGATCTATATAACCAAGTCTTTCCAACTTTATTTATGACTCAAAAAGTAATATTTCCAGAAATCTTGATATTTTCAGAGTCAACAATAGTTGTTTGGTTTTCAAATCATAAAATAATATCTTTCAATTATTTGTAAGTTAAAGTGCAGAGAAGACGAAGGATTAACGCAACAGTGGGGTTTTCCTAGTGTTTCAGTTGTAAAGAATCTGCCTGTCAACATAGGAGACCCATGCTTCATCTCTGGGATGGGAAGACCCCCTGGAGAAGGAAATGGCAATCCACTCCAGTATTCTTGACTGGGAAATCCCACGGACAGAGGAACGTGGAGGGATACAGTTCAAAGGGTCGCAGAGTCAGACATGACTTATTGACTGAGTATGCAAGGGTATTATGCAAAACCATCAAGAAAGAGCAAAAATTGAGTTGTAAAGTACATGTGACAAAATAATTAAGATGTACAGTTGAGGCTCAGGGTTCTGCTAAATGTATTCATTTTTTAATGGCCACTAGGTACTATAATGCATTTATTTCATCTCTAAAGTTAACATTAAATCATTTTCTGTGGCTGTGTAACCAGAGGATGTACATTCCTGAATATTACAGAGGACACTAAATAATCCTTCAAATCTTATCCAAATCTATAATTCTATGGTGATGACTGACTTCCAATGCCACGCCCTCTGTGCAGTGCTATGAGAGTTCCTCAAAGAGAATAAAGCATTCTGTGCTGCAGTAACAAGGTTTTTCATCCCCATCTGAAGGAACCTATGCCCTGTTCTGTGGCTATTTTGGAAAATGTCTCTGATGGCAGTGTGAATTCACTCAACCCCAGCATTTATGGATGCTATTTGCCACCCTATTTTCTAGGCAGTGAGGATGAGAATAACAGTTAACTTTGGGGAACATTTTCATCATGTTGGGCACAGTGCCTAGGGCTTTCTTTGCTTTTTTCATTTTTAATCCTCATAACCTCTTTATGAGCTAGGATATCATTTTAATCAGCATTTTACAAATGAATGAAGAGACACATAAGAGGCTTAAGTGACTTGCTCATGGTCACACAAGTAGATAAATACTGGAGCTCATATTCAAACCCATGCTGGCTGCTGCCTGAACCCAGGTTCTAAACCAATATGATATGGTAATAAATAAGGCCACCAAGGCTCACATTAGCTTCCAAGTCATCTATTCTTTTTTTTAATGTTGTTTTTTTTTTTTTTGAGTGAATGCTGCCAAAAATTGTTTGAAAGAGTTCTTTCTGGGTTATAACTGTAGCTACATTTATAAAAAGTGATGGTTTTTATAGCTTAGGCTCATCATCTCAGAGTTATGTACTCTTTTTAATCATCATGCCCCTGATTGCTGATTATTTACTCTTCTGCTTGTTGCTGTTTCCTCTCATGATTACACAGCCTGCTATGGAGCCAGGCATCGTGCCTCTGCGAGTCCCTGTAGCATCTCTCTCCACTTTAGTTTGTCATAAAGCAGCTGGTTTCTTCTCTCATCCATCCACTAAGTATGCCCTGCAGAATTGTCTAACCAAGATTCTACATGATATGGTTGCATTCTACTCACAGCAACCTAAAACCTACATGGCTATAGTTTCAATACATGGTTCTACAGCAGAAGGAAGACTACTGTTATTTTATAGGTTGTTCTGGAGGATGCTGCTACACTGGTACATGATCTCAAGGTGTTGAAGATAATTGGCCTACTACTTGATTTATACACAGTTTCCATAAATTTTAGATAATCCAATGACAACTTTCAGTGCTACAAGGCTAATTAATTTTTTTAAAGGTATTTGGGATAGCAAATTTGCTTTATATAAAGGCCTTAGCAATGACCACTTATACCCGGACATGTTAAAAGCATGCCTAGAAATCAATACCAAATAGAACAGCAAAGATCAATGGTACTAAAGAACCTCTTGATGGGGATGAAAGAGGAGAGGGAAAAAGCAGACTTAAAACTCAACATTCTAAAAACTAAGATCATGGCATCCAGTCCCATCACTTCACAGCATGTAGATGGGGAAAAATTGGAAACAGAGGCATATTTTATTTTCTTGGGCTCCAAAATCACTGTGGATGCTAACTGCAGCCATGAAATTAAAAGCTTACTCCTTGGACGGAAAGTCACGACAAACCTAGACAGCAGTTTAAAAAGCAGAGACATCACTTTGCCACAAAGGTCTGTCTAGTCAAAGCTACAGTTTTTCCAGTAGTCATGTACAGATATGAGAATTGGACCAAAAAGAAGGCTGAGCATGGAAGAATTGATGGTTTTGAACTGTGGTGCTGGAGTAGACTCTCGAGAGTCCCTTGTACAGTAAGGAGATCAAACCAGTCAATTCTAAAGGAAAATAACCCTGAACATTCATTGGAAGGACAGATGCTGAAATTAAAGCTCTGATATTTTGGCCACATGATGCCAAGAGCCAACTCACTGGAAAAGACCCTGTTGCTGGGGAAGATTGAAAGCAGGAGGAGAAGCGTGTGACAGAGGGTGAGGTGGTTGGATGGCAGCACTGACTCAATGGATGTGTCTGAGCAAACTCCAGGAGGTGGGGAAGGATAGGGAAGGCTGCCCTGCCACAATACATGGGTTTGCAAAGAACTGGACACAACTTAGCAACTGAACAACAACAACTTCAGGAATGGCCACTGAACCAGGCTATAGCCAGAGATGTGTAGAGAAACAAAATTATATATATATATATATATACATATATATATATATGTATATATATATATACATACACACATGAAGTTAAGAATTCACTCTACCTCAGAGCAGCATTATAGGAAAATTAAATATGCATAGAAAGACTAGGTTTAATAAGCAACTACTTGGGTGTGTTTGATGTTATGAGATCAGATGCTGGTTTAGGAACTGTCTGGTAGTTACCCTGACTATAGGCAATTTTGTACCTTGGTGAGTAGGTTTTTTCTGACCGTTTTCAGATTGACTCATTGCAAAAGACCCTGATGCTGGGAAATATTAAAGGCGGGAGGGGAAGAGGACAACAGAGAATGAGATGGTTGGATGGCATCACTGACTCATGCACATGAGTTTGAACAAGCTCCGGGAGCTGGTGATGGGCAGGGAAGCCTGGCATGCAGCAGTCCATGGAGTTGGAAGAGTTGGACACTACGGAGTGACTAAACTGAACTGATAGTTATTTAAATTTAAGTGTCTGTGAACCACCATCGACAGATGAATGGATAAAGAAGACATAGTATATTTATACAATGAAATATTACTCAGCCAAAAAAGAATGAAATGCCATTTGCAGCAACATGGATGGGCCCTGCATTCTGATGCCCCTTCTCCATCCCTAGAAAGGGAGACCCAGGAAACGGAAGGACTTATTAACCCCTAAGCAGATATGCAATCAGTTGTCTCCTTCTCAACTGCTGTATGTCTACTAATGGACGGGCCTAATTTAGGGCTGCCGCCAGGAATGACGTTTTTCAGTTAATTGATTATAGATCAATGTTCTCAAGATACATACTATACGATACTGAGTTTGTCAGTATTATTCTTAAAAAATTATTCTACTGTAAAGTTTTGTAAAAAACATCAAAATCTCTCAAGACAATCACTGAAACCCATCTATAATCTAACTATGAAGCTGTAGGAATGTACCAAGATGGCATTAACCCTCAGAGAAAGATGCTGAGGACGCCACCAATCAGGTATCAACACGCCCATGTCCAAGTGACAGCATTAACAATTGGGAAACATATGCCCATGCAAATGAGGGAGAAAGATGAAACTGGAGGTTTCCACCTGCATTTGGGCAGCAGTCCTGGTCTTGGTCCGGAACTAAATTTTTGGACACATGGTACGTTTCCACACACTTTAAGCTGGGGAGTTGTTTTTTGAATTCCCACCCTGGTTACTATTTGTTCCTACAATCTTTCTGTACCGGGAAGTAGGAATCTGGAGTGTTTCTCATGTACCAGGAATAATATCTGGAAAGGCTGAATTCTTGGGGATTGAAGCACACACTGGCAAACACTGCTTCCACGCAGCCTTATGCAGATCTTCTGAGAGCCTCTCGTCTTTCTCTTTCCACAGATACTCTCCCTGGTCATTCTCATCCCAGGTGCACCGGGATCCCCAGCCCAGAATGAACTTTCTCTTCAGGAACCTGGTAGTCTTCCAAGCCATGGAGATCTTCCATCCTGCTGTATTGGCACTGGCTTTCTTTTGCCATCCAGATTTCACAACAGTCTGATGTACTAGGCACAATTGACCAAAGCAGACATCCCGGGCTCAGAGTCAAAACTCCTTCTCTTGGTCGTGGCCAATGTGGCAGAGGAAATGAAAAAAAAAAAAAATTATTTGAACTTTGGTTGATTTTGGCAACTGGTGGATGTTGATAACCAGGATTAATGCATAGATCACTGAAGAAGAAGGATGAAGAAAGGAAGGGGAGTTATTCTAAATTTAATCTGGGGCAGATTAAGTCTCAGGTAGATTTAGAACATTTTTTGAGTAAAGACCAGCACAGAAAATAATCACGTGTCAGAAAAGAAGACATGGCTGGAATTATAAACTGGGCACATTTTACTTACTGATGATTTGTGATGTTGTGAGAGTAGAGAAGTCACCCAGAAAGAGCTAGTTGAACACTAGGAAATTAAGGGTAAGTATATTTATATGCAGAGTACATCATGAGAAATGCTGGGCTGGAAGAAGCACAAGCTGGAATCAAGACTGCTGGGAGAAATATCAATAACCTCAGATATGCAGATGACACCACCCTTATGGCAGAAAGTGAAGAGGAACTCAAAAGCCTCTTGATGAAAGTGAAAGAGGAGAGTGAAAAAGTTGGCTTAAAGCTCAACATTCAGAAAACTTAGATCATGACATCTGGTCCCATCACTTCATGACAAATAGATGGGGAAACAGTGGAAACAGTGTCAGACTTTATTTTTTGGGACTCCAAAATGACTGTAGATGGGGATTTCAGCCATGAAACTAAAAGACGCTTAGTCCTTGGAAGGAAAGTTATGACCAACCTAGATAGCATATTGAAAAGCAGAGACATTACTTTGCCAACAAAGGTCTGTCTAGTCAAGGCTATGGTTTCTCCTGTGGTCATGTATGGATGTGAGAGTTGTACTGTGAAGAAGGCTGAGTGCAAAGAATTGATGCTTTTGAATGTGGTGTTGGAGAAGACTCTTGAGAGTCCCTTGGACTTCAAGGAGATCCAACCAGTCCATCCTAAAGGAGATCAGTCCTGGGTATTCACTGGAAGGACTGATGCTAAAGCTGAAACTCCAATACTTTGGCCACCTGATGTGAAGAGCTGACTCATTGGAAAAGACTCTGATACTGGAAGGGATTGGGGGCAAGAGGAGAAGGGGACAACAGAGGATGAGATGGCTGGATGGCATCACCGACTCGATGGACATGAGTTTGGGTAAACTCCGGGAGTTGGTGATGGACAGGGAGGCCTGGCGTGCTGTGATTCATGGGGTCACAAAGAGTTGGACATGACTGAGTGACTGAACTGAACTGAACTGAAACCTTGGAGAAATTTTAGGTATAAACATTACACTGCATCAATTCAGTTCAGTTCAGTCACTCAGTCGTCTCCGACTCTTTGTGACCCCGTGAACTGCAGCACGCCAGGCCTCCCTGTCCATCACCAACTCCTGGAGTTCACTCAGACTCACGTCCATCGAGCCGGTGATGCCATCCAGCCATCTCATCCTCTGTCGTCCCCTTCTCCTCCTGCCCCCAATCCTTCCCAGCATCAGAGTCCTTTCCAATGAGTCAACTCCTAAAACCCCTTCTCATGTGATGTCCCACTCTCTTTCTTCTTTATTTTCTATTTGTATGAAGAGCGACCAAGGGAGAAATTTGGTTCCCTGTGTGACATGGAGGAAAGCCTTCTACAACCCATGAACACACCCTGGAACTTTGAGTGAGAAAGAAATTTACATTGCACAGATCTATTCTATATTTTGGGACTTTTTTTTTTTTTTTACAGCAGCTGCTGTTGCCGTCATTAACATACCTATTTTATGGTAAGTATTACCTCCACTCCTCCTCCAATTGTATTCTTAGAACAACATTCATACATCTCAAAAGCAGTGTCCTATGAAAACATTCCACCAGCTTACTAAAATTGGAATGGGAGAGCTTGAGAGTATATGAACTAAAGTTACAGGAATATGCAAGGAAAGGTTCTGTGGCAATTGTTGAGAAAGAGGAAAGATATTGAATAAGGTGCCTGTGGTTGTTAATTTTATGTGTCAACTTGATTGGGCTAAGGGGTGAGCACAGATGGTAAAACATTATTTCTGGGTGTGTCTATGAGTGTTTCTGGAAGAGATTAGCATTTAACTTGGTAGACTGAATAAAGAAGATCCCCATCTCCAACGGGTGAGCATCATCCACTGTGTTGAGGGCCTTAACAGAAGAGAAAAGCAGATGAAGGCTGAATTTGTTCACCTGCCTATGCCGGGACATCCATCTTCTGTCCTCGGACACTGATGCTTCTGGTTCCCCAGCCTTTGGACTCCAACTAGGACTTTCACCATTGGCTCCCCTAGTTCTTAGATCTTCAGGTTTGGGCTGAAATTACTTCACAGGCTTTCCTGAGCCCCCAGCCTGTAGATGGCAGACCCTGAGATGACTTAGTCTCCATAATCATGTGAATCAATCTTTATGATAAATATCTTTCTATATAACTACATATAGCCTATTGGTTGTATTTCTCTGGAGACTAATAACAGATATTTTTTAATGCTTTTCTATTTCTACCCATGAAGTTTTAGTTCTCAGTATTCCAAAAATAAACTAGTAGAATTAAAGAACATTTCTAATCTTATAAACAAGGATGAGTGCTGTACTCTTAAAATGGCCAACACTACAATTTACATACATTTAAGATAAATGTGACCTTTTGATATATCTTTAAATATTTCAAAAAGATCCAGAATTATTTGAGTCCATCCTTAAGCTATAACAAATTATACACTACACCAGAATCTCTACCTATTGACAATTTCTGAAGGTAGGCGGAGCCAAATTAAATGCGAATCTCTTCCAGAAACACTCGTAGACACACCCAGAAATAGTGTTTTACCAGCTTTGTGGTCACCCCTTAGCCTCATCAAGTTGACACATAAAATTAACAACAACAGGCACCTTTTTTTACCACCAGTGCCACCTGGGAAAATTAGCTTACAGCTGATTTTCTAGAGGATTCTGTAAAGCAATTGGAATTAAGATTGGGCTTATTATAAAGCAATTTGTTTGTATTACCATTAATATTTGCATGCATACATATATGTGTGGATCTGTGTATATAATATATAATTTAATCAAGGTTCTTAGAAGAAAATCAGCCAACATCATATGGTGCTTTTACATCACAGTGCTAAAATGTTATTGGGGCAATTAGCATGATGTGCGCCTGACAGGTGAAGGTGCGGTGTTACCTGGGCGTTAACACTCTCACAAGGCTGACAGTCTAGCAGGGCTCTACACTGAGCCTCTGGAGACCATGCAGATGATCCCCTCGGTGACACTCAGCATTTCACTGAGCTCCCAGGATTGCATTAGGTTAATAAAAGATATTTTGTAAGAAGCTGTAAAAATGCTTCATAAAATGCTATGTTAGCAGTGAAAAGGAAATCAGAATAATGGAGAAAGAATACATTTACAACAAATAGTAGTGGATTGAAAACCAATGTAAGTGCCATTTGGTAACTTCAAGGACCTTGGTTGGATGAGAGATTCAGAAGTTGATGGTGGTTCCTATACGTAAGCAGGCTTCCTCTGACAATCAGCTGAGCTGATTTAATCCGCATTTAACCCAGCTGGATCTTATCTAGCCTGCCTGTTAATAAGCATGTATTATTTTGCCAGCAAGGGCACAATCTCTAAAGTAATAATTATCAGGGTCATTTTTTGCTAAGAGCGAAATCTCATTTTGACATAAGATGTGCTGCTGCTAAGTCGCTTCAGTCGTGTCCAACTCTTTGTGATCCTATGGACTGTAGCCTGCCAGGCTTCTCTGTCCATGGGATTCTCCAGGCAAGAATACCGGAGTGGGATGCCACTTCCTTCTCCAGGGGATCTTTCCAACCCAGAGATCGAACTCTTGTCTCTTATGTCTCCTGCATTGACAGGTGGGTATTTTTTTTTACCACTAGTGCAGCCTGGGAAGCCCCTTGACATATGATATAATCTTTTAAAAGCAAAAATAAGAATGCCACAATCATTGCTAAATACTGCCTGTTAAATATATTGTTACCACAGTTTTATTTTCTTACTTTTATGATTTCATTCACAGGGCTTCATTCAAAGTTTTACATTTTAAGGACATATAGTGAAGATTAAGTGTTTCTTCCCATTTGCTTCCATGAGGTTTGACATCACTGAAAAAGGCACATAGGTATGTATACATGATATGATGCATGCCAAGCCATTCCTTGCTTGGCAACCATGATACATGTGCCTGCGTTTTCTTAATGCCACTATCATATTATATGGCATTTAATCATTAGACAGAAATATATTCTACTAGACTCTCAGCTCCTTGAAGGTAAAACTTATTTTCTTCATTTCTATATTCCCAGCATTAAAGTCGGTTTATCACATCTTTAAAATTTGGGCATCACTTTCCTTAATAAATTAATTAAAGTACTGCTCTCACAGAATAAAAAGTTCTGACTTGAGATGCCGATAAAGGTGAAGTCAGAAATGTCGCCAGACAGGATCTGTAGTATTTGATGGTGAGAGAGATTGTTCATATAAACAGATTGATTTCCTGAAGCTGATGCCCTTAAACAAACATTAGGAAAGTAAGCACTCGATGAGTACCATCTTAGGTGTGTGTTCACACACACACACACACACACACACACACACACGTGCATGCAATCATCTTTTCCTCCTTTACCAAAGTGTAAAATAATGCCTCAACAGACATTATTTACTGTTGGTATTCTGTACAGTAGATTATTGGGTAGGTATTTAACTTAGTGAGGACTCCGTATCGAGGCTTGTCTTTGACCACATGTCAACATCACTCCCCATCATCAACTCGGGATTCTTTAATGTGGCATTAGTAGGAGCATAATGTAACAAAGGTATACCTATGAAATCAGTTTACCATTTCAAATACCTTGTTTAACTTCATGTGTGTTAAAGCATGTACACAAACTCATTTCATTCTATTACCTTATTTAATACTCAAGTACCAAAACAGGAGATGAGGGTAAGGCAAAGCCAGTAACACACGTATTGAGCCAAGAATGGTAGATCACTGAGATATTTTGATCCAGTACATGAATTGACGTCAGCCCAGAGGGGTCTCACCCTTTGGCTTCACTTTTTGGTGGGAAGGAATTGGGGTCCAAAACGAGGGGGATTATAGCTATTATTTAGATGCCTAATCAGCACCCTGCTAGCCTTTCCAAATTGAACTGTAATATTTTTTAGGGTCTTTCTCTCTTTCACACAGTGATTCAGTGTCCACTGACCCAACCTCCAGCTCCAAAAATGACTGACCAGACAAAGAATAATTCCCGAAACTCTGCAATAGTTGATTCAAGAACATTAGCCACTGTTAGAACATGCCTTTTCCGCAGCCAGAAGGACTGCTTCAGAATGGGCACATGAATATGGAAAACAGTATGGAGGAGCCTTAAAATATTAAAATAGAACTACCATATAATTCAGAAATTCCACTTTCAGGAACATATTCAAAGCAAATGAAAATACCAACTGAACAGATAGCTGCACTCCATGTTGAAAGAACCAGTATTAATAGTCAAGACATGGAAACCATGTAGGTGTCCATCAACCACTGGATGGATAAAGAAGTTGCAGTACATATACATAATGAAATATTATTCAGCTATTAAAAAGCAAAGAGATCCTACCATTTGTGACAACATGGATGGACCTTGAGGGGATTACACCAAGTCAAAGAGTAAAACAGATAAAAACAAGTACACTATGATCTCATTTATATGTGGAATCTAGAACAAACCTCACAGGAAAAGTGACCAGATTTGTGGTTACCAGAGGCAGGAGTGGGGCCGGTGGGAGGGGTGTACTGGAGAAAGGTGATGAAAAGATACAAACTCCCATTTGCAAGATAAATAAGCACCAGTTAACATTGTTAACAAGAGACTGGTTCCAAATAGGAAAAGGAGTTCGTCAAGGCTGTACATTGTCACCCTGCTTATTCAAATTATATGCAGAGTACATCATGAGAAACGCTGGACTGGAAGAAACACAAGCTGGAATCAAGATTGCTGGGAGAAATATCAGTCACCTCAGATATGCAGATGACACCACCCCTATGGCAGAAAGTGAAGAGAAACTAAAAAGCCTGTTGATGAAAGTGAAAGTGGAGAGTGAAAAAGTTGGCTTAAAGCTCAATATTCAGAAAATGAAGATCATGGCATCTGGTCCCATCACTTTATGGGAAATAGATGGGGAAACAGCGGAAACAGTGTCAGACTTTATTTTTTGGGGCTCCAAAATCACTGAAGATGGTGACTACAGCCATGAAATTAAAAGACGCTTACTCCTTGGAAGGAAAGTTATGTCCAACCTAGATAGTATATTGAAAAGCAGAGACATTACTTTGCCAACAAAGGTCCATCTAGTCAAGGCTATGGTTTCTCCAGTGGTCATGTATGGATGTGAGAGTTGGACTTTGAAGAAAGCTGAATGCCAAAGAATTGATGCTTTTGAACTGTGGTGTTGGAGAAGACTCTTGAGAGTCCCTTGGACTGCAAGGACATCCAACCAGTCCATTCTGAAAGAAATCAGCCCTGGGATTTCTTTGGAGGGAATGATGCTGAAGCTGAAACTCCAGTACTTTGGCTACCTCATGCGAAGAGTTGACTCATTGGAAAAGACTGTGATGCTGGGAGGGACTGGGGGCAGTAGGAGAAGGGGATGACAGAGGATGAGATGGCTGGATGGCATCCCTGACTTGATGGACGTGAGTCTGAGTGAACTCCGGAAGTTGGTGATGGACAGGGAGGGCTGGTGTGCCCTCATGGGGTTGCAAAGAGTCGGACATGACTGAGCGACTGAACTGAACTGAACTGAACATTGTTAACTGTGGTATCTATGAAAACTACTGAGAGACTAAAACCTAAGGGTTTTCATCACAAGGAAAAATTTTTTTCTTTTCTTTTTTTTTTGCTTCTTCTTTTATAGTATCTATATGAGATGATGAATGCTAACCAAACTTTCTGTGGTAATTCTTCCACAATATATGTAATTCAAAGCACTATGCTGTATACCTTAAGAAAAAGAAACGGTCATGTGACCCTAAATCAGGGTCATTTAGACATAAAGAAGCTTCTGGGAAAAGAAGTGTCCTTATACAGGAAAAGCACTCATGCTCTCTCTGCCTTTGAATAATGAGAACGTGAAGCCAGGTTTCTATGAAGAAGACAAAGCAAGTACATAAGGGAATGAACCATAAGAGAAGCAAGTGGACTCCTCAGCTCACTTTCCAAGCTATCAGAGCAAATACATCCCCTAATTATTTAAAATTCTTACATTACTTAATTGGGTTTTCTGCTATTCACCTATTTCTGCTATTTTTGCTATGTTGTGAGCACTCTACTGAGCTTCCCTGGTGGCTCAGACTAAAGAATTCACCTGCAAGGCAGGAGACTCGGTCCAATCTCCAGGTCAGGAAGATCCCCTGGAGAAGGGAATGGCTACCCACTCCAGTATTTTCGCCTGGAGAATTCCATGGACAGAGGAGCCTGGCAGGCTACAGTCCATGGGGTCTCAAAGAGTTGCACACAACTGAGCAACTAAAACTTTCAATTTCTTTCAGGCACTCTATTAAACATTGTTGAACTAAATTTTTATAACAACCCAAGAAGGTTGATTATCCACATTTACATATAAGAAAACCAAAGTCCGGGGTCACACAGAGAGCCATCATTTTAAACAAGTTTTTTTTTTTTTCTTTCTTTCTTTACTCTAAAGCCTATGAGTTCAGCGGTTTCACTTTGGGGGGAAAAAAGCCGAACAAATTATTTCAATCTTCCTACAACAGTGCTTTCATAGTTTATTAATAATTTCTGAAATGTTATATCTTACAAAAATGGATATGAAAACTTGGGCAGCTAGGCTCGAAGTTAAACTGGTGCTATAAGCATAGATTTATAACCACATCAGATAATACCAACATATAGAAGACCCATAAGCATGCCTGCAGAATAAGTGGCATACAAAAATGCATTTACACCAAAGGGACCTCAATTCCAAGACACTACTGTAAAACCAGTCCACTCATACCAGAAATGTCACATGACTGTGTATAAACATATCTCATGAGACATTTGGGGTAATTTTCCACATTTAATTTTAAAGGGTTATTCCATTCATAACATAAGCAAGTATGAGTGAAGCACAAGGGCAAAGTTATTCAAAAGTAAACCTAAAGGAAATTTATAAGCAGCAAACTGCAGTATTTTTAAGAATGGAAAAATGAATAGAATGAGGAGGACATGAATCTTGTCACTTCAATGCTTTATAGGAACTGATTAAAAATATGTAATTTATCCTGCTGTTGTATCAATATTATCTTATTACACATGCTCTTATTAGTCTATCAGAGAAGGCAATGGCACCCCACTCCAGTACTCCTGCCTGGAAAATCCCATGGACAGAGGAGCCTGGTAGGTTGCAGTCCATGAGGTCACTAAGAGTCGGACACGACTGAACGACTTCACTTTCACTTTTCACTTTCATGCATTGGAGAAGGCAATGGCAACCCACTCCAGTGTTCTTGCCTGGAGAATCCCAGGGATGGGGGAGCCTGGTGGGCTGCCGTCTATGAGGTCGCATTGAGTCGGACACGACTGAAGCGACTTAGCAGCAGCATTAGTCTATAAAAAGAATTCAGCCACTCATTTAACAACAAAACCCAAAGCTTTTCTGACCCACCTCCCCAAGGGTCACAAGTAGCCTAGGTCCTTCTTTTGTCTTCCTTCTGTCCTCAGATGCTAACCTTCAACTTCATTCCCTCTGACCCACACACATCTCACCATTTTCACTCACTGGGCTTTAGAAACTGCTTTCACTACAGAGAAATAATCAAATTGGAAATTCCAACCCATACCTATGTCTTCCCTCCCTGATCTCTAGGTCTTCCCAGGTGGTGTTAGTGGTCAAGAATCCACTTACCTAAGAAGGAGATGCAGGTTCCATCCCCAGGTGGAGAAGATCCCTTGGAGAGGGAAACGGCAGCCCACTCCAGGATTCTTGCCTAGAAAATCCCAGGGACAGAGGAGCCTGGCGGGCTACAGTCCACAGGATCACAAAGAGTCGGACACAACTTAGCGACTGAGCATGTGACCTGAGGCTGTTTTGTGAGATGCCCACCTGCCTTCATCTCCAGCAGGCCATGTTCTCCTAGAATTCCTTCTGGCTGCTGCTTCTTCTCAGTCTACTTTTCAGATTCGTCTTTGTCCATCCTTCAGTGCCAGTTCCTCAAAGGCATGTCATTAATTTTCTTTAATTCTCATCTGACCTGTTTCATCTGAGCAACTAACCACTCCCAGGCTTCAGTGTTCATCTACACACTGATGACGCTCATTGCTCCCAAGTGCTCATGACTCCACTCTGTATTACGTGGAAACAATTTCCAAGATATTTACAGAAAGAGAGGCCAAAATACCATGGTGTTGCCTAGTTATTTATAAATGCATATTTTATGTATATCAGGAGGAGGATACTAAAGAGTTACTCAGAAAAAGTTCTTTTAGAAAAAACAGGAAGATTGATCAAACTTTCCTTTTGACAAACTTTCCTTCTGCATTTTCCTAGATCCAGTTATATTTAGTAAAATCTATGAGAAAGAAAGGTGTTTAGAACAATCTGGTCTCTGCAATGCTTGTGACAACCTTTGCCAACATTATATCAGTATATCTCTGCTATTACTCACTCTGGATAGGGTTTCTAGAGTCGCCCATGTGAGAAACACCTTTATTGCAAATCAGACCTGAAATTCTGAGTGTCTGCCCTTGTGACTTTCAAATCGAGGCTCGTGTTATAAATCACTGTTTATTTTCTCTCCTGGTAGCATCTTCGTATCTATGGCACGTCTCTTATGATCAGCAGTTACAGTATTCTCCAGGATGATAACCTATGTCTTTGGGGTGTCTTTTAAGCCTGCCCACGGTGATCTTGATGACACAACCTCTATTTTAAAGCTATGCTTAGTTGCTCAGTCATGTCCAACTCTTTGTGACCCCATGGGCTGTCGCCTGCCAGCTCATCTCCAAGCAAGAATACTGGAGTGGGTTGCCATGCCTTCCTCCAGGGGATCTTCCCAACCCAGGGACTGAACCCAGGTCTCCAGTATTGCAGGTGAATTCTTTACGGTCTGAGCCAGGTCATCCTAAAGTATCCTCTAGGGAAAACCCATCCAGTTGCTTTTGTGTAACCCAGAAATAGAAACAGGGAGAAACTTATGTTTATTTATGAGACATATAAGACAAAAGGCAGTAAAAATAAAATCTCAAAACCTTTGGGAAGCTGTAATTGTTTTGCTATGATGAAATCTTTCCTTGAAGACACCTGAGATTAGATTTATTATGATGTTAGAGAACCTGTTCACTAGAGATCCAGCAAAAGTTTGTTTATAGGGGAAGGAAATCTCATTTTCCCTAGAAAAAGACTCTTTCGTTCTTCATTGTTGCCACAGTCATCTTTACATTATAGCTACTCATGCATGTGAGTATTTCTAGACTGTGGAATCCTCTATGTCAGAAACACCTTATATTACCCATTCCTGCCCCATCATTTTGTGCAAAAGGAAAGAAAGCACTGGAGAAAGACGCAGTGAGCTTGAACAACACCATCTCCTTGCTATCTGCAAGTACTATTTGCAATTACTCTGAAACCCAGTGGGCTTCCCAGGTGGCCCAGTGGTAAAGAATTCACCTGCCAGTGCAGGAGACAAAAGACGTGGGTTTGATCCCTGGCTCAGGAAGATCCCCTGGAGGAGGAAATGGCAACCCACTCCAGTATTCTTCTCTAGAATCACAGAGAGTCGAACTCGACTCAGTACTCATGGAAACCTATTTCCTCTGCAATGTGTTCAACAACACCAGAGTGATGATTAATAAACATGAATATTCTCTTTGGAAATTTGAGAAAAGGATATTGTCTCAGAGAAGGCAAAATAAAGTTAGAAAATTCAAATAAGCTTTTTTCTTGTACTAAAAGTAGTTGTCATTTTATTGTTTAACACATTATAATAAGCTTTAACTTTTGAAGACTTTTAAAAAACAATGTTCCATTAATTCACCTGATATTTTGTGATGCAAATTTTCTCTGCTTTTTCTCAATATGGGTCACTTTCAATATTCTATCAGTTTAAAGTATTATTGTTTTCATAAAATCCCAAATCTAAATCATATTTATCTAATTGTGAAACCGTTCAGTTATTGCTACTATCATTTGTCATTGTCTTACTTCTCTTCTTTCATAACACTGAAATATTAAATATCATTGCAAAATAACAAAAAAATGTTTTAAGATATTTTAGGGGACACAAATTCTGACCTTGCTATTATCTATGGGAGAAAAGCATAAAAGTTCCTTTCATTTATTGCATACAACTTCCTGTAAAAAAGCTGCTTTTGAAAACTCAAGTTTTAGTCACTTTGCAATGGAGACTTTACAATTCAAGGCTAATATACCATTCTGATAATGAAACTAGATTTCCACCAATTCTTTCATCTGTACATTGATCACACAGAGAAGGTACATTTGTCAGACAGCCTTTCCTTGGATGGCTTGAGGCTACAGGTAGCCCAGAATTTTAGCCTCAGCCATCCTTTAGTGGGTTCCCCTAGTGGTAAGGAACCTGCCTACCAATGCAGGTTAGACATAAGAAATGCAGGTTTGCTCCTTGGGTCGGGAAGATCCCCTGGAAGAGGGCATGGCAATCCACTCCAGTATTCTTGCCTGGAAAATCCCATGGACAGACGAGTCTGGCAGGCTACAGTCTACAGGCTGGCACAGAGTCTGACACAGCTGAAGTGAATTAGCATGCATGGTTCAGTCATATGGTGGTGAACCAAGCCCTATTTGACAGTTCCATCAGTGAAATTAATTTTCCAATTTTCTCAAATGGCTTTTTATATCTTGGGGTGGCTTTTACTCATTTGTGAGGTAGGAGTGTCATTTAGCCAAATGTACACATTCAATTTATTCAATATATATTACCGATTCCCTGCTATTTTTCAGGCATTGATCTTGGTAATGGGGATAAATTGAAAGAAGACAGTAATGAATGTATTAGTCAGTGAGTTGTGCCTGATTCTTTGCTACTGCATGGATTGTAGCTTCTGTCAATGGAATTCTCTAGGCAAGAATACTGAAGTGGGTAGCCATTCCCTTCCTCAAGGGATCTTCCCAACCCAGGGATCAAACCTGTGTCTTCCGCATTGCAAGTGGATACTTTACCATCTGAGCCACCAGGGAAGCCCTAATGGGGATAAAGTTCTGGTTAAAATTTTACCAAATTTCTGGCCCACATTGAAATTACATTTCAATCATCTTTATCATCATATAGTTGCTTAGCAATCCCAACCCTTCCTAAATATGATCTCAACAGACAGCATTTTAGGTAGTAATTCATTATAGGTAATCAACAAACTAAACATCAAACATTGAGACAAAGCCTAAACGGATGGGGGTATAAGCTACCAAAGAGAACAGAGCAGCAGATAATAGCTGGGGCTTTGCTCTCAGAAAAACCTGGGCTTCTGTTCTAATTCTCTTCCTCATCTTGAGATCTCACTGAGTTATTTAGTAAACCTACCAAGTCATCAGTTTTTGCTTGTTGCTTTTTAATTTAATAATATATTTCAATCCAAAAGCTTCCAAAATTAAAATACTTCAATTTTCACCATGCAGCAATTAATCGAGATAATAAGGATGATTTAAAAGAAAAAAAAAAAGGTATAGTCACTGCCTACTCCCTCCTTTAAAAACTTTAAAATCTAATTTGAGATGCAAAGTTCAATAAAAACATCAAAGCACACAAAATTATTATGTCATTTTCAATACAAAAATCCCCTAATTCTGATTGTCTAAGCATGAAATCAGATGTTATGGATAAATTATCCCTGATACATGCCCCTGCTACAGAATTACCCTATTAGACTGAGAAAAAAAAAAAAAAGATAAACATTGGCATTTAATATTTAGACATTAGTATTTAGTATTTTTTTAAAGTCATTTAAAGAAATATGTGCCTTATGGATAGAAAATGGAATTAATTATGTGAAGGTAAAGAGTGTTACTTGCGGTCATTTTTGGAGATATTTCTTCAGTTTGGTCTGAAAGTGCAGGACTCTGAGCAGCTAAAAGCATCATGTAAGTTTTGGGAAACAGGATCAGAAAGAGATTCAGTAGCACATGGGTTAAAAACAGGAGGGGTTATCCTTGGCCATATTACACAGAAACAACATATTACACAGAAACTTTAAAGCAGGCTGTTACTTTCATGATGATGTGTTGTTTGCATTATGTAATAATGAGTACCAGAAATTACATCTTATTTTCCACTCAAAGCCATTCAAATTGTTTTTGGTCACCTCTTACATTCATGTTAGCAGGATGGAACGAAATAGCTTGCGTGTGTAGTGATGATTAGTCTTCCTGGCGCCAAATCTGTGGGATGATCAATGATCAATGATCAATGATGAGCTGTGTATCTCTCAAAGAGTGAATCTCTGGGGAGTCATCAGTAGCAAAGAGAGCACCAGCTTGACTGATTTGAAAGCTTAAGAGAAGGTTAAGAGTCTGTTCAATATATGTAGCTTTCTGGAGGGCTGCAAACACTGTTTACCATAACACTAACGCCTCAGTAGGCTGGCATTTTGGCAGGTCTGAGGTGTTTCATATTACAACATTCTCATCAGCCAAGAGAACATTTAATGTGTGTGTTGCTATTATTATCAATACAATCCATCTAGGATTTCTATGGCCTGATTGCTTATTTACAAGCAATAGTACAGTATTTTATAGTATCAACAGTATCTTTCCTTTATAGAGCTCAGCAGAGAATAAGATTTTGAGGAGTATCTGTTTGAGATCTGATACAAATATCCCTTGTTCACAAAATGTTTCATGAAGAGGAGGAGCTGAGAGCAACTAGGGTGTTGACTATTTTCCCAAGTCAAATATCTCGTCTTGAAATTCCTCTGTTGGATCAGACATGAAATGAACCCATCTGAGAAAGTGACTTCAGACTGTCATAGTCAGTGGTTTTGACCAGCTAGAATATTTATTAAATAGATAAGCAAATAAACTCAGTTTAGCTATAATTTTGAAAACCCAGATCTCAAGGGAATGGTTATCTACTGCATACTGTCAAAGATTGTCTAAAAGCCTTCCCCATTTGGAGAGTGATGAGTGATACTCTCAGAAACAGAAATAATTGAAAGGGGAGTTTAAGGAACAGAAAAAAAAAAAAGAAATCTGAGTATAACTCTTATTTACTAAATGTTTAGAGTAGTAACAAAGCCACAACTATAAATAGATTCATAAATAGATAATTCAGAGTATGGGTTTTGGAATTGATATCCTGATGCTTACCACTTAAGGGCTGGAAGACATTGAGCATGATAGTTCATTTCCCTAAATATTTTGATTTATAAAATTATATTTAGAGGACAATTACAGAAGAGAACATATAAAAATGCTGAATTGTAGTATGTATTCAATAAAAGAGTAGCAAGGGACGCCCCTGGTGGTCCAGTGGTTAAGAATCCAGGAACTCACATGCCACATAGCAACTAGGTCCTCAAGTGGAAACAAAAGAAACCCATGGGTTACAAATACTGAACTGTCTGCCACAGCTAGAGGGTCCAGTGTGACACAAACAAAATCCCATCCCTGCTGCTAAGACCCAACACAAGCAAATAAATCAATAACATTTTAAAAAAGAGTAGTAAAAGGAGAAACAAAATGTAAATACACTGAATGTGCGTGCTCAGTTGCTCAGTCATGTCCGACTCCTTGCGATCCCATGGACTATAGCACACCAGGCTCCTCTGTCCATGGAATTCTATAGGCAAGAATACTGGAGTGGGTAGCCATTTCCTTTTCCAAATACACTGAATACATTGCAACAATTATGGAATCCCTTCTTCTTTTCAAAATAACATGATACTACTCAAAACAATTGAGAACTTCATATGCAAAACGAATCTTGCATAAGATTCCCACGTATCTTATTTAAGAATGTATTTTTCTAAGCAGAAGATAAAAAAACAATGCATGTGTCTGAGATGCAAGTATGGGATCCCAGTAACAAATATTCAATAATGAGAAGTTAAATATTCAGTGCCTCAAACTTTATCTGAACAAAATTTAGTACAGACTAGTTAACACATGGGCAAGTGGAGATTTACTCATAGTTTTAGGCAAAATGACCTCACTTAATTAAGATGACACAGCTTAAATTCCAGTTGGTGGGTTTACTTTCTTTCTGGAAAATATATTATGACTTAAAAGTATTATGTAGTGGACAAAAAAAAAAAAAAACTTTAAAATACTTTAAAACTATGAAAAGCAGTCAAAATTAAAGAATCTGGCAGAAACAATTAAGGGTATTAAAATAATTAATAACCAGTTATAAAAACTTCAAAGTATAGTCTGTAGAGAAGAATCTGATGAGAACTCCTGTGTAGCTACCTCTCTGACCTAGGTTATTCCCTACTATTTGCCACACCTGTGAAGAAAGCTGAGCGCCGAAGAAGTGATGCTTTTGAACTGTGGTGTTGGAGAAGACTCTTGAGAGTCTCTTGGACTGCAAGGAGATCCAACCAGTCCCTTCTGAAGGAGATCAGTCCTGGGTGTTCATTGGAAGGATTGATGCTGAAGCTGAAACTCCAATACTTTGGCCACCTCATGCGAAGAGTTGACTCATTGGAAAAGACTGTGATGCTGGGAGGGGTTGGGGGCAAGAGGAGAAGGGGACGACAGAGGATGAGATGGCTGGATGGCATCACTGACTCGATGGACCTGAGTCTGAGTGAACTCCAGGAGTTGGTGATGGACAGGGAAGCCTGGCGTGCTGAGACTCATGGGGTTGCAAAGAGTCGGACACGACTGAGCAGCTGAACTGAACTGATGCCTCTAGCTCTCTAACTGGATCCCCATTCCTCCCAAGCAACCTTAAGTCAAAAAGCAAAAAGAAAATCACAGACCTTACATTTTACTTTCAAAAGTAGAGAAAAATGAATACATTCAATATTTACTTGTATCCATCTAATTAAAAATTAAATTAAGTATTAATGTGTACAAATTCTTAATATGCATTTTATTTTATTTTTTATTTTTTGGAACAACAATTTTATTTTTTTAAATTTTTTTTATTTCTATTTTTTAAATTTTATTTTATTTTTAAACTTTACATAATTGTATTAGTTTTGCCAAATATCAAAATGAATCCGCCACAGGTATACATGTGTTCCCCATCCTGAATCCTCCTCCCTCCTCCCTCCCCATACCATCCCTCTGGGTCGTCCCCGTGCACTAGCCCCAAGCATCCAGTATTGTGCATCGAACCTGGACTGGCATCTCGTTTCATACATGATATTTTACATGTTTCAATGCCATTTAATATGCATTTTAAATGAGCAAGGGAGATAATAAATATGAATTTCACTTAAGCCGTCATATAGTTAGTCAAACATTTTATCCTTACATACTAAGCTTCTTTTGTATGTTGTCTAAATAGAAATTTCCTTATTCCTTTTTCTTTTTTTTTTAAGTTGAAAGTTTTCTGATTGGCTTGGTGTGCATTTTAGATTTAATCAAGCAACAAAATTTTAAAAATCTAGTTTGATGATAACTTTAATATGATAGAAATGTTAGATTCTTCACAATTACCTCAACCATTGCTTCTATGATCACAGTAGAAGTTCTTTACATTTTGAGGTTTCTTTTCTTTTGGCTGTGCTGCATGGCTTATGGGACTTTAGTTCCTCAACCAGGGATGGAATCCAGGCTGTTGGCAGTGAAAGCACAAACCTAACAATTAGACAAACAGGGAATTCCTTACATTTTGAACTTCCTAAAAAATTAAAAAGAGATTTGTGAGGTCCAGCTTTGATATGTATGTTGGTAAACAGGCAAATTTCCTCCAAGAGGGAAACTCGAAATTTAGTCTCAGCACATAGGTTGAAAACCTACATGCCAACCAAAGAGAAATCACAGATATTTATTTATTGTGCATCCATGCAAGCAATAATCCTGTTTTACTTTATTGGTTAACTACTGTTTTTAACTAACCAGGGCATCATGGAATCCACTCTACACTTTTTATTTTAAATATTCATATAAATTATAAAATAAGAATTTATTAAATTGTGTAGATTGATCTAATCCAGGTACCTAAGTTACACAGGGTATTTAAACTTTACAAAACCAGATGTGGCCAAATGCTAAGATTATCAGATATCAGATGTTGTTGTTCAGTCACTAAGTTGAGTCCGACTCTTTGTGACCAGGACACCAGGCTTCCCTGTCCTTCACATTCACGTGGAGCTTGCTAAAACTCATGTCCATTAAGTCCGTGATGCCATCCAACCATCTCATCCTCTATCGCCCCTGCGCCTTCTCTTTTAAATTTAGTAATTCAAAACTTCTAGAAAATTAAAAATGGGTTTATCCATAAGTTATTATGGAGTCCTCATCACACTTAGTATCTGGAGATTTTATCAATAATTTAAATACAATATTTTATTTTTTTAAATTTATACCAGGATTGTTATCTTGACACAAGAAGGGGGTAGGGCACAATCTTTAGAAGAATGATATAGACCGAGGACATAAACTGATTAGAACCAAATAGGTCCAAGATGGCAAGATCTTGAGCCTCAGAATATGACCATTGTGACACAGTACAAAGAGTCAGACGTGACTTGGCCATTCAACAACAGCAAACACAGCAGCAAGCTAGATGACACATCACCAGTGACGTGAGCATAAACGTCAAAAAGTCGACAGGGGCTCAGTTCCTGGAAATCCCCACCCTTTCCCCAAGAGAGCTCTGAAGAATTGATGCTTTGGGACTATGGTTCTGGAGAAGACTCTTGAGAGTCCCTTGGACAGCAAAGAGATCAAACCAGTCAATCCTAAAGAAAATCAACCTTGAATATTCACTGGAAGGACTGATGCTGAAGTTCCAATACTCTGGCCACCCGATGTGAAGAGCCAGCTCATCGGTAAAGACACTGATGCTCAGAAAGATTGAAGGCAGGAGGAAAAGGGGGCCACAGAGGATGAGATGGTTGGATGGCATCATTGAATCAATGGACATGAGGTTTAGCAAACTCCAGGAGATAGTCAAGGACAAGGAAGCCTGGCATGCTGCAGTACGTGGGGTCACAAAGAGTTGGACACAACTTAGCAACTGAACAGCAACAATAAAAACCTGACAGCTGCATAGCCAGTGCCTCTCTTTTCTTCCGAACTGCCCCACTCTGCCTGTGGGGTGTGTTTCCTCCCTGAATATACCTCTTTGCACTTTATTATGGCTCAGTCTTGAATTCTGTCCTCTGGGAGGCCAAGAACCCAGCCTTGGTGGCGTCCCAGGGACTTCAGGGTGGCCTGGGACGTGACCATCTTTTCGCACCCTACTCTCTTTCCTGCAGCAATTTCATTCACTCAATACATTAAACTCGAAAATTTGTCATTATCCTTGGTGACAGATAGAAACGAACTATTTCACAAAGCTGCTACTGAAACCAAGCAGGACCTAGTGTGGCTCCTGGGCATAGGAGCCTTTCCAGGTCCCCTGTTTGTTGTTTGTAGGCAACTAACTGTAGTCTCCATGACCTCTGAGCTCCAAAAGGCATATGTGAACAGCTGCTAATCAGAGAAGGTAATGGACAGAGGACGAGATTGTTGGAGGGCATCACTGACTCAACGGACATGAGTTTGAGCAAGCTCCAGGAGATGGTGAAGGATAGGGAAGCCTGGTGTGCTGCAGTCCATGGGGTCACAAAGCTTCAGACACGACTGAGCAAGGGAACAACAGCAACAATCAGAGAAGGGAGAATGTGCAGAGACAAGGCAGGAGCAGCTGAGAAACAACAGTGCAGCCCTGGGTCGGGGTCCTGGTTCCTCCTCAAGGGATACATACACCAATATCTTTAAGCTCTTTATAGAAAGAAAAGTCCCAACAAATGGAAGACTTCAGTATTCTTCATTCCAGACTAAAAGAACCAGAGAAGCTCTTCAAGAGACCACCTGCAGCCAGATTAAAAGAACCACAGAAACTGATCAGATTATGTGTTGTTGTTCTGAAAAAAGATCTGACAAAACATGGTTCACTGGAAGAGCGAACAGCAAGCCACTCCAGTATTCTTGCCTCAAGAATCTCATGAACAGTATGAAAAGGCAAAAAGATATGACACCTCAGGCCCCAAACACACTCAAATTTTATCAGTAATTCCACCCTTGAATCAATTGCTATAAACTCCTCATCAAATCCTCCTGGACTGGGACAGTTTTCCAGGGTAGGAGCCCACTCTCTCTTCCCCACAACCTTTGCCCAGCAAAGGAATAAATAGAAAGTATGTCAATGTTGGGGTCTCCCTGGTAGCTTAGTCAATAAAGAATCCATCTGCAATGCAGGAGACTAGGGTTTAATCCCTGGGTCAGGTAAGGTTCCCTGGAGAAGGAAATGACAACCCATTCCAGTATTTTTTGCCTGAAAAACTCCACGGACAGAAGAACCTGGCAGGTATAGTCCATGGGGTCGCAAGAACCAGACACAACTTAGTGATTAAACCACCACCACATACCAGTTTCACTTTATTAGCCTAATTTAGGAATGGGATGAAGACAATGGGGTCAAGATCAGGTATGAAGAAAGAAGGCTAAAACTTGTGACGGCAAGTTCAGTTCAGTTCAGTCACTCAGTCATGTCTGATTCTTTGCGACCCCATGGACTGCAGCACGCCAGGCTTCCCTGTCCATCACCAACTCCCGGACCCTAGTCAAACTCACGTCCATTGCGTCGGTGATGCCATCCAACCATCTCATCCTCTGTGGTCCCCTTCTCCTCAGCAAAGATCCCTTCAAAAGTCTTATGTGGTCCTTAGTTACTGCAGCCTGTCAGTCAACAGAGTTGAAATCCAGAATACTGAACGCAGATTCACCCCAAACTCTGTCTACAAGATATGATTTGGCACCAGGGCACAGAGGCCAAACTTCCAGCATCAATATGGTCTGAATGTGTGTCCCAACAGGATTCGTATGTCAAAATCCCAGTGCCCGCTGTGAGGTATTACGAGATGGGGTCTTTGAGACTTGCTTATGTCATGAGCTTCTCCTGTGGCTCAGCTGGTAAATAATCCATCTGCAATGCGGGAGACCTGGGTTTGATCCCTAGGCTGGGAAGATCCCCTGGAGAAGGGAAAGGCTACCCACTCCAGTATTCTGGCCTACAGAATTGCATGGATTGTACAGCTCATGGGGTCGCAAAGAGTCGGACAGGACTGAGTGACTTTCACTTTCACTATGTCATGAGGGTGGAGCCCTGATGAATGAGCCCTTTCAAAAGAGATCCCAGAGATATCCTCTCTCCTTCCACCTAGAGAGGGAAGACAAGCATGAAGTTAGAAGTCTGCATTCCAGCAGAGTGTGCTCATCTGACAATGCTGTACCCTGATCTCAGACTTCCAGCCTTCAGAACAGTGAGAAATAAATATCTTGTTTATAAGTTACCTGTGCAGCAGTATTTTGTTAGCCATAACAGACTAATGCAAAAGTCATCTCTGGAATTCTGGTATTTGGGGGTGAGCAAAAGATGGAATTTTGGCACACAAAACTTTGGAAAAATGAGAAAAGGGTAAAGAGAGATTGGGAGTGGGGCTTCCAAGGCCCCAGGTGTTCATCTTCCTTTTTTACAAAAATGTTAGAAGAAGTTTTAAATTTCTGGTGGGAACGTTATCATACCTGGCCCCTGGGTCAGAAGGAAACAAGGCAAAATGATGAGGTATTGCTTAAAATATCTCAGTCGTTCCCACAATCCAGGAGCACAGAGCTGCAGGATTTTTTAGAGACAGAAGACAAGGAACCTGACATGCCTGTCTGACTGCCTTGGGGTGCCGAGCAAACATATCTGGGACTTCTGCCCATGCCCTTGATTCTTCAAAACTTGGCCTGGTTGAGGGCACTGGAGGGAACGTAAATCTGAGTAGTTTTAGGATGTCTGTATCTACTATGGGGAAATAGTAAGAATCTGAAGACTTCCCAGGTGCCCTAGTGGTAAGGAACCCATGTGCCAATGCAGGAGACTCAAGAGATGGGGGTTCAACCCCTGAGTTGGGAAGATTCCCTAGAGAAGGAAATGGCAACCCACTCCAGTATTCTGGCCTAGAGAAATTCATGGACAGAGAAGCTTGGAGGGCTACAGTCCCTAGGGTCGCAAAGAGTTGGACAGGACTGAAGCAACTTAGCACTGAGCAAGAACTTGGAAGATGTAGCCTGGTCGGGAAAATTCTCCCTTTTAAATAGAGCTTTCCTTCAAAAAGTAGCTTATAATGATTACAGTCTATTAAATAATGATTCAAGATGGAAACATAATGGCAACCTGGAAAGAAAAGCCCAACAGGTCTTATCATCTTGTCACATGGGAGTCACATGTCCCAAATTATCCATTCATTATCTCTCCTCTGAATCCTTTTAGGGGCTTAACAAGGTTGTATATTTTGTGACAGTATCCAGTTCCTCACTGTCAGGGTCTCCCACTGCAAATTACCAACAGATGTTTGTTGTTTTCAAGCCAGATGCCAGCACATCGGCAGGTGTTGAAGCCTATTTATTTGTACACAGAATATGCTGCACCGAATCAAAATTAAGGTGCGTTTTCACCTTCTTATTATGTTCACTTTCTCTGTTTTTCCTTTTTCTCTTTCATTAAGCCATTACACAAATAAGAGTTAAGCTGTTTAGTCATTATTATTCTTGGGTTAAAATGCTCCCCCCACCCCAAATGCAAAAATTAACTGCCATGTGGGTGCTAGGAAGCTGCAGTCTTACGATAGTCTTCTACCAAGTTTAGAAGATTTTTATTGCCTTTGAGTCTTCAGCAATAAAATTTTGTTGCAGCCCATTCAAACTTTGTTCCCACTGATGAATTAGTTCAGTCTCAAAAGTTGACAATCTGGCCTTTTCCACCAGCACTAAATTCCCTCAGAGAGAATTCACCAGCGATGGCTCACACCTTTGGATAACCTGAATAAATTAATACATCAGTTTAAGTGATGTTTACTCAAATTATACTAATGTAATTATTAGATCAGTCCTGAGTACTTCTATTTTCAAAATCTCTTTCCAAATTTGTGCTCCTGCTTAGTCACTCAGTTGTGTCTGAATCTTTGCAACCCCTTGGACTGTAGCCCACCAGGCTCCTCTGTCCACAGGATTCTCCAAGCAAGAATACTGGAGTGGATTGCTATTTCCTCTTCCAGGGGATCTTTCCAACCCAGGGATCAAACCCTAGTCTCCTGCAGCTCCTGCATTGCAGACCACTGAGCCATCAGGGAAAGTGTAGTGTAGTTGTTCAGTCGGGTCCAGCTCTTTTCAATCCCATGACTACAGCCCACCAGGCTCCTCTGTCCACAGAATTCTCCAGGCAAGAACACTGGAGTGGGTTGCTGTTCCCTTCTCCAGAGGATCTTTCCAACCCAGGGCTTGAACCCAAGTCTCCTGCATTGCAGGCAGATTTCTTATTGTCTGAGTCACCAGGGAAGCCACTGGGGAAGCCATTCCCAAATCATTACTTATCAATAAATACAGATAAATATTTACTCAGAGTAGGCTTTAAAAAAGCTCTTATTCTGAAATATCCGGGCTTAAATTGTAAATATCAACAGCCTTTCTATAAATGAGGGTATTGGGGTTCTAATTTTTTATCTGAAGCCATTGGTCTTTTGCCAAAACCAATCACTTTCTGAGTCAGGAATGCATGAGAGAGAAGTTGAAGAAAAAAGGGGAGAGGGAGTGAGCCAAAAGGAGAGTCTGCAAATTTGTTGGAACCCTGCTGTTTCAGGATGTTTTGTTTTGTTTGTTTGTTTTAATCTGGAGGTAACAACCTCTGGGACTGAGGAAATCTCCCCAATTCTGTCAACTAGCAGTTCATTACTTACTGCCTCTGCTATTTAAAAAGAAATAAAGAAAAAATTAGACTTTTGTGTCACAAATATGTTAAAAGCAAATGTATTGCACTTATGAACCAGTTAGCATAAATGAACATTGTATTTTTGAGCCTGATAAAACACTTTAACTTTTTTTTAATGTCAAAAGTGGAATTACTAAGTCATGTTACTACGCGTGCATGTATAAATGTGTGTGTGTGTGCAGAATCTCCGATCAACAAAACATACTATTGAATTTCATGAAGCAACATGAGTATCGTTTCTGTTTGATGCTTGTCGTTTTCAAACAGGGAGAGATGAAGTGACAGACAAGCATTGGAAATAATCTTGACGGGCTAGAATCATGATATAAAGATATGGAATGAAGTTTACAGATTTTTAATTCTTCCATGTTTCAGAATCTCCTCAATGATAAACCCATTAAGAGACTTCTATGCCTCAGCCTAAAATTATGCAATGGTGGAAAACATTGACCTTCCTAAACAAAATTTTAAACTTAGTTATTCTCCCTGTCATCACAAAGATTAAGTCTCAAGTGTTTTTATTCAAGTTCCAAGAGACCTAGGTCTTCTTTAGTCTTAACATCTCTAATTTTACCAAACATGCCTCATATGCATTCTCTTTTCCCTCCTCTTAACATGTCCTAATTAGCTTTTATTTCTTTGTAAATTAGGTGCCCAGAAACAAACTCAAGTTTCCAGATACAACCAATTGAGACAAAATACTTACAACTAATGTATACTGAAATATCAATAACACCACATTTATCACGTGCCAGCCACTGTGCTATGCAATTTATCATTGATCTCTTTTAATTCTCTTAGTTACCCTAGAAAGAAAACGCTATGGGGAAAGAGTGAATTAAAAAGCACTGAATAACCTGCCTGAGAGCAAGCAGCTCCTGTTGAAGCCTGGATTTACACCCAAGCAGTTTGACATCAAAGCCTCAGGAAGACAAAATCGCCACACCGATCTGTTCTAAGCCTGATAACTAAAAATAACTGAATCCCCTTTATGCACCACTGCTAAATCATTCTAGTCCTCATGTGGGTGTTCGTTTCCAACCAAATGTAGGTAGGACAATGCACTTAAACATTAGTAAACACGGCATTTTGAAATTTCAGTGTCCCAGGGGCCTGAGTTATGCTTTTAGGTCATGGTCCATCATATAATCTTGAATCATCCTCCAGATTTCTTCATGTCATCACTGGAAAAAAAGTGGGAGGAGGGCATATATGTTGTGTGTATATATATATAATATTTTAGAAATTATAGAAACAGAAGGGCCCAGAAAATGTCACATGACATTTACCTGCAAGGTGGTATCACGTATCAATACTTTATTGCACACTGCTCCATTATTCACTAATTTAATCATTTCCAGCTCCTCTGCACAGTTATCAAGGATCCATATCATCAACCTGTTAAACTACCCTCTTTTTCTTCCATGAACATTTCCTTTCCTGCTTTTCTACTTTTCATTTTACCTCCAGCCCCAACTCCTCTTATACAAACCATATTTTTGTAGAATATGGTTATTTGACTCAAGATCATACATAAGATTAAAAAATAAATCAACTGTATTATACACTGGGAAATTCAACACACCAAAAAGTGTCATCCTTTCTTAAGTACTTTTTGTGACTTTGTTTTTTCATACTGTTTCATATGACATATTTTCTTACAGTCTTGACAGCCATAATGGCCACATAGTGCCCTGTAAAAATTCTGTTGCGAATCCCTTGTTTTGGAAGAACATGTTAGGTGCCCCCTCCAATCCTGTCCCTTGGGTTCTTCGTGATTTCCACTACCAGGATTCTCAAAGTCCTTTCTACTCAATGTTCCTAAGGATTACCAAAACAACAACCACAGGAAAAACAGCAACAACAACAACATAAAAAAGAAGATTTATGGTCAATTAAGTTTAGGAAATTCTAGATTACACAGTCTAGGCTAAGCAAGACTCTGAACTTCTTGACCTCCCACAAACAATAATTAATAATGTCATTTTGAATCCCCAAGACTGTTAACAGAGTGTTTAGTATCTTTAAATTCAAATAAGCCCAGAATTCCAAAGGCAAAAAATGTTAAACGTACACATTTGTTATGGAAATAACACATAACCTGCATAAACTTTCTATTATTTGTAAAAAAAAAAAAGTAAAGTCTAAGTTTCAAAATTGATAACTTTCCTTAGTACAGAAAAAAACTAAAAACTCTGAAGAAAAAATGATATGCAATAAACATATACACAGATATCAATTAGTTGATACAAGATGAGGCACTATCTCTGCACCCACTCACTATATTTTCTTCTATTAGAAAGTATTATATATATATATACATTAATCAGTGATTACTGGTCAATTATTTTTGATAATTGTTCTAAATTTAGAACAGTGAGGCCACACCCACTCGCTGGATTTTCTTCTATTAGAGAACATTATATATTAATCAGTTATTACTGGTCAATTAGTCTTTGATAATCAAGGAAAAAGTAAAAATGAGATGCTCTTTATCTACAGATGACTGTACTGAGGCATCTGAAGTGAAGACTCATGGAAAATTCCTCTGCAATACTGACTTGTACTTAGGTACTAACAGTACTGAAATGGAGAAGAGAACTAGGTTAGCTAATCTCAGAAAGAAGTAGAAAAAATACAACTTCCCTTGCAAATGTCAGTGAAGTGACTTGCACACCTTGATATGTCTTTGGAGAGGGAAAAATATGCATGTAGACCCTGAAATGGGCCTTGGGAGCTCATGCATTTAATTACTGTCAGATCTGTAGAAAGCTACAATGACTTTTCATAAAATATTCAAATATACACTTGTGAGGCCATCTCATTAACAGAACTTGACATTACCTTGGCAGATAGGAAAGTTATAACAATTTAGATAAGGCGACACGTGACACTGTTTTATAGGAAACTCATTTGACCATCTGCCTACCCGAATAGATATCGTGCTTGCCTTCTCTGTAACCTCATTCACAAGGAGCAGAAAAATGCCTTTTCATGCTCATCTGTGAGCCTGGAAGTCAACTGAGCTCTGAGCTATGCTAGCTAGACCAGTTTTCACTGCACTTATGAAAATAAAAATTATGATATTGTTTTCCAAAAAGAACTAAGATGGGGAGGTTATTTTTACTGGAAATGAACATTAAAATTTTCACAAAGATATCAGGAACTAGTAATATATCAGGAGCTAGCCTTCCTTTATTTTCACTCAAGTTAAAGTAGGCAAGTATAAACCAGATATAAGTGAGTATGAAACAGAGCCCCATAGGGAACTAATGTTTGTCTAATGTTAGAAGTAGCCAGAGAGAAAAAAAGAGATGCCAACTTATTATTTACTTGACTTGGGGGCATGCTTAAGTAAATTATCTCATTTGAACCTAACCACCACTCTTTGGAATAAATATTACCATCATATGATCTCCATCTGGGCTTCCCTGGTGGCTCAGACAGTGAAGAATCTCCCTGCAATGCAGGAGACCCTGGTTCAGTCCCTGGGTTGTGTAGATCCCCTGGAGAAGGGAATGGTTACCCACTCCAGTACTCTTGCCTGGAAATTGTTAAGGTTATAGAGCAAGGACTTTGGGAACCAGAAATCAGATGCAAGTCTTCCTGACTTCAAAATTCACCTCCTTCCTTTAGATTATTTGGAAAGAGTTTTTCATGTAGTACACAGGTGAAAAGTTGGTTGCTTCCCAGTGAAAATCAGGGAAAGCTGTGAAACTCCTCCTTGAGGCAAAAGTACAGAGGCAGAAGAACCCTGAATCAAAAATTCATAGGCAGCCTTCGCAGGTATATGGCATAATAAGAAGGGGATTTGTAACCTACAGAATTCAAAATATAACATTAGAAATCAATATTTTAGAGCTATAGAAACATATTCAGGGGAACGTCCATAGTAGTCCAGTGGCTAAGACTCTATTTTGCCAAAGCAGGGGTCCCAGTTCAATTCCTGGTCAGGGAACTAGATCCCACATGCCATAACTAGAGTTTGTATGCTGCAACTGAAAATTTCCGCATGCTGCCACTAAAAGATCGAAGACCCCACAGGGTACAACTAAGACCCGGCACAGTGAGATAAAGAATTTTTTCACTGTAATAATAAATGCCAGAAAAAGAAACACAGTTCATGAAGAACTATGTTTTAAAATGGAATGTTGAGTAAGGAAAGAGATTGATAATGTAAAACATCATTATTAATCAGTAATTATTAGTAATCAATCATAATTAATCATCTAATTAATGATTAGATTAATACAGTATTACTGTCAATATAAAAAACTGCCAATTTGTATTAATCAAAAGGTGGACTAAATGTCTACCTCTCTGAAGGAGACTAAGAGAAAAACAGAAAAAGAATGATGAGACATGGACAAGAATCTGGCCAGAGATACTCCTTCATCCAGGTTCTGACTAAAGGTTTTATCACTACTTGAATTAGAAGTCTTAATAGGAGATTGTAGATGCTGTTTAATGGTAAGGTTTTATCCTTACTTGCATAGATCCTTTGTCATCTTTATTAATCCTTCAAAAGCTGAAGTTGGAAGAAACCATGATAGATCTACCATTACCTCTGCAGTCAAGATGCCAGGGCCCTCCCTGATTGGTATGTCATACAGGGTATTGGCACAGGTCAAAATCTTGGTGCTACTTAAAGTATGCATGAAAGTGGAAAAGCGTCAGTGCTCAGTTGTGTTCAACTCCTTGCAACCCCATGGACTGTGGCCCACCAGGCTCCTCTGTCCTTAGAATTCTTCAGGCAAGAATACTGGAGTAGGTAGCCAATCACTTCTCCAAGGGATCTTTTAATGCACACTTCTCAAAATTAAGTATTCAGAATGGATTTTACTTTGCCATGTAATCCAACTTGAAAAATACATCAATATATAAAAATGTTCTAAGTATACTCACACTAAACTTAATCAAGCTGAATGTTCACTAAACAGCATTAATATAACTATTTAAACAGTGAAAGTAACAATTTAGTGGGTTTTCTGATATATCCTTGACAAGAATTAAACTAATCAGGAAAGGAAATATAATTGGGTAATTTAGTACAAAAATAAACTGAAACCAAATTACCTCAAAGTATAATCCTACTTTAAAATTTCTTTTTTGTAAAAAGCAATGAAAATAGTTGTTGGACTGTGCTATAATAATTAAAACTGTATCTTTTTTGTGACTATCCTTTCAAATATGAAATTGATTTATGCTCAAATCTATTTGTTTCAGAAATTTGCTTTGAAAGTACTAACATGGTTAATTGCTAATTTCTTTTGGACACATGACACTTTAAGGTTGAAGGAAAAGAAACAATATATTTTTATTAATATGTGACTTCTTTTTAAATAACTTTTCTTGAGAAAGAGCACAGTACGCCAAGATTGACACTGAATTGATTCCTATATTGACTGGGAAATGTAGTCTCAATGTAGTTTTCTTATCTTATTGTTCTTGTATTTGGTATCATTCCTAAGTCATTTGTTACAGAAATGGCTATGTGTTGGAGAAGGGACCTTATTAAATTTCAGTTCTGTTTCTCTGTCACATTGTCTACTGAGAAATGTATAGCATAACTATACTCCATCATTTCAACCAGAAGAGGAACATCTAATGTAGCTGTCTATGGTTTGCTGTGAGATTCCAATCAGCTTCTATCAAGGCAGATAAAGAAGTAACTTTTAAAAATAACGACTTATAATTGGAGCTGGAGTGTGTTTTTCTTTTAGTTTTTAACTCAGACACAAAATTGCAAATGCATCCTTACCCTGTGAAGAGCTTCCCAGGAAAATGGAAAAGAAAAAAAAAAAAAAAGGGCAAGAAGAGGATTATAATCCAGATTAGGTTACTTGCAAATTTTATGCTATCAGTGGAATCCTTTATTATAGATTAAAAACTTTTTTAATATAGTTTTTAATTTGTAGAGTTTTAATAGACTAATAAACTCTAGTCTATTAAAAGTCTACAAATTCAACGAGTGAGTCTTAGAAAAGTAATTACTATGAGACGCATTTGATTCTAGGAAACAACAAAATATCTGATCCCTTGCTTCATGGAAAGAAAAAGATTAAATCTTTATTAAAAATATAAAAGGTCATCTCCCCTTAGGAGAACTACAGTTGTGAACTAGATAGAATTTATTGCTGTGTGCTCACTCTCATGATAAATGTTGCATTGTCTTGAGGAAGATTAAAAAATTGCAGATTGAAGGGCCTGTAGCAGCAAATTTTAGTGAACTTTACATTGTCTGGGAACTAATGTGACCTGGATGTGAGCTTAAAATAGCGACAGGTGGCCGGCTGGTCACCTCTGTCCTACGGTAGCTCCCAGGCAAAGAGGCCACTGCCATTGGAGAATCACTGAGTGATTTACCAGTGAATATGCATGAGATGCTAATTTACAAGGATTGGGGGAAAAGTAAGTGTTTTGATGAGGAAGACTGAAATAACAACAAGGGAGGAGTGAGGAAATGGGATAAATATACCATAAGCCTTGATTACTCTGCAAGTACAGCAGGCATCGAGTTCTCTTTTCCTTAAAGCTTGCAGTTTTATTTCCTTGTCTATTTTCAGCACTACATGGGCCACGGAGAGAGGGGAGTCAAAACCACTCAGTTTATTTTAAATGGAAAATAAACAGGTCATGGGCAGATTTTCTCTGGCAACTTTAAAAAATAATTTTAGGCCTACATTTTGAAGACCTTAATTATTATTATTATTTTTTTTGGTTGTTAGCAACAGACCTACTAAAACTGGCTTTCTACATCTTATCAGTCGTATTCATTAGCTTTACACTGGTTCTTAATTTAAAAAAAAATAATGTATTAAAAAATAAAGCTAAAAGCAAATTACAGACATGGAATAAAAAAAGCACAGCAATGTATGATTTTCTCCCCTATATCATTATTACCCCTGAAATTATGGTATTATTTAATTAACTCAGTCATATACTGTACACTCATCTGGAACAGAGTCTGTTATTTAAAACCAACAAGGAAGAAATGGTTATGAATATACCTTCAAATAACAGAATGAATTATCTAAAGAGGACTCCTAATACTTTTCTCCTTTTAATTGACATTTCTCTACATTGTACCAATTAAAACCAATTGAACACTTGCTCAGCAAATAAATAAAACTATAGAAGCTCTCACAGAAGATTTACCTTGTACTAGATGTTCAGGAATCTTGAAACTGCATATCCTGCCCTGAAAGGTGTGTGTGTGTGTGTGTGTGTGTGTGTGTGTGTGTGTGTACACATGTAACTTCACAAATATCTGAGTCTAATTTTTAAGAAGGAAGAAGAGATAACTAGAACTGAGTTAAAAATAAAAAGACAGAGTGAATGGAAAAGGCAGAGTTGATTATGGTGGAAAAAACACTGGATTAAGAATTAGCAGACAGTTTAGGTCAACTCTTAATCATCTGAACTTTTGCAATCATATAATCTTTCAAACACTCAATTTCTTATCTACAAATATGTGTAAAAAAGACTGTTTTTCCATAAGTGAGTCTTAGGAGGATAAGATCCAATGACGTATGTCAATGTACTTTGTAAACTACTAGGGGCCACTCCCATTATGTTTCCTATAAATTCAACTGATAGTGTCTGATATTCACATCTTGTGCCTCAGTTTTCTCATCAATAAAATGAAAGCAGTGGGATTAAAGGCTTTCTCAGCGTTGTTAGGAGATCCAACTGTAACGGATTTATTCTATATTTAACTATATCTATCTATTCTATATCTAACTATATCTATCTATATCTATTAATTTTGGTTCCACTGCATGGCTTGTGCAATCCTGGTTCCCAGTCCAGGGATCAAACCTGGGCCTTTGGCAGGACCAGCAGGGCCTAACCAGTGAACCACCTGGGAATCCCCTGTAATGGTTTAAATACAAAATAAGTTTGGGGATGAAAGCATGTGCTCAGACAATTGTAAATTCAAAGGGGAGGGACTGAAAATACAGAGAAGGTTCAGAGCAATGAGTTGGAGCTACCATTGTGGGAGAGAGGGGAGGTTAAGGAAGAAGAAACCAAGATAAAGGAAAATGTATTAATTAGTATTAATTATGACTGAAACAATTGAATCAAGTCTACTATTGATAAGAGGTAAGTAACAGATGCTATCTTATTAGATTTAGTAAAAATTAATTCAGGAAGAAATATTACTTAGATGGCCATCTGAGACTTGGGTGTATTGACTTGGTTTCCTTGTATGTCTCTGACTGGCTTTTTATTAAGTTTAGATCTCTCTTTTTCTGTCTCTGCTTCCATCTCTATTACTATGTAGGCATATTAAGCTTCCAAATCCCACCATTTATCTTTATGTACACAAAATATGGGGAGTATACATGAGAACCTCCCTTCACTTAGATGCTCTTAATTGTAGCTTCTAGATGCTGAAATACATTCTGACACAAAGACAGGAAATCACACGATCAATGGCCAGGAGAGAGATCAGGCACCCAAGATCAGTACTGCAATCCAAATCATAAATATAGCAGGTGTCTGATCTTAATTTGGTAGAAAAAGATGTAGAATTCTCTCAAAGGAAGTAAAAAAAAATAGTGGAAGAAGCCCATTCATGAATGAACTGCATGGCAATCTACCAGGATGATCATTGCCCATCAGGTTGGGGTTGGCCTAATAAAAAAATGTATTTATTAACCACTTACTATGCACCACTTAGTAAGGATCTTCCCTGTAGCTCAAATGGTAAAGAATCCGCTTGCAATGCAGGAGACCTGGGTTCAATCCCCAGGCTGGAAAGATCCACTGGAGAAGGGAATGGCAATCCACTCCAGTATTCTTGCCTGGAGAACCCCATGGATAGAGGAGCTTGGCAGGCTACAGTTCATGGGGTCGCAAAGAGTCAGACATGACTAACACCAACTAACTGTGCACCACAAATTATCTAATTTAATTCTCACAGTGACCTTAGGAGATACAGGCAATTAAAGGCTCAGAAAATTAATCACTTCCCCTAAGACAATACTGGGAGTAAACAGAACAAGGTTTCCACCTCAGCACCCTAAAATCTTATCCCCTAAGTAGCACTGCCTTTCTTAAGCATCAAGCAGCAGAGTTCCACACTATTCTCAGTTTTGCCCATGTGTCTGGTCCTTATATTCTCCAAGAGTTTATCTTCATTGTATTCCTCCAGTCTATTACAAAATGTTAGCATGAACTTCTTTTCTGATTTCTTGTCTAGATTCTTAAAAAGAGCTTGATACTTAACAAAATACTTGATAAACTCTCCTCTGTTGCCCCCTGGGTGATCTGTTGAATTCACAGAACAGGAGTATTTAATTTATCTATTAATGCTGGACATTAGGGGAAATATAAGAATACCTTTGGGTCTAAGATCTAAAACAGGATCACTGGACAGTGTCTTTAAAGATAAACATCTTGAATAAACTAGGGGGACAGTGGTCCATGTAAAGGCTCCCTGCTACAATCTTTCCTGAAAATTCATCCACTGCTTACAGAGGGAATTGAGAATATGGGTGTGAGGCTAAAAGGAAAGATTTAGTGATGGAGCAGAGAAGCATAACCTTGCCAAACTTTGCACAAAATTAATTTCTTTGAACTGGTGTTAAGATACTGTATCACCTGTTCCCATGACGTTAGCAGATACCATGAGATCAAGAAGTGTACTTATATTCTATGAACTGTTCTCTAGCTGTACTGTGTTCTCTATCACTCCATGGAAGCCCAAACTCCAGCAACTGGTAGTAAAGAAATATTGACTGGATAATTTCTATGTGGCAAATTCTTCAACATGCCTTCTGAATAATGAGAAAGGAGGCAATGTCTTTTGTGTCTCAGGATCTAATAGTGTGTGGTATTAAGGACACCATAAGATGAGTCTAGAAGTTCTCTAATGAATGTAGATAAGCTCTGTGAGAGTTCATAAGGCAATGCTTTGGAAGTCTTCTGTAAGCCTACTTGAGCGTGTAGCTTTCACTTGGCCTTCAAGGAGGAGTAATACTTAAAGGAGAAAAAAAAAAAAGAATGAACTCTTCCAGACATGAGGAACTGCAAGAATAAAGTTGCAAAATTGGCAACAGTGGTCATATTCAGGGGGCTGAAAAACAAACATCTAGCTTTACCAGAGGGTTCATATTGCATAGTATGTTCCTGAAAATGTAATTGAGAACCGAATTGGCTAACTTGTCCACATTTCTAAGCCAAATAAACGTGAGTTTAAACCCCGCGTGTGCCACCGTGGACAACAGTGTCTTAATTTTTCTAAAACTGTATATTCTATCTGCAATATAAGTATGCTTGCTCACAAAGTAGGAGAAGAAAATGTGATTCTCTATATAAATAATCTAATAGAGGGTCTGGTGTGTAGTTTAGGCATCTATATGGTTTTCTAAAGTAATAATAATAATAAGTACACCAACAGAATTGGATTATCCTCACCAAATTGAATTCTAGTTTTAATAATGTGATTGAACTAATTCTTTGATTGTTCTCTAGAAAGCCTAGAAATGTAGCTTGTTTTGTCTCCAGATTTAGTACAACTGAGGTTTTAGCTCCTGAAAATTTTCGTTTCTTTATCATGAAAATGAAAGCCATAAAATTTGACTAAGGTTTCAAGATACAGAGAGTAGCATTAATATTTTTTAAAATGTTAAATCATAGTTGTCGTATAGTGTTGAGCCAAAGTCCTGTCTTAATAAATTCAAACAATGTTTCTTTTAAATTAGACTATTACCAGCATATTTTAGCATTTATTATGTATTTGTTTTTAAATATGTCACATTGTTCCTTTTCCAACTTAATTTTAGTTCTATTTATGAAGTACACATTTTATCAGTTACTCTAACATGTACATTTTCTATATTTGGAATTTGTTAAAATTTTAACAAAATTTAACATTGTTAAAAAATCAAGAGCTTATATTTTTCACCACTGAGAACAACTTTTAATTAATGGAAGCCTTGATTCTTATTTTAAAAGTTAACCTGTCCAAAAAAAAAAAAAAATTACAATACAAGTAAAGTGTATTTCATTAATATACTTTTCTCAAAAAGTCATTCAGATTTAAAATTCTATTATAACTTGAGAGCATTTTATATTAATCCTGTTAAGAGCCAGAACAACTTTAATGCCTATTCAAATCCTCTTTTTAAGTAGTTAGTGGAAATAAGACTACTCATTTATAAGTAAGTTAAAAACAGTAAGACTCAAAAATGTTTTCACAAGAAACTTTTATTTAAAAACAAGTTTTTGGCATTTTCACATCTGTCATTTAATTATTTTCACCATTAGTATACCTACTGCTATTATGCAAGATGATACTAATTTTACACATGTCCGAATGGAGAGGTTCTACTTAGAAAAAAAAAAATCAATATCATTTTGCATAATAGCAGTAGGTATACTAATGTTTCTTATTCCTTGTGCCTACCAGTAAGGTAAGTTCTATTCATAAGATTAGATATTGCCTTCATGGGATTCTTTGAAAGGTATCCTAAGACATTTACTGACCTAGAAGGAGAGGGTCCTTTCCTACTGAAGTTCTATTATTAAGAAAACATACAAGAGATTGAAGACACTACTACAATTCTCAGAGTAATCTGGGAAGCAGTGGGCAATTTCTTTCTGCCTTTTACATTTATAGCACAGATGCATTTTTAAATGTTTTCATTTGTTTACAATATATATTTGACACTGAGATTGTAAGCTCAAGAATGTTCCACTTAATTCCCTCTTTAATGAAAGCCTACTATGCACAAATTCTTCATAATAACATAAACATGAAGGACAAAATAAATCAAGGGTTCTTGAGCTCACATAAGAGAGGTAGAGACCAATATATAATCAAATCACGGCAGAACTGTGCATTGAAATGCTGGAATAGAGGTATGAATGAGGTGTTAGTGGAGTCCATCGGGAGAAGTGACTGACACTTCTTTGGTTGGGAAAAGACCCGAAGAGAGCTCAGAGGCTTCACCTTAAAGATGTCAGACATCAGTCTTTTAAAATGACAAGTGACAAGTCCCACCTCTACTCAGTTGACACAGAAGTATCATACATTATTCCTACTCTACTATAGCAGATTCTGAAGAGACTTCAGAGATGGCTAGCTGATATGGAGTTTGGGTTGATAGATGCTAAAACTATCAGCAACAGTATCTCACAATGAATTTCCCCAAATAAACAAATGCTTAGCCATATGAGAACTGCTTATTTTTAAAAAATGTCTATCCAAGTATGTATATACCATCTGGCTATATTCCATAATAAATGATCTGATTCTTTAGTGAGAGTAATTTATATAATCTCATTTGTATTTGCACAGATTCACTGACATTGAAAAGGAACCATCGACCAAGATGGCTTATTTAATGCATTTTCCACCTGTGTACATGTTGACTCAGTGGAAGCAAGGCAGGATCAGATAACAATCTAATTACCTTGCAAAAGCATTTAGCAGTTGGCAATGGGATTAATATAATAATCAAATTCCAGCTGGAATTGACTGCAGTATTTGCTAGTGTTTCATTAGAAAATGGTAACATTTCTGCAAGTAAATTAACACACTGGAAGTAACGTGAGATAATAATTATGCATTTTAAAAACTGAATAAAAGGGCTAAAATTACAATCCATGAGAGGGGGTACATGACCAAACGTGCAGATGTGTAAATGTGTGTGGTTGTGCAGAGAGGAGGGGAGATATTTAAATGATTTGAAACAGAACCCTGCTACTCTTTTTATGTAATTTAGATGACAATTTAACAACATTTACCAAGTATATGAAATGTGTTTTTAAAACAAAGTGCATGGATGGTTAACAACAGGTTGAAGTATACCTAAAGTATGATTGAACTAAGTATCAAAATGTATGATATTCAAGAGAAGATTCTACTTTACATGAGCCTTCCACAGCAAGGAATAAATAAACAAGAAATAAAAGAATTAGAAAGATGTTCTTGATTTGTTATGTTTCTAAAAATAGAATTTCATATCCATTTTTGTTAGTTTTGTGTGACAGAGAACATCTGTCAACATAGCAGGCACACCCCATAGGTTGGTAGCATTTGGCATGTGGTTATTATAATGGTTCAACTATGCTGATATCTAATAACCTCAAAAGCTTCTTCATTATCACCCTAGAGAGCAGCAATGATTTTTCATCAGTGAGATAAATTTCATCAGTGAAGCAAGGCATGCACTTGCTAAGATAGCCCATGAAGGGCCCTACCTTACCTGGACAATATTCAAGACTGGCTGAGCCTGGTCTCCTCTACTCTTTGCTGCTGCCATTGGACACAAATTTCATCAGGTTCCACGAGCAACCATCTCCAGAGGATACTTGGGCCTGATTCCAGCTAATTGGTAACTAAACTCCTAACTCTCACTGATGGGGGCTTCCCTGGTGGCTCAGATGGTAAAGAATCTGCCTGCAATGCAGGAGACCCGAGTTCGATCCCTAGGTCCAGAAGAACACCTTGAAAAGGGAATAGCTATGCACTGCAGTATTCTTGGGCTTCCTGTGGCTCAGACGGTAAAGTGTCTGCCTGCAATGCAGGAAGATCCCCTGGAGAAGGAAATGGCAACCCACTCCATTACTCTTGCCTGGAGAATTCCATGCACAGAGGAGCCTGGTGGGCTACAGTCCATGAGGTCACAGAGTCACACAAGACTGAACAACTACCTCTTCTCCTCATGGATCATGTTTGTCAAAGTACACAAAAGGGCAAAAGGTTGGAATTTCATGAATCTCTCAGGGTAAATTCCACGATTTTCCTATTTGATTGCTAGGAAGAGATTGAATCTGTAGGAGAATGTGATTTCTCTGATTAACTGCCATTGGAATATGAGATTATAATGTAATTGGGCAAGAGAAGAATTATAACTTGCACTTCTAACAAGAGAATACAAAAGGAGACTTCCATGGTGGTCCAGTGGTTAGGAATCTACGTGGCAATTCAGGGGACATGGGTTTGATCCCTGGCTGGGGAACTAAGACTCCACATGCCATGGGGCAACTAAGCAGGAAGGCCACTACTGAGCCCACGTGCCACAACCAGAGAGTCCGTGTGCCACAAGGAAAGATCTGGCATGACACAGTGAAGATCCTGAATGCCACAACTAAGACCCAACATGGCCACATTAAAAAAATAATAATAATTAATTAAAAGACCAAGGGATGTTGCAAAGGAAGCTATCAACTGTGGGCAATCAAACTGGCTTAGGTCAATCTGCAACATAAACACTTACATAGAGAGAATGTGAATATCCAGGTTTGTCTAACTAGTGAGTAAGGAAATAACTGGGAAATTGATAAAGAAGAGTATTAGGATATTTGTGCCCTAGTCTTCAGTTCAGTTCAGTCGCTCAGTCGTGTCTGACTCTTTGCCCCATGAATCAAAGCACGCCAGCTACAGCCCTAGTCTTAGTCTAGTCTATTCTGAGTCACAGGCAATTTTCCATTAAACTTTTCATTCCCTGAGAATTCTGGACTGTAGAACTCTTGGGCTACATTCAATCCTAAAAGTTTGTAAAATATTACCCAAAACGTCATACCCCTAACTGTACTCTAATCAGTTCAGTTCAGTCACTCAGTCGTGTCCGACTCTTTGCGACTCCATGAATTGCAGCACGCCAGGCCTCCCTGTCCATCACCAACTCCCGGAGTTCACTCAGACTCACGTCCTTTGAGTCAGTGATGCCATCCAGCCATCTCATCCTCTGTCATCCCCTTCTCCTCCTGCCCCCAATCCCTCCCAGCATCAGGGTCTTTTACAATGAGTCAACTCTTCGCATGAGATGGCCAAAGTACTGGAGTTTCAGCTTTAGCATCATTCCTTCCAAAGAACACCCAGGACTGATCTCCTTTAGAATGGACTGGTTGGATATCCTTGCAGTCCAAGGGACTCTCAAGAGTCTTCTCCAACACCACAGTTCAAAAGCATCAATACTTCGGTGCTCAGCTTTCTTCACAGTCCAACTCTCACATCCATACATGACCACTGGAAAAACCATAGCCTTGACTAGACAGACCTTTGTTGGCAAAGTAATGTCTCTGCTTTTCAACATGCTTTCTAGGTTGGTCATAACTTTTCTTCCAAAGAGTAAGTGTCTTTTAATTTCATGGCTGCAATCACCATCTGCAGTGATTTTGGAGCCCAAAAGAATAAAGTCTGGCACTGTTTCCACTGTTTCCCCATCTATTTGCCATGAAGTGATGGGACCAGATGCCATGATCTAAGTTTTCTGAATGTTGAGCTTTAAGCCAACTTTTTCACTCTCCTCTTTCACTTTCATCAAGAGGCTTTTGAGTTCCTCTTCACTTTCTGCCATAAGGGTGGTGTCATCTGCATATCTGAGGTTATTGATATTTCTCCCAGCAGTCTTGATTCCAGCTTGTGCTTCTTCCAGCCCAGCATTTCTCATGATGTACTCTGCATATAAGTTAAATAAGCAGGGTGACCATATACAGCCTTGACATACTCCTTTTCCTATTTGGAACCAGTCTGTTGTTCTGATTAATGATAAAGACAACTCTTCTGGAACAACCTTACAGAATACAGTGAGATTCACCCTCAAGCATTCCTCTCTTTGATTCTAATTCCGAGTCCTCCTGAAATGGTCATCAACCAGTTTTATAAATGTCAATAGACTTCCTGCCTGTGAAAGTAACAGTGAAATGGAGCGGGACCCTATGCTCTTTGTCCCCCATGTTCTCAGCCTGCCTTTGTCTGTGGAAAAACTTTAGCAAAGAATAAGTTTAATCAAAGAAGTGAGAACATGCAGAGACAAAGGATAACAATGGAGACCAGATAATAATGAAATCCTTAAGCACAGTCAAGGACCTTTAGTTCCTTCTCGAGGGCTATAGATAATATTCATAGCCATATCCTGTGAGCTGTCTTATAGATACTGAAACTCCAGGTAGAAGAAGTTAAGTACATGATGACACACTCTAGGCATGACATAAGCTGCCACAATTCCGAGAACTGGCCTCAAAGAAATGGAGACAGGCAACACTGGAACTGAAGATTAACTGTGAAACTTTTAGTTGTTGTGTCCAACTCTTTGTGAACCCATGGATTGTAGCCTGCTAGGCTCCTCCGTCCATGGAATTCTCTAGGCAAGATTATTGGAGTAGGTTGCCATGCCCTCCTCCAGGGGATCTTCCCAACCCAGGGACTGAACCCAGGTCTCCAGCATTGCAGACAGATTCTTTACTGTGCGAGCCAACTGTACTCAAAACAATCAAGATAATGCTGGTCAGACCACCATTGACCAATTTCAAAATGACTGTCAGAGCTGAATGTGCTCCATCTGCACGTAGCCCCCTCCCTCTGCCTATAGAATCTCTTGCCCACTGACTATCTGGGGGATGGGGGAACGGCCTTTGGACAGGTGTCCACCTTCCCCACTGGCTGCCGGCATCCAAAATAAAGCAAACTTTCCTTTCCACCAACCTTGTCTCTTTAATGGCTTTTAACTGGCAAGCAGCCAGACCCTACTTCTGGTTACAACAGCATAATACATACTATGCCTACCTTCTGTCCTCATGCCCTTTGACCCATCCCTTTCTAGTCCCCTAAAAAGTTTCATTCCTTCCATAACCTAAATATCAAGGGTGAATTTGATGTACAAGTCATCCCCATATAGTTTTAATGGCATTACTGGGAGAAAAGTCAGAAAACATGGACTTCAATCCAAGCGATCATTAGGAAAATAACCATCATCATGTGCAACTATATTAATTTAAATTGCATGTTGCTTTGAAATCTTTCATCCCAGGAGGACACTGCTGCCCATATGCCGACTCCAAATCTTAATATTTGTACAATGTTAGAAGGGTTATTTTCCCTGTTTGTTTAATCAACCGAAATTATCTGAAAAGAACTTGGCTGTGTAGAGCAAGATCCCTCAAGTCTAATGCTCCTGGTGTTTCTCTTCCATGTGGAGTAATCTGTATTGAAAGCTAATCCTTTCCACTCAGGGAAGTGAGATTTACGAAGTAGTGCCAGCTCACAAATGTCAGATTTCACTAACTTCGCTGGCCTCTTTGCCCCTGTAAATATTATGCTTTGGTTCCTAAATAAATTGTGCAGCTGTTCTTATGAGAAATGCTTGTTTTGGGCAAATATTGGTTCCAGCGAAATGATTAGAATTTTCAACCACCTCCTCTTCTGTATATGAATTTTCCTCACTAACTCTTTTTACATGCCTTAGGATTTCTGTTGTGCTCCTCTGGTTCCCAGAGATGTTAAGGATAGGAATGGAGGAACAGAAGAAGTGGAAAAAAATGGAGGGCTGGGATGGGGGGGGAGGGATATTCCCAAGGGAGGGGGTATATGTATACTTATGGCCAATTCACACTGCTGTACAGCAGAAACCAACACAACACTATAAAGCAATTATCCTCCAATTAAAAATATAAAAAAAGAAATGGAGGAAGGGAAATAAACATGAATTAAACATCGATTCTAATGCTAGCCCTATTCTACATCATTCACATTCATTATTTTAGTGCTTTTTACCATAAGAGCTGTGAGATAATTATTATTTTCCTTATTTTATGAATGAATGTGTGAAACCTTGATGAGATCAAGCAATTTATCCAAAGTTATAAAGCCAGTAAGGATCAAAGCCAGGAATCAAGACCACATGTGTCTGGGACACAATTCTTTATACTTTGATTGTGTTTTGCCATCTCCTCTGTCTCCCACTTTGAAATAACTCAAAGGAACATAACATATAGTATTTTTAGGTGATATTCATATTTCTAAAGTAAGTTTTCAACGGCAACTTGAGCAAAAAAATGGCCTGACATTATACATTAGAGAAAAATGTAACAGTGAAAAATCTTATTTCTCCAAGCATTGCTTTAAGGAATATTTTTTGGGATTCAGTTGACATTGTTGACATCGTATTGGTAACTAGTGAAGTCATGAGGTTTTTCTGTTTAATGATTAACAATTCCAGGTATGGAAAAAAATAGCTCTCTCTTTTCAGCGTGTATTATACCTTGTGCACTGAGCTTCAGTTCTACATACGTTACTACTTCTGTAAGTGTATGAGTATCGCTTTGGGCACAATAGGTTGTGTGATGCAGAAATTAGGTCACTTAGATCAGTCTGATATTAATTGACAAGGCCCATCATACACTCGGCCTCTGTAACCAAGGCCAATACTTTCAAATCACACTACGGACTGTCCCTTAGACATCGCAACACATGACCACACCACATGCTGCATGATGATTATATTAAATGTAAGAAATATAATACTACTGTATATACTCTCAAGGCTTCCCTGGTGGTTCAGATGGTAGAGGATCTTCCTGCAATGTGGGAGACCTGGTCTTGATCACTGGGTCAGGAAGATCCCCTGGAGAAGGGAATGGCAACCCACTCCAGTATTCTTGCCTGGAGAATCCCACAGAGATGCCTGGTGGGCTATAGTCCATGGAGCCATATACTCTTATCATTCTCTAAACTTCCCTGTATATAAATATATCTCTTTCTAAATTTCCTCTGTGGCTGTTCGTGTGGTCTGTGTGTGTGTGCATGTGTGTGTGTGTGTGTGTGTGTGTGTGTGAATTAGTGTTTTAAAATACTTGCTACATTGAAACTTGATAATTTTCACATGGAAAGATAGATAGAGATAGATAGACAGGGCAATATTATGTATAATCCAGTACAAGACTTAAGGAATGTAAACCTAAAGCAAAGTCAAGTTTATTTTCAAGGAGTAGGTGGGCTGGGGTAGGGAGGTAGGTCTAGAATCAACTGTTATCACACAGCATATTGAGCTCCTTGGGTGATTTTACCGGATGTGGGAAGGAGAACACAGGAAAGGAACGCTTTGGATCCATTCACTGCAGGACTTAGCTCAGCAACAGAGGACACTGAGCCGCTGATGGAAGACTAAAGAACTTTCAGGCTTAAGATTTGAGACCTGACGCTCTCTCTCCTTTGGCACATAAATTAACCTCTCTTAGCCCCCATTTTCTCCAGTTGGAACAGAAGGGAAATAATACTTAGGTACTGTAGGTCCAAGGATTATAATAAGATATAAAGGGAAAAAAGTTATCTGGGAACACTTCAGTGCTATAAAGTGCAATTTCCTCGTTTTCACAGTGGCGAACGCCTGTTTTATCAAAGAGGTGTTGATGGCTCTTGCCCTGACCTGCCTCTGGGACCCTGTGCAGGGCAGACCACCTGTCTGGACAGCTGTCTATGGCCAGTGCCCTGCATATCGAGTTTAGAGTGAATAATAGCAAGAGTGGGAGCAGGGCCAGACTTTGCTCTATGTCTGCTTCTCTACAGAAAATCAAGGAGGCCAAACAGTCCACAACCTTTAAAAAAATTATACCAGTCTCACCTCCCTACACACAAACAAAATAAGAAAGCTAACAAAATAAGAAATAAGCTAATACAAATAAGCTAACAAAATAAGAAAGAATAGAGGGAATGGGAGAAAAAGTTGATGGCATTTTTGAGGATCTTGTAGTGGGAAAGACATAAAAACAATATAAAATATCATTAAAATATTTATCTTAATTTTGTTACAGTAAGTATTACAAAGAGAAAATGGTTTCCAATGAAAAATATGTTGTATGATTTATTTGTTTTGGAGTGAAATCACCTTTAAGAAAATGCAGGTTGAAATCAGCATGAATGATATCTAAGACTTTGAGGGTAAGGAACGATTCCCACACTGAGGATAAATTACTGTTGTTAGAAAATGTAAGAAGAGAATTTGTTAGAAGTTTCAAATCTTGCTACCTCAAAGCAAGAGCACTGGCAAAGTTAAATGCCAGGACAGAAGGTAGAAGTCATTCAGTCATCAGAGAACCTCTGAAAATTATGTGAGCAAGATTCCAGGGGTGTGCGTGTTCTTTCTGGTTTAGATTAATCATTCATAACATGGCATTTACATCAGCCTGAGGGAGAGGAGAGAGTGTTGATGTTTGACCACCAGATGGAATGCCCCGAAAGACAACTACGTAACTCCTTTCTTTATGTGTGTGTGTGTATGTGTTTACACGTGCCTCTCATTTATTTAAACGAAACTACACAATAACAATGTCATGCCAGTAAATGTAGATAAATCACGTAACTTTTATATTTACCTAATTAAAGCCAGCACTTCTGGAAACAGATCATAAGAACATGGATATTGGCAAGGTTCTCACTTCTCTCTCAGAAGTGTAAGAGCTCACACTGACATTGGAACATGTTTTTTAATAAAACGAAACCTCAACATTTTCATAGCTTCCACTGAAATGTTCACGAAGTGATATACCAACTTATAAAAGTATCATATTGATGTAGTAACCTTTTTATAGCAACCTAAATTGCATTAATCTAAATTTTCTTTCAAAATTAAATAAAATAATTAGTCTAAATTCTATGAATGCCAACTATTTCCTTGAAGTAATTGGACTACCATACCGCAAAACAAAAAACAATTTCTGCATCTAACTTCTTTTAATTTGAAACATTAGTAAGTAAATATGTATTCTAGAAAATGCATTTATTTATTGCATTTAAACTTTTTTCACAAACATATCTAATACTAAATGCTAAATGAAAAACATTCAAAACAAATAAACCCACTGCTAGCATTTTCAAATTTGTATTTAATACTAAAATTCAATCAAATCATATAAACTGTGAAGTAATATAGTTTTTAATAGATTTCCTACATGTTGAGGTTAGAAGATAAAGATAAATCTGTTTTAGTTTTCCAAATATAGTGAGAACAATGTCAAATATTACCATGTAAACTGTGGATACAATTTCACATAACCATGTATTCAATATATATTTATTGAGTACCTCCTGGGTATTAGGCATTATTCTAGTGCAGGGGTTACAACAATGAACAAAAGAGGCTAAAATAGATGTTTCCTAGAGCTTGTTCCCCAGTGGAGAAACAATAATAATATGGTAAGATGTGGAATATGAAAACATTTTGTAGAGAACAGATTTTACTCACTAAATTGTTCCTAAATACCTTCTCTTGTTAATTGATTTATTTACTGAGTATAGACTATGAACAGAACAAACACTGTACTGGTCTCTGGAAGCAGAAAAAGAGAGAGAACAACTTTTTAAAGAATTTCTTGGCCTATTATTCCAAAAATCTTAATACATGCAAATCTGGAGAACGAAGTGGCAACCCAGTCCAGTATTCTTGCCTGGGAAATCCCGCGGACAGAGGAGCCTGATGGGCTACAGTCCATGGGATGGCAAACGAGCTGGACATGATTTAGTGACTAAACAACCACCTTGTGATACATGTAAACATCAGAACCACATATGTTATAATCATAACTCTGAAGAGTGAACAGTTGTTACCATCTTGGTAAAGAGAAGGGAGAACACACACACACACAAACACACGTACCTTCCTATTTAGGCAACAATGTCATAAAATCAGGAATTCTGCATAATGTTTCCTAGGATAGAATTTCCCAAGCATCTGGGTTATCAAAATCACCTGGAGGTGTTTTATAAAATGGATACAGATGACGGAATGCTACTGCCGTAAACGCAGGCACTCTGAGCTGCTGGCCCTGCAGTCTGTATTTTAGAAGCCCCCACTTTGATGTTGATGATGAGTCAGCTTTGATAACTAGGAGAGTCTGAGGCAAAGGGGGCTGAACCCTACTTGCAAGCTTCAAATTTCTGACTCCTGGATACTGGGGGATAGGTCATTTCTCTGCACTAAAACAGTCTGCACAAGTCTTGAGTATAGAGGTGGCACTCAGAAAGGACTCAACTGGTCTTCAAATAACCTACATCTCATGCCTAGGCATCCTGCTCCCCCAAATCCCATCAATCTAATGTTAACCCTTTTAATTTTCACACTTGAAAACTTCAAAGTGATTGCTTTGACAGGAGCTCTTAAGGTGACAAGCTGTCTCTTTTGATGTTTACTTTAAGTGGATCCAATCCTTTGAACCTTAGAATACCAAGCTAATACCATAGAGACTTAACCAATATATAGCATTGAAGTTTTCCTCAACCTGTTATAGAGCTTGTTCTTCTGTCTGCATGATGTCCTTGCCATGGAAGTTGATATATGGATGTGCTTTATCTGGACAGGCTTCTGCCTCTCAGGGCAAGAATTTTCAGCAAATGACTATTTTATTTATTGATGTTCTTTCAATCTTTCACTCTGCTCTTTCTTGTAAAAAGATCAGTGTGCTCTGTCCCTAGATTAACAGGATAAATTTAATTTAATGAGATTTGTCAGGTACTTCAAATCCACATTAACATGAATTTATAGAAAACAAGAGCCTTCCTCTATGAAACTCAAAATACTTTTCAAGTAATAATTCTATGTCATGAAAGCTGCAAACAGATCTATGCATACTCCATGATCTGATAGGCAAACTCAGTCTCAAGTGACTCAGTCAAACTATGAATCAAAATAATTGCTAAATTATTGTTTTAACCTTATTTACTGGTAATTTCTAAGGTTTCCAGTAACTTGATTAAGCTCCCAAGCCAATATGTTTTCCCTTATAGCACAGATATTTAAAACACATTATCTCATTTTTGTGTAAAGATTTCCTTTAATATTGATGCAATATAAATAAATAAAATGTGTTTTGCTCTGTTAGACTTAAATCAAAACTGTACTGAAATACTAAAAACTGTAAAGGATTACAGTAAAGAGATCTTACATGAGAACTAAATGTGGCATATGTTATCAATTTCATAATTTAAACAATCTTAAGCATATGCTTTCCTCATAAAAATGTACAGCATCAACAATTCTCATTAAAATGGCTTGAAATGCATAAATTAAGAATAAACATGAGAAGAATTTTTAAAAAGTTTGAGATCAGATGAATTTGCAAGCTAAGGATTAATTAAAGTTTCAAAATAACAGAAAAGAAAATGATCATAAGAATTAAAATAATTGTGATGTTAGATCATACATAGATTCTTATGTAAAACAAGAATGCCACTGAAAGCCAGAATGGGATACTGTTGTTGTTCAGTCGCTACATCATATCCAACTCTTTGCAACCCCGTGGACTGCAGCCCACCAGATTTCCCTGTCCTCCGCTATCTCCCAGAGCTTGCTCAAATTCATATCCTTTCTGTTGGTGATGCTTTCTAACCATCTCATTCTCTGCTGCCCCCTTCTCCTTTTGCCTTCAGTCTTTCCCAGCATCAGGGTCTTTTCCAATAAGTTGGCTCTCTGCATCAGGTGGCCTAAGCATTAGAGCTTCAGCTTCAGCACTTCCAATGAATATCCAAGGTTGATTTCCTTTAGGATTGGCTGGTTTTATCTCCTTGCAGTCCAAGGGACTCTCAAGAGTCTTCTCCAGTAGCACAGTTCAAAAGCATCAATTCTTCAACACTCAGCCTTCCTTATGGTCCAACTTTCACATCCATACATGACTACAGGGAAAACCATAGCTTTGACTAGACAGACATTCTATTTTCCCTTTAGATTTTCTAAATTCTTTCTTCAGTAGCTCATCTTACTATCCACCCAACAGATCTCTGCATTGTACAACACTTGAATGTCACACACAAACAAAAAAAAAAACCTAAACATGCTTGCATCAGGCCCCTTTCCTGCTTAAGAAGAATGTGAGAAACTTCCTACCAAACCAATTTCAAAATCATTGGCTCCTTTCAAAAGCCTAGGACTTCCCTGGTGGCTTAGATGGTAAAGAATCTTCCTGCAATGAAGGAGACCCAGGTTCAATCCCTAGGTCAGGAAGATCCCATGGAGAAGGGAATGGCAACCCACTCCAATATTCTTGCACATCTTATGATTTTTAACTCACAGTTATCTCTGGTTTTTCCACTTTTCCACTTTTCCTGTCAAAGCCAACTGACACACACCAAAACCATCACAGTCAAATGGTTAAGTCAACGAGAATGCTATACAAGGAAATGCACCCCAGCAGAACCCAGGGATTTCTCTAAAGGGGAGATCACTCTTAGGGTCTGGGGGCTAGGGGAATTAATAGGATGGTCTGAGCTGGGGCTGCTCTGAATTTATAAATAAGCAGACTTGCTGAAAGAGGAGGACCAGTGGTAAATAAAATCCACCTGCAATGCAGGAAACTTGGGTTTGATCCCTGGGTTGGGAAGATCCCCTGGAGGAGGAAATGGCAACCCACTCCAGTATTCCTGCCTGGGTAATCCCATGGACAGAGGAGCCTGGCGGGCTACAGTTCATAGGGTCACAAAGAGTGGGACATGACTGAGCACGGCACACACCTGCAACAGGACTCTTAGAACACACGTCTCTACATTCTGATCCAGAAAATCCTGGAGTTCCTGCTGGATCAGTTTGCCTCGAATCTTATTTCAAAACACAAAAATCTAAAGGAGCCCTTAAAAGAGGAGCTAGTGCTTAGAACATTGGTGATCGTGGTCTGAATTGGTATAATACAGATGTTTTGTAAGTCATAGCTCGCTTTATTTTGTCCACTGTGGTTTTTATTTCTATGTTCTATAACTCCCTGAGAGTCTAGCTGCCAGCTGGGATGTTTTTTCTTTTTATCACACTGAATTTATAGAACCTAAATATTTGCCAGAGCTCCTCATCAAATCTAATTTACAGAAGAACTAAACAAGAGACACCAGAACAGAGAATCCAAATGGGTTTAATTTCCTTGAGAGACATGAGCCACCTTTCCCTGGCCGCCTGCCACTTTCTGGTAAGCACACTTCACCTAATTCTTAAGGACTTCAGTGCCTGAGGACATCTTTATCCTCATGGCTAAGATTAAAATAATAATTTCCGCCCTGAGGTGACTGTAGTTTTCAGTTATATCAACCCCAATCACAGCTAGTTTTTCTTACTATTAATATTAACTTAGCAACATGGGGAATTCAATAATATCCTGGCAATAAATCATTCATGGATAGCATGTCCAAGGCAGGGCCAGGGAGGACCTTTCTGGTGAAAAAGTTACTTAAAAGATTCCTATCAGCTTTATGGGATCGTGTGCTCCTTTCCTTCATAAGTGGCAGGAAGGTAAACAAACACCATCCTGTACAACAACATCTTTCCTAGACAGTCCTCTTTTACAAAAGGCATTTTAAACATGTCTATGTTTTGTTGCCACTGTTAATAATATAATTCTCACACACCTATAAAGCATTGAAAGGGAATAACAACTAAAAACAGGAAAACATCGGGCCTGCGAAAGCCCACGATGTAAGCAATATTCCTGGAGAGCCAGATCGAAGTGGCAGAGACTGCCTGGAAAGTCTTACTCTTACACACTGCATTTTTACTTAATCATATACCTTTCTCATTGTATTTCATGATTTCAAAACATAATGACGCTCTTCCAAAGATCTTCCTTTCACAATGGATCACATATATAAAATCAACACATTGTACACTTCAAATTCTGTTTCTTTTTTAAATATCAAATTTATTTAGTATTTATTATGTGGCAGACAGTTTTACATGTATACATACAGATAAATGTGAGTGTGTCCGTGTGTATATATTTATGACTTACAGATATTAGCATTGCCTTATGAGGAAAGTACTAGTAATATCTCCATCTTCTAGTTGAGGTAAATAAAGCTTGAAGGTTGACAAGCAAGAACACAGAGTTTGAGTTTGTATTCTACCAACCTATGACAAATTTGGTATCTTTGAATAAGATTTCTCCCCCCTTTCAGAACTTACTTTAGTCAAAATCTATGCTCATTTTCTTGAATCAAAGTCTCTATGTGTGTAAGTTTTACAGAAAGCAGAAGAACGCTATATTAAAAATATTTAAAAGCAGATATGTTAGAGTTAACTGATATTAAATTCTGCTTCTTTCACTAAGCACCTCTGAAACATTGTGGAAATTACTTAACATTTGAAGGGATCAAAGTTGCCTCATCAGTGAAATAGAATTGACTTGAGGAATTCAAGTTTTATTCCTAATTATACTTCAGTCAAACCAACCAACAAACCAATGAAGAAACAAAAGTAAACTATCTTAATGTTAAAGCCACAGTAGCTGATAGCTCTTTCCTATTAGATCTGAAAGAAGAAATGTGGGATGAGGTATTTTTTATTCCGTTGGTAGATCAACAAATACAGTATATAGGAAATCCTCCATGAGTCTTGTATTATATTATGTCAGAATACTTCTCTCACCAAAACTCTTGACAGGGCAATTAGTGGATCTACTGTTTCTCTCTCCTGACAGAAGCAATTTTGCATTCATTCCTTTTCAGTTCTGAAACACAGGACTAGAGGCAGGATGGGGTGAAGCCAGAGGTGATAAATTGTTCCTGTTTCCCTATGTTCTGAAAAAAAAACAGGCACTATAAATGATCCATGGTAGAGTTATCTTTAGCTTAATTATGATTTACAGGTTTTCTGGACTCAGAGGAATTGCCATCAGAAATCCAAAATGACAGAGACAAGTTTTATATTTGAGGGCACCTTTGGGATGTGAAACTTGACAGCCAAGTTCTCCTTCGGTCAAATGAAACAACTTGCAAATTCTTCAACCATGGGATGTTCAAAACAAAACATATCATAAAATGAAAACCGTTCCCAAAATGCAGTAGACAGTTTTCTAATAGTGTGAGGGATGTTTACTAGAAATAGAAGAAATAGGGGTGTTCAAGAGTTCTTATGCCTGGCCTCCTAATTGTCTTAGCCCCCAAAGGGTGGGGCTCAGTGAGTAAAAAAATCTGCCTGCCAATACAGGAGACAAAGGAGATTCAGGAGAGAAAAAGGCATTCTACTACGGTAGTCTTGCCTGAAAAATCAAACAGACAGAAGAGCATGGTAGGCTACAGTCTAAAGGGGTGCAGAGTCAAGAGTTTTCCACAACTGAGGACCAGCAGCAAAAACAGACACACCAAACTGAAGAGCAGCACTGCGTGTCACATTGCTTGATGCATTTCTTCTTTTTGGCAAGCCAGGAGTTTGTGTAATGCCCAGCTTCTAACCAACGCGGGTAGACTATAATTGCTTCCTCTCCTTGGGGCACATAACAGTGCCACATTTGGGGACTTACATGAGTTCAACAGACAGACAAAATGATCATTGATGGGGCTAGAAAAGCAGAGAAAGGAGCTCCATCAGTATTAATGTCAAAACTTTTCTGTCTTTTAGACAACAGGCTAATTGCAATCTTTCTATTATCAACCTCCTATGGAGAAGGCAATGGCACCGCACTCCAGTACTCTTGCCTGGAAAATCCCATGAGTGGAGAAGCCTGGTAGGCTGCAGTCCATGAGGTCGCTACGAGTTGGATACAACTGAGTGACTTCACTTTCATTTTTCACTGTCATGCATTGGAGAAGGAAATGGCAACCCACTCCAGTGTTCTTGCCTGGAGAATCCCAGGGATGGGGGAGCCTGGTGGGCTGCCGTCTATGGGGTCGCACAGAGTCAGACACGACTGAAGCAACTTAGCAGCACAGCAGCACTGTTTATAATACAATGACAATTTCAGTACTCTGTTATTTCTTTTCTTTTTCCTTATTTGATTTTACTTCTGTTTGTAAGGTTTTATTGTGATACTATAATTCACATGGGCTAACAATTCACCCATTTGAAATCTACAATTCAGTGTTTTTGAGTTTCATCCTTTCTTGATAAGATGTCTGGCAGAGAATGAGATCAGAGAGACTTTACTCCTCTGGGACATGGAGTAGATTCTTCCAAAATCTCACAGAGTTGGTAAAATTTCAATAGAGTTTAGACTAATACAATCCCCTGTTCCAGTACTAATACTGAAGCCAATAAAGATTGCTTAACTGCCTGCTCCTGAAGATAACGTCTCATCCCCATGTGTACTCAGTCGTGTCTGACTCTTTGCAACACCATAGACTGCAGCCTGCCAGGCTCCTCTATCCATGGGATTCTCCAGGCAAGAATAATGGAGTGGGTTGACATTTTCTCCTCCAGAGATTCTTCCCAATCCAGGGATCAAATCTGCCATCTCTTGTATCTCCTGCGTTGGCACGTGGACTCTACCACTGCGCCTTAAGGTCATGAAGCAGCTAAATAGCTTACCTGTAAAGACTAAGATCTTTGCTCATCCAAACACTTTAAGACTCCCGCCTCACAGTGCTCACAGATCCCAAAACTATTTATTACTCACTGACTCTTCCCAGTCCTAACCAGCACTCCTGATGCAAGATCGACCTTAAAATCACTCAGCCCAATACTGACACCTCTATAAATATCCTCCTCCAACTTCTCCCTTCCAGACACTGCACTGATGAGGTAATGCTCTCTTTTAGTGCTGCACATCTAATAAACTTAGCTTTGTCTCATCAACAGTTTTTTTTTTTTTTTTTTATTTTTTTTAAAGAATTTGACAGTCAACAAACATCTCTTCAGTCACACAACTGCTGACTTTGGCAACTATATTATCATCAAGTGAGAAAATGAGCACCACTCTGGACTCAAAGGCAATCTTAGGCAGACATTCGAACACAAAAACAGGAAAAAAAAGGACAGCTTTCATGCACAGAATTCTTAGATGGACTTTGAGCATCTGTGAAACTGAAAGACTATATTTATAGTTTCATGTACTTACTTTAAAAAATCATTTTTGAACATTACTAGTATCTACTGGAACTTTTACAGATATTTAAATCTGTCACCACATAGTATAAATATACATTTCAATGATAAATAACCGTTTCCTTTTTTTAAGGGAGTTGTACAAATTCTTTTATTTTCTACTCATCAGGTTGTAATATTCCTTTATCTCCTCTAACTCTTACTAGTAATCATTCATAAATAAAAAAATTATACATCAAAAAAAAAAAAATGAACTGCTCCCTCCTTGGAGCACCAGCAGTTCCGGGAGCTAAACCCCTTCTCTGTCCCATCGCGTTTAAATGCAGGGTTCTCAGCATGTTGGTAGAAATCCACTTTAAAAACAAACCAGAAATAAAAACAAAAATGCCTCAAGCCCCACACTGCTCTGAGGTGCACAATTTAACCCTGTTTTCTCCTCTACTCTGCCAGTCCCCCCATAGCCTATACGTACATTTTTTTTTTTTCATGTTTCAGTCATAGCTTTGTGCCTCTGAGTAATCATGAATGGATATTTAACCATTTTACCAGCATTTGCAGCCTAGCAAAGGTTGAGTTCCACTGAACTGGCAGATTGCTTTTTAATTTTCTCCTTGGATGGGTTGTTTTTTTTTTTTTTTTGTCCTGTAGTTTCCAAAATAGTTTATGAGTCTTGATGGAGAGGCTAAAATGCTTGCAAATTTTGCTGATCTCTGCCAAAACCTGATCAACCCTCCCTCATTCTTCAGAAACCCATGTACCAGCAGTCTTAAGTGATGTAAGAAACACGCAAAACAGGACTTTCACAAAGGCTGCAAAATACTACTTGTACACAAGGGATAAGTACCTTGCTAATTATTCTGTGCAGTTTTTATACTGGCTTTCAATTTCTATCGTGGAGAGCAATATTTATGACTCTTTAAGTTGTGAAGTGAAAGGCTGCTTCAATATCACTGTCCCTTACATGCAGCTGATGATCTGTGAATAACAATGATATGACTTTGAAATGGGCCACCTTTATGAAGGCAGATATTTCCATGACACCATGTTAATTGTGCTGAACTGTGTAGTTATTTCACTTCAAATGATAATGACCTGCTACCTTGGTTATCCTGTGGTCTTTTCTGATCAGACATCCAGAATAACGTATTTTCTATATCTCACAATAACTTTTTAATGTTTAAAATAACTGAAATAATGTGACATCGTTATTATCATTTTTAACATATATTTTTAAGTCTATTCCCACTATCGTCTTTCCCATCTCAGTGGACCACAACTCTTGCTGGTTGCTCAGGTCAACCAGAAGAACCAGATTTTTCTTTCAGTCTGTGATGAGGCAGGTTGTATTATGGTTTCCAATGAATTGCTCCCTGCTCTGTCACATAAAGAGACCTGGGGGTCCTCCCCAAAGGAGGAGTGTCTGTGTCCACCCCGCTGACCATGGACTTGGCAATGTTGCTTTGGGTTAACGAGATGTGAGCATTAAGAAACCCACTCCAGTGTTCTTGCCTGGAGAATCCCATGGACAGAGAAGCCTGGTAGGCTGCAGTCCGTGGGGTCCCACAGAGTCAGACACGACTGAAGCGACTTGGTGGCGGTGGCAGAGCATTAAGATGTGTTTGACACCTCGTCTCCACACAAATTGTAAGAAGAATGCCAACTTTTAAGAAGATTGGAGGGTCACTAATTGGAACTGCTTCTCCAACCTGGATTCTGGGATTCATGGAAAACAGGAGAAAGAGCCACGCAGAGTCAGGCAGACTCACTGGTGACCAAACTCGCAGCTGCCTGAGCAAGACATGGATGCTTTTTTGGTAAGTTTTTGTAAACTTCTGAGATCTGTGAGAATATTTGAGGTGGTCTGCAATTGCAAGATAAAGTTGACAAATATAGCACCTATCCAAGTGTGTTTGTGTGTGCCCAGTCATGTCTGACTCTTTGCGACCCCCCTGGCCATTTCTTAGTTCTTCATTCCTTTCAGCTCTTTACTCAAATAGCATCTATTTGGTGACATCTTCTCAAACCACCTAATTTAGTCATTTTTTAACTTTTTAATGCATATCGGTGTATAGATGATGAACAATGTTGTGTTAGATTCAAATGCACAGCAAAGCGATTCAGTTATGCATATACATGGATCTATTCATTATCAAATTCTTTTCCCATTTAGGCTTAGTTCCATAATATGGAACAGTGCTTCCCTGGCTCAGAGAGTAAACAAATTGCCTGCAATGTGGGAGACCTGGGTTTGATCCCTGGTTTGGGAAGATCCTCTGGAGAAGGAATGGCCACCCACTCCAGTATTCTTGCTTGGAGAAGCCCATAGACAGAGCTCTGAGCCTGATTGGCTACAGTCCATGGGGTCGCAAAGAATCGGACATGACTGAGCAACTAACAGAAAATCACAAAACCCTCCACTCCTGAGGCTTTCTCCCTCCCCTTCTTTCACTGTCTCCTCGGCACTCAAATCATCTGACATGATACATTTGTTTATTTACACGTAACTCTACTAGATTGTAAGCTTCATGATGGTAGGAATATTATTATTTTTTGCTGTTTTGTTTTTAGCTGAGGTCTATAATCTTATCAAGAACTTAGTAAATAAATGAATTTGCTGATGGATGAAGAAAGGAATTACATTTCAGGAGATAAGTGAAGCACTATATTATCTTCATATTTTTTCTGTGCTTTCTCTCAGAGATAACTTTTTTCCACTTATTTTCAAAACACAGTTTTTAAATTTAACATTTATAATAGCAGATAGCGATGCTATGTCAGGTCTATCTCCTAAATACCTTGCATCCCTCTAAATAGAAAACATCCATAAAGTTGATAGGATAAAGATGTTGTCATGTACATTTCAGAACCCGACGAAATTTCTCTTATATCAAAAATTACTACAGTATTTCTGCAGACGTGCATAGCACTATATATTGTTAAATTTCTCCACAAACCCAGCCCTTACATTATTAAACATGAGGGGATGTGGGTAATAACCTCAACCCACCAAACATAAATGTCTTTCCAACCTATACAAGACTCACTATTAAAAAACAGCCAATTTCAAGCTTGGAATTACTTTTATGCTTAAGTTTCCATATACTTGGTTGATAAATAATATGCTTTTTCAGTGATTACAAATAAAGACATTTCCAAAGTTAATGACAGTGATTTTTCTATTTTACATGCTTATTAGGCTTCCCTGGCGGCTCAGATGGTAAAGAATCTGCCTGCAATGTGGAAAACCTGGGTTAGATCCTGGGGTGGGGTAAATTCCCTGAAGAAGGGAATGGCTACCTACTCCAGTATTCTTGCCTGAAGAATTCCATGGACAGAGCAGGCTGTTGAGCTACAGTCCATGGGGTCACAAACAGTTGGACACGACTGAGCGACTAACACTTGCACTACTTTTTTTCACTTTCACTAGTACACTGAAACATTTATTTATTTATTTATTTTTTTGAGCTTCTATAATTGAAACATTTATTATCATCTGCGGTAGATACAACTGTCTAAGGAATCATGTCGTCCCTGTATCCTTGTCCCTTTGCAATATGAGTAGGGATGTCTTGGGGGTACTTCATTAAACAGCAGTAGATAACAGATGCAAGGACAGTATTTAGTTTTTCTGCTGCAAATGCATTATTTTCTCCTTTGTAAAGTGTTAGTCACTCAGTTGTCTCTGACTCTTTGTGACCTCATGGACTGTAGCCCACCAGGCTTCTCTGTCCATGGAATTTTCCAGACAAGAATACTGGAGTGGGTGGCCATCAACCTTTAAGAATTGGTTAAGTGATGGGGTGGTGAGAAAGCTAGGTGAACAGTGAGCACTGAGTTTATTATCAGTGTAGTTTTTCTCATCCATCTTTATTTCTCTTCCACCTCCTCCCACACACCACCACCCCCCACCACCTACCTAGCTCTCCTTTAACACACCGTTAAAACTGCAGAGGAAAGTGCTCAATCAATGAACTCCCTGACTCTTCTTCCTTCGGACCGAAGCACTTAAATCTCAAACATGAATCCCAACTGGAGAGGAAGCTCATTATTAATACCCATATTAAATCATAGACAATGAATTTCTCTTCCAAGTTTCTATCATATGCATGAGTTGTGGCAGGCATTGCTTCTAACCAGGAAACAGCTGCAGAAAGGAAAGAGGTTTAGATAAGAATATAATTATAAGATAATGAATATTGTATAATTCTGAGTGGAAATCACTGTCCTTGTTGAATATGATCCAAAAGCACAATCTTTCATCAAGTGGCCGAGCTTCAAACCGGATTAGGATCTATCCCTATCTGCTTTTGTCTCAGTTATGGAATGGAGGAGGAAGAGCAAAATGAATGTCGTCTCTGATGGTTGCATATGGTCACAGCACATTGCTTTTTCACTAAAGTTCCTGATGAAGGGGATCCTTTCATATGTTCCCTCTTTTAACCTTAATTTTTGTAACCATAAATCTTTATGGGAATAATTAGATTCCATTATAAATAGTACCCTCACTCATCTATTGAATGACTTCAAAAGAGGGAGCACAGTCTCTGTGAGATGAATTTTTTTAAGCATGCTTTTAAAGGATTTATGTACCATGCTTATCAGAGTAGCCTACTATGTCCATATACACAGATCTTTGCTTTTTATTTGTATTAAAAGGGTATCTTTTACAAACTAAGTGTATACAAAAGATGAACGCAGGATGCCTAAGTCAATCACCCACATAGAATTTTAGAATTTGTACAAATATTTATTTATGTTATGCCACAAAATCTTTATGCCTAACCATTAAGAATTATAATTCTTGGACTTCCCTGGTGGTCAAGGGGTTGAGAATCCATCTTAAAATTCAAGGGACACGGTTTTATCTCTGGTCCGGGAAGATCGTACATGCTGTGGGGCAACTAATTCTGTGAGCCGCAACTACCAAGCCAGTGCTCTAAGCCCGGAGGCTGCAACTCCTGAGACCACACATGTTGAAGCTACTGAACCCCCGTGCTGACACCAGAGAGATCTTTGCAATGAGAAGCCTGTGCCCCACAACAAAGAGCAGCCCCTGGGCACGGCAACTGTAGAAAGCCTGTGTGCAAAAATGGAGACTTGCCACAGCCACACATACACACACACAAAAAGAATCATTTTTATTCTAAAATAATCATTTTTAATTTTTTTATTTTTGTGATACAGAAAGGAAGAAAATCAAAATTCTGATTGCCTAAGACCATGAAGGAAGCAAACTGCTCAGCTTCTGTTTGAATCAGTCTCGAAAGTAAGGCACGCATTATAGAGAGACAGGAGGTGTTGACTTTGGAGGATGGAATGTGATAGAATTTTACTAGTTATGTATGAATTTCCTTATGTTACATCTAGGCCAGAAAACAAGCCTTTATTATCACTGTAGATCGTTTATATATGCATTTTATAAAATATGAAGCCAGGTTTCTGAGGACAACTATCTCTGTGGTCAGGAAAGATTAGACACATATTATTGTCCTTTCCCTTTTATTAGTGAGCATATAGTTTAGAGAAAGAAAACTTTTCTACATACAGGCCCTTTTATCTGGGCCAAACACCTTTCTAACACACTTCTTGACAAATTGCTGGCTGTATACATAGTACATTTGCAATTGATAAATGCAGAGACTGTCATAAGTAAAAGGCACTCATATTGCATCACTGTTATTTTGGTGTCGACCAAGCCCACTTCCATGACAGCTGTTCCAAAAGCCTCAGAGGCCTTGGAAGTTTCTGTTGCTGTCTTTGTCAGTTTGCATATTTCACTTTCTTTAACTATATTACAAAAGAATTGTCTCCAGTATAGGAGAAAAAAATCCACAGGGGAAAAAAAATCTGGTTTGGTTTTAGTCAGAGACTTGGCTTCTATTTTTTAAGGCCTGCAGTTCCCCAATTTTCTCCTTTTAAATCTGTTTTCATACCAGGAGTCCTTCAAATGCAGTGAGTCAGCTATTGGATCATCCTCTTAAAAAATGCAAATGTTCTCTGCAGATACCACACAACTACTCACTCTTAGTCATGGACATATGATGAATTAGTTTATGATATATCATCTAAAATGACAGGTGACTTATGAGTGGAACCTCAATTTAGGTTTGATGTGCCCAATAAAATTAGAATTTTGCCTAGATGATAAAACTACATTTTTAACTACACTTTAACACTATGTCATTGTTTATGTTACTGCCAGTGATGTCTAATACATGATTTGTAATTAGTATTTCTTTACTGAGAAAAACAATTGGCAATTTAGGAGTAAAAAAAAAGGCTACATAGGAAAATCTTTAGAGTGTTCAGAATTGTTTCCTTGTAGGAAAATCGGTCCTGTCTGAAATATACACAAGACATTTGGTCCACACCAAACATCTTTGAAATTTGGTTCTATTCAAAATGATCATAAGAGACCACTAGTAGGAACTGCATGAATTGGAGCAAACTCCAGGAGATAGCGGAGGACAGAGGACCCTGGCATGCTGCAGGCTATGGGGCTGCAAAGAGTTAGACATGACTTAGCAATTGAACAACAACAATAAGGAACTACATGTCAATCAAATGCACAACTGAGAAGAACTGGACAAGCTCTTAGAAAGGCACCATCTCCTACGACTGAAGTAGGAAGAAACTGAAAATATGAACAGACCATTCACAAGTACTGATATTGAAGCCATGATTTAAAGAAAACTCCCAACAAACAAAAGTCCACAAACACATGGCCTTCAGATCAATTCTACCAATTCTACCAATCTCCTCCAGGGGATCCTGAAAAGTAGGTTGCCATGCCCTCCTCCAGGGGATCTTGGAGGAGGGCATGGTGACTCATTCCAGTATTCTTGCCTGGAGAATCCCGTGGACTGAAGAGCCTGGTGGGCTACAGTCCAGAGGGTCACAAAGAGTTGGACATGACTGAAGTGACTTAGTACAATATTTCATTGTATATATGAATTATTACTCATATGTATCACATATGATACAATCCATGGAGTTGCAGAGAGTCAGACATGACTTAGCAGCTGAACAAAACAACACAAAACAGAAACAGACTTACGGATTTAGGTTACCAAAGAGGAATGTGGGGAGGAATAAATTAGGAGTTTGGGATTAAGATACACATAGTACTACATGTAAAGCAGATAATCAAAGACCTACTATATAGCACAGGAACGGAGAAGGCAATGGCACCCCACTCCAGTGGGAAAATCCCATGGACGGAGGAGCCTGGTAGGCTGCAGTCCATGGGGTTGCTGAGGGTTGGACACGACTGAGTGACTTCACTTTCATGCATTGGAGAAGGAAATGGTAACCTGCTCCAGTGTTCTTGCCTGGAGAATCCCAGGGACGGGGGAGCCTGGTGGGCTGCCGTCTATGGGGTCGCACAGAGTCGGACACGACTGAAGCGATGCAGCAGCAGCATAGCACAGGAAACTCTACTCAATATTTTGTAATAAATCTATACAGGAAAATAATCTCAAAAAGAATAGATATATGTATATGTATGTAACTGAATCCCTTTGCTGTATACGTGAAACTAACACAATATCGTAAATCAACTATAATACAAAATAAAAATTAAAAACAAACAAAACCAAAATGTCCATGAGCCCATTTGGTCCAAATGGTTGTGGACATCCCCAAATATCAGGGACCTACTTGCCTGAATCAAATATCTTATGGACATTTTGGACAGGACAGAATAGCCCTGAAAATACTAACACCTTTTGGTATGAACCAAATGTCTTATGGATCTAATGCTTTCTGGACTTTTTAGACAGGATCAAATCTCTGCTAACCAACATGGCATATCTAGTGACCTACTCAGAAATAGAAAGAAAACAAACAAAAGCTAGATATTACATACACGGTTGTCCAACAAAACTCAAGAAATTAAGTTTCCCATATCCCATACACATAGAAACCTATGAGCCCTGGGAGCCTGAGATGGAGTCAAGAAGGAGGAAGGTGGCACACAGGTGGGAAGAGAGGACGCTGAAAGGGAGCTGGGGTTATGGGATATTTTCCAGACTGGCTTCGGAGAAAGAGTGAATATAATGAGTAACAACACAAACCTAAACTTACGTTTCAGCACATAGCTATATTCACAGGACTGTGTGCTTTGTAATAAATTATTGTCCTACCAGGAATAATCACATTTTCTTTAAGACTGCAATTCTCCCCTGAGCAATGCACAAACGGACACATTCAATAACACGGGATATAAATTAGTTTAATAATCTGTAAAGATTACATTTTCAGTGTTTTCCTTTGATTACTTTGTTCTCGTCTTTTTTACAAGATTAACTTTTCTGGATAGCCTGTTTCCAAATTCTTTTACCGACATAAAGCCTAGAGTAGATTTACACTGAAGCAAATAATCTTTAAGCTTCAAGACTGACCACCTCCAGATCCCTTGCAGTGGCACTAACACAGTTCCACGCGATGTATGTTGTTATAAAGTGTTAAAAAATGACCTTTTTTTTTTTTTCTTAAAACCGCAGTTCACTGAGATGGCCACATTGCTTTGCACTGACTTCCTTCCATGATACTTTCCTTATATTAGACGGTCCTACGCCCATCATCAGAAGAACACGGGAATGAGAGGAAAAGAAGGCTTGAAATGTTCAGAGCCAGAAGCTAGTCTGTGGACAAACCTCAAAGCAGTTGCATATAACTGTAAGCAAAGAACTTGTATCTCTTTGATAACTAGCTAAAGTGAGTTCTCTTTGGTAAACATACGTTTTACTATTTTTGTTGGGAATCATGCAATAGAGAGTGTTTTAAAATCTCTGTAGTTCAGAGGTATACACTGTAGAATATTAGAAATATAAATTCCAACTGACCATCCAAAAAAGACAAGACTAAATTGTCTGTTTTCCCTGTGAAACTGAAAAAGGGATAGTCACTCAGTCAAGTTTGGATCTTTGCAAACCCATGGACTATAGCCCTCAGGGCTCCTCTGTCCATGGACTTCTCCAGGCAAGAACACTGGAGTGGGTAGCCATTCATTTCTCCAGGGGATCTTCCCAACCCAGGGATGAAATCAACATCTCCTGCATCTCCTGCATTACAGGCAGATTCTTTATACCATCTGAGCCACCAGGAATATTAAAAATGTATTGTCATATTAAGAAACGAAAAAGCATAATTTATTGTCATTTTGTTCATTTTAAATATTCATTTATGCCTAATTATGAATGACCATTTTTGTCATTTTCGTAAATTATATAAAATTCAATTTCCCCTACATTTATTCCAAATCACTAAGACTAGGATTTTATTTTCTTTTTTCTTTTAACTAGAAACTGTCATTACTTCCCAATATGTGTCCACAATATTGTTCAATTGGACACCACGCTATTTCATTCAATAACAAGACACTGCTGTTTTTGCCTCTTACATCTTTCCCTTCACATAATCAAAATGCTGATTTAATTTAAATAAACTATCCATGATTTTCATCTTTATGACATTCTAAGTCAATTTGCCTCTTTCAACTTTAAAGATTATTTCAGCATTATTAGGGGCTTCCTTGGTGGCTCAGACAGTAAAGAATCTCTCTGAAATACAGGAGACCTGGGTTCAATCCCTGGGTTGGGAAGACTTCCCTGGAGAAGGGAATGGCTGTCCACACCAGTATTCTTGCCTGGAGATTTCCATGTACAGAGGAGCCTGGAGAGCTACAGTCTAGGCATTTGCAAAGATTCGGACATAACTGAGAGACTAACACTTTCACTTTCAGCATTATTATTTGCAAGGCCATGAGTTTGATACATATGCTTTGTCTTTGAATATAACTTTCCTAGATTTTCTTTGGAAGCTTTATCTGTCACTCTGCTGTATTCTACAGCACATGCTAAAGTTTTTCCCTGTCTTACAGATTTTCTTTTCTCCAGAAAACTTTTTTTCCATCTAATTTTTCAATATTAACCAATACAATGTTTTACTTTGCCTTCCCTTTCCAGATGACCTTAAGGATGTTTTCTTCTGACCCTTTAAAAACTCCACTGAAAGTGAATCCATAAAAACAAGATACATGTATCATGTATGCATTAGTCATATTTAATTTATCTTTCTCCAGATCAGTTGTTTCTTAGCTTTTGAACAGAGAAAAAGAAATAGCCAAAACACTCTCTGACATAAACCACAGCAGGATCCTCTATGACCCACCTCCCAGAATACTGGAAATAAAAGCAAAAATAAACAAATGGGACCTAATTAAAATTAAAAGCTTCTGCACAACAAAGGAAACTATAAGCAAGGTAAAAAGACAGCCTTCAGAATGGGAGAAAATAATAGCAAACAAAGCAACGGACAAAGAATTAATCTCAAAAATATACAAGCAACTCTTGTAGCTCAATTCCAGAAAAATAAAAGACCTAGTCAAAAAGTGGGCCAAAGAACTAAACAGACATTTCTCCAAAGAAGACATACAGATGGCTAACAAACACATGAAAAGATGCTCATCACTTATTGTCAGAGAAATGCAAATCAAAACCACAATGAGGTACCATTTCACGCCAGTCAGAATGGCTGTGACCCAAAAGTCTACAAGCAAGAAATGCTGGAGAGGGTGTGGAGAAAAGGGAACCCTCTTACACTGTTGGTGGGAATGCAAACTAGTACAGCCACTATGGAGAACAGTGTGGAGATTCCTTAAAAAACTGGAAATAGAACTGCCATACGACCCAGCAATCCCACTGCTGGGCATATACACCGAGGAAACCAGAATCAAAAGAGACACGTGTACCCCAATGTTCACTGCAGCACTGCTTATAATAGCCAGGACATGGAAGCAACCTAGATGTCCATCAGCAGATGAATGGATAAGAAAGCTGTGGTACATATGCACAGTGGATTATTACTCAGCCATTAAAAAGAATACATTTGAATCAGTTCTAATGAGGTGGATGAAACTGGAGCTTATTATACAGAGTGAAGTAAGCCAGAAAGAAAAACACCAATACAGTATACTAACGCATATATATGGAATTTAGAAAGAAGGTAATGATAACACTGTATGAGAGACAGCAAAAGAAACACAGATGTATAGAACAGTATTTTGGACTCTTTGGGAGAGGGAGGGGGGATGATTTGGGAGAATGACATTGAAACATATAAAATATCATACGTGAAATGAATTAAAAAAATAAAAATAAAAAGAGTTTAGCAAAAGAAAAAAAAAAGAAATGTTTTTGAAAATCAGATGAAAGCTATGGGCTATCTCCTTAGAATAACTCACACACCAAACATTTTCCATTTAATCTCAAGGGTACTGGCCCCATGTTAAGAACCTCTGTTCTGGACACAGAGATTCAAACCGTACCCTGAATATTTTTTTCCCAGAGAAGCATAAAGTCATCTACCAGGTGATGGTGTTTAGTTTTATTCCTCTTACTTTCAGATACTTTGTAATTTTTCTCTTTGTGTATAAACAGAACAAGTAAGAACATTTTAATTGAGATTTAGTTGATATATTACATGGGTAAAGAATATATTATTCAACCACGAGAAAGATGGAAACCCTGCCATTTGTGAAAACATGGATGAACCTTGAGAGTGTTATGCTAATGAGATAAGTCAAACAGGGAAAAACTTTATATTGAGAAAATTTAAAGTCTTTCAAAGGAGGATCAAATGCTGTGGACTCTGATGGGAGAAGATTCATATGAGAAACCTACAAGTAAAATAAAAAGAATACACTTCTATTTTTCTGTAAGGATACTTCCATGTTTACTTCATTTAGTCTATAGTTTCAGCGCTATCGTTACAATGTATGGGCCTCCTCAGCTGGTAAACAATCCGCCTGCAATGCAGGAAACCCCGGCTCAATTCCTGGGTCAGGAAGATCTGCTGGAAAAGGAATAGGCTACCCACTCAAGTATTCTTGGGCTTTCCTGATGGCTCAACTAGTAAAGAATTGGCCTACAATGTGGGAGACCTGAGTTCTATACCTGTCGAAGGTCTCTTGGAGAAGAGAACAGCAGTATTCTGGCCTGGAGAATTCCATGGACTGTATAGTCCAGGAGAAGGCAATGGCACCCCACTCCAGTACTCTTGCCTGGAAAATCCCATGGACGGAGGAGCCTGGTGGGCTGCAGTCCATGGGGTCACTAAGAGTCGGACACGACTGAGCGACTTCACTTTCACTTTTCACTTTCATGCATTGGAGAGTTGCAAAGAGTCAGACACAACTAAGCGACTTTCACTTCTTACTTAAAAGGTACATCAAAAATACATCTTGCTCAGACCCTTCTTTATAGATAGAATATCATGATATTTCCCTTCTGTTTCTTTCTTATACCTTCCTTCAGTCTTCTTGATATCTTTTTCATACATTCTAACTAACTCCTTTATTCCTATTCTGTAACTAGAGTCTGATAATGTCAGCATTCAGTATAATTGGGCTCAGCCTGCATTTCACTCTTTTTTTTTTTTTTATCTTGACCTTCCACTTCTCTTATGTTTGACAAGAATTTTCTTATGAAAGGCTATGCATTCTCTAGATACCATTAGTATCAACTAAGTCTGTGAACCAGCCTCATCTCCATTTCTCTCCTGCACTGTGTGTACATGTGTGCTCAGTCAACTCAAGCTCTTTTGTGACCCCATGGAGTACAGCTTGCCAAGCTCCTCTGTCCAGGGAATTTTCCAGGCGAGAATACTGAAGTGGGTTGCCATTTCCTTTTCCAGGGGATCTTCTTGACTCCGAGATAGAACTCCCATCTTCTGCATCTTCTTCTTTGGCGGGTGGGTTCTCCATCAGCTGAGCTACCAGGGAACCCACTGGTTTATAATATCCTCATGAATCTTGACAGATTTTGTACTATCTGTTTGCATGGACTTGAAGAGAGAAAAAATTCTCTCTATTCCTTACTTGGCTAATTAACGGCAGTTAGTATAATAGAAACATGGCCCATATTGATCCCCAGTCCTACATAATGCTTTGTTCTTAACATTGAATGAGAGATTTCTAGAAGGCTTGCATATTGCTAATGCTTACTTCTGGGCTTATACTGTAAACCTCCTCAGTCATATTTGTCAGACAATATGCTAAGTGCATTTCATGGCTTATTTTATTTAACTTTTATAATAACCATAGCAACTATTACCTTGCTGTACAGATGGAAAAACTAAGGATTACAAAGAGAGAACAAAGCGTAGTAACTTAGAAATTGAACCCAACATCTTTTACTCCAAAGTCAACATTTTAACCAATACTCTCTAACTTGACTATACAAATTTTGCATCAGCTGTCACCTTTTCTGGGTCATTTTTTTCTCTGGCCCTCCTAATTCCATAATGGATTTCTCTATAAAGTCCCCTATGCTTTTTCATGCAGTCCTTCTTAAGAGGCATTAAAAAAAGGATCCAGGGTACCCTAGCATTGTTTTTAACACTCTCTTTAAGAAGATTCTGGAAAGGTTTTGAATAGAAAGAAGATAATAAAAAATAAAATTCCCCTTTCTATTCATTTGCTTTTCATTGTTAACTACAGCAGTAGATTAAAATAAGACAAGCTATTCCTTATAATATAGAGTTAAATTTCCCTAATGAGGATTTTGATTAAGAAAAATATATCCTGGACATCAGTACCTTTAAGTGATATAATTTTACTCTTATGGAAATAAAACTAGCAATTCCATTTCAAATGATTTAATCACAATTAATGTGTGGTTCAAACACCCCATCAACTACATTAACCACTTGTCTAATATTATGGTTTTATGATTTGATGTTAACCTCTAAAGAAAAGAATGACAAATGTTATACTATTTTTATTTCATTATTTCTTATATGGGATTTTATGCATAAACTTTCAAGAGATAACTCATTTTGAAGAAACTGAAATCCAGTCTTCAAGCGTGACAATTAGAAAATTAATGTGAAGTTATCAGTTTCCAAAATCAACTTATTTTGTGGTCTGTAGGTAGCATCTATAAATACCATTTGTCTACAGATGGATTCCAGATATATGAACCTGAGCCTGATATCCACAAGGTCCCCTTGCTTATTTCTGTCTCATGTATGAGATTAAGAACCCTGTCTATCCCAACTTCCTCTGCATTCTCGAAAACTGGGAAAGTGCCTACTCTATATTATATATTCAATAGTGATTCACTGAACAAGAGAACAAACCCTGCTTTCAGAGTTCACAATTCACTAGAAAGCAAGTAGGTGATGACTAAATGCTTGTAAACATTCTGAGCAGTATTCTTGGTGGTCCTCACATTATTTTAAGGTATGTAGTGAATATCATCATGGTATCTTTCCAATGGTGGTACTTTTGCAGTTATGTAGACCGCACTAGTAACTGAAGTTGAAAAGAAGCAAATACATATTTTGTGAGTAAAGGAACTGGTTTCCTAAAAAATGTTGTTAGAGAAGTTACTCATCATAACAACAGTTGAGTGATGGTCACAATGTAAACTGACCAATTTTTTTCTCAAGTTGTTTGTCAACATATGTAATGAGGCTTAAAATGTTTAAATTTTAATAATCCTCACTTCTAGAAACTTAATTTGAGGAAATATCACAACATGTTTGGGCTGCCCTGGTAGCTCAGCTGGTAAAGAATCTGCCGGCAATGCAGAAGACCAGGGTCTGATCCCTAGTTCAGGAAGATCCCCTGGAGAAGAAAATGGCAACCTCCTCCAGTACTCTTACTGGAAAAATCCTATAGAGTGGAGCCTGGTGGACTACAGTCCATGGGTTCAGAAGGGTTGGACATGATTTAGCGACTAAACCACCGTCACAACATGTTTCAATATTTCCATCTATACTGTCTACTAGAGAATGATTTTCAATATCAAACAGTTGGAAATAAGCTAAATAGTCAAAACTCAGCAAAAGTTTAAACAAATAATTGCACATCATAAAGAACGTCATTCATACATACAGATGCATATCAAGAAGAAACTTCTATGCAGCTAATATTCCAGCAGTATTTTTTTTTCCAGTGAGGAAGCCAAGAGTCCCTTTAATAATTCATATATGTTTCTAGTTTTACTTCTATTCCTGATTTTCTACAGTAATACAGGTTTCCTTTCAAATAAGGGAGAAAAACACATGTATTGGGTTTGTTTCACATTTATGTTTAACAGTTACATTCTCCTACCCAAGAGCTGCACTGACAAGGTGAGAAGGCTGATATCCCAACGGGACAAATGTGATATAAAATCAAGTCCCATGTCCATAACCTCAGTTCTTTCACCAGTCCAACAATTCCACAGGTGCCTTGGAAGCAGTCAGTGGAAGACGTCAAAGCACCATGCAAGGCCAAAGAAATGGCATTGAACCACCAATCTTCTTTTATATAATAATTCCATGCCTACCAGAATAAATAATACATATAGGGTGGCTCAGTGGTAAAGAATTCGTCTACAGCGCAGGAGATGTTGAAGTTGCAGGTTCGATCCCTGGGTTGGGAAGATCCCCTGGCGGAGACAGGGCAATTCATTCCAGTATTCTTGCCTGGAGAATCCCCATGGACAGAGAAGCCTGGCAGGGGTGCAAAGAGTTGGACACGACTGAGCGACTGACCATACACACAGATAGATAACTAGAAAAAGCGAAAAAACAAAGGATCATTTTAATTCTCCCTTGCCATCACTTCATTACAGTTGCTGAGCTAAACATCCATCTCTTATTTTCTTTCTGATACATACACTTGAAGCAGAGACTTGGTGACTTTGGCCTGCTGCTGCTGCTGCTGCTGCTGCTAAGTCGCTTCAGTCGTGTCCGACTCTGTGCGACCCCACGGACGGCAGCCCATCAGGTTCCACCGTCCCTGGGATTCTCCAGGCAAGAACACTGGAGAGGGTTGCCATTTCCTTCTCCAATGCATGAAAGGGAAAAGTGAAAGTGAAGTCGCTCAGTCGTGTCCGACTCTTAGCGACCTCATGGACTGCAGCCCACCAGGCTCCTCCGTCCATGGGATTTTCCAGGCAAGAGTACTGGAGTGGGGTGCCTGCCCTGGAAACACATTTTTAACACTTACACCATTTGCCTATTCTAGCAATAATTCTCAAAAGTAAACATGGCTCTGTTACAAAATATATTTTTTACCAGTGATGGACAAGGACAAACAGCTTCATTTCTATCTTTGAAAATTACAGATTTTAAGATTGGTTAAGTGAGAACAGGGGCTTTAAACTATGTACACAGGATTAACAAGGCTATGCCCCAACAATTCCATTTTACTGATTCACAATCGAATTATAATCTACTTAGCCATGATCAACTTTTCTCATTTTTGTCCTGGCTAAAATAATCACCAGGACTCACTGGTCCTGTACACTCTTTACTCTTGAAAGCAGCACAGATTTTCAGTTGTTTCTGAGTTGCTCTGCTTTTCACATGAAAGCTTCCCAATTGTACGGTAGAGTATGATTTGTAGGGACTCCAATGAAATAGTTTTTAAAGACTAGAAAATTTAGGCATTTTGAAAGCTTACTTAGAAGCAAGGTGAGCCCTTGAAAGAGTCTCCTCACTTGAAATAATTTTTGTGGAAGAAATGAAAATATATTGTATCAAGGAAATGCTATTCATGCTCTCCAGTTGATTCTAAGGTGTCACAACTACCTAAGTTTTGCATCCTGTATTTTATCATCCTCTTATATCTCCAAAGAGTCCTGTAGTTCAAATAACACAAAATGTAATATAAAGTCACTGGAGACACACAAAGCCTTCTGCTCTATTATAAGGCATTGGAGTGAGGGAAAAAAAAAAAAAAAAAGCTCTCCTTATTTCTGGCATGTGAGCATTCATATTTTATGTTGAGTGATGTAAATTGTTAGGGGGCAAAGAAAAGAAGATAAGGTCAGATATAAGTGTGTTCTTTTGGCACCAATCAAAATCTTTTCTTTTCTATGACAAGACAGCAATTTGCAATAAGTAACAAAGACTCTTTGATAGGCTACCATGTAAATACGCTGCTGTTGCACGAGGGCACAGACTTGGAGAAGAATGAAATATGGTGGTTATGGTTCCTACCCTTGAGACTCCTTGGGATGAGAAGAGATGATCCCAGATATCTGTCATCCGTTTTTTAACTCTCTAATATGATATGACTTGAGGGAAGAGAGAGAGCAGATATTTTACCAGAGATAAAGGAAAGTGATAGGATTACAGATTCATAACAACTTTTTAAGTGCTCGGAATTTTCTTTACGAGCCTCACATGGGCAATAGACATAGCTGGCCTATGTTTCAAGGAACCAGGTGACAGACTCATATAATACTCTTGTGAACAGAACGGCAAAAACTTTGGTGGGGTTTTAATGGATTTAGTAAGAAAGCCTGGAATACTGGTTAGTGCTTGATGTACATGTGGAGTTTAGCTTACTGGAAATGTGCCACAGAACTTTTCTTGGACTTTTTTTTGGACTCAAATTTAATCAACAACTTGAATGCATGTGCCAAACAAACATAATTAAATTTAATAGGAAAAAAATAGAAAGTACCATATTTAGAGAATCAACTCCATAAATATGGAATCTAGCCATCTGGTGGCTTAATAATACCTCAAGTTAAAAACAAATATTCTTAGGGATTTAATTGAAAAAGGTCATAATTAGCCATTAATTTGACAGGGTTTCTATCGAAGCTTTTAAAATCTGAGGTTTTATTAAGAGGCGTTTACTATTTAGTTCAAAAACATACTTGTCCCACCTCGCCATCCTCACACTCTACTTGTATTATTCTATTTGGTTTTATATACATCTTTTAAGACTTTGATTTAACAACAAAAAAAGAGGTACACATCCAACATTATAATGACAAAAAGGAATTATAAACCTCATAGTAAGACAATGGTTAAAAGAGGTTAGAAGGGTTAGTTCGGAAAAAATATGACTGAGAAGTCATAGTGGCAATTCATTTTATTTAAATATTTTGAAAGCTATTGGTGAGAAGAGAATAGACACTCTGTGATACAATAATGGACAACTAGGTCCAGGGAGTAAAATTATAATTGTTTCTGAGTGAAAATATTTCTTAAAGAAATTTAATCATAAAAATGGACTGCTGTCCATCTCTGGGGGGAATATATGTGTGTGTGTGTGTACGCTACATTGATTCTGTCGAGTCCAACTCTTTGCAACACAATGGACTGCGAGGCTCCTCTTCAGGCAAGAATACTGGAGTGGGCTGCCATGCCCTCCTTCAGGGGATCTTCCCAATGCAGGGATCTAACCTGGGTCTCTTACATCCTCTGCATTGGCAGGCAGGTTCTTTACGCTAGTGCCAACTGGGAAGCCCTGTGTGTGTGTGTGTGTGTGTGTGTGTGTGTATATATATATATATATATATATATATATATAAATATATATATAAATGTATGTTTTATATAATTATATATAGTATAGTTTATATATATACTATATATAGTTTATATATTATAGTTTATTATATTAACATTATTATTATGTTAACAATTAATAACATATTATATACGTTTTCTGTTTGTTTAAGAAAGCTAACTATCAAATTTAAGGAATAGCATAAAATGTTTTGAAACTGAGAACTGGACCAAAATTCCACTAAAGATATACAAATATTTAGCCATCTAAATGTTTATGCCAGCCATTATATTTAAGATAGTAAAATATTTATATTGCATAATATCATTTCAATAGCCTTAAGCAAGTTTCTAACACTGTTGGGTAATTTTCTTTCCTTATGTTTTCCAAATAGTGTAATATCTAAAATACTTTCCTGGAATTGCAAAACTTGATTGTAACATGGAAACCACCCTGCCTTGATTTCAAGATTTCAACACTCATTGGTGTGCTGAGGCTGGGCAGCTCAAAAACGTTATTATGGGAAACAAAGAGAAACTGCTTTCAGCGAACATCTCTCCTCTTTCCTCTGGAGTTGTATGACGTAGTTATGGGGCTTTCAGGTGGCAAAGACCCTGCCTGCCAATGCAGAAGACATAAGAGATGTTGGTTCAATCCCTGGGTCAGGAAGATCCCCTGGAGGAGGGCATAGCAACCAGTATTCCTGCCTGGAGAATCCCATGGACAGAGGAGCCTGGTGGGCTATGGTCCACAGGATCACACAGAGTCAGACACGACTGAAGCGGCTTAGCACACAGACGCACGATATAGTTATGGCACACTAGTGATGTGGCCAAATACTGACACCCGCTTTGGGAATGAAACGTAAAGCCCTAAAACACTGAAGTTCACCATTTCTATTTGGAAATCTACCGCCTGACTTAAAATAACGAAATTTTAATAAAATTTGATAGTTTTGTCTCCAGTATGACAGAGTATTTTATGAACAACAGGTGCTTCAATAATCTGAGTAGGAATTCATAATCTCAGAGAACATCATTCTACGTTATCACTCAAGGAAAGAAATGCTGAAACATTAACTTGGGCAATTTTATCTACTGCAAACATCTCACTAAATGGTCCTGTTCCTTGAGGGAAGAATGGCAACCTTTGAAGGAGGAGAAGCTGGCTCTTAAAAGCCATCTGAAAATTACTGGAAAAAGGAGAGTACAGTGGTTCTGTTTTACAATGTGCTCTATGGAATAAAATAAAAGTGAGAATTGCTCAGTCGTATCCAACTCTGTGACCCCATGGACTGTAACCTACCAGGCTCCTCTGTCCATGGGAAGCTCAGATGGTAAAGAATCAGCCTGCAATGCATGAGACCCAGGTTCAATCCCTGGGTTGGGAAGAACCCCTGGAGAAGGGAATGGCGACTCACTCCAGTATTCTTGCCTGGGAAATTCCATGGACAGAGGAGCCTGGCAGGCTATACTCCATGGGATTGCAAAGAGTCAGGCACGACTGAACAACTAACACTTCACTATTAAATAACTGTGCTAATTGCATGGATTTAGCATTTATTACTAAAAACAATGAGAGATGTCATCATTTGTGCATTTTACAATGACTAAGAATTGCTGCTGCTACAGAATTCTTTGGTTCTGAAGAAGGAACAGAGAATTAAAACCTGTGAGTGTGTTTTAGAATTTTTTAAATCTAATATCCGTATAGTCAGCTCAAGATTTGGAAGCAGTTGACTAAAGTTCATACCTTAGATTTGCGAAATATTTCCTATTATTAGGTCTACTTTATCTTTCTAAACCTGAATTTCCTTAGTTGGGAAGTGGTGGCTGGTTTTTAAATTAGATTAAATATTTGTTTGATCTGAATATGACTGATTTTCCATAGGTATCTGATAGCTGGGCTGTTGTCTACAGAAATACAGTGGTGGTGGTTTAGTCAGTAAGTCATGTCTGACTCTTGCAACCGTATGGATTGTAGCCTGCCAGGCTCTTCTGTCTAAGGGATTCTCCTGGCAAGAATACTGGAGTGGGTTGCTATTTCCTTCTCCAGGGGATCTTCCCGACCCAGGAATTGAACCCAGGTCTCCTGCATTGCAGACAGATTCTTTATCAACTGAGCTATGAGGGAAGCCCAGAAATACAGTAATTCCTGTTTTTAACACAGGGAGAGGGATATTCTTCTACTATCAGATAATGCTTATTTTGTGTTGGTATTTTTTGTGACCTTCCTCCCTATTTGTGACTATCTGGAGAGGTTATCCCCCAAAGAAGGGAATGACAAACCACTCCAGTATTCTTGCCTGGGAAATCCCATGGACAGAGGAGCCTGGATTTAGCTATCGACTAAATCCCATAGTCCATGGGGTCGCAAAGAGTCGGACATGACTGAGCGACTGACAACTAACTTAGAGAGGTTATAGCAGAATAAATAACAGAGACAAAACTAAAGTAAAGCATTCCAAGTTGCTATTGTAAAATCCTGACAGGGAAAAAAATAAAAAAAGGTTGAGTGGAAGAGCTGCTTTGTACCAAATTCAAAGTTTATGCCATAAACCAGGAGCCAGCAAAATATATTCTGCAGAGCAGATTCAAGTCACCACCTGTTTGGTAAATAAAGTGATCCGGGCATGGTCACACTCATTCATTTACATCCTGTGATGACTACCCTCATGATACAATGGCAGAGTTTAGTGGTTGTGACAAAGGCTTTACATATTGAAAAGCCTAAAATATTTAGTTTGGTCCTTTACAGAAAAAAATTTGCCCAACCTCTGTCCACACTGCAGATCACGTAGGTAACAACTGGGAAACAGCCAAATCTGCCATCTTTTCTCTTTCATGTTACTGCTTCATGTGTTCCTAAACTGGGGAGAGATGAGGGATTTTAAAAGCCAAGTTTTATAGCAGATTGTTAAAACCTCAGATAAATTTTGAGGAACTGGAAGAAAAGACGGTATCAGTGGCAGAGTCCTAACTGGAACACGAGAATCTAGACGTCTCCCAAAAGTTCCCCACAGGAACACCACTACTTCCGGTAATGTCAGTGTGGGTAGAGATGGTGTCTGGTGCCAGGAGCAGAGATAGCCCTTCGTCTCTCAGAGCCAGGGTGACCCAAGTGTGTGCACTCAGTCATGTCCACCTCTGTGCGCCCCATGGACTGTGGCTCACCAGGCTCCTCTGTTCATTGGATTTTCTGGGCAAGAATACTGGAGTGGGTTGCCATTTCCCTCCTCCAGTAGGGTGACCCAAGGGAGAAGTCTAATAAGAGACCAGGAGGAGCCATGGGCATTTTGGAAGATGTTGTTATGCAACAATTTCAAGCTTTTAAGGAAGACAGAAGAGGGGGCATTTCAAGAAGCTCACAACATTCTTGAAATCTAGGCACTGCAAGTCAGGTGACACCAAGCAATTCCTAAAAACAAAATTCTTTGCCAAATAAAAATTATGATGGAGTGGCTGAAAACGCCTTTATTGCGCTCATGTGTATGTAAGATAAGTTTTTTTCTTTATCATTATTGTGAATCCACTGAAATTTGGGGGTTTGCTAAAGCAGTTAGCATTACTCTAAGTACATGTGTTTGTTGTTGCTGTTAGCTTTTTGGTTTTTTAAATTACGGGTAGCTCAGAATATAAGACATTCAACAAGGCCTCAATGTAAGGAAGGACAACATCCTAAGTGTTTAAGAGCCAGTGGTTGCTATGCAGCAATAGTAGGTTCAGATGGTGCAATTAGAGCAATTTTGGTTTTAAAAGTTTGAAAACTAATTAAAAGCCATATTGTGAAGAAACTTGAATGTAAGTATAGATTTTATCCTACATGCATTTAGCAGCCACTTTTCTTTTTTCAACTATTGTTATGGGATCAAAGAACCTGATTACATGGAATAGAGGCAAGGGAAAACGGAACCAAGCAGTTAAAAAAATAGTAAATGATAGCAGGATGGATAAACGACAAGGTCTGTATTCAATACCCTATGATAAAATATAATGTAAAAGAATATGAAGACAATATATGCATGTATAACCAACTCACTTTGCTGCACAGCAGAAATCAAACACAACATTGCAGATCAATTATACTTTAATAAAATTAAAAATAAAATAAGTAAAAATTTAAAAATAGCAGTAAATAATAAAACAATTAGAATAGCTCTGGCATAAGGTGATGAGCAAATTTCAAAGACCTTGGGACCAATGACTAAATTTTACTTATTGCTGTACTTCAGAATCAAGCATACTGCTTAACAAGGAAAGAGGTTCCAATAAACAGTTATTTTATAAATAGATGTGTGGCTGTGCAACTAGAAGAGGCCATATATAAGGTAGGATTTGATAAAAAGACTAAATGATAGAATTGGAGAAGGAAATGGCAACCCACTCCAGTGTTCTTGCCTGGAGAATCCCAGGGACGGCGGAGCCTGGTGGGCTGCCGTCTCTGGGGTCGCACAGAGTCGGACATGACTGAAGTGACTTAGCAGCAGCAGCAGCAGCAGAGAGAAAGAAGAGTCTTAGAGGACTCCAAGACTTTAATTCTGCCTGATCAAGATAGGAAAATCTGAAGAAAGACCTGTTTTGTGTTTAAAGATAAACACCGCATCATTTGTAAAGTACAAGGCAGCTTTTGGAGTACACTGGATCACTGCACATAGAAAGCAATGCTCCAATGAGTTAGAGAATCAATCGTAAACATTGTAATTCTAAAAACTTTGTGTTTTTTTTTTTTAATTTTCTCAAAATGGAAGCCAATGACTAATTTTATCCATATTAAAAGATAAGCTTAGAAAAATAAACAGAGATAAGAGAAAGTCATTAGGATTGCATTCTGGCTTTCTCCAACCCTAGAGGTTAGCTGCATTCAGTTTTTGAACCAATGATGTAAGGAAATAGAGTAACACAATCTCTTCTTAGGAACATCCAGAATAGAATTTTAAAACTTTTTTTAATTCAAGCCTTTTTCACAGTTCACTATTGTTAATAGTTAACAGCATGTTAAGTTACAAATGTATTCATTTTGTCATATAATGCATCTCTCCACTTAACTATGAGAGGCACAACTAAAATTTTTAGTACCAGAATTTATTCTGGGATTAAATGACCAATTTCCACCTCTCATATAAAGAGGAGCTGCTGCTAAGTCACTTCAGTCGTGTTCGACTCTGTGTGACCCCATAAACGGCAGCCCACCATGCTCCTCAGTCCCTGGGATTCTCCAGGCAAGAACACTGGAGTGGGTTGCCATTTCCTTCTCCAATGCATGTAAGTGAAAAGTGAAACTGAAGTCACTCAATCATGTCTGACTCCCAGCAACCCCATGGACTGCAGCCTACCAGGCTCCTCTGTCCATGGGATTCTCCAGGCAAAAGTACTAGAGTGGGGTGCCATTGCCTAGGAAGGAGCAATTTCACTACAAACAAGATTTAGTCTTTGCTCATCAATAGAGATTCTAGCTTACAAAAGAACTAAGGTTTGGAACAGGTCATCAGACTGCCTTATTTTCCTCACAAAATTTTTACTTTCTGCAGTCTCCTTGCTTAGAGTCCGTACCAGTCTCACTATCCAATTAGAAGAGGCTACATTCATTCAATTTAATTCAACACATATCTGTTGAATATCCAGGATTATCTCTCCTCACAGTGATGGATGTCATTTTTGACTTCACGGGTATGTGTCTTAATCTTTAAGTGGCAATCATTGTATCTTAAGATATATTTGTACACAAAGCAATGTTTACATATGAAGTTATATACACAGGGGAGATGAAAATCAATAGATTTTGCCTACGTTTATAACATTATTGTCAACATAATTAGTTAGCTTATGCCTTTCCTTTTCTCGTCGGAGATTTCAAAGTGTGGCAGAAACTGGAAAAATATAAAAAGTGTGCAAAATGGTTGCTTGTGTCTTCATGGGAAATTATTAGATGAAAGAGATTAACATTCATTTGATAGGCTGACAGTCTTTGAGAAAAAGAACCAGTGTGTTTAATATATTTTAATATACCTTATTCACTCATTCTGTATGGTTTTTATATACATTTTAGTGGTTTCAAGTTTTAAGATTCCCCCATACAATTCCTTGAATTCTCAGAGAAGTTGCAAAGGTAACAATGCAAAATATTAACAGGAGATACATTCTGTTATGCTGATATATACTTAGTTCATGGAGTTTCGTAATTAATAAATTTATAAACCAAAGAACAGATTGCATATGTATGCACTACACAAATGCTAGCTTCAGATTTTCAAGTATCATCAGTGAGATGCTTCAGTAAATATCTTCCCTTTTTATTCATTTACTGTTTGATTTTTAGTCCTTAAATTGCTATATTTCTAGCTTTATTTTACATTTCAATTCACTTCTTAAAGTCAACATCAGAAAATCTGCAGCAATGAACTCAAATGGAGTATAAGCAAGCAAAAAGAACTCTAAAACCTCTTTCTGTAACACACGTGGTGAAGAGTTGACTGGACGTGAGAAATACCTCAATATTCTGTTGAGCCAGACTTTACTCTTTAACCCTTAGATCCCCAAGTGATAATGCTAAACCTAACAGACCTATTTTTACAATTCCTACTTTGAAATGTAGAGCCTTAGACAAGTAGAACTGAAAACTTCTTGATGATTTCCCCCATCCATCCTCCTTCCCCCATCTACCAGCTCTCCCCAACCTGATTTATTCTTGAGCCAAGTGCAGTCTCAGATGGTTAATGATTTACCCAAAGGATTATATTTCAACTAGTAGGAATGGAGACTTTTGAAAACTCTTCCATTTTAGAATTGCAAATTCCCCAAATACTTCTTAGCAGTATCAGATATTCAGAAGACATCACGGACTGCCTTGCATTATTATTTGTCAGTTACCAATAATCCATATGGATTATGCCTAACAGTGTTTCAGACATGATACCTGGCACTTGTGACACAGTCATCTCCCTGAAGGACCTCGTGGTCTTAAAGAAATGCAAATGTGTATCCAAACAAGGATAAATACCAAGGCTTATAATCAATTCTATTTGATGTGGAACGAAAAGCTTCACAGGTATGACACTAGTAAATTGAAAGATCATTAGTAACTGGATGTCCAAGAAGGTAAAGATGGGCATTCCATGCAAAAAGAATAGCACATTCAAGTCACCAAAACATCAGTGTGTGGCCTTGTATTCCCAGGTAAATTATAAATATACTGTAAACAAGGACTGTGGAAGATGTGTTTTGAAAATTACCCCACCTTCATTCTGTTTCCTAACTCATTAAATAAGTGAGAATTGATTGACTCCTGCCCAGCAAATAAGTTGCTATTATTCATTCCTTTTGAGTTTCATACATCTGAGGCTTTCTTCCAAAGTATACGAGATGTATTCTCTTTATGCCTCTGTTCAAAACCAAAATGTTTGAATTTTTAGGCACATAAATAATTTCTTCTAATATTTTCCTGGCTCTTACAAAAATTAGTTTTATGCAAAAGTAAGCAATTTCTCCAAATTAAGCATCTGCCAACTTCTTTTCCACATGCAGAGCTCATGGAAGATTTAGGTGATTTAGGATAAAGTTGAACATTTTAATGAATATAATGAAAGTTAATAATAAGCATAAAAATGAACTGCCTCTTGAAAAATTTACTGGATGCATAACTTTTCATTTTAGGTTGAGCTCTGAATTATATAGCCAAAGTTTTTATGGGTTTATTTAAGGTATTCACATTCTCCTGAGTTTAATTCTGAATTAAAGCCAAAGAGAGGTTTAATTATCAAATAACCTCTGATTCCTACAAGATATTCTGACATATCTTCAAGTCTCTCTTACTCCAGTGTAAACATGAAAATTTACATTAAATTCTATAATGATGTTAATATATATGTTAATATATATGAAGAGTATTCTGTATTTGAATTATACACAAAATGCTCTTTATACACTATATTCTTATTTTAAAAATGAAAACTGTATTGTTACAGAGAATGGTTTATAAAGTTAGGATGGCTAAACTATCATTCTTTACTACAGTAAAGGTTCTACCTTATTCCCTTTCAATGGATATTCACAGGGTCCCAGTGATGCAAAAGAAGGTAATTTGAGGAATACGAACTTAATAGTAGATTTCAGAATACATATTGATTTCTCAGATTTTAAATTACCCCTTCCAATTCTAAATAAGTCATGGTACATTCATACAATGGGTCATTATGCAGCTGCTAAGCAGTACACAAATCATCTGGCAGTCCTCCAAAGTATCTTAAATCAGGCCAGTTCTCTCCCATCTGCCTCTCTACTCCCTCCTCTCTGCTGTTTGTGCTCTTAACTGAACTAACTCTGGAGCCTCAGGGGTCATCCCGCAGCTTCCATTATTGCCCATCAACCAGTCCTTTTTCTACAAAGTTGCCAAAGTGAACTTTAAGGCACAGATCCTATTATATCACTCAGCTGCTTACCTCTCCCCAGTGGCTTCCAACTCCTTTTAGAATTAAATCTAACTCTGCTCCCAAATCTTCCATCATCTGGGCTATGTCTCCACCCCGGCCCCCTTTGGATCCCGTTTCCATCCATTTACACCTGAGTCACATCTGACTTTTTCTGACACTAGCTTCCCCTTTTTCCCTTAATGTTTCATCTTTCTAGATTACTCTTCTCCAAGATCAACACGTATCTGATAGGCCCTCCATGGGAGCCCATGGTTAAAATGGCCCATTATGTTGACTTTGCAAACAAAGAATAAGATCATAGTGACCCTTGAGACTGACCAAATTGCCCAAACGACATTCTTTTTTTCCCGCTGGTGCCTACCTTCTCAAGGCTATGAGACCACCGGATTCCAGACCTCCAGCTACGTGATCTCAGGACTCAACTACAGGTTAAAAATTAACCATGCCTTCAGAGAATTTTTCATTGGTGGTATATAAGAAAGTCCCCATCAGAAAGGGATAACACTGGCTCTTCTCAAGGGCCAGTCACCATCTCGTCTTCCCTTTTATAAATTTCCCTTTTCTGGCCTGACTGCCCAGGTCACTCTCTTTTTCTCTGCACTCGTCTTACAATCTGGTGCCGAAACCTGGGAGGGGAGATCCACCGCAACTGGGTGGGTTTCTCTGACCAGCCCACCTCCGGTGGTCCCCTCCCTTGGACCTCATTGAGAAACAGGCGAGCCCCGGGACACGACTCTCCACTTGCCTTGCTGTGGATATCCACACACTGGCCCACATTGCATCCATCGGTTACAAGGGTGAGTGAAATCCCATCCTCTCGGATTCTCTCTGTCTCGCCTCATTTCCAAGTCCCCTCGGGCCCACAGCTGTGTGCCCTGTCTGACTTTGCAATAGGGGATGCCCATTTCAAGGCAGACTATTATTCCTCTCTGAGAAGGTCTTGAGAACTGGGACGCCTTTCTCTCGGACCTTTCTCCTTGCTTTCCCTCGCCCCTGTCTAACCTTCCTATTTGGCCTCAATGGAAAATTCTCAATCTCAGCCCCCAAAATCTACTCCTCTAGGATGCCTTCTCTGAAACCTGAAAGCCTTGGGCTTCCAAGGGGAGAATAGACCAAAAAGACTTATTTCCTATTCTAACACTGTCTGGCCACAATACACTTGATAATAGGTCCCAATGGCCAGAAAACAGAACTCTGGATTATAATACTGCACGGGACCTCGATAACTTCTGTCGCCTCAACAGCTAGTGGTCAGAAATCCCTTATGTTCTTCGGTCTTCACTCTCAATCCTCTCTCTGTGAATCCTCTTGAAAGTAAAAGTGAAGTCGCTCAGTCATGTCCAACTCTTTGTGATCCCATGGACTGTAGCCCACCAGGCTCCTCTATCCATAGGATTCTTCAGGCAAGAACACTGGAGTGGGTTGCCATTTCCTTCTCCAGGAGATCTTCCTGACCCAGGGATTTGAACATAGGTCTCCCACATCATAGGCAGACGCTTTACCGTCTGAGCCACCAGGGAAGTCTCTTCTACTTTTCAAATACTCTTAGCCCACTCTGGGCCACCTCCTCCTCATACAGTGTCTCTCGATCCCTGCTCAGACTTCTGTTCTTCTTCTTCCTGCAACCCTTCAGATCACAGCCCACCCCCATGGCTCCCAATTCTTTTGAAGCCGCTCCAGATCCAGTTCCACAGCCTCCACTTTACATCCCCTTCTCCCTCCTTCCTTCTCAAGTGCAGGCCATGGCCACAGCTCCTGAACCCCCTCCCCTGCCTGTTCCAGAGGCAAGCTCTGAGACCTCACCCCACCCTCTACCCTGAGGGTCCCAAGGTTCTACCCCAACCTCCCTAGATCCCCTCCCCATACCTGGTCCCGAACAACTTTAAAGCAGGAAACTTCACCGCAGGACCTCGCTCCTTCGCCTGTTCATTCCTCCCTTTACGGGAAACAGCTGGACAGAAGCCATTCCTCAGGTTCATGTCCCATTCTCCCTCTCTGACCTGTCTCAAATCAAAAAGCATCCTGGATTCATCTCTTCAGACCGTAAAAGTATCTAAAAGAATTTGAAAATCTTACCCAGTCTTATGACTTAACCTGTCATGATATTCATATCCTTTCCTCCACTCTTCTCCCAGAGAGAAGGAACGAGTATGGCAAGCCTCTTCGGTGCACACTGATGAAGATACACAGGTCAGACAAGACTAAGCCCACAGGGATCATGGCTGTCCCCCGAGAAGATCCCAACTGGGATTACCAGACAGGGAGACTTGGGCAGGCAGTGTGTAATCAATCATATGGTTGCTTGCCTCACTGTGGGACTTAAAAAGGCAAGACATAAAGCCTTCAACCTTGATAAGCTCCAGCTAATAACTCAAGGACTAGATGGAAACCTGGCATAATTTCTAGCAGTTAATGAAGCCCTACAAAAATATACAAGATTAGACCCCGCTTCAACAGAGGGCACCATTGCCCTTAAGACCCATTTTATCTCCCAATCGTCCCCAGACATCGAAAAAAAACTAAAAAAGGCAGAAGAAAGCCCTCAAACCCCTCAACAAGACCTTTACAATTTATCCTTTAAGATTTTCAATAACCAGGAAGAACAGGCAGAGCTAGAGAAGGCCCAACAAGATCAGGCCAAATACCACTTTTTAGCCACTGCCCTACATGGCTCCAAACCTCCATCAACCAACACAGAGAGGAAGCCACCTGGCCCTGCTTCAAACGTGGCAAAGAAGGCCACTGGACCCGCTCATACCTAAAGCCGAGGCTCCCTCCAGGTCTGTGTCCCAGCTGTGGCATAAAGGGACATTGGAAAGTTAACTGCTCAACCCCCCTCTAGGAATCTGGACATCCCCTCCTGGTCCTGAGCACGAGTTCTCTGACCTAGCTCTGCCCAGCCTCCTCAGATTTGCTGCTGAAGGTGCCCAGGGCTCCAGGCCCTGATTCTCATCACCTCTATGGAGCCCAGGGTAACTCTCACAGTGGCAGGTAAGCCAAACTTTTTTCTCATCGACACAGGGGCCACTTATTTTGCTATGCCTGCCTACTCCAAAAAAAAAAAGGTCTCTTAGGTCTCTGTTTTGTGGGTTGATGGTTTAACATCTATACCACAAATAACCAAGCCTCTACCTTGCACACTTCAAGATACCCTATTTTCTCTTTCTTTTCTCATACTCCCAAAATGCCCCACTCCTATTCTTGGAAGAGACCTTCTCTCAAAATTTAAAGCTTCTATTACTGTCCCAACCCACCTTCCAATCTAGCCTAGTTACTGCTCCATAACACCCGCCACCTCTGATATTCATGTACAACAGGCTCTTTCTGTTTTTCTAGACAAAGCTCTATGAATAATTCTTACCCCCCCTAAGAACTATACCACCACATCTCTGTAATCACACTTCACATCTCTCCTTCCCGTTAGGCTGATCCGTCTACAACATCTCAGGAACTGCGGAACTTTCTTTTGCTTTCTCAGGGAAACTCCCTTCTGCATATATCATAAATATGCCTCTTGTAGGGGCTACACGGGCAAATTCACTGTCAGTTTCAGAGACTACTAACAAGTTCCCAGAAAGACTATTTGCTATCTATTTCAGCTGTCGTCTTCTTACTCCTGAAATATTTTTCTTATGTGGAACCACCATCTATTTATGTCTTTCTACTAACTGGACAGGAACATGCATCCTGGTATATCTAGCCCCAGATATTTCTATTGCTCCTAACTAGCAGACCCTTCCTATCCCACAAATTCATAACTTATACAAGTGGGTGATTCAATTCATTCCTCTATTAATCAGTTTAGGAATAGCAGAAGGGATTGGAACACGGACTGCAGGACTCACAATTTCTTTAAATTACTACCAAAGCCTTTCTAAAGACCTCACTTAAAGCCTAGAAGAAATAGCTACAAGCACTATCCGAAACCAGCTAGATTCCCTGGCAGCCGTGGTTCTCCAAAACAGAAGGGGATTAGACCTTCTAATGGCAGAAAAAGGGGCCAATGTCTATTTTTGGAGGATTCTTGCTGCTTTTATGCTAACAAATCAGGCATTGTAAAGAAAGCAGCAAGAGATCTGACAAGGCCTCAAGAATACCTCAACACCGCAGTAATTCATGGGAAAACTGCCTAAACAATTGGAATTGGATGTCCTGGGTCCTTCCTTTTCTAGGCCCTCTCTTTCTACATACCCTTATTCTAACTTTTGGCCCATGTTTAATGCATCTTTTTTCAAAATTTCTTTAGCACTGCTCACAAGATTTCATCAACCCAACTATCCATGAGCTACTTCTAATTCGCTCAAATTATCAAAAACTTCGATCCCACACAAATCCCCTAGACCCACATTCCAGCCTTTTCTTATCTCACCCCCACGACACCCCTGACCCACAGGAAGCAGTTACAGAACAGTTATGGAAGATTGACCTTTGGCCCTTAACCTAAATCAAAAAGGCTGGAAAGATAGGGCCGACATGGGGGTCTCATGGTTGAAATGGCTCATTATGTTAACCTCACAAACAATAAAATTACAGTGATCCTTGAGACTGCCCAAGCTGCCCAAACAACATTCTGTCTTCCCGCTGGCGCCTACCTTCTCAAGGCTATGAGACCACCAGATTCCAGAACCTTCAGCTATGTGACCACAGGACTCAGCTACAGGCTAAAAATTAACCATCCCTTCAGAGGATTTTTCATTGGCGGGGTATAAGAAAGACCCCATCAAAAAGGGAAGACACTGGTTCTTCTCAAGGGCCAGTCATCATCTTGTTTTCCCTCTAAAAAATTCCCTTTTCCTGTCTGACTGCCCAGCTTGCATTCTTTTTCTCTGCACTTGCCTTATAGTACCTAAGTGTAATTCAACTTTCAGCTGAAATGTCTTCTTCGGAGGTTCCTCCTAATTGTGAGACCTGTCACTGTCCCTCTTCTTCTGTCTCTACCGCATAATAATAAGCTATGACTATAATAATTGTTTAATAATATGCACCACTCTCTGAAAAGGAGGGTAAATGACATCATATATATGAGGTTTTCATTACAAGTGGGATTTTGAGTTTCTCTAAGAATTGTCTGAATTTTATTTACAGCTGAGAAGTACTGTCAGAAAAGCAAAGGAGACTTGCTAGGGAAGGGGAAGGTGGGCAAAGAAGGGGAGATGAGTAAATCTACTGGCCTTCTTCAGCCACATTTTCACAGCCTAGAATAATGGAGCTCACTCTGTGTTGCCTTGACAACGAGGCACCCCCTCACATGGCACCAGTCCGAAGAACTACACCCAACCTCAGTCTCCCATGGGACCAGTGGCTTCCTTGCTCTGGCAGAAGGGGCTACAAGCCTCCACAGGGCCCAGGCACTAGCGTATCAGGCATCTAAAAATCCAGCGCTGTCTAGCAATCAAGACAATATTCAATACTCTAGGTTGCTCTTAAGATTCCCTTCATAAATAGGGAAAGCAACAAAAGGGGTAGGGGCGTCTTCTCCTAATTTTTCTCTGTAGACAGTCAGGAGCTTTGACATGTATTAATACATTCTCTCAAGAGTCTATTCATCAAATCATGCTGTGTGGTATCATAATACTGGTCCCAAGTCTGATGCATGACATAACCCATCAGTTAGCAGTAGCCGGGCGATCTATGGCACATACATGCATGCTAAGTCGCTTCAGTTGTGTTTGACTCCGTGTGACCCTATGGACTGTAGTCTGCCAGGCTCCTCTGTCTATGGGATTCTCCAGGCAAGAATACTGGAGTGGGTTGCTATTTCCTTCTCCAGGGCATCTTCCCAACCCAGGGATCATACCCTATTAATTAATTACATACTTTGAAAAAGTTGCTTAGGCATTCAGTTTTTGGTACTTTCAACATGGTATGGAAATTTCCTATGCTATAAAATTAAAAGGAAAGCATAACTATTTTCAATAAGTATAGTAAAATAGTAAACTTTTAAAAATCACTATATTTTCCCCTGCCTGACTTGTCTTTCGTCTTTGCCTTTTTCTTATCTTTATTTCCCTAAATATTAATAATGACCTTTCAGAACAGCTCTCAAGCAGAAGAGAATTTCAGATTTAATCATGACCAACTGCTTTCCTGTGTTATCATTAATTAGCTTAACCAACAGTTCATTTGAAGAAGGTTCCTAAAGTGCTCTACATCCATAGTTCCCAATTAAACGATCCCTTTTTCTTATTCTTTTAAGAACAGCTTAAGGAGGACGCCTCTTTTTGGCTGGGCTGCACAGTATGGGGAGTGGCGTGGGGAGGAGGGAGAAAAGAAAGGGACTTGATACTGATCGTGAGTCCTTGAAAGCTACAGATGCTGCGTAGGAATCACTTAGCATATTAAATTGCAGTGGTTTGAGCTCTGGAAAATATAATGAGGAAAAGGTTGAGAGTGTATAATGCTATCTTATTTTCCTATAATGTGCAATAATGAGATAATTTGGGCTGCGCTAGGACAAGACTAATCAACTTGAATTTCCACCTGATTTAGCCAAGCAGAATCTGACATCATTTCCTATTTTACAAAGATTTCATTTATCTCTCATTTAGTTACATATATAGAACTTAGCTTTACTCTTTGCCGCATCCACATTGTGGCTTAATTAGTGCAGAAATCCTGCAGGATATGCTGTTTTGTCCTAACTCAACACAAAACACAAATATTAGCATCCATAAGTAGCACTAGATAAGCAAGTGGTTCAGAAAAGAGATATTAAAACAGCTCAGTTTTTGTTATAGCATACTGTACAATGAACATTCCAGAAATGCAGTGTCCCAACTCGGACTCTGATGCCTGAAGTCACTGTTCACTATGTACAAGCAGATAATTGACCTCTGACCCATGTCTTTCTTTCCTGCTACACTAAGTTTTTTTTGAGAAAAAGCACTGCATTTCATTTTATATCCTCTGTGAAAAATCTAGTGTTTGGCACATGGCTGATGATCAAGACATGCTTGGCGAATGTGTTGTGATCAAGAAGTGGTAATGTTGTCCTTTAGCTGTTAAGTCATGTCTGACTCTTTTGTGACCCTATGGACTATATAGCCCACCAGGTTCCTCTGTCCATGGGATTTCCCAAGCAAGGATACTAGAATGGGTTGCCATTTCCTTCTGCAAGGGGCCATCCTGACCCAGGGATGGAACCCATGCCTGCTGCATTGGCAGGTGGATTCTTTACCACTGAGTCACCAGGGAAGCCCAAAACAGTATCTGTAAGTAGATTTAAGGAATAAGAGTCATGAAAGTTGTACCTTTGGGCTACAATTTTGGTCATTGGTAAATATGCGTGCATTTTGTGATTCTGAAGGGTAAAGTCTCTAATTATCAAATTGAATTCTGATTTATTCTTTATGATTTTCTTTCTAAATAAGTGCATGGTCCTGTTTATAATTAATCTAATACTGAACTATCATGTAAATTTATGACTTAACTTCCTTAAACAAATAAATTTTAATGTGATTCAATACTACATTACAGTAATGTTTATTTGAATGCCACAATAAGTAGACCACGTGAAAAAGAGCTCTACATAGCAGAGTGGCATTTGTTCCTAAGAATAAAAGACTACCCTTGTGTCTTTCTGCTCTTCTGAACTCTATTTAGGTGCTAAATTGACAGATAATGGCTAAGATGTCTCCTCTTTTTGAAGATACTATATTTCTCCAGAACCTTGACAATAGTATGTAAAAGATACCTAGTTTTTTTTTTTTTGATACTTAGTTTTAACTGCTAATTTAAAGCATTCTGCAACTGCTATCTTTATTGAACACTGAATAAATTTAGTAAAAATACAATGATTTGTAGCAAAAAGGTGTAACTCATATCTACATTGGCAATCTTTTTAATATTTATTATTTATATTAATAATGTAATATTACATATTAAAAGTCAGAGTAAGCATATATGATATTTTTATGCTTAAAATCAAAGACAAAATGAAACACTAAGTCACAAAGTCATGAATCCTGGAAAATAAATCTGAAGATCAAGAGATTTAAATAGAATACCTTTTAAAAGGCCATTCTTGTAAATGCCTCATAATCAGTAAGAAATGATCATCATATTTAAGATCTGAATGGAACCATAGAGACCACAGTCCAATACCCTCACTTTCTAGATGATATTAACACAGACAGAAGGCAAACTTAATGGCTGGGAGGACACCTGGCTAATTGGTGGCTCACTCGGGACAAGTTAAAAAGCATCTCCTTTCACAGTTCCCAGTGGCAGTGTAGAGACCTTTAAAATCCACCCCTTTATAAAAACAGGACGAAGACTGGCAAAAAAATAGAATTTTTTTCAAAACCAACACTTTCAACACTCTAAAGACTGATGTAAGGATTATAGTAATTGAAGGAGAGTTAATTTAAGAAAAACGGCTGAGTCATCATAAGAGAACTGAGCATTGTGACACTTTAGCTTGCCATATTTCCATTCCTCCTCTCCCTAGTTCCAGGGAAGAATCAACCTACAGCCTCACAATCATGTAGTCATGGAAACCAGCAGCCTCTGGGTCACTAGAGGGGTAAAAATGGTTTAGAGAACCGCTAAATCTCCATTCTCAGAGAACTGTCACGGCTTGACCTAGATGGCAGTCCTAAATACTTGCATTCTTAGGGCTTTTCTTTATTAGATCTAACTAAGAGCTCTCCTTGAACAACCATCACTATCCCTGGAATATTTGTCATAAACAATCAGGGGCAAGTGTTTAACATCTCACGTGGGTGGGACAGTGACTCACTCCAGTTGAGGCTAATGAAAATGTAACCAAAACTTTTAAAAGGAAAAACCAGGGCATAAGATGTCCATAGGAGGCTTTGGAAAGCTCTATCATACTCCTGGGAATCCAGAGGCTACTTGCATGTACAGGGCTGTGAGTATGACCCCAATTTCTCACCACTAACTGACCACAGCCTCTGCACAAGTAGGAAGTAAAGCCTCCAGAGTTGTAAATGACACACTTCAACACACAGTGTTCCACTTAGAAAGGGCTGGGAGATTTGCTGTTTCAAACCATTTAAGGAAATATTCACCCACTCTCTGCCTCAAAAGCAAGCTAATCATGCAAATACTTTAGTGGTACACGTAACAAAGAATACAGACTTAACAGAATTAATCCAGGAAAGTCACTAAATGAACAACTAGCATGAGCAATAATGGAGAGAGAGATGGAATGGAGAGAGAATGTCTTGCCAAATTATAATTTCAATACAATTCAAATTATAATAATATAATAAATAGCAAATTATTCTTTTTAAATTATATATATGCATGTGTGTGTGTGTGTGTATATATATATATATATATATATATATATTTTAAATTATGCGATATGCCAAAAAAGAAGAAAACATTAGCTATACCCATCTCTGATGCTGGGAGGGATTGGGGACAAGAGGAGAAGGGGACAACAGAGGATGAGATGGCTGGGTGGCATCACTGACTCGATGGACATGAGTCTGAGTGAACTCCAGGAGTTGGTGATGGCCAGGGAGGCCTGGCGTGCTGCGATTCATGGGGTTGCAAAGAGTCGGACACAACTGAGTGACTGACCTGATCTGATCTGATACCCATAAAAAAAGAAGTCAATAGAAACTATCCTTGAGGAAACCCAGATACTGGACTTACTAAAAAAGACTAAATCAGCTATTATAAGTATGCTCAAACAACTAAAGGCAGCAATGCCTAAAGAAGCAAAGGAAAGTATGAGAATTTCTCTCACCAAAAAAAAAAAAAAAAGAATATCAACAAAATACATAGATATTTCAAAAAGAAACAAATAGCAATTACAGAGTAGAAAAGTATAGTAAGTGAAAGGAAAAATTCACTAAGGATTTACAGTTATTTGAAATGTTAAAGAATTCATGAACTCTGATACTAGTCAGCTGTGATTATTAAGTCTGAGAAACAGAAATAAAGAGAAAAAAATGACTGAGAACATCAATATAACAAAATATGGGTAACAAGAGTTTCAAAAGTAGAGAAGGCAGGGAAAGGAACAGAAAGAATATTTGAGGAAATAATGGCTGAAGAATTTTCAAATTTGATCAAAAATCTTAATCTGAACAATAAAAATCTCAAGAAAATTCAAAGAAGATCCAAGGGGTTCACAAGCAGATCAACATCTAGACACCATGGTCAAACTATTTAAAATCAAAGACAAAGAGATATTCTTAAACACTCATCATGTAAATGTAACCCTCAGTAGGATTAACAGCTACATTCTCATCTGGAAACCATGGTGGTCAAAGAGCAGTGGGATGACATTGTACATCATGAAGAGAAAAAAAAAAAAAAAAAAAGACTGTCAACTAAGAATTTTATATCAAGCAAAAGTAGACAAAAACTGAAAGAATTCACTGCTAGCAGACTTTCCCTAGAAGAAATACTAGACAGTCCTCGAGGGTGAAGTAAGAGGGATGTGTACCTAAGGGGAAAATGTGTGTGTGTGTGTGTGTGTGTGTGAATGTGTGTATACATCCCTGGTGGCTCAGACGGTAAAGAATCTGCTGCAATATGGAGACTTGGATTCAGTCTCTGGTTTGGGAAGATCCTCTGGAGAAGGGAATGGCTACTCACTCCAGTATTTTTGCTTGGAGAATTCCATGGACAGAGACTACAGTCCATGGGGTTACAAAGATTAAGACACACCTGAGCAACTAATACTTTTTTCGTATATATATATAAAATATATACTACAACCCAACAATAAAATATAAATAACCCAATTAAAAACATGCAAAGGTCTGAACAGAACTTTTTCCAAAGAATATATATAGACACAATACATATGGAAATATACTCAATTTTCTTCTCAAAGATTTAAAAGTCCTTAAGTATGCTTAATGACCAAACTATCATTATTTAGACTTGTTGCACTGTTTGCCTTTGTTTCTGCATTTTCTCACTTCTCTGATTAAACTTATTCTTTAGCTAAATGTTTTCCACAGAAAAAAGGCATGCAGAGGATATGTGAGGGATGGGGAGGACTATGGGCCCTACTCCAATTCACTATTTGATCCAAGTCCCTGACTTTAAGGAAAAAAGCTTGTGGACTTTTAAGTGATGTGAATTCAATTGATTTATCTTACAAGTAGTATTTTTCACAAGATACATAAAGTCTAGTTTCAAAGCATGATTTCAAACAATCACTGGTTATTTCAGCTAAAATATAGAAATCTCAAGAACATCAACAAAACAAACTAGAGCAACTTACAGTGCAGGAAATTTGAATGTTTTTCTCTAAGAAGTGCTTGTAGGCATACTCCCAATTCTCTTATCACACCCCTGAAATCCCATTCTTTGTGGGTAAATGTGCATGTGGTACAGGCAAACTCATCCTATATATCCTCCTCAAATATTCTTCCCCACCTTTAAATGTCCAGATCCTTTATATTTTGTAAACAACTCAAATGCCAGCTGCCCTATATGGTTCTCCAAGATCATCTCCGGATATCAGTAATCCCTGCTAATACTGACTCAGTTCTTATCTGCATCAACCGCATGCATTTATTTATTACTTCCTACCTTTAATATATCTTACAAACTTGTAATTCATTTTATTTCTGCTTCTTCATTCTAACAGTAGTGTGGTACCTTGCTTTTAGTGAGTAATGACTACATATATATATTTATGTGTTTGAATAATTTTTTGCATGTGTGAAAAAGGCATATGACTTCAGAAGGGGAATCTGAGAAATTACAAGGCACGAATTCTTCAGTATGAATCAATTTAACAAGACACAATCTTCTCATTCTGAGGTAGAGATGAACATTGGAAAGGTGATCATTGTGATAAAGGGCTTGAAGTGTAGAATGGATATGGACCATGGGGTGTCTATTTAGGACGACAAGTTTGGGTGGGCCACTGTAAATGAGGTACTCAGAAACCTGAAGTTGGCTGAAATTGTTGGCTTTTCTCAAGAAAGCAAAGTGTTGTTTACTGGAAAGAAAAAGGACCCTATATCACTATTTATTAATAAATAGTATATGGAAGACTGTCAAATTTAAATTGGAGCATATGTTACACCAAAATCTTAATAAAATATACAAATGATAGGTTAAGAATACACTATTTTAATTGTTAAAAAAAAAGTGAAATCCTTTAAGAGGCTGGGGATTTACTAAATTAAGATTTCTTTCCAATATTTATTATTCTTCATCAATAAATGCAACTCCAATCAGAATTTAGAAACAGAACAGACAAAAGAGTGAGTTCTCTGACCACATCAAAGACATCGAAGTATTAAAACAGTATTCACACAAGAGAAACAACAGAGACTAAGACAACATTCACGTTGAGCCTCAGTTTTCTCAATTATAAAATATGCACACACAAAAAAACCCAGCTTCACAGAATCATTAAGAAGAGGAAAAGAGATTTTTATATTCAATGTAATTCATACACAGTAGGCATTCACTAAAGGATATATATGCCCACTGTAAAATTCAAATGGGCATTTTCTGAATGTCTCCCTTGTAAAGGGAAATGGCATTAGGTTCATTATAACTAAAGTACTAAAGATGTATTAGCAAGTATTCTGTAGTTTGATGACATAACTATATATTGTTGTTCAGTTGCTAGGTCATGTCTGACTGTCTGTGATCCCATGGACTGCAGCACACTAGGGTGCCCTGTCCATGACTATCTCCCAGAGTTGGCTCAAGTTCATGTCCATTGAGTCAGTGAAGCTACCTAACCATCTTATCCTATGTCGCCCTCTTCCCCCATTGCCCTTAATCTTTCCCAGCATCAGGATCTTTTTCAAAGAGTTGGCTCTTCACATCAGGTAGCCAAAGTATCGGAGCTTCAGCTTCAGCATCAGTCCTTCTAATGAATATTCAGAGCTGATTTCCTTTAGCACTGACTGGTTTGATCTCCTTGCCATCCAAGGGACTCTCAAGTCTTCTCCAGCACCATGGTTTGAAAGCACCAATTCTTCGGCACTCAGCTATGTTTTGTTAGAACTCTACTATGACACATCCATCTTTGATGACCCTGCATGGCATGGCTTATTGCTTCACTGAGTTACACATGCCCTTTTCCCACAATAAGACTGTGATCCATGAAGGGGACAGCTATACAGAGTATGGAAAATTAAAAACACACTATTTACTTCCTTTTTTTTTTAGACTTCAGTGGCTAATATGCTCATTAGGCTGTTATCACAAACACCATCTTCTAACAGACATTCTATCTCCTGAAATTCATGGTAAAACCTGTGAACATCCTGGTGGACAAAGGCTTAGTGTTTGACATTGACATTGGAAAAAGAAGGGTTTAGAGGATGAAATAAATAAAAATCAGGACCACAATATGTGCTGTTCAGCTTATCATATTCTTGGAGGACAGAACTATTCAGTGAAGATCCCATGGGGTATTTTATGACATTTCTAGCTTCACAAAATTCATATGTGTTATTTATTTCCTAGTTGGTTGTGCTTTCTTTGTTTTATTTCAATTGTTCTCCCATAAAATCTTCCATAATCACAAGACAGAAACGGAGCCACTGAGGTTTTGTTTGTCTGTTTTTAATAGCTATTAGTCAGGCAGGATCGGTTTCAATGTATTTACCTCTATTTGGTAAATGGTGAGATGTCTCATAAAAAGCAAAATTTTAAGACTCAACAAATTGACTAAGCATATAAAAGGCTTTTCTTTTTAACTTTCCTGTGCTTTCGTATTGTGTGTGTGAATGTGTACCCATAAGCTTGACAAGAAAAGCACCTTTTAAGAAGCCAATTTTGTATTAGCATTTGCACCTACAAATGTATATTTCCTATGCCTTCATTCTCCTCTACTCTTCTCCCTAATTTTCTTCACTCCCCTGCTTACATTTTTGCACACATAGTTAAGTATTCTTAGAAGGCAAATGGAAATAAAACATTTTACAAGCTACCATTCCATCTCAAATAACTAACATAATCTTATCTCTATGCCATTCTCATCCTTGAAAATACTCAGCATTCCAAAACAAATTTAAGGATTGTCTGTTAATACTTCCACTGAAGCAGAAAGGAATGACACATTACAGGTGGCGGGGCTCTTTCATATGGCTCAGAACATCTTCATTATTTTGCAGTGAAGAATCTAAAAAAGAGTAAAAGTGCTTCCTCTAAGATCAGAAGGTAACTAAGTATCACACACAAGGCCAGGACATGTATGGTTTCCCTGAATTAATCTTGTTGACTTTTCTCCACTTCACCAGACTCTCATGAATTTCTGTCTCCAATCTGTGGCCAGCCAGAATATATCTTACTTAGAAATCAACGTGTAATATATTTCTTACTTATTCAACATGGAAATGGGAAAGCAACAAGGGGTTTTATTAAGAAAGCTGTGTCTTCTCTTGGATCCAGGGGCAAGTCAAAGATAAGAAAATGTCATTGTAAGTAGGGTCCCAGAGGAGGTGACCCTGCCTAACCGCATCACAGGCTTACCGCAGACTTGACAACCTCGGTCATAATTTTATCAAGAGATGCTCTATTTCTACATTGCCTAAAGCATTTCCTTCAATTTAATCACTTATAAAACTCCACGGCTTTTGCTAGAATGGATGATAAATTGATTTTATCCTCTGGTAGTTGGGACGCACTAATCTTGTTTAGCTTTTGCTATGAGCAGTTATATGGAGTTGACAAATACACACAAAAACACACACTAGATTTTCAACATTTTCCTAAATGGGAAGGTGAAGTGCCTTTACAGAGTAGTTCATTTTATTATTTGTGAGTGGCAAATGAAACGATGTGATCAAATCTCCAGTTAAGTGAATATATTTAAAAGCATTATATCTTTTAGAGGGGATATTCTCAAATATAAAGTGAAATAAATGCATCACAGCATAACTATTAAGCACAGATCCTCTGTAGTCTTGTCTGGTTAAGTAATTTGCATCTTGGTCAGCATAAAAAGGTCCACAGCAGTGATTATCCATCACTAAGTGCTCTAACTCCTGCTTATTTGAATACTGAATATATTCATATTCAAGGTTCATCTTGTTCTCTTGACAGGGTGTCAACACTATTTTATTTCATTGAAAATAGTAATTTATTGACAACAAAGTATTCTGTAACAGAGTTTGGGAGATGATATTCTTGATGCTTTCAGAAAACTTTTATTGTTACTGCTTAACTGTTTCCACTTAACATTTTCATCTTCTAGTATTTTGCTGCATACAAAGCATTTTATGTCTAATACGACCTAATTTAATGTCCCATTTTATAGTGAGTTGTAGGTTGAATTTGGTAGAGTGAGATTTCTCAAAAATTTGTTTCTTTTCATTTTATTCTTTCTAGTTTTCCTCAATAATACCCTTATCAGTATTTGTTTTGTAGCAGGAACTCACCCAAGGAACCTCCCAAGGCACTGTTAACTGGCTTTTATAACCCTTGCTCAGTGTAGAATTTTTTAGACCCAAGTTCTTTATTTCCTTTTCTCTCCCAGAAATCCTAACATGCTGTTTTCTGCTCCCTAATTACCTTCTTCCATCTCCTGTTATGTTCTTTTCCAGATCACTCCAAACAAACACTACCTAAACAACAGAAATAGAAATACAACCTTATCTCAAACCTATCAAATTTTATTTTCAAACTCCTTAAAGTGATTTAAGACAGGACACAAATACAACCCCAAAACAATGCCTTCATTTTAGAGATTCTAGGAGCTTCTATTCCACAGGCTATTTCCTTTTTTAGAATTTTTGAAATGATACTAGACAATAACAGTAAAAGTAGGCCATTTGTCAGGGATAGATTTGATGTCATTAAACAAAACTGAGATACAAAAGTATACAGGTAAAAAGAAAATGTGTGATATTCAAGATTGATCTCAAACAGGTTTCCTGGCAAGGAAAATAAACTACTGCTTTACTTAGAAGGATCATTATTACTTAAATATATCTGCCTGGAGTGTAAGCTTATTAAAATAAAAAATGTGCTTATATTACTCATTATATCACAGATCTCATTTTGTTTTGCTTTCCCAGTAATAATGAAGGCCTTGTAAATATTTGCAGACCTGCCATTTCAAATAAAACCTTTGCACAATGAGGCAAACCTGAGCCTTTACAACCACCACAAACAAATGTTTAGCTTAATAAGTGTCCTTCCCCCATGAATGAAGGCACATTATAATATAATCAGCACACGCATAGCTACATGCAGAGATATCAGTCCATGAGTCTCACACATGTCCATCTGTTCTAGAACTGCTTACAGAGAATTCTTCCCAGGGAGTCGGGTTCACACTGGTTTAAGGAAGATATGAGAAGATGGACAAACTGATGTCTACAATAAACAATTCAAGAAGCAAAGAACCATGATCGTACTCCAAAATTTTTTAAAGGATCGATTAATTCATGATGTCTAACCTAAATAAAGGAGTTTACCAAAGTAATTCCTAAAAGTAAGACAAATGTGAGGATGAATACAGCGTTTGCCAAGGGAAAGCTGGTTTGTCAAAAAGCTGTGTTTTTATACTGTGGATATCAAAGAAATCGCCTGAGTCTTTCTTCCTCTCTTTCTCACACAGACACATTTTCTCTCTCACACACATTCTCTCTGTGTCTCTCTCTTTCTTTCTCTCCCTCCCTCTCTCACTGTCTTTCTGTGTGCGTTTGTCTAAGCAAACATTTCCAATTGATACCGGGCCACTGCACTGTATAAAGATGAAACCTAGCAAGATAAATATACTTTTTTGTTTTGATGTTGTTTACTCCCATTTCAAACACGCGTCTTCTAAGATGGCATTTCTCTTAGCTCAGTGCAGAAGCCCATAGCAGTATGACCCTTCAGAGACCCTTCTGAGAGTCAAGGAAGAAAGGCGCCTAGCCATTTTCCCACATTTCTAGCAGTCACTGCCAATTTGCATCCCCGCATCTTCAGATTATGGATTCAGTTTATGTGCAGGGCCATTCTTGGATATGCTTAGATAGGATATTCTACTGGCAGACACATAATAACAGCACACAGCCACCTTGCTCTGAAAATTGTGAGAAATACTCTTTTAGGCAGTAGGCTAGGTCTGATTGCATAGTCCCTAATTCACGGTACAGAAGCTGACACTATCTTTATTTCCTCTATCCACAGGTAAGCAGCATTAGCTCCATTTCAGGTTCTGCATCCACGGAAGATGCACCCAGCAGCATTGGGTTTCTCAGGGACAAGGGGGCTCATATGGTGTCTGGCCTCCTCTCCAGCAGCCTTCTCGAAAGACTGAAGCAAATGAAGCTTTCCTGTACAGCCCTCGGACTAGTCACTGATTACCCTGAGGGTGGTAATCTCTTGGTACTGCAGCTCAGATATGAATTTTAAAACACGCTAATCTGAACAAAAAACGTCCCCTTGAGGGGGAAAAAAAGAAATATGTTAAATAAGAAGTTCGTTTTTTGATTTCTCCTCACTTTGGACTTTTTTTTTTTCTTTAAAAAGAAGAAGAAAATGATCCATTTACTATGAACATCATTATGTTATATAAGATAAATGAGCAAAGCTCAGTCCACCAAAGCTCATATGCTGCTGCTAAGTCACTTCAGTTGTGTCCAATTCTGTGCGACCCCATAGACAGCAGCCCACCAGGCTCCCCCATCCCTGGGATTATCCAGGCAAGAACACTGGAGTGGGTTGCCATTTCCTTCTCCAATTCATGAAAGTGAAAAGTGAAAGTGAAGTCGCTCAGTCATGTCCAACTCTTAGCAACCCCATGGACTGCAGCCTACCAGGCTCCTCCATTCATAGGATTTTCCAGGCAAGGGTACTGGAGTGGGGTGCCATTGCCTTCTGCAAGCTCATATGAGGGTTAAGTTAAAGGAACTCTCTCAAGATTCCATTCTGTGATGAAACTTCATGTATAGAATACCACCAATAAGTACATGATAACATTAAAATTGCATAAAAGAATTTATTTTCATACAAAGTCCTTCCAATTTCTTCATTTGGATTTTTCTTGCTTTGCAGAAATTCACATGTCCTTTTTCATATCAAATGCCCTCTAGACATGATAAAATTTTAAATAATCGTGAGAGATAGGAAAGGTGCCATTGCACTGACTACATAAATGTATACTAGTAGACATGCCATATTTTTTCCATTGGGATAATTATATAGTTGGCTTAGATTTTACACAGATAGGCCACCATTGCCGAATAAGAAAAACTTCTCTGCTTCACCACTGGTAGCATTGGCACCCCCAAGACAAACACAGACTCTTAGCTGCTAGAGTGCTGAAACCTGTATTCTACACTGAATTCAGAGGTCCAGAAAAATATCAATGTGAGTTTGGTAATTTAAAGAACGTACTAGAGACACACACCTATCCTCACCTCAAGGGATCAATTCTTATTAAAAGTATATGATATCTTAAGTGCAGTTTTTCACCTTAGTACTTTATTATTGCTAGTAGAGGACCTTATGTATAGTCGGGGTACCACAAATAAAATTTTAAATTGAATTTTGCACTAAATGTCTTCCTTTTTCTTGAAAATAATTGCTTCATTCAACAAAGATTTGTTGGGCTTTATTAATTTACTGTTTCAGTAAGACTTACCCTGACCACCCTTTCCAAACTCTACCCTTAATAGTTCATATTCCTCTTCTGTGCGATCCCTCCCAGCCATAACTTACCATTACTTACTATACTTCATGTTTTTTTTTCTTATTTAACTTATTTATTGCTCCTTTTCCCATTGAGAACATAGTTTCATGAGAGCACATATGTCTGCTTTATTCACAGCTATATATTTACGGGGATTCAATCCTTGAGTCAGGAAGATCTCCTAGAGAAGGAAATGGCAACCCACTACAGCATTCTTGCCTGGGAAACCCCATGGACAGAGAAGCCTGGAGGACTACAGATCATGGAGTCGCAAGAAGCAGACATGACTTAGTGACTAAATAGCAGCATGTATTTTCCTTAGTGCTTAGAACACTGTCTGGCATACAGGAGACAAACTGTACAAATAAATATTCAATAAATAGTTGTTGAGTAAAACAGATTAACAATTATTATTGAAATCTGTGAGGTGTCACACAAAATGATGATAAAGCAATAAAATGAAAGAATTTCTTAATACTATGTTGTTTCAAGTTAACTGTGTACCTGACCATCATTAATGTAAGAGCAAAACGAAAAAAAAGTTCAGTTTTCATTAATTTCCTTGTTTAAGGCCTGTATATCTTTCTATTCCGATCTCCTACTTTTTTCCAAGACATTACTTGAAATACTGAAATGTAATTAGAGAAAGAAGATCCTGAAGGCAATGAATAGAAGCTAAAGGGTTTTGAGATAAGAACTACTCAAGTAATAAATTGTTGTTGGACAGTAGCAGTTAAAATGCAGATCTGGTGAAATGGCCCCAAAGCTACTGAGAGACGGAAGGTAAGTTAAGAAATTTCAGATAGATGTGACTTCATACCCCTCTGGGGGTGCTGTGCACAGCTGTGCTAAATGAAATCATTGATGTCACCAGGTACCTAGTAAGATTTCACTGGGGAAGGCTTTTCTGTCTCTAACATGTTAAAAAAAATACTGTTTTATGCAGTTTCATTAGGCAGCAGCATATGGTTGATCGAAGAAGGAATATACACACGGCTGATTGAAAAAAATGAAAGTAGGGGGACCAGGTGGGAAATTCTGGAGGCAGTGTAGGAGGTCCTCATAAATCGAGGATGTGATTTTAAAATGACTGCTGATACTATGTATAAAGGGCTTCCTTTGTGACTCAGCTGCTAAAGAATTCGCTTGCAAGGCGGGAGACCTGGGTTCGATCCTTGGGTTGGAAAGATCCCCTGAAGAAGGGAAAGGCCACCCACTCCAGTCTTCTGGCCTGGAGAATTCCATGAACTGTATAGTCCATGGGGTGGCAAAGAGTTGGACATGACTGAGCGACTTTCACTTTTCACTATGTACAAAATAGATAACTAATGAGAACCTAGTATATAGTTCAGGGAACTCTACTCAGTGTCCTGCGGTGACCTAAACAGGAAGGAAATTGAAAAAAAGAGGAGACAAATGTATTCATGTGGGCTTCCCTGGTGGCTCAGCTGCAAACAATCCGCTTATAACTTCAGGAGATATGCTTTTGATCCCTGGGAAGATCTCTTGGAGCAGGAAATGGCAACCCACTCCACTATCCTTACCTAGGAAATCCCATCAACAGAGGAGCCTGGTGGGTATACTCTTATGCGACTGCAAGAGTTGGACACAACTTAGCAACTAAACCACCACCACCATGTATACGGATAGCTAATTCAATTTGCTGTACAGCAAGAAATTGACGCAACATTGTAAAGCAACTGTACTCCAATAAAAATGAATTTTAAAAAAAGCAAACAAAAAATTAAATAAAATGACTACTCATCCCAGAGACCCAGCAGCCATGATTCATATACATTTACTCTTCAGTAAAGGTGATGTATGTCTTGCCTAAATACATCTGAGGCAATGCCATTCCTTCATAACTGTTCAATAATAAATGCATGCATTAAATGAAAGGAAAAAAGGAAGGATGGAATTCAGGAAGGAAGGAAGGAGTGGGGAAGGAAAGAGTGAAAATGAATGGAAAAAAGGAAGGAGGGAAAGAAGAGGAACATACGAATGCAGCTTCCTGCCAGGATTGTGACTGCGGAAAATACTGCATGTATGAAAGAGTCTGAAGCAAGACAAGGGCAGCTCCAAGTCTGACTAGATGTGGAGAGACAACAGCTAGGGGGAAAAATAGCAGGATGTGTTCCAGATTTTCAATTAAGAAATTGGAATTAAGAAATTTTTTTGCTGAAAAGCAAAAAAAAAAAACCAAAAAACCCTCTTGATGGTCAGGTTGATTGGGAGAAATACCGACGTCTGGATTTTAGCCAATAGTCTCATGAACACATCTCATGTTTGCTGAAGAAAACTCTGAATTTTGACTTCGTGGTTCTATGCGGCTTTATATCCCTTCAGATTTGTTCGGGACTTCTCCATCTAACGTACCTAATGTGTCCCGCAGCCCCCACTCCACTCGACAGTACGGCTGTGTCTAGGCAAGACTGGAAATTCAGCCATCTGACTCAGGTCTCTGACACACATCCCCTAATCTCTGCCTCAACACCTTTCTTCCAGTACCAAGCACTGACAGACTTACTATTCACTCATCACCATTTTAGTTCCAATGACTCTACTTTAGTACACTACCTAAGCCCAGAAGCTCCAAACAGTGCCCAGACTTCACAGGGGCCATGGATTCTGAATCTTAGAATGGTCCCAAACGTCAGTCAGTCATCTCCTTTTCTTATATAAGTTTGCTGTTGGTAAAATCATCACCAAGTCACTCCTCTTTTAACTTTTCCTCTCCAACGTAACTCATCTTAACTATTGGTAAGGTGGCTCAGGTGCCACCTTACAAGGGTTTGATCCCTGGGTTGGGATGATCCCTGGGGGAAGTAAATGGTGACCCATTCCAGTCCTCTTGCCTGGGAAATCCATGGACAGAGGAGCCTGGCAGGCTACAGTCTGCAGGGTTGCAAGGAGTCAGAGACAACTTAGCAATTACACAACAACAACAGAGAAATTAAATACATTAGGATTAAGTTGCAAATTCCCTCTAGTAAGAGCTTGTGAGCCACAGCTGCCTTAGAAGGCAACTACACTCTTACTTAACATAAATCCAGACATGCCTGCCAGAATAAAACCAGCATCAGCATAAGATGTGGAATGAAATTAAGCGTGAATCATTGTTTGACACCAAAACAACTCAGAATTTATTTTGTAGTGTATCATAATCAGTTTTTGTTACTTTCCAAATGGAAAAGACCCTGATGCTGGGAAAGACTGAAGGCGAGAGGAGAAGGGGACAGCAGAGGCTGAGCTGGTTAGATAACATCACTGACTCAATGTTGATGAATTGGAGCAAACTCTGGGAGGTAGTGGAGGACAGAGGAGCCTGGCGTGCTGCAGTCCATGGGGTCACAGAGTTGGACATGACTTGACGACTGAACAAAAATAAACAACAACAACGAAAAAACAAATATGAGCAAAATGAATCAGTGATTTATATCAGTGAGATCATGGTTAGTGTATACGGGTATTTAATCAAAGAGGATGCAAGCACTGGCAAATCACATCCTCAAAAAAGAAAACATTACTTTAAGTTGAAAAATATAATTTTGACCATGCATACCTGATAGAGACATCCCAAAGCTTCTCTAGTTTTATCTGCAATAAAACTGTGTTAAATTCAAGTCACAGTGTGAAATTACAGTACAGCTGGAAAAGATGCAATGTTTTCTTAGAGAAAACACTTGGCATCCAGGTGAGGGGAATACATAATACTTAGGGAGCCAAGAACAGATGTGAAAAAAAGAGACAGAAGCCTATTGAGTCTCTGAGGCTTCAGGCAAAATCCCATCTGTCAAGCACCTCTCCTGGCTTTCCCAAAAGAATCATGCCTCCAGCTCTCCAGATTGTCCTGGCAATTAAACGTGTTCCAAGACCTGTCACATTTATCATCGTAAACGTCTCACAATAGGCTTCCACCTGCACTCTGATTTTCCATGATATCCGGGATTTCCATGGCCTGCTGGTGACCCTCCGAGACCCACCTAAGGTTTCTACAAATGAAGTTAACACTATGGGAGTCAGAGCCAAATCCACCCCCCAAACACATTTCTTTTCTTTAATTCTTTTAAGGCACATACTCTTCCTGGGGTTACCTTTTCATTGGAAAGTACTTGGGAATTGCTCACCAGCCATGAAATTAAAAGACGCTTGCTCCTTGGAAGGAACACTATGACAAACTCAGACAGCATATTAAAAAGCAAAGACATCACTTTGCTGACAAATGTCTATCTAGTCAAACCTATGCTTTTTCCAGTAGTCATGAATGGATGTGAGAGTTGGACCATAAAGAAGGCTGAGAGCAGAAGAAATGATGCTTTCCAACTGTGGTGCTGGAGAGGACTCTTGAGAGTCTCTTGGCCAGCAAGCAGATCAAACCAGTCAATCCTAAAGGAACTCCAAACCCTGAATTTCATTGGAAGGATTGATATTGAAGCTGAAGCTGAAACTCCAATACTTTGGCCACCTGATGCAAAGAGCCAGTTCATTGGAAAAGACTGACACTGAGAAAGACTGAAGGGAAAAGAAGGGGGTGGCAGAGACTGAGATGGTTAGAATCACCAACTCAATGGACATGAATTTGAGTTGACTCTGGAAGATAGCAAAGGACAGAGGAGCCTGGCTCCCTGCAGCGCATGGAATCACAAACCGTCAGACATGACTTAGCAACTTAACACCACCACCACCACCCTCTAGGGGATTCCTGATGCCCTGATCACACCAGGAATTTGGAAGGAAACAGATCCTATGGGATAAAACCCCAAGTCTGCCATGTACAGCATGAGATGGTATCTGACTTTCCTCATCTCTAAATTGGCTTAATTACTCAAATGTCTTAGACATCCTGTGAACATTTAATAAGCTAGAATATGAGACACACAGGACACATCATAGGAGGTGAACACAGCTCACATCCTCCCGTGGGGTTCGCCTGTCTGCCGTGACATCCCCTAGTGAGCAAGTGGTTAATAAGAGCTGCCTGGTGATGGCAATGATGATTTTTTCCTTGTTCTATGAATCTTTTTTAAAAATCACTGCACTGTACTTTCCAACGTTACAAAAAAAGATGAGCAATTAGCAGTTATTTTCCCTTTTTTGCCATTTCTTGAAAAGATCATAAAAGCCTAAAGTCAACAAAAGAGGATAATTACTATCATTTTATAAGGTCACTGGGCAAAGTCAGAACATAACACACACACTCTCACTCTCTCTTTTCTCTGTCTCTTGTAGACACACAAAATTGTTATAATGTTGTTAATAAGATCTTTTTATTCTCTTTTGCCATTGCATTTTTGGCTAAATGATCATTATGGTTTTTTGACCAAGAGAAAGGAAAATAGGAAATGATGAACAACTCACCTCAAATAAAAGAATGTGAGAGCCTTGGGGAGGAAATGCAGTGCTCTAACTTGGAGACTGGAAAATAACTAACAAGGAATCAAGACGACATCCACGCCTCTACCCATGAGATGTAGAAATAAGAGCACCTTCACTTTAACAAAATATCTGTCATCTAAAGATTTTGGTTCCAAAGTAAGAACATGTGCATTTGTATATGTATATCTGTATATATGGGATTGGTCAAGAAGTTCACTCGGGTTTTTCCATAAGATGGTAAGGAACACCTGAACAAATTTTTTGGCCAAACATATACCTAGGTGGCACTAGTGGTACAGAACGTGCCTGCCAGTGCAGGACAGTAAAAGGCCCAGGTCTGGTCCCGGGGTCAGGAAGATTCCTTTGGAGGAGGGCATGGCAACCCACTTCAGTATTCTTGCCTGGAGAATCCCATGGACAGGGGAGCCTGGCAGGCTACAGCCCATAGGGTCACAAAGAGTCAGACACAACTGAAGAGACTTAGCATTTAGATAGATAGATAGATATTTGTTCATAGAGTAATTTTTAAGAACTTTTTCAATGCAATGCCTTTTTTGCCCACTGATATTGCCATCTAATAATAATTTAACAACTCTTTTGTGAATATATAAAATCTCATACAGCATCAAAGAATTCTGTGTCCACTAGAATGAAAAAAGTGAAGAAGTGAAAATTTATGTTTTTTGAAAGTCTGATGAATGTAAACTGACAAATCCAAGACAAAAATACAACCACACGAAAGATGTAGATCCTAAATGCTATTTTTAAAAATAATAAATCAGTATCGATTAAATTCAGGCTTCTCCAATATGCTGTTTCCTAATTAACAATAAAGCTTCTATGTCCCCGATTTTAGTAGGGCATCACAGAGCTCTGGCAAAGGGCTTTACTCATTGAGATTTCTTAAATGCCACCTATGTGTTCTTATGCCAGCCTTTCATCTAATTATTATTGTTTTAGTCTGACAGCACTGCCCACCTGTGTGCCAATCAAAGCCTTTTAATTGTTCAAGAAAGGCTCAAGTTCTCAGTCTATTCTCCAACGGGCATAAGAGTTCTCTTAAGCACCTTACTCCAAGGGTCTTTCTAGCCATAGATATTAGTATAAAGAAGATTCACACTGTAGATGTATCCTCATTCTTGGAATAATCCATATAACTAAATGAAAAAAAAAGATAACATTTGTAGTGTGATCATAACTTTCAAAAATCCCAAACTACTATGAAGTAAAAAACATAAGACTGAGAAAATAAGACCTGTGCTAGAGACCAGCTCTTTAGGTCTTCCCTCTCCATCTGTATGACTTTATTTCTTCCTCTGTAAAATAGCATCATAATACACAGTGTCAATATGCAGTAAAACATATTATTTTCCACTTTGTGCTCAAATCTATTGTTTCTAAATTGTCAAGTGGCAAATGAAATTTATAGTATTGAAAACACAATAAATGAAAAACTTCTTCATAGCATAACTATTTATGTCCACTAAGTATATTTGTTAGTGAAAGATGATTATTTTCTAACCATGAATGTATATTAAATCCTATTATATCAATTTCTTCAAATAATGTCTTTCTCATATATCTGACATTACAAAATATTTTTGGTTAAATTAAGATAAATGTGGTATTCATATATGTGTACACATACATTGATACCTCTATATGCAAGTATACACATAACAGAAAATCATATATATCCAAATTGTAAAGTTAAACCTATATGCATATACAAGATTTACATTTTCTTTACAAGAACTTTTTTGTACAGTGAATTCCGCTACCTATTTTTAAATTTGTTATATTTGTTTTTTTTCATTCTCAGTCTTTGATTCTTCTACTATCAGTCATAGAACCAACTTGTTATTTTGCAATGAACACCCACAGGTAATCTTAATTGCAATCTGTTACATTGCATTGCCCGACCCTTAATCCTTTTTTTTTAACTCTCCTATGCGTTTTTAAGTTATTGTTATATTTTATTATCAATCATTATATTCATAATGAATGGAGCTTTATATCTTAGACATTCTCTGAAGTTCGCATTGAAGGTGCTTTCCTCCAGAGAAGATTTGTGTTTGCTTCTGACAGGCTTCTGAGATACTTCACAATAAATTCTGAACCGAGTCTTCCTTTTTATTCAAAGTCAAGGTCAAGCAGATTATTGTACTTATGCTGCTGTCCAAGATACATTGCCACCACCACTTCTACTTTTGATGTGGCCCATTGGATGCAAGCTATAGTTAAGAGTCATAGTCAAGAAGGACTAAAGTTATAGTATTACTATAATACCAAGTGATAAGAGTAATTAATTCCATAAATCGATTACTCTAAGCAACAGTAAAAACCATGGCATATATTTTTCTATAGTGTTTAAATCTCCCAGTAGAATACAAATAACAGTTGAAAATAGCAACCATAATAATTCTAGCAGTGATGAGTAGGGAAGGAAGAAATACATTCGAGCAATTACTATCTCCTAAAAATTGTGTTAAGTGCTTTACAGTATTATTCAATTCTCAAAAACAATAAAAACCACCACCACCAACAACAACAACAATCCCAAACTGTCTACCACATGGTTGTTTGCTGTTTCAGTTGCTAAGGCCTGTGTAACTCTTTATGACTCCATGGAGTGTAGCCCGCCAGGCTCCTCTGTCCATGAAATTTCCCAAACAAGAATACTGGAGTGGGTTGCTATTTCCTTCCCCAGGGGATCTTCCCAACCCACGGATTGAACCTGCGTCTCCTGAACTGGCAAGCAAAATCTTTATCACTGAGCCTACTATATGGTAGATGCTTTTATTATCTTCTTTTTACAACTGAGTAAATTAAAGATGAAAGACAATAAGCAATTTGTCAAAGGTCATGTAAATGTTTGACATAGCATTAAACTCCAGATTTGTCTGATTTCAGAGCCATTATGTTATACTTCATTGAAAATTTTTGGTAATACAACTATCACCAAACCATTTCTCCAAATGTCAAGAATGTATAAAAAGTAAAGACGTATGACCAGGGCTGGTTAGTGAGAACTAAAGCAAGTAAGTCAGGGGTACTGTGAGATATAGTAAATGAATCTACAGAATGCCTACTTACATTGCCAGAATATGAATTGATGCATCTTAGTGATCTGAAAGAGTTCTTAAATCTTTTATAGGAAGTGTTTACTACTAGTTAGCAGTTTCTGTTTAGGCCACTTTGGGTAGATGTTGGTGGAGTTACGAGATTTCTGAGATGTAGACTTTAATTTTGAGATTTCAAAAATTCACTTCATTAGTACATCTGGTTTCTTAGAAAGTACCTAAGTCACAAAAATTGTGAAACCACTAGTGACTGTCAAATTGTCAGTAGGTGCTTATAGTCTGCAACTCAAGACACAGAATAGCTACAAAGGGGTCCTGTCTATATCTATCTGTCCTCTATTGATGATCTATCATCTATCTATCTGCTAGCAATCATCTATCAATCATGTATCTATCATCGATCACTCTATCTACTTATCACCTATCTATCTAACTGGATAACAATATAACCTTTTAAATTTAGGACAATCTATTACAAACATACCTGTCCTTATAAAGACACAGGACTGGTTCAGTTCAGTTCAGTTCAGTCACTCAGTTGTGTCCAATTGTTTGTGACCACATGAATCTCAGCACGCCAGGCCTCCCTGTCCATCACCAACACCCAGAGTTCATTCAAACTCATGTCCATCAAGTCAGTGATGCCATTCAGCCATCTCATCCTCTGTTGTCCCCTTGTCCTCCTGCCCCCCAATCCCTCCCAGCATCAGACTCTTTTCCAATGAGTCAACTCTTCGCATGAGGTGGCCAAAGTACTGGAGTTTCAGCTTTAGCATCATTCCTTCAAGTGAACATCCAGGACTGATCTCCTTTAGAATGGACTGGTTGGATCTCCTTGAAGTCCAAGGGATTCTCAAGAGTCTTCTAAAACACCATAGTTCAAAAGCATCAATTCTTCGGCGCTCAGCTTTCTTCACAGACCAACTCTCACATCCATACATGACCACTGGAAAAACCATATCCTTGACTAGACAAACCTTTGTTGGCAAAGTAATGTCTCTGCTTTTGAATATGCTATCTAGGTTGGTCATAACTTTCCTTCCAAGGAGTGAGCGTCTTTTAATTTCAGGGCTGCAATCACCATCTGCAGTGATTTTGGAGCCCCCAAAAATAAAGTCTGACCCTGTTTCCACTATTTCCCCATCTATCTCCCATGAAGTGATGGGACCAGATGCCATGATCTTAATTTTCTGAATGTTGAGCTTTAAGCCAACTTTTTCACTCTCCTCTTTTACTTTCATCAAGAGGCTTTTTAATTCCTCTTCACTTTCTGCCATAAGGGTGGTGTCATCTGCATATTACCTATAATCAAATCATTCTCTTGTTAACAGATACTTCTTACTGAGTTTCAACAACACAAGAGAGGACTCTATACATGGACATCACAAGATAGTCAATACCGAAATCAGAATGATTATATTCTTTGCAGCCAAAGATGGAAAAGCTCTATACAGTCAGCAAAATCAAGACTGGGAACTGACTGGGAGCTGACTGTGGCTCAGATCATGAACTCTTTATTACTAAATTCAGACTTAAGTTGAAGAAAGTAGGGAAAACCACTTGACCATTCAGGTATGACCTAAATCAAATCCCTTACAATTACACAGTGAAAATGACAAACAGATTCAAGGGATTAGGTTTGATAGAGGGCCTGAACAACTATGCAAGGAGGTTCATGACATTGTACAGAAGGCAGTGATCAAGCCCATCCCCAAGAAAAATAAATGCAAAAAGGCAAAATGGTTGTCTGAGGAGGCCTTAAAAATAGCTGTGAAAAGAAGAGCAGTGAAAGGCAAAGGAGAAAAGGAAAGATATACCCATTTAAATGCAGATTTCCAAAGAATATCAAGGAGAGATAAGAAAGACTTCCTCAGGGATCAGTGCAAAGAAATAGAGGAAAACAATAGAATGGGAAAGACTAGAGATCTCTTCAAGAAAACTAGAGATACCAAGGGAACATTTCATGAAAAGATGGGCACAATAAAGGACAGAAATGGTATGGACCTAAAAGAAGCAGAAGATATTAAGAAGAGGTGGCAAGAATATACAGAAGAACTATACAAAAAAGATCTTCACAACCCAGATAATCACGGTGGTGTGAACACTCACCTAGAGCCAGACATCCTGGAATGTGAAGTCAAGTGGGCTTTCGGAAGCATCACTATGAACAAAGCAAGTGGAGGTGATGGAATTTCAATTGAGCTATTTCAAATCCTGAAAGATGATGCTGTCAAAGTGTTGCACTCAATATGCCAGCAAATTTGGAAAACTCAGCAGTGGCCACAGGACTGGAAAAGGTCAGTTTTCATTCCAATCTCAAAGAAAGGCAATGCCAAAGAATGCTCAAACTACTGCACAATTGCACTCATCTCACACACTAGTAAAGTAATGCTCAAAATTCTCCAAGCCAGGCTTCAACATTACGTGAAACATGAACTCCCAGATGTTCAAGCTGGGCTTGGAAAAGGCAGAGGAACCAGAGATAAAATTGCTGACATCTGTTGGATTATCGAAAAAGCAAGAGAATTCCAGAAATACATCTACTTCTGCTGTATTGACTAAACAGAAGTCCTTAATGTGTGGATCACCAGAAACTGTGGAAAATTCTGAAAGAGAAGGGAATACCAGACCACCTGACCTGTTTTCTGAGAAATCTGTATGCAGGTCAAGCAGCAACAGTTAGAACTGGACATGGAAAAACAGACTGGTTCCAAATCGGGAAAGAAGTACATCAAGGCTATATATTGTCGTCCTGCTTATTCAACTTATATGCAGAGTACATCATGAGAAATGCTGGTTTTGGATAAAGCACAAGCAAGAATCAAGCTTGCTGGGAGAAATATCAATAACCTCAGATATGTAGATGACTCACTCTCATGGCAGAAAGTGAAGAAGAACTAAAGAGCCTCTTGATGAAAATGAAAGAGGAGAGTGAAAAAGTTGGCTTAAAACTCCACATTCAGAAAACTAAGATCAAGGCATCCAGTTCCATCACTTCATGGCAAATAGATGGGGAAAACAATGGAAATAATGAGAGAATTTATTTTTTGGGGGGGTGCTCCAAAATCACTACAGATGGTGACTGCAGCCATGAAATTAAAGGACGCTTGCTCCTTAGAAGAAAAGCTATGACCAACCTAGACAGCATATTAAAAAGCAGAGACATTACTTTACCGACAAAGGTCCATCAAAGCTATGGTTTTTCCAGTAGCCATGTATGGATGTGAGAATCGGACTATAAAGAAAGCTGAGCACTGAGGAACTGATGCTTTTGAACTGTGGTGTTGGAGAAGACTCTTGAGAGTCCCTTGGACTGCAAGGAGATCAAACCAGTCAATCCCAAAGGAAATAAGTGCTGAATACTTATTGGAAGGACTGATACTGAAGCTTTGGCCAATACTTTGGCCTCCTGATGTGAAGAGCTGACTCATTTGAAAAGACCCTGATGCTGGGAAAGATTGAAGGCAGGAGGATAAAGGGATGACAGAGGATGAGACGGTTGGATGGCATCACCAACTCTAGGGACATGAGTTTGAGTAAGCCCCGGGCGTTGGTGATGGACAGAGAAGCCTGGCGTTCTGCACTCCATAGGGTCACAAAGATTCGGACATGACTGAGTGACTGAAATGACTTGATTTCTTCAAGCCTCCAAACATCTTTGTATTCTCCCACCTGCAATGTTTTTTGGTTTTTTTTTACAAACTTGCACTCCAGTGTTTGTATATCTCCTAATTATATTACATTTACCCATTATGACAATAATTATAACATTTTAGATAAATATTAATATCGTAGGACTGGATTCTGTAAAAACTTTCGCTGAAAGTGGGTTCTTGTCACCTCAATTCCAGAAGGTGAAATTTGCATGCACACAACTTTCTTACCTAAACATTTGGGGGCTAATATTTCTGCCCACTTACATGCATTCCTCTCAAAATGCTTATCAATTTTCTTCTTTAGTTTATAAAGTTCATTGTTGACTCCATGTTTATAACATTTACAAATCAAGTTGATAAGTTAATTTATTATCAATGAATTATTTGATTTATGCTTAAACATGAGAGACACAGAGATGAGAAGGTACTTTTTTTCTCTTTATGCCTTTTGGCATAAGAATAACTTTATTCACCATATGAGTATGATTTTCATAATAAAATAACAGTTTTAAATTCAAATAAAAACTTATGAGTTTATGTGATATAGTTAATATGAAATGCACTTAAAATTTCAAGGGAATGACTGTGTATGGTTGAATACAGCTTTGGAAAATGAAATATCAATTATAGAACTGCCTCTATTACACCTGTTTTCTGATGAATTTCAGGGATGTGTTTATTGAACGAAGAACAACTGATAGATAACTCATCTTTATGGGCCATCTGTTGCCATGGTAATGATAATGTGACATTCTTCCAAGTGAAGGTTTTGTTCTGAAAACAATAATGAGTAACACCCTGCAGCCTCTTTTCAAACCCAAAGATGAGCAGGTTGGGTTGTTTTTCTAGAAAGAGTGGGAATGCAGGATCCTGACAGTATCTCATGAAGGCGTTTCTCCCTGTCACATCCTACCACCTGCTATTCAGAAATATATATTTTTTGTGCGTATAAAAGTTCCTATTCAGTGTCTTTGTGCTAGAATAGTAACTACATAAAATAAAAGTACTGCTCTGGTATAACTAAATTGCTTTGTTATTCACGTGAATTTAACGCAACACTTTAAATCAACTATCCTCCAGTATAAGTTTTTTGAAGCTTTTGGGCAAAGAACAAGAAATGAATTAGTGTGTCTTCAGTAAGCTGTCCTATTTGTTGCTGCTGAGAAAGGTCCCCATCATCAATTAATAGATCATCTAATTCTAGAGACTCAAAACAAAAAGACAAGTTTCAACTGAAGTACATTAATAGAAACCTTCCCCAAGTAACCCAAACTCCCCAAACTTTTACCCTTCAAATGTCTCTCAACAATCCATTGACACCTAGGGCTTTTCATCCTTTATTCAGTATCGTTGCTTAGAAGTTGCCAGGCAAATACTGGACAGAACATAATATTACTCTAGGTGGTGGAGATCCTGAGAGACCAATCAGAAGTCCTTAGCAAGGAATAACAAACCACTGTGTGTGTGTGTGTGTGTGTGTGTGTCTGTGTGTGTGTTGAGATAAGAGGTTAGACTGAAAGAGGAAAAACTAAGCATGACGACTAGGTGATGCGTATTGCATACAGCACTGAGGTAATTCATTGGTGGGAAGATTTAGAAAGTATCATGTCCAATGAACCTAACTCAGCATGCACAGGACTGACACCTAGATCTCATGACAAGGGCCATTGCTGAAGGGAGGCCAAATCAAAAAGACTCAGCCCAGAGGAGGTTTATATCCGAGAAGCAATAAAACAAAAAATTAAACAAGCTTAGAACTGAATAGAGCTGTAACGTGTTGATCACCTCTCCTGTTTGTTTTTTTTATTAATTTTTGTTGGAGTCTAGTTGCCTTACAACGCTGTGTTAGTGTCTACTGTACAGCAAAATGCATCAGTCATGCACATACATACATCCCTCTTTTTGGACTTCCGTCCCACTCAGGTTACCATGGGACATGAAGTAGAGTTTCCTGTTTGACAATAGGTTCTCATTAGTTATCTATTTTATATATAGTATCAATAGTGTATATATACCAATCTCGGTCCCCCACCTCCTCATTGGTATCTATACATCTGTTCCTTATGTCTGTGACTATGTCTGCTTTGCAAACAGGATTATCTATCTCACATCCCCCTTTCTACCTTCTTGGTCTTTGCTTCCCTCATTCCTCCAAGCTTCTCTATTCATCTCTCCACTCTTTCTTTGGCTTTCTCCTTTACTTTTCTTCCAGGCTTGCAGGGATCCCTAGGAGGATGAGTTGATGAGATATGAATGAGAAGAGGAAATCTCTGGACCTAGAATGTATCTCCATACTCTGCCATAAAACTGCCTGAAACTAGTTTTCCAATGTGATGTTTTGCTTATATAACTGCCCCTGCCCCCCAAACAAATTCTCTGTCCAAGGTTACAAAAAAGTAGAAGTTAAATTGTCTTTCTGGGACTTTCATTTTCAGACTTTATTTTGTATCCAAGGGCACGTGTGTCTGGCAGGGAGGCGGAGGCAGGGGAACAGTCATTCAGGAGGACCAGCTCTATCTCAAGACATTGTATTACTCACCCTTCTCTATGCCTCATTGTGTCATAACATCAACCATCTAACCTGAGCATCACTGTCTCCATTTTAGAACTAAAGATTCAAAACTTAAGCATCTGTTGGAAAATCACATGGTCTCTAAACAAAGAACTGTCTAATATAAATGAATCTCAGTCCAAAATCTATAAATTTTTACTGTATAATTTAGAAGATAGTGTTTGTGTGTGTGTATAAGAGAGAGAGGGAGAGGTGGAAGAAGAAAATGGAAAAAGTGCTGAAGGAGAAGAATGATTACTTAAGTGGAAGTAATTACTTAAGTTTTACTTAAGTTTACTTAAGATTACTTAAGTAATCATGGATTACTTAAGTGGAAGCTTAAGTGTAATTTCTAAGTAACACTTAAATAAAAAATGATTAAGACAAATCCAGCACAATTCTACATCTATTCCAAAAAGAATCACATTATTAACACAGCTTCCTTTTTATAGCAAATTTTTTATTCCAGAGATTCAGAAATCATTTAGTAAACTTAACACTTAATCACCAAACTATAAATAATAAAATTATAGTCATCCCAGGAGCACATTCATGAAACAGTTAGTTAGCTGCAGTCATTTTATACAATAAATATACAGACTATATCCATCGCGACTACACATATCCCTCATTGCTCTGTACTTGGAGTCATTACCATCAAAATTAAATCATGAACATTGGGATACATGTGTCTTTTTCATTTATGGTTCCTCATGCATATATACAGAATCTAGAAAGATGGTATTGAAGAACCCATTTGCAGGCCAGCAATGGAGACGCAGACACAGAGAACAGGCTTGTAGACCCGGTGGGGGTGGGGAGGAACGGGTGGGATGAACGGAGCGCGAAGCACATAAACACATACACCATTGTATGGAAAACAGATAGCCAGTGGGAATTTGCTGTTTGCCTCAGGGTGCTCAAACCGGTGCCCTTTGACAACCTAGAGGGCTGGGATGGGGTGGGAGGTGGGAGGAAGGTTCAAAAGGAGGGGACTTGTGTATACCTATGGCTGATTCATGTTGATGTATGGCAGAAACCAATAAAACATTGTAAAGCAACTTCCTCAATTAAAAATATATTTTTTTTTTTTTGTAAAAGAAATGATTGGGGAAGAAAGAAAAGAATTTTAAAAAAACACACAAAATTAAATCATGAGATTCTACTTGAGGTTAGACTTATATGTACTTCAAAATAACCAAATCAATTTACCCTTAATCCAGTTGTTTCAAAAAGGTTATCTCCAAGTCTATATACACTCTTTTCATATACACCCTGGCAGACAGTTTAAAGAAAGGCAACATGAAAACAAACTTCTCTCTACCTTCAACTACACTGTCAATTTAGCAGAAATCCTTCCCTTCCCTAAAATTAAAAAAATAATAATAATCGCAATTAAACAAAAGAGAGAAAAAAGAATAAATTTTCTTCAGAAAATAAATACCAAGAGTTAGACTGCTTTTCTTTTCCATAGCAGCTATGAATTTTTCAGTATCTTCAAAAGTCTGAAACTTGGACCAAAAAGTATGTAATTCTTCTTTTGTTGAATTTTTGGATATAAAATTGAATTTCTAATTAACATGAAATTTTATAAGGTTCCTTTGATAACTATTGTAATTATTTGGCAAGAGACACTGAAAATCTATTCTAAATCCATTCCTATAGTTGGAGATTGAAAAAAAAAAAAAAACCTGCACATTTATCCTTAATGCAAAGGAGAGAAAAATAAAGGTAAAATTATACTTTTACTTTATCAGACACCAATAAAAATACCCAGATTTGTATACTGAATGGTAGAAATCTTAATAGGAAACACTTTTGAGTGATATTGGTCCACAATAGTTGATTTCAACTATTACCTATTAAGAGATAACTCCCTCATCAATATGTATTCACCTGACATCTCACTTGGGCTACATTTCAGTTCAGAGTGCCTTGAGGATTATTTTACATTTTCTAACCTAAAAAATAGAAATTTGGTTGAAAACTAAATTCTTCATCTTCTCTGAGGCTTTACATTCCAAATGTGTTGTGGCAACATTAGCTCAATCTCCTTGGCTAGAAATATGCACAATATTTGTTATATATTAGAGGAGTCAAAGTATGATAAAATACTGTTACGCATTTGCCATTTTTCTCAGGTATACATATCGCTTTCCATTTCTCTTGTCACCATCATGATATAGGTTCTTGTCACTTCCTATTTACATTCTTAAAACCACTTCCCCTTGATATCTTGTCTATCAATCTCCATCTCCCAAATATAGACTGTGTGCAATTCACTGCCAGGATAATGATTTCCAAACTTCAGCCTAATCATTATATCATCCTGTCCAGAACCATCCAGTGACTGGTCGTGCCTCTTGTAAACTATTTAACATAGTCTGGTTCTCCTTAGTCTAAATCCATCTCCCCCTATTTCCCAAGAAGAATATTTTAACACTGAAGTTTCTTTTTCTAGGCTTAGACTGCCTTCTTTCCTCTGCTGTATCAATTACATCCTTTTTCATTTAACCTCACCTCTGAAATGAAGCCTTTTCTTACTGCTTTAACGTCAGATGAGCCAATGGATAGCTGAATCCAGCAAGCTAAGGACAGCTAAAAAGTGTACCAAGCAGGATTACATCAAGTAAATTTGTTATCCAAAGTCTAAATATTTCCAAAAAATGTGCTTTTTTAACATTTAGTGTGCAGAAAAATAAATTGTGTGTGTGTTTCAGGTCAATGATAGAATCATAGAATGTTAGGGTTAGAAAGACACCCATATAATCTCACTTCATTATTTTAAAAGTTAAAAATCTGAGACCCAGATGGTGGAAGTCACTTGCCCAAGCTTGCACCTGTGTTAGTTGAGATGATCCAGCTTTCCTCTGTTGATAACAATAGAGATAAGAAGCTTCATCAGATTAAGAAATCTACTCCTACCAGACAAAAATGCCAGTATCTTTCTTTCTTGAATCTAGGTACAGCCATATCTAGTTTTATGTTTCTTTTGCTTCATGAATTAGCCACTATTATTCTTATGTAAAATGCAATTAACTTGAAAATAACTTATATGCTCTTATTTTGAAAAAGACATATTTTCATGGTTGATACTAAAACTGTTATTCTCAGATTGATTTGTGATGTACAGTTCATATAAGTCAATAATTAATCTTCTAGCAATAGCAGAGCTTTGTTGACAAACAGGGAAGATAACAACAGAGACTGTCATCTTTCTTAAGTGCTAAAGTCCCAACCATGCAGAAAAATATAGCATCTTTTTCTTGTCCTTGGGGTGGATATAATCAGGGCAATATGAAGAGATGTAGGTAGAGGCAAAAATAATTTAAAATAAGATACAAATATCATATTAAAATTTTATAGAAATTATAAATTTTATAAATATAAAATTTTTAATAATTTAAAATCTAGATTCATCTATATCCATATATCTATCTACATACATACAAATCACTTACATGGAAAAGTAGCCTAATAAATTGGGCCATGCCCTTTCCCCAAAGCAAACAACCACAGTGCAAAATAAATATTGGGTTGGCCAAAATAGCTCATTCAGGTTTTTCTTTACAGTGTTGTAGAAAGACTCAAACCAACTTTTTGACCAACTCAATACAAAAAAAAAACAAATAAAAACACACTTTGAAACTGGAACAATACCTACATAGAAGCCCTTATATATTTTAAATATGTTGTGAACAACACTGATTAGTACTCAGAACCTCCACTCTCTTTCAATCTTTATCTGAATCTTAGAGTCCATTTTAAGTCAGGGCTCTGTATTGAGCAGAGAGAGTTATACCTGCCAATCACATTAAAATAGTCCATGTCATCCACTCAGTTAGCTAGGTCACATTCTGGTTGAAAACTGGTTTTAATAAAAATAAGTGCTATTATTTTTATGGTAGAATCAATCCTGAAACCTTTTCTCCATAAGATGGAAGAAACCAAAGTGCAAAATATTAGTTTTAAGGATGCTGATACTAGAAAAACAAAGAATTTGGGGACAACCCTATGGGACTAAAGAGACTGGATTTCATTGCGAATGACTGAACTGAATGAACTAATGAAAAGAAGCAGTCAACGTTGATATTTAGAGATATACTGTATCAGAACAATTATTATATTCTTCAGATTGGAATAGTTTTAGTTGTAGGTGGAAAGGACATTATTGAATAGAAGTAGATCATGATTTAAAAATGATTTAAAATTACTAGGAATTTCTTGAGGATAATTTCCGAAGAAAATTACAATAAATAATAAGAATGTTGCTGCCCCAGGCAATTAGAAGATTATCTAGAGCAAAATTCAACCAAAATATACAATGAAGTATTTGGTATCTTGAGAGACCAGGAAATAGAGAAGTGTGCCTCTGAAAGTTTTATATGATAGAGGAAAAAATAGAAAAAGAATAAGGAAGAAAAGGGAGAAGGGACAGAAGGAAGAAAAAGGCCACACAAATCCATGAGATGATACAAGGCTTTTTATTTTTTATATAAATTCTCTCCATAAATCACTGAACAAGTTATGCCCCTCAGTGTTTTTATGCATTACTTCTAGGCTTCCAGAGTTGTCTATGGCCCCACTGGGCATTAATTGAAAGGAAATGAGGCCTTTGTTTTTAAACCTGGGCAGAATGATAGCTCCCCACAGAGTCTATAAACTTCCCATCAGAGATGCCAGATCCTGGACCAGTCCCATGGGATGCTCAAGGGGTGCTCTCAGCATATATCCCTCGGGCTAGATACTTCTCTGTCTAATTCCCATTCACTCCACCTTTCATTCACTTCTCCCCGAATGGCAGCCAGATATACATCCAGGTATATATTCCACTCCATAAATTATAATAGTGATTTGTCCCATTTGGTTGCAACAAATCCCATATGTACGTCTAAGCAGAAATCTAAAGGATAGGATAGCAGACAGGTCAGAATATTGTTGGGAAATAATATGCCTTATATCACAATAGAGCATTTCATTTGGAGACGCAGATAGAAGATCAACTCAACTGCGGAACAGCATGAGGGCAAGGAGCAGCATCAGGCTGGAGGTGTGGGGCCAGCAACACATGGTGCCCACGAGGAGTCAATGGCATTTTCTCTTAGGGATCTGAGTAAAATAATTTGATATTTATTTCAGATCTTTGAACCTGCATATGAAGCACTGATTGGAGGTGCTCAGTATAGTGTTGCTTGAGTCCAAGCTTCTCCTTATGCCCACAACCTTACTCCAGGAGATGAACTGAGTGTGCAGTGACTACTTATGGTCAAAATTTTCTTAAACCTCAAATGTTAAAGATTCATGAAAATATATATTCATTTCCCTCAATATGAATATAATGATTTCCTATCCTCTAAACACACACATAACAATTGTGCAAATAAACACTGGGTAGATGTGTTATGTTTATCATTTGGTTCACTTATTTATTGTCCCATTGCCAAAACTTTAGAGTCTAGTCTTCTCCATAAAATAAAAGGGTATCATTGAGAATATATAAAAATGATATTAAAAGAGTCTCTAAGTTAATACAATAGGATTACAACTAGGTTTATGCTCAAGGAGTCAGTGGTATTTGGTTGCTAAAGTATGATCTACTCAAACCACTCAGACCCTCAGCTTGACTAACTGACTTTTTAAAATGTCAGCCGTGGCATGAAGAATGGAAAATATCTTCATCTCTTTTATAAAAAATATTTTCAATACAAGAAAGATGCAAGAGAAAATATTTTAATTTGCTTACAAAGAGTCTATCATTTTAAATTTGAATATACATCACATATTTTCCCCATAAACTGTTGGATAACAATTATATTTTCTAATATTTATATTAATTTATACTATGGTATACATGAGTGTTGATTAATAACACATTTTTAGGTTAAGGTGAACAATTAGTCTGAAACAAAATTGACTTGAATGACTGTGTTCTTGAGGTACTCGTAAATATCCAAGTGCAAGGTAAACGTTGCTTTAACTTTGAGGCTGCATATTATGTTTGGTTCAGAAATCAGTTTTCTACTTAGAAAGCAATTTTATCCAGCAGAAAAGATGTGATTTTTCTTTAAAAATTGGAACATAATAGTTGTAATTATTTGGATGCAGGATATACAAAACTTCTCTGTAAATGGTGCATAAATGTGGCCTCATTTTGCATTGATTTATGAGCCATATACAGCCCAGGCTGCCATATCCCCTGCATCATGTATAAATATATTGATGCGGAACTGAAAATTCACATCTACCTATTGTGAAATAGAATTACCTGAAATGGTATGGAACAGTAGCCTATGTAATGCTACATTTACACAATGAAGATAATGTAGGGATGCTAAATTGAGCTACATAAAATGTTTGTAATATTTCTCCAAACAGAACACCCTTGAGAGCTTTTATTTTCACTACTTTGGGGTGATTTTCACCCAAACTAGCAAGTCCATTTCCGATTCTTATGAAATCTGGGCAACTGACAGACTCTTCTGGAATTCTGTTTATTCAATTACCAAAGTTGGTAGCGGTGGCCCCATTTCCCACAAAAAAATTATTTGTGGACCTTTATTTCTGAACTTTAATTTTATTATCCACAGACTAATTCTTATTTAGAGATTATCACTAACACTCTCTCATAGGAATGAAAAGACAATTCTCCAGATAAATAGAAATGTGCATAAGCTACCTGAAGAGCTCTTATAAAAATAATTTTATGTGAAATACATTTGCTGTAAATGACAAATCCAACCACACAATTTATCTTGTAGAGATTTCACTTGAATGTTCACTGTTTACAGAATTTGGAAACACAGTTTGAGAGCCTACTATGTGTAGGGCATTATGCTAGGGCATAATGGAAATGGAACCATGCATCACAGCCAATGTCATGGAACTCACTGCATGTTTTTCACTGGAAAAAAATTTCAGGTTTGACTAAACCCACAGGTTATCTTCTCATCTTCAATTCATAGGTGGGATGCTTCATAATTCAGAAGAAGAGAAGCAACAATATTTCAAGACTTATTGAAACACAGTGTGTAGAGGAGGATACAGAAAACTTGATCTCAGATGAGAAACTAACACTTGTGTGAAACTCTGATTCAAGGAAGTAAATGGGGTACACTCCAGGGAACACACAGAAACATCAGTAGACAATGCAGGGCAAAAAGCACACCTGGATAAAGGTTTCACCAGATTCTCTAGTAAATAGATATTAAAATATTTGATCAGATCCACTCAATATTGTATCTGCTTTCACTAGAACTATGATTTATCTAACTCTTTGGGAAATTATATGCAGTTCTCATAGCATGCCCGATCATTCTGTGGGCTTTATAATTTGCTAATTAACCCTGGTCTGTAGAGCTGCAAACAAAGATAGTAACTGGGTCCAAGATTCTGGAAGGTTTAATTTCTATCTGGTTGTATCACTGAGTAAAATAAACACTTGGAATTCATGTAAAAAGATAAAATATGGCTAGAGCTAGAAACTCAATCAAGGAGAATCAGGAAAAATAATTCAGGGAATCATATGTGACCAAGGTCTCTGCCAGGTAGAGAAAGGAGAGAAGGACACCTCACGTAGTGGAAATAGTATGAGCTAAGCCTTTTTCAAGTATAAGTTGTTTCCTCCTTTGCCCTTCATTAATAATTATTAATTTTTAGTCTTCTCACCATTTTTTCCTTGCGACCTCATTTTTTATTTCCTTGAACCTTCAGTAGATTTAGTAACAAACCTTCAGTAGATTTAGTAACAAAAAAATAAAATGAAGAATAACATCAACAGGTTAATTCCATGCATATAACTTTCAAACATATGAAAAAGAAAACATGATGTACAACCTGAAGGGATGAGGTGGGGAGGAAGGTGGGAGAGGGGTTCAGAAGGGAGAGGACACATGTTTGCTATGGCCAATTCATGCTGATGTATGACAAAACCCATCACAATGCTGTAAAGTAACCATCCTCCAAATAAATAAATAAATTTTATAAAAAGACACCACTAACCCCCCCAAAACTATGATGTAGGATTAAAAAGGCAGGATTTAATTCATAAAGTAAAACAAGAGAATGGTAAATTTAAAAACCAATTAAGCGAGCAGTTATTTCTGTGATAAATGGGAATCATTCAGAATGAGAAAAAGTTATGCACACATGGCTCCAAAGGAAATTGTTATACTCTCATTCTTGAATTGGTGAGTGGCATCACATTTTTAAAATTTCTTATCATGGTTTTAGGGTGGGTTCTCTGGGAAGCTGATGGCGTGGGCATGTAGGACATGTATTGGGTTTTCTCTTTGGGATCAACACTACACTATGAAAGGTAGGGTGAGGAAGCAAGATTGGGTACAGGCGGAAGGCCAGATGTGATGCAGGCCTGCTAGTCTCAGCTGAACTCATGGCAAGACCAGAGCTCAATTGTCAGTCATCCCAAGGGAGCCTGAAATAGCTGGGCCTCTATAACTGGCCTCATCAGTCATCAGATGTGAGCCATCGCCAGGCAGACAAGATCCCCTGCAACCGAAGTTATCACTGAAAGGGCTGACAGCTAAAGGCTGTCTACTAACATTTCCAGCATCTGGGAGAGCAGAGTCTTCCTTGAAGGGTGATCTGAGTGGTGTCTGTGACTTTGTAAAGATAATACAATATTTTAAAAAATATACTGAAAAATGACCTGAACTTATCAATGTTTTGACTTTAGAATCGAATCATTTCTTTTACTTGAGATCACAGAAAACATACATTCTATACAGTATACAGTGCCTCTTTCTCTTCCACATTTTTTTAATGGAAACACATTTTCAAGTTCTTTCAGCATGCTAGGACCTAAGGTCAGATTCCAGAGACTGATCTCATTTAGTTTGACTCTGCAATCCCTTATATTTTCCTTCATCTATTTCAGTCCTTCATTTTCATCCTACAGTAATATTTAAACTCAGTTTCTTAACCATTTCTTATGGCTGAAGAAGTTAGGAGAGAAAGATAAATCATCTTTTACCATGCTTTAACAATTGCAATTTAGCATCTCACAAACTTTCCCAAGCAGAGGTGTATTTCTTCCATGGTATTGTTTTTTAAAAAAAAAAAACTAAATATGTATTTAGCATTGATTCATGAGCCTTAGCACAACAGTGTGACTAATTCCCGCTGATGCTTATCAGATTCAGCTTAACTGTATAGTGTCTTGACACTCTGTAGATACTCATTAGATTGGGTTATACACCCTCCACAACACCCTCACCACTTCCTGCAGGGTGTCTATCCAGATCTATAGCACACTGTGCTTTTATTACCAGTTTCCTCCTTTGTCTATATGCTAGACTGAGATAATTTTGATGTGCTTCTATTTTATCCTATGTATTTAGACCTACTTTTTCCCTTGGCCCCGAAATCTCTTTCTGTACTTTCCATGAAGATTTCTTTTTTCCTTGAGTTACTTTCTTTTCTTTTAAAAGAATCATATTAATGATTCAATTAGAGGACACATATGCCCATTATTCAAGAAATTGTTTATCTTTTCTCTTAAGTAGCTTCTCTCCCCCCAAAAAATGTTTCTGAAGTCTATCACTACATATGCTTTTATCGACTGTTTTGACATTGAACAGCATTTCCCCCATACTGCTCCAAAGTATTCGCCAGTACTTCAATAAGATGAAGATTTTATAAATCTGTGCTTGCTGCTGCTGCTGCTAAGCCACTTCAGTTGTGCCCGACTCTGCGACCTCATAGATGGCAGCCCACCAGGCTCCACCGTCCATGGATTCTCCAGGCAAGAACACTGGAGTGGGTTGCCATTTCCTTCTCCAGTGCATGAAAGTGAAAAGTGAAAGCAAAGTCGCTCAGTCATGTCCTACTCCTAGCGACCCCATGGACTGCAGCCTACCAGGCTCCTCCATCCATGGGATTTTCCAGGCAAGAGTACTGGAGTAGGTTGCCATTGCCTTCTCCAAATCTGTGCTTAATAGTAATATGATCTAGCAGGTAGAGATGTAGAGTTATGTGAACAATAGATTCTCATGAGTCAAAGTTATTTGAATTAATTGTGTCTCACTTGAGATTCAAAGGACTTGTATAATGTTTATTTGGGATTTACTTAACCACTTATTTCCCAAGGAAGCTCAATAATTGTAAAACAGAAAATTAACACCATTTGAAATATATTGTTATCCGTCTTGGCAGGAAATAGAAATACTCCAAAGCAATTTAAAGATGGTATGTTCTTTAGAATTGCTTAAATTATTTCCTTTAGAGATTATTGAACAGGCTGTTCCAAGAGATAGATGGACAATCTGGAAAGGATGCAGAATGATCAACTGAAATGACAACCGCATTTAACTTTATCAGAAATGACCTGAAAACCCATTTACCACAGTCATCTTTTACATCTCCTGTATAATAGTGCTTTTAATGTAAGAGACAAGCATAACTTAACTAATTACTTAGAGACACTAACATCAGTCATGTCAATGACTCCATCATGTATACCTCCTTGGTTTTCTGAACAGTTTTTTTCAAAGACAAAATAATTATCCGAAATGTCTACATATTAAAAAATAGCAGAACAAATGGTGATTATATATTTGTAAAATATACTTAAGATTTATCTAAATTAACGCACTAATTTTCAAATACAATGGAGTTTATAAATTCTTTTGATAATTTGAATATTTTAAGCATAGTTTATGTATTGTCACTTGGTAACACTGAATTATTAAACATCCATCATTCCCCAAAGACAAATTACAAGGAAAAAAATAAAAGTTGGTTGAAAGAAGTTTGAATTCATGAAAAATACATTCCTAAATAGTTCCATATAAGACATATTAATTTTCATAAATGTCAACATAATCATTTAAAACCATAGTGGTTTTCAGAGATAGAACAGTGTTCTAAGTACAACATATCATAAAGCAGGAATGTTTTACATTTGACTTTTCAGTTTTAGTATTCATTAGTTGCCTGTCAATAATTTAGCAATTGATCTATCAAAAGGTCAGGCCTAATCAGACTTCTCAGTAACTAAAATAATTAAACTATGATTAGTGACTTCAGACATATATTATGCATATGTTATGCTTAAAATTACTGTTTGCTTCAAAATTAGCATTTCCTCCTGGCACCCAGAATAAACAATCATTGGTGAAGAAACCAACACAAGGGAATGAAGAAGAAGGGACTCTGACCAAGGGTGAGAAGAAAGATGACATTTACTTATTTCTCTGTAATAACGATCCTTTCCATTCTTTCATATTCGGTTCAGTTCAGTCACTCAGTCGTGTCCGACTCTTTGCGACCCCATGAGTCGCAGCACGCCAGGCCTCCCTGTCCATCACCAGCTCCCGGAGTTCACTCAGACTCATGTCCATCGAGTCAGTGATGCCATCCAGCCATGTCATCCTCTGTCGTCCCCTTCTCCTCCTGCCCCCAATCCCTCCCAGCATCAGAGTCTTTTCCAATGAGTCAATTCTTCGCATGAGGTGGCCAAAGTACTGGAGTTTCAGCTTTAGCATCATTCCTTCCAAAGAAATCCCAGGGCTGATCTCCTTCAGAATGGACTGGTTCGATCTCCTCGCAGTCCAAGGGACTCTCAAGAGTCTTCTCCAACACCACAGTTCAAAAGCATCAATTCTTTGGTGCTCAGCCTTCTTCACAGTCCAACTCTCACATCCATACATGACCACAGGAAAAACCATAGCCTTGACTAGATGGACCTTTGTTGGCAAAGTAATGTCTCTGCTTTTCAATATGCTATCTAGGTTGGTCATAACCTTCCTTCCAAGGAGTAAGCATCTTTTAATTTCATGGCTGCAGTCACCATCTGCAGTGATTTTGGAGCCCAAAAAATAAAGTCTGACACTGTTTCCACTGTTTCCCCATCTATTTTCCATGAAGTGATGGGACCAGATGCCATGATCATAGTTTTCTGAATGTTGAGCTTTAAGCCAACTTTTTCACTCTCCACTTTCACTTTCATCAAGAGGCTTTATAGTTTCATATTAGTTAAGGTTTATCAGAGCGTTTATCAGAGTTAAGATTTCTCAGCATTGACCAATGCTGAAAACAAGTAGCTGTTGACACGTGTTTGTTCAGCACTGCTGTAGTCCAAGTTCAGGCCTGCAGGACTGAACCTTGAACAAGAGAGAGGTCAAGAAACAGAGGCAGGCTTCCTAAGTGCGGCCCAGCAGGAGTTTCCTTGAAGGTGGGTGTGAGCTTGCTTCAGCCACTTGCCTGAGGGTCAGCAAACCCAAGCTTCTCAGTTCCTCTGACTTGCCACATTCTTTACTTTGTGTGTTAAAACATCAGTCTGGGAATGGATTCCATCAGGAAGAGAGGGAGGTTCATGGATCCTAATCTACCTGCTTGCTATGTTGCTTCTTTGATGGATCCATAAAACTATTACTAAAAGCAACTTAAGCCAGGGTGAATAATCATTCCACCTGGTTTTCATAACAAACCAGGTTTCATGGTCTGCATGCTAAGTCACTTTAGTCGTGTCTGTCTGTAGCCTGGTTTAAATATCCAAAATCAGACTGAAGGCCCAGGCCTCTAACTCAAAAGCCTACTTCTCAGGTAAGTATCAAACAGAAAGCACTGCCACTTTAAAAAAAAAAAAAATGCGTGACTCAGTAAAAGAGGAAAGAAAACAGTTTCTGACTCCCAATTAACAAAGACTTGTATACATAATAATTCCAGATTAAATTTATTTTAATTACTGGATTTGAGTCTTAAGGTCTTAGCCAGAGAATCATACAAAAACTACACCAAAATAAACAACATCAATTCCCATTTCCTGAACTACAAAAATATTCTCGTATATTAATCTGTGCTAGAGTATCAGTCTCTAGTCCTCTGACATAAATGACGTCTAAAGACAGCCTCACAACATCCAATATTTAAATGGCGCTCCAGAAGCTATTGGAATATTTAAGCACCCTGTTTAAAGGGAATTGATTCTGTCAGATTTACATGGAATGGACAGGATAAACTCTACCTTTTGATAATTTGGAGAGACTAGAGACTAAACCCATTTAACATTTCTCTACAAACAAGTCCAGGGATTTCAATTTACCTTAGATATATTAGTAAAACTCACACTGAATAATTAGGACAAGAAATGCTAATGGCTGTGAAACTTGGATAGAGGGAAAAATGACCTGTATCTAGGTAGGTTTCCAATTGTTCTATGCCCCAGACTTGTATCCTAATGCTTTGCTCAGACTCACTCCACAATGTGAGCCCTTTATGCTATTCTCCCCTATCCTAATGGGCTTCCCTGGTGGCACAGCAGTAAAGAACCCACCTGCCAATCAAGGAGACAAAAGTCTGATTCCTGGGTTGGGAAGATACTCTGGAGAAGGAAATGGCAAGTCACTCCAGTATTCTTGCTGAGAAAATCCCATGTCCATGGGGTCCCAAAAGAGTTGGGCGTGACTTAGTGACTAAACAACAAAGACAACCTATCCTAATACCTTTAGAGAAAAGAGGGGGGAAAAAAAAACAAACAACAACTCAGCAATCGTTGTATTATAGTAGAAATAAAAATGCAGCCAACTTCCATTGCCCTTTCCAGTCTCTGAATATTTGCGTTCAAGACTGCAAATCTTATATTAGAAAAACTCAAATTTGAATGAAACATTGTGGTTTCCTTTAGACAAGTGAGAGATGCTTTAACTAGAGATGCTGTGATGGAAAAGGCTTTTGATTGTCTTTCTATACAGGTCAGAGATAATTGGGGCCACTAAAGGGAGCTTATCAAAGCAGAAGCCAGATTAAGTTCAGAAATTGAGTGACCATAGACTGGAAAAAAGGCAGCCCCCTAACTGAAGGAAGGTTGATGAGATCTCAGTACTGAGGCAGGGTAAGACATCATTAAAACTGAGGAGAAAACTTGGAACCAGGACAATGCTGTGACACAGCACTCACACTCATTCCCACTGGTCCAGCCAATCTGAAACCAACAGACCCTTGACAGTCTATGAACAATGTTGGCTGTTAGCTCTTTATTCAATACATTGCACTAATATATTAGAGCCATACAGTGCCAGGGTTCCCATTTATCTGTTAGACAAATAAAAAATATTCTAGAAAGAAGAGGCATTCAATATGAGGAAGCATGATGGATGACTCCAGCGTCCCAATTTTAGTATTAAAAAGCATAGGTTAGCAAATACAGGAAGGAGATAATTTGTGGTGGAATTGGAGGAGGAGGATAAGGGAAAGGAGGAGGAGGAAAGAGGGAGGAGATGCAACTCCTTATTACACACTTATTTTTCTTCAAAAAGGATTTCTCCCATCTACCTAATGGGTTTTATGGATTATTCTTAATTAGCTGAGATTTCCAATTTCCACAAGGGAGATTAGTTAAGAAATAAGAGCTCCTCTTCGGTTCTCCAGTATCGTTCATTTTGGGAAAATACAGTCCGTATGCTTTATTATGCAGATTTCATCTGCCATCACTGCAATTATTTCCTTCCATAACTAACACGCTTTTGCAATATTCTCATAGGGTGGGGGAAAGACTATAAATCTACCTGAAGAACTTACCTGGAATGATTTTTGCAGTTATTTGTTTGCTTGTTTGTTTGGAGAGGAAAAAAAGGGAAGAGAGAAAAAAGGCATCAGGAACAGAGGGAAGCCAGTGGGTTAAAGAAAAAAAAAGTATTCTGTGGAAATGGTTTGCCAGTGAACTGTTTTTAAAGATCAAAAATAAACAGGTTATTCTGAAAATGTACTGTGACCAATGTGAGTGAAGAAAATGAGTGGGATGCTATTTAATATGATGGCAGGATTATAGCCAGGACTCATATCTGCTCTCAAATCCAGGTGCCCTAAAGCACTGCTTTCCAGCCAACCTCCTCTTCAGAGGTCATCTAAAATCATGTTCTGCTCCAAACAGATGATGTCAGCTTTTTTTTTTTTTTTAATCTATTTTGGTTCACAAGAGATAAGTGAGTGCATTATGTTTAGCTCATTTTTACATTTCTCTCATTTTTCCTCATATTTTATCACTTGTTAACACATACCTATGTTAGAATTTAGTACTGATTAACAAGTATTTGCTCAAAATAATATTTTAGGTGACTGTATTATGTCAGATTTTATATATGACATAAATACATAAAAGACACTTTATTACCTCATCACAGTCACATCCGAGAACACCATTTTAGATGTGGTTAGTCAAAGTGACAAAGTAAGTTAGCACTCTGGTTCCATGGTGTTTTTAGAGAAATAAACATCTCTCTATAGTGAATGGGAGATGATTTTTTCTTTCACTGTGGAACTGATGGGAGTACGAGGGGAGAAGAAGATAAGGCGGAAGAGACAAAAGAACAAAAGAATGGAACCCATGCGTGGCGAGCAGGGTAAAATCAGACCACCAACAAAACTGCTTTAACGAAACAAGACCTTGAGAAAGCTTGCACTAGACCCGTAGGAGATGAAAAGAACCCGCAAAGATGACCCTTCTCCTCCATTCTTCTCTGTGTTTTTCTTTTTTGGCCACACCCAAAGGTACGTGCAACTTCCCCACCAGGGATTGAACCAGTGGCCCCTGAGTGGAAGGGTGTAGTTTTAACCAATGGACCACCAGAGGAGTCCCTTCTCTCTCATTTTTTTTCTTTTTTTTCATTTTTTAAAAATTAATTTATTTACTTTAATTGGAGGCTAATTACTTTCCAGTATTATAATGGTTTTTGCCATGCTGCTGCTGCTGCTAAGTCACTTCAGTTGTGTCCGTCTCTGTGCGACCCCATAGACAGCAGCCCACCAGGCTCCCCGTCCCTGGGATCCTCCAGGCAAGAACACTGGAGTGGGTTGCCATTTCCTTCTCCAAGGCATGAAAGTGAAAAGTGAAAGTGAAGTCGCTCAGTTGTGTCTGACTCTTAGCGACCCCATGGACTGCAGCCTACCAGGCTCCTCTGTCCATGGGATTTTCCAGGCAAGAGTACTGGAGTGGGGTGCCATTGCCTTCTCGGGTTTTTGCCATACATTGACATGAATCAGCCAATTTCCCCTCTTAAATTTCTTGTCCACTTCTTCCCATTTATCCTCTAAGATTTTCTGCTCTAACCAGTGTTCTTTTCTTTTACTCCTCCTATCACTTCCTCTCCCTGTACGTGGAGATCTGGTGGGGTCATGTCACCTGGGAAAAAGAAGGGGTGATGTCTGATGGTGAGCACTCTTTCCTCTCCCACTCATTGGTTACTTCCCTCTAAAGAAGACTCCAGGAAATAGCTGGCTTGACACTGAGGAATTTAAAGGACTTTCAGAAAGACACTTGTTTCCAAACTGTTCGGAAAGAGATGACATGAGAGATACGCAAACTGTTGCTGGGGATCAATGATGCCCCCCGAAATGCTATTCAGTCAATAAACTGTTACCCACACAGCAAGCAAAATAAGTTTTTTCTCCATGTCAGAAGCCTTGTGTGGGCCTCATAGATATTTTGTCCTGTATTAATCACAGGTTTTGACTACAGAATCTTCCTTTCTGAAACTCTGCAACAGATTCTATTTTGCACACAATCCTCTATCTGGTTCTTGTAAGAGATATTCTGAAAATAAAGGGCCATTAATGCACCACCTCCCAACATTGGGAGAGGTACCACTGGAACAAGAAGACCAACTAGTGAAGAGCATCCGGAGATGCTCTGAAAGGAAAACCCCAAGGCGAGAAGTGAAGAAACGTGTCTGGGTTATAAGAAGCTGCCCTTTATCTGGACATCTGAAGAGGGGAAGTGGCTGTTTGGAAAAAGAAGGATCATCTGTTTTTCTTATCAGGAGGCTGCATAGGAGCAGAGCGGCTATTCTTATTCTCATTCTGATCTCTTCTTGAAGAAAGGGAAGACAAATTGCAAAGGAGCAACAAAGAAGAAAGAAAAAAAAAGAACTGATAAATTATACAGCAAAGCAAGGCTACGCTTTGTAGTTTAAGTAGAAATGAAATGGTTTGTTACATACCGAACACAATAATGAATCCAGGTAGGCACATTTGCTGTTAACTCTTTTTGGACATAAACTATTCTTTGGACTTGCACTGCTTACTTTTAAAGCTCTTTTAACTCATTCAGGTTTCAGAAAAAGCCCTTCAACATGCTAAATTAGAAATATCTTAATTGAAAAACTACAATAAAAATAAACTATTTTAATGGATATTTGTACTGTGTTTCAAAAATAAAAGATACAGAGGAGTGAAGAGGCTCCTTGGGGACCAAGAAAAGAATTTGATCTTTTCCATTTCTGGCTCATTTGTAATAATGACAGATTATATTGACATAAAAAGAGTCCAGCCCACATCGATTTTTTTCTTTTTTTCCCAGAAAATTGACCTACAAATGGTTATATGTGAGAATTACGTGTGTTTTTAATGCTCCCTAGTTATGTGGGTTTCGATGATCTCTTCCTGGTACACCTACATTTGACAGCACTGAATTCTTTTTTTCATGCATTTCTCACCACATCAGCATGTAGAGTCAAAAGACAAGGGACTGAATTATGACTCTACCACTTTTATTGTTCTTCAGTCACCAAGCTGTATCCGGCTGTTTTCGACCTCATGGACTGAAGCAAGCACGCTTCTCTGTCCTTCACTATCTCATGAAGTGAGTTTGCTTAAACTCATGTCCATTGAGTTGGTGATGCTATATAACCACCTCATCCTCTGCCATCCCCTTCTCCTTTTGCCTTCAGTTTTCCCCAGAATCTTCCTAAATCTGGACTTATCTAAACATCCCTTGCCACAGTTTCTAACTCCCTTAAAATATTTTTATAAGAATTACATGAGATTTTTAAGGTATTTGTAAAGCAATAAGCAAAGATGTTAAAAGTATTATATCTTCTAATTCCTTGTGGACACAATTTGCTGAACTGCTCTCGCTGAGGAAGTAGACTTAATTCTCTTCACAATTTCAGAACACTCCATATGAACCATTCCTGGTCCTGTCAACATGCTCTTGCCCCATCTTTTACAAGCATCCAGTGGCCTCCGTTTTAAAACCTTCTTCTGGCCTTTTTACCTTCGTGCATTTCTTTTTCTCATAATAACCACACATTCATAAGTTTATACAGATGTCATTTCAGGAAGTATTTTACTTTCTGATGCTCTAACCCTCACTGGCTTTAGGAAAGTTACAAGAATGTGCTAGTTCCTTTGAGGTGGGGGAAAGGCTTAGAGGAAGTGACTGAATCAGATGCAGTGTATATTCTGATGCTGATCAAGTCTTTCTGAGCCAGTATCCTCTGGTAAGGGCTAAAAGCATGTGAAAGTTCATAATTGCACACATGTATGCCTATATTTGGGCTTCCCTGGTAGCTCAGCAGGTAAAGAATCTGCCTGCAACTTGGGAGACCTGAGTTCAATCCCGAGGTTGGGAAGATCTCCTGGAGGAGGGCATGGCAACCCATTTCAGTATTCGTGCCTGTAGAATCTTCATGGACAGAGGACCCTGGTGGGCTACAGTCCATGGGGTTGCAAAGAGTCAGACGTGACTGAGGAACCAAGCACAGTATATGCCTACATTAGGGCTTCCCTGGTGGCTCAGTGGTAAGGAATCTGCCTGTCAATGCAGGAAATGTGGGTTTGATCCCTGGGTCAGGAAGATCCTCTGGAGAAGGAAATGGCAACCCACTTCAGTATTCTTGCCTGGGAAATCCCATGGACAGAGGAGCCTGGCAGGCTACAGTCCATGGGTTCACAAAAGAGTTGGACATGACCTAGTGACTAAACACAAATGCCCATATTAATTATTCATGTTTTGTCTTTCTTGGCAAAAACTGAAAGACCTCAGCATCCATGGGGGGGGGGAGCAATTGAATCCTGATATTTATTTTAAGAAGATAAATTTCATTGGTAATGTAGCACACAAGTGTGTGTGTGTGAGTGTGCTCAGTCACATCAGACTCTTTGCAACCCCAGGGACTGTAGCCCACCAGGCTTCTCTGTTCATGGAATTTTCTAGGCAAGAATACTGGAGCAGGTTGCCGTTTTCTCTTCTTCAGGGGATCTTCCCGACCCAGGGATCGAAAGCACGTTGCCTCTGTCTCCTGCTTTGGCAGGTGGATTCTTTACTGCTAGCGCTACCTACTAGTTCTACCTGGGAGGTGGGCAAATACAGATGACAAATTAAGCAGGCTTGATTTCTCCACTATAAATTAGAGATTAAAAGAGGGAGTCCAGTAAGTTATAACATTTGAATGAAATATAATCTTGTTACTTTTTGATAGTTAATTAGCATTGGGTGCTGAGAAAGTTTTTTATATCAATTCAGTTCAATTCAGCTCAGTCACTTAATCATGTCCAACTCTTTGCGACCCCATGGACTGCAGCATGCCAGTCTTCACTGTTCATCACCAACTCCTGGAGCTTCCTCAAACTCATGTCCAGCGAGTCGGTGATGCCATCCAACCATCTCATCCTTTGTCATCCCCTTCTCCTCCTGCCTTCAATCTTTCCTAGCCTCAGGGTCTTTTCCAATGAGTCAGTTCTTTGCATCAGGTGGCCAAAGTACTGGAGTTTCCGCTTCAGCATCAGTCCTTCCAATGAATATTCAGGACTGATTTTCTTTAGGATTTACTGGTTTGATCTCCTTGCTGTACAGTGGACCCTCAAGAGTCTTCTCCAACACCACAGTTCAAAAGCATCAGTTCCTTAGCACTCAGCTTTCTTTATAGTCCAGCTCTCACATCTCTACATGACTACTGGAAAAACCATAGCTTTGACTAGATGGACCTTTGTCAGCAAAGTAGTATCTCTGCTTTTTAAAATGTTGTCTCAATAGTGGTGGGTGTGCTTATAACATCAAGAAAAATGTACTGTATTTGTTGATGCTCTTTAGAGAAACAAAACCAATAGGAAGTGTTAATGTATAGAAAGAGATTTATCGTAAGTAATTGACTTGTGATCATTGAGGTCTAGCGGGGCTTCCAGGTGAGCTAGCAGGCTGGAAAAGCAAGAGAGTCAGTCATGCAGTTTTAGTCCAAAGATGGCCATCTGGAGACCTAGGATATTCCATTTCTAAGCTAAAAACAGTCTGCTGTAGAACCAGGAAGAGCCTATGTTGCAGATGAATCTCAAGGTGATCTGCTGGAGAATTCTCTCTTCCTAGGATGAGGCTGCTTTTCTTCTATTCAAGTTCTCAATTCATGGGATGAGTCTTGCCCCCATTATGGATGGCAATCTGCTTTATTCATAGTCCACTAATGTAAATATTAATCTCATCCATCCAAAAATACCAGAATAATATTCAACCAAGTATCTGAGCCTCCCATGGCCTGGTCAAGTTGACACATAATTAACCATCATAGGTATTTTATATAAATATGCATCATTTATATGTTAAATAAATATATGCTATTTATATAAAATTATACATGATATATATTATTTACATAAGTTATCATATATAAATATAATTGAATATTCCATAATACCTAAGATAAGATACTATGATACTAACATCCTTATATGTACTGCACATCAAATTTCCAGAAAAAAAGTACATGGGAGAGTGAGTAGAACTTTGCTTTTGTTATTTTACATTTCTGCATGTATTTTTTTTAGTAGATGTGATTATTAAAGTAGACTTCGAATAAATCGTGACATTCACTCATCATTGAATGGTGACCAAATTTTAAATTTGTGTTTCTCAAAAATAATTTCCACATACTAAAAATAAAAATATGTTATCTGATTCATTTATACCCTCAAAAATGTAAGTATTAGCATAACTTTTTAGACTATCCTCTCTGATTAATTTTTCAGACATTAATTTTATTCATCACATGATGTCCCTTGATATTACGCTTTGCTTCTGCTTCTAAAACAATCATAATTCTACACTTTATCTACCTCATGTGTTCACTACTTGCTGTAAAAATCACAGAAGTATTGAGAATATGAAATCTAATTCACCACTTCTAAAAATACATTTATGATTGCAGAACTGTCTTTAAGGCATTTATCTTAAATTACAGCTTGACATCACAGTTAGCACATGACAAATGATGATTCTAATCCACTTGGGCCTGATTCCACAGTGCTTTCCACATCAAAATGGTAAAAGTTTAATGTGAATGAGGTTATCAAAATAAAGACCAAAGTGTCATGAAAATACACTTGAAAGAATACACTCGAAAGAATACACTCAAATAAGAGCTAAATTATGGGAAATGTTTTGAACAACAAAGCATTGAAGGTTGTCTTTGATACCCTGTGGATTCAAAAATTTCTAAGACTGTTTTCCTGACGTTTTCTTTATACTGGTTATTACCTGTTCTCTGTCCAATTACAGCAAGTCTGTAAATAGGCTACTGCATATACAGAGAGCGCAAGTCAGCTGTACCAGGCTAAATGCTTATGGAGATACTTCTCTTTTGAGTAAAACCCTAAGACAGAGATTAAAGGGACATTCCTTGACCTCTTTTAGGCCTGATGCTCAAAAGCCAGCACTTAACAATATCACACCTGGAGAAAATGTCATAAGGTCTTAAGGAGATCTTGGGAGATTTGGGGAAAGATTATTTAAAGATAAAACCTCAAAAAGAACAAGTCACCCAGGCCTGAAATACGCAGACTTGGAGGAATCTGTAGATTTGAGTTCTATTCTCATATCAATCAGTCCTTTAGGAGGATTTAGGAGACTTGGAAAAGTTTATATATAGATCAAGTCTCAAACAGGACAAGTTTTGCACAACCAGGCTTTCAGATTTGGATGAACCTGGAGCTTTTTGTCTATTTCTGGCTCCATCAAGCGAGTTACCCTTTGTAGAAACACTTAAATGTTGGGGCTTTCATTTAACCACCAGGTCTGCCTGGACATCATATCATCATTTGAGGATTCACCACTTTGGTTTTCAAGTTTCCAGGTGGTATTGCTCAAAAAAAAAAAAAAAAAATTTTTTTTAATCTAAATAAATAATGAGACATTTTACTTCTGATTCTGGAAGTCAATCAACTTTTTTTCCTGCCCTAGCATTTGTAAGGGTCCAAATATATCACATTTAATCAATCACTATTCAGGCATTGTCATTATGAAGGTCAATAAGGAATTCCATGTGTTTAAGAAGTTGAGCTAGTATATTGAAAAAGGAATTTTTTTTTCACTCTTTAAAGTGATGAGGGATATGTGTACACACACAGGCTCAGATCTCACATTGTTTCGTGGTATACTCAATGTAGCATAACTTTATAATCATAACTACAGAGGTCATATGCTCTATACAGCTCTCTTTTCAAGTGATGTTAAGGGTATTATTGTTGGATGTTTTCTATTATTAATTTTCCACTTATTGGTGAGTTTTTAAATGAAAATACAAAAAACAATGGGTAATTTTTTTCATCTGTACTAGTTAACAATCAGTGATGAAAGCTATTAAAATGCAGTCATCTAATTATTCTTATTCTTTTATGCACAAGACAAATAACAAGCTGGATCTATTAAATTAGTTTTCCTACTCTAAAATGAGTTTTCATTTCCTGCGCCACTCGGCCGTGTCTCCCTTTTTATATAAGTCTCTATACACTGAAAAATCTGCCAATTCTATAAGGAATCAGGAAGGTCTAGCAGGAAATACCAAGGAAACAAGAGGCAGATGCTTCTGTCTCTTTCACCAGATGCCTGGGCTCATCCACATTTATAATCTTCTTTAAAGAGTGAAGATGTTTGTTCCAAACTGGTACTTTGCCCTGTTATCTGGTCTACATTGGTTTATTGACTTGCTCTCATCCAGAAGAGGCTGTGAATGAACATTTTTGAAATTGGACAGAAATACAGGACTTTTTTATTAGAGAAAATAGAATGATGTGGAGTAGAAAGAGGAGAAAGACATAAGCACGCACAAAGAACAAGGAAGGGCTATGATTATGTTTTGAGGTATCCTTTAGAAAGATTTAAAAAAAACCAATAAAATTGTTTACTCTATGCCACATATAGCCACTGTTCTCTGCAAGGCTTTTTAATATGATTGATCTACATGTAAGTTGCTTTTGTATGCTCACTGTATACAATGCACTAAGGCTCTAAAAGAGCCCACAGTTGAGGAACAAAGAGAGATGAATTACACAATGGACAGAGATTAGGTAGCTAAATTAGGACTGGTTAGTGTTCATGCAGGGTGGTTTCAGGCAAAGAAAGGGCATTTGAGGGAAAACAATAGCACGGTTCTTCCATTAATGGATATCATTTATAAGTTAACATATATTTACTGTTCTCAGTCTATTTCCTCCAAATTTTCAAATCCATCTGTGTATGCATATATGTTTCCATATGTGTGTCTGTGTATCTCTCTATTTATCTATCATCGGTCTAATAATCAAATATCTATCAACTATGTATTTTGGTTTGGCACCATTCAGCCATTCATTTGATTTAGCTGCCCAGTGAAACACATATTTCACTTTATCTGACCTAAACATGCACTGGTTATCCAATTAGCAAACCAATTAATGCCACCTTCTTATTGTATGCCCAAGATTATTACATGCATCCATACCAGATTTTCAAGCTTCTTTATATATAGTGAAAATTTTAAACAGTGAGTTATCCAATTGAAGATCAATTGGGTCATTACCCTATTGAACACAAGACTTCCTTTTACAAAATGTATTACTTCTGCATAAACAAATTCAGTTAAAAGTAAAACTTTTATTGCAAAAAGTCTTTGTATGTACCTCTCTTCCTACAAATACGCAGAGATTAGGAAACACTTCTAAGAAGCACTCAAAACTGGCAGAAAGGCCTTCTGAGGTTTTAAAGATCACACCAAGAAGTGATCACATATTATAAAATTAATCTATGAGTATGGAATAAGCAGCAATTATGCAAGTGTTACTATGATGAATCACATTCAATAGAAACATACAGTTTGACCTCAAAGAGCTTAATCTTTTATGTTTATCTTTGGTTAAATAATTTGATTATAATATACTTTAGTAAAGTATAATATACTTTAGTATAATATACTTTAATATACTTTAGTATAATATACTTTAGTATAGTTTTCATTTCTCTTCTACTTGGCTTTGATGAGATTCCTAAATTTTTAAACGTATAGATTTCCTCAAATTTAGACATTTTTGAAGTCTTTGTGTCTTTAAATATTTTTGCTGCTTCTCCATCCTTTCAGGACCCCAAGTTGCCCTACAGCTCACTGATGGTGTGTTTGTGTTTTTCAGTCATTTTTCCTTTTGTATTCCATTTTAAATGATTTCTGTCTTCAAGCTAACTCATCTTTGACAATATCTAAGCTGACACTAATTGCATCTTATGGATTTCTTAATTTATACAAATTCAATTTTGATCTTTTACACTGTGCATATCTCAAATTCTCATGCTCATTCTTTCTCTTGAACATATGCGACACACTGTTTAATGTCCTTATCTACCAATTCTATTATCTGTGTTATTTCTTTGCCCATGTTGTTTTCTTTCTCCTTATGCAGGTCACATTTATCTGCTAATTTCTACACCCAGTAATATCTGATTGGACAGCAGACACTGTCAGGTTAACCTTGTTGCATCGAGATATTTGTGCATTCTTATAAATATTCCAAGTTTCGTGTATGACTCAGCCAAATTCTTCGGAAATAAATTGATCATGTGGGGTCTTGCTTTAGAGCTTTGTTGCTGCTGCTGCTGCTAAGTCGCCTCAGTTGTGTCCGACTCTTTGCGACCCCAGAGACGGCAGCCCACCAGGCTCCCCCATCCCTGGGATTCTCCAGGCAAGAACACTGGAGTGGGTTGCCATCTCCTTCTCCAATGCATGAAAATGAAAAGTGAAAGTGAAGTCGCTCAGTCGTGTCTGACTCTTAGAGACCCCATGGACTGCAGCCTACCAGGCTCCTCCGTCCATGGGATTTTCCAGGCAAGAGTACTGGAGTGGGGTGCCACTGCCTTCTCCGAGAGCTTTGTTAGGCGGGATCAAAACAGCCTTTAGGGCTAAATTTGCTCCACTACAAAGGCAAACATTCATGAGGGCTCTATTCCATGTCCCATGAAATATGAGGATTTTCTCTCTAGCTGGTGGGAGTAGACACTGCTTCCAGCCCTACCTAAGCTCCAAGTATCATTCCTTTTATTCATTTACAGACAGTAGTTCTTCCTCCAGCTGAGGGTAGTTTCCTCTGTCTGAACCAGTCCCCACTGACGAGTTCAGTTCTTCAGAACTTCAGCGCTCCCTTTCTAAGCACCTCTCTCATCTCCCAACATTCTTTCCTGAGAAGTCCGGTCACCTTGGCCTCTCAAGATGCTCAACTCTGTTTCCTCAAACCAGGGAGACAGCTGAGCTCCTTACGTGCACTGCAGCCTCGAACCTCGACTGGTTCTGGGAACCATCTGCAGGTGGTAAGCTGAGGCGACCACACGTCTCTCCTCAATTGTTCACTGTTTTCAAAGTTTCTGAATTTTCTTTTTTTAATTTAAATTTATTTCTTTCTAATTGGAGGATAATCGCTTTACAACATGTGGTGATCCCTGCCATATACCAACATGAATCAACCATAGGTACATGTGCGTCCCTGCCCTCCTGAACCTCTCTCCCACCTCCCACCCCATCCCACCCGTCTAGGTTTTCAAAGAGCACTGGCTTTGAGCTCCCTATAGAACAGTATCTAAATTCCTTGAAAAACTAGGAGTAAAACTTCCTCAGTTGTTTCTAATCTCTCAAGGATTACTGTACTTTCCTGACTCTTGTCAATGTCCTGACAATCCTGACGTCATATGAACGAGATTCCATCTCCGTCTTGCAATTCTTCATAACTTTGGAACAAGGGGGCCGTCTTTTCATTTTACACTGAATCCCACAAATTGTGAGCTGATATTATTTTTATGTTTAGAATGAGTTTTCTACTCATGCTATTCTACCTGGCAGTTTTCAAATGTTGTTCAAGGTAAAGCTTAAATATCACCTTGCCTCTGAAAATGATTCTGATTTCCCAGTTCTTCCAGCAGAGGGAATAAGTGGCTCTTTTCTATATATATCTTGGTTCCATGCCACTTGGCATAAACCTCTGTTATAGTAATTATTTTTTATGAATATTTTGTGTACCTTTTCCTCCTCCATTAGTTTTACTTTAAAAATATGCCTTATTCATTATTACACACTTAGCAATTTTCTAGTGTATATTCTATGGCATATACAGCAAATACTCAATAAATATTTGATTAAATACAGGAACAAATGACTAGATGAAACAATGTAGTTATGTATCTTTGTCTTTAAAATATTATGAGCAGTCTCTGTAGATTCAACACCAGATAAATGTGTTTGCTCACAGTGTATACCACTTATCTCTACCAAAACCTCTCACTTATAATGTTTGTTCCAGCCTCCAATTTGTCTTATTGGAAATATAAAACTTACTGTTTCCTGATATTCAATAATTTCCATGCAGTTATTACTTGAACTTAAATTCTTCTTTTACATTTAACTTCCCAGAGGCAAGAAGAGTCATGCAGGCTGTTTAACACTTCCAGATGTGCTATGCTGTGTGTTTTCGTTAATATATCTTTGCACACTCATCCACAACTAGACTCTGAGTTTATGAAGAGGCTTCTCTTCCTGGAAAAATGGAGTAAATAGCAGGGGTCAAGCTACCGTGTCATTGAGAACAGTCACAAAACCAGATGTCTACAGACAGATGTGTATGTATATCTATCTCTGTCACATCTTCTTTATTCATTCTTCTGTCTCTCTCTATAAAATGGAATAGTGCTCAGCCATAAAAAAGAATGCAATAGTGTCATCTGCAGCAACATGGATGGATCTAGAGATTATCAAATGAAGTCAGAGGCAAATATATGACATCACTTAAATGTGGAATCTTAAAAAAAATAATACAAATGAACAAATGGATACAAAACAGAAACAGACCCACAGATATAGAAAATAAACTTACAATTATCAGTGGGGAGGAGAGCAGGGATAAATTAGGAGTTTGGGGATTAAAATATACATACTACTATATATAAAATAGATAACCACCAAAGAGCTCTTTGTTAGGTATGGCACAGGGAGCTATACCTATAATAGAAGAGACTATAAGATATTCTATTATATCTTATAATAGAGATCAAGGAGATGCAACTAGTCAATCCTAAAGGAAATCAGTCCTGAATATTCACTGGAAATATCAATAACCTCAGATATGCAGATGACACCACCCTTATGGCAGAAAGTGAAGAACTAAAAAGCCTATTGATGAAAGTTAAAAAGGAGAATGAATAAGTTGGCTTAAAGCTCAATATTCAGAAAACAAAGATGATGACATCCAGTCCCATCACTTCATGGCAAATAGATGGGAGAAACAGTGGAAACAGTGGCAGACTTTATTTTTCAGGGCTCCAAAATCACTGCAGATGGTGATGCAGCCATGAAATTAACAAATGGTTACTCCTTGGAAGAAAAGTTATGACCAACCTAGACAGCATATTAAAAAGCAGAGATATTACTTTCCCAACAAAGGTCCGTCTAATCAAGGCTATGATTTTTCCAGTAGTCATGTATGGATGTGAAATTTGGAGTATAAAGAAAGCTGAGCACCAAAGAATAGATACTTTTGAACTGTGGTGTTGGAGAAGACTCTTGAGAGTCCCTTCGACTGCAATGAGATCCAACCAGTCCATCCTAAAGGAAATCAGTCCTGAATGTTCATTGGAAGGACTGATGCTGAAGCTGAAACTCCAATACTTTGGCCACCTGATACGAAGAGCTGACTCACTGGAAAAGACCCTGATGCTGGGAAAGATTGAAGGCAAGAGGAGAAGGGGACGACAGAGGATGAGACGGTTGGATGGCATCACCGACTCAATGGACATGAGTTTGAGTAAGCTCCGGGAGTTGGTGATGGACAGGGAGGCCTGGCATCCTATAGCCCATGGGGTCACAAAGAGTTGGACATGACTAAGCAACTGAACTGAACTGATTATATTTCAGTATTATAAGAATATAATATATGTGCATCAGAATCACTTTGATGTACACCTGAAACTAGCACAACATTGTAAATCAACTACATTTCAGTAAAATTTTAAAAATTTATAAAATAAACTCAAAAACTCCTTTCAAATTAAAAAAAACCTCTTAGTTTCACTGATCTTTTCTATTGTTTTTTTCAGTCTCTATTTCATCTCTTTGTACCCTAATCTTTATTATTTCCTTCTTTCTGATAAACATGTACTTATTTTGTTCTTCTTTTTCTAGTTCCTTGAGTTGTAAAATTATGTTGCTTATTTGAGATCTTCCTTTTTTAAAATCACAATTATTTATAAATAAACTATTTTTACTAATGTAACAACCTCTGTAGCTCCGAATTATAAAATAAGCAATTCTACTCAATAAGTCTACCTGGAAAATTATTTCAAAAGATAATTACTAAACAATATCATTCATTATCTACATGCCTTTTTCAATGAGATTTGGTCTCCCTTCTGTAATTAGGTGTGACCAGATGGAAGAGAAAATTCACCCACTTGATACCTTGCAGAATTCCAGACCCATAAACTTATGATAAAGAATAAAATATAGGATGGAGTGGGAGGTTAGAGTTAGCAGATGTAAGATATATACAGAATGAATAAGCAACAAAGCCTTACTGTATGGAACACAGAACTGTATTCAATAACCTATGAAAAATCAAAATGGAAAAGAATATAAAAGGTGTGTGTGTGTGTATATGTATATGTATAAATATATAACTGAATCACCCTGTTATACAGCAGAAATTAACACATCATTGTAAGTCAACTATACTTCAATGAAAAATATATTAATTGTTTTAGACCAGTCAGTTTTGGGGCAATTACTTACACAGCAATAGAGAAATGAAACAGAAATTAAATTTATGCAGAGATACAAAACCTTCAAGTATCATTGTATGTAAACTTCACATACTATCATGTTTTCTTTAAAGTGCAATAGACTTTAAACATGTTACTAATTTTTAAAAAATATTGCTAATTGTTAAAAGAATAGTGACTATTATCTATTTTTTGCTGTTTTGTTTTTTTTTAAATTTCATTTTGGAAGGATTAACCTTTTAGCAAACATACAAAACATAAATATTATTGGTAAATATCTTGAATAACACCACATTTAATAATGTGAACATAAACTGAGTAGTAACAGGAATTAAATTACAATTGGATGCTAGATACGGGGCTGTTGACCATTAACTACAACCAGGCAGACTGTTATGTCAACGTTCCACAGAAGTCAGTTGGTATGAATATTGCTGACAAGTAGAATCTTTCTTCACCTAAATGTAACGGGATCAGAGCTGACAGGACAGTGCAGCTTCTCTATCATCACTGATTACAATTTGTAATCTGACAGATAATGCATCCCTGTCAACTAAAGCATCATCATTTTAAAAAGGTGTATCAACCAGTTTAATACCAGGAACATTCATGAAACATGCAGAATTTTATGATGCCATCGTAAACATCTTCCAGTGGCCACTTCCTGTCTTTCACTGATAGTCTCTATCACACGTATCCACAGGGCCTCACACTTCCTGGGTCTTCCACCTCTAGACTATGACAAAATACACACACATGCTATTATTCCTCATTGTACTGTCAGCCCAAAGCCTTGATATCCTAAGTAAAACAAGTATAAGAAGACTGAAGACTGGAGAGAGGAGGCAGACTGGCGCAGGACACTGGGATTTGAGAAACTACATGGCAGTGATTTCTTTGGGTTTCCTTTTTGCCTCACATATCCTAGACTGGTTGTTGGACAAGCCAGCAACCCAGAAATACCAATGGACACAGGCAAGAAAATAAAATGCCCACAAAAGACAGTTTCCTCTAGCCAAAGGGCAGCCTAGCAAAACAGAACACTTTTATACATTAAACACCAGCTCCAGCAAAACATCATGGAAATATCCACCTTCATGCCCATCAGCAAGGGCCAAGTGACAAGCCTATACCCCCACCCATGCCAGACTATGCCCAGACATGTTCCCAACCTCTCCTCGCCCTAGGGTAGGGTGGTATTGGACATGAGTGTGGACCCCACCCAAATGAGCCACTCTCTTCCCGACCACCAGAAGGTCAGCTGAGGTTCAGCAGGGAGCCTGAAATCCCATCTTGGAAGGATGCAGTAACAAAGCATCCTTTCCCACAAGAATTGTGTCAAAGGGGACTGAATGAGAAATCCGGACCTTCACCGCAACCTGTCAGTAACAAGGCAGTGCAATTTCAGAGAAAAACGACTAAAGCAGAAAATTTAATGAATGTTCAGTCTCATGATATAATTCCCCAGAATGTCCAGGATAATTTCAAAATCATTCATTATACCAAGAAGCAGGGACATCTCAACTGAAACAGTCACACAATTGACAAACACGAACCCTGAGATGACACAGAAGTTAGAGGTGTGTGACAAGGTTTTTAAAGTAGCTGTCATAAAATATAATTCAACAAGAAATTGTGAACATTCTGGAAAAAAAAAGAAAGTCTCAGTGAAGAAACAGAAGATCTAAAGAACCAAACTGATGTTTTAGAGCTAAAAAATACTATAAGCGAAATTTAAAACTATAAGGATGGACTCAACAGCAGAGAAAAGAAGTGGTAAATTAGAAGACAGAACTGCATAGATGTCCCAACTTGAATCTCAGAAAGAAGAAAAACAGACTGAAGAAAAAAAAAAAAAGAATAGCATGTCAAGGACCTGTGAGACTGTAACGAAAGATCTGCCTTTTGTGTCATCAGAATCTCAGAGAAAAAGATAAATGTGGGTGGAGATAAAAGATTATTCAAAAGAATAATGGCTGAAAAAGACTTAAATGGATTTAAGATTTCTACTTCCAGTACACTGCCAGAAGTCACTGCGTATGGGGCTGGTGGGTGCTGGTAGGTTTGGCTATAACACAGCAGCATGAAGAAAATGTCTATGGTGACAGCCTAGTTCTGTATCAAGACTGCAGTGGTGGCTACATGAATCTACACATGTGATAGATACTATACACACATCGCACCAATGTTAATCTATTTCACTGCAGTTTCCAAAGACGTAACCATTGCAGGAAACCAGTTGGAGAGTATCATCTTTGCACTAACTTTGTGACTTTCTGTGGATTTATAATTATTTAAAACTAGACACCTACTATAAGGAGAAGGAATTGCAACCCACTCCAGTATTCTTGCCTGGAGAATTCAGGGACTGCGGAGCCTGCCGTCTATGGGGTCACACAGAGTTGGACACGACTGAAGCGACTTAGTAGTAGCAGCATAAGGATTCTGAGCTTCCCTGGTGGCTCAGTGGTAAAGACTCTGCCTGCCAATGGAGATGTGGGTTCGATCCCTGTGTGAGGAAGATCCCCTTGAGAAGTAAATGGCAACCCAGTTCAGAATTCTTGCCTAGGGAATCCTATGGAGATAGGATAGCAGAGCCTAGCAGGCTATAGTCCACGGGGTCGCAAAAAGCCGGGCACGACTTAGTGGCTAAACAACAACAAACAAACAACAAAATGTTCCTATATTTCCTGTCCCTCTCCTGAGACTGTAGCAGAGAGGAAAGAATTTTGAACTGAAACACAGGAGACCGAGATGTAGCTGCCACTTTGTGGAGTGTCATCTTGGGAAAGTACATCATCTTAGAACAACATCAAGACTTTCTATATTGTATTTCCTTAGCTGTGAACAAGACGGTATTTCTGACATCTCTAGTTTTACAGCTTGATACTTTTATCACAGTTATCAGTCATACTGTATGATCTCACTATGATCCCTAAGTACCTGTAGGAAGCATTACAATCTTGTCTTTAGTCAGTAATTACTATTTCAAGATACTTCACAAGAATCTTTTGAATCAAGTTACAACTATTTAGGGGGCTTCCTGTCCACACAATTATTTAGACAATGAGAGACTTTCTAATTATCATTCAATTCTGGAAGCCACTACTATTTTAAGAAAAGTTGCAAATGTGGAGCCTTCTTTTCTTAGACTTGCATATCAGCATGTAAATCCCAAACTCTAAGAATTAAAGAATGAAAGGAAAGAATCCATGTGGAACTTGAAAGACAGAATTGGCTCTTTGATCTGATTCACTTTAAATTCTCAGGATAACAAGTAGAAAACACTGATATCCTTTTATCATAAAGAATCCATTTGGGGATGTTTATTAACTCTAAGAGTCTTCTGCTTGGCATTTGAAACTATTAAAATAAACACTCCTGTGATTATTGCAATTTGAAATATTACTTTGTCAAACTGTTAAACCTGAATTTATAGCACAGGTGTTAATGAGGCATGAAAACTTCCAGCCTGATTTGCAGTTGCAAGATTCTCATATTTTAGAACAGTGCAATTTTTTAAGTTTACATAATGACAAAAAAAAAAAAACGCTGCCTTTACCAGTATATACTCTGTAGCAGATCATCAAAATAATAGCAATTCAGGGGACTATTTGGAAACAGTAAACTGGTTCTAAAATAAATAGAACACAATAGGGAAAACTTAAATCATGAGGTCTTCAGAAAGGCTATGTATAATTTGGCAAAAATGAATGCAGTGCTAATATTCAACCTCAGAAATGCATATCCCTTCTCCTAATATAGGATAGAGTTAGCCCTTGAGACAATAAAATATCCTTTTCCTGACTAACATTATATTCTTGGCATAACTGTGGTTTGCCACACATTCTCAATTAAGCAATAAAAGTTAAACCCAAAGTAGCATTTAAAATCATGTTAATAGATTTGTCCCCAAATTTTATATTCACCATAAATCTAATAGAAGTATATTATTTAAAAATGTGACTTGAAGTAACACAGTCAGGTGTATTTTCTTATGCATATTGACAAGTACTTTATGAAACATTTTTTAAATTTATCTCTTTGAAACAGATGGCTCTTAAAGATAAAATAAAAGTTTGATCTACGTGTATCTTGAAATTAAAGCTCTATAAACTGCAAATTTATAAATAGTTGAAAAAATTAAGTGTCTTTAAATTAATACCCTATGTACAGAGCTAGACTTGGGTACATTTTTATAAGATGTCTACTTCACAGTGTCTTGTGGGCTTTTCTATAGGGTATAAAACAATAAAAGCAATGAGATATTTTGTTTAGCCAGGGCAAGATGCATAGGCTAGCCTACTATATATTTCAACTAGATTTCTCTGCAGGCATCTAAATAAGAACCTTCAAAAGCTGCTCAAGTGTTCTGTGTCATATTAAATATTCAGAGTTGAAAATAAATCTACATCTGATAAAACCCACCTGAGAGCTGCCTGCACCACGTTCTCACCGTTTCTACGTCTTACGTGTTTTGTTTCATATTCCCCGCTAAAACCAACTGACCTTTTTCTTAGCTCACTGACCACCAAAGCAAAGAATAATAGGCATTTGTTTTTAGGAATAGATGCTCACTGATCTGAATCTGACACCACAGTGCTCTCAAGAAAGTGCCAGTGTGCTTACAAATATAATTTTTTTTTTCTGCCACACCCTTGGTCTTGTACATTGGGGGAAAAAAACAGTTTCTAGATCATTGTTTATAGGCAATTTCTCTAGATACTTTGGAATTGAATGCAATATTACAATGTTCACAGTCATCATTCTCTGAACTGGTTTAGTCCTTGATAATAACTTATCAATGGCTACCAGCACTGCATTCTAGTTTCAATATGCTTATGTTGTACTGTCATAATCACAATTATTACTAGACCAAAATAGTTTCATTTAAACATAAGCACTTACATTCATGTAACTCCATGATTTCAAATTGAATTATCTGGGGGTGTCAGACTTTATTTTTTTGGGCTCCAAAATCACTGCAGATGGTGACTGCAGCCATGAAATTAAAAGACGCTTACTCCTTGGAAGGAAAGTTATGACCAACCTAGATAGCATATTCAAAAGCAGAGACATTACTTTGCCAACAAAGGTCTGTCTAGTCAAGGCTATGGTTTTTCCAGTGGTCATGTATGGATGTGAGAGTTGGATTGTGAAGAAAGCTGAGCGCCGAAGAATTGATGCTTTTGAACTGTGGTGTTGGAGAAGACTCTTGAGAGTCCCTTGGACTGCAAGATCCAACCAGTCCATTCTGAAGGAGATCAGCCCTAGGATTTCTTTGGAAGGAATGATGCTAAAGCTGAAACTCCTGTACTTTGGCCACCTCATGCGAAGAATTGACTCATTGGAAAAGACTCTGATGCTGGGAGGGATTGGGGGTAGAAGGAAAAGGGGATGACAGAGGATGAGAAGGCTGGATGGCATCAACGACTCAATGGACGTGAGTTTGAGTGAACTGCGGGAGTTGGTGATGGACAGGGAGGCCTGGCATGCTGTGATTCATGGGGTTGCAAAGAGTCAGACACGACTGAGCGACTGAACTGGATCGCACTGAACTGAATCCTTCCTTGGGAAATCTTTCTCAATTCATATGTAAGGTCAATTCATTTAGAAAGAAAGATCTATAATTTTCTTCAGCTCTGGAGGTAAACAGATTCTTATTTTTCACAATGTACTGATCAGCAAGAAACTCGGTCATTTTATCAAGATTGATCTCATTACCTACAGAGAATTTTAGAAAATGTATTTCTAGTGGTTCTCTCCAATAAATTTTCTACACATATATACACACACAGACACACACACACACACACATTTCCTACACAAAACATCAGAATTTTATTTAAAAAGAAAAGCAGCAACAGATATTTTTTATACTTTCAAGTTAACCTAGCTTTGATAAAAACTCCAGCTATCACTTCTACTATAAAATGGACTTTTAGTAAATGTTATTTCCACTACTCATTTATGCTTCTTTCTTTCCCCTCTCCTCTGCTTTCTTTTATTCCATGCTATTTTTACTTTACACAGACTTCAGAACTGCGGCTAAAATAAAAGAGGGATATTAAAAAGTTGCCTAAATATGTAAGCACACAAATAACAAGAAACTGTAGAGATAAACACATGTGCATAAATGGACACACGCATACCTCTCTTCAGTTATTTGATTCTCTAATGGAATAAAAATTTCTTGTCTTGAACAATTTAAAAAAGTATCTTATACAAACTGTCAGTGAGCTGGACAATCTTCTGAGGAATTCTTTTGCTACTGCACATGAAATTGTTTACTCTGGGTTTATATTATATAAGGTATCCTTTTTCAATAATTAAAATGATATCATGTCCCAGGTATTTCAGTCTTTTTGATATGATAAATGAGGATGTGTTTTCTATTGAGAAACGGGATATGGGTTAATTTCCAACAAATTCAACTTTACACAAAATTGACTAACCACCAACCTAGGGGATGATACTAGGCATATTCCCATTATTAGTTTAATTCAGGTTACTGTTCAAACTCTCCATGAGATGGCTTTTATACTCTCAATAAACAAGTGAGAAAATTGAGGCCCAGAAAAATTGTATGGCTTATGGAACCTTGTGCTACTGAGAGGGCTAGACGCCAACTACGTAGGTCTTTTACCTCCAAGTACAAATGTCTTCATTTTTATAAAGGAATTGGTAGTCAGATAAATCTGAGTACAAAATATAAGATTTATGATATTTATCTGGTATTTATCTAGCTAGTGTGATCACAGCTGGCATAAACAAACCAGTTATTGTGAGTCAAAAATAAACTATGAGTCTGCTACTTACTAAAGCTGAGGTTTTAGAAATTTCCAAACAACACTGCTTTCACTTGTAGAATGGCAATGTAACTAATCTCATTGATCGTATATACTACATTCTAGGTGAAAGAGTTACTATTTTAAAAAGGTTCAGAACAGTCATTGCTCCTCTGTCCCTATTTTTCTCACTTCTCACCTTGCGTCCTCTTAGCAGCCCTGTAATTTCTAAACATGGAGGTGTAAGCACGGTGATCTAACTGGATGCGAGGGAGGGAGTAGCAGTGCTGGGAAATGCATTTTATTCTAAACAAGTTTATGAAATGCCCACTGAAGCCTTTAAAGATGGGGATAGACCGTGGTCATTTTTAGTAAAGTCAACACCCTCAAAATCTGACCTTTTTTTTTTTTAATGAAAACAAACTATCAGAAGGACAAATCCTGGATTACAAGTGCAGATTGAAAAATACAGTGAAATCTGGGTCCAGGACAGGAAGAAAGCTGAGAGCTTTCTCTTACCTTCAAGGTGCCCAAGTACCAGATGTAACTACTAGAATCCAAGGGGGAAAAGAAGGGGAGTGGTAGATCTGGACTGAGATACATTCACTATTTATATTATGTATAATTGCCAACATCCGCTGGATCATTGAAAAAGCAAGATAGTTCCAGAAAAACATCTATTTCTGCTTTATTGACTATGCCAAAGCCTTTGACTGTGATGATCACAAGAAACTGTGGAAAATTCTGAAAGAGATGGGAATAACAGACCACCTGACCTGCCTCTTGAGAAACCTGTATGCAGGTCATGAAGCAACAGTTAGAACTGGACATGGAACAACAGACTGGTTCCAAATAGGAAAAGGAGTACATCAAGGCTGTATATTGTCACCCTGTTTATTTAATTTATATGCAGAGTACATCATGAGAAATGCTGGACTGAAAGAAACACAGGCTGGAATCAAGATTGCAGGGAGAAATATCAATAACCTCAGATATGCAGATGACACCACCCTTATGGCAGAAAGTGAAGAGGAACTCAAAAGCCTCTTGATGAAAGTGAAAGTGGAGGGTGAAAAAGTTGGCTTAAAGCTCAACATTCAGAAAACGAAGATCATGGCATCCGGTCCCATCACTTCATGGCAAATAGATGGGGAAACAGTGGAAATAGTGTCAGACTTATTTTTCTGGGCTCCAAAATCACTGCAGATGGTGACTGCAGCCATGAAATTAAAAGACGCTTACTCCTTGGAAGGAAAGTTATGACCAACCTAGATAGCATATTCAAAAGCAGAGACAATATTTTGCCAACAAATGTTCGTCTAGTCAAGGCTATGGTTTTTCCTATGGTCATGTATGGATGTGAGAGTTGGACTGTGAAGAAGGCTGAGTGCCGAAGAATTGATGCTTTTGAACTGTGGTGTTGGAGAAGACTCTTGAGAGTCCCTTGGACTGCAAGGAGATCCAACCAGTCCATTCTGAAGGAGATCAGCCCTAGGATTTCTTTGGAAGGAATGATGCTAAAGCTGAAACTCCTGTATCTTGGCCACCTCATGCAAAGAGTTGACTCATTGGAAAAGACTCTGATGCTGGGAGGGATTGGGGGCAGGAGGAGAAGGGGATGACAGAGGATGAGATGGCTGGATGGCATCACCAACTCGATGGACATGAGTCTGAGTGAACTCCCGGAGTTGGTGATGGACAGGGAGGCCTGGCATGCTGCGATTCATGGGGTCGCAAAGAGTCGGACACAACTGAGCGACTGATCTGATCTGATCTGATCACGTAGATAACTAATGAGAACCTACCGTATACCACAAGGAACTCTATTCAATGCTCTGTGGTGACCTAAATGAGAAGCAAATGCAAAAAAGAGGGAATATATGGATACAGATAGTTGATTCACTTTGCTGTATAGCAAAAAATAACACAAAAGTGCAAAGCAACTATACACCAATAAAATTAAGTTAAAAAATAAACTAAACTACAAGGATAGCTTATTTTACTTTTTAAAATTAATTTTTATTGGAGTATAGTTGCTTTACAAAAGAGTCCCTTGGACAGCAAGCAGATCCAACCAATATATCCTAAAGGAAATCAACCCTACATATTCACTGGAAGGACTGGCGCTAAAGCTTCAATACTTTGGCCACCTGATGTGAAGAGCTGACTCACTGGAAAAGACTGTGATGCTAGGAAAGATTGGGGGTAGGAGGAGAAGAGGGCAACAGAGGATGAGATAGTTGGATGGTATCACCGACTTAGTGGACTTAAGTTTGAGCAGACTCCGAGAGACACTGAAGGACAGGGAAGCCTGCTGCATAATAGAAACATGTAAAACTATTCATACATATATCACAATAAATTTGATGTAAGAAAATGAAATAACTTTAAAGACTTTCAGAAACATGGAGCAGTGGAACAAAAATCACATGGACATTAGATGTCCTAGATGCAAAAAGATAAAGGAAAAACTGAAAAGAACCTGTGGTCTGTAATTTTATATATAGCTATTTCATCACTAAAAAAGTGAAGATATAATCAATATATCAACTTCAAAAACTTTGCCACACACAAATATGCATACAAACAGCATTTGAAAATACTCTCAGAGAAAGTACATGGCATCACCGACTTACTGAACATGAGTTTGAGCAAACTCCAGGAGACAGTGAAGGACAGGGAAGCCTGGTGTGCTGCAGTTAATGGGGTTGCAAAGAGTCAGACCCAACTTAGTGATTAAACAATAAAAAGAGGAGAACCAATCCCAGAAGAAGAAGTAAGAAGTCAGAGACATAAGACATCGGTAAATACATCAAGGTGCTTGCCCTGTTCTGGAAGAGTATGACATACTATCAAGTTTGCAGCAAAGATAAGAAAAATTAACATCATTAAGTGTTTTGCCTTTTCCTTTATTTCTTCCAGGGAAGGAGGTGACAGGGTGAAAACCCATAAATAGCTAATAACCTCTGGCTTTTCTGTTTCTTTATCTCTTGGTTGAAGCCAAGGAAGTGAGGAAGGGAGCGACAAGGAGCAGTGATGAGAGGGGAGAGATGGTGGAAAAGCTTCCTGACTCCTTCTCAGGTAGAGTCTTTGGGAAGTAGCAACAATCCAGAGAGGACTGGGATATTAAAGAGCCAATAAGATCTTCCTTGGTATATCCACTGGGGCCAGCAAGACCTCAGAGAAAGATGCTTGCTGGGCACAGGCAGATGCGCTTATCTTGTCAATACTTAAATCCAGTGGTATGGAAACTAGAGGATTTGGTCCAAGCTCACACATAATCAGCAGCAGTTCAGTTCAGTTCGGTCACTCAGTCGTGTCCGACTCTTTGCGACCCCATGGACTGCAGGATGTCAGACTTCCCTGTCCATCACCAACTCCTGGAGCTTACTCAAACTCATGTCCATTCAGTCAATGATGCCATCCAACCATCTCATCCTCTGTCATCCCCTTCTCTTCCCACCTTCAATCTTTCCCAGCATCAGGGTCTTTCCCAAAGAGCCAGTTCTTCACATCAGGTGGCCAAAGCATTGGAGTTTCAGTTTCAGCATCAGTCCTTCCAATGGATGGGCTGGTTGGATCTCCTTGCAGTCCAAGAGACTCTCAAGAGTCTTCAAGAGCAGCAGCAGAGAGAACCACTATGAATGAAGTGGTCCTATGGGCAGGTAGGAAAGTCTGTGAGTGTTTGTGCTGCAGAGAAACAACTAGGTTGATGGATCATTCCAGAGACACCTCCTTCTTGGAGAGATGACTTGATGACACCACGGATGTTCACTGTCTGTCAATATGTTAAGTCCCTGAGACTCAGTGACAATCCCAAGAAAAATACTTCTTTGTCCAACTCAGAAGAACAGGGTTAGGGATTGTTCTTAAGTAGATTTCTACATAAAAGTTCTTGCACATTTCTACTTTTGAACTGAAAGGCATATCTATTACATATGCTTGTAGTTTTGATCTCTGGTTTTCATACAAACATAGTTTGAATAAAGGTCTATGACATCATTGAATGTATCCTATGACCAACTGTTTGATTTCTACAAAGTCTTAACTGTATGAGTACGTGAAAGATACCAAAATTTCTGGCTATTAGTTTAGAAGTCTAAGACAAGTCATCAATGTAACCTTTTGATTTACATCCAGTGGGAACTACAATAAATTGTGTGACATTCCAAGTGTGCAATGAACTGTCATCTTAGATTCTTGATAATGAAGATGACACCTCACTGAACTGGCATCTTCCAATACTGAGTTTTTCAGTTAAGTAGACAAGCAACTGACATTAAAGAATAATGATAACAGAGTCAGAAATGGGAATCTACTTATACTACTGTAAAGGAGGCATGGGTTCTTCAGGGTTGTTAACATTTTGAAAGATTTGAGCAAATACTAAAGAGCAGTAAATAGTTTAAACTCTGTCATCAGCAGTGAACTTTAAACAATGTGAAATTGTGGAACATTTGGAGAGATAATGTTCGGTGGAGAGCTAGGTAACAAATATTCCCCAGAGTTTCTGGTACAAGATGAAGATACACACAGAGACTTTATAACCAGTGCAACTTCCAGTCCTCACATCATCTCTTCAGGTAGGAGACATATCTATCCCCTTCATTAAATGTCAACCTGTATTTGCTATTTCAATGTCATTATATTAAGGGCTTTCATCATATCCTTTGGATTTTAAATTGAATATCAAATAGGATTTGGGTTGGAAGGAAATAAAAGATCACAGGTTTTTTTCTTCTGAGAAAATTTAAAGGATAAGTTTTAGTATTTCTCCAATATTTTATTAAATGTTAGGTTTAATAAGTGTTAACTGATCATACTCTAAAATTTTAAAAATCATCTTATATTTCCTTTTACTGCATCAGATTTCTTATTCCTATGGTGTTATGTTTTCAAAAACCAATTCAAACAGTGAGGCAGTTGGTTATGCAAAATTCTAATACAGTTATGTTAATAACCAGAGAAACACACACACAACAAACAATATAAAATAGAATATCTGAATGTGGATTTATCTGATAAGTTCAGAACATATGATTAGTAAGCATGCAACACAAGGCAAGACGATGTGTTACATAATCCTTCCAAGACAGGTAACCAAGGTAGAACGTACATTACTTGGGCAATGGTCATACCACTCCCAGACAAATGGAAGGAAGGAGGAAATTATACTTTGTAGAAAGTTCTAGAATGTGAAAGCTCTGAACATGAAGAAGTGGATGTACTGGTGGATGCTGACAGACTTGTGCGTGGGAGCATCTGGAAGTATGAAGAGAGTTAATAAAACAAGATCTGGACTAAAGATGTGATCTGTGACATTTGAGGGAAAGAAAACAAAACACAGCAAAATAAAAAGTCAAATAAGTTCCTTAATGAATGTCTAATTCATAGAAAGGAATAAAGTCTGATATGAGGTCTAAAATTGGTACAGGAACTAGAGAATAGCAACTCTTATTTTTATATCAAGGAAATCAGTGACATTTACATCAATAAGTAATCCACTAAACCCTTCAGTAAGCATACTGTACTACTTAAAAGGGAACATAATTTAGATGTATGGCCTTGAACTTGAAGAGAAAGTTTGGAACATTAATTATCTTAGGATAATATTAGGAACTAGCCTATCCATGGGGATATAAGGAAGGGATAAATATTCCCTTCTCTGAGCTGAAATGTGCTTTCTGGTAGAGATGATGTATCAGTGGTGGACAGTCCAGCCATCAGTGTTGGTACAATATTATTTTTAATAAGTGATTCAAAAGTGACATAATGAAATACCGAAGATGATAGATTATCTGACCTTGTTTTTGAAAACGCAATGTCAAGCTAACACAAATAAAGGAACAATTTATCAAATTTATCAGGGTGTTCTACTTATAAATAAATTAAAGAACAGAAGTGATTTTAGAGGAAAAAGAAAATTATGCTTCAAATGATAGGAGATAATCAACACATTTCAAACTCCTAAGAGTACAAGGAAGCAAAATTAATTCCTAGTTTTTCCAGTGTTCTCTATTGTGCACTCTAAATTTTTAAAGATGTTAACAAAAGTTCAAAAGGAATCTTACTCCTTCATAAAACATATTGTAAAATATTTGTAAGAATGAATAAGAGAACCCAGGACAATCCAGAAACAGACAACTAAAGACTCAGAAAATTATAAAGGAACTATTATTGTTGTTGTTATTCCAAGGAGAATAGCCTAAACCATCTGAAAAAGTGAAAAGTGAGGTAAGATATGACTAAAATGCACAGTAGTTAATATAAATATGATTTCAAAATTTTAGTTCATTATAAATATGTATTCCCAAATTCTGAAGGTAATTTTAGACAAATAAAAGAAAGTACTTCGTTCTTTTGTCCAGTGGATAGTAAACCTTCAAACTGCTTGATCTCACACAGTTTAAAAAGATGACAATATAAGCTATGGTTTTTCCAGTTGCCGCGTATGGATGTGAGAGCTGGACCATAAAGAAAGCTGAATGCCGAAGAACTGACAGTTTTGAACTATGGTGTTGGAGAAGATTCTTGAGAGTCCCTTGGACAGCAAGCAGATCAAACCAGTCAATCCTGAAGGAAATTAACTCTGAATATTCATTGGGAGGACTGATGCTGAAGCTGAAGCTCCAGTACTTAGGCCACCCAATACGAAGAACTGACTCACTGGAAAAGAACCTGATGCTGTGAGATTAAAGGCAGGAGGAGAAGGAGACAACAGAGCATGAAATGGTTGGATGGCATCACCGACTCAATGGACATGGGTTTGAGCAAACTCGGGGAGTTGGTGATGGACAGGGAAGCCTGGTGTGCTGCAGTCCATGGGGTCACAAAGAGTCAGACATCACTGAGCAACTGAACTGAACTGAAGGAAGCATTTAAAATTAGTGTTCAATGAACTGTGCTACACCAAACAAAAGATGAAAAGAATATGAATAGATTCTGGGAAAATGGGTTTCTATGGTTATAGACATTTGGGATATTAGAAATAGTTTGAGTTCCTTTTACCAAAGAACTTCTAAGACCTTGCTCTATGTGCTCAGTCATGTTCAACTCTTTGCAACTCCATGAACTGTAGCCTGTAAGGCTCCTCTGTCCATGGAATTTTTCAGGCAAGAATACTGAGTGGGTTACTATTCCCTTTTCCATGGGATCTTCCCACCCCAGGGATTGAACCCAGGTCTCCTTCATTACAGGCAGATTCTTTATGGCCTGATATACCAGGGAAGCCCTGATTATATCTTGGTAACAGCTTCTGAACTCCCCGTGGCTTAGCATAATAAATATTTATCATTCACACTAAATGCCCATCATGGGATAGAAATGATGCTTTGTTCCACAAAAATCCCTGGCTGGGTACCACCATCTTGCAGATGCGCTGTATATAAGATGGGCCTCCTTCTTTACTATGGTAAGAAAAGGGAAATGAACAAACAACAGCACAAAGACTGAAGAGTTGTCAGTCTCACTGCATTTTCCAATGTTTTAACCCCCAATTCACTTCCTTCTGCTCACATTTTTATGGTCATAACTGGTCACATATTCCAGTACCCAAGAGTGACTGGAAAACATACAGCAACACTTTACTTGGTGACCATGAATGTTATTTTTCCCCTAGGATCCAAGGGGCGATTTTTAAATGCAGGCTTTCTTAAACTAATTTTATAAAGAACTATATTTCAGTGCGGTGTTTTGTGATTTAATGTCAAGGAAACACAAATTGAGAAATAGCCAATTTAAATAAGCTTCTGCTTGATAAGGAATTTAAGCAATATGCTTAAAATTCAGTCATATTATTTTGATATAAATATATTGAAGAATGGTAAAGAGATGCCAAAATAATACGTAGGCACCTTAAGATGAAATACTGGGCAACATGGCATAGAGCTTTAATTCAATTTTATTTTGTGTTAGGGTATGACCCATTTATGCATCATGAGCTGCTTCCCAATCTTTCCACATCTCTGAAGGAGGCACTTCATTATTTGGAACTACTCTTTAAAGAGATTCTGTTCCTTCCAATATTTCTACAGTGTTAATGTTAACAATGCCAGCCTTTGATATTACATGTCAATAGGGAAGTAGTTTAGTCCTTCATCTGTGCTATATTTCCAATTTTTTAATATCACCGAGTAACATGTATATATTTAATGTTTTATCGAGCTCATATACCAAGAACCTTATATTGTACAGCTTAAGAAATTCCATAAACTATTGTATAGTGTGTACTTCAAAGTTGGATTCTGAAAAAAATACCTATTAAGTTTTAGAAGCTTCCGTTTTCAGCAGACAAACAAGCTCCTCCGGGTTTTATGTTTCCTTTAAAGTGCTTGCTTATTTTTTGGCATTCTTGTAAATATTTATCATTCTGCTTTTAGTCGTCTATTAGATTTTAACAAGTATACTAAGCTATTCTAAAATAAAATTGTTTTTAATGTGTTTATTCTGATGGCTTAGGTGCTGATTTCTTTTTTAAAAGTAAGTACTTTTGTTTTGTATTGTATATATCAGCACAACACTTTTCATAATAGATGCATTGTTTCCCAAGTATACAACTTGAAGAACTATGGACCCACACTTTTATCATCACCAGAGCAATGTCATTTTACCATTGTTAGTAATTAACTGTATTTATACCCTAATTCGGGCTTCCCTTTCTCTGGTAGTTCAGACAGTAAAGAATATGCCTGCTATGGGAGAGACCTGGGTTCGATCCCTGGGTTGGGAAGATCCCCTGGAGGAGGGCATGGCAACCCACTGCAGTATTCTTTCCTGGAGAATCCCAAAGACTAAGGAGCCTGGTGGGCTATAGTCCATGGGGTCAGAAAGAGTCAGACATGACTGAGCAACTAAGCACAGCACAGCACATACCCTAATTCTCTGCACAAACAAGTCTAATAATATCAATAACATAAGAGCATATCTACGGGGGATTCCCTGGTGGCACAGCATCAGCCTGCCAATGCAGGAGACACAGGTGGTAGAGGTTCAATCCCTGGGTCATGACTATCTCCTGGAGAAGTAAACAGCAACCCATTCCAGGAGTCTTTGCATGGAGAATTCTATGGACAGAGGAGCCTGGTGGGCTACAGTCCATCGGGTCACAAAGAGTCGAACATGACTTAGCAACTAAACAACAACAGTTATCTCTATTTTGCAGACAGTCTTTGATAATTAAACTAACCTAAGAACTGTCAATTTGCATTAAAGAAAAAAATAACTTTTACTCACTTTCCCACACAAACATAAACCTTTCAAAGTATTATTCTGATTTAGACCTATGGTTCATTCTATCCAAGAGTCTATTTCCGAGAGAGGCACACAAGAGATTCGCAACTAGTTACAGGTGACTAGCAGTTTCTTCCATACCAGACTGTTGTTCAGTTGCTCAGTTGTGTCCAACTCTTTGTGACCCCACAGACTTCCAAACTCTAAATTTAGAATATTACAGATATACGTAATATGTCCAACAATGGATTCTTTGCAAAGAGACCGTACATAGTGGTCATTTCAACAAGAGTGGGTTTTGATTCAGCCACATCTTGATCTGTCACTTGCCTGATATATTCTTTACTAGCTATTTACCTAGTAAATAAATCAAAAGTTCTGAACTCAACATTCAGAAAACTAAGATCACGGCATCCAGCCTCATCACTTCATGGCAAATAGATGGGTAAACAATGGAACAGTAAGAGACTTGATTTTTTGGGCTCCAAAACCACTGCAGATGGTGACTGCAGCCACGAAATTAAAAAACGCTTGCTCCTTGGAAGAAAAGCTATGACCAACCTAGATATCATATTAAAAAGCAGAGACATTACTTTGCTGACAAAAGTCCATCTAGTCAAAGGTATAGTTTTTCCAGTAGCCATGTATGGATGTGAGAGTTGGACTATAAAGAAAGCTGAGTGCTGAAGAATTGATGCTTTTGAACTGTGGTGTTGGAGAAGACTCTTGAGAGTCCCTTGGACTGCAAAGAGATCCAACCAGTCCATTCTGAAGGAGATCAGTTCTGGGTGTTCATTGGAAGGACTGATGCTGAAGCTGAGACTCCAATACTTTGGCAACCTCATGCGAAGAGTTGACTCATTGGAAAAGACCAGTGCTGGGAGGGACTGGGGGCAGGAGGAGAAGGGGACGACAGAGGATGAGATGGCGGGATGGTATCACCAACTCGATGGACATGAGTTTGAGCAAGCTCTGGGAGTTGGTTATGGATAGGCAAGCCTGGCATGCTGTCCATGGGTTGCAGAGTCAGACACGACTGAGGGACTGAACTGACTGAACTGAGTTATTTACCTTGTGCTGTGCATGTGCTTATTTGCTTCCCTTGTGTCCAACTCTGCGAGCCTGTGGACTGCAGCCCACCAGGCCCCTCTGTCCGTGGGATTCTCCATGGAAGAATACTGGAGTGGGTTGCCATGCCCTCCTCCAAGGAATCTTCCCCACCCAGGGATCCAACCTGAGTCTCCTATATCTCCTGCATTGCAGACAGATTCTTTACTGCTGAGTCACTGGGAAAATCCAGCTATTTACCTTGGGTTTGAACAAGAAAACTTCCCATAAATTGTTCTATTGCTACTTACTCTTATATCCTAAATCAAGTCTTTTCAATATGTGCTATCATGCCCTTATCTTTTCCTGAGGAGAGGAAATGGCTATGTGCAACATATCATCAAACCAAAAACACTGAATAAAGAAACTTGAAATGGATATTTATGAATAAGTGATTTAACACACGTGACATACACATGTATTTGTTGAGTTTCTCAGAAAATGGTGAAGAATCTGTCTGCAATGCAGGAGACCTGGGTCAGGAAGATCCCCTGGAGAAGGGAATGGCTACCCACTCAAGATTCTCACCTGGAGAATTCCATAGACACAGGAGCCTGGTGGGCTACAGTCTGTAGGGTCACAGAGTAGTACACAACTGAGCATCTAACACTTTCGTTTTCAGAAGCACTAAGTACTTACGTATATTCTTTGAAAAGCAGGTATGATCAATTCCCGTTTACATTCAAGAATCTGGAGGTTAAAAAGTTCAACTAGATATTTTCATATTCAATAAGTAACGGATGGCTGTGGGGTTGAATATCAAGTCTAACTGATGCCACAGCATGTGCCCTTAAAAACTCTGCTCTTGGGACTTCCCTGGTGAGCCAGTGGTTTAGACTCCACGCTTGCAATGCAGGGGGCGCAGGGTCAATCCCTGGTCGGGGAACCAAGATCACACATGCCACCTGGCATGGCTCCCCTTCAAAACAAAACAGAAAAGAAAAAAAAAATACAGAAGACAACCACCACAACAAAAGACAAAAAATTTTCACAAGGATTAAGACTAACTAAGACACAATAAGCAGAATTTGCCTGCAATGCAGGAGACATAGGAAATGCAGGTTTGATTCCTGGGTTGGTAAGATCCCCTGGGAAAGGAAATGGCAACCCTCTCCTGTATTCTTGCCTTTAAAATTCCATGAATGGAGGAGCCTGGCAAGGTCGTAAAAAGTCAACCAAGACTGAAGCAACTGAGCTCAGCACACAAAAGCAGAACTAAACGGAAAACTAAAAAAATGTCAGCCATAGGTTTTTAGTAAGGGCTGCAAACAGCTGGTATTGTCACATTATTACATATTCTCTTGCAGTGGTGGTGGTGGGGGGGTGTTAAAATTATAATTTATAAAAATTGTTACTAAAAATGGTATATTCTTGGTACCCAATTTGGGGTTAAAAGGAATCAATGCAATTTGATGCTAATAACACTAAATTTTAAGTTAAAACATCTGAATTCCAGATTTTATATCCTCTTCTCACCATTGAAAGCTACCATTAAAGCATTAGCCACATTAATAAATAAGAAAACTAATAAGATTGCCTCTTAGAAATTCTGTTGAATACTTTGGCTCCTATTTTTATGTCACTTTATTGAGTAGAACCGGTCCAAATGTAACCTCCCAGGGTAATTCTCTTGTGAATAGCAACTGCAGATTTAGATTAAAATGGGATCTGGCCCTGTAAAGAAAAAGCAGTTTAATGCTACAGTGAACACCATTCACTAATCCTCATGTATCATTTGTGAAATTCAGAGTCTCTTTGGCAAAAATAAATGCCCTTTGCCCTCTGTAAAGATGGAGTCTTAAAACCATACCCAGAACTTGGTTGCTTTCAAGGGAAGTAAAAATTTCAGATGGTCAAGACTAATATTTTTATCTCAGTAAACAAATACACAATAAGCTTCTTCAGAAATAAAAGGAAGATTTCAGAAACGTGGCATCTGTGGCTAAGTTTGCTGCTTCTATAGGTAAGACTGACCTACTTCTAAGATGATCACATTTCTGTGCATACATTCAACATATGTCGACCAAGTTCTCTTCTGCATCAGGCACTGCATGGCAAAAGGTTCCAGGTTTTACCCTGGAGATTTTCACGTTGTGTATCACAGACACAACACAGCAGTCAGAGAGAGCATTTGAAAAGACAAGGATCTTACAACCTCTTTTGAACTCATGCCCTGTTATTGGCTTCTTGACTCCATCTTTTGCATTCTTCCACCAGGCATAAAAGATGTACCTTTTAGACCACATGCCCAACCGCCCTCCCAATTCCCAATTCCCCCGCTGCAGGATTTATTGTGTTTAAGGGCCGTCTTCTAAACCTCTCCTTCTCTCCAGTCCTGAGCATTACAGCTCAAGAGTCACTGAAATGGAAATCTGAATCATAAGATCTGGGATAACCCCAAACAAATTAAGTTAAAAAGGACCATCAGGCAGCTTTTCTGTTTTTAATGATCCATTTGCCTTCCTTCTGTGAAATCAAAGGCCACCGTGATTATTTGGAGCAAATATGCTAAATTCAATCTGGCAGAGAACACATGAATACTGAGATCATTGATCACCTGATTGGCTGGACCTGCCAAATACACTGTAGCCAAAACAAAAGCAATTACAAAAGAGGACTGATGGTTAGATAATGCAAGACACTATTCATCTGCCAATGGACATTTAGGTTGCTTCCATGTCTTGGCTATTGTAAATAGTGCTGTAATGAACACTGGGATGTGTGTATCTTTTTGAATTAGAGTTTTCTCCAGATATATGCTTAGAATTGGGATTGAAAGATCAAATGGTAATTCAATTTTTAGTTTTTTTAAAGGAAACTCCATACCATTTTCCATAGAGGCTGTTCCAAGTTACTCCCACCAACAGTTTAGAAGGGTGCCTTTTTCTCAACCCCCTCTCCATCATTTACTGGATGAAGGAAAAATCAGACATCCTAAACATCACTGTTCAGGACTTTAGTTTTCACTGGCTCTGGTCTCTGTGGACAGATGTCTAGGCCATGGAATAATATTGTTTTAATAAGTGCAGGTGCACCTCATCAGTGTTCCAAAGTCAGCCAGCCTGGACAAAACCACAAGTCAAAGAAAACGCATGCACCCCTACAGCAGCACTAGCCACAACAGCCAAGACAAGGAAGCAGCCTTCTGTTCATCCACAGATGAATGGATAAAGAAATGTGGTGTGTGTATATATATATATATATATATAGAGAGAGAGAGAGAGAGAGAGAGGAATATTACTCAGCCATGAAAAAGAATAAACTAACGCCATTTGCTGCAACATGGATGACCTAGAGATCATCACACTAAGTGAGTAAGTCAGAAAGAGAAAGATGCATACCTTATGATATCAGTTAAATGTGGCCTCTAAGTACAATACAAATGAACCTATCTACAGTACAGAAACAGATTTATAGACAGAGAGAACAGACTTGTTGCCAAGGGGAAGGTGGAGTAGGGGAGGGAAGGACTGGGAGTTTGGAATTAGCAGGTACAAACTATGGCATATAGAACAGATAAACAATAAGGTCCTACTGGAGAGCATAGGGAATTGTATTCAACATTGTGTGATAAATCTTAATGGAAAAGGTTATGAAAAAGAATATATCTGTATAGACTGAATTACATAATTTTATATATAAATGTATATTATACATATATATAAAACAATTGCTTTGCTGTACAGGAGAAATTAAACCAACATTGTAAATCATCTATACTCCAATAAGATTTTTAATTATAAATAAATAATAAAAAAAGATAGTCAATTGGTGTGGTCAGGCTTAGATTCTTATGAACCAAACATTAACACTGCGAACTCTATTAAAGAGAATATAGGTAATTGTTTTCAGTAATTGTTATTTAGGTTTTCATCACACTTTAAAAATAAAATGTACATAATAAAATTTATCTAAGAATACAACTTAAGTACTAAATGGAAACTTTACAACTATTCAACTCCACTCCTCCATTTTACCAAATGAAGAAAGAACTAGTGTTAGAATTTATGTAGAAATCTTCTGATTATCTGACCAGCATTTCTTCCACTATAATAGACATTCTTAAAATTATTTGAAAGAGACTGATTTTTTGTATCACCCAGGAGTATCCCATAGAATTTCTGCTTCCACAGCTTCTACATTTACAGTGTTTCACCATGAGAATTTATATTTAGAAGTCAGTAAAGAATGGGAGAGTTCTGAATGAGCAACACATACTGAATTCAATTTATTTATTCTACTAAACTTACTGAGGCAAGAAAGAAAAACAATGCCTTAAGCATTTCAGTATGTAAAAACAGTGAACATGATTCAAGATGATAATTCATCACAAGATAGTCTCTAAAAAACGATTAAAAGAAACTTTCTCTGTTCAATCATTATTTAACAACAACAACAACAACAACAACAAAAACACGCTTCAATTCCTTGATCTTATGATTTAAGTGTTTTTCCCCCCTTGAACATGTATTATTTCTACATTAGTGAGTAGGTGGAATCATGTGAGTTTGACTTTTCCATGTTACTGTTGAGAATCAGGCTGTTTTGTTTAGAATATTTCTATATTTTGACTATCTTTAAACAGGGCCATTGAACAAGATTCCCTGTTCTTACTGACTTTTCCATATAACCGCAAAGCTTAAAAAAAAAAAAAAAATTTGGTCACCTTTAATGATTGCGTTTTTCTGTTTCTCCTGTCCATGAAATACCAAAGAATGAGGAAAAGAATGTTTAGGATTCATTTTGATATTTGGCAAAACTAATACAATTATGTAAAGTTTAAAAATAAAATAAAATTTAAAAAAAAGGAATGTTTAACATAATAGTAAGTATATTTCTCAGATCCTAGGAAAGATATTTTTAAGGAATTTAGAGTTATAGGGATATGACACAATGACCAGAGTTTTAATGAAGCACAAAAAGAAATTTATTAATCTAGGGGTTAATAGCTCAGGTCTTAGAGCTAGACTGTCTGGGCTTGAATTGTGACTCATCGTTAACGAGCACTGTGACTTTGTTCCAGCTACTAAACCTCTCTGTAACTCACTAGCAAGCCATGCAGCTTTGGTATAGCTATTAAACCTCATGATAACTCAGACTCCTCATTATGAAAATGGAAACGGTAATAGAAGCCACCTCATATACCTTTCATAAAAATTATCAACACAAACCTATAAAACATAGATTTGTGCCTGGCTAATAGTATGCACGCAGTACATGTTAGCAATAATTACGATAGTAAGAAACACAGAAGTCACGTCTTATGAAGACTAATTTAAGCAACTTTTACAACCAAGAGAAGGTAGATCTCCACGCTGATATCAAAGTGAAAGTGACAGTCACTCATTCGTGTCTGACTCTTTGTGACCGGATGATTGTAACCCACCAGGCTCCATGGAATTTTCCAGGCAAGAATACTGGAGTGGGTAGCCTTTCCCTTCTCCAGGGGATCTTCCTAACCCAGGGATCGATCCCAGGTCTCCATTGCAGGAGACTCCATTCTTTACCATCTGAGACTCCAAGGAGTAGAGTTAAAACCAGCAAATGGAGGTTTTAGGACCACAGACTTATACGGTACCCAAGGAAATATTCCTTAATAACTTCTGTTGTTCAGTGGCTAAGTCATGTCCAACTCTTTGCAACCCCATGACCTGCAGCACACCAGGCTTCCCTGTCCTTCACTATCTCCTAGAGTTTGCTCAAACTCATCTCCATTGAGTCAATGATGCCATACAACCATCTCAGCCTCTGTCACCCCCTTCTCCTCCTGCCTTCAATCTTTTCCAGTATCAGAAACTTTTCCAATGAGTCAGCCCTTTGCATTTAATATCTACAAAGAGGATGATTGACCTCCCAAGAGCCTAGAAGGTATTTTTATCCAAATTGCCACTAGCTGAGCACAACAGTGATCACTGTGATTATAAGGGTCTGTGAGATTATCTGAGAAAAATGGAGGAAATCTTACCAGAATATATGTGTCACCCAAGTTAGCATTTCTCTGGCCACAAGTGGTACCAGACCTAAATTCTACCAAGCCTACCCGACTCCTACTTCCTCCTCCAAGGTAGAAGCATTTTTTTAAAAAGACTTCACCCAGAACTGTGCATAAGACCATTATCCTACCAACAAAGAAAAATGGGAGCTATTAAATAGGTCTGAATCTATAGTCTACAAAAATAGACACAGGAGCCTGTAACTTATTTTTAATATTTCAAAGAGCTTAACAAACACTTATTATTTCCCATAATGAGGATGAATGTATTAACTGAACAGTTAAGTTTCTTTATTTTAAATTATCCTGATCATATTCTATTATCTCAGGTTTTCAATTGGATGAAGCTCTAAATTACTAAAACTAGGAAGATTAACCACTACTTTATATAAGCAGTTTAGTGTTTAGAAGCTCAAAACATGTACTGCTTTGGTTAAAAAATAAGTATAGTAGTAAGAAGATACAAAAGATTGGTAACTGTTCCCTGTGTTTATTAAAACAGTCAATTAAATGTTAGTTCTTTTAGGAGACAAGATGTCTTGGGGGTCAGAAGACCTGGATGTACCCAGGGCACGATGGTTGACTGTTTTGAGACTTGAATAAATGATGCAACCTCAGTGAGTATCAGTTACTGCCTCCCTAAAATGTGGAGAATGTCAACTTTAGCTTATTTGTTGTTCACATCTTACCTACTTCTGTGAAATAATTGATATATATCATCCAATTCAAATAAAAGATTACATTACAAATGGAAAATATTCACAAACTGGTTTTCCCTTGGGAAATATTCTTCTCACTCTCCGGATATACAAGTCTCATCTAGAAATATATATATATATATATATTTTTTTTTTTTTAATTAGAGGTTTGTTAGTAACACATAGGTTCTGTGATTATCACCTAGTTTGTGGATTGTTAGTAGGGTTTCTACATTGACATTTCTTAAGGAACTAATATATATGTTAGACAGGAAAACAATGAGACATTTATAATGTTCTTTTTATATTTTATGATCAAAATAATAAATAATTGAAAGCAAAAAACAAAAAGAAAGTAAGGAAAAAAAGTACAAACACAAGCCCTTTGCAGGATTAAGCAATCCTGGATTATCCATGGATATTTTAGAAAGTTTTAGTTGTCCAGACCCAGAAAAAGCAAACCTTGGCCCCTGCGCACAAACCTGACCAACACCTACATTTGTCAGGTCCTTGGCTTCCCGTGTGATGCAGTGGTAAAGAATCCACTTGCCAAAGTAGGAGAAACAAGAGAAGCAGGTTCAATCCCTGGATCAAGAGGAGGAAATGACTGAGTGACTGAGCATGCGCACACACACACACACACACACACACACACACACACACAAGAATTTGTTTTATGTTTTTAATGATTGGACACAATCTAAAGTAGAATAAAATTTGGGACATGTGAAAACTAAGAAATTCAAATTTTAGCAACCATAAATAAAATTTTATCAGTACACAGCCTCATTTATTTACTTACTATTGCAGTGTTGAGTAATTGTGACACAGACTGACCTCCAAAGCCTAAAATCTATGCCTTCTCTGGTACTTTATCAAAAATGTTTGCCCCTGACCTAGGTGGCACAGAATTGAACCATTTCTCCTGAAGGCTCTCTTATTGTTTACTCCTATTTAACTTATATGCAGAGTACATCATGAGAAACGCTGGGCTGGAAGAAGCACAAGCTGGAATCAAGATTGCAGGGAGAAATATCAATAACCTCAGATATGCAGATGACATCACCCTTATGGCAGAAAGAGAAGAGGAACTAAAAAGCCTCTTGATGAAAGTGAAAGAGGAGAGTGAAAAAGTTGGCTTAAAACTCAACATTCAGAAAACGAAGATCATGGCATCTGGTCCCATCACTTCATGGGAAATAGATGGGGACAGTGGAAACAGTGTCAGACTTTATTTTTCTGGGCTCCAAAATCACTGCAGATGGTGATTGCAGCCATGAAATTAAAAGATGCTTACTCCTTGCAAGGAAAGTTATGACCAACCTAGATAGCATATTCAAAAGCAGAGACATTCCTTTGCCAACAAAGGTCTGTCTAGTCAAGGCTATGGTTTTTCCAGTGGTCATGTATGGATGTGACAGTTAGACTGTGAAGAAGGCTGAGTGCCGAAGAATTGATGCTTTTGAACTGTGATGTTGGAGAAGACTCTTGAGAGTCACTTGGACGCAAGGAGATCCAACCAGTCCATCCTAAAGGAGATCAGTCCTGGGATTTCTTTGGTAGGACTGATGCTGAAGCTGAAACTCCAATACTTTAGCCACCTCATGCGAAGAGTTGACTCACTGGAAAAGACCCTGATACTGGGAGGGGTTGGGGGCAGGAGGAGAAGGGGATGACAGAGGATGAGATGGCTGGATGGCATCACCAACTCGACGGACATGAGTCTGAGTGAACTCCGGGAGTTGGTAGTGGACAGAGAGGCCTGGCATTCTGCGATTCATGGGGTCGCAGAGTCGGACACGACTGAGCGAATGAACTGAACTGAACTGAAAGTCATAAAGTAATTATGACTCAAAGTTAAAAACTTACAAAGTATATATTTAAAGATGCATATGGGTAATCTTTTTAATCATTGTGAAGGGTCTGAGAAAGTCTTACATTTAATATGTGGAAATAGATTAAATGTGAAACATTTAATATATATAAGCACTTAACTACAAATTAGAAAGTTTTAGACAAATATTATAAAAGTAGTTATTGAAGTGTGACTGAAACACAGATTGACTTAAAATGGATTTAACTGACTGATGCTCTTAAATTAAAAAAAAAATAATGTTGCAAAGTATATATTTCTGTATATACATATAATACACACACACATATATAGATGAAAGTATTAAAAAAACACACAAAGAAATAACAATGTTTGTCTGTACACACAAACACATTTTTATCCCCTGCCTACACAAAGAATATATACATAAGAATACTGAAGCAAAAGTCAAGCTAAAATTCTAACACCCAGCCTCTGGTATCTCAGCGTGTGTCCCTGAATCTCTACTCTGCCCTCTAGTGGATACTTGGGGAATTAAGCTGTGCTTGCCTTGGCCACCTCACATGAAGAGTTGACTCATTGGAAAAGACTCTGATGCTAGCAGGGATGGCAGGCAGGAGGAGAAGGGGATGACAGAGGATGAGATGGATGGATGGCATCACCAACTCGATGCCTATGAGTCTGGGTGAACTCTGGGAGTTGGTGATGGACAGGGAAGCCTGGCGTGCTGTGATTCATGGGGTCGCAGAGAGTTGGACATGACTGAGTGACTGAACTGAACTGCCTTGGTTTCCTCATCCTTGAAATGTGAAGGATGATAAGTATGATCATAAACAACTACATCCCAGAGTTTATTCAGAGAATTAAATGAGGTACACAAAGCACTGAGAGCAGAGTGGCCTGTATTAAGCACCAAACAATGTCAGGCCCAACCAGTCCATTCTAAAGGAGATCAGCCCTGGGTGTTCTTTTGAAGGAATGATGCTAAAGCTGAAACTCCAGTACTTTGGCCACCTCATGTGAAGAGCTGACTCATTGGAAAAGACTCTGATGCTGGGAGGGATTGGGGGCAGGAGAAGGGGACGACAGAGGATGAGATGGCTGGATGGCATCACTGACTCGATGGACATGAGTCTGAGTGAACTCCGGGAGTTGGTGATGGACAGGGAGGCCTGGCGTGCTGTGATTCACTGGGTCGCAAAGAGTCAGACATGACTGAGAACTGAATGTCAGGCAACAATTATTGGGAATCCCTGGTGGTCCAGTGGTTAGGACTCAGCACTTTCACTGCCAGGCCTGGGTTCAATCCCTGATCAAAGAACTAAATCCCATAAGCTATGCGGTGCAGCCAAAAAATGAAAAGGAAAGAGTTAAAGAAAAAAAAAAAGACATTATCCTTGTGGTTGCTGTTGCATTTTCTTTTCCCCACCACTCAGAAGCCTCTGCAAATACATGAAAGCATCTTCATATCGCCTTTCTTTTCAGCCTAGGAAAGAAAGGTGCCCAATAACCTGAATATTTCACTCTGTAAAAATAATCACTTGTGACATAAAAGGTATTGATGGGGTGAAAGGGACCACAGCTGCTAAGATGTGTCCCTTTCCATCATCTTTAGCAATGCTGATTGCCCTGAAAATGTCTGCCAGTTAATTGTCTTCACTGAAACGGAGCTCTTGGAAGAAGGAAGGACGGAAGAACTGAGTGTGCTTTCCACTTTCTTACAGGGATTATGCCAATAAGGAAGGAAGTCTTACCTTTTATTAAAATGAGATTTGCTTTTATCATCCATCTAAAAGTACAAAGAGCATGGTAGGAGACTATTTAAAATAGTATTAGAAAGATTTAGAAATGCATGAGGACATTCTAATAATCAAAGCCCAACAGAACACAGAAAAACATATTAAAAATAATCAATTTTGCTTTTGAAAATTTAAGAAAGAGACAAATCCATATTTTGGGAGAAGAGATATTTTTTGTGGTTTTGAATCATGTTCTGCTTATCTTTCATCTAGTGCTCACACGTACGCATGTAACGTTATATTTATTACATTTCTTTTGCTGGATTAGATTTTTGCCAATGATGAGAGATAGATTTCTCTATCTATTTTTAGATTTTTGCCAATGATGAGAGAGAGATTTCTATTTCTAGAGAAGTCTATCTCCGCAACAGAGATAGATTTCTCTATATCCCCAACAATTTAAGTAAGTTGTGCATGTATTAGACTATGAACCAGTGATCATTATAAAGCTTGATTTGTAAAACTCTTTTTCAAAATATACCTGGAATGCTTGCATAACTGTTTATGAACAACACTGTAACAGCTGTGTAGGGTAGAAATTGTCTTTGAACCATGGGTCTACAGTTCAAGCTGGTTCTTCACTACTAGAATCTTTTTCCCAGAATGCTTCTCTGCTGCAGGGTAGACACACTCTCTGCAGGAGCAAAGGAACACAGTAGGCTTTAGACAGCTTTCCTTGCAAACGGCTGCTCGCAAGGCTGGCACTTGGCAGTCGTCCAAGAACTTGAATAGTAAACAGTTCCCACACTAGCATACAACATTCCCTAAATGATAAGAGCAGTCTGCTGTGCCTAACTGTGTGTGCAAGCAACACGTGCTCAGTCACTCAGTCGTATCCGACAGTCCGTGGCCCCATGGACTGTAGCCCGCTAGGCTCTTCGGTCCTTGGAATTTTTCAGGCAAGAATACTGGAGTGGGGTGCCACTTTCTACTCCAGAGGATCTTCCCGATCCAGACTCAACCCACGATTCCTGCATTGGCATCAGATTCTTTATACCTGGCAGACTAGACGTTTATAGTAAATATTAATATCTGCTTTCCTTCTGGGGGATGGAGTCTGGTATTTGCTAGGTGGACAGTGCCCACTGACTCACCAAAGAAAAGACCTTGACTTCTAGTCTCAGGCCAGCTTCCCAGTAGATCACTTTTCTCATGTGCTGTCCCAACTCGCTGTCTTCCTTGTAAGTCCAGCAGGAGGAGATTCCCAGACGCTTACACCCAGTTTTCTCTGGATTTTACTCTACCTGTCTTTTCTCTTGCTGATTTTGTTTGGTCCCTTTTGCTGTAGTGAATCACAGTCATAAGTGTGATCACATTCTGGGCCCTGTGCATCATACTGAATCATATCATCTGGGGGAGGCAGAACAGGGGGAGTCTTGGAGATCCACACACTACCCCACCTAACCTTGGTAAGCATCTGATGTGGATGAGTCCTGTGGTACCCAGTTATTCTGTAATTATAGATTAATTTTAAAATTAAATTTCTAAAGTTCAATACCATGGACTTGGAATGAAAACTGCCCCAAGATCTCCTTGAAGGAAGTATGAAAGGTACCTACAGTCACTAAATACGCTGAGTGACTCAGAAATATTATGGTGATGCACTTAATAGCAGCATTTCCAAAGTTTAATCTGAGCTCTCTGTGACTTTAAGGCTGGTGCTCTTACCAGGAGGCTACACAAACTCTCCTGAAAACAGCAGCCAGATCTGCCTTCTACTTCTTTCTAAAGATGTCTGTTGCAACTGTTCATGTATTTAAGTGTTGCTGAGCATAATATCTAGTGTGCAGAAATGTTACTCCCGAGAGACTTAAGGAAGACAGATCAGGATGACCCAGAGCATTTGGATAATGGTTTGGTCATTTCTCACAGGTGTCACCGTCTCGTGCTAAACAATGAGAATGCAAACATCCTGGATTTGTAAGTGAGGTGCTCAGAAGGGGAGCATAGGAATCTCTCTCTGGTTTCTCCAGCCTGCTTTACTTTATATGTTAACATCTAAAACTTCTGGCATTTTCCTGCCTGACTTTTAACCCTGCAACTTCCCCCTCATGGAGTTAACTAATGATAACGACATAACCATTCATCATAAGATGCTTGTAGCCAAAGGCTGTTCTACTCATTTTTCAGAAAAATAAATATAAGCAAAGCAGCCTAGGAAGCAAGAATCTACTCACAGAGTTTTGTCTCTACTGTAATTATAATGTGCACTAACTATTTAAAGGATGCTGAGTTCAAATAACATTTCACATACGGCTATTGTTCCTCCCTAAGAGAGAATAAGGAAAGAAATGAAAATGTGAACTGTAATAAGAAAAGTCGCCCTAGAGATAAGAGACCCAAAGAAAAGGATATAAAATAAAATGAGAATGGAAAGTACATATTAAAATGTTTTGACTACAATTATTTAAAAAAACCAATGCATTTTGAAGGGAGATAAAGAGTAATTCTAGTGGTGTCGTAACAGTATTTTCTTTATAGAACATACAGAGTGCTAAAGACAAAAAAGAATTCTTAAGTGACTTCAATTTATGTTTCATTCCTTTTATCTTACAATAAACTACATATAATTCAGATAAGTTACATTCTAAAAACTGTTAATATATTAATAAACCAACTTTTTTGTTAACGGGTATAGTATGACTAGCTTGGAAAAACACATTCACACCAGTAGATATTTTGTTATATGCTATCAGACATATTTCACTCTGATAAATTGTAGAGACCCTCTCAGAAAGATAACTTGTCAAATGGGAAAATTAAACCATGGTCTTCAGGGAACACAGGGAATGGTTTGCAGGGTATGTGCTATGCTGGGCTTAATAGTTCAGTCGCATCTGACTCTTTGTTACCCAATGGACTGCAGCCTGCCAGGCTCCTCTGTTCATGGGGATTCTCCAGGCAAGAATACTGGAGTGGGTTGCCATGCCCTCCTCCAGGGGATCTTCCCAACCTAGGATTCGAACTCAGGGATAGAAAGGCCAAAACACCATAACTCCATTTTGAGTGTAGAGAATAAAGCCCTGACACAAAAATTGTGACCTAAGTGTCTCACTTTTCCATATGTTTTACACAAGAATGAAAAAGATGACTATACAAGAAGAATGTGCATTGCAATTTGTGTCTAATAAAAAACATCATATAAAATTTTCTCCAGAGAGAAATGATACATTGATGACACTTTCTACTGGGAAGAGTGAAGTAGACCTTTGTATGTTACTATTGAAAGAACGTTTTCTTTTTAAAGTACAATTTCTTTTAGTTGTCATTCTTCATTTTATTTCTTTATTTGTGGCCATGCTGGGTCTTCATCGCTGCGCATGGACTCTCACTAACGGGTACTCTCTAGGCGCAGCGCAGGGCCTCCTCACTGCATGGCTTCTCGTTGCGGTGGCTTCTCTTGTTGCACAGCAGAAGCTCTAGAGTGTGAGTTCAGTAGCTGAGGTGCACGGGCTTAGCGGCTACGTGGCATGGGGGATGGGCCCAGATCAGAGATGGAACCTGTGTCCCCTGCCTTGGCACGTGGATTCTTAACCCCTGCACCACCAGGAAAGTCAGATGAAAAGTTCTTAAAACTATGCTCTATATAGAAAATTTCATAAAAAATATATCTCTCACCTATCTATTTATATATGTGAGAGTGTAATTGGGGGAATTTCAGATGAGATACAATATCAATTGATGTTGCACAGAACTGATGATTCTTTGGAAGGAAACCTAGTGTCTGGCATAGGAGAACTCTGTATTTTTTTCCTTGTATACATGTCTGAAGTCTTCTATGGTTTTCAATATATTTTATACCTGTATTTCAATAAATGGTTTGACTTGTACTATATTTAGGTGAGTTTTACAAAATTAAAATTCTGAAAATTGCTCACTATTTAAAATAACAGATATTTAGATTATTAACTATTTAAATGACTCAAAATATTTAGGTAAAAAATATTTAAATGTCTATTGAAAGTAATTAGGTGATTATTTTCTGAATACTATATCTTACCTACATTTTTTACTTGCAAAATTAGATTTGAAGTTGTTCTTGTAATGATTATTATAATAGATCAATGGATTAGAAGCTAGTTGAGGAAGAGTCATGAAATTTTTGCTTAAATGTTTCATGCCTAGTAGTAGCTTCAATATTTCTCTTTATTTAATAATATAATTGAGCAACCTTTTGCTATTAGGATAGCTTGCTCTATTTCTATGTCAATAACATGCTGTACATACTTGGGAGAGGAGAAATGCAGTCAATATCAAGATAGATTCCATTATAAGATTTCATCATTTTTGGAGTAGACATAACAAATGGCCCACCTGAAAGTATTTCTATAAAATCAAAATTCTTTTTCTCATTTTTATTCCTCTTGACATGATGGCTTTTTCTACTGTATATCTGTGATTACTCTTTCATTTGAAGTCCATTTTTCTTCAATAAATCTTTTGTATATATTCATAAAATCTTTGCATAATATAAATTGGTATGTGTGTTTTCATAAGCATTAAAAAATGACTATCAGACCATTCTGAATATGTCAATAAAAATGCTTGCATAACTTTTTTCTTTGCATCAATCATTAGTCCTCAAAGATATCTAAGAGCCTACAAAGTTCTAGGAATGCCATTTGATAAAAAATAGAACAGTGAAAACCAGTGACAATTCCAACATTCATGCTGCATCTTAAGTAGATCAATGCAATTATTCTAATATTTATGAATAAATTTCATGGGTTTTGAGCTGCTATAAAATGGAAGAGGCACTTGATGAGCTCCCTACCAAAAGGAGCATTCAATGGGAAAATGATCCATAAAGGCAGTTTTGTTATGGAGAAGATCTTTGTTTAAGACGACTTCTGTAGACTTTTGTTTAGGGTAGGTGAGGTGGACAACTAAGGCTGAGAAGTATTCTGTTTTCTGCTTCACTGCCGTTTTAGCTGCTTTTTTGTTTTGTGGTTGCCAAAATGTATACTGCCAGAAAACGTTGATTAAAATATTTTTCAGCTCAATAATGCAGTATTAAAAATCAGATTGAGAAAAGTTATCTCACTTTTTAATACAAATTCATCATTGTATCTTTCTCCAATGATCTAGTGAAGATGGATAAGGCAGTGAGGACAGGATAGTTTAGAGAAGGAAGTCCACGTTCATTGGACTTTGTTCATTAAAAGAGACACTTGAAAAGACAAATTACATCTTTGACTTTAATTCCTTCTGAAGTCAAAAGACAAGTTCATTCACGACCCACAAGCTTGAAGGTGAGATTCCAGTAGTTGAGCTTTACATAAATTGTCTGGGCTTTTTCATCAACTAAAAGCTAGTCATGAAGCTGGAAAGGAGAAATCTTTCAAGTCTCTGTGGGTCCTTTAAAATCACAAAATCATAAAATTTCAACAGAACCTTAGGATTTGTGTAATCTGATACTCTCATATTATAGATCTGCTAAGTGAAGCTCAGAAAAGTTACGGGCTTAGCTTGGTCACCTTTCCATCACCATCTTCTTTGGTTTCTTTAGTGTCTTCTTGCCTTGTAACTTTTCCACTGGTGCTTCTTATCTCCAAGCAATACATGTGTCACATTATCTAACTCTGCTTGGTAAAAACTGCTGTCTAAAGAGGGTTCACCTTTTCCCTTGGGAGGTAATCAGTGCCACACCCAACAAGACTGTCTTTGTTAAAAGACAGTCTTAGGGTGGGGTCTGCCCAAGTCAGAAACACCAACCATGTGACTTAGGTTGGGGGTTTGGGTAATGAGGGATCAGTTGACCTGAAGACTGAATTCAACCACACAGGCAATCATTCAGTCAACCTCACCTGCGTGATGAACCCCAGTAAACACTATGGAACCTAGTTCAGATGAGCATCCATGGCTGGCAATACTTGTTGAATTTGATACCGACCAGGCCCCTGTGGGCCCTTTCTGTGTCCCTCGTTTATTTGATTACAGGAAACAGCCTTCACTCAGCCACCAGGACCTTCCCTGAGCTCCAGTGGGCACATTCAACCAGTTGTGAATTAGGGAAGGAGGAGAAGGGGACGACAGAGGATGAGATGCTTGGATGGCATCACCGACTCCATGGATATGAGTTTGAATAAGCTCTGGGAGCTGGTGATGGACAGGGAAGCCTTGAGTGCTGCAGTCCATGGAGTTGCAAAGAATCGGACATGACTGAGCGACTGAACTGAACTGAGGATATACCGAGACAAGGCATCTTCTTATCTATTCCAAAAAAAAAGAGTCAAGAACAGCCTTGGACCAAGGTCTTGTTTCCCCAGAGATACACACAATATCTCTGAGCTATTTTGCAGATATGGAAACCCCCCTCCAGGTGGGGGAAGCTAACAGTTAATGGTGGCATGCTGCCCACAAGCATGCAGGCCCTAGACCAGTTGGATCTGAAGGTTGATGATGATGACTCCTGCTTACCTCACCACCAACCCATCAGAAGAATGTCCATGAGCTGATCATGCCCTCTTTGAAAAATGACTCTAAAACTTCTCACTATCTTCTCCAAGGGGATAAACATCGTTTTGAGGGCATAACCTGCCTGGCAAAGCCATTAAACTATTCTTTTCTATTTCACCCAAAGCTCTGTCTCTGAGATTTGATTCAGCACCAGTGCACAGAGAAGCTGAGCTTCTAGCATCATATTGCCACACATCATAGGCAGGAGAAGCCACACCATACATGACTCAGTGAGTAGAGGATGGCCAGTTCTGCCCTATGTGTCTCTTCCCTTGTCTGATTTTATTCTACATCCCTTCCCTACAATATACCATAATCATGAGTATAACAAACTTCCTGTGAGTTATTTGAGTCCTTCTAGAGAAGGAAACGGCAACCCACTCCAGTATTCTTTCCTAGACAATCCTGTGGACAGAGGAGCCTGGTGGGCTGCTGTCCATAGGGTCACACAGAGTCGGACACAACTGAAGCGACTTAGCATGCATTCATGCACTGGAGATGGAAATGGCAACCCATTCCAGTATTCTTGCCTAGAGAATCCCAGGGATGGAGGAGTCTGGTCAGCTGCCGTCTATGGGGTTGCACAGAGTTGGACACGACTGAAGCAACTTAGCAGCAGCAGTAACAGTAAGTTATTGGGGACTTCCCTACCTAATAGTTCAGTTGGTAAAGAATCTACCTGCAGTGAAGGAGACCCAAGTTCAACCCCTGGGTCAGGAACATATTTTGGAGAAGGAAATGGCAACTCATTCCAGGATTCTTGCCTGGAAAATCCCATGGACAGAGGAGCCTGGCGGGCTACAGTTCATAGGATACTGAAGCTGAGGGTAGTTTTGGGAATCCTTCACCAACCCTGGCAGTCAGTATCAGAAGTCAGAGCAGTTTATTTTACAATTTGGTTAACTTTGTATACTGAGATGTAAATGTCTTAAAAGTTACATTGCTTCATTTTTGGAACTGATAAAATGAAGTTACAAGAATAAACACTCCCTATACAAAGACACTTCCTAAACTGTGATGGTTAACTCTGGGTCAACTTGGCTAGACCACACACCAGATGCTTGGTTAAATAATATTCTGTGAAGGTATTTTAAAAAATTAACATTTTAAACAGTAGACTTTGAGTAAAGCAAATTACCCCCTATAATGTGGGTATGCCTGTGTGCTCTCTCTTTCATCTGTCTCTTTCTCTACAAAAACAAACACACACACACATACACACATATTCATATATATTACATACACACACACTCCCTATCGACTTCCTACACATACACTATTAACTATGTTTCTCTGGAGAACCTGAATACAGGGACATTTCTGGGTGTAAATAAAACCAGTAGATCCTCTAAAGTTTCAAGATCTTCAGAAGCTGGGAAATCCCAAATGATAAAATTAAATTGATTCTCATGAGATTTCTTAGTGTTTTCTTCTACTGTTACATCAATAACTTTTAGAGTCCATTTGTAAAACCCTAAAGGCACATGTAATAGAACAGATATTTCCAATTTATTTAAAGTACTCTTATATTGAACTTTCTTGACTCAGTTTGGCAATAATCTACACGAAGACTAATACAATCAACAGGAAATAAAAAGAATATTAAAATCAGCACAAAGGAAAAAGTGCTATCAATTGCCTCATGTTCCTTTTCCTTACAGCTACAAATATTTCTTGAAATGTCTTTGTGCTACAGGAAGCTAAGAAAGAGTTATTTGACAAACCTCTACTTGCTTTTCCCCCCAGGGTGGCCCAGAGGAAAACAGTTGTGTCAATGAAAAACTCTGTTTTATGAAGAATTTTTCATGGACCTTATCTGTCTGTACACTGTGGGAGGGGGTCTTCCACACTGACTTCATTCATCAGATTTCTTGATAACAATTAACAACATCTAATTCAACCACAATAGTATCTTACAGAAGACAGTGCATTATCTCTTACAATACTGGTTTCTTTGGAGGTGCAGGAAAGGGGAAGAAAGATACTGAAGAAGGGCTTTTCATCATATGTTTCAGAATATTTATGTACTTTGTAATAACCACATATGATTTATATGATAATATATCTTTAGATATACACATACATATGAATTATTTACTTAGTTTCTAAAAAGTAAGCAGCAAATAGTTGGATATTGCTATGTTTTCTAATCCAATTTTGCAAACACACACACAAAATCCCAGGAAGATGTTTATATAACTATTTAGAATGTACTTAGAAAAATACAAAACCAACAGTTGGTAGTAATTACCTTTAGGGAGGGAAACTTTGTTTGTAAAAGAAGTATACAGGTATTTAAACTTTTGTTTTTTTCCTCTTTCTATTTAAAATCTGCTTATGGTTTAATTTTATAATTTAAACATTCTTGTAGAGACCCCCACTGGGATTCTTGAAAGGAGTCTGAGTCAGTGCTGGGATGTTCCTGCAGAGGGAAACAGTCACTTAAGTCAGAGCTCCTGAGATCACCCACTCGCACACAGCTCAGAGCTTTGGGCTTTAGTTGAAACTGGTGATTTTAACTGTATTTTCCTGTAAAAGAGGGAGGTCACATATTCTAGTTCCCTTTCCCAGAGGAGGAAGAAAGTCTGAGAAGTCAAAAGAGGAGGAAAAGTGGGGTTAAACCTGCAGCCATTTGTCCACGTGTTTTCCTGACTTTAAGGGTTCTCTGGCTCTTTTTCTGGCTGGTGCCTTTTCTCTCCTTGCTAGAAGCAAGAGAAGCACCTCCAAGAGAAGCACCCAGGGCAGCTTTTCTCTCTGCACCTGACGGCCTGGAATGGAATCTGCCACCTAGTACCCTTAACATATCTGTGCTGAAATGAATGAATGAGGACTTTTCCCAAAGATGTTTATGATGTATCTGATTAGAATGGCCTGGTATCTAATAAATAACCACGTGGTATATCATACATGGGGCTTCCCTGGTGGTTCAGCAGTAAAGAATCTGCCTGCAATGCAGGAGACACGAGTTTGATCCCTGGGTCAGGAAGATCCCCTGGAGAAGGAAATGACAACCCCCGCAGTATTCTTGCCTGGAGAATCCCAAGGACAGAGGAGACTGAAGGGCTATAGCCCACAGGGTCGCAAAGAGTTGGACACGACTAAAGTGACTGAACATGCATGCATGTGTATTAAATGTAAGCATGTATAAATACATATACTAAATTGCCTCTTCAAACTCCTTTTAAACATCTTACCATTTTAAATATTAATGAATTTTAAATATATATATGTATATACATTTCATTACAATGCCAAAACACACAGAAATTTTAAAACTAGAATTAGTTTAAAAAAAAGACAATTAAAAATCATGTTTCTAATAGTTTTCCAAAAAAAAAAAAAAAAACAGAAAAAAGTAACTCCAATAACTCCAGTGATAAGTAAACAACCCATATCCGACGTCAGACAAAGATGTAAAGTTGTCTTCATGTTTAACTTGGGTCTGCTTTAGAATTCCGCCTTAAGCACAAATGGTTGCATAAACTTGCTGTTTTTGAGAGCTCCTCTTACCAGAGAGGCACTTAGCATGCAAATATGTAACATAAATTTAGTTTAGAAATGGCAGTGCAGAATGATTGCTGCTACATCTTACTCTCCAGTCACAATAGATGTGAAAAAGATAACTAGTTAGTGAAATAACTATAATTCAAGCAGAAAACTGACATACGGTCCCATAAGCTTCTCCAAGTAGCTTTACTTTGTGACATAACAGAGTTCTTTACACAGATATATCTTTTGGTCCTGTGACAGTTTTACTAGAATAAAGGATGGGCAAGATTTAAAGTGCCTTTGGGTAGTTAAATATGAGCACATACGGTTAAGAATTCTTTCTCTTCTGCTGTCCCCCAATTCTCATCAATTGTCAAATCTATTGTACACATGTGAGGGTGAGTCCAATGTGTAATATTTTAGGACAGAATCCAAGGTAGCCTCACTTAGTTTTTCTAAAATCAGGAGACAGAATGTCAAATAATATTAAAGAATCTTCTCGCTTGGGGGATTGAGCAAGGTGCAATTTAGTGTACCATTTTTTTAGTCCATAAATGCTATGTATTTTATTATTTTTTTAAGTTTGTATTGAAGTATAGTTGATTTACAATCTTGGTTTAGTTTCTGTTGTATAGCAAAGTGAATCAGTTGTGCACACATATATATCCATTCTTTTTTAGATTCTTTTTCCAAATTGGTCATTACGGAGTACTAATAAGAGTTCCCTGTGCTATAGAGTAAGCCCTTAATAGTTATCTATTTTATAAATAGTAGTGTGTATATGTAAAGTTATGACAAACCTAGTGTGTGTTAAGTTGCTTCAGTCGTGTGCAACTCTTTGCGATCCTATGGACTGTAGCCCACCAGGCTCCTCTGTCCATGGGATTCTCCAGGCAAGATACTGGAATGGGTGGCTATGCCCTTCTCCAGGGGATTTTCCCTACTCGGGGATCGAATCTGCATCTCTTTTGTCTTCTGCATTGGCAGGCAGGTTCTTTACCACTAGCACCGCCTGGGAAGCCCAGGACAGTGTATTAAAACGCAGAGACATCACTTTGCCGACAAAAGCCCGTACAGTCAAAGATAAGGATTTTCTAGTAGTCATGTATGGATGTGAGAGTTGGACCACTGAGCACCAAGAAATTGATGTATTCTAACTGTAGTGCTGGAGAAGACTCCTGAGAGTTCCTTAGACTGCAATGAGATCAAACCAGTCAATCCTAAAGGAAATCAACCCTGAATATTCATTGGAAGAACTGATACTGAAACTGAAGCTACAATATTTGGCCACCTGATGTGAACAGTTGACTCATTGGAAAAGATCCTAACGCTGGGAAGACTGAAGGCAAAGGAGAAAAGAGTGGCAGAGGTTTAGATGGTTAGATAGCATCGCTGACTTAATGGTAATGAACTGAGCAAACTCTAGGAGTTAGCAGAGGACAGAAGAGCCTGGAGTGCTGCAATCTATGGCATGGCAAAAAGAGTTGGACATGTCTTAGCAACTGAACAACTGTCTGTATATGTCAATTTCAATGTCTCCATTTATCCCTTTCCCCCAAAGACAAATATCATATGATATCATTTGTATGTTGAATCTCAAAAAATGGTACAAATGAACTTATTTACAAAGCAGAAATAGAGTCACAGATGTAGAAAACAATCTTATGGATATCAAGAGATGATAGTTCAGGCACTCAGTTGTCTCCAACTCTTTGCGACCCCATGCACTGCAGCATGCCAGGCCTCTCTGTCCATCATCAACTCCTGGAGTTTACTCAAACTCATGTCCATCGAGTCGGTGATGCCATCCAACCATCTCATCCTCTGTTGTCCCCTTCTCCTCCTGCCTTCAATCTTTCCCAGCATCAGGGTCTTTTCAAATGAGTCAGTTCTTCGCATCAGGTGGCCAAAGTACTGGAGTTTCAGCTTCAGCATCAGTCCTTCCAGTAAATACTCAGGGCTGATTACCTTTAGGGATGGACTGGTTTTATCTCCTTGCTGTCCAAGGGACTCTCAAGAATCGTCTACAATACCACATTTCAAAAAGGATCAATTCTTCAGTGATCAGCTTTCTTTATAGTCCAACTCCAAGTCTCATAGCCATACATAATTACTGGAAAAACCAAAGCTTTGACTAGATGGACCTTGTTGGCAAAGTAATGTGTCTGCTTTTTAATATGCTGTCTAGTTTGGTCATAGCTTTTGTTCCAGGGAGCAAACGTCTTCTAATTTCATGGCTGCAGTCACCATCTGCAGTGATTTTGGAGCCTCCAAAATAAAGTGTGTCACTGTTTCCACTGTGTCCCCATCTATTTCCCATGACGTGATGTGACCAGATGCCATGATCTTAGTTTTCTGAATGTTGAATTTTACACCAACTTTTTCACTCCCCTCTTTCACTTTCATCAAGAGGCTCTTTAGTTCTTACTCACTTTATGCCACAAGGGTGGTGCCATCTATGTATCTGAGGTTATTGATATTTCTCCTGGCAATCTTAATTCTAGCTTGTGCTTCATCCAGTTCACCATAATGCATGATATACTCTGTATATACGTTAAAGAAGCTGGTGACAATATACAGCCTTGATGTACTCCTTTCAGTTCACATACAGTTGAAGTCTGGCTTGCAGAACTTTGAGCATTACTTTGTAGAGTGTGAGATGAGTGCAATTGTGCAGTAGTTTGAACATTCTCTTGTGTTGTTGGAACAGGATGTTTGCTATGACCAGTGTTTTCTCTTGACAAAACTCTGTTAGCCTTTGCCTTGCTTCATTCTGTACTCCAAGGCCAAAAACTTGCCTGTTACTACAGGTATTTCTTGCCTTGAGAACCCCACAAACAGTATGAAAAGGCAAAAAGATAGGACACTGAAAGATGAACTCCCCAGGCCAGTGGTGCCCAATATGCTACTGGAGATCGGTAGAGAAATAGCTCCAGAAAGAATGAAGAGACGGAGCCAAGGCAAAAACAACATCCAGCTGTGGATGTGACTGGTGATGGAAGTAAAGTCTGATGATGTAAAAAGCAATATTGCATAAATGTTAGATCCATGAATCAAGGCAAATTGGAAGATTCAAGGGATTAGATCTGATAGACAGAGTGCCTGAAGAACTATGGACGGAGTTCATGACATTGTACAGGAGGCAGTGATGAAGTCCATTCCCAAGAAAAAGAAATGCGAAAAGGCAAATCTTATGGATATCAGAGGATGATAACTTGTATCTTAAAGAGATGAAGACAGTCGATTCATCCTTATCTTCATTTCAAAAATATAAGTGGTGTATCAAATATAATAGAAACTTGAAGTAGGTGATATTTGAAATATGGTAGAAAGATAGCCATTTCTGAACAAAAATAACTGATAAAGAAAGATACCACTAGCCATAGGAGAATAAGCACAAAATTGTAAGAAATCTTATCTTTTTATACAAATGTATGGTTATAAGTTGAGCAGCTACAGCGTTGTTTTTTGTTTCTTCAGTTTTTTAAAGATAATAAACTACATAGAAAGCCCTACAATTAATTCAGAAATGAAGTCCACATGTGCGTGCACACACATATAATATCCCTATTATATATTGTAAACTGTAGTGTTCAAATGCAATTATATGGAATTCTGAACTTGAATAATGCTGTGAGATCAATTTATCTAAATTCTCATTTTACATATAATTTCATTCCACAAAATACATGGCAGTTGAAATCTTACATATGAAAATATATGAAACCATCAACTTTTCAAACAGTAATAAATACAAATAAAATAATAGATATTCTTTCAGTGTTACTTTGTAACTAACTCAAATATTTTTTAACCTGACTTTGAATAGAAGTCTTTTAATTTTATAGAGTATCACAAAATGTCTATTCTCTAAAATAAAATTTGATAAAAGGAACTTGAAAATGTGAAATGACTTACGGAGGTGAATTGGGTAGGCATTATGGTCACCTGAAAGATAATTTACACTGACTTCTTAACAAATATGAACAATTTAGTTTTGTAGCTTTTAGAGAATTTTTCTGAATCCTAGATATACAAATATCATTTATAGCCTTTCTTTTTTACTAAAACACAAAAAAGAGTACTAAAAAGGGAAATAAGGGAAGTCTTTGGTGGCAAAACTATTTTTACATGGTTTTCTAAACTTATAAGGAAAATAATATGTAAGAGATTTTCCTATGATTTTAAAGAAAAAGTGTCTCAATTAGAGGGACATTAAACCATGTGGGTCAAATACAACGGATTCATTAAATGGAAATCAGAAGGAGCAGTATTAAGGTAGCAGCTACAATTTTCCAAGAGTTCATTAAACATTACATTTAATTTTTCTTTTGGCAATAAAAACCATTAGAGTTTCGTTTTATTAGCTGCAGTATTTTTGCAAGAACAAACAAAGAAATTTTACTTAAAGTGTAACTATCCAATTATTTCGAAGTAAAAACACAATGTGCTTGAAATTGAATCCTATTATTGTAAGAAAACAATGCACTGGAAATGAATACATTTAAAGCTGGAAATATCAGAGAAACACAAGTAAGAATTAATTCGAAAACCCATCCCTCTTCCTCCACTGAAGCACTCATTTTTTTTCTAAAGCTTGAGTGTTCACCAAGGCACTTAATTTCTTCATGGATCCTGGTGCTTTGCTCCTTATGAACTGACGCTGTCAACTGTGATTTTTGTTCACTTGAAGCTCTGTTCCAAATAACCATGCTTCGCTAGGCACACAGAACTTGCAATCTAACCAGACTGTATTCTACCTTTTGCTGCCAAGGGGCTCCTAAGCTACTTTTGCAAGTAGTAGTCATGACAGAATACTCTCCACTATTTGCATATAATGCTCCTTTTATCCCACTGTACTCCTTCAAAAGAAAAGGTATTTATTGCTTTTATTTCAAATTTTATTTCTGTAAAAAGTGAGATGGAAAGCTTCTACTAATCTGTTCCAGAAAAGCAGGAAAGAATATTTTCTTCTGCACATCACTGACATTCCTCAGGATAAATTTTTTTTTAATGTAAACCATTTTTAAAATCTTTATTGAATTTGTTATAACATTGCTTCTATTTTTATGCTTTGGCCATAAGGTATGTTGGATCTTAGCTCCCCAGTCAGGGATCGAACCCACACTCCCTGCACTGGAAGGCAAAGTCTTCACCACTGGACCACCAGGGAAACCCTAGGACAAAGGCTTTTAAAAAGCAACTGGCTCAAAAAAAAAAAAAAAAAGCAACTGGCTCTACTGCAAGGGGGCCCTCTCTCCAGTCTGCTGTTCTGTTCGCAGGAGCTGAAGGGTGCTTTTCCCATTCTTGTGTCTGGATCCCAGAGCCCCCTTACTTACCAAGGCAGTCTTTTTACCTAAAACCAACTTCCCTGGTGGCTCAGATGATAAGGAGTCTGCCTGCAATGTGGGACACCCGGGTTCAATCCGTGGGTGGAGAAGATCCCTTGGAGAAGGGAATGACAAACCACTCTAGTATTTTTGCTTGGAGAATCCCATGGACGGAGGAGCCTTGCAAGCTACAGTCCAAAGAGTCGCAAAGAGTCGGACATGACTGAGAGACTTCACTTCACTGGAAGCCCGGCCCCATCCCTGTCTTTCCAATCCCTGTTTAATCACTCCGTATTGATCTATGGGGGTGCTGGCTCAAATGTGAACAGGGTGAGGATAGGAAATCCACAAGTGAAGTTCAGGGGTAAGACAATGGGCCGATGCCCAGATGGTCACTTTCCAGGTCAAGGTGTTGTGGTGGAAACGCAAGTCTCGTCCTGCTAGAGACTGAGATTTCTCAAGAGGAGTCGAAGTTTCTTGATATGTAGTAGAAAAGAACAAATCTGACTCCATGTAAAGCCTGTTTCTTTAACTTTTGTATTTTGCTTCAAGTTAAGAATGTTGCTTATAGCTTCCCAGGTGGCTCTAGTGGCAAAGAACCCGCCTGCCAATGCTGAAAATGCAATAGACATGGGTTGATCCCTGGGTTGGGAAGATCCCCTGGAGGAGGAAATGGCAACCCACTCCAGTATTCTTGCCTGGAGAATTGCATGGACAGAGGAGCCTGGAGGGCTACTGTCCATGGGGTTGCAAAGACTTGAATAAGATGAACTCCAGGAGTTGGTGATGGACAGGGAGGCCTGACGTGCTGCGATTCATGGGGTCGCAAAGAGTCGGACACAACTGATCGACTGAACTGAACTGAAGTAAAGAATGTTGCCTATAGCCTGAAATATACAGCAGGGCTCTGATCTTTAAGGGTATAACAGTTTTCCATTCATAAAGAGATGAAAAATTGCAGAACAGAGAACAACATCTGTTTTTTTCAGAGGCTTACAAGAACATCTTGACCTGACCTACAAAGAGGGCTGTAAGAACAAAGGATTCCTATACATTGAAATTTGCAATAGCCAACCACGCCCCTCTTCCAATTTGCCTTTTAAAATGGTTTGCTGAAACCCTTCAGGGAGTTTGGGACTTTGGGAGGAATGAGCCACCCATTCCCTGTGCATGGCCCTGAAATAAACCTTTCTCTGCTCCAAACTCCAACATCTGGGTATTGTTTGGTCTCATTGTGCGCTGGGCGCACAGATACTCATGAAAAGGTTACCAGTGTTTAGAAACAGATAGACAGTTCTAATTTCTAATTTAGAATTACCAGAGCTAGACAAAACTGTTGTCCAGGTTTGAGCTGCAGCATAGCAGAATCCATCTCACTCTACTCTTCCCCGTCTCTGGTTTTCAAATTTTTAAAAACTTAAAACACTGATTCATACTTAGTTGCTGACCAATGGGAATTTACTTCATTGTGTGCATATGTATGTACACATAGGTATATACTTAGTTGGTCCTTGTGCTGCAAACATTACATTTACAGAAACATAAATGGCAAGTCTGGCAGTTAATTTAGATGGTGTGCCTTGTTTTTGATTAAAAAAGAAAAAAACAAAACAAAACTAAATTTTGTGCATCCAAACAACTTGAAAGACTCTAGAGGCTACAGACGGAGAAGGCAATGGCACCCCACTCCAGTACTCTTGCCTGGAAAATTCCATGGACGGAGGAGCCTGGTAGGCTGCAGCCCATGGGGTCGCACAGAGTCGGACACGACCAAGCGACTTCACTTTCACTTTTCACCTTCATGCATTGGAGGAGATGGCAACCCACTCCAGTGTTCTTGCCTGGAGAATCACAGGGACGGGGGAGTCTGGTGGGCTGCTGTCTATGGGGTCGCACAGAGTCAGACACGACTGAAGCGACTTAGCAGCTGCAGAGGCTACAGAATATCTGGTCTCTGTGGTCATTATGTTTCACTGAGGCAGACAGGGGCAAGCAGAGCTTCACAAAAAATGATCTTACAATCTCCAATAACAATGAAGGAAGGATCAGTAAAGGTTGCTTTCCTTTTACAAGACAGGTCAAAAAGCTTTTCCCCCAGGGAAAATTCTAAGTGTAATTCATTTGAGTTACTGAAATCTCTTATGTAATGCTATGCAGAAAGGGTAAGAGAACAACCAAAAACATTAAAATGTGTCGAGATGAGATCACCAAAAGATGAGGCTGCGAAATTCTTCCAAGATTGAAGGTATTTTCAACCTGCACAGTGGATCTAGAGCTTTGTTTACAGCGTTCTTTCCTCACCAAATAGAAAAGAACCTGCTTCCAGCAATGTGTAATGAGTTTTTACTCAGCTTCTTATTTTCTTTTGCTCAGAAAGACTGAAATGTCTTTGTTTATTTCTCTTTTGGGAGTTTGAGAAATACACAGGAATATCTCTGCGCCAAATTCCACCTGGAAACCACAACGCGATGAGGGGAATATGGAGATTTCAAATAGCTTTCAATAATTGTTCTCACAGGAGCGCACACCCTTTCTTTTCACAATGCCACATGGTAACTTTCATTTTTTAACCTGCATCTTTCTCATATATTAGATAAGAACAAGCAATGGCCAGTCTGGAGTCCTTTCCACTGTATACACTTGAAAAGTCCCATTCCTTTACCATCAATATGGCTATATTTTACAGCTTTTTTCATTACTTCAATGGATATTGTTTTCTTGTGCATTTTTTTTTTCTCTACAATCCAACCTATGTAACTAATAACCTGATTAGTCAAAACCAGCTGTATTTTATGGCCGATCTAAGCTAAGGAACCTCCCTTTTCACACGGGTCAGGACCTAAGAGCTAGTCTCTTTGACTGGAGACAGAAAATGTACCTTTTTCCACGAGGCGGATGAAAGTAAGGCATTCATCCCAGGCTTTTAAGTTTCCTCTACGACTAAACTGAAATCCTTCATCTTTAGCTTTAAGATTTCACAGTAACATTTGAGGAGCTACAGAAAATTCACCGGCTTTATAAGCTAGCACATTTTACTTCTAAGTCTGGTGGTAATAAATAGTGAATTAATTCTAAGCAAGACATCACTGGGACTTAGAGCTCCACCTCACAGACAAGGCATCGCTGCTTTAGTATGCAACTAGAAGAAATGGCCTCTCTAACTTTAGACTTCTCTACCATTTGTCTTCAGCATTTTGGAGGGAAGAATGCAACATAAATCTCACAAAAGTTGGAAGGAACACATGGCTGAAGTGAGTATTATTCACAAAGGAAAGGCACTCGCATATGTGCCCTGAAGAAATCTAATCTAAGCCTTGTCAGGATTCCCTGTCCTGATTTGACTGAATTAAGTCAAACGCAGAATATCTCTTCCTGACACTCTCCCTCCAGTCTCTACCTCCAAACTGAATTGATAGAATGGTAAAGCACTCGCACAAACCTAATCTTTAGTGAACATCTTTCCAGATCTGTAGTGAGCTAGCATTTCCTCTGCTTTACAGAGAAGAAACCTCAACTGTGAAGAACAGTGACTTTAAGACACTCATCCTGGTTGGTTGTCAAGACCTGGGCTCCCAGTCAGCTTAAACAGACCAACAAGGTTCCAACTGGAAGGTGGCTGCTTTGTGACTCCCCCAGAACACTTCTGTGGGTGTTCAAGATAACTTTACAAAAACCAGTTAATCTCCTTAAAGCCGAATTTATACCGTACCACCTTCTATATTAATAACTTTTAGCAAAGGGAAAAGTTGTGAATTTTATGAATAGGAAAATGTGTGCCCCCCAAAACTGGGTGTGGTGTGACTGGAACTGCTATAACTATTTTTTTTTTGCAAATATTTATATCTTACAGATAGTTCAAAGTGCTCATTGGAATTCCAATCACATCCACTTAGAGGTAAATAGGGTTTGCATGTAGTCCTCTAGGGCAAAGGTCACCAAACTGTTTCTGGAAATCGCCAGGTGGCAAATACTCTGGGTGTTGTGTTCCATAAAGTCCCAGTCACAACTAGTAGTCTTGGAGCACAGAAGCAGCCAGAAACAGTGGTGGGTAAATAGGTGTGGCTACGGAGAAGGCAATGGCAACCCACTCCAGTGTTCTTGCCTGGAGAATCCCAGGGGCAGGGAAGCCTGGTGGGCTGACGTCTATGGGATCACACAGAGTCGGACACGACTGATGCGACTTAGCAGCATGCCCCATTAAATGATTATTCACAGAACCTGCAGCTGAAAAGACTGGGTTCAAAGGCAACGGTGCCCAGTCCCTTAGAGAATGGCATTTGTGATGAGGTCAAAATCACTCTAAATATTTAGCATGAAGAGAATAATGGAAAAACCCAGAGAGTGTGTACATAAAACAGAAAGCAAGGGCAAAAGGGATGAATGCTTTCCTGAAAATGGAAAATTACCTTCTTATGTCCCTTCCAGCTCTAATATTCTCACTTGCTGCAGCTGCTGCTGCTAAGTTGCTTCAGTCGTATCTGACTCTGTGCGACCCCATAGATGGCAGCCCACCAGGTTCCCCCGTCCCTGGGATTCTCCAGGCGAGAACACTGGAGTGGGTTGCCATTTCCTTCTCCAATGGCAGAAAGCAAAAAAGAACTAAAGAGCCTCTTGATGAAAGTGAAAGAGGAGAGTGAAAGTTGGCTTAAAGCTCAACATTCAGAAAACTAAGATCATGGCATCTGGTCCCATCCCTTCATGGGAAATAGATGGGGAAACAGTGGAAACAGTGGCAGACTTTATTTTATTTTGGGGGCTCCAAAATCACTGCAGATGGTGATTGCAGCCATGAAGTTAAAAGACACTAACTCCTTGGAAGAAAAGTTATGACCAACCTAGATAGCATATTCAAAAGCAGAGACATTACTTTGCCAACAAAGTTCCATCTAGTCAAAGCTATGGTTTTTCCAATGGTCATGTATGGATGTAATAGTTGGATTGTGAAGAAAGCTAAGCACCGAAGAATTGATGCTTTCAAACTGTGATGTTGGAGAAGACTCTTGAGAGTCCCTTGGACTGCAAGGAGATCCAACCAGTCCATTCTAAAGGAGATCAGTCCTGGGTGTTCTTTGCAAGGAATGATGCTAAAGCTGAAACTCCAATACTTGGGCCACCTGATGCGAAGAGTTGACTCATTGGAAAAGATCCTGATGCTGGGAGGGATTGGGGGCAGGAGGAGAAGGGGACGACAGAGGATGAGATGGCTGGATGGCATCGCTGACTCGATGGACGTGAGTCTGAGTGAACTCCGGGAGTTGGTGATGGACAGGGAGGCCTGGCGTGCTGTGATTCATGGGGTCGCAAAGAGTCGGACACAACTGAGTGACTGAACTGAACTGAATAAGTCATTACAGAGGCCTTGAGAGAAAGACAGGCTTTTCACAGACAGAAAGAGTCAGGGGACATGGAAAGTTGTCTCATCCAGATTCTTGTCCTCTTTTGATATTATGGAGACCTTGAAAGGCTAAGTGTTAAGGCTTGGTCCTTTACTATCTCTGCTCTTTCACCCTGATCCAGGTAACCACCTAAGAGTGGTTCTTAAAGAAGATTTTATGGCTTGAACCAGGAATGAGATGGCTTAGTGGGAGGTCAGAAAGTGTTTGAGGTAGAAGACGCAGTGATGAATCTTTAATGAGACAGAATATTACTTCTGGGAAGGAGAGAAAATCAAGAAAATTAGCAAATCTAACACTTGAGCATTCTAAGACTCAGATTTTGTGATAGACATTTTATATGTCTGTTGACACATCTGATATTTAAAAGACAGATGTCTGAAAAGTCTAATTAGTAGGACAGTTACTATTCTACTCCTTGAATAATTTTTTCATCTTTAATAATTTAATCAACTGTTTACCCTATGATATATAGATTATGCTACCAATTATTAAATATTTCTAATGCATGTTTAGAACTAAATTACTTAGTGGCTACCAAAATTCTATGAAACAGTTGTTTTCAAGTCATTTGAAGTAACTTGTTTTAAGCAATTGTTTTTTAATTGCAAATAATAAGACACAACTACATTTGCTCCTCAAAACAACTGAATTCTTCCATTTTTAAGTACTGTATTTATTTTATGGAAAAATGAACAAGTGGTTCAAAACGTAGATAGCCTTTTAAACTACTTCATGAAACTCACTCAACATAGATTTCTAATAGAGTTTTGATGTGCCTGTACATTTACAGGCATACTTCATTTTAATGTGAGTCACATTATATTTCATATTTTACAAATTTAAGGTTTGTGGCAGCTCTGAGTTTCGAAGGCAAGATTTTTTTTTTCTTTCAACAACAGTATTTGCTCACTTTGTGTCTCTGTGTCACATTTTGGTAATTCTGACATTTTGAACATTTTCATCATTATTGTATTTGTTATGGTGATCTGTGATCAGCAATCTTTGATGTTACTATTGCAAAATGACTATGATTCCCTGAAGGCTCAGATGATGGTTAGCAGTTTTAGCATAAAATATTTCCTAATTAAGACATGTACATTTATTTTAGATACAATGTTATTGCACACTTCATAGACTACAATATAGTATAAATATAACATACGCACTGGGAAAGCAAGTAATTTGTATGACTTGCTTTACTGAAATACTCACTTTATTGAGGTTGTCTGGGACCCAATCTGCCAATATGTCCAAGGTGTACCTGTATTTATTTATGATAAGTGATGAAATAGATAGGTGATAAAACTGTAAAATATAACAAAAACTGTATGGAAAAAATAAAAATAAATGCAACAGTTTCACTTCAGAATTGTTGCAAGGATTAAATGAGATAAACATATAGTAATTACTTTCACTTCTCTAATGATGAATGAGGAAGCTGATGCAGAAACGAAACTGGTCAGTGATCACCTAGGGGTGGCTTTGAATCTAGGCTGATGCAGCTGCAAGGACTCCTTCTCTTGAGTCTATTGGCTGTTCACCATCAAGGTGATTTTCAAATGTTCACATTATTTAAAGAGGTCTCTGTGACCCTTTTCATCGTTTTTAAGGAATGTAAATAACTGGATCTCTGTGCACAAAATTTTGCAACTAGTTTCCTTTAGAAAGTTACCCTTGACTAGAGGAGGAAGAAGTGCTATTTTTATAAACATATTCTCTCAATAGACAGTCTCTACAGAGAGAAATGGACCATTTTTAATGGTTAATTCTGCTTGAATATTTTAGTACTATTCAATGTTTGCTCATCCTTTTTAGAAGGTTTATAAGACATTTTCTGCATATATTATTTAATGTTCAGTGGCCACATTACGCAAGATGAGCATTTTTTAGTTTTGGATTATTTATATACTTTATTCCAAAATACATGACTATTGTTGACAATCTACAGAACTCTCAATATATTTCATGTCTTTAAACAAATCACAAGAAAAGTGTCAGAGTGATTTATTAGAGCTCTTATTCAAGGAAGTCACATGTTTCTGAGCTTCTGGAAGTGAAGTGAAAGTCACTCAGTTGTGTCTGACTCTTTGTGACCCTATGGGAATAGACCATGGAATTCTCTAGGCCAGAATACTGGAGTGGGTAGCCTTTCCCTTCTCCAGGGGATCTTCCCAACCCAGGGATTGAACCCAAGTCTCCCATATTGCAGGCAGATTCTTTAACAGCTGAGCCACAAGGGAAGCCCTAGAATACCGGACAGGGTAGCCTATCCCTTCCCCAGAGGATCTTCCTGACCCAGGAACTGAACCGGAGTTTCCTGTATAGCAGGTGGATTTTTTATCAACTGAGCTATCAGGGAAGAGCTTCTGGAAAAGCCTGAGTAAATGATTATGAGGTCATTTATGAATGACCTCATCTATGAAGTACCCACGTCCATGACCATCCCAGAAGCTTCTTGGAGGAGACTGCTTTCATCTCTTGCCATACCAGCTCAGCTCATTTTCTGCAATTATCTCCTCCAAGTTTGCCTAATAGCCACACACGTCAAAATCATTTTACAGAATAATAACTCAGAATGTAAACACAATATATTATAAGAGTGGATTAAATGTGTCAAGTCTTGACATACTTACGTTTGAGTTGGTACACAGATGCATGACTCTTCAGTGTAGAAAGCATACAATAGCAAGCACAGAACCCCAGAGATGCAATTATTTCATTATGCTTATCACTATGAGTATCTCTACATCTTTTATTATTTCACCACATTTAACTGATTACTTTTTTTTCACAAGACACCAAACCACTTGAAATAAGATGTCAATATCAACTTTTTTTTTAGTATTATTTTTAAAAAATGGTTCACTTTTCCTCATATTTTTCTAATAAAAACCACAGGCAATATTAGAAATTTGCAAATTTTATTCTGGGTCCATCACTTCTCCCTTCTCCATCCTCTTCAAACTACTAATGTCCTCTTCCACTAGGCACATAAAGCCCTCCTTTGACACCCAACACAGGCCTACAACAGATCAAAACTACCAGGGCACCATCAGTGTTTTTAATTAGAAAATAATCTATAAAAATTAGCCATTTTTTCAAACACTTATGACCCAGGTGATGTGTTGAAGAACATGAACCAGAATTTTAAGGACCTTCAGCTCAGTTCACTTCAGTTGCTCAGTCGTGTCCGACTCTTTGCGACCCCATGAATCGCAGCATGCCAGGCCTCCCTGTCCATCACGAACTCCAAGAATTCACTCAAACTCATGTCCATCGACTCAGTGATACCATCCAGCCATCTCATCCTCTGTGGTCCTCTTCTCTTACTGCCCCCAATCCCTCCCAGCATCAGACTCTTTTCCAATGAGTCAACTCTTCACATGAGGTGGCCCAAGTATTGGAGTTTCAGCTTTAGCATCAGTCCTTCCAAAGAACACCCAGGACTGATCTCCTTTTGAATGGACTGGTTGGATCTCCTTGCAGTCCAAGGGACTCCCAAGAGTCTTCTCCAACACCACAGTTCCAAAGCATCAATTCTTCGGCACTCAGCCTTCTTCACAGTCCAACTCTCACATCCATACATGACCACTGGAAAAACCATAGCCTTGACTAGATGGACCTTTGTTGGCAAAGTAATGTCTCTGCTTTTGAATATGCTGTCTAGGTTGGTCATAACTTTCCTTCCAAGGAGTAAGCATCTTTTAATTTCATGGCTGCAGTCACCATCTGCATGATTTTGGAGCCCCAAAAAATAAAGTCTGCCACTGTCTCCACTGTTTCCCCATCTATTTCCCATGAAGTGATGGGACCAGATGCCACGATCTTCATTTTCTGAATGTTGAGCTTTAAGCCAACTTTTTCACTCTCCTCTTTCACTTTCATCAAGAGGCTTTTGAGTTCCTCTTCACTTTCTGCCATAAGGGTGGTGTCATCTGCATATCTGAGGTTATTGATATTTCTCCCAGCAATCTTGATTCCAGCTTGTGCTTCTTTCAGCCCAGCGTTTCTCATGATGTACTCTGCATATAAGTTAAATAAGCAGGGTGACAATATACAGCCTTGACGTACTCCTTTTCCTATTTGGAGCCAGTCTGTTGTTCCATGTCCAGTTCTAACTGTTGCTTCCTGACCTGCATACAGATTTCTCAAGAGGCAGGTCAGGTGGCCTGGTATTCCCATCTCTTTCAGAATTTTCCACAGTTTATTGTGATCCACACAGTCAAAGGCTTTGGCATAGTCAATAAAGCAGAAATAGATGCTTTTCTGGAACTCTCTTGCTTTTTCCATGATCCAGCGGATGTTGGCATTTTGATCTCTGGTTCCTCTGACTTTTCTAAAACCAGCTTGAACATCTGGAAGTTCACAGTTCACGTATTGCTGAAGCCTGGCTTGGAGAATTTTGAGCATAGAGCATCCTTTCACCGCATATGCACCACCATCCTTCAGACTTTAGGATGCTCACTCTAAACAATCACAACAGGCTTTTTTCTGGCTTTCCAGGCACCTTACTGTAACACAAAACGTTCTGCAACTTTGACTCCTGAAAACCTCATGGGGATGCCACAGGCCACCTGCTATGACGTATGTGACACTCCACTTCAGCCCAAGCCTGACACTCCCCTGCCCTCCTGGAGGCTTTTTTCCAGCCTCTCTGGACTTGGTCCTTTAATTGTGCACATCCATAATTTAAGTCTGTCCTAGATCTGAGCTTTTCTATACCTCAAGATCTCAGTTACTTATCCCCTGTTTTTGTCTTATTTTATTGTTTTAGTGAACCAGATGAGCAAAAAATAAAAATCTAGCTTTGAAACTTTGCTAGTTAGAAATATATTGAGTATCATTCTCAGGGACAGATCTCCAATTATTTTCTGGCAAGACATAATGCACATGCCATTAAAGTATTTAATTTATCTAATGGATTAAAATATCTGCTCTTTTTCTCATTAAATTTATATGTATGTTTTTAAAACATAAGGAGGACTTTAAAATAGACCTTTTTGAATAAATAAATTGGGGGGATTTATTTTTTTAATTAATTATTTTAACTGGAGGACAAGTCATAATATTGTGATGGCTTTTTTTTGCCATAAATCGACAAGAATTAGCCACATGTGCACATGTGTCCCCCATTTAAGTGGCACTTGGCAAGCAGTGCCTGACGATTCCTATCTCAAGGGAACCACAATACACTTATGACGAATCAAGAGGTTTAAAGAAAGATAGATAGCAAGGGAAGGTAGAAGGAAGGAAGGAAGGAAGGGAAATAAACCTTTACAACACATCTTAATTAAAAAGCATTTTTCTAATATATAACCAAAAATCCATGTAGCTCTGAACCTCTGGCCCACATTTTGAGCATTAGATCATCATTTTCAGTGACAAAGAGTGTGATTTGTTTGTTTAGGTTCATCTCAAAACACTCTAGCTATTACCTTTTGAGAATGAACTCTCACATGCTGGATTTCCAGGTTGTAAAGCCAATGGATAAGTCACTGTGTTCAGTGACTCCTCACTACGTTGAACACTCCTCTTGCTACTCTTTGTTAACTACTGTGTGCCATTATTTGCCATTGTTACACAAAGGGATTATCTGGGGATTTCTTCCTTAGGTCAGATTATATTGGACCTCACTCTGCCTTGGCGAGGTTAAATATTTTACCCAGTGTATTTAAATGTGATTTGCCTATCTTATATCTAAACAGTAAAGTGGCTTTGGTGAAATCAGATCAGATCAGTCACTCAGTCGTGTCCAACTCTTTGCGACCCCATGAATCGCAGCACGCCAGGCTTCCCTGTCCATCACCAACTCCCGGAGTTCACTGAGACTCACGTCCATAGGGTCAGCGATGCCATCAAGCCATCTCATCCTCTGTCGTCCCCTTCTCCTCCTGCCCCCAATCCCTCCCAGCATCAGGGTCTTTTCCAGTGAGTCAACTCTTCACATGAGGTGGCCAAAGTACTGGAGTTTCAGCCTTAGCATCGTTCCATCCAAAGAAATCCCAGGGCTGATCTCCTTCAGAATGGACTGGTTGGATCTCCTTGAAGTCCAAGGGACTCTCAAGAGTCTTCTCCAACACCACAGTTCCAAAGCATCAATTCTTCAGCGCTCAGGTGAAATAGTCAGATATAAACCATTTAGACAAAAACAGATGAGCGAGTGGATCAAACTACACGGCTTCTGCACGGCAGAGGAATCCATCAGCACAGTGAAAAGGCAGCCTACATAATGGGAGAAAATATTTACAAAAAAACATATCCAAGAAGAGATCGGTATCCAAAATATACAAAGCATTCCTACAAGGCAACAGCAAAACTAAAAACAACATGCCCCCAAATAACCCAATTTAAAGATGGGCAAATGACCTGAACAGACATTTTTCCAAAAGTGCTCAACATCATTAACCATCAGAGAAACACAAGCCAAAACCATAGTATCACCTCACACCTGTTTGAATGACTATTACCAAAAAGACAAGAGACAAATACTGGCTGGCCAGGATGCAGAGAAAGCCACTAGTACTGTGGTGTACTAATACAGCCACCATGTAAACCAGTACAGCCACTATGGAAAACAATATGGAGAATTCTCAAAGAATTAAAAATATGCTATGTGATCAGAAGTCCCACTTTGAGGTATATATACGAAGGAAACAAAATCACCTGGAAGAGACATCTGTATTCCTATGTTCATAGCAGAGTTACTCACAACACTGAAAACAACCCAAGCAACCACTGACAGATGAACGGATAAAGAAAATGAGATACATATACACAGTGGAGTATTATTCCTCATTTAAAAAAGGAAGGAAATCCTATCATTTGCAACATGGATGACCTAGAGGACAGTGTGCTAAGTCAAACAAGCCAGACAGAGAAAGAAAAGAAAACACGTGATATCACTTATACATGGAATTGTAAAAAAAAAAAAAAAAAAGTTGAATAGGAAAACTGGTTTGCCAGGGACGAAGGGCTTAGGGGTAGGGGAAATAGGAAAGGTTGATTTCCTATTTCCAAACAAAACAAATTTTTCTCAGAAACCAATTCATGCCATTCTGAATCTTTGTTTCAAACACATAAAAAAGCTGATTTTTTAGACTTTCAAAAAAATCACTAACATGTCTTATTTATAACCTGTTCGTTTTCTTAACCATTTTCTCATTCCATGTACAACCTTAGAATTACAGAGAAACATTACACAGAAAAATTATACAGAATTACACAAAAAAACAGATTTTTCATTAAATTCAGTAACTCTGAAATATCTCAAAAATTTATTTAATTCAGCCCACATTAAAATAAATGGTAATTATAGGCTCTGTCTACTAAAAAGTTTAAAAGGAATTGATAATAGCTTGAAGTATATTTGTTTACAAATGTTTACTGAATACCAACTTTGCTGAGCAAAGCAGGCAGGATCTCAGCCTCCATGGAGTTTGTGGTCTCATAACATCTGGCTGTTGGTGGTGGTGGTGTTGTTTTTATTATTTGTTATCCTTGCCCCTGAGAAAAACCTAAGTCAATTGGATTAGAAATCAAAGTAGAATTTTTATTGACTCACATGACTGCAGGAGGCTTCAGGAAAAACTGCAGTGTTCACCAGACCAACTCTGCATGCCTTCTCTCTTAACTCTGCATGCTGGTTTCATCCATTCCTCTGGAGATCAGCATCCTACATCAAATAGGACCTGCATTCCCTTTCTTTCTTCCAACTGCAAAACTCTCAAGGGAATTCTGATTTGCCGGACTGCATCATGGCCCCTGACTGTAGTCAGTGGGGCCAAGTCCGATGATTATCAGAAATTCCTATTATGGACTTTTTCTTTAATCATGGCAAAAAACACATACCATGAAATTTATTTTCTTAAAATTTTTAAAGTCAACAGTACAGTATTGTTATAATGCTGTACCATATTTTAAGCAGAGCTCTAGAGGTATTTCATCTTTCAGAACTGAAACTTTACTGACACTGAACAGCAACTCATCTTCTCTCCTTGATTCGAGCTCCTGGTACCCAATTTCTACTTTGTCTCAGATTTGAGGACTCCAAGTACCTCATATAAGTGGAGGCATGCCATGTTTGTCTTTCTACTGCTGGCTTTCTTAGCATGATCACCTCCAGGCTCATCCATTTTGCCACATACAATAGGATTTCCTTCTCTTTTAAGGAACAAGATGTTGAGGATGAATAAAAAGCTAGGTTGAGAGGTTTGGGAGCCTTAGAAGCAAAGGCAAACCAGCTAATGGCCAGGTGGGGAAGAGATACGGTGCGTTCCGTATGTTTGCGGACTGCGGTGATGGGATGAGAAAGAAAGGCAGGGCAGCAGAATGAGGCTGGAGAGATGTGCGGGGGTCTGATCCTAGGGCCTTGTAGTTCTCCAGGGACTCTGGTCTTTGCATGTATAATTACTGGGGAGAAATTGGCATTGATTTATATATTCAAAAATATCGCTCAGACTCCAATGTACTGTTCAAAGTCAAGCCAGGTAAACTGGGTCTGCTTACTTGCCTCTGGCTTCTCTTCATTCCCCAGTCTCCTTCCATCTTTTACTAATTCAGTCCACAAATATTGTGACACACCGGCTCTGCATGAAGCGAGAATCTTCAGGATGAAAGCAGACCTCTTCAAGGAGTATTCATTGTCATCTTCTTAATTCCACATTGCAAAAGCCAGAAGGAAGTGTTCTTTGTTCTCCTTGAATTCAGATGGAAATTGTGTTCTTTGCATGGCAGAAACTCTGGAGACTCAAGACTGTCTCAGTGGAGCTAGTGGTAGTCTTGATTCTACTCCCGTTACAGAACCAGACCTGTTTTGCTTAACACGCAGCAAGCCAAAAAGGTGAGATGCTGAAATTTGAAGCAATGAGATGATTTATTCACAAGGTAGCCAAGTCAGTTTTCATTCCATTCCAAAGAAAGGCAATGCCAAAGAACGCTCGAACTACCGCACAACTGCATCTCACATGCTAGCAAAGTAATGCTCAAAATTCTCCAAGCCAGGCTGCAACAGTATGTGAACGGTGAACTTCCAGATGTTCAAGCTGGATTTAGAAAAGGCAGAGGAACCAGAGATCAAATTGCCAACATTTGTTAGATCATCGAAAAAGCAAGACAGTTCCAAAAAAACATCTGCTTCATTGACTATGCCGAAGCCTTTCACTGTGTGGTTCACAACAAACAGTGAAAAATTCTTCAAGAGATGGGAATACCAAACCACCTAATCTGCCTCCTGAGAAATCTGTATATAGGTCAAAAAGCAACAGTTAGAACTGGACATGGAAAAACAAACCGGTTCCAAATCGGGAAAGGAGTATGTCAATGCTGTATATCGTCACCCTGCTTATTTAACTTATATGCAGAGCACATCAGGCATAATGCTGGACTGGATGAAGCCCAAGCTGGAATCAAGATTGCCAGGAGACATATCAATAACCTCAGATATGCAGATGACACCACCCTTATGGCAGAAAGTGAAGAAGAACTAAAGAGCCTCTTGATGAAAGTGCAATAGGAGAGTGAAAAAGTTGGCTTAAAGCTCAACATTCAGAAAACGAAGATCATGGCATCTGGTCCCATCACGTCATGGCAAATAGATGGGGAAACCGTGGAAACACTGAGAGATTTTTTGGAGGGGCTCCAAAATCATGCAGATGGTGACTGCAGCCATGAAATTACAAGATGTTTGCTCCTTGGAAGAAAAGTTATGACCAACCTAAGCAGTTTATTAAAAAGCAGAGACATTACTTTGCCAACAAAAGTCCGTCTAGTCAAAGCTACAGTTTTTCCAGTAGTCATGTATGGATGTGAGATTTGGACTACAGAGAAAGCTGAGTGCCGAAGAATTGATGCTTTTGAACTGTGGTGTTGGAGAAGACTCTTGAGAGTCCCTTGGACTGCAAGGAGATCCAACCAGTCCATCCTAAAGGAAATCAGTCCTGAATATTCATTGGAAGGGCTGATACTGAAGCTGAAACTCCAATAACTTTGGCCACCTGATGAGAAGAACTGACTCATTTGAAAAGACCCTGATGCTGGGAAAGATTGAGGGGAAGGGGATGACAGAGGATGAGATGGTTGGATGGTATCACCCACTCAATGGACATTAGCTTGAGCAGACTCCAGGAGTTGGTGATGGACAGGGAAGCCTGGAGTGCTGCAGTCCACGGGGTTGCAAAGAGTCAGACACTACTAACTGACTGAACTGAACTGAACTAGCCAAGCTAGGAGATCAGAAGTCTCACATCCACCCTCCCAAAGACAAGTGGCTGGAGTATCGATGGGATAAAGAATAAAGAAGCTGGGTAGTTTGAAGTGTGGCGAGCATGGAGAAGTTGATTGAGAAAAGATGTGGGAATCATCATTCTTCACAGGTTTAACTAAGCCACACATTCAAAAATGGGGCATTTGGCAAGATCTGAGGGTGGAGTTTTCAGTGCTTTGATGTCATAAGGTCACCTAGTGGACACTCATACATGCCCAGATGGAAGGTCAGAGGTCATATCCAGTCTTAACCAGCTCAGCTTCAACTAGACACAGGTGGCTCCAAATTTCTGGAAAACAACTTGAGCAAACATCTTACTGTTTGGGCTACATGCCGCTTGGAGAACATGCATGTCTTCTGTAGCCAGAATTAAAACTACCTTGATTAGTGATGGCAGGTTCCAGGTGAAATGGATTTAATTTTAACCATTGCTTACAATTGAACTCCTATATTTGGAAGAATTTTTGTAAAGTTTTCTTTTGTTATTCAATATTGTCAAATATTAACAGCATTTAGAGAACTCCATTTAGACTGCTCTTGTTTTCTTTTGACTTTTATTACATGAAGGTCCTTCATTGCTGGTGGGCATTTTTGTCATTTTAAGATAATATCTATTTTCCAAAACAGGTTTCAGCTCAGTAATGATCAACTTTTATCCCCAAAGTAAATATAAATAACTGGAAACTGATCAAAATTAAAAATAGCAAATTTATATAATCTAAAAGTGTGTGTCAAAGTTTTATAACAAACTGACAAATAACTGTAGAAACAAAACTTTAACCTAATATTATAAAACTCCTATAAGTTGTTAATAATTCACATATAATTGTAACAAAAAGGAGACAGCCATTTATAAAATGACTGAAACTCTGTTTGATTAAGATATAATTATTTCATCTGATTATAACAGTAAATGCCCACTGGTAATTATTGAATTATCATTCAAATTACCTTATGAATTTCATAATTGATAATACTGAGAAGATTATAATTATTTTTTTAATTCTACGAGTACTATGGATAAAATCTTAGTGTGAGATTATGAAACTCTTTAGCCATGCCCTCAAGAAAAAGTGATAAAAAGCAAAGATGACAAGTGTATGTGTTAACTGAAATTCACAAAAGCTTGAAAATTTTCATTCAAGTATGGGTGCCTTCTGCAAAACACAAAAATAGTAAAATGAACTACCAAGTTACTGGGCTTCCCTTTTAGCTTAGCTGGTAAAGAATCCACCTGCAATGTGGGAGACCTGGGTTCGATCCCTGGGTTGGGAAGATCCCCTGGAGATGGAAAAGGCTACACACTCCAGTATTCTGGCATGAGAAATCCATGAACTATTTAGTCCATAGGGTTGCAGAGTCGAACATGACTGAGCAACTTTCACTTCACCAAGTTATTAATCATATTGTATAGTGGAATAATTAAGGATTTCTGGCAATTCAAATAAAATAACAGCAGAAAGTAAAATTATACAACATAAACTATTATTATAAATTACTCAATATGTTACTTAAATTTAAAGATTTGAATCCATGAAGTGTTGAGACTTAAAACTCTTTACTTGAATTCATTACTGAGCTTTCCAAAGTTTCCAAATTTTCACATCTAGTATGCACGTTCACTTCTTTTACATCCTAAACATCTTTCTCTCATTTTCATGTTTATATTAATACATAGAAACTGGAGTTGTACCAGAGAAGCTTTTCTAACTTCTGCAAAAACCAGTCTGAAAGCTCACAGTACCTGCACTTACATTGCTTACTGACTTTTCACACTGTCTTACACTTCCTTGCCCACTTGCCTCTTCTTGGAGGTAGATACACATGTTACAGTTATACTGTTACTGTACATAAGTACTTCACTGAATAATTTGAATTGTGCATGCATGCTCAGCCACTCAGTTGTGTCAGAGTCTTTGTGACTCCAAGGACTGTAGCCTACCAGGCCCCTCTGTCCATAAATTTTCCGGGCAGGAATAGTGGAGTGGGTTGCCATGCTCTCCTCCAGGGGATCTTCCTGACCCAGGGATCAAGCCCTCATCTCTTGCATCCTTGCATTGGCAGGCAGATTCTTTACCACGGTGCCACCTGGGAAGCCCAAATTTTATCTGCAGTATATGGTTAAATTACCCTTGTGATTTTACATCTTATTTTAGCATGGTTAAATGAACAATGGCTAAATCCACTTCTGTATGGACACTACTGAGCATCTGCTCCCTGGACTCATGCCTAAGTAGGAGAGACTCTCTCTGACCCCTTCTGTATTAAGAAAAATGTGAATTTAACAATTCACATCAAAATTCAGATTGTATTTTTAGCTCAAATACACAGAAAACAGCTGGAGCACAGGTTTAAAATTCATATGTTGATGGAGCTCTACAAAGCACAATATCAATAAAATGGTAATTTGAAAGCTTATTGCAGATATTAACAATATGAAATAAACACATTCTCCTCTATTAGAATATGTGTTACAGCTGCCCAATGTAAATTATATAAAAGATCATTATATATGAACACATTTTATGCGGCAGATCTTCAACTTCTGAGGAAAATTTATCTCTAGATATAATATTTATAACAGTAATACATATATATCATGCCCTTAGTTCAAAATAAAACAGGTTTTCATCTTTTAGATTTTATGCTGCTAATATAATGGCTATAAATATGAGAAATATATATTCCAAATACCAGCTTTACACTGTGACCAATTACGGTATGAGGTATTTTTTGCATAAAAGAGTATTTAGAGATATGTATTTGGCAGTGATGCAATACACTTTTGTTGGGGAAATTAGAAGGAAATAGCTAGCTAATAAACTATACTATTTTGCCCAAATAGCTTTTTCTTGAATAGAAATTTAAATAAACTTAAAGGAAAGCACATAGCTCACAAAATTTCACTGAATCAAAAGAAAATGCAAAAAGTATCAGTATGAAGTAGCTATAAATCAATCATTCATCAAAGTCAATGTCACCAAACTCTATTAATTGGAATGTAACCATAAAGATGCTATTAGAACACACTTTGCATATATGTGAGAAATAAGTACATTTTGTTATAAAACCAACCACACGACAAGCATACCAATAGGTGTATGGGGTACCAAGTAAATGTCTAATCACAAAATATTGTGTCAGGAAAATAATCATGAGATTCCTACCTCTCAAGTCTATTGTCACGCTCTAGCTGCCCATGTCTTTTCTATTGTATTTTTCTTAGCTCACTTATTCCATTTTTCTCTGAAACTAGTTCTATTACTTGCCTAGTCTTTGGCCATATCAACTAAAAAAAAACATTGATTTCTAACTTCTGTCTGCTCTACTATCTTAGAAATAAATATACCCTCTCTTTTTTATTTTACAAAGTGAATTATAGCTGCTAGCCCAGTAGCAGGTGGTACATTTAGGAATTGTTAGACTCAGGCAACTACAAAATGGTACTATGCAAAGTCCATGGGGTCACAAAGAGTTGGACACGACTGAGCAACTTTCACTCACAAAGTCATTCCAGTGAATTCCCTGGTAGTCCAGTGGTTAGACTATGCCTTCCAACAAAGGGGGCGGGGGGGGGGGGAGAGTGGCAGGTTCGATTCCTTGTTGGAGAACTAAGATCCCACATACCTCATGGCCAGAACACCAAAACATCAACAGAAGCAATATTGTAATAAATTCAATAAAAACTTTAAAAATGGTCCACATCAAAAAAAACTTAAAAAAAAAACTCATTGCAGGTATGTAATGAAATTTAAATGGTGCTGTTTTTTCTTCATCTTTCCTGACTTCTCTCAGATGTTTCTTTGGAAGGCTTTCTGGTTGGTTGGTTTGTTAATAATGACCTAAAAAAATACCAGGTCCCTGAAACTATGCCTGAGATTTCGGTTGGTACTGGTTTGCTGTTGGTTCAAATAGGATTCTTAGTTTTTAAGAATCTGCTGGCCATCCTTTGTGGAAAGAGAATTTCCTTCCTTATCAATCCAAGAGTTTTCAGACCATTCTTATAAAGTTACATATATTTCTGTGCCTAAAAGTTCCAAAGTCTTCAGTCCTTGGAACTCCTTACATGTCCTAGGCTCATTTCCCTATATCCTAAGGGACTAGACCTGATAGAGTGCCTGATGAACTATGGACGGAGGTTTGTGACACTGTACAGGAGACAGGGATCAAGACCATCACATGGAAAAGAAATGCAAAACAGCAAAATGGCTGTCTGGGGAGGCCTTACAAATAGCTGTGAAAAGAAGAGAATCAAAAAGCAAAGGAGAAAAGGAAAGATATAAGCATCTGAATGCAGAGTTCCTAAGAATAGCAAGGAGAGATAAGAGAGCCTTCCTTAACCATCAGTGCAAAGAAATAGAGAAAAACAACAGAATGGGAAAGACTAGAGATCTCTTCAAGAAAATGAGAGATACCAAGGGAACTTTTCATGCAAAGATGGGCTCGAAAAAGGACAGAAATGGTATGGACCTAACAGAAGCAGAAGATATTAAGAAGAGGTGGCAAGAATACACAGAAGAACTGTACAAAAAAGATCTTCACAACCCAGATAATCATGATGGTGTGATCACTGACCTAGAGCCAGACATCCTGGAATGTGAAGTCAAGTGGGCCTTAGAAAGCATCACTACGAACAAAGCTAGTGGAGGTGATGGAATTCCAGTTGACCTATTTCAAATCCTGAAAGATGATGCTGTCAAAGTGTTGCACTCAATACGCCAGCAAATTTGGAAAACTCAGCAGTGGCCACAGGACTAGAAAAGGTCAGTTTTCATTCCAATCCCGAAGAAAGGCAATGCCAAAGAATGCTCAAACTACCGCACAATTGCACTCATCTCACACGCTAGTAAAGTAATGCTCAATATTCTCGAAGCCAGGCTTCAGCAATACGTGAACCGTGAACTTCCTGATGTTCAAGCTGGTTTTAGAAAAGGCAGAGGAACCATAGATCAAATTGCCAACATCTGCTGGATCATGGAAAAAGCAAGAGAGTTCCAGAAAAACATCTATTTCTGCTTTATTGACTATGCCAAAGCCTTTGACTGTGTGGATCACAAGAAACTGTGGAAAATTCTGAAAGAGATGGGAATACCAGACCACCTGACCTGCCTCTTGAGAAACCTATATGCAGGTCAGGAAGCAACAGTTAGAACTGGACATGGAACAACAGACTGGTTCCAAATAGGAAAAGGAGTACGTCAAGGCTGTATATTGTCACCCTGCTTATTTAAATTCTATGCAGAGTACATCATGAGAAACGCTGGGCTGGAAGAAGCACAAGCTGGAATCAAGATTGCCGGGAGAAATATCCATAACCTCAGATATGCAGATGACACCACCCTTATGGCAGAAAGTGAAGAGGAACTCAAAAGCCTCTTGATGAAAGTGAAAGAGGAGAGTGAAAAAGTTGGCTTAAAGCTCAACATTCAGAAAACGAAGATCATGGCATCTGGTCCCATCACTTAATGGAAAATAGATGGGGAAACAGTGGAAAAAGTGTCAGACTTTATTTTTTGGGCTCCAAAATCACTGCAGATGGTGACTGCAGCCATGAAATTAAAAGATGCTTACTCCTGGGAAGGAAAGTTATGACCAACCTAGATAGCATATTCAAAAGCAGAGACAATATTTTGCCAACAAAGGTCTAGTCAAGGCTATGGTTTTTCCTGTGGTCATGTATGGATGTGAGAGTTGGACTGTGAAGAAAGCTGAGTGCCAAAGAATTGATGCTTTTGAACTGTGGTGTTGGAGAAGACTCTTTAGAATCCCTTGGACTGCAAGGAGATCCAACCAGTCCATTCAAAAGCAGATCAGTCCTGGGTGTTCTTTGGAAGGACTGATGCTAAAGCTGAAACTCCAATACTTGGGCCACCTCATGTGAAGAGTTGACTTATTGGAAAAGACTCTGATGCTGGGAGGGATTGGGGGCAGGAGAAGAGGACCACAGAGGATGAGATGGCTGAATGGCATCACCAACTCGATGGACATGAGTTTGAGTGAACTCCAGGAGTTGGTGATGGACACGGAGGCCTGGTGTGCTGTGATTTATGGGGTCGCAAAGTGTCGGACATGACTGAGTGACTGCACTGAACTGATTTGTGTTTCTGAGGATATGATTGACATCTAGTTGTTAAAGCTGGTTCTACCGATATATGATATTCACATCATTTACCTATTATGCAAAGCTTGTTATGTCATGGATCTTGAAAGAAACAATCCTAAATGCCCATTCTGTGTGTCTTATTTGGACCTCTCCTGACAGTTAATTTCCAGCTGCTTTTCAGAACTGAAATGTTCTTTCCAAAGATCATACTCCTATTAAATCTCACACTAAATTGAACTTTATAGTTATGTTATATCCTTAGCTCTCAACTCATTGAGGCAAGTAATAATTAAAACAATGCACATACGACTAATATCCAAGGCTTATTTTGCATCACGTTATTGTGTCTGTCTGTTTACTACAACTGGATATGCTTTACTAAAACAGAAGCAATGGGCAAGAGGAATGTCTACTACTGAATAAGAAGGTAATTCAGGGAAAATATTAATAATTCATCTATTGTCTTCCAGGCTTCCCCATGGCTCAGCTGTAAAGAATCACCTGCAATGCAGAAGTAGGAGACTCGGGTTGGGAAGATCTCCTGGAGAAGGAAATGGCAACCCACTCCAGTATTTTTGCTGGGAAAATCCCATGGGCAGAGTGCCCTGGCAAACTATAGTTCATAGGGTCACAAAGAGTCAGACGCAACTGAGCAACTGAGCACACTGTCTTCCAACATCCTGTTCATTCTTATTGTTTACTAAAATTGTTTGGGTTTTTTTTTTTTTTTTGGCATTAACTATTAAACGAATGCAGGAAACTCTGCTTCCATGTCCCTTCTAGAAGTTTCAATGAATAAATGATAGAGAGTTGGCACATAACTGGACAGGACGGGTTGAGGAAAATTGGTTCACTGTGTTGTAGGAAGGGAGGCTTTCCTTAGGAACAAATCCTGGCCGATGGAAGATATAAAGGAAAAAGTTTTCTTACTAGAACTGGAGTTTTTCATTCTCTCTCTTCTGCAACTGCAGTTGGCCATCTACTTTTGTTTTCACAGACAGCCTACCTGAGTGTTATGGCCCATGCTGTTAACAATACTAGTATAGTTGAGAGATAATATATTTCTCTTTTTCGTTAAGTGAATATAAAATAGAAATAAAATTAGGATGAAAATGTGCTCCATCACACAAAAATAACTACTAGTGAATAAGGGAGTAGAAACATGTATAATTAATAAAAAATTAAAGGTGAAGTTATTCTATCTACATCTACAATAGAATGATATCACAGATGATGCTTTTGAACTGCAGTGTTGGAGAAGACTCTTGAAAGTTCCTTGGACTGCAAGGAGATAAATCCAGTCAACCCTAAAGGAAATCAATCTTGAATATTCTTTGAAGGGACTGATGCTAAAACTGAGGCTCCATACTTTGACCACCTGATTCATAGAGCTGATTCATTAGAAAAGATGCTGATGCTGGGAAAGACTGAAGGTAGGAGAAGAAGGGGATGACAGAAGACAAGATGGTTGGATGGCATCACCAACTCAATGGACATGAGTTTCAGCAAGCTTCAGGAGATGGTGAAGGACAGGAATACCTGGCATGCTGCAGTCCATGGGGTCACAAAGAGTTGGACATGACTGAGTGACTGAACCAGAGAAGGCAACGGCAACCCACTCCAGTACTCTTGCCTGGGAAATCCCATGGACAGAGCAGCCTGGTGGGCTGCAGTACATGGGGTCGCTAAGATTCAGACACGACTGAGCGACTTCACTTTCACTCTTCACTTTCATGCATTGGAGAAGGAAATGGCAATCCACTCCAGTGTTCTTGCCTTGAGAATCCCAGGGTCGGGGGAGCCTGGTGGGCTGCCATCTTTGGGGTTGCACAGAGTTGGACACGACTGAAGCTACTTAGCAGCAGCAGCAGCACAGTGGCCTAACAACAACAATCTACAATTTTGATAATATAGAAAATAGAAATCCTATTTTTTTAATTTAAATAGTGATTCAAATATTTTAAGGAGAAATATTTTCTAAGATTTTAAATTCATAAGAAAAATATTTTCAGCTTCTCTCTGCCCTGGCTGCCTCCAAAGTTTGCAAAGCCAAATAAATGTGTGGTTTTTTGTTTGTTTGTTTCAAAGTAACCAGGGTTGAGTTTTTATAGGGAGTCTCAACTAACTTATTCTCTTGAGGGACTGACTTCAGTGTTCAGCGAATGTACATGTTTAGACCCAGCTTCACTCATTCCAGAGATCATAGAAACTTCTCACTTGTGAACTCTTTATCAAAGTATGTTTAGCTTCAGATTTTAGATTCAGAGGAAAATGCAATGTAAAATTCTGACATATTAAAAAACATATATAAAATTATGAGAGCTAAAATTATTCTTGGCACCTGCTAAATAAAATGTCCAAGTGATTCCAATCTGCCCTCAAATTTTATTTCCTTTCACCTTTGTGACTTGTTTTTTTGTGACTGGATTTTTACCACTCATACACTGGCATGAGAGATATACTGGTTTCTTATATTGATACTGAAAGTTAACGAGGCAGGGAAGTATATATCCAGATATTTTGCACTATTAAATTCAAAATTATTTGAGGAATTGGGAAAAGGGGGAGTGTAGACACTCAAAAGACAACAATCATCTAACTGCACAGTTCAATCATTAGCAGCATGTTCTGTACACATCATCGTTCACAGCTATTTTTATAAGCTGCATTAGAAACTTTCGTTTGAACCTTATTCATACCATGGCCCTGCTGGGTTAAATGACCTTAATGTTTCAGATTCTTATACGTTAAAATCACAAATAACCCACTAAATGACATCTAGGTAGTGGGAAAGACAGGCAGTCAACAATATCCTCGGGGATGTTATGTAACTACAGTACCTGAGAGGCCCAAGGATCATTGTTATCAAGAGTAAGTATTGTAAATGTGGCCTCTGGGAAATATATATTCATGTAAATTTGCAAAAGAATCAACTGATAAGCAGCAGAAAAGTCAAGGCCTCTACTATGACATGTGGAAGTGTGTATATCAATCAAGAGAAAACCAATGTAAAATGTAAAATCAATGTAAAATGTTATTAAAGCCATGGGGTCTAAAATTTTCAGACAGAATGAAGTCACTTTACAACGAACTTCAAGTAGTAGTCCATCCACTCATTGTAAGATTCAGACACGACTGAATGCAAAGTGAACTAACAGAGGTCAAAAAAAGGCTCAAAAGTCAATATTATTTGGAAATCCATTACAAATTGTGAAAAATAACATACTGCATGAAACAAAAGCCTGCAACTTCTAAACAGTAAAGTGTTATATGCTTCTTAGATAAGAATTAGAAAAAGTATTCCCTTATTTATCAATGCATTAAAGGAATAATGTATAAAGCACTGCTATCACTCTGAATTGAGAAAATAAACACCTTTCAGTTCAGTTCTGTTGCTCAGTCGTGTCTGACTCTTTGCGACCCCATGAAATGCAGCACGCGAGGCCTCCCTGTCCATCACCAACTTCCAGAGTTTACCCAAACTCATGTCCATCGAGTTGGTGATGCCATCCAGCCATCTCATCCTTTGTCGTCCAGTTCTCCTCCTGCCCCCAATCCCTCCCAGCAACAGGGTCTTTACCAAGGAGTCAACTCTTCACAGGAGATGGCCAAAGTACTGCAATTTCAGCTTCAACATTAATTCTTCCAATGAACACCCAGGAGTGATCTCCTTTAGAATGGACTGGTTGGATCTCCTTGCAGTCCAAGGGACTCTCTCAAGAGTCTTCTAAAACACCACAGTTCAAAAGCATCAATTCTTCGGTGCTCAGCTTTCTTCACAGTACAACTCTCACATCCATACATGACCACTGGAAAAACCATAGCCTTGACTAGATGGACCTTGGTTGGCAAAGTAATGTCTCTGCTCTTGAATATGCTATCTAGGTTGTCATAACTTTCCTTCCAAGGAGTAAGCATCTTTTAATTTCATGGCTGCAATCACCATGTGCAGTGATTTTGGAGCCCCCCAAAATAAAATCTGCCACTGTTTCCACTGTTTCCCCATCTATTTGCCATTAAGGGATGGGACCAGATGCCATGATCTTCGTTTTCTGAATGTTGAGTTTTAAGCCAACCTTTTCACTCTCCTCTTTCACTTTCATCAATACCCACACATTCCAGCTGTCTAAAAACAGGTTTTAAAAGTTAAAATATTGTTTTTTTCTAAGAGCATTTATCTTAGAGAAAAAACATATTTTACAGAATATATTTGGAATTCTCTATTTAAAAAAGAAAGGAATTCAATAAACAAGGGAATAATTTCCAAAATTTAAGGTGAAAACCTTTTTGCATAATAATAATGTTTATATTTCTACAGCATTTCTATTACCACATTAGTTCCACAAAACATTTTAACTCACTTTATTATTCACACAAAGAAAAATATTTGTTTTCTTATAATTCCCTAATCAAGTAAACCTTAATTGTACTAGGCTGTGAATACCTTTGATAATGCTTTGAAATGCTAACCTAGAATTAATGATGTGGTAGTACTAATTAAACTTAGAAAGTAAAACTGCATCGTTCATTAAAAAAACCTTAACAGATGTTTTAAAATAGCATATAATTATATTTCAAATTTGACTTATATGAAACACTGGAAAAATTATTTAGGAAAAGTCATTGAAATGTTGCAGTTAAAATATTAAATAATATGTATATCATGTATACATATAGTATATATATATATACACAAATGAAATATATCTATATATACATATATATGTATATCATTTATATGTATAGATATATATACATATACACATATATATATATCCTGAAAGGAAAAAATATTTCATGAAATATGATTCTAAAAGTCTTAACAAAATATGGAAAGTGACTAGATGAGTGTTTTCTTCTCAAAAATCTGAGTAGTAGAAATGTCATTTAATGCTACAGTGTGTTAGAAGAAGTATCAGGTGTGAGTCAAGTAGAGAAAGAAGAATGTATATTAATTGAAGATAATTAAGCATTTACTCTGTGTTGAAAATATTAAGGAATATTAACTCATCTAAACTTGTAACAATACTATAAATAAAAATATCCTCAACTTGCAGACTAACTCAATGTAAAATCTAGGAAGAGTCACTTGACTAACGCTCTCTAAATTTCCCTTTCTGAGATATTCATTTTGCCCTTTGCTTGCAGGTAAAGCCATCTAGGGGCTTTTGGAAAGCTGATGCAGTGATAAAGAATATGTCTGCCAAAACAGGAGACACAGGCTCCATCTTTGGGTTGGGAAGATCCCCCGGAGCAGGAAATTGCACCACACTCTAATAGTCTTGCCTGGAAAATTCCATGGATATTGAAGCCTGGCAGGCTACAGTCTATGGCGTCATAAAGAGTTGGACACGACTTAGTGACTAAACAACAATCCCTTCAGTCATAATTCACATAAATGTATAACATTAAAAATTTGTTGTGAATCACACGTCTTACTCTTAATAGTGAGCAAATCAAAACCAAACTAAAAGTCAATAGGTAAATGTAGATAGGCAAGTGTATGATATAAAAGGCACTGACCAAGAGAAAAAGAAAAAATATCATAGAAAAGTAAAGTATTCAAGGAGTATAAAATACTAAAGTCTTCAATAATGTGAAAGACTTAAAAAAACATTGCTTCTATGAAAGTAGAACAGATGTTATGTAAAGGAGAAAAAGGGAACAAACGAGAAAATGTTCTTATATCAATAGTAAAAAGAGCTTTTAATATGTGAAATTAGAAATAAAAAGTTGAGATGCACTGGAGAAACACTTGAGAATTATTTTCAGAAAGGAGAGGAAAATGACAAAAGAAGAGCTAAGAGTAGAAGGTTGGTTCAGGAAGAGAAAATGACAAAGACGATGAGAATGATACCGGGAAGAAAGAAAGAACCGCAGAAGACTTCCTAGAACTAAAGAGCATCCACTCCTAGCAATAGCTAAGAAAATGAAAGCTATCCAGCAACATGGATGACTTACAGATCATCATAATAAGTGAAGTAAGTTAAAAACAGAGAGACAAACACACCACAGGATATCACTTACATGAGGAATCTAAAAAAAAAAACAAACCAACAACAACAACAAAAACAAGATACCAATGAACTTATTTACAAAACAGAAACACACCAACAGACCTAGAAAACAAACATAATTACCAAAGAGGGGAGGTGGGTGGATTGTGATAAACTGGGGGGGGGGGGGGAATTCTGCACTGACGTGCACACACTGCTATATTTAAAATAGATAATCAACAAGGATCTACTGTACAGTACAGGGAACTCTGCTCAGTATTCTGTAATAACCCAAATGGAAAAAAGCTTATTTAATTTATATGCAGAGTCAGTCAGTCAGTCAGTTCAGTGGCTCAGTAGTGTCTGACTTTTTGTGAACCCATGGACTGCAGCATGCCAGGGCTGCATGATATGCAGAGTACATCATGCAAAATGCCACCTGGATGAATCACAAGCTGGAATCAAGATTGCTGGGAGAAATATCAACAACCTCAGATATGCAGATGAAACCACTCTAATGCCAGAAAGCAAAGAGGAACTAAAGAATGCTTCTCGATGAGGATGAAAACAGAGAATGAAAAAGCTAGCATAAAATTCAACATGCAAAAACAAAAAAGATTATGGCATCCAATTCCATCACTTCATGGCAAATAGAAAGGGAAAAATTGGAAACAGTGACAGATTTTATTTTCTTGGGTTCCAAAATCACTGTGGACGGTGACTGCAGTCATGAAACTAAAAGAAGCTTGTCCCTTGGAAGGAAAACTATGACAAACCTAGACAACATATAAAAGAGCAGAAACATCACTTTGCTGACAAAGGTCCATATAATCAAAGCTATGATTTTTTCGGTAGTCATATACAGATGTGAGAGCTGGACCATAAAGAAGGCTCAGCATCCAAAAACTGATGCTTTCAAACTGTAGTGTTGGAGAAGACTCTTGAGAGTCCCTTAGACTGCAAGGAGATCAAATCAGTCAGTCTTAAAGGAAATCAGTCCTGAATGATCAGTCCTGAAGGACTAATGCTGAAGCCGAAACTCCAACACTTTGGCCACCTGATGTGAAGAGCCGACTGATTATAAAAGACCCTGATGCTGGGAAAGATTGAGGGCAGGAGGAGAAGAGGGCAGTAGAAGATGAGATGGTTGGATGGCATCACTGACTCAATGGACATGAGTTTAAGCAAACTCCGGGTGATAGTGAAGGACAGGTAAGACTGGTGTGCTGCAGTCCATGGGGTTGCAAAGAGTCAGACACAACTTAGCAACTAAACAACAACAAATAGGAAAAGAACCTGAAAAAGAAGAGACATATGTATAACTGGATCACTTTCTGTACATCTGAAACTAACCACAACATTGTTAATCAACTACACTCCAGTATAAAATTAAAAAAAAAAAAAAAGAAAACTACTCTTCTGGGAGCAGGGCATAGTTTGCGGGGAAGAATGAGGCTGAAATCTCTTATTTCCACTGTAAGCCTGAAACTGAAATTGTTAGTTGATCAATCATGCCTAACTCTTTGCAACCCCATGAGCTGTAGCCTGCCAGGCTCATCTGGCCATGGGATTTCCCATGCAAGAATACTGGAGTGGGTTGCCGTTTCCTTCTCCATCTTCCCAACGCAGGGACTGAACCCGGATCTCAGGGACTGAACCTGCATTGCAGGCAGATTCTTTACCATCTGAGCCACCAGGGAAGCCTCTGTAAGCCTGCTCAGTGGGAAAGAATCTGCCTGCCGATGTAGGAGCTGCAGGAAATGTAGATTTGATCCCTGGGTCCAGAAGATCCCCTGGAGGAAGAAATGGTAACCCACTCCAGTATTCTTGCCTGAAAGATCACATAGAAAGGGGAGCCTGGCCGGCTACAGTCCATGCAGCTGCAAAAAGTTGGACACGACTGAGCAACTGTATATACCACCCAAGCCTGGTCATAGTACTATTTGATTTTTAAACTACTTACGTGTGATATGCTGATAAAAATAAAAATTAAATAAAGCTGTATTATTAGTTCATTAATTACCTGCAAAGTCCTTTGGTTTTTGACTAAGTCTTTTTAAAGTAGCTAAAATACAGTAACAGCTCACTAGAGAAACCTCATCTACAGGAATGTAGAGTGAAGTCCACTGTTGAAATTATTTTAGAAAATATAGTTTTACAACAGAAAGAAAACTATTTTAAGTCTTGGTGGTGGTGGTTTACTTACAAAGTAGTGTCCATGGGTTTCTCCAGGCAGGAATATTGGAGTGGGTTGCCATTTCTTCCCCCAGGGGATCTTTCTGACCCAGGGATAGAACCCAACTCTCCTGCCTTGAAGGCAGATTCTTTATCACTAAGGCACCTGGGAAGTCCATTTTTAAAGTCTTATATTGCCGGGGACCAGCCCCGGCTGATCCAGGGTATTCGAAGCAGGGACGGTGTCGGCGACCTATTTATTTAAATATTTTATCAAAGATATAAAGAGTAATAGGATGAGGATAGCTCAGTAGGAAAATTTAGTGGAGAAAAGAGGCTGAGTAGCTTGGTTTACGCGGGAGACCAATAAAACTTCAAGACAAGAAGTTTGCACCACTTACGTAGGCCGCAGGCGTCCTTCCATTCTCCTGAAGGAGAGGAGACACTGAGGCCTCCCTGGTCGGATGTTAGAAGCCCAGGCATAATTAGCAAGCATGGCGGGTTCCGCGCTCCAGATGGAGACTCAGCCAGAATTTGGGAAAGAGAGCGACATGGGGAGACCAAGTTTCAGTGAACAAGGCCCGCACTTTATTTTCCAAAGTAGTTTTTATACCTTAAGTTGTGCATAGAGGATAATGGGGGAAGGGGTGGAGTCATGCAAGGACAGCAGTTCCTGGTCCTAATCGAAGCCAGGCTTTCAAACTTATCATATGCAAAAGTTCAGGTGAATTACATCATCTTCTGGCCAGGAGGCCTGTTAACATTTTAAGAAACTTATCTTTCTCTAAAGGTGATTATTCCAAAGTCAGGCACCAGCCTCCAAAAAAGCACTGGACAAAGCTGCATTCCTATAGGGCAAAGGTGAGGTGGGCTCAGTCAAGAAAAGAATTAACTCAAGGGTCCAAGGTTACAAACACTGAGGCTACTACTTACATTTCTATACACCCATTATATCAATCAATACACTGCAAAGGACACAGTAGGTAAGGAGTATGGAGACTTAGCAGCAAACATTGGCCCAATAAGTGAAAAAACCTTTCACCAATACAATTTCTAATCAATCTTTTAACTACTCAAAGTAATCTGTGTTTAGACAGTTTAGAACATCTCCTGCCTCTCACAGTTGGGAGGCTGCGAACAATCACATGTGGCCAGAAAAACCTATTCAGGCAGGCTAGAGGATTTCCAAAGGAGTTTGTAGGTTGAAACACTGTCACACCCAGGAATTATTAACTGGAGTTGTAAGCTAACTCTTTTTTCAGAGAGAGGTAGTGGGGGGCAGCGCCCCGTAAAGTCAGAGGTGTAGGTGAAAGCACAAAGCAGAAAGTAGGCAGACTCTGGTTTTGGGGGTAGATGCTCGAGAATTTCCAGGGAGACTCCTGAGGCTTGATCCCGCCTTTGCGTATGCCAAGCCTCCTTCCTCATGACCTTTGCCACAGGCAGAGCTCGCTCCCCGAATTATATGACAAGAAAACAGCCTGCTCTGAAACCCCAAGGAATCAGTAACTAGTGATATTCCTACTCTCAGTCTACAAGAAAGCAGGAAAGTGAGAGTATTCGCAACTTTGAATGGAGTGTAGAAAAGGAAGCCCATCCAATTTAAGCTAGAAAAGAGATCAATAGGCTTGAGTTTAAATTTTCTTTTTCGTTTGTTCCATATTTTGAAACAATTGTACTTATTCAGGAAATCAAATGTGAATGAATTGTTCTTGGGTGACTTATACACAAATATTCATACACGTAATGCTAGTGATATATTTGCTTCCTGAATTTTTTTAGTTATTCATTTTAAAACCAAAGATAAGACCAAGATCACATCCTGGGAGCATCACAGTCCAAACTCATACAGGTAGCAATATGGTAGGGAAAGAAATCTGATACCTAGGCAAGGCTTTTTAGGACTTTTGCTAGCTCTGGAAAAGCATCAAGATTACAAGAAATCAGAAATTATAAACCATTGAAACTGGCAGCAGAAACTTAGAGACGGCAAAATACATCAAAATGAGAAACTATCAATGTTCTACCCTTGCATTTGGTGCAATTTAGAGGTTGAACATTAACAGTCTCAAGGCAGAGTCCAGCTCACTTTAACAAGTATACACTAAGCAACCTCCATTTACAGGCTCTAGTCTATGCAGACATAAATTCTACTCATTCACGAAATGTAATGAAGGCCAACTACACTCCTGGCTTGCTCCAAATGGTTATAATGAAACAATGAACCAAATAAGCATATTTTCTGCCTCCAGTGATTATTATAACCAATCAGGCAAGTAAACAAAGTATTAAAGTATGATGGGATTATAGTAGAGGAAGAAGAATGTTCAGGAAACTTGCAGAGGCAGCAACCCAAAGGCGGGAAGGCAGAGTTCCCTGCTTTTTAAGCACTTCCTGGGCTAACCAAAACACCTCAGCCCAATTATGTTGCTTGACTAAGGAATTAAGATATGTGTGAAGCTTTACCATTCAGCTTGACTATCCTTTGTTGCCACAGCATGTTGCTTAAAGGTAAACAAACTGAAAGGGACCAACTTGATCTCTACAAGATTATACAATGATGGTTGACTCAAAAGGACATACCAATTCAAGACCTCTTGGTTGATGTGCAAATTTTCAACTCCTGAGTAAGTTTAACAACTATAGGGGGAAAAGCAGCTCAAAATGACATTAGAAGATAATATATAAGAAAGTGTTACTCACTCAGTTGTGTCTCTTTGTGACCCCATAGTCTGTAGCCCACCAGGCTCCTCTGTCCATGGGATTCTCCAAGCAAGAATACTAGAGTGGGTTGCCATTTCCTTTTCTAGGGGATCTTCCTGAACTCAGGGATCAAACCCAGTTCTCCTGCACTGCAGGCAGTTTCTTTACCCTCTGAGCCACCAGGGAAGCTCACTATATAAGAAACAAGTATTTATAACTCCATCGATAAGTACTTATTGTCTTTTTGTGCTAAGTTCCTCATTATGTCTGACTCTGGCCCCACAGACTATAGCCTGCCAGGCTCCTCTACCTGTGGGATTTTCCAGGCAAGAATACCACTAGAGTGGGCCATTTCCTACTTCAGGGAGTCTTCATGACCCAGGGATCAAACCCACATCTCTTGCATCTCCTGCATTGGCAGGCAGATTCTTCACCACCAGTGCCACTCAGAAAGCCTGCTTACTGTCTTCGATGATTTAGAAAAGGGTAAAAATGCCAAGCCCCTTCGGCTTGGTTTATGCTTCTCATTTCCTGAGACCCTGGACACCTTCACTGCTTAAATAAATGTTTCAAGCTAGGAGTCGTGTGCTCTACTGAGCTTTATATTTCAATAAACAGAAATAATTTCTGTTCAGTGATAGTTCTAACAATGAGAGTTGGATATAGAATACATTAACTTTGCTAATTACCCTGAGAAGAAGAGCAGACAGTTAATTTTACATATTGTATTGCACAGTTTCCTTTTATTGTTTTATTTTGGCAGATGTATTTCCTTGGATATTTTTGTTAGAGAAGTTCAATTTTGTTAGAGAAGCTGAATTTCAGAGTTTCCATGTATTCCTTTTTCAGCAGAAGACTATGGATGCTCAGAACTTCATTTTGTCACATCTGGGAAAGCCACCTGAGAGTGAGCCAAAGCTTTCTATGACATCAGTGATACCCCTTTCCATGGCAATTAACCAACATGCAGAACATGGGGTTTTCCATTAAGAAAGAAATAACCTAATTCACTGATGTATTTTATGCTGCCAAAAAACTTGCTGAAACTATAGATAATAAAGGCCATGGATAAAGACTCTGCTACTGCTACTGCTGCTAAGTCACTCCAGTCGTGTCTAACTCCATGTGACCCCACAGACGTCAGCCCACGAGGCTCCCCCGTCCCTGGGATTCCCCAGGCAAGAACACTGGAGTGGGTTGCCATTTCCTTCTCCAATGCAGGAAATCGAAAAGTGAGAGTGAAGTCGCTCAGTCGAGTCCGACTCTTAGTGACCCCATGGACTGCAGCCCACCAGGCTCCTCCATCTATGGGATTTTCCAGGCAAGAGTACTGGAGTGGGTTGCCATTGCCTTCTCCAGGATAATGACTCTAGTTGCACTAATTCTTTCTTCCCAGAAAGACATCTCCAGCCTCATAAAATATGGCATTTAACATACAAAAATACCTATTTCCCAAATGATACTGTGTTTTAATACAGATTATCTAGGGTCAGAATTTATGAAGGCAACTACATTTTTAAAAAGGAGTCAGAAGAAGCATGCCAATTTAATTTGTTCCCACTAAACAACGGGATATGTACCATAAGTGTAAATTTTCAAACTTAGAATTTGATAGATCAGATTCAATCATGTCATGCTCAAAAATGAATCTGTTTCAAGAGTGTTCTACAATTTAGAAACTATGGGGGTACTCAGAGATCATGTAACTCGAATTTTTTGAACAGTTTTATTAAGGTATAATTGACATATAATAACTGTACCTTTTAAATAAATAAGTATACCCCAGAAATATTGCCGGTTCAGTTCCAGACTGCAATAAAGCAAATATTACAATAAAGCAAGCCACAATTTTTTTTATTTGTTTGTTTCCCAGTACAAATAAAAGTTATGTTTATACTACAATGTAGGCTATTAGTTTCCCTGGTGGCTTGGAGGTAAAGAATCTGCCAGCAATGCAAGAGGCTTGGTTCAATCCCTGGGTCAGGAAGATCCCCTGGAGGAGGAAATTGCAGTCCATTCCAGAGGAGACTGGCAGGCTACGTCCATGGAGTCGCAAGAGTTGGACACAACTTAGGGACTCAGCGATAACACAGGCTATCAAGTATAAAATAACATTATGTCTAAAAACACATTGAATATACCTTAACTAAAAATATTTTATTGTTAAAAAAAATGCTAACCATCATCTGAAACCTCCAGTGAGTGGTGGTAGTAATATCAAAGATCACTGATTACAGATTACCATGAAAAATATAACAATAATGAAAAAGTTTGAAATATTGCAAGCACTACCAAAATGTGACACAAGAGACATAAAGTGAGCAAATGCTGTTGGAAAAATGGTACCTATAGACTTGCTCAAAGCAGAGTTTTCAGAAACCTTCAATTTGTAAAAAAGCAAAACCGCTTTCACAATAAAGCAAAGCTCAATTAAGTGAGGTATGCTGATATATAATATGATGATATTGCCATACGCATATACCCATGATATCATCGGGCTTCCCTGGTGGCTTAGAGGGTAAAGCGTCTGTCTGCTTGTAATGCAGGAGACCTGGGTTCAATACCCGGGTAGGGAAGATCCTCTGACGAAGGAAATGGCAACCCATTCCAGTACTCTCATGCCTGGAAAATGCTACAGACAAGGGAGCCTGCTAGACAGTCCATGGGATCACAAAAAGTCGCACATACGTGAGCAACTTCACTTCTCATTATATCATCATCACAACCAGGGTAATAAGCATACTCACCACCTCCAAAAGTTCTCTTGTGTCTCTCTATGGTGCCTCATGTATGTGCATATCAAGATTCCTCCCAATAAAAAAGCCAGATGCATGATTTCTATGTTAGTGATCTTTTCAGTATGCCACACTGTTTGTTTTATGATACCTGTGAAACTATACTGAAGGACTTGGAGAAGAAAATGGCAGCCCACTCCAGTGTTCTTTCCTGGAGAATCCCATGGACAGAGAAGCCTGGCAGGCTACAGTCTATGGGGTCGCAGGAGCTGGACACGACTTAGCGACCAAACCACCACCACCAGCACCACCACCACCACCACGCTGAAGGGCTAACTTTAAGGAGCCATATCAATCTAGTTTATAATTTTTTTGAATATATTTTTATTTTATTTTATTTTTTAACTTTACAATATTGTATTGGTTTTGCCATACATCAAAATGAATCTGCCACAGGTATACATGTGTTCCCCATCCTGAACCCTCCTCCCTCCTCTCTCCCCATACCATCCCTCTGGGTCATCCCAGTGCACCAGCCCCAAGCATCCAGTATGGTGTTAGTTCTAAAAGGTACTGTATGTCTTCATAGAACTGGTCAACTTCAGCTTCTTCAGCATCAGTGGTTGGGGCATATACTTGCATTACTGTGATGTTGAATGGTTCACCTTGCAAACAGGTTATTCTGTCATTTTTTTTTTAATTTTATTTTATTTTTAAACTTTACACAATTGTATTAGTTTTGCCAAATATCAAAATGAATCCACCACAGGTATACATGTGTTCCCCATCCTGAACCCTCCTCCCTCCTCCCTCCCCATACCATCCCTCTGGGTCGTCCCAGTGCACTAGCCCCAAGCATCCAGTATCATGCATCAAACCTGGACTGGCTGCTGCTGCTGCTAAGTCATTTCAGTCGTGTCCATCACTGTGGGACCCCATAGATGGCAGCCCACCAGGCTTCTTTGTCCCTGGGATTATCCAGGCAAGAAACTGGAGTGGCTTGCCATTTCTTTTTCCAATGCATGCATGCATGCTAAGTCACTTCAGTCGTGTCTGACTCTGCAACCCTATGGACAGCAGCCCACCAGGCTCCTCTGTCCACAGAATTCTCCAGGCAAGAATACTGGAGTGAGCTGCCATTTCCTTCTCCAATTAATGGGATTAAAATTGATAGGATGAACACAATTTCAGTCAAAGTTACATAAAACTCGTCCATCTGTGTTGGCTACTGATGTCTTCTTTAAAATTGGCACTCTTGGGTATGATTCCTAAATTCCAGGATAAAGTGCATCGACATCTGTTTTACAATATTAACATTTTCACACCCATCCTCACTGACTCCATGACACTCAATTATCAATGAGTTCCACAAAATCCTTAGCTAGGACAGATGACCTTTTAACTACAGCAGAATTTCAAAAGGATAAAAGAGATTTGGGGAAATTATCAATGAAGGGGGAAAATCATATTTTTAAAGCAAAAATAAAATATCCTTTAATTTTTGGAGTTAAATTCCAAAGAGTCTATATAATTGCTTCAAATTCTTTATCCACACCTTGCTGCTTATGCTTTAAAAGTATTTTTTCTCTAACTTTTGACTATAGAATACATATTTCCAGGTTCACCCAAACTCATAGAAGGGCAATTCTGAAAGCATCTAAGGGTAGTTCACTACACTAATGGGAAGAGTTAACTTGATTTATTTAAGCAGAGCTTTTGATATCAAGGGGCTCCCCCAGTGGCTCAGATGGTAAAGAGTCTGCCTGCAATGCAGGATATCCAGGTTTGATCCCTGGGTCAGGATGATCCCCTGGAGAAGGGAATGGCTACCCACTCCAGTATTCTTTTTTTTTTAATTTTAATTGGAGGCTAATTACTTTACAATATTGTATCGGTTTTGCCATACATCAACATGAATCCGCCACAGATGTACACGTGTTCTCCATCCTGAACCCCCTCCCACCTCCCTCCCCATATCATCCCTCTGGACCATCCCAGTGCACCAGCCTCAAGCATCCTGTATCATGCATCAAACCTGGACTGGTGATTCATTTCTTATATGATATTATACATGTTTCAATGCCATTCTCCCAAATCATCCCACCCTCTCCCTCTCCCACAGAGTCCAAAAGACTGTTCTATACATCTGTGTCTCTTTTGCTGTCTCACATACAGGGTTATCATTACCATCTTTCTAAATTCCATATATATGTGTTAGTATACTGTATTGGTGTTTTTCTTTCTGGCTTACTTCACTCTGTATAATAGGCTCCAGTTTCATCCATCTCATTAGAACTGATTCAAATGTATTCTTTTTAATGGCTGAGTAATACTCCATTGTGTATATGTACCACCGCTTTCTTATCCATTCATCTGCTGATGGACATCTAGGTTGCTTCCATGTCCTGGCTATTATAAACAGTGCTGCGATGAACATTGGGGTACACGTGTCTCTTTCAATTCTGGTTTCCTTGGTGTGTATGCCCAGCAGTGGGATTGCTGGGTCATATAGCAGTTTTATTTCCAGTTTTTTAAGGAATCTCCACACTGTTCTCCATAGTGGCTGTACTAGTTTGCATTCCCACCAACAGTGTAAGAGGGTTCCCTTTTCTCCACACCCCCTCCGGCATTTATTGCTTGTAGACTTTTGGATCGCAGCCATTCTGACTGGCATGAAATGGTACCTCATAGTGGTTTTGATTTGCATTTCTCTGATAGTGAGTGATGTTGAGCATCTTTTCATGTGTTTGTTAGTCATCTGTATGTCTTCTTTGGAGAAATGTCTATTAGTTCTTTGGCCCATTTTTTGATTGGGTCATTTATTTTTCTGGATTTGAGCTGTAGGAGTTGCTTGTATATTTTTGAGATTAGTTGTTTGTCAGTTGCTTCATTTGCTATTATTTTCTCCCATTCTGAAGGCTGTCTTTTTACCTTGCTTATAGTTTCCTTTGTTGTGCAGAAGCTTTTAATTTTAATTAGGTCCCATTTGTTTATTTTTGCTTTTATTTCCAATATTCTGGGAGGTGGGTCATAAGAGGATCCTGCTGTGATTTATGTTGGAGATTGTTTTGCCTATGTTCTCTTGGAGTTTTATAGTTTCTGGTCTTCCATTTAGATCTTTAATCTACTTTGAGTTTATTTTTGTGTATGGTGTTAGAAAGTGTTCTAGTTTCATTCTTTTACAAGTGGTTGACCAGTTTTCCCAGCACCACTTGGTAAAGAGATTGTCTTTAATCCGTTGTATATTCTTGCCTCCTTTGTCGAAGATAAGGTATCCATAGGTGCGTGGATTTATCTCTGGGCTTTCTATTTTGTTCCATTGATCTATATTTCTGTCTTTGTTCCAGTACCATACTGTCCTGATGACTGCAGCTTTGTAGTAGAGCCTGAAGTCAGGCAGGTTGATTCCTCCAGTTCCATTCTTCTCAAGATTGCTTTGTCTATTTGAGGTTTTTTGTATTTCCATACAAATTGTGAAATTATTTGTTCTAGCTCTGTGAAAAATACCATTGGTAGCTTGATAGGGATTGCATTGAATCTATAGATTGCTATGGGTAGTATACTCATTTTCACTATATTGATTCTTCTGATCCATGAACACGGTATATTTCTCCATCTATTAGTGTCCTCTTTGATTTCTTTCACCAGTGTTTTATAGTTTTCTATATATAGGTCTTTAGTTTCTTTAGGTAGATATATTTCTAACTATTTTATTATTTTCATTGCAATGGTGAATAGAATTGTTTCCTTAATTTCTCTATTTTCTCATTATTAGTGTATAGAAATGCAAGGGATTTTTGTGTGTTGATTTTATATCCTGCAACTTTACTATATTCATTGATTAGCTCTAGTAATTTTCTGGTAGAGTCTTTAGGGTTTTCTATGTAGAGGATCATGTCATCTGCAAACAGTGAGAGTTTTACTTCTTCTTTTCCAGTTTGGATTCCTTTTATTTCTTTTTCTGCTCTGATTGCTGTGGCCAAAACTTCCAAAACTATGTTGAATAGTATAGGTGAGTCCACTCCAGTATTCTTGCCTGGAGAATACCATGGACAGAGGAGCCTAAAAGGCTACAGTCCATGGGGTTGCAGAGAGTCAGACATGACTAAGGAACTAACACCTTGATCTGAAGATTGGTTTGCTACCTCGAGTGTATTAAATAAATCATTCTGTTTACAGAGCACTACAAATTTCCACAGTCAAGTTGGTTTCAAATTTTTTAAATGTTATTTATCTTTTATATTTGTCAAGTTACTAGAGGGAACTACCTGGAAAGTAATTATATATACTCTGAAGAGTAATTATGCAATTCTATTGCTATTAGGATTGGGGTAGTCTAATGAACACTGACATAATTTTCAAAAAACACCAGAATTCCCTGTTAAAAAGCAGGCACAAATGAAATGGCATAGGGAAACATTCAGAAGTGAGGTACTTTCCCCACTGAACTATTCAGTACCTTGTGCTTTTCCTGCCATATCTCTGCAAATTATTTCATCCCTTTCATCTTTCCAAGTAAAGTTGCCATCTTCCCTTTCCATCCTTCATTTTGTTCTTGTTTTTTCTCACTGTTTGCTCCAAACTCTTCAATGCAAAAGCCACAAGCAGTTGAAAGTCTGTGATACCCACCTGTTCCCAAGAGTGTCTCCTGGCCCCTTCTTCCTATTTTCTCAGTCTACCCTTTAGTTCATGCACAGATTTGTCAAAAAACTTCCAACAGGCATAACCTGACAACACTTTGCTTTAGTTATCTGGGATTCTCTTGGTATTTGCAATAAGTATTCTATGGTGCCTCTGCAAATGTAACCTGGAGTAGTGTGTTAGTCACTCAGTTGTGTCCGACTCTTTGCGACCCCATGGACTGTAGCCTGCCAGGCTCCTCTGTCCAAGGGATTCTCCAGGCAAGAATGCTGGAGTGGGTAGCCATTCTCTTCTCCAGGGGATATTCCCGACCCAGGGATCGAACCCAGGTCCCCTGCATTGCTGGCAGAGTCTTTTACCATTTGAGCCACCTGGGAAGCTGCTCAGATACTATTATCATGACAATATTAAAAATGAAGAACAGGGCACAGAAAGTTTGACTAATTTTCCAAGATCACATATCTCGACAGTCAGTGAGCTGGAGTTTCAAATCATGTAGTCTTGCTCTAGAATACAAGGTCTACAAATAAGCTGGAATTGTTCTGACTGCTGTTGTAACTTGATTATAGTCATATGTCAACAAGGGCCTTACTCATCTCAGGTATGTGTTTGTCCTCAAATTTGCGAACAAAATCTTATTACATATGATATCCCTTGCATGAAAGCTCCGGTCAGTGGTAGAAAGAAGCACATCCCAATATGCAAATGACCAGACATGTTCAATGCTGACAACCCATTAGCCAAAGCACAACACAAGACCAAGTCTGAATCATTGAAACGGGGATATATAAGAGACAGATGCCAGGAAGTAGGAAAGGTCATTTTTGCAATGTTTACTTTGAAGCTAGTAATATAAATTCTTTAGTGAAAATACAATAAAAATTATGTATATGGAGAATAAGGTTGGTACTGTTTACTACCATGACAGAGACAGAACAGTAGAAAATACAAAACAACTAACTGAAATATTTTGATATGTTTAGTGCACCGAGAATTTATTATAATGGCTAAAGAGAAGAGTAATTACCATCATGGTCAGGATTTTTAAAAAGGTCTTTGGAAACTGGGCCAAGAATAATGAAGAGACAAAACTAGAGATGTTTTAATAGTAATTTAGTTCATCTTCCCTCTCTTAGAGAAGACGACATAAATTACTTTCAGCCAAAAAACTACTTCTCCTAGTTCTGAATTTCTCATTTAACAAATCCACATTTACCTCATTTTTTATTTAAGTCCTTCACAGAAATATGACACTTTTACTAATACTTTGAAATGCTCAAATAAAAAGCACTACTAAACAGTAATTAAATACACTGCATCATTACCTTTTATAGTACCTATAGGCAATTTGAGTGTATTTTTTTGCAGTATACAGGGATATGCTCAGTTAAAAAGCAAAATCATTATAAGACTGATTGGTCTCAACATTTTCTAAGCAGAAATTTAATATTTTTAAAATTCTTATTCAAGTCAGCCTGCTCAGAAAATGCATAAAGTTCAACATACTCAGCTGTTTTTAAGTTACCTGAGAAGGGGAAAATAATGCACTTTCTTGTTCTAGAATAAAAAAGAATTGCAAAAAGCCTGTACATAATCTAAAAACAGCTTACATTTATAACTTCAGGCTCTCTAAGTGTTGATTATTCAGTAGGAAACAACTGCTTAGCTAAATTTGAAAGCTACCAAAAAAAATCCTGTTATGAAAAGTGTTTCCCTCTTACAAGGCTGACTCCTTATATTTTTGAAATGTATGCAAAATCTCAAGGTGTGACCCAAATTTTAGTCCCAAGCACTTACAAAAGGATGCTAAATGTTTCTCAGAAGATCCTCTTGTTAATCTACATGTCAGAGTATAAGCAGGAAGAGGAAACCTCTTAGATAAGGATATCATGTTCAGAAAAAGGCCAATTTCAGTAGTGGTTTTTCTTCAAATAGATCTGAAGATGGAAGCCCTTTTTTCATCCTGTAGCAACTCGAAATGAACAGCTTTTACTTTTTTTGAGGAAATTCTCTGGCATGTCTGAGAATGGGAAAGGGAAGAAATTGCCATTAGTCAGATACTCTAAGATCACAATAGTAGTTTTAGGGTCTCATCTCCTATTCTAGATTAACTCTCTACTTTCTCAAGACCAACCTCTCAACCTTCACTCTGGCATTAGAATTTGACCTCAGGAGCACACTTAGGGCACTTTCAGGGCAAGCATTTGGTACCTAAGGCCCAATTTGGTGCTCCCAACTTGCCTCACTGAGAACCTCCCTCTCACAGGTTCAGCAAAAGCACTCCTATGAAATACACAGTTGATTGGCCCAAGCTACAGTTACATCTCCTCCCACCAAAGATGTGCCTCCCAGCCATCAAAGAGAGAACTTTTCTGCGAAAGAGTCGCACAGGTTCTAGCAATTAGAATGGAGCCCATCAGCAGAAAATTCCAATGTTCTGGGTACCCACAGCAGCCTTTAAAGAGGGATATGAGGCACAGTTCCTGAAACAGGACCCTTCTACTCTGTGTCACGTGGGGAACAGGCAGAGAGGAGCCAGAGTCAGAGCAGGCCCAGCAAGGGCAGGGCTCATGTCAGTGGTTTCTTAGACTGCTAGATCTAAGTACAGCCATCTTGATCTATGGCAAGTTCATTCTCTTCCTCAGAAGTCCTTGTCCATCTCTCTCAGCTTTCTCATTTTCCCTACAAGGGATACTTTTGGAACCTTTGTAAGACACTGGTTTCCTCTGAAGAAAGTTTACTCCTTCATGGTTTGTATATGAAACCTACATTCAGATCATTTGGCTGAGCAGTGTTTTAAAAATAACATTAAACACAGTTATACATTTACACAATGACTTGTGATATGCTTCTTGTCATTATAAGGCAATGGTGAACAGCCAAGAGTCACATGGCCTCGGTTTAAAACACAGGGGATGCTATTGTGTTCATTAAGGTTGACTGACAGTAAGAAAGCAATACACCCATTCCTGTGATTCAATATCTTCATTTGCAAAATAAAGAAAATAGTATCGATTCCACCAGACTCACACAAAGATAAACTAAGTTACAAATGTAAAGTACATGAAATAGTTTCAAGTAAACAGCAGGTACTCGGTAGAGGATGGTTGCTTACCATCATTATCATCACCATCATCATCTAAGGCAGTGATTCTCAGCATTGCTTGCTAATTAGAATTAGCTTGGGAAGCTTTTAAAAGACAGAATCTCAAACCAACTAAGTCAAAACTTTAGGAGTAAGACCCAAATAACAACAACAGGTAGTCTCATAACCAAGAGAACTTTTTCCATTTTTTGTCCAGTTTCATGACACTGCCCAATTAATCAGCCCCACATTTATTATGTATCTGTTATGGTTCCCCAGATTGTCCTCAATACTATTTTGTTATCAATATTTACTAAGCACTTATTGTCCACACACTGAGCTGGATCTGTGATGTAGGCATAGGTAACACATGTAAGATACAAGCCCTTACCGTGGGGAAAGAAACAATTTACAGAGATAACAGATAAGCGAATACATATAAACACCGTGAAATTCCCATTAAGGAATAAATGGTGACACAGAGGGTAACTGCAAACATGTTAGGGGAGCAACTTAAGCCCCAATGGTCAAGGAAGGTCTCCATTGGTTTCTCTGCCCTGGAAAGCTTGTTAGAATCTTGCAGAATCTTGGACATCACCCTGGGCCTATTCAGAATCTGCATTTTATGTTCCTCATAATCCAACTTCAACAATTATAAACGCATGGCCAAGGTTTCTTTTATAGCCCTTGCTCTAATTATTTCGAAGCAAGTCGTCAACATCTTATAAGCATATCTATAAATATTTTAGTGTGTATCATTAAAGATAAAGCCTCTTCTCCTAGGCTTTTAATTTGAGTAACTGAGTAGATGCAGATACTGTTTAACGAGACGTAGAAAAGAGAGAGAAGTTGACGAGGTGTTTGTGGAAACCGTGGTAGGAAATGACAGGATAAGAGTTATCCGTTAGACACTTATCAGGCAATCAGTAGAGCTGCAGGAAAGCGGGAGGATGCATGATCCAGGAGATCAGAAGAACCTTCAAGGTCAGGGATACACACCCAGGAGTCATCAATATCTAGGTGGTAATCAAACCTGTATGACAGATATGAAGGAGACAGTAAACCGAGAGTAAAGGAAGTCTAGTTCCAGGCACTGGGGCATGTAGAAGACAGGAGCAGGGCAGAAAAGAACCCTGAGATACCATACCAGTCAGACTAGAAGATGCCCTTCCCTGGTGCCAGCTGTTAAGCATCTGCCCTCCAATGCAGGGGACATGGGTTCAATCCTTGGTCAGGGAACTAAGATCCTACATGCTACAGGGAAACTAAGCCCACAGGTTATGGAGCCCATACACCACAACTGGAGAGTTTGGGTGCTGCAATGAAAGAGCCCCATGACACAACTAAGTCCTGACAAAGTCAAATAAATAAATACATATTAAATAAATAAATATATATATATATATATATATATAATCAGACTAGAAGACAAATGAGTATGCAGCTGTCTGTAGGGCCTAACACAAGAGAAGGATTCTAAGAAAGACTGCTACATGATACTGAATGATGCAAAACAGGATGAATATATATTACTATTTGTTGGATTTGGCAACTGGAGACACTGATGAAGAGGTTTATACAAAGAGGCCACAAACCAAAATGAAACTAGGGTTAGATTAAGAGGCCAACAGTAATTCCTCAGACTTCATTATCCTACAGATGTGTCCAGACCCATCATGTGGTATGTGGAAAACACCAAAGTTTTTGAATTATCTCCTTTTTTTATATAAACTGGATGAAAGAATGACAAAAATGCAGATGAAATGGGAGAACATAAAAATAATCAATATAGACAACTCTCACGAGATATTTTGCCATGGAAGGAGCAAACTAATGAGATATGAGCTGAGAAAGTTTATGGTGTCAAGTAAAGATTTGTGCTCTTAACCATTCCTTTTTGATTTATTAGCTTTTCTTTACTTTATGGATGAGAGATAATTATAGCATCTGTATCCTGAGGGGAACGATTATGGGGAGGAGAGTTTCACGATGCAGAAAAAGAACAGGAGCAGCAGAAACCTTAAATCTCTAAGAGTGAAAACAGGCAAGGGATTCTGAGCCCAAGTATGGGATTGGACTGAAAAGGAGAACTGGCTTCGTTTTCTTTCATTGGATCCAGAGGAACAAGGTAAAGGTTCTGCACCTGTGCGCTAGCAAATTTGAAAATCAGGGTGTGGGAAGGTGAAGGTGGTTGTCTCTTGCAGTTTTGTTTTCACCGAAATGTCAGAAAAGTAGTCAAGTGTAAAAGAGTGGGAATGACATCTTATTAGGAAGACAGCACACTGGCTTGCGAGGTGGAGCGTCCATTTGAAACTACCCGCTCAAGATTTTAAAGTGAAATCAGTCAACCAGGTTGTGTGACTTTCTTCGGAAGAAGATATAAACTGCACAAATGTTGTCCATCAGTTGCTAAGTTGTGTCTGACTCTTTGCAACCCCATGTACTGTAGCCCACCAGGCTCCTCTGCCTGGGAATAACAATTGGTTACAGTTTGGAGAATAGAAATAGAAACTGTTCTGTATGCCTTCAACTCTTGCTTTTTCTTCCATCTGAGGCCTCTAAGACTTAGTTCAATGCAGAATCTGGTTACACTGAGCATGACTCACACCACATTCAGCAAAAGACACTAATCCCTTCTCTGACTCCGCTGAGGCTGGTGTCCAGTGGGTGGTTTGGCTTGCAAGCAGATGACTGGGATTACTGGTGATTGTGTGGGTGAGACTTATCTGGTCACTACAGGTCCCCCAGAGGTTACAGGGGTTGATTCCAGCTGGCATCCACAGGCCCACAACGTGAGTCATGACCATTGCAGAGAAAATACCAAAGGGGTTCCTTTGAATAGGGGACTAAAATCAATGGTTGGAATCGTAAGAGATAGTCTGGTAACTCAGAGAAGCAAGGAACTAAAAAAGTATTACTTTTAAAAAAGGGAAACCAGAGAAATAAAATTGCTATCAAAAGTTTTCTGGGTTTTGTTAACATAAGTGAAGTTTAAAAACTCAAAATTTCAGTGCTCTTCTGAAAAGTGATATTAACAAATAGAATACATGTCTCTTTTTGTGATTCCATCAGTAGTTGAAATATATTTTTGATACATTTTCCCTGTAACTATGCACTATTAAGCTAGCACAACAGCATAAATATCTGATAAGAAGGCTTTATAAGACTTAAAGTAAATTCTGGTGTTGAACGTTCACTCTCAATTGTATATTCCATTTACAGCATCATCATACTGTTGAAAAGATTCTTAAAATACACCAGAACCACAAATATTGAAATCTTAGCTACTTTAATATGCATGAATGGTAAGACTCATGAACAGATTTGAAAATATGCCTCTGTTTGATCATTTTTATATGCTTTAGGAAAAACTAATATACATTATTTAATTTCCACATCCCCTCTGACCCTAATTAAGAGCCCAGCAGATACACTTGTATTGTAAGCATCAATTAAAAAGGTTCAGGTCATATTAGCTATACATTTATTCCGCTACATCAAAGGCTTCATACTAAGGACATGCTCTTACTTTAAATCCTTCCTCACAGTGAAACTGAATTTTTAATGGTAATGTGACTTCTTGTGAATATCTTCCATGCCATTCCCTTCTCTGAACTATTTCAGTGTATTTTTATATGTGTAAGTGTAATTTGATCTTTTAATAGCAAGAAGATATAGCAGATTGGATGAAGAGACCTTAAATGTATCTAGAGATAACTGAGATTGCTTATATTTGTAAATTAAGTTCTGGTAAAATAAAATAAATACATTTCATCAGTTCATTTCAGTTCAGTCACTAAGTCATGTCCAACTCTTTGCAACCCCCTGGACTACAGCACAGCAGGCTTCCCTATCCATTACCAACTCCTGGAGCTTACTCAAACTCATGTCAATTGAGTCAGTGATGCCATCCAACCAGCTCATTTTCTGTCAACCCCTTCTCCTCCTGCCTTCAGTCTTTCCCAGCATCAGGGTCTTTTCCAATGAGTCAGTTCTTTGCATCAGTATTGGAGTTTCAGCTTCAACATCAGTCCTTCCAGTGAACACTCAGGACTGATTTCCTTTAGGATGGACTGGTTGGATCTCCTTGCAGTGCAAGGGACTCTCAAGAGTCTTTCTTCTCCAAAACCACAGTTCAGAAGCATCAATTTTTCGGTGCTCAGCTTTCTTCATAGTTCAACTCTTACATCCATACATGACTACTGGAAAAACCATAGCTTTGACTAGATGGACCTCTGTTGGCAAAGTAGTGTCTCTGCTTTTTAATATGCTGTCTAGATTGATCATAGCTTTTCTCCCAAGGAGCAAGTGTCTTTTAATATCATGGCTGCAGTCACCAGCTGCAGTGATTTTGGAGCCCCCAAAATAAAATAAAGTCTGCCACTGTTTCCACTGTTTGCCCATTTATTTGCCATGAAGTGATGGGACCAGATGCCACGCTCTTAGTTTTCTGAATGTTGAGTTTTAAGCCAACTTTTTCACTCTCCTCTTTCACTTTCATCAAGAGGCTCTTTGCTGCTGCTGCTGCTGCTGCTGCTATGTCACTTCAGTCATGTCCGACTCTTAGCAACGCCATGGACTGCAGCCTACCAGGCTCCTCCATCCATGGGATTTTCCAGGCAAGAGTACTGGAGTGGGTTGCCGTTGCCTTCTTTGAAGAGGCTCTTTAGTTCTTCTCTTTCTGACATAAGGGTGGTGTCATCTGCATATCTGAAGTTATTGATATTTCTCCCGGCAATCTTGATTGCAGCTTGTGCTTCATCCAGCCCCGTACTGTGCATGATGTACCCTCTATATACAGCCTGACATACTCCTTTCCAGTTTTGAATTATTGTTCCATTTCCAGTTCTAACTGTTGCTTATTGACGTGCATACAGGTTTCTTAGAGGGCAGTATGGTGGTCTGGTATTCCCATCTCTTGAAATATTTTCCACAGTTTGTTGTGACCCACACAGTCAATGACTTTAGAGTAGTCAATGAAGCAGAAGTAGATTCTTTTTCTGGAATTCTTTTGCTTTTTCTATGATCTAATGGATGTTGCCCATTTGATCTCTGATTCCCCTGCCTTTTCCAAATCCAGCTCGTACATCTGGAAGTTCTCAGTTCATGTACTGTTGAAGCCTAGCTTGACGGTTTCCATATAAACCTTAGATAATCTGCTATTCTGGAAATCATTTACAATACAAAGAAATGACACTGATAGCATTAACTAGAAAGAAACAGATACCTGTGAAGTTTCTTTAACTCTATACATGGTTTTCTGCTCATTACTGACTCAAAATGCAGATATACTCAGTGTAAAGATGGGCACTGAATCATTAGAAATGGATCTTTAAGGAAGCTTTCTAATAGAGACTCTATATTACATGTGTTCTTTTCACTCATTCTGTCCTCAACTAGTACCTTTTGTGTTGATTGTATAAATGTAAGTCTTCTTTCCAATTACTTTTATTTCTCTTTGGCTTTTCTCATTAGTCACATTTCAAATTTTTATATGTGTAATATTTATTTTAAAAATTTATAAAGGAATTAATATTTGCATACATAATGCTGTAAAATAGCTAACAAATTATATGTAAAAACCATATATTTGCGTCTGTATACGTATATGAAAAATTATGTTTTAACAGTGTGCTTATAGTCAAAGTAGCAAAAGCATTCCTATAAAAAGTCTACAATCATTATTCTTAAATATTTTACTGTAGGTAATAGTTTCTGCATATGTACAGACAAAATGATGAAATAGATGCACACAGAAAATGGATGAAGCAGAATTATACAATTGTAATAATTATCATAGCATGATTACCTACTCAGAAAACTCAAAAGCAGTAGACTGATCATTATTACATCTTATAAGAATATTCATTATGATGCTTAATATAAAATTAAAATTTTAGTAATTGTTAGCTATCGTATACTAACTATATTCACAACTTCAACATAATTAAGGAAAAATACCGTTTATAGGGTAACTACTATCAAGTTTTAAAATTTACCAGAAGGGCACAAGATCTATGTAAAGATACTTTAAAGTGTTACTGAAATACATAAAAAGTCTTGAAATATAGATTTTTCCACTTGGGGTATGATTTAGTATTATAAAGTAACAATTATCACCAAATTATTCTGTGAGTTTACTCATTCCCCATAGAAGTATTAGGCAGTTCTTTGGTTTGTCTTATTTTTGTTTTTGAACCTGTCAAGCTAACACCAAAACTTATATGGAAAATTTAACATTTAAAAAAGGAAAAAAAATTAACGAGTGATAACTAGCACTACTACATATTTACGAATATTTTAAGATTACATTAATTCATAGTTTGGTGCTGGTGGCTGAACAGACCAAAAAAATTGATCCAAAATATGAAGTCCTCAAATGCAGCAAAATGCACAAATATTTGCTTATTTGGTAATACTGATGGCATTTAAAATCATTAAGAGAAAATAAATTTTTCAGAAAATGCTGTCTATATAACTAGAAAGCAGTCTAGATGAAAAATGACAAAACAAAACAAAAGCGAAGTTGAAGTTCTATATCACTTCTTATTCAGGAACAAACCCAGACAGAGCAAGGATTTAAACATGATAATAAATAAAAATACACAAAAATCATGACTTAGGAAAAGCTTTTCGAAGCATCACCCCAAATCCAGAGGCTAAGAGAGACAATACCAATGTAGAGTATAAATATTAGCAATCTGTGGATGTCAAAATGTATAAACAAAGTAAAGATAAACAGTCACCTAGGATAAGTGTGGTATATTACAAAATCCTTGTTTTCTTAACAAGGAAGAGGCTTCAAAATCAGTAAAAGAAAAAATCACTAGCAGTCAATAAAGAAGATGGGTGAAAAATGAACTACAGGTAAATAAATGGCTCTTAAGTCAATTCTCTTTGCTCTATTACATTCATACGTAGGTAAATATTTATTTAAAATATAAAATTATTTTACAGAATTCATAAAGGTAAAAACTATAAATTTCCTTTTGGTAATACTGTCTAGATACCGTAACTGTAATAAATTTTGGGTGGAAACATAAATTCCTATAATTTATTGAAGGATAGTTCTGCAGCACCTATTAAAATAGGGCTCATACCATTGACCTTAAATGGTATGTTTATTAGAACATATCCACAGATATTGGAGAAGGAAAGGGCAACCCACTCCAGTATTCTTGCCTGAGAATTCCCATGGACTGAGGAACCATGACGTCACAAAAGAGCTGGATGCAACTTAGCGACAAAACAATAACAACAATCCACAGATATAAACACTTGCCAAAACTTTTTAATTACTGAAACTCTATTGTACAAGATATCAGAAAATGTCTAAATGGCCATCAGAAAGAGAGGAACTGAGTAATTAGATCCACATCATAACTGCTGGTGGGAAGGAAAACAAGGATTCAGGGTTTAAATATGGCAAAGAGACATTTTCACTAAATTGTTCTTTTCGCTGTATGATATTTTAACAAGCACATATATTACCTCTTGAAACACACACACACAAACACACACACGCATACACACACACAAATAGTATTGATTAAGGAAAGTAGCCCCATGGGGGAGTGAAAAGTGGAAAGGGCATATAATAAAGCCAAGAGTGAGACTGATTCAGAAAATATGAAAATTCATCCTGTGAGGTATATATTTGCAAAATGTGGGACCCCAAATATATTTAATGTGATGATAAGGGCATAGCCATATATACAAATTTGTGTCAATAAGATTAAAAAAATTTTTTTTCTGAAAGAAGCAGAACTGTGTGTGACATGAATGCTCTCAGATGGAGTAGAAGCTACATAATACACTTAATAGTATCCTCACGTTAGAAAGTGACATAATTGACAAAAGCTCTCTTTTTATAAAATGTCCTTTATCATTCCAAAGCTTATCTCAGATTTCAAAACATATACTTTATAGGATATTGTTACAATGGATCCCAGGCTTTCTGACTTCACCGCTTAATTCAGTAATACAATTTTGAATGTCTACAAGCTAGGAAGAATGGCATGGGTGTTATTTTTCTCTACTGAGAAACTGAGTGATATTGTACTCTCTGACAATATAGTAATTCTATGTTCTAGGTAAATGCAGAGCTGCAAAAATCAGCAAAACCAGGGGAGAGAATGATTTGTTTGTGAAAACTGAAGAGCCATTTGGACATTTATCTCAATGAAAACCACTGCCTTCTTGCATTTGTATCATGTCAGGTTCGTACAGCTTGTAAATATCTCTAGCATAAATTGACATTTAATTTTTGACTGGAACAGCAACACTGAGCAGCAAGGGAAGCTATTATTTTGAATGAAGAAACTGCTTTGTGTGGTTAGGTCCATGTCAAAGGAACTGGTAAGTGGCAGAGCCAGCTATGAGAAACCTAGACCGCATATTAAAAAACAGAGACATCACTTTGCTGACAAAGGTCCATCTAGTTAAAGATGTGGTTTTTCTAGTAGTCAAGTATGGATATGACAGTTGGACCATAAAGAAGGCTCAGCACCAAAGAACTGATGCTTTTAAACTGTGGTGCTGGAGAAGACTTTTAACAGTTTCTTGGACTGGAAGGAGGTCAAATCAGTCAATCCTAAAGGAAATCAACCCTTAATATACACTGGAAGGTCTGATGCTGATGCTGAAGCTCCAATACTTTGGCTAGCTGACGTGAAGAGCCAACTCTTTGGAAAAGACCCTCATGCTGGGCAAGACTGAAGGCAGGAGGAGAAGGTGTCGACAGAGGATGAGATGGTTGGATGGCATCATCCATCCAATGGACGAGTTTGAGCAAACTCCAGGAGATAGTGTAGGACAGCGGAGCTTGGCGTGCTGCAGTCCACGGGGTGGCAAAGAGTTGGACAGGACTGAGCGACTGAACAAGAGCTCTGAATACTAGGCGATTGAAGTCACTGAACTCATTTATATTATTTATACATATTCCTGGTGGCTCAGATGATAAAGAATCTGCCTGCAATGTGGGAGACTTGGGTTCGATCCCTGGGTTGGCAAGATCCCCTGGAGAAGGGAATGGCCACCTATTCCAGTATTTTGGCCTGGAAAATTCCACAGACAGAGGAGCCTGGTAGGCTATAGTCCATGGGGTTGTAAAGAGTCGGACACAACTGAGCAACTTTCACTTTCATATAATACATAAATATATACTCCCTCAGTGTTTTTGCTTTTGTTTTGTTTTTTTACTTTTTCTTCCTCTAAATCTGATTAACTCTTTTATGCTTTCTGGAAATCTTTTTTTTTTTTTTGCCTGGCTGAAATTTTGGATCCCAGAGGAATATGGAGTCAAAAAGGATACACACACCTACCCATCCCCACCCTTCACACACACAGAGACAGAAAATATGTGTAAGGATAGAACATATATGATTGCTTGAGGAGAAAGGAAGATACTTGGAATTAAAGTAAAGGAAATTAATCAGTAAGGACCTACTGTATAGCACAGAGATCTACACTCAATATTTTATGATAACCTACACGGGAAAAATCTGGAAAAGAATATATATGTATGTGTGTATGTTTATATGTGTGTATACACATATGCATGTATTCATGTGTGTGTGTGTGATGCTCAGTTGTGTCTGATTCTTTGTAACCCCAAGGACTATAGCCCACAAGGCTCCTCTGTCCGTGGGATTTTCCAGGCAAGAATACTGGAGTGGGTTGCCATTTCTTTCTCCAGGGGATCTTCCTGACCCAGGAATCGAATCCACATCTCTTTAGTCTCTGGCATTACACACAGATTCTTAACCAGTGTACCACCGGGTTTGCCCACGTGTGTATATGTATATACAAGACTGAATCACTCTGCTGTACATATAAAACTGAAGCAACCTTTTAAATCAACTATATTTCAATAAAAAATATTAAAGGTGTAACAAGAAGAGAAAATGATATCTAATATACAGACATTCCTGAGAACACAAAGCAAGAGATAATCAGGAAATGAAAGGTTCAGCCTTTGAAGGAAGAGAAACTTTTCTTACTCATCATAGGAAAGCAAAGAAGACAGGTGGAGAGAACTTTGGCCAGTTGGTCCTTCGTCTGCTTTCTTTAAAGGTGGGTATCAAGACAATGTTCAGATTATAATAAATCACAAATTCATGACAAATACATTATATTTCATCACATAATGATATTCATCACATAATGATACTCACATATATTATTATAAACCTCTGTTAGTACTAAGGAAGAAAATGCAATCATATCTGTCTTACTTTTAGAGTTTTAATAGATTTATTAGAAGGATAAAAAGATACGCAAGCTATGTTCAGAATAGACTGAGGGGTATAAGATAGCTTAGTGATGAAAATATTTGATTCAGTAAAAATAAAATTAAATGTCTGAAAGGACTGTGTGAACTCTTAAGCCTTGTAGATAGGAAGATTTCTGTCACAAACACATATGTACCTGCTTTATCCTCAATGCCAGATTGCAAGCATCCTAAGAGTGAAAACTTCATTTTCTATCTATCTTCTATAATACATTCTATAATACATCAGTGTCATAAACAGCCTTTATATTCTTACACTAAAGAAACCATTATTTGCTACATAAATCTACCAAAGACTTATGTTTGTGTGTTTCCTGAATCATACAGGCATGAAATGAAATAACTGTATTGGTTCTTCCACTTACAGACAGAGGAGGTTGTTTAACGTAAAGTAAGTTTAACAATCATTATTCTATGACTTTTCCATGAAGATTAAAGAATCCATATAAAGCACAAGGTATAACATATAGCCCACGGTAAACTTGCCATAAATGTGAGTAATCATCACTTGGTAGTCTTCATCAGTTGATTTATAAGTTGACCAAATGATGATCACCTTGCCTAAAGGAAGAAACCACGCACTTCCTTTCAAAATACTAGAGATGGGAATATTCTGGATGCTCACTGCGTCTCATACAATGCTATAGTCTGGTCATTCTCAAAGCAGCTACTCATACTTTTAAGTCCTTCCTAAGTTTGAAATTAACTACTGCATAGGTTTTCATGGTAAGATACAGCTGAGAAAGCTTACATCAAGTTTAGTCGCATGATTTGACCTGACAAAATGTTCACATCTGTGTAAAAATGGACTCGACGTTTCCTATCAACTTTATGTCACTCTCCAAAAGTAGATCTGAGATACAAGACTCCAGACTAGGAGCTGTGAGCCAGAGTCCTCCCTGTGGAGTACAACGGCTCTCTCAAAAACAGGATACCTCTTGGCTCCAAACTGCTTTTCACAATTCTTACATTCAGCACGTGATTGAAATAAAGATCCATTCAGACTCCAGTCTCGCTGCAGATAAATAAGTGATGAGCAAAATCTCCAAGACAGGTGGAGCTCCCGATGGACGAACAAGCGGAATACATAAGACGCATCAAAGACCAATTTTGAGCACACATCCTAAATCCCTTTTTCTTCTTGGGCACATCACGTGATGTCAAAAATTCTTTTGGTGGAGGAGTTTTATTTGAAGTTTTCATGGGATATGTAGGTTTGCTTCATTTTATTGTTGTCTGAATAGTAATGTGATACAAGATTCCTGCAGATTCAAAGCAACTGACTTGCCTCATCCATACCTATGTGTGTTTTTTTTTTATTTTTAGGATAACTTTTGTCAGAAAAAAAGTGTTAGAAGTGCATTACAAAAATCTAAAAGAATCTGTTATCCTGTGTCTAGAAAATTATCACGTGATATTATTGGATAATTTGGCCATCTGATATGAAGAGCCGACTCATTAGAAAAGGCTCAGATGCTAGGAAAGATTGAAGGAAAAAGGAGAAAAGGGTGGCAGAGAATAAGATGGTTGGATGGCATCACTGACTCAATGGACATGAATTTGAGCAAACTCTGGGAGACACTGAAGGACAGGGAAGCCTGATGTGCTGCAGTCCATAGATACAACTTAGCAACTGAACAGTTATTGGATAAAAATAATTTCAGAAAAAACTTTCAGCACGAAATACTTACTGTGTCAAAAAGTATGAAAAATAATTAAATCCAACAGAATATATGGTGTCAGTTTTTTATATATGTAAATGACTACCAGTATGCAAATAAATATCTATCTACCTACCTATCCATCTAGCTATCACCTGGTTCAGATTCAATTTCATGGTAAGAAAAATACTGAAAAGAAAATAAAACATCTTTTTTATTATAGGTAGCATCAGCATTAGTTCTTCAGTTAAGGTACAGCCCTGATGTAGGTCATAAGCATTTTTTAATTTACTATAAAGAAGAATTGCTTTCTGGGTACTCAACACAGGAAGAGACACACATAGATGTTTACCAGGTTGTACAGGACAGTGACTAATTTATTCCAAGGCTTATGTTTATTCTTAGCCCAAATTTAAACACTTATTTGGCAAACTTTCTCTCTTCCTAGTTCTGAGGAGAGCAGCTCATTCAGTTTAAAGTTGTGTTATTAAATGAACAGCCGTGTCCTCACAATCTAACACTGTACACCACACAGAAACTGGAATTGATCATGTGGCTGATTTAAGCAACAAAACACAACTGAGTCATGTTACTTTATTATGAGTTTATTATTAGTTCATAGTTTCCTCATTTTTGCAGAAGGAGGTAAATACCACTATCTTAATCTAAAGCATTTTCTTATAAAAACACAAGTGTAGGCAAGTAGAAAAACACTGAAATAAAACTGTACGTGTGTGTGTGAATGCTTTGAAAAAGTGAGGTCCCTTCTGGCACCTGGATGTGAAAATTAAAGACATAAGTGCCTCTATTCACAACAGCCAAGACATAAAAACAATGTAAATGTCCATTGACAGATGAATGGGTAAAGACGGTGTAGAATATTACTCAGTCATAAAAAGGACAAAATAATGCCACTTACTGCATCTTCCACACAACTAGAGATCATCATACTAAGTGAACTAAGTCAAATGGAGAAAAACAAACACCATATGGTATCACTTATATATGGAATCTAAAATATGATACAAATGAACCTATGAAAACAAAACAGAATCACCAACATAGAGAAAAGACTGGTGATCACCAAAGGTGAGCAGCCGGGGGAGGAATGGATTGGAAATCAGGAGTTAGCAGATACAAACTATAATATATAGAATGGACCTTGTTACTGCACAGCACGGAGAACTATATTCAATATCCTACGATAAACCAGAATGGAAAAGAAAATTTTTTAAAGAAGAAAAGAATGTATATATACATATGCATCTTTGCTATACAGCCAAAATTAATACAACATTGTAAATAAACTATTGTTCAATTAAAAAAAAAAGATATATGTACCTTCTTTTTATGCTTCTACAGATAGAAATTTGCCAGTGTCCTAGCCTGGGCCATGTACTTAGTTTATTTGGGAATGCCATCCCGGGAGCATGTACAAGGAATGAGGGAATCAAAGAGAAGGGAAACCAAGGTGAGTTTCTATTATGAAAGACGGCTGCCATTTTGAGGGACGGATGTGTGATCTCTGAACTTTCACTGGATCCTTAGACAAACATTTCATCTGCAGGATCTGTACTGAGATGCTGTTAGGTTACACCAGTGATAAGCTTTCTAATGACTGTATGAAACTGACCAACACAATACACATTGGCTGGAGTATCAAGTGGTTCCTGAAAAGGAATCCAGAAAAAATTAAAAGATGTCACACCTATATAACTAGACTGAAACTATACAATAAATCATAAGATTGAATGCAAAACATACAGTTTCCATAGAATATGGAATTTCTCTCATCATTTTACAATAAAAGCTTGTAAATTTGACAGCCACTCCACTGGAAAATTTTAAAACAGAAATCTCTCTGTTCTATAGGAAAAAATACAAACACACACACACATAACCTCTGAAAAACGGCACTGCTACTTTAAATCAGCTCTGCTAAATGACGAACTGTTAAACTTCCATTAAATTGCCTCAGTGCTGCATGCCTGTTAAGAAAAGAACAGTGTCTTTCACTGAATTTTTCCTTACATAATCAGGCTGTGTCTAATCACCTGAGCATCCTGATTAAAAGTTAATCAGGCTCTTGAAAAATTCCTTTCAAAAACGAATTGTATGTACAAGGAGTTCTCATTAGGAAAAATCTATACCAGTCACACAAAGAAGTCCTTTGACTTATTTTTCATCTCGAAAAACAATTGTATTTGATTCTCATGATTCAAATGGTTACAATGTCCACCCTAAGTTCCACTAAATTTTCAGTGCACAAATTCCTAATCAGCAGTCATGTATTTTATTTTTAGAAGCCCCCTGCCTTTAAAGCAATGGAGAATTAGGTAGAAATGGTGGAGGAAAATACTGGGTGGGCAGTGGAAAACCTGAAGTTCTACCCTAAGGCCCGTGAGCCCCTAGCCGCACACAGCTGGGAGCCTGAGTTCTCTGAGCCTCGTCACTTACTTACTGGTGAGTAACTAAGTTAATTTTTAGCTCAAGAATCAGAGTTTGGAGCCAGGCTGACTGCTCAGATTTTATCTCCAGGAATTAGAGGATTTGTGATTTGGGGCAAGTCACTTAATTCCTCTGAGTCTCAGTTCCATCAGCTACTGATTAAACACTAAAAATACTGATTCAGAGTTTTTGAGAAATAATTGAAATAATATATATAAAGCATTTATCATAGAGAGGGATTCATTTTAAACAGTATTAGCTGTTTCTCATTCTTTGCCCCTCTCCAGAATGCAGAGCAAGAGTCCAGTGGTCAAAGTTCTCTACCAGCTTCTCACACATCTTTGCTCACATATGCTAAGTGAGGAAGGTCCCTCCTCTGTCAAAGGCTGGAGTTTCCTTTTCTTTTGCGAACCCTCTCTTCTTTGTCTCCTCAAAAAGGCTTATATATTGATACTGTTTTCCCTTCTGCATCCTTAAAGGCTCTGTTTTCTCTCCTCAGCATTTTGCTGTGGTGGTTGTTCAGTCGCTAAGTCATATCCAACTCTTTGAGACCCTACGGCCAGGTTCCTCTGTCCTCCACTGTCTCCCAGAGTTTGCTCAAACTCAAGTCCATTGAGTTAGTGATGCTATTTTGCCATCTCATCCTCTGTCATCCCCTTCTCCTCCAGCCTTCAGTCTTTCCCAACATCAGGATCTTTTCCAATGAGTCGGCTCTTTGAATAAGGTGGCCAAAGTGTTGGAGGTTCAGCTTCAGCATCAGTCATTCCAATGAATATTCAGGGTTGATCTCCTTTAAGGCTGACTGGCTTGATCTTCTTAGCAGAAACATGTTCTATTCCTCTATCGTCCACCTGTGGGTGTGTTTTTCCCTGACCCAATATATCTCCTTAGCTTTTTCTCTGTTATCATCACAAAATTCCAGAGATTTGTTGACATATTCTATCTATTCTATCTTGACTTTATCCCTCATTCATGCTAAAAAAGTATTAATACTTTTAAAGATTTTATTTGAAGTATAGTTGACATGCACTGTTATTTTCATTCACCCTTAACCCCCTCTATCAGCCTTCTTTTCTACTATTTCATGGAAACTTCTCTCTTCAGGGTCAAGAACAGTTCCTGTGATGTCATTCACCACAGACTCCTATGTTGTCTTATCTTTCAGAGGCATTCAGCAGCACCCACCGCTCATTTGGTCTTAGGATACTCCCCTATCTTAGTTCCGTGTGACTCCTCCATCCTGAGCTTCCACTTATTACTGGCTCCCTGATTTTTGGTCTCCTTTGCTAGTTCCATCTTTCTAGCCAGATGGCGCTGTTGGGGTCCCTCTTAGCTTAGTCCTGAGCTGCTACTCTCAAAACTCATTCCCTAATAAAAATCTTAGTACTCTGAAGGAAGTGCTAACTCACTCAGTCATGTCTGGCTCTGCGACCCCATGGACCGTAGCCCGCCAGGCTCCTCTGTCCATGGGATTCTCCAGGCAAGAGTGGGTTGCCATTTCCTCCCCCAGAGGATCTTCCCAACCTTGGGATCAAACCCACGTCTCTTACATCTGCCGGCACTGGGAGGCGGGCTCTTTACCAGCAGCGCCACCAATCTCATCTCACCGTTTACTACTCTTTATACAGCAAGTGGGAGCCTGCTATATAACACAGGGAGCTCAGCTTGGAGCTCTGTGATGACCTAGAGTCGTGGGGTAGGGGGCGGGAGGTACCCAAGAGGAACGGTATACCGGTATACATACAGCTGATTCACTTTACTGTACAGTAGAAACTGACGTAATAGGGTAAAGCAACTATGCCCCAATAAAAAAAAAAAAAAGATAGATGATAGCTATAGCTAGCTATCATAGTGAGAGAAATACAGTTACTATTTCGGACATATACGTGCTCAAGTTTAAATCCCAGTTCTGCAAGGCAGTGGCTATACAACTTGCCACAAGTCACCGCACCTCTGTGCCTTACTTTAAATCTATTTCATCAGATTATGGAGAATGTTAATAAATGTTGAGTCCTTAAAAACCTGGCACATAATGTGCTATGTCAATATTTAATATCGCTGCTATTTTTTACAGTAATTCTGATTTTGTCACTCCCCTACATAAAACCCTTCTTTCACTGTGCTTAAAGATCAGCAATGTTGTTGTTAGTTTACAAGATCCTGCATCGCCTAACCCCAGACTTTCCCTCTGTCTCATCTCCAGCCCCTACCCCTCCACCACCACTTGGCTTTGTCACGTGGGTCTTTTTTTTTTTGGCTCCTCAGACATGCAAATATCTTGTCTCCAGGGATTCTGTACTTACTCGGTCTGTTCACCTTGGTGTCCCAGGCAGCTCCTTCATGTCCTGGGGATTAAGGGCAAGTCTGTCTTCTTGCTTTCACGTGTATGTCATTGTCCCACTTCCCTACCCTAATTACTTTCTACCTTGCACCTCTCTTTGTTTCCTTCAAGGCCCTGATCACAATTTAACAGCTAATGCTTTTGTTGTTATTCTTCCCTGCCAGAGCATGAGGTTTGAGAAGGTGAGAGTTCTTTCTTTCCACAGTGTCTCACACTTACTTGGCACTTAAAACTGTTTGCACATTAATGAGCAAATGAGGGAATAGGAAAGTAGCTTTTACCTTCTAAGAGAAAACCTTCTAAGAGACCCATCAAAAAAGCATCTTACAAAGCAGTGAGTTCAAGCAACATTATAAATCCGAGTGCTGGAGTGAAAGTCTTCTTCATTTCTGTATCTTGATTTTTATATTTTTTAATGGACAGAAAAGGATCAAGACTGTTTTGTAACATAAATAGTCTGTACTTCTGAATAATAATGATAGCACCACCTTAATAAAACTCAAATACCTTATTCTCACTCTGCTTACAAATTTTACATACTTTATTCTAAATATACCCTTCCTTGTCTTTATATTTACTTACTGGCTTTTCAAGATTTCCTTGCAGGCGGTTATAGCCCATGATAATCCAATCATGACTATGGTATGACACATTTGGGAAGCATTAGCCTGCCGATCAGATGGAATCTAATTTCCCGTTTAAAAATGGATCCTGTTTTACAGAGAACCATTGGGAATAATCTACTTTCTACTGGAGAGCAACTGAAACATTTGAGACGAATTCAGTCTTTTAGAGCAGCGGGGTACCATTTAGTAATTTACCTCCTCTGGGGCATTAATTGGTACCCTAAAGCACTGTAAGAGTTAATTTACCTCATACAGTGAACACTTGGATCCTAAAAAAGGACACTTAGTTTAGCTCAAAACAAAGCAGGATTAAGACAGAAACGAAAAGTAGCTTAAATCATGTACTATAACATATTTAGGTAAAAAAAAAAAAAGTAATTTGCTTAAGATGTCATTTTTATTCCATGGGTGTTTTAGGAATTTGGAGTTATTAAGCTCCCTGGCCTTTTCCCCTGGTTGAAAAAAAAAAAAACAGAATTCCTGCTGCCAAATATTGACACATTTGCAATTAATACAGGATGTTGAGTCATTCTCAAAGATCATGCTGCTGCTAGTAATTTCTAATAAATACTCCTTCTGTGAAATTCTACTGAAAGCAAAGAAAAAAGAATCATGAATCATGAACACACTTGGCAAGTGTATGTTATCCTGGGTGCCTTGGTGTCACATCTGGTCCTAAACTGATGAATCACTATTTCCCTTCAGTGACTTGGGGACAACAGCTATTATCAACTGAAAAGAGGCATTTATTATCCACCAATTTCCTTGAAAAGATTTCTTTGTAGCTCAAATGGTAAAGAATCTGCCTGCAATGCAGGAGACCAGTGTTCAATCCATGGGTTGAGAAGTTCCTCTGGAGAAGGGAATGGCAATCCACTCTAGTATTCTTGCCTGGAGAACTGCATGGACAGAGAAGTCTGGAGGGCTATAGTCCATGGGGGTCACAAAGAGTCAGACACGACTAAGTGACTAACACACACAATTTCCTTGAAAGTGAAAATCAACTCGAGAATTCTTATTAAAAACACAACACACTATTATTCCAGTAGAAAAGATCTATGGTTTTCAAACTTCTAAAAAGCCATTAGAAGACCAGAAGAACAGCTCTGATTGAACTGGAGTTTGGCGATCTAAAATCCACTCACGGGATCCTCAAGCAATCCCCCAAGAGTAGACTAAGTGGATCCTTTCAGAACCGAAGGTCCCTTGGACCAGCAGCATTTGTAAATTCTTAGATAGAATAACGGGCTTTCCAGGTGGCTCGATGGTAAAGAATCTGCCTGCAATGCAGGAGATGTGGAGACATGGGTTCCCTTCCTGGGATGAGAACATCCCCTGAAAGAGGAAATGGCAACCCACTCCAGCATTCTTGCATGGGAAATTCCATGGACAGAGGAGCCTGGCGGACTACAGTCCATGGGGTTGCAAAAGAATCAGACACAACTGAACACACACACAGCAGCAACAGGCAGAATAATATCAAAATAAGTTGTTTTCCAAATTCAGAAGAATATGGTCACCATCTTTTCCAAATCTCCATTGCACTTGAATTTCCCAAGAACATTCTCCAGTATCATTATGTTTGTGTAGTTCACATATCTTTTTTAAAGAAGGAACTATATTTTGGTCATGTTGTATGTCCCCTGTGGCATATTTACACAGCAATAGCAGGTGTTCAATAAGTATGAAATAATTAATCAATTAAAGACTTCCCCTGTTGTCAGAGAATTGATATTAAGGAATGATTATAATCCCCTGCTCTGAAAGTCAAATTTAAACCCAGCCGAAACCTGAAGGAAGAGAAGGATTTTGCTGGCATGGAGGCAGGAGAAGGGTATTTCTATCAAGGGAGACAGACATGGGAAAGGTTTAACACTAGGGGAAAAAAAAAGAGATACCAGGCATTTGAAAGTAGGTTAGAATGCCTTGAGCTTAGATTGTTTCAGGAACAGAAATGGTGGTGGACATAAAGCCTACAGAACTTAGAAGAAGTCTGTATTGAAGTGCCTTTTACTTCATGTGAAGAGTTTTGTATTTTATCCTAACATAATTTGGAACTCTCAAACTGAGAGAGATCTTTTCAGATTTGTAAATCAAGGAGATCAGACTACAGGACTTTATATTACCAGGGAAGAACAGCGAAGTCACTGAAATGTTTCTGATATCATCACAATTCATAGCACTGCTGAACAGCTTTAAACATTCATGCGTGTGTGTGTGTGTGTGTGTGTGTGTGTGTGTATAGACATATGCATGCATACATTCAAATAGAATATATCTTACAAAGTCACTTGGGAAACTTAGAAGCTTATATGTCTTATAACAAAGTTAATGTCTACATGTTATTTCTCAGACCCTGACACAATTTCAGAATCATTCAGCAAAAGAAATATTGGACTATTCACAGACACGTGCTTCTCCACAATGCTACAAATATACACAAAACTCTATGGCATTCAATTGCATTGTGTCTGTGGTTGGGCATGGCAATCTGCCAGTGAAGAAGACTTTGCTCGAATGAAATAAAGGGGAATGCTGCTTACTTGTTAGAATGCTCTGTGGTTACAAAAAATTCAAGAGTTAGAATTACAGCATGATGGAGTTGACAGACCTTAGAGATCGTGTAACCCAATCTTACTTCCATAGATGAGATGAGCTGAGTTCTCTGGAATGAAATCACCTGCTGGAGTCCTCATGTCTCTTTCTCGAGTATGGAGGAGCAAGCTTTGAAAGACTTGAGAGATTTCCCAGCGAAAGCAAAAGTCACTCTGTCATGTCCGACTCTTTGCGACCCCATGGACTATACAGTCCATGAAATTCTCCAAGCCACAATACTGGAGTGGGAAGCCTTTTCCTTCTCCAGGGGATCTTCCCAACCGAAGGATCCAACCCAGGTCTCCCAAGTTGCAGGTGGATTCTTTACCAGCTGAGCCACCAGGGAAGCCCTGGTGAGCGATTTTCCAGATCCACCATAAAATGACCTACCCACTACCTTCTGTGGTTTGGTGGTGTTTCTGTGTCCTGGGCTGGAAATACTATAGCTCTGTTTCCAGCCCTACACACTCACTCTGCAAACTCCTATTCTTTCTAATTTACAGGGTCATTCCTCTGATCTTATAATTCCTTATGTAAGAGAATCAGAATACATGGGTCCACAGCTTCCTTCTACCATGGAAGTCTTTATAATTGAGATCAACCACAGCTAAATGAAAATAACAGCAGTTGCTTCCCAGTCGAGATTTAGTGACTCAGTTTCTGTTGGCAAGATCTTATGAGAAGATGCAAAAAAAAACACCTGCTTTTCCTCACCTATGGAAGCATCAATAAAGATCACCTCTGGTTGCAAAGCCCAAGGAGTGAGGGGAGGTAAACCAGTGTCTTCCTTTCACTCATTTCTAGAATCCATTTCTTAATCCAAAATCACTTTGAGTCCAGTGTAAGTATAGTGACTAATTGACCATCATTATTTCAGGCTTTCTTTTTTCCCTTTTTTTTTTTTTTGAGAAGTGCCCAACTCTTTTAAGACTGATAACACTCTAGGATGATGAAATCTAAGCAAAAGTCTTTAGTCTGCTGTTACCAAACCCCTGTATGTGTTAATACCATCTTTTCTCAAAGTTCATCATCCAGCTGCAATGATTCCTTTTGATCTTCTTTTCATTAGATGCCACAGATCTGTAACTCTTCAATTTATTCCTTTTCCCAAATGCATCCTGAGCATCTGATCTTTGGTCAAAATGTTCTAAAGAACTCAGTTTTGCTTACACTGAACAAGATGCTATAATGACCTTGATCACTGCAGTTGGATGTTGTTTTTGTAAGAAAGGAGGCTCTGCTCGATGAGAGGAGAGAGAACGTGGCAAAATGGTTTTCTGTGCAGTGGTGGTAACCAAAAGCAGTGAGCTGGAGAAAAATCCCTTACAGTGGGCTACCAAGTCATCATGCTTAGGAGTTTAAGGGAACATTGCAAGTAAAATGTTTAAAGAAAGTGTGTGTGTGTGTGTGTGTGTGTGTGTGTGTATGTGCATGTGCACATATGCGTGAATTTAAGGAGTGGAGCAATGGCTTTTCAAAATCTAGCAAAGCAGCAATCATATGAATCAATATTCTACATGCAATAGCAGTTCCAGGCTCATGCACAAACTCTATAAAGAGTCTCTAACTATGCAGCAAAGGTTAAAAACAATAATGTTTAAAAACTGGCACATTTATCCATTTTGCATAATACCATGTCTTAATAACAATTAATCTTTTTTCACATTCAAATCAGAGATCAAATAATTTGACTTTGTATTGACTTTCATTAGTTTTCATTAGCTTACTGCTTTAAAAGCAGGTACTATTGATGTTTCCTAACACCTAGAAATGAGACAATAAGCTAATTTGTCTTCAAATTCTTAACTCGTCATTTCTAAATGCATGGTTATATATTTTTTGGGCTGCCACAAGAATATGTAATGTCTTTTTTTTTTAGTCACTGGGTTCACTGATTCATTCATTCACATTCATTCCCTCTACCCTACATTTTATTTTTTTCCACACAAAATTCTGAGACAGAATTTTTCTACAGTTGAAGCAGTGTCAGAAGGTGAACCCTTCACATCTCCAACCAAGAGGGAAGTACCAAGAGGCTAATTATGTCTGAGGAAACCAGAGGCTATTACTTAGTAAGCAATAGGGATATGAAATAGTGAAGCTCAACGTTGGGGTTCTTACAGCAGCTAAAGTTGGTCAAACATCAGGAACTTGCATTCTAAATTCACAGATTGGTATAATTATTAACTTAGGTGATATTATAGGAATTTAATGTTGGACGTCTTCAAACAAAAATGTAGATTTTGAAACATAACCCATCCGATATCAATGGATAGGGGTGCCCACAAAATAGAATACCATTTGACTTTGAAAAAATATAATGTGTGTGTTTATGTGTTTACTTTTTTTTAATATGCCTCTTCAATTGAGACTTTTCGCTAGATAGGGTGGTTTTCTTGTGTGAAGCTCACGGGTAAGTCAAGGGACCAATTACAGACTCTGCAGTAAAAGTAATGATATTCATACACCCCTTGCCCCTGTGTCATACAAAGATGAGAGCAAAGCTTTAAAAACAAAAGCCTGAGAACTCACAAAATCCAATAGGAGACTGAAAAATGTGTTAAATAGTTCTGGTCTGATAAACACCTCTTTCTGTTCAACCCTCCACCAACTAACACGTGCAAGAGTTAAAACGTGCTTAAGAAAGACAATGACAGAAATATATTAAAATGAAAAGATGTTTGACAGAGGTATTGTGGACTGTGTGAATTAATTACAAAATCTAATTTTATTTAAGCAGGAATTAAACAGCAGAACTCTTCTGTATTATTTTCTGATGGGATCTCTAAACATCATCTGCATGAGTTTCAGAGATTACCAGACAGATTTATTGTGACAAAACAGGCACAAATAGCTCAGGATGAGAGAGAGTTTTGAAAGGAGGCCAAAACCCAAGAGGAGCATGATAAGCTGATTTTAAATAAAGCAGTGCTGCCACCAGGGGGCGCATCCTGGCCTTGGATGAAACAAAGTGTTACTGGAACTCCATGCTGTTAAACAACATTTATTTCAGTTATCTGGCATTATTAGCAATACCCCCTATTGGTCAGCTAATTAGACATAAACCTATTAAACAAAAATAAATTTTATGTGCTTTTCTATTGCTTTAATCAAGCATTTGTATATTTAAATTGTCATCTCTTTTTGGGTTAAGAAGAATTTTAAGAATGGATGAAGGAAAGAGTTGATAAGCTTTATGAGTTCTGATGTATACGGAATTTGAACAAAGCAAAAACAAAACATTTGCTACAAACTACAAGCACACTCTTCTGTTCTTATGTTTGGAAACCATATATGTCCATTGAACCGTTCGGCTTCTTCAGCGTTACCGGTCAGGGCATAGACTTGGATTACGGTGATATTGAATGGTCTGCCTTGGAAATGAACAGAGATCCTTCTGTCGTTTTTGAGACTGCATCCAAGTACTGTATTTCGGACTCTCTTGTTGACCATGATGGCTACTCCCATTCCTTCTAAGGGATTTCTGCCCACAGTAGTAGATATAATGGTCATCTGAGTTAAATTCACCCATTCCAGTCCATCTTAGCTCACTGATTCCTAGAATGTCGACGTTCACTCTTGCCATCTCCTGTTTGACCACTTCCAATTTGCCTTGATTCATGGACCTAACATTCCAGGTTCCTATGCAATATTGCTCTTTACAGCATGGAATTTTGCTTCTATCACCAGTCTCATCCACAACTGGGTGTTATTTTTGTTTTGGCTCCATCCCTTCATTCTTTCTGGAGTTATTTCTCCACTGATCTCCAGTAGCATATTGGGCACCTACTGATCTGGGGAGTTCATCTCTCAGTGTCCTGTCTTTTCGTGTTTTCATACTGTTCATGGGGTTCTCGAGGCAAGAATACTGAAGTGGTTTGCCATTCCCTTCTCCAGTGAACGACATTCTATCAGACCTCTCCACCATGACTCATCTGTCTTAGGTGGCCCCACATGGCATGGTTTAGATTAATTGAGTTAGACAAGGCTGAAGTTGAATGGTTCGATGAAGACCTAAAGACCTGCTGTAACTAACACCCAAAAAAGATGTCCTTTTCATTATAGGGGACTGGAATGCAAAAGTAGTTAGTCGAGAAACACCTGGAATAACAGGCAAATTTGGCCTTGGAGTACAGATGAAGCAGGGCAAAGGCTAACAGAGTTGTGCCAAGAGAACGCACTAGTCATTGCAAACACCTTCTTCCAACAACACAGGAAAAGACTCTACAGATGGACATCACCAGATGGTCAACACCAGAAGCAGACTGATTATATCCCTTGCAGCAAGGATGGAGAAGCTCTATACAGTCAACAAAAACAAGACAAATTCAACAAAAACAAGTTCACTGATTCCTAGAATTCAGGAGCTGAATGTGGCTCAGATCGTAAACTCCTTATTGTCAATTCAGACTTAAATTGAATAAAATGGGGAAAACCACTAGACCATTCAGGTATGATCTAAATCAAATTCCTTATGACTATACAGTAGACATGAGAAATAGATTTAAGGGACTAGACCTGATAGAGTGCCTGATGAACTACGGACGGAGGTTCGTGACATTGTACAGGAGACAGAAAGCAAAACCATCCCCAAGAAAAAGAAATGCAAAAAAGCAAAATGGCTGTCTGAGGAGGCCTTACAAATAGCTGAAAGAAGAGAAGTGAAAGGCAAAGGAGAAAAGGAACGATATACCCATTTGAATACAGAGTTCCAAAAAATAGCAAGGAGAGATAAGAAAGGCTTCCTCAGTGACCAATGCAAAGAAATAGAGGAAAACAACAGAATGGGAAAGACTAGAGATCTCTTCAAGAAAATTGGAGCTACCAAGGGAATATTTCATGCAGAGATGGGCTCAATAAAGGACAGAAATGGTACGGACCTAACAGAAGCAGAAGATATTAAGAAGAGGTGGCAAGAATACAAAGAAGAACCGTACAGAAAAGATCTTCATGACCAAGATAATCACGAAGGTGTGATCATTCCCACTCATCTAGAGCCGGACTTCCTGGAATGTGAAGTCAAGTGGGCCTTAGAAAGCATCACTACGAACAAAGCTAGCAGAGATGATGGAATTCCAGTTGAGCTATTTCCAATTCTAAAAGATGATGCTATGAAAGTGCTGCACTCAATATGTCTGCAAATTTGGAAAACTCAGCAGTGGCCCCAGGACTGGAAAAGGTCAGCTTTCATTCCAATCCCAAAGAAAGACAATGCCAAAGAATGCTCAAACTACCACACAATTGCACTCATCTCACACGTTAGTAAAGTAATGCTCAAAATTCTCCAAGCCAGGCTTCAGCAATATGTGAACCGTGAACTTCCTGATGTTCAAGCTGCTTTTAGAAAAGGCAGAGGAACCAGAGATCAAATTTCCTACATCTGCTGGATCATCGAAAAAGCAAGAGAGTTCCATCAAAACATCTATATCTGCTTTATTGAGTATGCCAAGGCCTTTGACTGTGTGGATTACAATAAACTGTGGAAAATTCTGAAAGAGATGGGAATACCAGACCACCTGACCCTCCTCTTGAGAAACCTATATGCAGGTCAGGAAGCAACAGTTAGAACTGGACATGGAACAACAGACTGGTTCCAAATAGGAAAAGGAGTACGTCAAGGCTGTATATTGTCACCCTGCTTATTTAACTTATATGCCAAGTACATCATAAGAAATGCTGGGCTGGAGGAAGCACAAGTTGGGATGAAGATTGCTGGGAGAAATATCAATAACCTCAGATATGCAGATGACACCACCCTTATGGCAGAAAGTGAAGAAGAATTAAAGAGCCTCTTGATGAAAGTGAAAGAAGAGAGTGAAAAAGTTGGCTTAAAGCTCAAAATTCAGAAAACTAAGATCATGGCATCCAGTCCCATCACTTCATGGCAAATATATGGGGAAACAGTGGAAACAGTGGCAGACTTTATTTTTCTGGCCTCAAAAATCACTGCGGATGGTGATTGTAACCATGAAATTAAAAGACACTTGCTCCTTGGAAGGAAAGTTATGACCAACCTAGACTGCATATTCAAAAGCAGAGACATTACTTTGCCAACAAAGGTCCATCTAGTCAAGGCTATGGTTTTTCCAATAGTTATGTATGGATGTGAGAGTTGGACTATAAAGAAAGCTGAATGCAGAGAATTGTAAACTATGGTGTTGGAGAAGATTCTTGAGAGTCCCTTGGACTGCAAGGAGATCCAACTAGTCCATCCTAAAGGAGATCAGTCCCGGGTGTTCACTGGAGGGAATGACGTTGAAGCTGAAACTCCAATACTTTGGCCACCTGATGCAGAGAGCTGACTCATTTGAAAGGACCCTGATGCTGGGAAAGATTGAGGGCAGGACGAGAAGGGGATGACAGAGGATGAGATGGCTGGATGGCATCACCGACTCAATGGACATGGGTTTGGGTGAACTCCGGGAGTTGGTGATGGACAGGGAGGCCTGGCGTACTGCGGTTCACGGGGTGGCAAAGAGTCGGACACGACTGAGCGACTGAACTGAACTATGTCCACTGAGAACCAGTTTATATTGTATATTTAAATATGCAACAAAATGTCCCATACAACTGTACAGACTTGTAATCTGTTGCCAGTAAGACACATCTGTACCTGTTGCTAATCCTATTGCTTGCTAGTATCATTCCAGGAATCTTTTTTTATCCAAATTCATATTTATGCCACTGATGTGACTCATGTTTTTCTCCTTACCCCATTGAAATTCTTATTTTACTTTGCCAGAATATGCCTAAAGGCCCAATTCAATTTCTTTCTTCTCCTTAATGATCTGAAATTGAATCCTCTAAAAAAGAGACCAGTTCGCCCACTCATATGAGAAAATCATACAATCCCTTAAAAGACCAATAAAACAGGAACTGAGGAACAAAACAGTCTTCTAGCTACAATGATACAAATAATGACAATGCCTTTAAATATAGATACTATCAAAGTACAGTTTCATTTAAACCTTACAAAGCCCTGAGAAGCGGACCAAGCTAACAACATTATTTGTTGTTGTTCAGTCGTTTCTAACTCTTTATGATCCCATGGACTGCAGCACACCAGGCCTCCCTGTCCCTCACCATCTCCCGAAGTTTGCCCATGGTCATGTCCATTGCATAGGTGATTCCATCCAGCCATCTCATCCTCTGACACCCTCAACATTATATTTATTTCTATAAATAAAATCTAAAGCTCACAGCAGATACGTGTCACACACAAAGTCATGGAAGTAGTAAGGAGCTTAAAATATGGACAAAACTGGGGTTTTGTCACTCCTAGTGTGGGCTATGTCCCCTAAAGAACAGCTTTCTATTGTGCTCTATAACCCGTGTAATCTGCAGGTTACTGCGTTAATTGCAAATATGCCTCAACCAGCACCAAGATTCAACTGAGGAACTAGTGGTCTTCATGAGTACTTTCACTCGGTTTAGGGGCATAGCATCTGGGGGACTAGGTGGCAGCCAAACCTTCCTCCTTTTCTTTCTCTTTCCCAAATCATTAGAAGTCAGGGCTTTGGAGTCAGACAGAGATGAATACATATCCTGGTTCTACTATTACCAGCTGCCTTACTTTGGGCTAATAACTGAAATTCTGTCTTAAATCTTAATTTCCTCACCCGAAAGCAGCAGCATATGTAAAGGGCTTAGCACCACTTAGCTAACATTAATAAATATCACTAATTATGGTAGGAATGTTTTTAATATATGCAGTTGGTGTTATAATAAAGTATAAATTTAAATTGTAAATTAATTTAAATAAACTTTCTGTTGGCATATACCTTCTCATTTATATACACCAATAGTAACTCTATTCTATAGATTTTTTTTCATTATAATTATTACTATTAAAATAGGCATAATAAGCTAACCAGTTGTGAACTATTCTACACCAATGCGACTACTACCTTCTTCAGGTATAGGGGTACACACTCTATTTTTGATATGAAGGTTGCCAAGTAGCTTGATTGTCATTCTTAGTTGTCATTTAAAGACGTTTTCAAAATACCTCAGTAGGAAGACACAACATCTTGATCGAAACTTTCAAAGACATCAAGAGGTTGGTGATACAATACCACTCACTGCCAGAAATATCACAGCAAAACAGTGTGCTAAATAATGTGGGAGGAACACTTGAAACCTAACCTGATGTTTTGTGAAAATACCCCAAAATTGTCAACCTGGTTAATGAATTTTTACCCTTGCAACATAACCACTCACAGAAATATTTGAGGGGAATGCGGATGCAATTTCCACGTGTCTTGTAACAATGTTAAGTTTCTGCGTGTCTGGTAATGATGAAAAGAAATACATTTTTACAGAAGGACTTTTCTGAACTGCTGGCTTGCATAATGCTAGCACGTAGGTAGATAAACATCTGCATATTCTTCATATGGGCACAAAAGCAAATGATCGATATTTACTCATTCAACACATATACAGCGTGCTAAGTCGCTCCCGTCGTGTTCAACTCTTCGTGACCCTAGGGACTGTAGCCCACTGGGGTCCTCTGTTCATGGGATTTTCCAGGCAAAAATACTGGAGTAGGTAGCCATCCCCTTCTCCAGGTGATCTTCTCAACCCAGAGATTGAACCCGGGTCTCTTCTATCTCCTGCAACGGCAAGCAGGTTCTTTACCTCTAGCACCACCTGGGAAACCCCACATATATCAACACAAACATTTAGGATCTAATACATGACACTCAATATTCTAAGCAACAGATATGCAGAAGTTAAAAAGAAAATACGTGAGAGTCCTCCTCTCAGGTACCTTATATGCTAGTGGAAACTGGATAAATGCATAAATAATTAAACAAATACACCTTGGAGGCTGAGAAAAAGCTAATGATAAACCTAAAGGAGATGACAGGTGAAGTAACACTGGCAGAGGGTGGAAAAGTGTGTGGGGCTATCAATTTTAAATCACTGGTCAGGGTATATACTTCATATGAAGACTGTATTTGAGCAAAGACAGTAAGAAGCTGCAACTGTCATGCAACTAGCAGTAGAAAGGTGTTCTAGGCAGAGGAAAGGGCAAATGAGGCAGAAACATGGGTAGCATGCTTGAGAGACAGCTAGGAGTTGCTCATGGGTGAAGCTGGGTGACCATGTCAGTGAAAGATGGCCTGAGAGGGGTGGCAGAGTGACAACAGGCTGGACCTTACAGGTCCGAGGATGACAAGAAAGCCATTGGTAAGTTTTCACGAGAGCAGGGACATGATCCAACACTGGGGGTATAAAGTATAAAGGACCTCCCTGGTGACTCAGACAGTAAAGTGTCTGCCTACAATGAGGGAGACATGGGTTCCATCCCTGGGTCAGGAAGATCTCCTGGAGAAGGAAATGGCAACCCACTCCAGTATTCTTTCCTGGAAAATCCCATGGACAGAGGAGCCTGGTAGGCTACAATCCATGGGGTAGCAAAGAGTCGGACATGACTGAGCAACTTCACTTTCACTTTTCACTTTCACTTTCTGGCTGTTGTCTTCAACACAGACTGAAATGAAAAATTGGCAGGAAGGGAAGGGAGACTGGAGATCCATTCTCCTGCGTAAGGGAGAGAAGAAGGAATCTACTTCATTCACTGAGCAAAAGATCATGCTTCCATATCATGTAGAAAAAAGTCAGTATAGAAACGAAGGGGCAAATAATTAGGTGGTATTCATCTGAGGAAGTTCTCTGCTGATACTTTCTGGGGTAGAGCATACAAGAACATCACAGGAACATAAGGATTACAGAGAGATGTTTAGAGGAAAGAAGATTCCAGATCTGAGGGGATTCAATTTCTTCAAGTGTTACCAACATATAAACCTGAACAAAGCTAATAGAGGAAAAACAATGATGTCAAAAATATTTGACTGGCAGAAACTAAAACAAAAACTTTTAAGAAGTAGGGAAGATGGCCTTGATTTTATATGAAGTGGTGATTATTCACAAAACCAATGAAATTTTTGAAAAGGTCAGCTATTTGGTTCATTCAAATGAATTATTAGTTTGAAAATGATGGCCAAAAATTAAACTTAAATAAAATTTTAAAATTTTAACCTCAAAAAATCAATATGAAGAACATTTATGGGAAGAATTCATTACAATTTATGCAATTAGTAAAGATCACACAACATTGGTCTTAATCTTACAAGGATTTCAGGACAAAGACTGAATTTGAGGAAAACATTAATAAGGATGAAATACATAATTGAAGTAAGATTTTAAAATAAAATGAAAACATCATAGGCTATTAAAGTATTCCTCACATGGAAGAATTTTGATTATCAAAATTGTCAAAGACTAGATATATTATTTTCTTTGAATTCAGTTGTCAGTGTTTATAATTAATCCATCAAAGATGATGTTGGTTTGTTTTTTAAATAGATTTACCACTCTTTCTAGAACTAAAGGAGTAAACCCATGTTCTAATGATTATAAAATAGTTTTGAGGGAAGAAAAGAAATTTATTATTCAGTTTGATTATAGCAGGGCTTCACACGTGGCGCTAGGGGCACAGAATCTGCCTGCCAAGGAGATTCTATGAGAAGGAGACTCAAGAGATGCAGGTTCAAACCCTGGGTCAGGAAGATACATGGAGAAGGAAATGGTACTCTACTCCAGTATTCCTGCCTGTGAAATCCCATGGGCAGAGGCGTCTGGCAGGCTACAGTCCATGGAACTGCAGAGTCAGACACAACTGAGTGACTGAATATTCAGCTTGATTATATATTTTATGTACCAAATCTATTCTTAATAACTTTTAGGCTCATTTCTAAAGATCGAATTTACTTTCAAAGATTGTAGACTTTTCATACTTAAGATAATAAAAAGGCATATGACACAGATTTAAAAAGTAATTATTAAAGGAACCGTTTCAATTAGTGTTTAAATCAATTATAGCCTTGTGAAAATAAGTATGCAAAATCTGTAGGAGATTATTAAGAAAGAAATATTTTGAAATTATTAAAATTAGGATTTTTTTGTAATGTTTCATTGTAACTCTGGTCATATTTATAATAAAAGTAAAGATACAAGAAGACAATTATGAACATTATAAACACTATGAACACTACACAGCACGAAAACACACGGAAAAGCAAAGCACACACCATTACGCTGATGTACAAACCAAACACCAAAAACGCTGACTGAAAATACGGACTCTCAAATTCTGAATCTGAGCCCCAACTCTGTCATTTCCTAACTCTGAGACCTTGAAACTTCCTTAATCTTCTGAAGTCTCCCTTTTGGCTCTATTTTGACACTTGCCAGCACACACCAGTGTCTGGCAAATTCTTTTAAGTTCACCCAAATAAATCAACTTGTTTTAAAGCATGAGAAAATGATACAGAATTTACTGAAGCTTTCATAGAGGGGAATAGAGAGGATGATTTTATATCACCTGCCACACAGGACAGAAGTTAAAATCCCTTTCGGAACACAGTATCCGTTCCTTGCTGACATCCAAGTAGAAAAGTTCAGGAAAACCAAGATGATGCTGACAACCAAGACAAAGTCAGGTCGAAAGCATTCAACTCACAAAGAGTATAAAGTAAGCTGAAACAAGAAACAAGTCTTTGTGTCATATAAAAACTGCAATTAATTCAACATCTGTACCTGAGGTAAAAAGGGAAAACAAATTTGCAAAAAGAAGGTGGGTTAGTAAAAGAGTTTCATGAAACAGGTACACTTTCAAAAACAGTATAAAGATACAAATTTCTGTCTTTACTGCTTAGAGCTCTAATGAGTAAACATGTATCATTTAACTAAAGTTGATTTAAGCTGCATATAAAGCACTTATTATGCCTTGACTTTCTTACATATGGATAGAACATTTAAAGAACAAAGCAAACACAACCCACAAAATAAACTCTTAGACTAATATAGATTTGGTAAATGATAATTCTGCATTATTGTCTTTATTTTATTTTATTTTATTTTTTTGCGGATATTCTTTGAAGAGTATTCTTTTTTTTTCTAATTTTATTTTATTTTTAAACTTTATATAATTGTATTAGTTTTGCCAAATATCAAAATGAATCCGCCACAGGTATACATGTGTTCCCCATCCTGAACCCTCGAAGCATCCAGTATCGTGCATCGAACCTGACTGGCAACTCGTTTCTTACATGATATTTTGCATGTTTCAATGCCATTCTCCCAAATCTTCCCACCCTCTCCCTCTCCCACAGAGTCCATAAGACTGTTCTATACATCAGTGTCTCTTTGCTGTCTCGTACACCGGGTTATTGTTACCATCTTCTAAATTCCATATATATGCGTTAGTATACTGTATTTATGTTTTTCCTTCTGGCTTACTTCACTCTGTATAATAGGCTCCAGTTTCATCCACCTCATTAGAACTTATTCAAATGTATTCTTTTTAATGGCTGAGTAATACTCCATTGTGTATATGTACCACAGCTTTCCTATCCATTCATCTGCTGATGGACATCTAGGTTGCTTCCATGTCCTGGCTATTATAAACAGTGCTGCAATGATAATTCTGCATTATTGTCTTTAAATACACAGTGTTTTTTATTTGCTGGGCCAGTTCTTTTGAAATCAAACTTTATTACAACTTCTTTTCATATCAACTTATTTATCTTCTCAGGTCTTTTATTCATAAGCCTTTCTTTCATGTAGTTGAAAATTTTCATACACGTACAACTTTGCAATTAGTTTTCCTTTTCTTTTTCATTATGTCAAAATCAATTCAAGAAATAAAGACACTAGAAATGTAAAGTGCTAAGTTAGCCCATGTATGACAGACAACATTCGAGGATGACCTCCATGGTCCCTACCCATATCCGTGTGCAATCCCCCTGCTAAAGGGGCATGCTTTAGCACCCTTTAGGATACTAAAAGAAGGCAATGGCAACCCACTCCAGTACTCTTGCCTGGAAAATCCCATGGACAGAAGCACCTGGTAGGCTTCAGTGCATGGGGCCGCACAGAGTCGGACACGACCGAGCGACTTCACTTTCACTTTTCATTTTCCTGCATTGGAGGAGGAAATGGCAACCCACTCCAGTGTTCTTGCCTGGGGAATCCCAGGGACGGGGGAGCCTGGTGGGCTGCCGTCTATGGGGTCGCACAGAGTCGGACACGACTGAAGTGACTTAGTAGTAGTAGTAGTAGGATGCTAAAGGAACCTGTAATGTATTTCTAGTGAAGAGAATAGGGCAAAGGCTAAGAGATTTTTTAGACATAATTAGGAGCTCTCCACAGGTGATTTTTTTTTTGTATTTATCTCTTGTTTTTATTTTTTTTATTTAAATTTAAGACTAATTTTGAATTAATCAAAAGGGAGATGATCTTGGATGAGCCTGATCTAATCAGGTGAACTCTTTAAGTAAAGGTTCCATCTTCTGGCTATTTGTTATGCAGCAGTTGAAAAGTAATACACCATGATTTTAATCTCTGCTATATTTAAAATTCCCTATCACATCAACAACAAAATTAAAGTGTGGGGGGAATGAATCTAAGGTTACTTTGAAACTAACTGATGGATACATTGAGATTCATACCATTATTTAATTTTTTATATTTGAAAATTTCATAATATATTTTTAATCATGCAAACAAAGGATTAAAAAAACCTTTTTATCTTGTTGACATCTGTTTTGTTTGGAGCTAATCAGATAAGATACAATGACCAATCTGTTCATATTTCTACTGAGAGCAGATTAAAAAGCAGATAATTTTAATACATCAAAATTTTAATACATCAAAAGGTAAGTGAAAATAAACCTGTGATTCCAAAGATGTGACTTTAACATATACAATGATGATTAAGAGCATAAATTAAGAGAAGAGACACATATGCCAGTAGAAGTTTTTTATAAAAAATTTTTGAATCAATTAGATTAGATTAGATTAATTTACAATCAAGGGAATATCAAAGGATTTGTTAGAAGGGATATTTAGAACCTCAGTTGGTTTTCATTTTGGCTAACGCTGTGGTGGAGATTTTGCTTTAACTAATGCTTCTGTTGCTTTGTATCTATTAAGGGCCACTCAGGAAAAAAAATTAAAAAAAAAAAAACTACTATATTCTGCTAGTAAGTGTATGTGTTTAGTAACTACCCTTCATCTTATTCCCAGTTCACTGAGCCAACTCTATAGGGCCACAGGGTTGTGTTTATTCTCTCAAAATCATAAATAAAATACTTCTATCTATTATAGGCTTTGAGGATTGGAGAGGTTAATGACAGAATAAAGATCCAGAAGTCTGACCTGATGACCTCTTCCAGCCCTCCCAGTTTTAGGAAACTTGGAGTATAACACTCGGTCCCAGGTGTTTCTTCCCCATCTAGGAGTCAACGGCCTGGGATGAGTCGAGTTTGTCTTGGTGATACTGGCTCCATTGATCTTTCCTCTCCTTTCAGTCTCTGGACATTCTTCCTGTCTCAGTTTTAGCTTTGAACTCTTCGCTTTCCTGGCTCCCCACTCACCCTTTATTATTAAGAATCCAAAAGAACTGAATGTAGTTGAAGTAAATGGCCAAGACTGCTTTTAGACTTGGGGTCTGGGTTCCGAGCCATACTCTACAAGTTTTCCATTGTGATGTGTTAAAAAATGCTCTAAAATAAAGCCTCTTTAACAAGTGGTGCTGGGAAAACTGGTCAACCACTTGTAAAAGGATGAAACTAGAACACTTTCTAACACCATACACAAAAATAAATTCAAAATGGATTAAAGATCTAAACATAAGACCAGAAACTATAAAATTCCTAGAGGAGAACATAGGCAAAACACTCTCCAACATACATCACAGCAGGATCCTCTATGACCCACATCCCAGAATACTGGAAATAAAAGCAAAAATAAACAAATGGGATCTGATTAACCTTAAAAGCTTCTGCACATCAAAGGAAACTATTAGCAAGGTGAAAAGACAGCCTTCAGAATGGGAGAAAATAACAGCAAATGAAGCAACTGACAAACAACTAATCTCAAAAATATACAAGCAACTCCTACAGCTCAATTCCAGAAAAATAAATGGCCCAATCAAAAAATGGGCCAAAGAACTAAACAGACATTTCTCCAAAGACATACAGATGGCTAACAAACACATGAAAAGATGCTCAACATCACTCATTATCAGAGAAATGCAAATCAAAACCACTATGAGGTACCATTTCATGCCAGTCAGAATGGCTGCGATCCAAAAGTCTACAAGCAAGAAATGCTGGAGAGTGTGGAGAAAAGGGAACCCTCTTACACTGTTGATGGGAATGCAAACTACTACAGCCACTATGGAGAACAGTGTGGAGATTCCTTAAAAAACTGGAAATAGAACTGCCTTATGATCCAGCAATCCCACTGCTGGGCATACACACTGAGGAAACCAGAAGGGAAAGAGACACGTGTACCCCAATGTTCATCGCAGCACTGTTTATAATAGCCAGGACATGGAAGCAACCTAGATGCCCATCAGCAGATGAATGGATAAGAAAGCTGTGGTACATATACACAGTGGAGTATTACTCAGCCATTAAAAATAATTCATTTGAATCAGTTCTAATGAGGTTGATGAAACTGGAGCCTATTATACAGAGTGAAGTAAGCCAGAAAGAAAAACACCAATATAGTATACTAACGCATATATATGGAATTTAGAAAGATGGTAACAAAAGCCCTGTATGCAAGACAGCAAAAGAGACACTGATGTATAGACACTCTTTTGGACTCTGTGGGAGAGGAAGAGGGTGGGATGATTTGGGAGAATGGCAATGAAACATGTATAATATCATGTATGAAACGAGTCACCAGTCCAAGTTCAACACACGATACTGGATGCTTGGGGCTGGTGCACTGGGACAACCCAGAGGGATGGTATGGGGAGGGAGGAGGGAGAAGGGTTCAGGATGGGGAACACATGTAATACCTGTGGCGGATTCATTTTGATATATGGCAAAACCAATACAATATTATAAAGTTAAAAAATAAAATAAAATAAAAAAAACAAAAAAATTAAAAAAAAAAAAGATAAAATACAGCCTCTTGCCCATTGGAGGAGCTGCAGACTGCACCTCTAACATTCTCACCATGGTTCCTTGTGATAAGGCATTTTTCATCTCTTCTCTTCCTCCCTGCCTAGAGGGGGCTCCTCAGAAACAAACAACTTTTATTCTCCGGTGGTACGAATCAGTGGCCCTGTTAATCCTCTGGATGTACTCATGAAGTCTTAACTGTCTCTTCCATAAATGCGTTCCCTTTTATGTTCATCTTGTTTTAATATTTTCCCCCAGCTTCTTATAACCCCTACTGTGATAGTGTCTTTTTACAAAGGCAGAGCAACACTGAGCTCTTAGCTATGAATTCCGTGATTATCCTCAAATACTATTCTCAAATGATAGACAAAGGTCACTCTGAAGTCACACACTCGGGATGAGGGACTCATCTGTTTTACAGATTGTTCCTGGCCCTTCTTCTCTCCCTCAGCTGTAGCTGGACGACTGTTGAAAGACTCCCCCTTCAGTGTGCTTTAGTGTCTAGAGCAAAATGCCCTTTTCTTTTGATTTCCCTTTTAGTGACATAGTAATTAGAAGACAGTTTGGGAAACCCTGGCAGTGAAAACTGTGAAATTTGAAATCCCTTTTGGAAAGTGGAGTGGTGCAGGTCCCACACTGATCCTGTCATTAACAAACCAAGGGAACCGGCATCTCAGACTTCTCAGGCTGTGCACGGGTGTAAGTATGAGTTTTCATGTGTGTGTTCTCACTTTAACATAGTATTTTGTGTTATTAAGAAAGTGTGAAAGCTACATTTGTGTGCACCTTTGCTCACTGGACACTGAAGTTGGGAAAAAATGCCAACTTCACAATGACCCCCAGCAGTCTTACCAGGCCCTTTCAGCCACCTTCCTATAATTAATCCAAAAGGACCCTAACAAGCCTTAAGAACAAGGCCGAGATCCCACCCTTTCACCTAACCTCTTGAATCTTACAAAGGACAAGAGGAAAATGCAAACTCCTTTGGATATATGAAATGAAAAGAAAAATCTTTAGTAATGAATGTGCCATCAAAAATGAGTATCATTACTGGAACACAGTACATCCTAAAAGAGCTTTTAACAATTTAATAAGTCACTATCCAGGCCATCTACAAAGTCAGTCACAACTCCACTAAGCCACTTAGAAAGTATTTACCTGCCTTCCTACACAATCTACACTTTTAAGAGCACAGTCTTTGCTAAATTTTAAATCTATTCCAATTAGTGTTCACCATAAAAATGGAGAACCAGCTGTTCATTGACCTTGTATTACGATGCTCATACTTATTATTCTCCAGACTATTCTTAGCATCTCTTTTCCATTTTCATTAATGCCAGACTTTATATTTCTAACAAGGGTATGATTTTTGCTCAAATTTTTAGCAATCTTACTGTGCTTGCTCTAAATTCTAAGGTATATAATTATTGGATTAAATTGTTTAACTGCCAGGCTGAAGGTAATATTCTTCAGTTCAGTTCAGTTCAGTCGCTCGTGTCTGACTCTGAGACCCCATGGACTGCAGCACACCAGACTTCCCTGTCCATGACAACCTCCCAGAGCTTACTCAAACTCATATCCATCGAGTTGGTAATGCCATCCAACCATCTCATCTTCTATCATCCTCTTCTCCTCCTGCCTTCAATCTTTCCCAGCATCAGGGTCTTTTCCAGTGAGTCCATTCTTCCCATCAGGTGGTCAAAGTATTGAAGTTTCAGCTTCAGCATCAGTCCTTCCAAAGAATATTCAGCATTGATTTCCTTTAGGATTGACTGGTTTGATCTCCTTGCTGTCCAAGGGACTCTCAAGAGTCTTCTCCAACACCACAGTTCAAAGGCATCAATTCTTCAGCTCTCAGCTTTCTTTATGGTCCAACTCTTACATCCATACATGACTACTGGAAAAACCATAGCTTTGACTAGATGGACTTTTGTTGGCAAAGTAATGTCTCTGTTTTTTAATATTTTGTCTAGGTTGATCATAGCTTTTCTTCCAAGGAGCAAGCACCTTTTAATTTCATGGCTGCAGTGATTTTGGAGCCCAAAAAAGTACAGTCTGTCACTGTTTCTATTGTTTCCCATCAATTTGCCATAAAGTGATGGAACAGTATGCCATGATCTTAGTTTAGTCCACTGAAGAATGAGGTAGAATTAGCAGACACAAGCAGGTTTGCTTGAAATATCATTTTAAGGCACCTATGAGAAACTAACTTTATTTTAATGGTTTTCCTTAAATAAATGACATATTTTTCTGAATGAGCACGTAGGATGTCAGTATTTTGGTGTTTCTACTAGTCATGTACCTATGTGAGAGCTGGATCATAAAGAAGGCTGAGCACCAAAGAATTGATGCTTTCAAATTGTGGTGCTGGAGAAAATTCTTGAGAGTCCCTTGGACGGCAGGGAGTTTAAACCAGTCAATCCTAAAGGAAATCAACATGAATATCCATTGGAAGGACTGACGCTGAAGCTAAAGCCCTAATACTTTGGCCCCCTGATGCAAAAAGCCAACTCATTGAAAAATATCCCGATACTGGGAAAGATGGAAGGCAAAAGGACAAGCTGGCAGCAGAAGATGAGATGCAGATGGCATCACCAATTCAATGGACATGAATCTGAGCAAACTCCAGGAGACAGTGGAGGGTAGAGAAGCCTGGTGTGCTGCAGTTCATGGGTTCACAAAGAGTAGAACATGACTTAGTGACTGAACAACAACACCACAGACAATAGATTGGCCTTGGTTTGATTGGCCTTTGGTTATACTGATGGAAGGGCTGGAGCTTGAACATTTCTCTTCAAACCTGGGTGATACAGTGAGGAATCATTGTGAAGGAAACTCTGTTAGCAGTTTTGAAGTTAAATAGTAGAAAAACCTGCTGCTCTTAAAATCTTGAACTACAGTATCATCTCTATCTTCTTCATTTTAATATTTTAGTCATTTGTGATTTTTTTTTTAAACTGGACATCAACAAAAATGATGCTTTCTTTTTTCACAGTGAAATCACATCTTTAATGAATGATCATTTGAGAAATTGGTTTTTTTTGGCATTAGCCTACAAATGAATATTACTGATGTTGTACAGTTTTAATGGTATGAAATTAAAATCCTAGAAATATAACAAAATCCAGCAAAAATGATGTTTTGAAAACTATAGAAATATGCAAGAAAATATTTATCTTGCCCATAATTTCAACAGAATTACTCTCACAGCTTATAAAAACATCATAATTTCTTTTGCTTTTAATATCTCATATTTTTAACAACCTGCAAAATTTCAGTATTTTAAGGCATTTATTCCAATTATATGTAACTATGAACACAGCTTTGGTCTGAAATACAGCTTTTACTTTCTCCTAAACTTTCTAAAATATGCAATAATTCTAGCATGAAGCAAATGAAATATCCAATTTCCTATATAAATTGATAATTTAAAGATTGCCTTTTGGACAATTTCTTTTAATTCACTTACTTCAGATTGTTTCAACTGGGTACCTATTGTTTCCTTTAACAACATGTCTTAAGAAATCATCAGCTTAAAAGTTTCAATTATTACTGCAAATTTCTTGTCTCTTCAAAAAAATGGATTAAGGATGGTGATTTCTTTAACATTTTAAAAGGTATTTTAAAGAGTTTTCATGAATAACTCTAATACAGGAGAATAGTTATTTTTGCCCTGTTGAGGGTCATGGTAGCAAAGGATAAACATGTCAAATGAGTCAAACATATTACACATTTATAATTTTAGATCTGATGGACACTGAGACTTCCCTGGCACTCCAATGGTTAAGATTTTGCCTTCCAATACAAGGCGTGTGTGTCCAATACCTAGTTGGGGAGCAAAGATCCCACAGGCCTCATGACCAAAACATTAAACAGAAACAATAATGTAACAAATTCAATACAGACTTTAAAAAGAGCATAGTTGTTTTATTTTTTTTTTCCTTCAAGTTGATGGGCACAAATGTAGGGGATTATTTTCCTTATAATGAAAAGGCAAGTGTGAAGTTAAATCATTTGTCATTTAATGTCCAGCTTCAGATTTCTAGCCTGACTATAGATGCAATGTTCTCCAAGCCTTTTTCTTAAATAACCAAAGACAGAGTCGGACACGACTGAAGCAACTTAGCAGCAGCAGCAACACTTAATTTACTACAATTGAACCCATTCATGCCTGTGAAAATCTTTATAAAATTTATTATTCATCATTCAGTAATAGAGGAAAGATTAGAGATTAAAGTTAATTAAAAGCTATGTAACCTATATTAAGGAAAAAGCAAAAGAAATGTTCTTCACCAAACAGCACAGAATTTGAAAAAATGGAAAGTCATCTTGTATTTCTAGATCCCATGTTTGCAAAATATCAGTTATTAATAACTATAACACAATTTCATATTTATGGGGAGGAACTGCTTGAAAGGAGACTTAGTAAATCTGAAGTTAAATTGGGAAATTAATAAGAAAGAATAGCCAAAAGAATTTTACAAGTGAAGAGTATTGAAAAAGTAATGTCTTACCCTAAAATCTTAGCATAAAATAATTGAAATGTTGTGGTACTAGCACAAGAATTGACAGAGAAATGGAATAAAATGGCTCCAAACCTAACTTTACTAAGGATACTAAGCATTTAGCAAAGTATTACTCAAATCTAAGATATCACCTCTTGGTAGATCTACCCCTTAAGAAGGAAAATATCCAACCAATTAAATTATGTGCTTTCTAATATCTAGAAATTTTACATATATTAAGAGAGCTTACTGGCAAATATAGATAGATTTGATCGCACACATATGTAAAATGTATAAGCAAAAAAAAATTAACATTCTATAATTTCTTCACATTCAGAACTGTTCTCTGATAAATTGCTTTTAGATTTAGAGTTCTTAGTGATTTTGTTTTTTCACTGAATGACATTCCCAGGGCTCTTGAGAGCACTGGTTATGTGGTATTTCTGAAGAAAAGTCATTGATGTTGGAGTTTCAAATGTGACTTTGCAATTATGCAGGACTAGCTATATTTTTATTTCAACTTGGAACCATATTGACAAACATACCTGATTCATTTCCTCCTTTACTTATTACTCTAACCATTTGGTTCCTAGGGATTAAAAGGTCACCTCACTATTTTATGGCTAGACATCAATATCGGAGAAGGCAATGGCACCCCACTCCAGTACTCTTGCCTGGAAAATCCCATGGATGGAGGAGCCTGGTGGGCTGCAGCCCGTGGGGTCGCTGAGGGTCGGACACGACTGAGCGACTTCACTTTCACTATTTTATCTGGAGAATGATCCTCCCCAGGGACACATATACTGCAAAATTTTGTGCTGGGCTTCAGTCTGAAGTCTGCACACGCACAGGTAATGGCAGCATAGTCTGATTCTACCTGAGTGAGCACAGTTTTTAGACTTTTTGTTGTAAACATTCCAGTGAGGGGGAAAATGTGTCATAGAAGCAATGAAATTCAATGTGCTATAGACATTAAGAATTATCACTATAAATACAGAATTATTCAAATAAGTACAGAAACATTTTTATATATATATAAAAAAATCTAACTTCTTACCTAAAGTAGTGAATACCTGCCATACCTATCCCCTAAAATACTTTGAGGATCAAAATGCAATCAGACATGTGCATGAAAATTTTAAATTATGAAGCACCCTATACTCTACAGTATTATAAAACAGAAACTTTTTAGACAGATAAGTCTGTGTTTTTGTTTTGATGTTTCCTTTGTTTTCCAAAATTAACACTAGAATTAAATACTAAAATGTTTTTTCACAAGTGGTTTTTCAACCTTTTAAGTTCATTATTCAAATCCTTTCTTGCTAGCAATATGGTGACTACTATTACAATCAACATTGTAGTGTTACTGTACAATATTTTTTCAACTCTTTCTACATCATTTTTGTATTTGACTTATTGGTATATTGCATGCATCACTATTTCATTTGTATTAATGTATCTATTAATCAAGATTTATTCCATCAAAGGCACTTTCAATTTTTACTCAATCTAAAATGAAAAAAAATTTTTAATAATTTAATTAGAGATATGTTGGGATTTAAAACCTAGAATTTCTGCATGAAATACCAACTTTCTTAACAATATTTTATATTCTTAATATTATGCAAATTAGGGATGTTATATTTATAATTTATAACCTGGTAACTTCATAACAATTGACCAAATTTAGAATAAAGTCAATAAAGCTGGACAGTTAAAATAAGCATGAAACAAGGATTTGTCTTAAAATGTTTACCAGAAGGATAGATAAGCTGATTACAACCATGTTGAACACTAAAAACTGAACTCTTAGGTATCCCTCATAGAAAAGGAAATAAGAGATCACAGTAAATTATACTTTTCTTGCTGATAAACGTAAGTTCAATAAATAATCTTGAAAGAAATATTTCTTTCACGTCACTACACTCTACACAGATTTTCTGGGAAAACACTAGTTAGTATCTTCAACCACTTTTTGCAAAAATGAAGAAATATTCTTTTATTACCATGTTTATATTCTCATCAATAAAACATTAAACGTAGAATTAAATCTTACTTTAACAAAGATCTGCCTACCCAAAATTCATAAAACATTACATAGGGAGAGCTTGGAGACCAATCCACAAGGCTAATATTTGTCAGGTAGAAATTAGAATGTTAGTAGACTCAATTCTACTTCCTTGGGGGCATGAGCATTAAATTTTTTTAAAATTATTATTGTATTTATTTTTATTGTGGTAACACTGGTTTATCATACTATAAAAGTTTAATGTGTGCATTATTTTTAGACTTTTGTGTACACTACATTCACATATGTCTCTGAACTATGTTCATGTATGTCTGTGTGTGTGTGTGTGTTCAGTCACGTCAGACTCTTTGCAACCCCATGGACTGTAGTCCACCAGGCTCTTCCGCCCATGGAATTTTCCAGGCAAGAATACTGGAGTGTGTTGCCGTTTCCTTCTCCAGGGGATCTTCCCCACCCAGGGATTGAACCCCTGTCTCTTAGATCTCCTTCATTAGCAGGCAGGTTGTTTACCACTAGCGGCACCCAGAAGCCCCAGTGTGTTCACCACCAAAGATGTAGTTTCCATGTGTCTCCATACAGCTGACTCCCTTCATCCATTTCACCCTCTGCCTCCCCTTCCCCTCTGGTAATCACTACTCTCGTCTCTGTATCTATGTGTTGGTTTTTGTTCGGTTTGTTCGTTTTATGTATGTGTGCTTTTTGTGTTTCTTATATTCCACCTAGGAGTGAAATCAGACTGGTTGTCTTTTTCTGAGATTTCATTTAGCATAATACCCTCAAGATCCATCCATGTGGTTAAAAATGGTGAGATTTCATGTTTCTTGTGACTGAGTAGCATTTCAGTGTGTATGCACACATCTTCTTTATCCATTCATCCCTTGATGGGCATTTAGGTTGCCCTTATCTTGGCTATTGTAAATACTACTGTGACGAACATGGGGTGCATGTATCTGTTTCCTCTTTCCTTTCTCACCTCTTTGTCAGATCAGTCAAGATGGTGAAAGGGGTTAACAAGGTTACCTTTGCCTTGGAAGTAAAGAAACTATCTTTAAGGTTACAGGTTGCTTGAAAATGTCTCACCATCTTGCAAAAGGCATTGAGTGAAAGTCACTCAGTCGTGTCCAACTCTTTTGTGACCTCATCAACTACAGAGTGCTTGGAATTCTCCATGCCAGAATACTGGAGTGGGTAGCCATCCCCTTCTCCAGGGGATCTTCCCAACCTAGGGATCAAATCCAGGTCTCCTGCATTGCAGACAGATTATTTACCAGCTGAGCCACCAAGGAAGACCACTGCATTAATTTCTATTATAAAGTTCCAAATACCTCTCTTGGGCTTTCAGTTTAGAGGTTTGCTGTTTCATTATTTCAAGTCCATTTATGTATTGAGGCACCAGTGTGCACACTGCACATTCACACACAAATTATCAGCATAAAGCTTTAACAGTATGTGTAAACAGACTAATGAATAAAGTAATAACCTTATGCTTTCCGAGGTAGAATAGTTAAATATAATTTTTTCTTTAATATGTTTCTTACTTATTAGTTGGGTTTGGTCTGGCTTGAGACTAACAGTATTTTCCTCTCACTTTTACAAAAGTTTAGATGGGAGTGGAGGTGTGTATTAGCTTGCTAAGACTGCTGAAACAGAGTACTATAGACTGGGCAAATTAAACAACAGAATGTTATTTTCTCACAGTTCTTGAGGCTGGAAGTTCATCAACACATCAGTCAGTTTGATTTCTTCTGAGATTGCTCTCCTTGGCTTGCAGCCTTCTTGCTGTGTCTTGTAACCATTCATCTGCACACAAACATGCCTGCTGTTGCTCTGTGTATGCAAATATTCTCTATTTATTAGGACACCAGTCAGATTGGATTAGGACCCACCTAATGGCTTCATATTGACTCAGTTGCCTCATTCAAAGGTCTATCTCGATATACAGCCACATTTTGAGCTATTAAAAACTTTGGCTACAACACACAAATTTTGAAGGGATACAATTCAGTTTATATGAGGGTGTTAGAGTGATTGTCTAAAAGTTCTGCCTTGCTTGTCTGCCCTTTTCCTGATTCACTGTCTACACAGAGAAGCTTTAATTGGGAATTCTTTCATTGACACTCACTGGCATTTCTGCTTTGCTAACTTCTTCAGCTCTAAGTCTAGAACACAGAAGGCAAAGAAAAAACCCAAGGAACTCACACCATATTGTTCCTTGGGCCCACAGACTGCTAGCCTGTTTACCTTCTTCTTCCCTCTGTTCATTTTATATATAGTAACCCAGGCTTTAACTGTACTCAGCAGGAAGAATCCACTTCATCTCCCCACAATCATGATTCTTACCCTTGTTTTATAAACAACTTTCTAAAAAATACTGATAACTAGAATTAGTAAAGAACTGCACTAAAATACAAGACAATGGAAAAGATAAAGAGGAAATATAGTCACCACATAGTAACTCAGTAAAATCTATTTTGAACTTCAAATGTCAAAATTCCTACGTCTTTCTTCCACTAGGAAAGTCCCTCCCATTTACTTGAAGCAATTGTACTAATAATTTATGTTTTTAAATAATTGATCTTCCATATGATTGACATAATGAGATGCATACAAATGTTATATATAGCCAGAGACCCTCAAGACAAAAAGATAACCTATAGCCTAAGATATTTCAAAATAAGCTAAATCTCCAAGTATAGATTTGGTTTCTTTACTAAATCCATCAGTTGAAAATGAATCAATATTTTATGTGCCCACTTTGTTCCAGTTTAGCCAAACAATTTGAGCAACTGATTCATTATGCATCTTAACAAATACTGTGTCAATTCATACCAGCTAGACAAAGTGTATCTTACCCTCATTACACAAGGAAGGCAACATTATATAACAGAAAGTGACCTGAAAGCTAGTGCTTTTTTGCCACTAAGTTGATTTATAGTTTTGGGTAATTAATAATATTTTTTCTTATAGTTAAAAAAAATCAAGCAACAATATCAAGCTATAAAAATATCACTAATATTTTCACCCAACAGCTTTTAAAACTTTATATATATCTATACCTATATTTCATATTTTCCATACATATCCCATGGTACATGTACTTTGAAAAAATATACTCAATGATCTTTTGTAAACATGCGTTTTGTTGTGAACATTTTTTTAATTAATTAATTTATTTTAATTGGAGGCTAATTACTTTACAATATTGCAGTGGTTTTTGCCATACATTGACATGAATCAGCCATGGGTGTACATGTGTTCCCCATCCTGAACCCCCCCTACCACCTTCCTCCTCATCCCATCCCTCAGGGTCATCCCAGTGCACCAGCCCTGAGCACCCTGTCTCATGCATTGAACCTGGACTGGTGATCTGTTTCACATATGATAATATACATGTTTCAATGCTATTGTCTCAAATCATCCCACCCTCGCCTTCTCCCACAGTGTCCAAAAGACTTCTTTAAATCTGTGTCTCTTTTGCTGTCTCGCATATAGGGTCACTGTTACCATCTTTCTAAATTCCAGACATATGTGTTAGTATACTGTATTGGTGTTTTTCTTTCTGACTTACTTCACTCTGTATAATAGGCTCCAGTTTCATCCACCTCATTAGAACTGATTCAAATGCATTTTTTTTGATGGCTGAGTAATATTCCATGTGTATTTGTACCACAGCTGTCTTATCCATTTGTCTGCCAATGGACATCTAGGTTGCTTCCATGTCCTGGCTATTGTTGTGAAAATTTATGAGAATTCATTTCTTCTGCTATGAAATAGTTTCTAGACCTGCATCAGGACTATTATATTGGACAAAATGCCAAGAAGGAGACAATATGAAACAGAAGATGAGAGCTGTGAATGATTCAGAGATGCAGTGGCACTTCTCAGAGTGAGCAAGGGGGTAAAAAGTCTGGCAGTGGGCATGCTTAGACCCTGATCATCCAGCAACACTGGGAACACAGCCACCTCCCCTCAACTCAGAACTTTCATGCTGTCATAATCTATTCTTTTAAATGAAGGACCTGACCTTGGTTCCTAATCACTCTGGAGCTCTCCAGATCATTCTTCCTTTACCCCTCACTGTGTATTTGGGCATGCATACAAAGGACCCCCCTAGGTTAGCGATATGACTCACAGCACAAAATCAAACAGAAACCTCATATCCAAAAAAGTAAAATGGGGTTAATTATTTTCATGTTTAGTGATATGTTTAATTTGCTTCATAAATGAAACATGCTAGTGCTAATTCTCAAATGACGACTGTTAATAGATAATGAAAGCTTATTTGGCTCTTTCAAATATAGAGCTTTCCATTTTCAAACTTCTCGGAGATCTCTTGATAATTCACACTTGGAGATAATTGAATATATGACATATTTTGAAGGGTAACTGTTGATTGCTGATTGAGCAGATAAATAAGAAATTATTCAATGAGAACAGTTGGCTCAAAGTCACTACAATAAAGGGCACATATTTTCAGGTTCATTACTCCTCACAAAATATTCAAGACAGTCTAATTAATTAAAAATTTCCTTTAGGCCATCGGTTTCCTGATGTGTTCAATTCTGTTTTTCAGCAAATATCATCAGTGTGAATACATGAGAGTTTTATGACTGTTTTACCTCCCTATTTACTTTTTGAGTAAATAGTTCTAAAACAAAGTAATCCTAAAATAAAAGTATGCATTTGATTATAAGATTTAACAATCTGAGTAACAATTTGAGATTTAACAATTTGAGTAGTACAAATAGGGCTTCACTGGTGGCTCAGACAGAGAAAATCTGCCTGCAATGCCGGATACCTGGGTTTGATCCCTGGGTTGGGAAGATCCCCTGGAGGTGGGCACGACAACGCGCTCCAATATTCTTGCCTGGAGAATCCCATGGACAGAGCAGCCTGTTGGGCTACAGTCCATGGGGTCACAGTCAGACATGAAGAACAGCACAGTAGTACAAGTGCTATTTTATTTTGGGGGAAATAAAGACCCCATGCCACTTCATTTATTAGAGGAATGTGTGTGTATGTATGTATATATGTATGTGAACATAATCTGTATACAATAAGCTACAACTGAGGAATAAAAATCGTTTATAATTTAGTCAATGAAAACTTTTAAAAATATATGATAACTTGTTCCCTGATTAAGTAAATAAAGGTTTGTAACATATTCTAATAAAGATGAAAAGCATCCTCATGTATTAATAAGTCATCATTATATTCTACAAGATTATCATTATTAAATTCTTCACTATCTCTTGGAGAGATTAATGGTGACTGTGCATGCTTTTGCAGTCCTTCTGTTGGCAAGTAGAATCTAATTCCTGTTCCTTGAAACTGCTTTCCCAAACAAATGTGGCAGTGATATGGAACAAAAGAGGCTTTATAACGTCTTGGGAGGTCTCTTGGGATACAGGCTCTGAGATATACTAGCCACCAGTGAAGAAGTAAGGGTACCCAGAGACTATCTTCTGAAAAACCCAAACCACATGGATGAGATGCTGCATGGAGAGAAGACCAAAGACATCCAGCCCATCTGACATGTCGGTGATTAAACCCTCCTCTGGGGAATGGGGCTTCTCAGATGGCTCAGAAGGTGAAGAATCTGCCTGCAATGCAGGAGACACAGGGGATGCAGGTTCGATCCCTGGGTTAGGAAGATCCCCTCGAGGAAGAAATAGCTACCCACTCCAATATTCTTGCTTGGAAAATTCCATGGACAGAGGAGTCTGGCAGGTTAAGGTCCACAGGGTTGCAAAGAGTCGGACACAACTGTACACATCAGACAGCTGGGGAATGGACCTTCTAATCCCGAGTATCCCAGCATTTGCTACATGAATGATGGGACCAGATCTCATCTGAGCCATTTCTGAATTTCTGGCCCCTCAAATCATGAGCAAATCACTACTGTTGTTAAAAGACAATAAGTTGGGGGGACTTTGGTACGCCACCATCAACACTAGAACACCATAAACAAATTCAAAGTGACTGGGATAAACCGAGCTTAATTAACTAGTGACCAGTAGACCCTAATCTGGAATGACGGTGTTTCCATTTCTCACCCAAGAAAAGAAAATTGAGTTTGGCATTTGCAAAGTATGTTTAGGAGGGGAGGAAGGCCTTTTTAACATTTTATTTTCCCTCTGATGTTCAAAGCTGTTTTCTGCTCATTCTGAGCTTGAGTCTATACTCTGAATGGCAGAGGAAGCTAGGAAAAAAAAAAAAAAAATCACCCTGTAGAATTAATGGAATAAACTTGATAAAAGCCAGAGGGAGTCATTTGATGCTTGGCTACTGAGTAACACCTTCTGATTACTGCTTATATCTTATAGATAGCTGAAACATATTTTAGACCTTAAGGGCTTCCCTGGTGATTCAGAAAATAAAGAATCTGTCTGCAATGCAGGAGACCCAGGTTTGATCTGTGGGTCAGTAAGATTCCCTGGAGGAGATCATGGCAACCCACTCCAGTGTTCTTTCTTGTCTGTAGAATTCCACAGAGTCTGGCATGCTACAGTCCATGGGATCACAAAGATTCAGACAACTAACCCTTTTACACTTTCAACACTTAGACCGAGAAGACAAGAAATGGTGATATTATTTTTTTCTAGAAACCACATAAAAATCACACTTTGGGGTAATTGAAAAGAATGAGGATCTACTATGGTGGATCTGTAGTATATTACTAGTACATATTCACTAACAGGCAAATTAAGAAGTTGAAACTGCATTGAACATTTTTCCTCACTCTTGCTCCTACCACCCTCATCCTCACCACTATGTTATCTCAACGCACTTTTCCTCCAGCAGCCAAGAATGCTCCAGCCTCAAGATCTCCAATACTCTCTTAAAATGGAAATTTCAGTGACCTGACACATGTATGACTTGTTACTCTCTTCGCTGAGGCGATTTGTAAAATCAGAGAGGCCTCTACATAAATAAGACTTTTCATTCTCCTTATTGCTCTTTATCTTGTATCATCCTTTATTTTTCTACATTGTACCTATCCCCACCTGACATATTTTTATTGTTTATACTTCTATTTGATTATCTGCTCTATGAGAAAAAAGTTTGTTTAATACCCACCCATTCAACTATTCCCCTCATAAAAAATGACACAAGAACCTTGCAATATTTCCAGAATCTTCAACAGGGCTTCTTTGAAACATGATGGGCTGATGTTCTTTTTTAAAAAATCATCTGACTTTAATTCTATCAAAGAGAAAATATCTTGGCAGTCTGGATGGCATAGATAAGATCGAGAACATCACTTTAGTAGTTATACCTATGCAGGACACACAGGTTCAATCCCTGGGTTGGGAAGATGCGCTGGAGAAGGAAATGACAACCCACTTCAGTATTCTTCCTGGGAAATCCCATGGACAGAGAAGCCTGGCGGGTACAGTCAATAAGGTGGCAAAAGATTCAGACACCACTTAGTGACCAAGCACAACAATAATGGTTACTAGACCTGGGGCAAAGGCCTTATTTTTAATGGTTAGCACATCATTCTGTGATTCTTTCCAGCAATATACAATTCCCCAGCTCTCTTTACCTCACCCTTGTAACATCCTGGATATCAAAGCAAAAGTCCTAGATCTAGGGTCTTGTCCAGCTTATTGTACAGAATAAAGCCCTTAATCTTTTCACTTAAGGCAAGGCACACTTAGTATTCTTTTTGTTTCTGTATCACAAGTTCACTTTAGTTAAGACGCCATTAATTCATTCCTTTTTATTACAATAGCCACTGAGGATTATGCTAGTTTAAAATTATGCAACCATAAAAATTGACCTTCAAAATGCATCGATCCTTCACATTTGTTGATAAGCAATGAAAATATGAACAGACTGCTTATGAGATGAAAATAATTCACAGATGTGTGTGTGTGTTTTTTTTTATTTCACTTGAAGTATCTCAGGTGCTACATTGTGTTCCAGTCACAAAATTTTGCAGAATGAATAGGCCAGCATTTTTGACTACTTGTCAACATTTCATTGTTTCTGTGTGATCATATACACAGTTGTTTTTATTATTTAAGAGGTGCTCTCTGCCATCTACCAGAAGCTAATGTTTTCAAAACTTAGTGTTTAACCAACGTAGCTGATCCATCGTGTACAAAAACATATATAGCATATTGTTTATAGTACCCTCTTATTTTTTTGGCTAGCTCAGACTGCCCTTAAATCAAGATTTTGTGTAAACTTGGCTCAAAGAAATGGAACCACAGAGAACCATAAATATGAAATGTCTTCTTTTTTCTCCAAGTATCCTTGAAGAATTAAGTTTAAGGAATAAATGAAATTTCTCCCTTGCTCACTCCATCCCAGTGAAATTTTACTATCTATCTTATCATCATGTCACTTTTTAGGGTTTTCAGTAGAAAATAAATTGTTCTATTTTTATGGTTTTCCCTAGGGGTAAAAAAGATACATCAAACTGCTTTTATGCACAGGATGGGAAATAATTTATTCTTCACATTTGACATCTCAACATACGTGAAAGCAATGAAATGTGACTTTCCTTCCATAAGAAAACTAGACAGGCCATCCAATGGCCAGCATGTCACCCAACAGGCTCATTTTTTACATTCAGTTAACACCTCTTGGACCAAGATGGTTCAATCACAGAGTGAAGAGTAAAATCGTTCTGAGCAGGATACCAGCCATGCTGTCCACAGCTGTCACACATTAAATTTGAAAAGTCATCACTCTAATCTATGGAGCTTCTCCTTCTTTGAGGCAGAGGTTTGATTTGTGAATACATCTCTCTGGGCTCTTCACTAGTTCCTTGGGGCTATGAGGTATCATCAACATACACAAAATTGTAAATGGGACAATAAATGTTGAAATCCCTCATTTTTTAACACAAAGAACAAACCAAGAGGCACACGACACTTTGGTCCTACATGGATTGAGGGCTATTTGAATTAATTTGCTATCAGCAAATAACACCTACTGTCAAGCGGCTGATTCATCACAGCTCTGACAAGAAATACTCAGGAACTTCAGGGAGGAGATAAGCAACGCTGGCTTCAGGACTTTAAAAGGGACTGCGTTCATTCTCTTTGAGGACTCGGAGAAAACAAACAGAAATCATAGTCTGTTGACTGTGAGTCATGTATGTGCAGGTGTGTGAAAAATCACAGGTGTGCAAGTGTCCTTCACTGGTCTCAATGCAAATATCTGGTTTTCCCTTTTCATTATGAGTTGTGTGTGTGTGTAGGAGTGATCTTGAGTAAAACGAGGATTTTGAGAATGAGAACAGGGAGAGTGTTTGATGTTTGTCTTTGGTGTTTTTAAAATTTTATTGTTGGAGTGTAATTGCTTTACACTTTTGTGTTAATTTCTACTGTACATGAAACAGCTATATGCATGCATATATCCCCTTCCTCTTGAGTCTACTTGCCCCCACCCCACCCGCAACCCGCCGCTATAGGTGGCCACAGAGCTGCGCTAAGCTCCCCGGGCTCTCCTGCAGCTTCGGCACACCACAGTGCGTATCTGTCAGTGCTTCCCTCACAGTCCAGCCAGACCACCCTAACCATGCTGAATCGCGTCTGGTCTCAGAAGCCAAGCAGGGTCTCAGCTTAGCTAAGGCAACCAAGTACTGGTTAGTACTTGGGTGGCAGAGTATTTGTTAAATATGTCCTACCTGACAAACTGTGGAGCACTTAATAATTAGATACATCACTGATGGAATAATTCACTTGGGTCATAATACTGTTTAGTCACAATACAAGCTTTAGAAGTAAATCAACATGAAAAGAAAAGTGTGTCAAGATTTCCCAGGCTGAACAATCCTTTTGGAAATTGGTAGCGTTTGTGGCCAGAGGAATACCCAAACAAATCTAAATAGATACGTCTAATGTTTTTATAGCAATTTGTATTTAGACTGGGCATTAATTATCGTTACTTAACCTATATTCACATGATCTGTCCTGGGGACCCAATATTAAGTTCAGAGATTTTTTATTTTAAATCTATCGGAAAGGGGAAGTAGGAAGGAGTGAAGATAGGAGGAAATAAGAAAGTGAAGAACTAATTCTTGAAAGGTCCCCTGTGTGTTACTCTTATGTTCACTTTGTATTCGCATTTAACTTCATTCCATCTTTGTGTCTGTGTGGGGGGTGGGGTTGGAGAAGGAAATGGCAACCCACTCCAGTGTTCTTGCCTGGAGAATCCCAGGGATGGGGGAGCCTGGTGGGCTACCGTCTATGGGGTTGCACAGAGTCAGACACAACTGAAGCAACTTAGCAGCAGTAGCAGGGGTGTGGGGGGTGGGACAGAGGGTTTGTGTGTCTCAGCTCTCATTCTCGAACCTGAAATTTTAATTAGGAATTATATATAGAACTCTAAGGATATATACAAAACAGTAATAAGGAAAGACAATATTCAGTACCACATAGGTCTCACATTCCAGGTCTTCTTTTCCCAGGAAAACACTCATACAAAAAAACAAAATAGGGGGAAATGTAAGTGAGTATGATTGCCTTAAATTCACAAAGACAGGAATATGGCCTTTTTGATTACTTCTCAACATTTTACATTTTAAGACATCATTTTTTTAATTTAAATTCTCAGGATTTTTTTATTTTCTAATTATCTTACAAGTGTAGTGTTCCGTGAAGAGGAATTAAAAGTGTGCCACCACTTTTATTATTTTGTTTTATTAACAGTAGCCCATGAATTTTGACTTTTTGTCTTATTATGATAAGATTACATGTTAGCATCTAATTATTTTACAGGTTGTTTGAGTTCTGTTTTCGCAAATAAATATTTTATATTAGCACATAACTCTATATGATTCCCTTTCCAAATAATTCTATGCTTCTCTCTATTAAAATGAGTTAAATTAGAAAAGAAAAACAAAGAAAAGAACTATTTAAAAAATTCATAGTATCATAAGAAAAGGATAATGTAGTTATATAGGAAATAGTAAGCCAATTAAAAATAGAACAAAAGAATAGATGGTTTGAGTTTAATCAAGCAATCCTAGCTGGAAGATGGTAGGACTGTAATATTAAAAGGAGACAATCTCTTGCCATCGAAGTATCCGTACTATGGATATAAAGAAACACCCACCTACGTATTTGAAGGGCAGATATTATGTCTTTGCGTGATTAGTATCTAAAGTTTCATGAATATGCTCAGTAAATGTTGGCTCTAGATGTAAAAACAAGAAAACAACAACAAAAAGGAGGCGTTTCTATTTAGTGTTTTTCTCTTTATCTAGTTAGTATTCCTACGAATTTAAACAGAAGATACAGTATAACCTTTATAAAGGTAGAAGAAAGAGAACAGAATTATCTCTATGCGTGTGTGTTTATATGTATGCGTAATTCTCTTCACTTGACTTCGTGGTTTGGAATGAATGAGTATGCAACATCCCATAATAACCCTCTCTATTTGGGTTTCAGGATATTAGAATATCTCAAGTTAAGCATTTCTCTCCTTTCATGGGTGTCTTAAAATGCAACTTATTCAGGAGTGGCAAGGCACGAGGTCACTTTATCTGTTTTGATAATTAGTTTACTGAAGTAGTCCTTATAAAAGGAATTTCTTTAGGAAATATGATAAGAAATAAATCACCAGGACAAAGGAGGCTGGGGGGAATGGAAATGAATGTGAATCATATCAAAGACAAACATCATTAACTTCATAAGGTCAAGAGGTTTAGGGAGAAAATTGCAATAAATGGTGCATTTATTAAAAAAGTAAGGAATTCTGTCTTTTTAGGATTCCAGTTTTCCTCAGAACTCTAACTTCAAGGATGGGAAAAAGCTATTTCTTCAGGTTTATCTTTAATAAAAGTCTACTTCAACGCATTCCTAGGAATATGCTTGGCCTCTAGCTTCTCTTTGAAGGAACTATATCTTCCCTCCTGGAGAGTATTATTTACGGATCTACCATGGGTTCATATTATGGATGATATTAAGAATCCATTTTTTTGTTTTGTTTTAAAAATCTTATTTTTTATTGAAGTATAGTTGCTACACAATATAAGTTACAGGTATACAATTTAGTGATTAACATTTTTGGGGAGCACATGTATACCTGTGATGGATTCATTTTGATATTTGGCAAAACTAATACAATTATGTAAAGTTTAAAAATAAAATTAAAAAAAAAAAAGAATCCATTTTTTGATCTATTTTTTTAATGCTATTTATGGATACAAGGATGCTTAGAAGAAAGGCACCCAACAGAGTTTTATTCTTTGGTTCTGATTTTGTCATTTTCATTCATTTATAGCAGCTAACTTCCTTATCTGTTATCATGATCTTGACCAAAATCAGTGCTACACTCTCTCTGGTCAGCTTGACATTCGAATTTCTTTTGATCAATGACAGAAATATTACATAAAAGCAAGAGACACAGATCAAAAGATTTTACTCTCCTCTCTTCTCCATCAATCATAATTTCAAGTACTAGATGATCCTGGACAAACAATTGCCACACAAGCATAATTAATGAAAAGAAAAAAAAATAACAGGAGACTTTTAGACATTTCATGATTTGTAAAACAATCAAGTGGACTCTAGCATACTTTGTTTAACCAGATGATTTTTACATCTTTTACTTCCCATAAAAAGAAAAACTTCTTGCATGGTGTTTTTAAGGAACTTTAGGTCACGCAGACGGAATTTTCCTGAAAGTTCCCTCAAACATATGTGATATAAGAAGTCTGTATGCTAAGTCACTTCGGTCATGTCCAACTCTTTGCAACCATATGGATTGTAGCCCACCAAGCTCCTCTGTCCTTGCGATTCTCCAGGCAAGAATAGTGGAGTGGGTTGCCATGCCCTCCTCCAGAGGATCTTCCCGACCCAGGGATCGAACCTGTGTCTCTTATGTCTCCCGCTTTGGCAGGCAGGTTCTTTACCACTCATGCCACGTGGTATATAAACTCCTTTACCTCTAAATATTCATGGACTCTGCCAGTGCTTTGTTATATGGAACAGTAGAAAGACTGGAGAACTATTTTGCAAGAAAACACTAGTTATTTAATTTCCATTATTACTTTCTAATGCTTATCAACTTCTCTCTCATTATAATAGAAATAAACTCATATCCTCTGCTTTCTACTTAATATCCTACGCTGTGTATTACACAGTAAACCACTCACGAAAATCAGATTTTTCTATTTTTCAAGTGCGACCACTGGTAGCCACACTGTCATTGCAGCCACCGCTGTCTTTGCATTTACCATTTTCTTTCTCCATTGTGCTTTCATATGTACTCACTCAAAACAGTGAATGAAGTGAGTGAATGAACAGTGAACTCATCCATGTCACTGATCATCACAGTCACTAGATGTAAAAAGGATAAATACAACAAGTCTCATCTAACTCTCAGAAAAACACACGTCCTTGAAAATAAAAGATGATCCAACAGATTTCACAAATTCAAGTGTATATATTTCATTCTGAGACTGCACCGTAGATGAAATAATTCCAGAATACAAACAACAATGCTATAGGTTGGAATAAAAAACTTTCCTGAATGGATAACTGCTAAGTTTTCAGTGGAAACATTATGTCCCTAAAAACCATATATTTCTTCCCTCAACATCATGAAATTTGGGGTAATCACCAACCAATCCACTACACTTATAACTTGCCTTCCTCAATCAAGGTCCTTTTAATTGTTGCTACAAAAGACACGTATGTCTTTCAAGCAGTAGGAAACCTGAAAATATGATGTTTGCCCAAGTTGTTTTCCATGAACTTGGAGTCAGCTATGTCTAGTTCAAGCTGAGCTGGTTAAGACTGGTTAGGACCAATGAGCCTCCATCTGGGCATGCGCAAGTGTCTGCTCGGTGACCTTTTGACATCTGAGAGCTGAAAACTCCATCCTCAGATTGTGCAAAAGCCACCACTGTCTGAACAAGTCCTGTGAAGAGAGCTGCAGCTTTGTTACACTTGCGCAGAATGACAATAACCTCACCTTTTTCTTATTTCCAATCACCTCTCCCCAGGCCTCCCACGCCTCGGACCACACTGCTTCAGCCCCTTGCCTTCAAGGAGATAGGATCTGAGTTTTGTTCTCCCACTTCCTGGCTTAGTTGCCTCGTGAATAATCTCTCTACTGCACATCTCAGTGTCTACATGCTCCTTGGGCAAAGAAATCTGGTTCAGTAACAGCCACACACATTGTTAACAGGCCAGCTAAAGTCCTACCAAAACTCACACATCAGAGTTAGCTAGCTGATGGCTAAGAATTGGAAAGAAAATGTTGAGTGAAGCAGGTAATATTATTTATCTCACAGCACAGATACTGGCCCAGTCGTTGAGTTTACTCACGTTGAAAGCTAGGTGCTGTCTTAGGATCCTTATCTGTGTGGTAGGCTGTAGGAAAAAAAAAAAAAAAACCTAGGGATCCAAACGGATGAATGTTTTAGGTACCTATGAGTAACAAGCTCTAAAATGTGTTGTAACTTGGACGTCACTTAGGTCGTAACCATCACACTGGCCCTAGGCAGCAAAAGAAGTAAAGCTGTCTGTCCTTTTTACCTTGAGGTCCTTTTCTCTTTATAGCACAGTCCTCCCTATGAACTTATTTCCATGTGGCTTTGCCATCAAGTCGCCTTTGAAAGTCTATTAGCCGATTCGTCACTGGGGCAGGCGCATGAACTTTTTGGTATCACGTGTGGTTCTAGTTCGCAGGCACATGCATTTTGGGGATCACGTGTGGTTCTAATTCCCATGAGAACCCCAAGCCCCCCGTTGTTGCTGTTAACTGTCTTAGTTGTGTCTGATTCTTTGTGACCCCATGGACTGCAGCACACCAGGCTCATCTGTCCTCCACTCTCTCCCAAAGTTTGCTCAAACACATGTCCATTGAGCTGGTGATGCCATCCAACCATATCATCCTCTGCTGCCTCCTTCTTTGGTTTTACATCTTTCCCAGCATCAGGGTCTTTCCCAGTGAGTCACCTCTTCGCATCACGTGGCCAAAGTACTGGAACTTCAAATTCAGCATCAGTCCTTCCAATGAAGATTCAGGACTGATTTCCTTTAGGATGGTTGGATCTCCGTGCAGTTCAAGGGACTCTCAGGAGTCTTCTCCAGCTCCACAGTTCAAAAGCTTCATTTTTTTGGCACTCAGCCTTCTTTATGGTCCGGCTCTCACATCCACACGTGACTACTGTGAAAACCATAGCTTTGACTATGCAGACCTTTGTTAGCAAAGTGATGTCTCTGCTTTTTAATAAGCTGTCTATGTCATGAGGAGATTCTACAATTTGCTATTGTAGATGCTTTCCCCACATCCCTCTTCTTTTCTTTTTTTTTTTTGTTTCATACATGATATTTTACATGTTTCAATGCCATTCTCCCAAATCAGGTTGCATAAGATGTGTGCTTTCCAAACAGAGAATCTGTTCTTGGGAGAGAAGACACTAAAATAAATTGTAAGCTTATTCTGAATATTGAGCTATATCTCTTATAATTTCATAGAGAAAAAGGTATATCATGTATATAGTGAATTTCAGAAACCTAAAGTATAATTCTTAAAAACAGAATATATACACACACACACACACAGATATATGTATCATTTTATTTTACCTGCATAATATAGTGAGAGTGACATAACATGAGCTTACTATTGGTATGGCAAGAACCATCTATAATGATAAAATCTGTTTTAAGATGAGAGCTCATGTTTTTGAAACTTTGGACTTCTGAACACTTTAACCTTACTTTTAATATAAAATATATAATTAGAATTGAATTAAATATGGAAAGCTTGGATCCATCTTGCTACAAATTTCAGAATGATGATGACCATCATTGCACTGGGTTGACCAAAAAGTTTGTTTGGTAATAACATCTTACGGAAAAACCTGATCAAGCTTTCCAATACCAGCACCAGTACTGTAATGGAAAATGTAACATTCATCTTCCTCATTAAAAAAAAAATCCTCAAATCACTATTAAATTATTTCAAATAAGTTAACTGTACTTCTTCAAATAAAGTTGACATTTACAACATGAACTAGATCTTTTGGAAACTGTTCAGTGGCATGACACCATCAGCCAGTGCATAGCAGGTTTTTGTTTAACACAAAAGAATAATTTAGGAAAGAAGAGCTGCATTTCCAACTAATGGTAGAAAATGGAGAGTTGGAGACCTTCTATTTTAGAAAACAGGGGTGCATGAGAATGGAAACAAAACAGCTTGATTGTGCTTGTAGCATACTGAGAAAAACATCAGTACTCTCCAGATCATGTGATAAGAGCCAGTTAAGTAGGGTGAGTTGCTACTGCTGAAAGAACTGTTTACAAGAAGTACCCGAAAAGAAAGGAGGGAATTTTTTTTCTTTCGACCTGACCTTATCGTCAAATTATACAAGAATTCTCAGAAAGACTGGAGAAAATGGTAGGGAAGCATACTGAAGGTATACTTCTTGGAATGAATGAATCCCTGTTTGAACAAAGCCCAGGTGCCACTAGAGCTGGTGCCCTTCCTCCAATAGACTCTCTCCGTTGGGCCAACGGCACCAGGACAAGAGCAGCAGTGCCATCTTGAAAAAATAGAGTCCACGCCCTTGGGAAGAGTAGAGATTTGGACAGGCATGCAATGGTTGGAGTGAGTCATTCTGAAAAGCATACTCCTGAACACATTTAGAATCTCTGTGATACAGAAAACACTTACAAATATGTAACAGCCTATGTATCCCTTAAGTCTAACATGGAATCTAATATTATCTTCTAGCCAAACAGATAATGAAATTGCTACCTCCTCTCATGGGTTGATTTATAACAGGATTTAATATATATGTGTATATATACATATATATATAAGAAAAAGTGAAGTCGCTCAGTAGTGTTCAACTCTTTGTAACCCCGTGGACTGTAGCCTACCAGGCTCCTCTGTCCATGGGATTCTCCAGGCAAGAGTACTGGAGTAGGTTGCCATTTCCTTCTCCAGACTTCTTCTTCTTCTCATGAGTTGATTTATAACAGGATTTAATATATATGTGTGTGTGTATATATAAATATATGTATACATATATATGTGTATATACAGATATAAATATACATATATCTTATATATATATGTGTGTGTGTGTACATGTGTGTGTATATATATACACATATACATATATATACACTTTTTTCCACTCTTTGTTGCTCCTAATTACCATCTCTCACTTTGGATTAAGTCTCTTATCTAAATAAACAGTATGAATGACTCTTGCCTCCTCTCTGCTCAGCTCATCAGAATCCCCAGTAGTGAAATGTCAGTGGAAGAGTACAGGGCTCAGCATTTGCATAAAATTCTCTAATAAGACACGTATCTGACCTTGACTCAGTCATTCAACCTCTTTCCTTTCTTCAGTAACTTCTATACGAGAGAAAAGCGAAGCATCAGGTTTTGACTCTATAACTTGAAGGTAAAAAACTTCATAAAACTGTTATGATGTAAGAAGTATATAGAAAAAGAGCTGCTTTAAAAGTGTATTTTCAATAAATAACCACAGATCATATGATAAAAACAAACAATTAATAAGGAAGGCAAATGGCCTCTTTAAATTAAACTCAAAAGATTAAAAGTCATTGTCAAAAATTAAACCTTGAGACAAATGGTTATATATCTTCTGATTGTAGTTTACTTGCTTTGCTTGAAAGAACTAAGAGAAGCAGTTTTATGTCTTAATTTAGAGGCTGTTTATTATTTCAAATGGGCAGCGATGTCTCAATTTATAAGCAGTTTTTTGTTCTGCACTCTATAGAAAGAGAGAACAGATGAATTTCTGTCTGGTCCATTTCAATCTGTTTTCTTTTGTTACTAGAATTGTTACATGCTATGGTAATTCTAAGCCACAAGAAGCTGTAGCTGTAATAGAAAATTAAATACAGCAATTAACCCAAGGCTACCCATAATTGATAGCATAAAACTGCATTCTCATATTGACATTACTAATTAAAAAAACAAATGCATACACAAAGTGTAAATAAACACAAGTCAAAAATTCCAAACACATTAGAGCCTAACAGTACAATGATGCTATATTGCAAAAAACATGTCTTACTAATTATGTTAAGAGACTCAAAATTCAAGTCTACTCATCAACTACCCCTTACTTGTTGGCACAAGTTTCTAACACTTAAAATCATTTCATCAGACATCTCCTTTGCATTAAATTAATATCAAGAATGTCTAGAAGTTGCTCAAGGTCATGGAGGTTAAAAAAGAATCCTATCAAAGCTCCTTTTGATTTACTGTAAATTTGAAGATTGAAGATAATGTGGTTTTAAAATACTGGCAGTTTATTTGTTGCTCAGGCTGTTATAGATAAACTAAGAACAGAGTGGAAAGTATGACATTCTCTTCTTTCATTGAGAATCTTCATAAGAACTTAAAACAGATAATACCAACTAGCTTTTGATTAACTGAGGTAGCTGTTATATAATATATATTGATTATCTTTCCTCTTTTCTCCCTAGATGGTATATACCATGTAAGAGATGAACAGACATTATCTGTATGTTCTTTCTTTAAAAAAAAAAAAAATCTAGTGTTTTTAACCAAACAATGTTCAATTCTAAAGAAAACAACCCTGAATATCCATTGGAAAACTAATGCTGAAGCTGAAGCTCCAATACTTTGCTCACTTGATGCGAAGAGCCATTGGAAAAGACTCTGATGCTGGGAAGGATTGAAGGCAGGAGGAGAAGGGAATGACAGAGGATGAGATGGTTGGATGGCGTCACTGACTCAACGGACATGAGTTTGAGCAAACTCCAGGAGATGGTGAAGGACAGGGAAGCCTGGTGTGCTGCAGTCCATGGGGTTGCACAGAGTTGGACACGACTGAGCGACTGAACAACAACTACAATGTTAATTTGTCATAAGAAGCAATCACTAGAGTCAATGATTTAGATTCAGCTGATTTTCTGGCAACTAAAAACTATAATGCATATATTTGCTATTTTAGTTATCTGTTGTATGGAAAGAAAGTGGTCCCTATTTTTAAGTTAAACTGAACTGCACAAACCCAAGAACTTTAGCATGGGCTGAATCAAAGGAATTTGGTTCATCTCAATTTGCCCAAATAAAAAGATGTTTATTCTTAAAATTCATAACCACATTTAATGGATTTAAAACACTGCATCATGTTATTGTTCTTTTTCAGCATAATACTATCAGTCCTAAAGAAAACCAGGGCTTCTCTGGTGGCTCAGATGATAAAGAATCTGCCTGCAATGTAGGAGACTGAAGAGACACAGTTCAATCCCTGGGTCAAGAAGGTCTCCTGGAGGAGGAAATGACAGCCCACTTCACTGTTCCTGCCTGGAAAATCCCATGGACAGAGGAGCCTGGCGGGCTATGGGGTTGCAAAGAGTTAGACAGGAATGAGCGACAAACACACAGTGAAGGAAAAACACTTCAGAATCACAATGAATTGATTTGCTTAACTTACAAAGAGTGCAGCTGCTGCTAAGTCGCTTCAGTCGTGTCCGACTCTGTGCGACCCCATAGATGGCAGCCCACCAGGCTCCCCGTCCCTGGGATCCTCCAGGCAAGAACACTGGAGTGGGTTGCCATTTCCTTCTCCAAAGCATGAAAGTGAAAAGTGAAAAGTGAAAGTGATGTCGCTCAGTCGCGTCCGACTCCTAGCGACCTCGTGGACTGCAGCCCACGAGGCTCCTCTGTCCATGGGCTTTGCCAGGCAAAGGGTACTGGAGTTGGGTGCCATTGCCTTCTCCTTAGAAAGACTATGGCCCTGTAAACCACTGATATTTCATTCTATTTGACCGTCCTGAGTACTATTTTCTTAGGATTAAACTTAAATAAACATTTCTGCCAGAGTGATTTTACAGAGTATTATGCCGTGCTGTATTAGTCAACAGAAGCAACTGTTAAAATACCAAGTATCTGAAAATTCTGAATTGCATATTAAGGGGACTGTACTGCCACTGGTAAAAGATAAATGTGCAATACCAAACTCCAATTAGCTTCAGTGTGAGTTAGCCCTGGAAATGCAAAGTGTATGATAGATAGAGGAATAAATGGGTAGATGGATGGATGGGGTGGATGGATGAATAGACCATGAATATGGCCACATTTCTGACTATGAATTTCTACCCCTTGACGTAGTAATTTAAATTAATAACAACAGTAATCACAAAATGGGAGACTAGACAGAGGGATATTGATAGTTCAAAAAATTCTCAGTGTTGGTTCAGATGCTAAAATGCAAACTGTCAAAGGACATGTTAAAAGCACCAAACTTCATACAGAAGCCAAAGGGACAAATCAGGAAAATAGTATTAGGCTACGGTTCCACAGAAATACTCAATTTCTACCCCTAACTCTTCAAAGTTAAATAAAATATTGTGAGTAAAATAAAATATTGTGAATCCATGCACAAGGCAAGAAATAGCCTCTACTCCTTGTTTATTTTTTAAACTGATAATCAGAAATAATTCAATTCATAAAAACAACTGATACAAATTCAATCACAGCCTAATACGATATTAGAATAATATCAACATAAATAATAGCTTCTGTGTCGTATGTAACAGTAGGTAATTTCATTTTAATTAAATGTCAGAATGAAAATCCTATTCATATTTCTCATACTAACTATGCAGATCATGCACAGAAAGAATCCAACAGCTGTTGGAACGTGGTCTTTTCATTCAGAGATACTGTACCTGCTGGCATTCTGATTAGTGTTTACTCATTTTAGCATTAAAAATACCAAGTTTAATTTCTGATATACTGTGGAGCACCATCAATATGATATACGATAATCATACACAAAACCACCCTGCACAGGCAGTAGCCAATGGCATATTTGCACTAATACTTGGTCACAATTAATGTCAAATAGCAGCAGAGAAATTTCTTTGAATTTGATTCAGATTGTCAAATTACAGTTTTCCTTTCTTACTAGAAGTCTGGAGTCTTGGCTGCTGCAGTCAGGAGCTCAGACATCTTGCTGAAAATTAGAAATACACCCCTTGTGCTCTTGGTTAGTGAGTTTCTACTCCATTTCAGCTCACACTCCCTTCTTTAGGACACGAACTACACCACCAAGTATGGCAACTCTGAGAGCACTGTTGAAACAATCACAGCCTGGAGACCCAGCAAAACCCCCAATAAGGGCTCTCTGAAAGTAGGAAATGCTTCAAAGATATCAATGATCAACGAAGAGCTATCTTACAACTCCCTTAACCAAAATAATGCTACCGGTCATTTTCAATGATGGGAGCTATGTTTCTTCCCACTCTCTACTTCTCTAACCTGTACTCAGTATTTAGAATGAGGCCCGATGCGAATACTGGATGGGAAAGATAGTCGGCTGCTTTGTATGTACATTAAAATAATATTTTTACAAGTTAAGGAAGGTATATGATTTGAGACTGGAAACTGCTTATAACTTTATTATTTTCTCAGATGTTTTCTGCCTGAAAATAAAGAGATTTAAAGATTTTGCCCAAGTTTGCCCTTTCCCTTCCTAAATCCATACCTCTCCTGTTTTTCTCAAACCACTTGTGCATCTCAAACCTACTCATGATACCCATTACACACACACACACTCACACACACACACACACACAGGTGGACATAGCTGCTTTCATCTCTGAATCTCCACAACATTACTTTAGTGCCTATTACTTGAGATTACATTCTGTGCACTTACCTATTTCTACCCTTAGAAGCTGAAATTATTGGTAAGACCAATCCAAATAACAACAGTGTCTGCTACGCTACAGAAAACTGGTAACCTTTGTTGAATAACAAATTTACTACAATGGTCATTTCTGTATTGGGGAGGGGAAACTTTTTCACCTATTTAAATATAAAGTGTGTTTCTAGAGATGAATTTCTAGTGACAGAAATAGAGTTCAAGGCTCCTTGTGAGAATTTAGTGAGTACAGTAAGGGTAAAGCACTTAAAACTATGTCTGGAGTTTAACTGATTCTGTATGTGTTAGTTATTAATATTTCTGTGATATAGCTAGCACTCATATTTTTAAAGTGAATAAGCAAATGAATGAACACATACATAAACCATTTTGTCTTAGTAAGTTGAAAAATTATGTCACTAAATACCTCCTTCCTAATATAATGGATAAAGAAAGTTGAGACAGTCAAAATGCTTTGAAATCATCCATAGGGGACAATAAAACAGACATCTGAGACTGAAAAGGGATCAAGTATTTTTATTTTAAGTCTTGGTACTTTTGTCATGTAGTAGAAAGCTCTATATTACATCTTAAAATGTTTTGCTTTGCAGAAAACCTTTGTCCAGCCATTTCATCATTAATTGTACCTTTTTTCAGTTCTCTAGAAATTACCACTATAAGGACTTCAAAACTACACAGGACAATTTTCTTATATCCTTACAGAAAATAGGCTCCCATTATTTTCTCAGAGAGAGTTAAGGAAGAGTTGTCCCTTTGCCAAGACCTGGGTCCTTGCTCTGAAAAGACACTGCTGAGTAAGACAATGAGGCTGAAATCACAACCCAACCAAAATCAATCCTCTTTCTTGAGTTGAGAAGATCAGCCTTCATGACAACCACACCGGTTTTCTCGTCTGCGTCCACACCCAGCAGGCGTGCTGCACTCTCATGTACTTGTGTTTGTTCCTTCTAGAAAGTTTTTAGCAGTTTTGTACATACATGTGCTAAACCGCTTCAGTCATGTCTGACTCTTTGTGACCCGATGGACTGTAGCCCGCCAGGCTCCTCTGTCCATGGGATTCTCCAGGGAAGAATACATATTTATTTGAGATCACCCACAGAACTTTGGACATCTGTAGGCACTCCATTAATGTAGTTAAAATGCTACCACAAAGATACTCTAGATGAAAAGGAGACAAATAACATTCTTTAAAAAAGGAATATAGAGGAGGTCATTTTTTTTTCCATTCCCAAATTAATCCTGAGGTATTTTCATGGTCTCTCAAATCAAGCTGCATAGAGCACAATTAATTTTAGAAATGCCATTAAGAGGTACTTTGCCTATTCCTAAAATCTCACTAATTAATAAATATTAACTTTCATTTTCTTAACCTGAAATGTTGGCATCCCTATTAGCTTAAGAAAATGTTACTGAAATGTAGCCTCTTAACTTTCATAAATAATGAATGTAATTGTTGCCCTAAATATTGTGTCTGTGAAATCCAAGTTAATCATCTATATGGTGAACAATATGGATTTGTATATAAGAACAAAAGCCTCTGTAGATCTTCTCAGTTATTTTCACAAACATTATAAAATCCATAATATAATTTCCCTTTTTGTCGTAGCGGTCTGTAATCAAAGAGTAACATCAATGTATTATGATTATAAACTCACCGAAAAGTTCTAATGACATAGTTCTGCTGACTTTCAATAGTGTCTATAGAGCTGATGGCATACTGAACAGGCATAACTGCCTTCCAATAGTGTCTATATTAATGTATTCAATATCTCAGGATGCTACATGTGCAACTTATAAGTTTCTAGACTCTGTCTTGAACAAGTAAGTATAGTTTTTAAAGAAATAAATTCATTGTTTTTTTGTTAGCTTGATAATTTGAAACTCTATGCCCTGCCTAAAAAGCTCTGATTATTTTGATCCATAAAAATCAATCAGCCATACCATTCTAATAAAAAAAAGAGAGCATATTTTTTTTATAGCATAAAGCCCTCAAGTCAGTCTGTTTATAGGCAGATGTTTTTAAATTTTAATGTAGTGGAACTCTCAAAATTATATCTACTTAATGTTCTCTCTCTTAATGCTTCAAGCATAGGTAGTATTATTTACCCAGCAGTACCAGTGTCCCGTTGGTTAAACTCACAAAATTGCTTTCATTTCATAACATAAGATGTATGCAATGTTTATTCATTAATCCTTAGAATCTTTAATAATAAATTAAGGACACTTGATTTAAGTTATGGCTGAACCATGATTTTCTTTTATTACTGTTTTACCTATAGCATTCTTATTTTTTTATTCTGTACATATGGATTCTTACAGATTCTTCCTTCATTACTTATAGACTTAGAGTTTTATATAAAAACTTATTTTACTTTTCATCAAAATTATTCCAAGTTCTCTTTACCTCATTCCTTGACAATTGCAGAATTTTGAAAAGAGGTTTTGAACTTCAGTCCCTCTTACAAAACGCAATTGATTAAACTTCCTAAAACCAAATGTCTATTATGTCCACATTCCCAGGTTGATAATGGCTCCTTGACCTGTCCCCAGTTCAGTTCAGTTCAGTCACTCAGTCGTGTCCAACTCTTTGTGACCTTATGAATTGCAGCACACCAAGCCTCCCTGTCCATCACCAACTCCCAGAGTTCACTCATACTCACGTCCATCAAGTCAGTGATACCATCCAGCCATGTCATCCTCTGTCATCTCCTTCTCCTCCTGCCCCCAATCCCTCCCAGCATCAGAGTCTTTTCCAATGAGTCAACTCTGATCTCCTTCAGAATGGACTGGTTGGATCTCCTTGCAGTCCAAGGGACTCTCAAGAGTCTTCTCCAACACCACAGTTCAAAAGCATCAATTCTTTGGCGCTCAGCTTTCTTTATAGTCCAACTCTCACATCCATACATGACTACTGGAAAAACCATAGCCTTGACTAGACGGACCTTTGTTGGCAAAGTAATGTCTCTGCTTTTCAATATGCTATCTACTTTGGTCATAACTTTTCTTCCAAGGAGTAAGCGTCTTTCAGTTTCATGGCTTCAGTCACCATCTGCAGTGGTTTTGGAGCCCCCCAAAAAAATAAAGTCTGACACTGTTGCCACTGTTTCCCCATTAATTTCCATGAAGTGATGGGACCAGATGCCATGATCTTCGTTTTCTGACCTGTCCTACTAAGCTAAAATTCTTCTGAAGTTCAAGGTCTGTCATATCCTAGGACCATTCTTCATACTTAGCCTTATATCCTAGCATCATAAACTTCCTACCATTCAAAAACACTGAATGCCATTCAGGTAGCAATGTTTCCCCTGACAGGTGCCATGTTAATTCTTACATCTGCATGCACTTTCCATGGCATCTGAAGTAACATTCTTACTTCCTTCTACCTACATAAAATCTACACTTTTTAAAGGCTTAATGTAAAATTTACCTCCTCTATAGCTTCCCTCATGGCTTCCCTCATAGCTCAGTTGGTAAAGAATCTTCCTGTGATGCAGGAAACACCGGTTAAATTCCTGGGTCAGGAAGATCTGCTGGAGAAGGGCTAGGCTACCCACTGCAGCATTCTGGGGCTTCCCTTGTGGCTCAGATGGTAAAGAAACAACCTGCAATGCAGGAGACCTGGGTTTGATCCCTGGGTTGGGAAGGTCCCCTGGAGAAGGGAAAGGCTACCCACTCCAGTATTCTTGCCTGGAGAATTCCATGGGCTATGCAGTCCATGGGGTCGCAAAGAGTCAGATACCACTGAGCGACTTTCACACTTTCACTTCACTTTACATAGCTTGGGAACATACTGAACTCTAAATCACTAACCAGTTCAGTTCAGACACTCAGTCGTGTCTGACTCTTAGAAGCCCTATGGACTGCAGCATGCCAGGCTTCCCAGTCTATCACCAATCCTGGGAGTTTACTCAAACTCATGTCCATTGAGTTGGTGATGTCATCCAACCATTTCATTCTCTGTTGTCCCCTTTTCTTCCTGCCCTCAACCTTTCCCAGCATCAGGGTCTTTTCAAATGAGTCAGCTCTTCACATCAGGTGGCCAAAGTATAGGAGTTTGAGCTTCAACATCAGTCCTTCCAATGAATACTGAGGACTGATGTCCTTCAGAATGAACTGGTTGGATCTCCTTGCAGTCCAAGGGACTCTCAAGAGTCTTCTCCAACACCACAGTTCAAAAGCATCAATTCTTCAGCATGCAGCTTTCTTTATAGTCCAACTCTCACATCCATACATGACCACTGGAAAAACCATAGCCTTGAGTAGATGGACCTTTGTTGGCAAAGCAATGTCTCTGCTTTTTAATACGTGGTCTAAGTTGATCATAACTTTCCTTCCAAGGAGTAAGCATCTTTTAATTTCATGTCTGCAGTCACCACCTGCAGCGATTTTGGAGCCTAAGAAAATCAAGTCAGCCACTGTTTCCCCATCTGTTTACCATGAAATGATGGTCGCAGATGCCATGATCTTAGTTTTCTGAATGTTGAGCTTTAAGCCAACTTTTTCACTCTCCTCTTGCACTTTCATCAAGAGGCTTTTTAGTTCCTCTTCACTTCCTGCCATAAGGGTGGTGTCATCTGCATATCTGAGGTTATTTATATTTCTCCTGACAATCTTGATTCCAGCTTGTGCTTCTTCCAGCCCAGCATTTCTCATGATGTACTCTGCATATAAACTAAATAAGCAGGGTGACAATATACAGCCTTGACATACTCCTTTTCTTATTTAGAACCAGTCTGTTGTTCCATGTCCAGTTCTAACTGTTGCTTTCTGACCTGCATATAGATCTCTCCAGAGGCAGATCAGGTGGTCTGGTATTCCCATCTCTTGAAGAATTTTCCAGTTTGTGGCAATCCACACAGTTAAAGGCTTGGGCATAGTCAATAAAGCCGAAATAGATGTTTTTCTGAAACTCTCTAACTTTTTTGATAATCCAATGGCTGATGGCAATTTGATCACTGCTTCCTCTGCCTTTTCTAAATCCAGCATGAACACCTGGATTTAGTACCTGAACACCAGGAAGTTCAGGTACTGCTGAAGCCTGGCTTGGAGAATTTTGAGCATTACTTTACTAGCGTGTGAGATGAGTGCAATTGTGTGATAGTTTGTACATTCTCTGGCATTGTCTTTCTCTGGGATTGGAATGAAAACTGACCTTTTCCAGTCCTGTGGCCACTGGAGAGTTTTCCAAATTTGCTGGCATATTGAGTGAAGCACTTTCACATCATCATCTTTTAGGATTTGAAATAGCTCAACTGGAATTCCATCACCTCCACTAGCTTTGTTCTTAGTGATGCTTCCTGAGGCCCACTTGACTTCACATTCCAGGATGTCTGGCTCTAGGGGAGAGATCACACCATCATGATTATCTGGGTTATAAAGATCTTTTTTGTATAGTTTCTGTGTATTCTTGCAACTTCTTCTTAATATTTTCTGCTTCTGTTAGGTCCATACAATTTCTGTCCTTTATTAAGCCCATTTTTGCATGAAATCTTTTTTTCTTCCTTTGGGTGTTAGTTCTAAAAGGTCTTGTAGGTCTTCATAGAACCGTTCAACTTCAGCTTCTGAAAATTCTGGAAGAGGTGGGAATACCAGACCACTTGACCTGCCTCTTGAGAAACATATATGCAGATCAGGAAGCAACAGTTAGAACTGGATGTGGAACAACAGACTGGTTCCAAATAGGAAAAGGAGTATGTTAAGGCCATATATTGTCTCCCTGCTTATTTAAATTATATGCAGAGTACATCATGAGAAACGCTGGACTGGAAGAAACACAAACTGGAATCAAGATTGCCGGGAGAAATATCAATAACCTCAGATATGCAGATGACACCACCCTTATGGCAGAAAGTGAAGAGGAACTAAAAAGCCTCTTGATAAAAGTGCAAGAGGAGAGTGAAAAGGTTGGCTTAAAGCTCAACATTCAGAAAACTAAGATCATGGCATCTGGTCCAATCACTTCGTGGGAAATAGATAGGAAAACAGTGGAAACAGTGTCACACTTTATTTTTGGGGGCTCCAAAATCACTGCAGATAGTGATTGCAGCCATGAAATTAAAAGATGCTTACTCCTTGGAAGGAAAGTTATGACCAACCTAGATAGCATATTCGAAAGCAGAGACATTACTTTGCCAACAAAAGTCCGTCTACTCAAGGCTATGGTTTTTCCAGGGGTCATGTATGGATGTGAGAGTCTGACTGTGAAGAAAGCTGAGCACCGAAGAATTGATACTTTTGAACTGTGGTGTTGGAGAAGACTCTTGAGAGTCCCTTGGATTGCAAAGAGATCCAACCAGTCCATTCTAAAGGATATTAGTCCAGGGTGTTCATTGGAAGGTAAGCCACTTCAGTCGTGTCTGACTCTGTGCTACCCCATAGACGGCAGCCTACCAGGCTCCCCGGTCCCTGGGATTCTCCAGGCAAGAACACTGGAGTGAGTTGCCATTTCCTTCTCCAATGCATGAAAGTGAAAAGTGAAAGTGAAAGTGAAGTCGTGTCCGACTCTTCTTGACCCCATGGACTACAGCCTTCCAGGCTCCTCCGTCCATGGGATTTTCCAGGCAAGAGTACTGGAGTGGGGTGCCATTAAAGGACTGATGGTAAAGCTGAAACTCCAATACTTTGGCCACCTCATGCGAAGAGCTGACTCATTGGAAAAGACTCTGATGCTGGGAGGGATTGGGGGCAGGAGGAGAAGGGGACGACAGTGGATGAGATGGCTGGATGGCATCACCGACTCGATGGACATGATTTTAAGTGAACTCTGGGAGTTGGTGATGGACAGGGAGGCCTGGCGTGCTGCAATTCATGGGGTCACAAAGAGTTGTACATGACTAAGAGACTGAACTGAACTGAACTGAACTTGCATGAAATTTTGCCTTGGTATCTTTAATTTTCTTGAAGAGATCTCTAGTCTTTCCCATTCTATTGTTTTCCTCTATTTCTTTGCATTGATCACTTATGAAGGCTTTCTTATCTCTCCTTGCTATTCTTTGGGTCTCTGCATTCAGGTGGGTATATCTTTCCTTTTCTCTCTCTTTTTTTTTTTTTGCTTCTCTTCTTTTCACAGCTATTTTAAAGCCTTCTCAGACAGCCATTTTGCTTTTATGCATTTCTTTTTCTTGGGGATGGTCTCCTGTACAATGTCACGAACCTCCATCCATAGTTCTTCAGGCACTCTATCAGATCTAGTCCCTTAAATCTTTTTCTCACTTCCACTGTATAATCATAAGGGATTTGGTTTATGTCATACCTGAATGGTTTAGTGGTTTTCCCTACTTTCTTTAATTTAAGTCTGAATTTGGTGATAGGGAGTTCATGATCTGAACCACAGTCTGCTCCCAGTCTTGTTTTTGCTGACTATATAGAGCTTCTCCATCTTTGGCTGCAAAGAATATAATCAATTGAGTTCGGTGTTGGCCATCTGGTGAGGTCCATGTGTAGAGTCTTCTCTTGTGTTGTTGGAAGGTGTTTGCTATGAGCAGTGCATTCTCCTGGCAAAACTCCATTAGCCTTTGACCTGCTTCATTCTGTATTCCAAGGCCAAATGTGCCTGTTACTCCAGGTGTTTCTTGCCTTCCTACTTTTGCATTCCAGCCCCCTATAATGAAAAGGACATCTTTTTTGGATGTTAATTCTAGAAGGTCTTGTATGTTTTCATAGAACTGTTCAATGTCAGCTTCTTCAGCATTACTGGTTGGGGCATAGGCTTGGATCACCATGATATTGAATTGTTTGCCTTGCAAAAGAATAGAGATCATTCTGCTGTTTTTGAGATTGCATCCAAATATTGCATTTTGGACCTTTTGTTGACTATAATGGCTACTCCATTTCTTCTAATGGATTCTTGCCCACAGTAGTAGATAAAATGGCTATCTGAGTTAAATTTACCCATTCCAGTCTATTTTAGTTTGCTGATTCCTAAAATATCAATGTTCACTCTTGCCATCCCTGTTTGACCACTCGTTTCTGACTCTTTGCAACCCCATGGACTATACAGTCCATGGAATTCTCCAGACCTACTGGAGTGGGTAGCCTTTCCCTTCTCCAGGGGATCTTCCCAACCCAGGAATCGAATCGGGGTCTCCTGCATTGCAGGTAGATTCTTTACCAACTGAGCTACGAGGGAAGCCTAATAATTCTAGATCTAGACAGAAATATGTATTAATCTTGTAACTTACAACATCTCTAAGATTTAGATATAACTGATTGGAGAACCCCGAATCACCTTCAATTCTACAAATCTTAGATGCTAAGTTCCCCCTGAAGCTCTTCTGACTCTTTGTAGGGGCGGCCAGTAGGGTGAATTGCTTTTAGTGATATTTTTTGTTTCTTGAGTTATGCTGCCACACATGCTCTTTCTATGCTTGAATGTCTCACTTTCTGAAAGAAAATCCCCTGCTGCAAGCATTTGTGAACAGACCTTTTAAAGATTTGTGAAGAGAAACAGAGGAATGACTCAATGACAGCAAGGCAAACAGATTCAGCTAGCAAATAGTGGCTTTTCACCAAGTCCCAGACTCATTCTTTCCCTCATCCTGTCTCCCTCTATTTCTCTCTCCCTTTATCTTCCACCTCCTGCAGCAAACCAACCATTTCCTCTCTTTATTGCATTGGAAGGGGCTTCCCTTCTTTCTGTATGTTGATGGCCACTTCCATTCATGCCCGCAGCATCTCATTTTTTATATCAAATGGCAAGAAGCTTATGACGGTGTTTCCCCAAACAAAATATATTTCTCTGGCCTATCAGTTAATATAATAAACTTCTCACTGCATTTGCAAGTGTACATTATCATTTTCAAGAATATGTCTGTAGCATTCAGAGTGGAAAACTGGATGCTGTAGACAGCTTTCATCAGGCCTGTAGCACAGAGAAAGTGTTTATTCTTGTTATGCTTATGAGTGTAGGACTACTCATAATTTAAACACTAGAAAAATATAAACATTATCAATACTCAGTAGTAAACATTTTGGAGAAGCATATAAAGGTCATAACTCTCTGATGGTTATTTCCTAAATGGAATCCACAAAATATTTACTGAACCTCTTAAATATTTTTTTTTTAATCTCTTCTCCCTATCACTTTGCCCTCCTTCTAGCACAGCTCCTAGTTCTACATTTATTCTTTCCTGTGCTTACTCATCCATTTTCCTCAATGGAGTATAATCTTCTCGTCTGTATTTCCTGGGTGTTTAGGATTTTATCTATTTTAATCACCCATCTATTTTTCTCCTTTTTCTGTTTCTAGTATCCACAGATGGATGGCTATAAAATGGAAATAAAGCATATATCCAATATTGAAGATTAGCTCATCAAAACTTTGACTTTGCTATTAGTTTATAAAAAATGAGAAGATAATTTTTTCTTTAAAAAACACCATCACACAAAGAATCTGAATATAGATATATTGAGAGCACACTAATAGACCAATGACCCTTAATTTAAAATTATAATAATAAATATAAATATGTAGGTATACACACATATACAACCCACATGGATACATGGATATTTATTCATATTTAAATATATATTGCATATCATAGTAAGAGATGCTACAGTAACATGTGATATAAATAGAATATGTTCATTCAAGAAATAATTGGATTAATAGCTTGGGAATCAAAACACTGTTACTTCTTGGCTTTTACTATATTTTAAAAAAGCAATATAGAAACAGTATTATTTCTATTCTTTCCATTTATATTTAAATAAATTTCTAGGACCACGGAGATAGAAATAATATAGGTGCTAATATCTGCCTTACTTTTCATCTCAAAGAACTCAATACTTCGCTGACTTATTTTCTATAAATACTTAGAACTTTATGTTTTGAAAAATTTAAGCTTTCATATATACACTTTTTCAACTTCAGTTGCAGACCGATCTCACCAGAATCTTCGTACTTTCAGAGCAGGTGACAGGATGACAAGTATGTCATTATTGGCACCTTGATTGCCAACAGTACAATGTGCGGCCACATTAATTTGCATTGTCTGTGTGGTTAGTGGACATTGGATTAATCACCAGGGCAAAGCCACAGCACATGGTATAAGGACGTGGGACAGCCACACAAAATCCATATTCATAAAGCAGCAGATTTCCCTGACATTACCACAGCTAATTAGGAATGCCACCTCTTCAAGTCTGATTCCTAAAAGTGCTCAAGAATTTTTGCTTCCCTTTCTGAAACATTCTCCAGCAAACAATAATTAAACAAGGCAAATTCAGATCATCTGCATAAGACACTATTTCATATTTCCATGAAAAATGTGATTCTATTTTCAGGACAATAATTCTAAGTTTTCCAGGACAGAAACCACTAGGTTACAAAACTTTTCTGACCCAATATGAAAAAATAGGGAAATATTTATGTTTTTTATTTTGGATAGGTATGAAAATCCACTGTAAACAAAAACTTTTCTAGGTTTTGCAGAGAAATGTATTTTAATGGGTGAATGCAGGGGCATAATAGCTGTTTAGCTTATTATAGCTCTAAAAAATTGAATACTCTGCAAGAACAATTTTCAACTTGAGTTTGAGATATTATTTGCAGACCTATGGCTTTATGAACAAAGATCAACCAGTCAAGAAAACCAGAAGGGTAAAACATCATTCTCACATGCTTCCGTAGGAAAAAAAAATATTTGTTTCTGCAACCTTTCCCCCACAAACTCATTTCCCCTCATCCCTCCCTGAGGTTGGCAGTACAAATAATGCTTATGGATTTTATCCCTCTGTGTCAAATTCATCTTGGTATTTTCATTACAATGACTGACCCATAAAGACCCTCCATAAATGTTTGCTGTCTGAAACAGACGGGTTATCACAATTTTGTCAATTTTTTAATGAAAAAGTTATGGCTTTCTGTGTCTGTTAGTTAATAATTTGTAATTATTTAACTAAAATGTAATTCAATTACTTTCATCCTGATGATAATTTAGTATTCATGCATTAAAAGATGAAAGAATTAATTGGAATCTCTATCACTTTATCACCTACATGGGTCATAACAGCCATCATTAAAAAAATCTACATATAACAAATGCTGAAGAGAGTGTGGAGAAAAGGGTATCCTCCTACACTGCTTGTGGTAATATAAACCGGTGCAGTCATTGTGGAAAACAGTATGAATATTCTTTAAAAAAAAAAAAAAAACCTAAAAATAAGAGTTGCCATATGATCCAGCAATCTTGTTCCTGGGCACACAAGCAGTGAAATCTCTAACTCAAAAAGATACACCCAACCAATAATTACTAAATTTTTGGCAAGAGGTGAAGTGCCAGGTATGTCTTCTTGATAAGGTGGTTTGGAATTCTGCACTACACTAAAAAGGCCAATTTTTCAATTTAAAGTATTATTTGGTGCTTTCAGTTCTGTCTAGTCCAGTCACTCAGTCGTGTCCGACTCTTTGCGACCCCGTGAATTGCAGCACGCCAGGCCCCCTGTCCTTCACCAACTCCCTAAATATCCCTAAACAACTTGCCAGTTGGACAAACTTCCTTTAGTACACATTAGTTAGGTTCATGTGAAACTGTCATAGAGTAATCAGTTATTTGAGAGGCGTTTCTGGTGATATGATGATGATAACATTCTGGAATTAAGTCATAGCGTGTGGAAATATATAAATTATTAAATGATGATTGGTTCGACCTTAACAGATGTCAACCTAACAATAGAAGTGTCAAATTATAAAAGTAAGATATTTTTATTATTAATTGAAGTAAAGGAATTACTTCAATTGTATAAGGAAAATAGGGTGGAGAGACTGTATTTACTGGACACTGACAAATGCATTAGACAAACTTCTTTGCAGTAGTTTGTATAATCCAGGGTTTTCATTAGCAAGACTCTGGACTACTCTGCCATAAACATGAATGAAATAATGTCATTTGCAGCAATATGGATGCAACAATAGATTATCATAGTAAGTCAAAAAGAAAAAGACAAATACCATATGATATCATTTGTATATGGAATCTAAAATATGATACAAAGGGACTTACCTTCTTTAAGAAGCAGAAATAGAATCATGAACATAGGGAACAGACTGGAGGAGGGGGTTGGGAGAGGAACAGAGGGGGAGGTTAGGGTTAGCAGATGCAAACTATTATAAAGAGAAGGGATAAACTGTAAAGCACTATATTCAACAGAGTTGAATCCAATATCCCATGATAAACCATAATGGAAAAGAATATTGAAAATATTATAGATGTATAACTGAATCACTTTGCTGCAGAGCAGTAATTATGTTGCAAATCGAGTATACCTCAATTAATAATAATAATGACGATAAAGAAGCTGTTTGGAGACAGAACAACTGGCACCAGCATACGGGGTCATCACCTCTGAAGGGGTTGTCGGTGACCTCTCTCCTCACACCCCTGTTCCCAGGGGGGCAGAGGCGAAGTATCCTTCCAGCTCAAGAATCTTCAGCACAGCCTGGCCCAAGTGGGCTCTTGGCAACAGCTATTTGCATTGTTGGTTCTGGGTAGGTATAAGTGTGATGCTTTGAATTGCTAACAATGCTTACGATGAATGACTAAATGTTTAATTTAATTTTGCCTAAAGCAACAGACTTACAAAGCCATTAGCCCATATTTGGAAAGAGTCTCTCCACTTAGTGATTTTGTTGAATTGTCACTCCACTCTAATCATTAGCCAGAAGGAAAGCTGGGTCCAGAAAGAATGGGAGTGAAGATGAATTCCTTAAGGGATTGACTTCTCTCTCTCATCAAACAAGTTGTGAAAAGTTTTATAGAAACTGGATCAATGATTCTTCCCAGAACAACTTTTTCACTGCTATAGATAGAAATTTTAAAAGATATATATTTTTTCATAAGGGGTAAAGGCTATTTTTACCTCAGATACTCAGATGACACCACCCTTATGGCAGAAATCAAAGAAGAACTAAAGAGTCTCTTGATGAAAGTAAAGAGGAGAGTGAAAAAGATGGCTTAAAACTCAGCATTCAGAAAACTAAGATCATGGCAATCCGGCCCCATCACTTCATGGCAAATAGATGGGGAAACAGTGTCAGACTTTATTTTGAGGGGCTCCAAAAACACTGCCACGATTGTGTGATCACTCACCTAGAGCCAGATATCCTGGAATGTGAAGTCAAGTGGGCCTTAGAAAGCATTACTATCAACAAAGCTACCGGAGGTGATGGAATTCCAGTGGAGCTATTTCAAATCCTGAAATATGATGCTGTGAAAGTACTGCACTCAATATGCCAGCAAATTTGGAAAACTCAGCAATGGCCACAGAACTGTAAAAGGTCTCCCAAAGAATGCTCAAACTACTACACAATTGCACTCATCTCACACGCTAGTAAAGTAATGCTCAAAATTCTCCAAGCCAGGCTTCAGCAATATCTGAACCGTGAACTTCCAGATGTTCAAGCTGGTTTTAGAAAAGGCAGAGGAAACAAAGGTCAAATTGCCAACATCCGCTGGATCATGGAAAAAGCAAGAGAGTTCCATAAAAACATTCATTTCTGCTTTATTGACTATGCCAAAGCCTTTGACTGTGTGGATCACAAGAAACTGTGGGAAATTCTGAAAGAGATGGGAATACCAGACCACCTGACCTGCCTCTTGAGAAACCTATATGCAGGTCAGGAAGCAACAGTTAGAACTGGACATGGAACAACAGACTGGTTCCAAATAGGAAAAGGAGTACATCAAGGCTGTATATGGTCACCCTGTTTATTTAACTTAAATGCAGAGAACATCATGAGAAACGCTGGGCTGGAAGAAGCACAAGCTGGAATCAAGATTGCCAGCAGAAATATCAATAACCTTAGATATGCAGATGACACCACCATTATGCCAGAAAGTGAAGAAGAACTTAAAAGCCTCTTGATGAAAGTGCAAGAGGAGAGTGAAAAAGTTGGCTTAAAGCTCAACATTCAGAAAACTAAGATCATGGCATCTGGTCCCATCACTTCATGGGAAATAGATGGGGAAACAGTACAAACAGTGTCAGACTTTATTTTCTGGGGCTCCAAAATCACTGCTGATGGCGATTGCAGCCATGAAATTAAAAGACACTTGCTCCTTGGAAGGAAAGTTTTGACCAACCTAGATAGCATATTCAAAAGCAGAGACATTACTTTGCCAACAAAGGTCTGTCTAGTCAAGGCTATGGTTTTTCCAGCAGTCACGTATGGATGTGAGAGGTGGACTATAAAGAAAGCTGCGTGCCAAAGAATTGATGCTTTTAAACTGTGATGTTGGAGAAGACTCTTTAAGAGTCCCTTGGACTGCAAGGAGATCCAATAAGTCAATCCTAAAGGAATTCAGTCCTGAATATTCATTGGAAGGACTGATGCTGAAACTGAAACTCCAATATTATGGCTACCTGATACAAAGAACCAACTCAGTAGAAAAGACCCTAATGCTGGGAAAGATTGAAGGCAAAAGGAGAAGGGGAAGACAGAGGATGAGATGGTTGGATGGTATCACCGACTCGATGGACATGAGTATAAGCAAGCTCCAGGAGCTGGTGATGGACAGGGAAGCCTGGCATCCTGCAGTCCATGGGGTGGCAAAAAGTCGGACAACTGAGCAGCTGAACTGAACTGAACTGAACTGAAAGTCTCTCTTAAAAAACAAAACAAAATGACTTTTACATTTTGAAAACTTACTACATGGCATTTTTCTTTTGAATTCTTTTGCTATTATTGTATTATTTTTCCATCCATATTTTTCTATTAACAGTATTTTCTTTTCAAATGACAGAATTCAGAGGAGTAACAAAAAAAAAAAAAAAAAAGCAAACACCAAGGCAAACCAAATATAAAAGAAAATGACAGCGTCAAAGTGTACATGTCTATATTTGACAAAATTCTAGAGGAGATGGATGGATAGGATAGATTACTTTCCCCTAAGGTAAAATTCACATCCTATGAGATGTTTACTTAGTTACTAAATGTTGATAGATGACGATAATACATTTCTTCCAGAAGCACCTTTCCATTATGAAGAAACTTTCCAAATATCTGTATCACAGGTATTTTACTCTGGACTACAACTAATCAGTAAACAATCAGATGTCTGGGTCAAATGATCAATTAAAGAGAATGATTTTCTTTTCCATTTTATTAAGAAGGGTGAACGATAAGAGAATTGAATTAGGTCTAAAACCGAACAATTAAAAAAAATGACAAATTTTTCATTGAGTATAGTCTCTTAAGCCTAAAATTGCCTCTTACGAATTCCTATATTCATCAGTTCAGTTCAGTTCAGTCGCTCAGTCGTGTCCGACTCTTTGCGACCCCATGAATCGCAGCAGGCCAGGCCTCCCTGTCCATCACCAACTCCCGGAGTTCACCCAGACTCACGTCCATCGAGTCAGTGATGCCATCCAGCCATCTCATCCTCTGTCGTCCCCTTCTCCTCCTGCCCCCAATCCCTCCGAGCATCAGAGTCTTTTCCAATGAGTCAACTCTTCGCATGAAGTAGAAATTTTAAAATTCAGTGTTTGATTGGGGTTGACATATATATAATATTGATACTATGTATAAAATAAATAACTAATGAGAACATATTATATAGCTCCGGGAACTAAACTCAATGCTCTGTGGTGATCTAAATAGGAAGGAAATCCAAAAGAGAGAGGAAGAGGAGATACACATTTAGGTACAGCTGAGCCACTCTGCTGTACAGCAGAGACTAACAAAACATCGTGAAGCACCTAAATCCCAATAAAAATTAATTTAAAAAATGCAATGATTTTAGTGGTCATTTATATACTATTTTGATTGCTTCAATTGAATGAAATTTTATTTACATTTAAATCATATTCATTTCTTTTTATGATAAAAAATACGTTGAGTGTTTTAAATGTTTATTTACCTTTATACATTATGTGCATACCTATATGCCAAACACTTAGCCATACACTAAGGATTGATCCTCGCTTATTTCAAATCCCCATTGCATCGGTCAGCAAATTTTTTCTATAAACATACAAGTAGCAGATATTTCAGGTTTTGGAGGTTACATAATGGTTCAGAGGCAGTCACTCCACTTTCTGTAAGCGCCTTGGACAATACATAAACAAATGGGTGTAGATGTGTTCCAATAAAAGCTCCCAGACATTCAAATACAAACTTCATACGCTTTCATGTGTCATAAAATATTATGGTCCTTTTATTTGTAAAAGTCATTTTAAGAACATAGCTGAGGGCTGAGGGCTGTACAAAAAAATAGCACCTAATTGAATCTAGCTTTGGGGTTTACTAACCCTTGGTTTGAAACATTCAAAGAGGGAAGTTTTTCTTACTTGATTTATATTTTTCATTACAAAATATTCCCTTACTCTCCAAAGTCTCACAGATCTCTCTCTTAGAAAAATTTTAAGGATTTATTGTCAAGTTTTTACTTCACAGAAAGATATTCATCATTTTCCATCTTAGTATACTTGGCTCCAAATGATGCAAGTGAGTCTAGGGAATGGGTGAAAAAAACAAAAAAAAAATGGAATATTTTCTAGTTGGCAAGGGAACTCTACTACAATTTCTGCCACCTCTGTAAAAGGAATACGGCAGTATAAGAAAAACAGTTTTCAACCAATACATATCAATAAAACAAGCCACAGCTATTCTGAGCAATGCCTTTTGCTCCACAGGAACAACACTCTTGGCACTGGTTCTGCACGATGCTGGAGCATACGGAGGGGATACACAGACCTGCTGCATGCTTGAGTTTAAATGAGCCATTAAACTCAGATCAGTAGCCTCCATGGCTTATAGAATACACGAAGCAGTCTGAGACTCCGTGTGCTTAAGCAGCTTGCCCACAAGTCCACAGGTAGTCTCAAACCATTTCTTTCTGATTCCAAAATAAATGCTCTTTCCCCTATAAACTGATTCCAAGGAGGCGAGACACTTGAAAATTTCTTCAGAAGGAAGTAGGGAACTATGCATCTTAGCCTCTAGTGCACAAGTAATTAGTGACGGTTTAATTGGAATTTAAAGTGTTTTCACTTCATTAATAAAGAACACCGATACAGAAACAGCTTTGCTCTGCTTGAGAACTGTGAGTTAGCAGGTAATCTTGCCGGTTTCACAACGTCAGAGCCCTGGGTAAGTATTTCGTAGTTCTATCATCATGGATGTACCACATTTTTAAAATATTTTTTTGATGTGGACTGTTTTAAAAGTCTTTCCTGAATTTGTTACATTATTGCTTCTGTTTCATGTTTTTTTTTCTGACTACAAGGAATGCGGGACCTCAGCTCCCCAACCATTGATCAAACCCTCACGGCCCCGCACTGGAAGGTGATGTCTTAACCACTGACTGCCTGGGAAGTGCATGTACCAAGTTTACTTTTTTCCTTCTGACTGAAGCTGCTGTCCTTGGGTTCAAAATGGTACCATTTACAGGTGGAGAATTCATTAGACCACAGCTAAGGTTCATCTAAAGGAGATCGGTCCTGGGTGTGCTCTGGAAGGAATGATGCTAAAGCTGAAACTCCAGTACTTTGGCCACCTCATGAGAAGAGTTGACTCATTGGAAAAGACTCTGATCCTGGGAGGGATTGGGGGCAGGAGGAGAAGAGGACGCCAGAGGATGAGATGGCTGGATGGCATCACTGACTCGATGGACATGAGTTTGAGTGAACTCTGGGAGTTGATGATGGACAGGGAGGCCTGGCGTGCTGCGATTCATGGGGTCGCAAAGAGTCAGATATGACTGAGCTACTGAACTCAACTGAAGGTTCATCACAACGGTGTTGCTTCCATCAGTAAAATGTGCATTAAGGACCTCCCCTCCCCATCACACACATTTTTTTCTCTCCTCCTCTTAAACATGTGAATTATATAACTCGGGTGCTACTGTTGTTGTGCAGTTGCTGAGTTGTGTCTGACTCCTGGTGACCCCATGGACTCCCTGTCCCACACTATCTCTCGGAGTTTGCCCAAGTTCAAGTTCATTAAATTGGTGATGTGATCCAACCATCTCATCTTCTGCCATCCTCTTCTCCTTTTGCCTTCAATCTTCCCCAGCATAAATTAGGTAACCTGTGCAATTACTAGTAAATTTAGCTTAAATATCTGAAGCTTTCACTTTTATAAAGGATAACATAAAATTCTTATTTGTCTTATATTGCCAGTAATCTTCCAAGTTTATGGTATAAAAAGTATTTTCATATGTTAAAATTATAACATCCAATGCACTAGATAAAAATGGTAGAAATTCCATATTTTATCCCCAAACCTGAAACGTTACACATACTGAAATGAATAGAATTGTCACTTCTTGTTTTAAGAATATTTGACTCTTTTTTTTTTTTTTAACTGGTTCACATCTTCTTCTTCTTTCTTCTCTGGACTAGAAAATGAGATAATTTCCTACAATAAAAATTATTTTTTAATAAAACGGATTGTAGGTTTGACATTTGTCTTTTCCTCTCTAAAGAGAAAACAAAAATAAAGACAAATGTTAGCTGTAACCTGGAATCTAAATGTTCTCTTTCTGAAAGCCCAATCACTCCTACATAATCATGAGTACCTTAGTCAAGTAGCAGGACTTAATCTGATTTGTACTTGTTAACTTTACTCTGGTGAACTATGAACATTAATAAGGCCAGATTCATTTATACTTTTTATAATTTCATTCGAGATTCTAAAAGAAAAGAATGAATCAAGGGAGAATAGTATCTTAAGGATGAGGGAAAATTAAACATAGTCAGTGTCTTCAATGTCTATTTCACTTCCAAAGATGCATAAAATACTTCACGTCCCTGGATGCAACTCTCTCCACCCTACCTTTTGAATATTTTTAACTCCCTGATTAAATTAATACTTTAATTAGCACCATGAATCAAGTGCTAAGCCTTTATAAACATAAATATATGCATGTCCCACTTTTTGGGTGGTATCATCGATGGACATGCGTTTGAGTACATTGCAGGAGATTGTGAAAGACAAGGAAGCCTGGCACGCTGCAGTCCATGAGGTCTCAAAGAGTTGGATACAACTCAGCAACTGAACAACAATTTTGTTCTTTCAAGTTTGCACTTTCTGGCAGGAGAGGAGGAAAATTTGTACCAGATGAACAGAAAGAATAAGGCTCTCTTCTTCACATTCCATCACTGAATAAGTGGTGAAGTCTAGAGCACAAAACGTGTTAGGTTTACTCTATTATCATTCTGCCTTTATACTGTAGCTACGGTTTTTCCATTAGTCATGTATGGATGTGAGAACTGGACCATAAAGAAGACTAAGGAGCGAAGTCTTACTTCAAAATTCATACTTTCAAAGTGTGGTGCTTGAGAAGACTCTTGAGAATCCCTTGGACTGCAAGGAGATTAAACCAGTCCATCCTAAAGGAAATCAACCCTGAATATTCACTGGAAGGACTGATGCTGAAGCTCTAATAATCTGGCCATCTGATGTGAACAGATGACGCACTGGAAAAGATCCTGATGCTGGCGAAGACTAAGGGCAAAAGGAGAAGGGGGCAGAGGATGAGAAGTTTAGAAAGTGTCACTGACTCAATGGACATGGGTTTGAGCAAACTCTGGGAGACAGTGAAGGACAGGAAAGCCTGGCAAGTTGCCATCTATGCAGTCTCAAAGAGTCAGACACGTCTTAGCGACTGAACAACAACAAGTACTATAGGCGGGTTAGAAAACTGATTCAATGACCCACAGTTCTGCAAAGTACTGTAACACTTATAATTACCTGACTTTATGAACATAAAGTATTTTAAGATTCTCTGGCTATCAAGGTTCATGTAGACAGCCAGCCAACCAAGACGAATATCCATAGACTCATCTAATTTTTCAAATGCACATTCTAAAATCAATAAAAATAATTCACTTCCCTACATTTTTCAACATTATGCATACCCTAATGGTTAAGCCAAGAAATATAAATCCTTTATTACACAATTAAGTATAGTGAAATAGATTTCCTAATTTAAAAAAATGGGAGGAGTTTAATATCAATTTATAGACTTGGACACAACTCTTTGCGCTTCTCCTTCAACAGATGTAACATGAGAAAACAAATAGTATCTTTTTCCAAGTAAGAGAGCAGTAACACCTTACTCAGATTTATAATTTTAAAGTTCAAATCTAGAAACCCACTTGCCCTATTCACATTAACAAAATCTTTTATCTAAGCAGCAAAATTCTGGTAAATTTCAAAGTAACTCAGTTCAAGATTCTTATCATATCACCTCTATATGATCAAATAAATGTATATGAAATCTCCCCACCTAAGGCCATATCTGCAGAGAAGGCAATAGCACCCCACTCCAGTACTCTTGCCTGGAAAATCCCATGGACGGAGGAGCCTGGTGGGCTGCAGTCCATGGGGTCGCTGGGAGTCAGATACGACTGAGGACTTCACTTTCACTTTTCACTTTCATGCATTGGAGAAGGAAATGGCAACCCACTCCAGTGTTCTTGCCTGGAGAATCCCAGGGATGGGGGAGCCTGATGGGCTGCCATCTATGGGGTCGCACAGAGTCGGACACGACTGAAGCGACTTAGCAGCAGCAGCAGCAAGGCCATATCTGTGTAAGCATGTTGCTGGAGTTTAGAAGCATATGATCAGAAGTTGTAAGCCTTCGAAAAAGATTAGTGTCTGCTGGAAACTCCCCCTGAAGCAGTTTGCTTCCTCCCCCACCCCACCTCCCCATCCCTGAGGTCAGCTCAGAGGTAAGAATAAGTTGGAAAATACACTCATATCTTTGCAAACGAGGATTGTGGAGAAAAAATATAATAACACAGCTTCAGGACACGGGGGAGCCAGTGCCCCGACAGGCAACCCGTTAAGTTCAGCAGGCTTATCTGCCTCTCGGCACCTGCTGAAACTAGCCTCCACATTTGCCAAGGAAGCCTTCTAATGCTAATTCGATGTTCCAGTGGGGACACCTACTTTGAAGAGCTATTTCCCAATGTAAATTATTAAACTGCTCGCGTGGCCCACCGATTGATCTCGTGTGAGTTTCAGCAGTATGAGTCATCTCCCCTTGGGACGAGCAAATTTCATTATTTTTTGAAAAGGCAGAAAGGATCATTTGAAAAGCAGTTCATTCTCTGGGAGAAGATGGCAGCAATTGAAATGCTCCCTTCTGTCTCACTCGGCTTTTTCCTTTAAATTCATATTCATGTTGTATTTGCCTTCACGGGACTTTTAGCAGTTCTTGCTATCCCTATCAAGATTTCTCTGTTTGTTTCCAATGGGTATTCTGATCACCCATGTGTTTTTAATGAAGTCATCTGTCCTGTTGGTGTTCTGATGATCACACACAGACTTAGAGACAAGTACTAGGTTAAAGACTAAAGGGCAGTTGTAACTAGAGGGGGGCTGGTGGACAGTAGCATGTTGGTAAATCATTGCTCTGTCTGCAGAGGTCAGATGACCCAGGCCCTTGAAGTAACATTAAAGATTTGGGCTCTTTTCCCAGGAACTATAGGGCATCTTTTAAGAGATTTTAACAGGGAGTGACACAATCACATTTTTATCTGAAAAGATCATTCCAGCTGAGTGTAAAGAATGGTTGAGTGTTGAGGGAAGCAAAGTTCTTAAAGATTCAGGAAACTGCCTGGAGAGACACAAAGAAGGGGGTGGGAGGAGGCTGGTTTGTCCCTGAAGAAGTTTCTATTAAAAAGATTTTAACAGCTAAGTAGCATTTACCTTGGTAAATTTCTCACTGCCCAGCTTTGCAGAATCAGAAACAAGTTATCAGGATGGAGATTTTATGCAGAATCAATGAACTCTCAAAACTACAAGTGAGAAAGTTATCATTGTCCCTATTTCACAGATGAAGAGACTGAGGCTCCATAAAGCAGATTTTTTCCCAAGTGACAAAGTTAACTGCAGTTAAAGTGAGATCTTATTTGCTCTGTGTGATTCCAAACCCCATGCTATTTTCACCTCACATACAGCCTCTCAGCTGAGAAATGCAATTGCCCATGAACCAGACAGGCTCTTCTGATAAAGCAAAGAGTACTCATGACACGCAGCTCCTTAGAGAAACAAACCAATAATCTCAGCATATTTGAGATTAAGTATTCTTGGGCTCATTTTAGAATTTGGGGGAGCCTTAACATGGTCAAATAAGGTAAACTTCTGTCTGTTATTTACACTAACATGTCAACTTTGACACCCTTCCCAAAGAGAAAAGTAAGATTTTCTTCTCAAGGAATCACACTTTATCTGAAAACAACTGACCTCTTAATAAAAATGCTAAATGGTTTCTCTTTAGTGTACAAATTTTACCATTTGCACTAACAGAGATGATTAACATTAGGTAAATTCTCTATTGCCTGATTTAGTGGAAATGTGGATATACTCATTATACAACATTAATTAGTTAGGGGCATATATTGCAGGCTTCCCTTGTAGCTCAGCTGGTAAAAAATCCACCTGCAATGCAGGAGACCTGGGTTCAATGTGGGAGACCTGGGTTCAATCCCTGGGTTGGGAGGATCCTTTGGAGAAGATAGCCACTACCTACTCCAGTATTCTGGCCTGGAAAATTCCAAGTCCATGGCATCGCAAAGAATTGGACACAAGTGAGCAATTTTCACTTATATTGTACCTGCTTTCAAAACTCATTTGAGGGATCACTGCTTTACTAATACTCATGTCCAGTTTTTTTTTTTTTTTTTTTTTTGAGATATCACTGCTTTACTAATATGTCTATATCAAATCAATTTCTTCAGGGTAACATTTAGTTCCTTTAAAGCTACTTTGTTTAAAGTAAAAAGAGGATGATTTTAAAATTTGCTAATGATTCTTTCCTTTGGTGAGCTCTAACCTACATAATTTCTTATAGGGAAATTATTAATAGACAAATGCTTATCTTTTATAAATTTCCAAGAAATGTCTGCTGCTGCTGCCAAGTCGCTTCAGTCGTGTCTGACTCTGTGGGACCCCATAGATGGCAGCCCACCAGGCTTCCCTGTCCCTGGGATTCTCCAGGCAAGAACACTGGAGTGGGTTGCCATTTCCTTCTCCAATGCGTGAAAGTGAAAAGTTAAAGTGAAGTCGCTCAGTCGCGTCCAACTCTTAGCGAGCCCATGGACTGCAGCCTACCAGGCTCCTCCGTCCATGGGATTTTCCAGGCAAGAGTATTGGAGTGGGGTGCCATTGCCTTTAACAATTCTGTAAGAAGGATAATCTCATGAATGAGTGGTGAATTTACTGTTGATACAATATTGATATTTCTGTTACTTTTAAAAAGTAAAAATAGAAGATATCAGATAATATGAAGACTTTGTTTTGGCATCTAGACTGCCGATTAACTGAATTCAAGTAGACTGTCTGAAACTAAAACTGAAAGCTAGAAGAACAAAGAATTTGAGATCAGAAGGTCACGGATTAGATTATGGATGTTGCATTTATTAATTATGCTTTTGGACAAACTGCAGTCTCTCAAAATAGTGATTTCATAAAATGAGGAAAATAGAATAAACCACATAAGGCTTTTATGTAAATTATTATATGATATGTTTCAAAAAAGATATATAAATATGTTTGGTATTATTATAGAAACCAAGTGAAATAAATGGAATGCATACTTCCTGTACATCAAGCATCTCCAAATATTTTAGATCATGTACTCCTATTCAGCAAAATAACTTTGAGTTTGCAAATTCTCAAAATGGATATCCTAAAAAATAAAGTCTTTACATAAATGGCTACTGCTGCAGCACGAACTCCAGCCAAAAAATAATTCTACTTATTCTGTTTTGGCTTGTCTACCCTCTCCTTATGTTTTTCTCTTTACCAACGATTCTGGAGAACTTAATGTACATATGACTTTCACTGGTGGACACAATGTAGTATCTTGTGAACAATGCATGCTCTCATCTTGTTTAAACCCTCAATATAATGTTTGCTTCTTTGTAGTGTTACAACGTCCACCTTATCTTGATGTAACCACTTATTGACAACTACAGGATTTAATGCGATCCGGACGGTTTGTGGGCTTGCTTATCCTGGGAATAGCAGCTTTAATAGCAACAATTACTTCTGCTACTGTGGCAGCAATATCATTGACTCAACAAGTGCATACTGCCCAATGTGTTGATACCATGTCTAAAAATGTTTCTTTAACTCTAGCAACACAGGAAGTTATAGATAGAAAACTGGAGATGAGAGTAGACGCCTTAGAAGAGGCAATAATGCATATTGGGACTGAGTTACAGGCTTTAAAAGTGAAAATGGCTCTGTCTTGCCACGCTGATTACCGATGGATATGTGTGACATCTTTAAAGGTAAACAAGACAGATTATGAATGGGAAAAAATCAAAAATCATATCTCAGGTGTTTGGAACAGCTCTGACATTGGCCTGGACTTAGGGAAACTTCATAATCAAATACAGACCTTGGAACACTCTCGACTGGATTTTACCGCCACTGGAGCAGCTAATGACTTTTTTCACACCTTCTCTAACTTCTATTTCTGGAAAAAACATTCTGTCTAATCTTCTCATAATCATTCTTCCTTGTATTGTCAGAATTCTTCGGCAGAACATTCAGAAGCTCACGACTGAGCTGCATCTGGCTGTTTTAAGAAATAAAAAGGGGGAGATGCCGGGAGCTGGCATATTGCATATTGAGTGCATGTTGCATATTGAGTGCAGCACTTTCCACAGCATCCTCTTTCAGGATCTGGAATAGCTCAACTAGAATTCTATCACTGCCGGGCGCCAGCATGAGGAACTCCGCCCATGGCAAAGGTCATGAGGAAGGAGGCTCAGCATATGCAAAGGCGGGATCCAGCCTCAGGAGTCCCCCTGGAAATTCTCGAGCATCTACCCCCAAAACCAGAGTCTGCCTACTTTCTGCTTTGTGCTTTCACCTACACCTCTGACTTTACGGGGGGCTGTCCCCCACTAACTCTCTCTGAAAAAAGAGTTAGCTTACAGCTCCAGTTAATAATTCCTGGGTGTGACAGTGTTTCAACCTACAAACTCCTTTGGAAATCCTCTAGCCTGCCTGAATAGGTTTTTCCAGCCACATGTGATTGTTCGCAGCCTCCCAACTGTGAGAGGCAGGAGATGTTCTAAACTGTCTAAACACAGATTCCTTTGAGTAGTTAAAAGATTGATTAGATATATTCCTAAGTATTTTATTCTTTCCATTGCAATGGTGAATGGAATTGTTTCCTTAATTTCTCTTTCTGTTTTCTCATTATTAGTGTATAGGAATGCAAGGGATTTCTGTGTGTTGATTTTATATCCTGCAACTTTACTATAGTCATTGATTAGTTCTAGTAATTTTCTGGTGGAGTCTTTAGGGTTTTCTATGTACCTAAAGAAACTAAAGACCTGTATATAGAAAACTATAAAACACTGGTGAAAGAAATCAAAGAGGACACTAATAGATGGAGAAATATACCATGTTCATGGATTGGAAGAATAAATATAGTGAAAATGAGTATACTACCCAAAGCAATTTATAGATTCAATGCAATCCTTATCAAGCTACCAACAGTATTCTTCACAGAGCTAGAACAAATAATTTCAAAATTTGTATGGAAATACAAAAAACCTCGAATAGCCAAAGCAATCTTGAGAAAGAAGAATGGAACTGGAGGAATCAACCTACCTGACTTCGGGCTCTACTACAAAGCCACAGTTATCAAGACAGTATGGTACTGGCACAAAGACAGAAATATAGATCAATGGAACAAAATAGAAAGCCCAGAGATAAATCCACGCACATATGGACACCTTATCTTTGACAAAGGAAGCAAGAATATACAATGGATTAAAGACAATCTCTTTAACAAGTGGTGCTGGGAAAACTGGTCAACCACTTGTAAAAGAATGAAACTAGAACACTTTCTAACACCATACACAAAAATAAACTCAAAATGGATTAAAGATCTCAACGTAAGACCAGAAACTATAAAACTCCTAGAGAACATAGGCAAAACACTCTCCGACATACATCACAGCAGGATCCTCTATGACCCACCTCCCAGAATATTGGAAATAAAAGCAAAAATAAACAAATGGGACCTAATTAACCTTAAAAGCTTCTGCACATCAAAGGAAACTATCAGCAAGGTGAAAAGACAGCCTTCAGAATGGGAGAAAATAATAGCAAATGAAGCAACTGACAAACAACTAATCTCAAAAATATACAAGCAACTCCTACAGCTCAACTCCAGAAAAATAAATGACCCAATCAAAAAATGGGCCAAAGAACTAATAGACATTTCTCCAAAGAAGACATACAGATGGCTAACAAACACATGAAAAGATGCTCAACGTCACTCATTATCAGAGAAATGCAAATCAAGACCACTATGAGGTACCATTTCACACCAGTCAGAATGGCTGCGATCCAAAAGTCTACAAATAATAAATGTTGGAGAGGGTGTGGAGAAGAGGGAACCCTCTTACACTGTTGATGGGAATGCAAACTAGTACAGCCACTATGGAGAACAATGTGGAGATTCCTTAAAAAACTGGAAATAGAACTGCCTTATGATCCAGCAATCCCACCGCTGGGCATACACACTGAGGAAACCAGAAGGGAAAGAGACACGTGTACCCCAATGTTCATCGCAGCACTGTTTATAATAGCCAGGACATGGAAGCAACCTAGATGTCCATCAGCAGATGAATGGATAAGAAAGCTAATGTACATATACACAATGGAGTATTACTCAGCCATTAAAAATAATTCATTTGAATCAGTTCTAATGAGGTGGATGAAACTGGAGCCTATTATACAGAGTGAAGTAAACCAGAAGGAAAAACACCAATACAGTATACTAACGCATATATATGGAATTTAGAAAGATGATAACCATAACCCTGTGTACGAGACAGCAAAAGAGACACTGATGTATGGAACAGTCTTATGGACTCTGTGGAAGAGGGAGAGGGTGGGAAGATTTGGGAGAATGGCACTGAAACATGTAAAATATCATGTAAGAAATGAGATGCCAGTCCAGGTTCGATGCACGATACTCGATGCTTGGGGCTGGTGCACTGGGACGACCCAGAGGGATGGTATGGGGAGGGAGATGGGAGGGGGGTTCAGGATGGGGAGCACATGTATACCTGTGATGGATTCATTTTGATATTTGGCAAAACTAATACAATTATATAAAGTTTAAAAATAAAATAAAATTTAAAAAAAAAAGATTGATTAGAAATTGTATTGGTGAAGGGTTTTTCACTTGTTGGGCCAATGTTTGCTGCTAAGTTTCCATATCCCTTACCTGCTGTGTCCCTGGCAGTGTATTGATTAATATGATTGGTGTAAGTAGTAGTTTTAATGTTTGTAACCTTGGACCCTTGAGTTAATTCTTTTTCTTGTTGTAGCCCACCACACCTTTGCCCTATAGGAATGCAACTTTAATGCTTTTGGAGGGTGGCGCCTGACTAGTCACCTTTAGAGAAAAATAAGTTTTCTGAAGAAAGGGTCTTAAAATGTTAACAGGCCTCTGGGCCAGAAGATGATGCAAATCACCTAAACTTTTGCATATGATAAGTTTGCAGGAAGAAAGCCTGGCTTACTGCATGACTCTACCCCTTCCCCCATTATCCTCTATGCATAACTTAAGGTATAAAAACTACTTTGGAAAATAAAGCGCGCGCCTCGTTCACCGAAACTTGGTCTCCCCATGTCATTCTTTCTCTCACCTTCTGGCTGAATTATTCAGCCTCTTTTCTCCACTGAATTTCCTCACTGAGCTATCCTCATTCTATTACTCTTTATATCCTTAATTAACGTTTAATTAAGCAGTTGTTTCCTGATCCTCGCCGACGCCGTCCCCGCTTCGAATTCCCTGGATCCACCGGGGCTGGACCCCGGCAGGCTACCACTAGTTCATCATCAACAACATACACAATTACAGACTCATCATTAACAAAGGCAGTTTTTTCCATATTTCAAATTACCTTCCAGATAATTTTTGTCTCTTATTAGAGCTGATTAAATCATCATAAATTTTTACCTCATAATGTGATCAAGACAGGGCTTGTATTGGGAGTATAAATATCCACCCTTTCATTTTCGTGTTGTTTTTGTTTGTATTTTTAATGTAACATTCATTATGAGATTTCTTCATAAAAATCTTCTTTAGCCACTTTTCATTTTAGGAAAGCTAATAGACAAAACATCTATAAATCTTTTCTCTGCTTAAGAAATACTGTCACCATGTACAAAAATATGACTATATAAACTATGAATAATGTTTAACTTATTTCAGTTATTAGATGAAAATAAAAATAGGAGATCTAAATTTTCCTTTCCATAAGTTTCAGATACTTATGTACAAAGCATCTTTACTTTGGGGATTGCTCACCTGGGTAAGTCAAATGATTGCTAATAAGACAAATTCATATATATTAATTTCTTTAAAAATGTCCGTAGCCACTATTTTTTCTACACAATCATCTATACTCTGTGCATGCATCCTCATTTGTGTCCTACTCTTTGCAACTCCACGGACTGTATCTGCCAGGTTTCTCTGTCCATGGGATTCTCCAGGCAAGAATACTGGCCAGTGCCAGTGAAGTTGCTCAGTCGTGTCCAACTCTTTGCGATTCCATGGACTTTAGCCTACCAGGCTCCTCCATCCATGGAATTTTCCAGGCAAGAGTACTGGAGTGGGTTGCCATTTCCTTCTCCAGGGGATCTTCCTGACCCGGGGATTAAACCCAGGTCTCCCACATTGCAGCCAGAAGCTTTACCGTATGAGCTACCAGGGAACCCCTAAATCAGGTTGCTATTTCCTTATTTAGGGTAATCTTTCTGACCCAGGGATCGAACCCATATCTGTTGCATCTCCTGGTTTGGCAGACTCTTTGGCGAACTCTTTACCAATTCATAACTAAAATTTTAGTAGTATAAAAACAAGATGAATTTAAAAGACTTGGGATTTCCTGATCTACTACATCCATCACTGAAAAACTTTCAAAAACACATTTGATGGTGTTAATTCTCATAGTATTACCAAATTATAAATTATGATTGTGAACTGTTCATTTAGCGAGATTTATTTTTAATAGCAACATATTCGAAAACATGTGTTAGCATATACTGAAGAGAACACAAAAATAAAATGTCATGTAATAATGTGTTAAGAGATACATCAAGGTGATCTTATCCATTTACAACACTGCAGGCAGGGTTATATGTTTCATAATACTTGACAATAAACATTTTATAAATATTTGACAATATGATATTCAAGTTTCAGAATCATATGAGTTTTATTGAAAAGAGTAAAACTTTAACATTAAAAATCAATCATTGAAACCATGGACTAAATCTTGCTATGCCACACAGCCAAGCTTCTCTAGAACATCTTGAAACTTCAAATATTCTAACTTATTATTAGGGAATATTTGTCCTGATAATATGGCCATGGCATCTTTTACTCATAAATATTAAGCACAGATTATTCTAAAACTGGAACCTGATTTTAACCAACAGTGAAAAGTTTCTTCAATCGAAAATACCTGCTGACTCAGAACTTATTCCTCTTCCCTATCAATTGCTCTTGGCTTTCTTGCTGCTGCTGCTGCTAAGTCACTTCCTTGAGAACACACCAACACTACTAAGTCATAATTTCATTTTTTTTAATTCCATTAATATCAAATGCAATGGAATAAAGGCACCTTTCTGAATCATTTTTCTATGCCCTATGAGTTTGGGTTTGGATTTTATTCATTAATGAACCTGTTTTGAGGGGCATCAGACTGATTACTAAAGTTATGTCCTCTTCCAAAATTAGGGCAGATGAAGAGGGCTCAGCCTTCATTTGATCATTTCACACCAGAAGGGGAGACACACAGGTAACAGATACAGTAAATGGATCAATAGTTTGAAGACAGTGTCTTTAAGCACCATCTACAAACTATCGTAGACAAACACTGCAACTGTTTATCTCTGAAGCAAACACTGTCATCTTTTGCTTTGGAGCTATAAAGCATTTCTCCCTTGTCTTTTAGGAGCTACCACCTTAGGAGCAGGATGTACACAGCACAAGTTAAATCAAATCAAGTATGGGACAGGACCATCTGGGTAAGCACTTCCACCACTGCTTCTCTAAAGAAACAACCTATATTCATTCATCTGCAAATCCTTAAGCCAATGATCAGTCAGACAGGTAAGCACTGAAGACTAGACCCACATCTGAAGAGATTCAAACAGCAGTGTTAACCTAAACTTTTCTTTCTCCAATTCTTTGTGTTTAGAGTTTAGGACTTTTAGATCTCTATATCTAAGAGACGTAAAGCACTCAGGCATATTGTAAGGACTGCCTTATTCTATAATAATATGAAATGATCTGTTTTTATTAACATGCTGGTCATTGCGTCAAGAAATTTGCCATACATTATCTTTTGCTCACGATAGTCCTACGATGTATGTTCCTTTCACAGGTGTGTGTGTGTGTGTGTGTGTGTGTGTGTAAATATATATATGGAAATCTAAAGAAATTAGGTAATTGAAATGAAGTCATATAGATGGTAAGTGAAAAGCTAGTAGATATGAATTTTTGTTTTATTTCAACACGTTTTCATCAAATGATTAATCAGATAAAATTCATTTCAGGAATGCCATGAAAAGACAATCTCTAGTGCATTTGCTTGCTGATGCCTAAAATTCTACCATTAAAGAGACATTCTTTAGTAGGGAGCTATTCAACTTTCATTAACATGAAAAAAAAAAAAAAACTACTGATTATCAGTTCAGTTCAACCGCTCAGTTGTATCCGACTCTTTGCGACCCCATGAATCACAGCACGCCAGGCCTCCGTGTCCATCACCAACTCCCGGAGTTCACTCAGACTCACGTCCGTCGAGTCAGTGATGCCATCCAGCCATCTCATCCTCTGTCGTCCCCTTCTCCTCTTGCCCCCAATCCCTCCCAGCATCAGAGTCTTTTCCAATGAGTCAACTCTTCGCATGAGGTGGCCAAAGTACTGGAGTTTCAGCTTTAGCATCATTTCTTCCAAAGAAATCCCATGGCTGATCTTCTTCAGAATGGACTGGTTGAATCTCCTTGCAGTCCAAGGGACTCTCAAGAGTCTTCCCCAACACCACAGTTCAAAAGCATCAATTCTTCAGCCCTTAGCCTTCTTCACAGTCCAACTTTCACATCCACACATGACCATAGGAAAAACCATAGCCTTGACAAGACGGATCTTTGTTGGCAAAGTAATGTCTCTGCTTTTTAATACGTGGTCTAAGTTGATCATAACTTTCCTTCCAAGGAGTAAGTGTCTTTTAATTTCATGGCTGCAGTCACCATCTGCAGTGATTTTGTAGCCCCCCCCCCAAAAATCTGACATTGTTTCCACTGTTTCCCCATCTATTTCCCATGAAGTGATGGGACCAGATGCCATGATCTTTGTTTTCTGAATGTTGAGCTTTAAGCCAACTTTTTCACTCTCCACTTTCACTTTCATCAAGAGGCTTTTTAGTTCCTCTTCAATTTCTGCCATTAGGGTGGTGTCATTTGCATATCTGAGGTTATTGGTATTTCTCCCGGCAATCTTGATTCCAGCTTGTGCTTCTTCCAGCCCAGCGTTTCTCATGATGTACTCTGCATATAAGTTAAATAAGCAGGGTGACAATATATAGCCTTGATGTACTCCTTTTCCTATTTGGAACCAGTCTGTTGTTCCACATCCAGTTCTAACTGTTGCTTCCTGACCTGCATACAGATTTCTTAAGAGGCAGGTCAGGTGGTCTGGTATTCCCATCTCTTTCAGAATTTTCCACAGTTTCTTGTGATCCACACAGTCAAAGGCTTTGGCATAGTCAATAAAGCAGAAATAGATGTTTTTCTGGAACTCTCTTGCTTTTTCCATGACCCAACGGATGTTGGCAATTTGATTTCTGGTTCTTCTAGGATTATATTAAGCCGTATCAATGTTTTAGCTGCTGGTGTGACAGAAAGCTTGCTTTTTGTTTGTCTGTGTTAAGTTTGATTGGTGTATAATTGATTTACAATGTCATGCTAGATTCAGGCGTACAGCAAAGTGAATCAGTTATCCATATACATATATCCACTCTTTTTAGATTCTTTTCCCACGTAGGCCACTACAGAATACTGAGTGGAGCTCCCTGTGCTATACGGTAGGTTCTTATTAGTTATCTATTTTATATATAGCAGTGTGTATGTCAATCCTGGTCCACTAGCTTAGCTTTGTTGGTTGGAATATCCTCACTTTGGTAGATGTATAAACTTGAAATGACGCGATAGGTAACATTTTGTTCCACATATGCTAAAAAACATCCTGGCCTGGAGAGATGCAAAAGTAAAGCCATGTAGGACTTTGACTCCTCACTAATTATTCGAGATCAGTCCCACCTCCCCATCTTCCCTGCTCCCTTCATCCTCAGGGTAAGTGCAGGAAGGCCAAGTCTTTTCAGTTCAATTCAGTTCAGTCACTCAGTCATGTCCAGCCCTTTGGGTTCCCATGGACTGCAGCACGCCAGGCCTCCCTGTCCATCACCAACTCCCGGAGTTTACTCAAACTCATGTCCATTGAGTCAGTGATGCCAACCAACCATCTCATCCTCTGTCGTCCCCTTTTCCTCTCACCTTCGATCTTTCCCAGCATCAGGGGCTTTTCCAATGAGTCAGTTATTTGCATCAGGTGGCCAAAGTACTGGAGTTTCAGCTTCAGCATCAGTCCTCCCAATGAACACTCAGGACTGATTTCCTTTAGGATAGGCTGGTTGGTCCCTTGCAGTCCAAGGGACTCTCAAGAGTCTTCTCCAACACCACAGTTCAAAAGCATCAATTCTTCCTAAAGCCAAGTCTTTTCAGAAGACTGAAAAGTCACTTCAGGAAACTTCCTTGAAGAGACAGAAAGCTTCCCTTCCCTCTCAAATGCCTTTAGCATATCTGGCCTGTTGTCTCTTTGGCTCAGAAGATGCCTTAGCCAGCCCTGAAGCTGGTGACTCACTGACAGGCTTATAGCACCCCATTCTTGAAGAAAGAAATCTGGAAAAGGGAGCAGGATGATACTGACAAGAACAGACAAAAAATTAGCAGAGTTGGCTGAGCCTCCAAACATTCCTAGGACAAGTGACAGTGGCTATGTCTGAACCACATCCAAGATGAGTGAGATTAGAATCCAGGAGTGGGAGGTAGGGTGGTGCATAAGTGGATAGCTGGCAATCATATTCATAATAAACTTCCCCAAATGAGGTTAGGGTGAAGCCAGATGTGCTTTAATTCAGACTCTACAATGGGGGTCAGTCTACTACCTAATCTATGCGGCTGCCAGAGAATACGGGAGCGTCAAGTGGAATTAAGGTGAGACCTGAATATCACACCAAGGCTTGGTGACAGAGGACAGAAAGGAAGTGGAAGAGCAATCTGATCCCTTGAGATCTGCAAAGGGGCAGGTATCCAGGGACAGAGAGGAAGAAATACAGAAAAGGAGATGGGCGAGAAGAATATGAACATTTTCTATTTTCTGTTTCACTTAAGGATTATTCTTAATAATAATGGTAAAGATAATAATTCTAACTCCATTTACATACAGCATTTAAAAATACTTTCTCATCTCTTGTCATTTGCATATGTTATATTTTAGTAGCATTTGGGAGTTTCAGGCTTTTGTCAATTTAAGCATTCTCTGATAAATTTCTATAAAAAGATGACATGGATAAATGAAATACAGTTCAATTTCAGCACTGTAAAATATATCAAATCACATTTAAGAATATGCTTGCTGCATTACCAAAGCTCTATCAAGCTTTGTGTGTATGTACAATTTAACCATATTAACCTAAAAATTGCCTGTAAGAACATACATAAAGTGTAGCTAAGACAACTTTCACACATAAAAATAAGGAGGTGAAATTAGTTCTGCACAATATTAAATACATTTCAAAGACACAGTCTTCAGCAGTGCAATGTTCATGCAAGAATAGATAAGCAAGGAGGAAAATGAAATATCTAGATGAGAAATGAGCCTTATCAAATATCTAAATACCAAAAGGGACTTATATTAAAAAGAAAAAATAAGAAAACATAGGAAAAGCTATAAAATGACATTAACTATTTGGTATATTCCAAAATCACTGTAGATGGTGATTGCAGCCATGAAATTAAAAGACACTTACTCCTTGGAAGGAAAGTTATGACCAACCTAGATAGCATATTAAAAAGCAGAGACATTACTTTGCCAACAAAGGTCCGTCTACTCAAGGCTATGGTTTTTCCAGTGGTCATGTATGATGTGAGAGTTGGACTGTGAAGAAAGCTGAGTGCCAAAGAATTGATGTTTTTGAACTGTGGTGTTAGAGAAGACTCTTGAGAGGCCCTTGGACTGCAAGGAGATCCAACCAGTCCATTCTAAAGGAGACACTGTACGAGACAGCAAAAGAGACAATGATGTATAGAACAGTCTTATGGACTCTGTGGGAGAGGGAGAGGGTGGGAAGATTTGGGAGAATGGCATTGAAACATGTAAAATATCATGTATGAAACGAGTTGCCAGTCCAGGTTCGATGCACGATACTGGATGCTTGGGGCTAGTGCACTGGGACGACCCAGAGGGATGGTATGGGGAGGGAGGAGGGAGGAGGGTTCAGGATGGGGAACACATGTATACCTGTGGCGGATTCATTTTGATATTTGGCAAAACTAATACAATTATGTAAAGTTTAAAAATAAAATAAAATTAAAAAAAAAAAAAAAAGAACACAGGAAAAAAAAAAATAAAGGAGATCAGCCATGGGATTTCTTTGGAAGGAATGATGCTAAAGCTGAAACTCCAGTACTTTGGCGACTTCATGTGAAGAGTTGACTCATTGGAAAAGACCCTGATGCTGGAAGGGATTGGGGGCAGGAGGAGAAGGGGACGACAGAGGATGAGATGGCTGGATGGCATCACCAACTTGATGGACGTGAGTCTGAGTGAACTCCGGGAGTTGGTGATAGACAGGGAGGCCCGGCGTGCTGCGATTCATGGGGTCGCAAAGAGTGGGACACAACTGAGCAACTGAACTGAACTGAAATGATATTCCTATTTATAGAAATGAGTAAATGTTTCAAATATCATGGAAATATACAATTTACAAATTTAAAACACAGCACATTCTCCAGAGATTATTGTTTTAACATATCAGTAGATATTCCTCCATATTTTTGTATTATTACAAAAATATTATCATTGTTTTTATAATTTGGTTTTTATTTTTTCCATCTTTTAGAAATCTGTTTTATCTAACAACAAGTTACTGAAAAGTACATTTAACCAATCCCTAATTGATGAATATGTATGTTATTTATAAATTTATCACAATTAATGTAATGTCATAATCAATATCTCTGAACAAGTAACTCTGCAGCGACCTATTCATATAAAGTAACTCACCTCCAGTTAAAATAAATACATTTTAAAAATAGATGAAAAAGTGTTGAAAAGCAATATTATTCAAATTGATGAGAAAAATAATTTGTTCACAATTTACACGTGGAAAAACATAAAAATAACAAACTGTAAAAGAGGGAACAAAAGTTTCCAACCTACAGAAGAAATTTCAACTGTCACAAAAATCACAGAAATGCCAACTTAAACATGGAGCTATCATTTTTCCATCAGTAAAATTATTTTACATTCTTTTAGAAAACTATTTGGTCAAGATCTTTAAATGTTATTAATCAATCATTATAAATATATAAGCTGAACCTTCAACAACATCTAAAATCAATTCATGAAAAATACATAATTAACATGTGATATAATTAATAATGAAACAATAGAAAATTAGCTATAATTATGAAAATTTTAAAACACATTGAAGAAACTATATTACCATGTTACAAGGGTTTCACAGTTAGTGATAAGGTTCTTCATTTCTGTGACTATGTCTATGTTTCCTTTCAAGTGTACTTCTAAGAAAAAGTTTTAGACAAAAATGAATGATTTCCCTCTAATCAGCTGCTACACATTGATATTCTTTTATATTGGCCTTGCAAAAACTAATGCCTAACTTCTATAACAGATATCATTTTTATTTTAATGATAGAGGATAGGTTTATAATTGAGATGATAGCAATTTTTATCATATAGTTTAAGAACAAAAAATAAGAGTTCTCATAATTTAGAATAATTTAAAGAGTGATTTACTAGTTTTCAAAATAAAATGACAATAGGAGTTTCTCATGTGGTTTCCCAATATTCTTAGAAGACTTAGAAAATTATTGTGTTTGATATGTGTAAAGAAACTATATTCTCTAACCTTCTCTGTGTCTTTCCTCGTGGGCACAGTTAGAACCTTTGAGGATCTGAGTTTTGGAGTTATTGAAAATGATTTACCTTTAATCATCATATGTATAAAGGCCACTGGCTTTGTGCAATTCCCATCCCTGATATAATGTTCTAAACCTATCTTAATTCTGGACAACACCAAGATGGCATTCATCTGTCCCTTCTTAGTTTGATGATTATTTTTATTATTATAATGAAAGCAAACACCAACCAGAAATATCAGTTACTCCAATTTTCTTATCTTCATTTTACTTTACATTCTGAGTTTATTAGACTTCTGCATCACCACCAAATAAGGTTAATCAATCACTATTTTCTGCTTTTTGCTTATACCATCAGACAAAATGATAGCTTCAAAACACGCCAAATTATAATGTATGTATAAGTGAAGATGTCCGTTTACATTTTTTCATACTAAGGAGACAGTGCAACAATTGGCACATAGTAGAAAACATAATAAATTTATGCTTAAGGAATTAAGAATAAGCCAGGGTCATTTTTTTTAATCAATGGGATAAAAAAGGATTAAACCTAAGATAATCTCTATTTCACTACACTATTTTAAATGCTTTTTCTTGGACTCAAACTCCAAATACTACAAACAACTCATGCAGCTCAATATCAAAAAAGAAACAACCCAATCAAAAAGTGGACAGAAGACTTAGTGAGAAATTTTTCTGAAGAATTACATAGATATGGCCAGCCAATACATGAAAAGATGTTCAACATCACTAATTATTAGTGAAATGCAAATCAAACCTACGAGATATCACCTCACATTGGTCAGAATGGCCGTCATCAAAAAGTCTATAAAAAATAAATGTTGGAAAAGGTGGAGAAAAAAAGGAATGCTCTTACAATGGGAAATATTTCCACAATATTCCACAAATATTTCGTTTGTGGGAATATAAATTGGTACACCTGCTATGGAAAACAGTAAGAAGATGCCTTAAGAAACTAAAGACAAAGCTAACATATGATGCAGCAGTCCCACTCATGGGCATATATCTGGAGAAAACCATGGTTTGAAAGGACACATACTCTCTAATAGTCACTGCAGCACTGTTTACAATAGCCAAGACATGTAAGCAACCTCAGTGTCCACTAACAGATGAATGGATAAAGAAGATGTGCTACATACATGCAATGGGATATTACTCAGCCATTACAAGAATGACATAATGCCATTTGCAGCAATACAGATAGACCTAGGGATTATCATATTAAAATGAAATTAAGTCAGAGGAAAAACAAATATTATATGATATAGCTTACATACAGAATATTTCAAAAACTGATACAAATGTATTTATTTACAAAACAGAAATAGACTTACAGATTCAGAAAACAAATGTATGATAATCGAAGGGGAAAGATAAGGAGGGATAGATTAGAGTTTGGAGTTAACAAATACACACTGCTGTATTTAAAACAGACAACCAATAAGTACATGCTATATACCACAGAGAACTCGGCTCAATATTCTGTAATAACCTAAATGGGAAAAGAATTTGAAAAAGAGAATAAACATATGGATAACCGAATCACTTTTCTGTACAACTGAAATACAACATTGTAAATCAACTATAGCCCAATATAAAACAAAATTTTTAAAGAAAAAATTCTAAAATTAAAAAATAAAACACTATTAATATGAAGAATATAAAACAGAAATTATGTTCTTTTTTCTATAAGTCCAAAATTATTGAGAGATGGAATATTTTAAAAATTCATATTCAAATTTGAGGAATGCTAAGAGATGGAACATTAAAAATTCTTACCAAATAAAATTATAATCTAATGAGTAGCCTTCACACATATGTCACATAGAAAGCATTACCTCAAATTCCAGACGAGGATAATAGAGAGCTTTGTCTCTCTAGAGCTTTGTCCTGGGTGTTCTTTGGAAGGACTGATGCTGAAGCTGAAACTCCAATACTTTGGCCACCTCATGCGAAGAGTTGACTCATTGGAAAAGACCCTGATTCTGGGAGGGATTGGGGGCAGGAGGAGAAGGGGACGACAGAGGATGAATGGCTGGATGGCATCACTGACTCGATGGATGTGAGTATGAGTGAACTCCAGGAGTTGGTGATGGACAGGGAGGCCTGGCATGCTGTGATTCATGGGGTCGCAGAGTTGGACACAACTGAGCGACTGAACTGAACTGAACTTGTCTATTTTTAAGCCATCCAGAATTTCAAATGAACATTTTGTCAAAGAAATCAAGAAAAAGGTACAGGAAATTATATTAGGCATCTGTGTAAGGGACAACTAATGGAAAGATTTGGTGTTAGTTCTAGAAGGTATTGTAGATCATCACAGAAACAGTAAGCTTCAGCTTCTTAGGCATTAGTGGTTGGGGCATAGACTTGGATTACTGTGATACTGAATGCTTTGCCTTGGAAAAGAACATACGATCATTTTGCCTTTTTTGAGATTGCATTTGAGTACTGCATTTTAGACTCTTGTTGACTATGAGGGCTACTCCATTTCTTCTAAGGGATTCTTGCCCATAGCAGTAGCTGTAATGGTAATCTGAATTAAATTTGCCCATTCTGGTCCATTTTAGTCCACTGATTCCTAAAATGTTGATGTTCACTCTTGCAATCTCCTGCTTGACCTTGTAGAATTAACACCAAAAAAGACATCCTTTTCATCATAGGGGACTGGAATGCAACAGTAGGAAGTCAAGAGATACCAGGAGTAACAGGCAAGTTTGGCCTTGGAGTACAAAATGAAGCAGGACAATGGCTAACAGAGTTTTGCCAAGAGAATGCACCGGTCATAGAAAACACCCTCTTGCAATAACACAAGAGACGACTCTACACATAGACATCACCAGATGGTCAGTACTGAAATCAGACTGATTATATTCTTTGCAGCCAAAGATGGAGAAGCTCTATACAGTCAGCAAAACAAAACCAGGAGCTGACTGTGGCTCAGATCATGAACTCCTTATTGAAAAATTTAGACTTAAATTGAAGAAAGTAGGGAAAACCACTAGACTATTCAGGTATGATCTAAATCAAATCCCTTACAATGATACAGTGGAAGTGACAAATAGATTCAAGGGATTAGATCTGAAAGACAGAGTGCCTGAGAACTCTGGACAGTGGTTCATAACACTGCACAGCAGGCAGTAATCAAAACCGTCCCCAAGAAAAAGAAATGCAAAAAGGCAAAATGGCTGTTTGAGGAGGCCTTACAAATAGATGAGAAAGAAGAAAAGTGAAAGGCAAAGGAGAAAAGGAAAGATATATCCATCTGAATGCAGAGTTCCAAAGAATAGAAAGGAGAGAGCATAAGTGATCAATGCAAAGAAACAGGGGAAAACAATAGAATGGAAAAGACTAGATCTCTCTTCAAGAAAATTAGAGACATCAAGGGAACATTTCATGCAAAGATGGGCTCAATAAAGGACAGAAATGGTATGGATCTAAAAGAAGCAGAAGATATAAAGAAGAGGTGGCAAGAAAACACAGAAGAACTATACAAAAAAGATCTTTGTGACCCAAATAACAATAATAGTGTGATCACACACCTAGAACCAGACATATTGGAATGTGAAGTCAAGTGTGCCTTAGAAAGGATCACTATGAACAAAGCTAGTGAAGGTGATGGAATTTCAGTTGAGCTATTTCAAATCCTAAAAGATGATGCTGTGAAAGTGCTTCACTCAGTACGCCAGCAAATTTAGAAAATTCAAAAGTGGCCACAGGACTGGAAAGGTCAGTTTTCATTCCAATCCCAAAGAAAGGCAATGCCAAAGAATGTTCAAATACCGCACAATTGCACTCATCTCACACACTAGCAAAGTAATACTCAAAATTCTCCAAGCCAGGCTTCAACAGTATGTGAAGTGTGAACTTCTGGATGTTCAAGATGGATTTAGAAAAGGCAAAGGAACCAGAGATCGAATTGCCAACATCTGCTGGATCATTGAAAAAGCACTAGAGTTCCAGAAAACAAATCAACTCTGCTTTATTGACTATGCCAAAGCCTTTGACTGTGTGGATTACAACAAACTGGAAAATTCTTAAAGAGATGGGAGTACCAGACCACCTAACTTGCTTCCTGAGAAATCTGTATGCAGGTCAAGAAGCAACAGTTAGAAATGGACGTGGAACAACAAATTGTTTCCAAAAAGGGAAAGGAATACATCAAGGCTATATATTGTCACCCTGCTCATTTAACTTATATGCAGAGTGCTATGCTATGCTAAGTCACTTCAGTCATGTCCAACTCTGTGTGACCCCATAGACGGCAGCCCACCAGGCTCCCCCGTCCCTGGGATTCTCCAGGCAAGAACACTGGAGTGGGTTGCCATTTCCTTCTCCAATGCATGAAAGTGAAAAGTGAAAGTGAAGTCACTCAGTCGTGTCCGACTCCTAGTGACCCCATGGACTGCAGCCTACCAGGCTCCTCCGTCCATGGGATTTTCCAGGCAAGAGTACTGGAGTGGGGTGCCATTATATGCAGAGTACGTCATGCAAAATGTTGGGCTGGATGAAGCATAAGCGGGAATCAAGACTGCCAGGAGAAATATCAATAACCTCATATATGCAGATGATACCACCCTTATGGCAGAAAGGGAAGAAGAACTAAAGAGCCTCTTGATGAAAGGGAAAGAGGAGAATGAATTAACTGGCTTAAAATCTCAACATTCAAAAACTATGATCATGGCATCTGGTCCTATCACTTCATGGGAAATAGATGGGGAAACAATGGGAGCAGTGACAGACTTTTCTTGGGGGGCTCCAAAATCACTGCAGATGATGACTGCAGCCATGAAATTAAAAGACACTTGGTCCTTGGAAGAAAGGCTATGACCAACCTAGACAGCATATTAAAAAGCAGAGATATTACTTTACCAACAAAGGTCTATATGGTCAAAACCATGGTTTTTCCAGTAGTATAGATATGAGGGCTGGACCATAAGGAACGCTGAGCACTGAATAATTGACGCTTTTGGACTGTGGTGTTGGAGAAGACTCTTGAGAGTCCCTTGGACTGCAAGGAGATCAAAACAGACATTCTTAAAGAAAATCAACACTGAATATTCATTGGAAGGACTTAAGTTGAAGCTCCAATACTTTGGCTACTTGATGTGAAGAGCTGACTCATTGGAAAAGACCCTGATGCTGGAAATGACTAAAGGCAGGAAGAGAAGGCAACGACAGAGGAATGGATAAGGTTGGATGGCATCACTGACTCAATGGATATGAGTTTGAGCAAACTCTGGGAGTTGGTGATGAACAGGAAAGCCTGGCATGCTACAGTCCATGGGGTCGCAAAGAGTCACACACGACTGATGGACTGAACAGAAGTGAATGGAAAGATTTTAAATGTATCTTATGTGAGTAACTCTGAAGTGATCTCACAGGGGTAGAACTGCTCAAACCCATCTACAGCTACATCACAGTGCAGTGTTTAGTTGCTCAGTCATGTCAACTCTTTGTGACCATTTGCACTATAGCCCACCAAGCTCCTCTGTCTATGGGATTTCCCAGAAAGAATACTTGAGTAGGTTGCCATTTTCTTCTCCAGGGGAACTTCCCAAACCAAAGATTGAACCCAGTCTCCTGCATTATAGACAGATTCTTTACCGTCTGAGCCACCAGGGAAGCTACAGCCACATCAATTGTTGAAAGAGGCAGCTTTTCATGGAGCCTAAACACTCTGTGGGAGAGAGTATTCTAATGGGGCTGCAAGAATATTCAGTGCCCTCTGCTTCTCAATCGGCCTCACGTGGTCACAGCCTGATACTGCTAGATAGAGAGTAAGATAAACTAAATGATTGTCTCTGAAGGTTCTTCTTTTCCTATCCTGTCCTTATTAGTTCGTTGGAATGTACCTACTCAACTTTCAAAACCTCCTAGGAATAATTGATAATTTTATCCAGGAAATTTCCCATGAAACTCCACACTGGACCAAAAGTCCCTCTCAGGTGTTCCCTTACCATCCTGTATTTGATTTCTCCTAAAATGTTCATCGTTTCATATCTCAGTGTTCTACTCCTGTTTTTTTTGCATGATGCTGCTGAAACGTTAGGAATTAATAGGAAATTTCTTATAAGGATAAACAGAAACTCAGGAAGTGCCTGACTTGTGATATATTCTAGGAGGATTATCTGTCTTCTTCAGAACTGATGCTTTGTTTGGCAAACAAATTTTTGATACTAATTTGACTTCCTTTGTAGCTTTTCTAGGTGGAGGAAGTACTTCCATTAATAGATATCACTATCTTGGTGTTCTTGACAGGTCTAGTTATCACTGCAAATTAAAACCATGATCTTCTGAGTCACACAGGAGTTCATGGGAATTCAGTTAACATGTGTGCATTCATCTCCAACTGATGCCACTGACATTTCAGCAGGAGGATTCTTGGTTGGGAGGGGGACTTACATATTTAGTAGCATGCATAATCCTGACGCGACAGATGCGAGTAGCACCTCTTCACCCCTCGTGACAAACAAAACTATCTCCAGATATAGACAAATATTCCTGGGAAGCAGAACTGGTCGCTGATTAGAACCACTGTCCTTAGCTTAATTTGCTTCCCAGGTGGCTCAGCGTTAAAGAATCCACATGCCAAACAGGCATTGTGGGAGATCCCTCAGTCAGGAATATCCCCTGGCGAAGAAAATGGCACCCACCTGTTATTCTTGCCGGTGAAATCCCATGGGCAGAGGAGCCTGACAGACTACCCACAGTCCCTGGGGTTCCAAAGAGTCGGACAGCACGGAGCAACTGAGCATGCGTGCCAGAGTGAGTCAGGCAGTCTGAATTACTGAATTGGGTAGAAATGGAAAAAGCAAGATCTCCAGTTCCAGAAACAAGAGTGTTGGGTTAGCGGTACATGGACTCACTCTCTTCCCCAACCATTCCTGTGGTGGCAAATGGTTGTGTCCTACCAGCTATATCCTCATCTGGCTCATATAAACCAAAGGTTAGAATCTTATAAGATTTACTTATCTTACCCACAGTAAATCTGTCAAAAAGGGAAGACTACAGCTGAAGATAACTTGTGATCTAAGAGCATCTGGCTCAGTGGCTCCTGTTTGTAGATTAATATAAGAGCTTCTCTAGACCTACAAGACCCTTTGGACCCATCAAAACACAATATTTTACTTTAAGTACCTAAAAGTTTGTGTTTGTGGTGAATAAATGCACATATGAGTTTACCTTTAATGTCAGCTTTAGAAATAAACATTAACAGAAATGTAGAGTGAAGCAAACTCCTTCCAAAAGCAAAGGAGTGTGAAAAAAAAATTTATTCCTTTTGGATCACTCTGTACAGCCTTCTCCTTCCTATGTTTTTATTTATGTAATAATTTGCCATTTTGAATTCAAAATAAACAAATGCTATTTTGAAAATCAAACAAACATGGGATTTAGAGTCAGAAAACCTGAGTTTGAATCCTCCATCGGTCAGTGTGTGGCCACCGTTATCTTGTAAAGTCATTATTTTTAGCAAGATTTTTTTTTTTAATCTATAATTTGAACAAAAATAAAACCTGCTTAACTGTCAGTGTCATGAATGTTCAAGATGACAATTATGAGCATGGCAAAAGGACAACACGGAAAATTATGTCTATTTGCTACAGAACAGGAGACAGAAAATTTACACTCAGTGGACAGCTGGATCCAGTGTTTGCCCCAACCTCTGATGCAGAGCATTTAAAGCTGTCACATTCAGGTGTAATAAATGCACTGTGTCAAAAACAAATCTACATGGAAGCCAGGGACTGAAAATTATAAAGACAAATCGCTCATTAAATGCCAAAGGCTAATCATCTCTGTACAAATAACAGGTGTTCTGAGTGAAGGTCCATGTTTTGAGAGCCCTAAGACTACACTGGTGTTCATTTCCACTGATTTCAATGGGAGAGCCAGTATTTAAAAAGATTAATTATAAAAATGCAAAGGAAAAAAAGAAAAAGTCCACTCTCTGCTTGAAATGTAGGTAGACTGTTGTAGGGAACACTTTTCCCTCTGATGAATCACAGCAGACCACCAAGGTTGCCTATATACCTCACTCAGAAATGAGCTGGAATTGCACCTGCTCTACACCTTTCTCCCTCATTAAATCCTTCCTCATCCATGGAAAACTGGCTGATGCTTACTGTGCCCCTCCTGTGTGGCCTGAAAAACTTTAATGGGGTGGAATCACATAATCACGGAGCAGTCCCTGGTCTGGTGAACAAACTGCACACTCTGAACAAACAGGGGCAAACGTTCCTCCAAAGGGCTGATGAGCCCATTGGCGGTTTAATTTAAAGCTGCCCTGGGGTAGCGGAGCCACCTCATCTGGTCTCTTTATGTTTGTGTGATCACAGAACCAGACCGAGTGCTTCCTTTTATTCCTGGACTGCGGCTTCCAAATCACAGAAGAATGAGAACCCTCCCCTGATATGCATCTAAAAACTCAGCTTCGAGGTCACTTGCCTCCATGGCAACTGTCCATACCCATTCCTTATACCATTTGCAAAGCAGCCCAAGAGGCTAATAGGAAGGGTTTATTGCTGTAACTGCCTTGCCCACAATGACAATGCCAGCCTCGCACTTGGAATAACTGGGCTTTGTCCTTTTAGGTGTCATGTATCAAGAACCACGGACCAATTTAAATGGACCTTTAAAAGATTAGTAATTTCATCTAACATTTTTTGAGTATATACTATATTTTATATTTTGGTCACTGTGGCTCAGCATTTCACATGTTATTATTTCATTTAATGCCTACAACAGTTATGAAGTTAGCACTATACATAACATGCCAAGGCCTTACGTACAAGCATTGAACTAACTTTTTAAAGATTTTGTAGCAAGAGACAGTGATTTCTTTTTGTTTCAATAGTGCCCCAGCTTAGAGCAGTGGTTCCCACCTTCTTGGCCCCACATATGGGATTCACGGAAGATGATTTTTCCATGGGTGGGGGGAGATGGTTTCAGGATGATTCAAGCACATTACATTTGGTGGTGGTTTAGTCAGTAAGTCGTGCCCGACTCTTGAGACCCCATGGACCACAGCCCACCAGGCTCCTCTGTCCATGGGATTTCCCAGGCAAGAATACTGGAGTGGGTTGCCATTTCCTTCTCCAGGGGATCTTCCTGAACCAGGGATGATTTTTGTACACTTTATTTCTATTATTATTACATCAGATCCACCTCAGATCATCAGGCATTAGATCCCAGAGACTGGGGACTCCAGCCTTAGAGCATTTTCAACTGTGTATTTTATTCTCATTATGATTGGTGAAGACTGACGACAAGGTCAGTGCCCCATTTTACAATGGCAGGCTCTAAGGTTCTCAAGTTTTAAGTAATTGGACAGCAAAAATGGGAGGGCTTTATCTAAAATCCAAACCCACTGGCCACAAAGTAGAGCTTTTCCCCTGTAAAACATATAGTGACAATTCCAACATGGTCCTAAAATACCCTGAGAAAGCAAAGGCTTGAGCTAACCACTGCATTTTCTTTTTCTTTTTTTTTTTTTAATTGACTTGTGTTTTAAGCCAGGAGTCAGCAAACTGGCCCTCTGGTCAAATTTGTCTGCCACCTGCTCTTGTAAATAAAGTTTTGGAGCACAATCACTCTTTTTTTTTTTTTTTTTGGTATCATCTATGGCTGGTTTTGTGCTCCAGCTACAATGAGAGTTGAGCACAGTCCCACTTCCCTAGAGGGACCCATTATATTCCTGGGTTTTGCATCCCTTGCGCACAAGGTTGGGTCCATTGATACAAACACTGCAGATACAGTGAGTCCATGTACTCGATGTATCATACCATTTTATACAAGGGGTCTGTGGATCCTCAGGTTCTAGTATCCCAAGGGGTTCCTGAAACCAATCCCCTGCACATACTGAAGGATAACTGTTGTGACACAAATTGTATACTTGCAAATTAATGTATTTATTTTATGGTCCTTTTTTGGAACAAAAAAATTACCAATGCCTGCTCTGTGGCTCAGCGATAAAGAACCCTCTTGCCAATGCCGGAGACGTAGGTTCAATCCCACGGTCGGGAAGATCCCCTGGGGGAGGCATGGCAACCCACTCCAGTATTCTTGAAGGGAAAATCCCATGGACAGAGAATCCTGGCAGGCTGCAGTCCATGGGGTCACAAAGAGTCAGACACAATGAAGTGACTGAGCATGCATGTATGCTCTAGATCATAAAGGAACTCTCCTTGTGACAGATTTGGCTTGGGAATGACTGTGAATAAACATTTTACTTTTTTTTAATTGTGAGGCAACCTTAGGATAGTGTTAGTCTTCATAATACAAATGGAATGAATTCTGAAATTTTCTGCAGGAGGGGCGTTTGTTATTAAAAATGTATTTCCCAGAAAAGCACTCGTGGCTTTGCCTCCAACTGAATTCTCTGGCCATCCATGCTCACATGCCAGCCTGGGGCTGAGTTCCTCCCTGCCCAGGGTCACGAGGGCTCTCCTACCTGCTCTGTGGACCCTCAGCCTCACGCTCTCAGTGACCTTCTCCATCACTTCTGCCTCTGTCTATTCTACTTTTAGCTTATGTGTCCTTTCCTATTAATGATTAAACAGGTTAAAATCTTCCCCCAACACAAATAATATGACTTAGGTCCTCTCTCTGCTTCTAGATACCAATTTGTTCTCTCTCCCATCTTTCATGGTGAGCTTCTTGGAAGAGCTATCTACAGTCATGTCTTTGCTCTCAGTTACTCTCTAATCCATTGCCTTTGGCTTTTTGTTTACACCACAGACCATGTGTGCATCCTTATGTATGTAGATGTGTGTGTACACACAGACACACACACACACAAAATTTTTGAAGATGGTCATTATGTCTTGAAGGCTTCCTTGGTGGCTCAGATGGTAAAGCGTCTGCCTGCAATGTGGGAGACCTGGGTTCAATCCCTGGGTTGGGAAGATCCTCTGAAGAAGGAAATGGCAACCCACTCCAGAACCCTTGCCTAGAAAATCCCATGGATGGAAGAGCCTGGTATACTACAGTCCATGGGGTCACAAAGAGTTGGACACGACTGAGCGACTTCGCTTCACTTTATTATGTCTTGAGAATTAATTCATACTAGTGAAACTGCTGAGTGAAACGTATGTAACATTTTAAGCCACCCAGAAAAGCTCTGTTTATATTTCTACCAGCAGTGAACAAGAGTATTTAATTCCCCAGGCACTGCTAACAGTGGAACATCATCATTTTTAAAAACTTAGTCAAGTGGATTAAGAATAATAGTTTTTAAAGGTTGTATTAATTTGTTTTCTTTGATTACTCATAGTGCATCTAATATTTTCATCAACTAACTGGTAGAGGATTAAGATCCAATTTCCAGTATATGGTCTTTGAAATTTTTTATTCTTTTCTAATGTAAAACACTTATAAAATAAGCCAGTAATTTTAAAAGTTGTGCAGTATCATTTAACCCAATTATAGCAATAATTTATCTGAAATAAAGATGGGCATGAAGTCATAATAAATGTGACATATTAAATTCTGAAAATGGCAGTCCAACAAGCCATGCAGCCAAAAAAAAAGAAAAAAATAAATAAACTGAAATATCAAGAAATAATTGAAAGGTCAAAGATCTATGAACACTTTGAATCTAAAATATTAGGCTTTAGGGGGACGTTTTAGAAACCTAAAAATTATGGGTATATTTCATTTAATATTTTTCCTTGAAGATAACAAAACATACCACAAAAATCAAAAATTCAAACAGAACAGTTTTTTTAACTTAACATTTATGAAGCAGGTTTCTTTTTTGTTTTCATAAATTTTTCCTTAATGCATGATGAAATGAAAGTATACCCTTTATAAAAATTAAAAGCTTATTAGAATATTTTGCATTATGTTTCACTTTTTTATTGGGGCCTTTGATGGTAAAGAATTAATGTAGATAAGAATTAAAATATAAGTACTTTGCTAATGAGATAGTCTAATGTTAGATACAAAAAAAAAACATAATCTTACAGTGATTCTGTTGAAAGCACTTGAAATCATATAGGGTCATTTGATACTGTTGAGATGTAAACAGAAGTTAAAGTGTAAATAAAATACATAGAAATTGCTTGGTTTCAGGACTAAGGCTTGATAATAAATTTGGTCATGGTGACTAAATATGGTTTCAAAATATCTTGCCAGTGAAGGTGTGAGACTTCTCTTGTGAACCTGTGATGTCTGCTAAATTAATTAAAAGCAAATCACAAGATAACACATTTTGAGAAAGAAATATTAGCAACTGCTATTAAAGATGGATCCTGGAGGGCACCATCATATTTTTAAAGGTTAAGTGTTTTTGACTCCAAATTAATTTATATATTTTGATTCTTTACATAATCATCTCCATTAAACTGTAGTCCTATTTCTATTTATTTATTTATCTAGAATGCTGCCTTATACTCATTGTTCTTCCAGAAATGTTTATTGAATGAATGAATCTTTCTTTTGTGACAAGTCCTTGAGTTTTCATGAGTTTTTTCTTTCTTTTAAATTAGTTTTTATTGGAATATAGCTGCTTTATGATGTTGTTAGATTTTACTGTATAGCAAAATGAATAAGCCATATATATACATATATTCCCTCCCTTTTGTAATTCCTTCGCATTTAGGTCACCAGAGTGCATTAAGTAGAGAAGGCAATGGCAACTCACTCCAGTACTCTTGCCTGGAAGATCCCAGGGCGGAGGAGCCTGGTAGGCTGCAGTCCATGGGGTCGCTAAGAGTCAGACATGAATGAGCGACTTCACTTTCACTTTTCACTTGCATGCGTTGGAGAAGGAAATGGCAACCCACTCCAGTGGTTCTTGCCTGGAGAATCCCAGGGATGGGGAAGCCTTGTGGGCAGCCGTCTATGGGGTCGCACAGAGTCGGACACGACTGAAGCGACTTAGCAGCAGCAGCAGCAGTGCATTAAATAGAGTTCCCTGGATGGGAGACTTTATCATTTTTAAGGTAACCTGTATTATGTTTAAAATGATGCTTCTCGTCTTTATAATCATTAAATGTAGTAATTTGGTTGTAATTTTAAACAATCTGGATCTGAACTGATGTGTTTTAACAATCATTTTACAGTCTGCAACATAAGGCTTAAAGTTTATATAATCTTTGGCCCTGGAATTCTGATTCAATGACTAGGCTCTAATGACATAATTAAAGATTTAGCACAAAAGTTGACTCTAACACAACATATTTTTGAAACATTACAAACATTTTTAAAAACAATCTTCCTTTTATATGACAGTTATTAATGCTATTATTTATTGATGATCACCAAAGCAACTGAGTAAAATGAAATGGATGAATCAGGAGAATCACAAAATTTTTTACAATTAAGCAATTCTAATTCTTCTAATGAAGAGATTCTAAGTTGAAAATTATTTTTAAGCAATTTTCAAAACAACCAAAATCCATCAGTTTCTGGAAAACAGGTGATCATTTGGTGGAAGGGGCACTCAGTCACTCACTGATCTCCATTTACATTTTTACTCCAGGTCCATCTGTCTATTGGGCTTCCCTGGTGGGTCACACGGTAAAGAATCCGCATACAATTTGGAAGTCCTGGGTTCCATCCCTGGGTTGGGAAGATTCCCTGGAGAAGGGCATGGTAACCCATGCTGGTATTCTTGCCTGGAGAACTCCCATGAACAGAGGAGCCTGGTGGGTGACATGGGGTCACAAAGAGTTGGACACGACTGAGCAACTGAGCACACATCTATCTATTAAGAATCTACTACATGCCAGACATTTCCTAAGTGCTTATGGTCTAGAATCACCCTATGGAGGGTCTTGCATTGATACAAGAGATTCTGTTTATCCTATGAGCAATGGGGGAGAAAAATGACATGATTAGACTTATCATTTAAAGATTATCCTTGGTGGTGGTGGTTTAGTTGCTGAGTCATGTCTGTCTCACGCAACTCCCTGGACTGTAGCCCACCAGCAGCCTCTGCCCATTGGATTTTTCAGGCAAGAATACTGGAGTGGGTTGCTATTTCCCTCTCCAGGTGTTCTTCCCCACCCAGGGATCAAACCCAGGTCTCCTGCATTGCAGGCAGATTCTTTAACAACTGAGCCACCAAATGATTCAAAACCATCAGTGGTTCCATCAGTCTTATTGGGGCAAAGATGTACTTGACCTACTTGCAATACCTCCAGTTGTCTGGTTAACAGACTCTAGGATGACAATAAAATGTATACTATGGTCATGAGGACAAGGGCTTCGATATACTGCAGCGGGGCAGGTTCACAACACCACCCTACAGCACGAACGGCAACAGTAACTATGAAGGTTGACCTCAGTCTGTGAATACCACAGCCTAAGCCTTGGATCGGTCTTGTTTCCTAGGTATCATATAAACTTCCTGGCTGTTTACTCAACACCTGGCAGAGGTAAAGGTTCTCAGACTTCCCTTCCTCCATACCCCCTTCTCCAACCTCCTCTTTTTTATGCAAGGCTATTTGCATGAGTTCAAGCTCTTCCAATTGTGTTACAAGTATGCAAACACCTATCACCTTACACTGTGTTGAAATATATCAAAAGTTATTCCATTAAAGCGAACTTTGCACTCAACTAGGGAAAGCAATCCAGCAAGGTGGAACCTTCCTTAGAAGAGTGTATATACGCCTGTGTTGACATGCTGGTTTGGGATATGAAGGAATCATGAGTACACAAACATTTTTTTTTCTCCCTGTCACAACATCTTTTTTTGTCACATATGCAATTGAAACCTAGATTACACATTTTTTCATACCGATCCTGTCAGCTTCTTTAGAGAATTCTTTTCTATTGTCTTGTTTTCTCTGCTTAGCAGTTTGCACTTTTTACTGTCTCACATTGAGCTACAGGAAGCAATTTAAAATCTTTTTTTCCCTCTTTACCATTACAACTCACTTATGAATAGAGCTTATAACAAAAACAATTTTTAAAGTGACAAGAGAACATCAGTCTCTTCAGAAGTTAAATTTCACTGCAAAAATGAAAAATCAAGTTACAGTCCCCAATTCTGCCTTATCTACAATTATACTTGTTAAAGTTTTTAGTGGAAAGCAACAGAAACTAACTCTGGAGGACTGCACCAGAAAAAGACTTTCTTGAAAGCTAATTGTGTGCATTTACAGAGTCAGCTAGAGAACTTAAAATACCATTTCAGAAAACCTATACAGAAATGTAGACACAGAAAACCTACATAGAAATGTACATTTCAGAAAGCCTACACAGCCAGAATCAGAGTTGAAATTCACTCCACATAACTGTCTGGTGAGGACACTACTGGTTCCACTTCTCAGCACTAGATGCTTCTGCTTGTATTAACACATCTCTGGCTCTGAAATACACAAACTCACTGTGACTTGTCGATATCCAACGAGGCTTTTGCTAGTCTTGTCTCCTTAGTTTTTTTCAGCTCAGATTGCTGCTTACGATTGGCTGAGCTGAGGTTATGTGCTTTCCCCAACATTAATTTGTATACAACCCATAGAACTTTTAAAATTACTTGCAACGGAGGTTGAGAGAATGTATATTTTTCTTTTCCAGAATTAATGGTTTTCCTTAATTCTAAGACTTTTGGTAGGAAATCTCCAAACATAAGGAGATTCACCTCTATTTGAAGAAGCAAAACAAAGTAACGAGGATAACACCAAATGTCCCATTACAATAATACAAGCAAGCAATGTCTAATTTAAATCTGATTAAATGACATCTAACTCAGAAATCTAGATGTGAAATTATATTCAAATGATAGCCTATTTAAACAGTTTAGAAACATGCCTCAACAATATATTGCCATACATAATGGCATTATGTATGACAATTTTAAAATATGCCAATACAGGAGACATAAGAGATGTGAGTTGAATCCCTGGGTCAGGAAGATCCCCTGGAGTAGGAAATGGCAACCCACTCCAGTATTCTTGCCTGGAAAATTCCATGGACAGAGGGGCCTGGCAGGCTATAGTCCATGAGGTCATAAAGAGTTGCACAGGCTTAGTGTCTAAACAGTACAGCAATATAATAATTATATCTAAATAAAATGATATTATATATATATACACATTTATAAAGTATATAGAGTTGACCCATGAACAACACAAGTTTGAACCGCATGAGTCCACTTTTACTCAGATGTTTTTAAGTAATAAATCCTATAGTACTACACAATCTGAAGTTGGTTGAATCTGAGATGTGGAACCTCAGATCCTGAAGGGTTGACTGTAAGTTATATGCAAATTTTCCATTGCACATATGCTAGGAGCCACCTAACACCTTTACTGTTCAAGGGTAAACTGTACACAATCATTAATTTTAAAAAAAAGTGCTATGTCCTTTAGCATCTCACTGTGTTCACTTTAAACAAAGCCATTCTGATTTTATAAACTTTGGTCTTTTTCCTCTTTGTTGCATCTATGTATTAAGACAAACAGTCATAATCTTCTATTTGACTTCATAATAAATGTAGTTCCTTATGTAGTCTTTGTTGAAACTAATTAATTGTAGGACTTTAATATCTTTAAGGTATGATGACCAGAGTGGGCATCCCAGGTCGTGCCAGTGGTAAAGAGCCAGCCTCCCAATGCAGGAGACTTAAGAGACACAAGTTCGATCCCTGGGTTGGGAAGATCCCCTGGAGAAGGGCATGGCAAGCCACTCCAGTATTCTTGCCTGGAAATCCTGTGGACAGAGGAGACTGGCTGGCTATGGTCTGTAGGGTTGCAAAGAGTGGGATATGCCTGAAGCAACTTAGCATGCACACACACACACATACACAATGACCAGAAGAGTGTTTCCAGTAGGGAAGTCATCTGGCGATCACATTTGGAGTATCGTATTCTGTAACTACTCTATCTGCTTTGAATGGATGCCACACTCTCTCTGCGTCTGCTTCCACTACCATCTGCCTCTCTCACGCTAAATTCATTGCTGGTAATTGACACCTTGGGAATTTCAACAGCTCTCGAGTCTCCTGTGTTGCTTCCTTGTTTCACCCACACTCCTGTATGATATCAGGTTTACCTCGCTAGCATCAGACAATACTAACACCTCGCACCATCTCGTTTCCTGGGGCCTTTCATGCCAACATCACAGTTTGGATCACTCCTGCCACCATTCTTTGCCAAACATCAGATTAACGGATTTTGTCAGAGAAAGCCATAAAATCATATTCAGTTGCCCAACTTCACTGGACATAACCTATTTTTACTGGGCATATTCTTCTCTTACTGATTCACAGTCAATTGTTTTATGTAAAAAATGCTTATGAAATCTGTTTTATATATAAGGATCTTTTACAGTCTTTGTTGCTTTCTTTACATTGCAATCTACCAAAGTGAAACCACTTTCTCATGCAATGATTCTCAATCCTGACCCTTCAGAGGAGAACAAATTCATTAGGGATCTCCAAAGGTCCTAAAAAGTACACAATCTTTAAATCAAAGGCATTTGACAATGAATATTTCCTCTAGCTTGCTAGTTCTGTGAACACAGGCAAAGCTGTTCTCGTTTCTATGTCTAACTTTCCCTATCAGTAACTTAAAATAATTACATCTAATCCATACAACTATCATAACTGCTTTTCAGAAAATATCTCTGGACACACCTTTACACTTTAAATGTGGGTGAACATTAAAACTTTCCTATTTCCCTTTTACATTTCCCTTTTAGAGTTTCATCTTCCGTTCTCTTGGATTCTCAAATATTATCTCCTGGCTGACTCCAGATCCCAAATGTTATCCCTGAGTCATTCCCAATCTTCTTTCCTCCCTTAAATGGAGCATAACCTGAGACATGAATTTTTATCTAGATAGTTAATCAGGCAGGGCTTACAAATGATAATTTCAATATTTCCTTGGAAAATATAAGTACTGATCTGCCTGTGAGGCTAGAAAAAAGCTGAAGTGCTTTGATACAAAAACCTGAGATTACATTTTTCTATTACTTTCCTTTTGCTTTTCTCCTGAGAGACGAGGGTTGAAAGAGAGAATAAATGGAATGGAAATGAGGATAAGTGGGAGGAGAAAAAGAATTTACAAGTCAGAAAGAACGATTATTTTAAACATGAGTTTAAAAATGATTGTTTAATTTTAAGTTGCTTACATAGTAATATACAGTTGTATGTCTCCCTAAGCCCACATTTGTCTTGTTTGTGTGGGATTTTGTGAAAATTCAGGAAAAGAACTGGTTCCTATTTCCAGTTCAAGATTCAGAAACAATGGCAGCCTATAGATGAGGTGAATGTAAAGCACCTGGGAAATTTGTAAAAAATCTGGGGGAGTTCAGTAACCTTGTGACAAAGAGTAGCGTAGAGCAATTATTAAGGTCTTAAGCATCGGTTCAGATCAGATCAGATCAGTCGCTCAGTCGTGTCCGACTCTTTGCGACCCCATGAAAAGCATCAGTTAAGGTGATTCATACATATATTCTGAGCCACTTACTACATATTTATAAGTATATACCTTACACTGAGCTCAAATATAGTATTCATAAAAGTAAAGTCATATTCCTTAAACAGTGTCCAAAATCAAATGTCTAGAATATCTATTATTCTTATAGGTATCAAAATAATGGCATTATACTTAACCCCAACTTTCCCCATTTTCAAGCTGTTTGCTATAAAAACCTCATTTATTAAGAAATCTATTCAATAGCAGTGACCATCAGAAAATCTACTGTCTTCAGGAAATATTTCTCATCAACGTAATTGCTTAAGTAATGTTTCACTGCTTGTCTGCTTACTTTTAAAAAGCAGCAATAGGAAACTTCATATTGTTCATTGGGGAAAAACTATCAATATAAGAACTAGAACAGAAGATTTTTTTTTCTTTCTGTATCTTGGAATGCATACAAAGCTATTACTTTGTTCAGAATTCCCTAAATGTTTTTGGGGGACCCAGAGCACCATTAATAGAACTTAATCAAAAATTCCAAGTAAGGGAAGACACAAATGTTCTAACTTGTAGAAAGGGTGGGAGTTTAATAGATGGTTAGCAATAAGTGTCAGCTGAGGTTCAGACAGTTTCCAAAAGCTGATCAAAAATAGCGTGTGGGAAAAGGCAAGAAATTTTTTGTGGTTAGTAGCCATTTCATGGGCAATGTGGGTTGATCAAGAAGGGTGGAGAAATTGGGAGACCAACCACCTGAGATGAGAGGAAGGAAGTGCAAGCCCTGTTCACCCCCTCATCTTGTCAGAGACCCTATCTCTGAACCATTTTTATAAAACCCTCATCAAATTCCCCCAGATTGGGACACACAGTTTTGGAGGGCAGGAGCCCACTCTATATCTCTTTGCCTGGCAAAGCAAGAAAGCTATCCTTTTCTACTTCACCATCCTCCCAACTCCCACCCCTGAAAAAGAGATGGGTGGAGAAAAAGTTAATGATTCAGGTCCTGCAGAAGGGGATGAAATAGAACATCTGAGAGAAAAGGGCTGGAGATGTCCACCATGGAAATTTCCCATCCCACTGGGTCTCTCTCACCTTTCCCAAGTAGCACCATAAAATAAGCAGCAACATACATGTTGAGAGTTTTTCTAAGAACTTATGAGGTAGAATATTTAAAAATTCATCCTGTACTCAGTCAGAGATTTTTGCTCACTGATTAGTCCACATTTATGTTTTTCTCTCCATAGAGTCATTGTTTCTCAATGCCCATTCAAATTAAAACCTGCCCAAAAACTTGTGAGAAAAAATATGCCCAAGTAAATGATGGGACTTAATTTCAAAGTGAGACTTAACATTTATTTCATTTGGAAGAGGGTAGAGTTAGCCCCCGCAGATTATGTTTGAGCAGAAGACTTCTGAGCTACTGAATTTCTGTTTTCCAGAAACTACTTACTAGCTTTAAGTTCTGCAGATTATGGTAGGCGAGTTAGCAGGCTTTTGAGAATTCCATGTTAGGAAGAAAAAGAAGCAGACAAGCAGAAACATTGTCATCTATTCTGAGTAGAGAGATGTGGTAGCTGGCTTAATGAAGGAAATTCTGAAAATGACCACATATAGATAAACCGAAGTTTAGGAATTCTATCTCCATAACCTAACCCTGGGCTTCCCTGGTGGTTCAGATGGTAAAGAATCCACGTTCAATTGTGGGAGACCTGGGTTTGACCTCTGGTCTGGAAAGATCCCCTGGAGGAGGGCATGGCAAACCACTCCAGTATTCTTGCCTGGAGAATCTTCATGGACAAAGGAGCCTGGAGGGTTACAGTCCATGGGGTCATAAAAGGGTCAGACACAACTGAGCAACTGCGCACAGTCCAACCTAACCCTAACCTATGATGTAATAAATGTTATGGCTCCATAGCATATCCAGTGCTTCTCAAACTGAGGTCCCTGAATTGGCATTAGCACCACCTAAACACATGTTAGGAATCTGTGTATTAACACAGCCTCCCACTGATTATAATGTGGACCACAGTTTCAAAACCACCACTCCAGGCTGCAATCCTGGAACTCTGCTTCCAAGTTTATGTCCTGGCATCCTGTCCCTTGCTACTCAGTTACAGAACCCCATCCAATAGGACACCTCGCCCAATCAAATTCTCTCCCTCTAGAATTTAACTAAGAAACATAAACACTGGAAAATCTGTAACAGGTGATGGTTTGAAGTTGGAAAGTCAGACATACTTAGATACAATGTGAACTGACGTTTTAGAGCCCTTGTGAAGAACATGGGGTGTTGGTTCATTAACAAGAGTAGGAGAATAGAGCAGATACACAAAGAGATGAGAAACGAGAGATACAATTAAGTGGCCACTTTTTGTTCCTATATTTTTCTTATTCTTGGCTTTGGCCTCATGTCATTTATGGCTGTGTTTTTTTGTTCAGGGGTTTGGTGTGGCGTCTTGCATAAATGACCTATCCCACTCTCCCCTTTATTTTCATGAGCTTAGATACATTTCTCTTTCCTGTAACAAAATAATTCTAATACAAGTGTGTGCATAATAGTAGTCAGGTAGCTGTTTAAATAAAGGAAAATAAGAGTTATCAGCTGCTGAGTATGGCTAAATGGATTTGCAGTTAATTGGTGGATGCAATTATTTAAATGAACCCTTTCAAACACAAGTAAAGTGCTAAAAGCAAACAAAGTGAAGATATATACTTGGGAGCATTGGGGATAAGTGTTTTCTAATTAGCTATTAAACTATCCTAAGGATACCATTTCTAGTACATGTTCTAGTTGTTCTAGTTTAAATGAATCCCATGACGCTTGGGTATTTCTGGATGTAGCAGGGAAAAACCTAAACTTTTAGCTTGCTGCTTATCTCTTATTTGATTTTGAACATTTTATTCACCCCTTCAGAACTTGAAGATTTTTTCCCCACTGCTTACTGAAGAAAATACCTTAATAGCAGCATTATGGTAATGCAAGGGTTTTATATCTGGAAGGAGTTATTTTAAGATAGCTCTTACATTGAGAGGTTTTCTTATAATATTTCTGTCTTACATTTACTTTAATTGGCATTTGAAAAATTTTTGTCCACACCATGAACCAGTACTAATATGAACGACTGAATTAATCAGAGAGTAAAAGGACAAATATTCCTTAATGAAGAATTCCAAATAATAAATGTAGAAAGAATGGAAGAAATCGAAAATTGCAAATAGCACACTAGAGTAATAATTGTTGTAGGCCCAATCCACTGACAAATGATAAAATTAATGAGCAGAACTTTAAGGAGAAAAAGGATATTTACATAGTTTCAAAGCTCCTCCTCCAAGTATTTATTAATTACTCTCATAATCTTAAACATTTTCTAGTATTCTTACTAGAATACTAGAGTGGGCTGCCATTTCCTTCTCCAGGGGATCTTCTGGACCCAGGGAATAAACCCTTGTCTCCTTCATTGTAGGCAGATTCTTTACTGCTGAGCCACCACCCTCCACCAGGGGAGCTCAATTTCTTTGATAATCTTCCCTTCTGGAGGTGGAGCACAATGCCATTAAGTGCAGTGTTGGCTGGACTTGGTGATTTCCTGCTCACAAATTCAGGATGGAAAGAGAAATAGCAAGTTTACAGAAGAGAAACCTAGCAGACACCATCTGAGACAAGTGATCAAGGTCAGGTCACCATTAACAATTCACCCTGATATTATGTAACCCCAGATAACCATGCACAAATCCACAACTGCAGTCTAATCACGAGCACCATCCCACAGATCCAAATTGAAGGATGTTACACAAAGGCACTCTTCAAAAACCGTGAAATACAAGAAAAGAAGGACCGTCACAAACTGGAGAAGTTTAAGATGTGATATTTCAATGAAATGTGGATCCTCGAAAAACAGTAACAAAATGGTATTTGTAGAAAACTGATGAAATCAAAATAAAATCTATAGTTCAGTGAATGTTCATATATTTGTGTAAATTTATTAGTTTTGGTAAATACGCCACGATTCTGTCCAACACTTGCATCAGAGGAAGCTGGACCAAGGGTATATAAGAGATCTTCATATTATCTATGCAACTCCTCTGTGAATCTGTAATCTACATTTCAAAATAAATTTTTTAAACAACGTGCACTCTGGGTTACAAAGAGGAATCCAGTTCTGAAGACCTACTCTCACGACTGTTGCTATTCGAGAGTACAGTGGACTACAGGGCTTCTTTCTAAAACGACCCATCTTCCTCGGAACACGGGGATTTTTTTTCCTGATATACTTGAATTCTATCTTGTGACAAACTACAGCTATGAAGAGGTGAGTAGATACTAAATAAATCAGGGTGGAATTACTATATTTGGTATCTGTCATTTAAAACATTTATAATAAAATTTACTTATAGTCACAAAAATGAACATTTTCAAGGCTAAAGTTTTAATGAAGAAAGGCAATTAGATTATAGCCTTATGGTTTGCCATCTTGTTAAAAAGTTATTTGTATATGTCTAATGTAAGACTATGTTTTGTATCACTGTGATGGTTCTATGTTCCATTTAATCAAATTAGGTAGTCCTGAAAACTAGATATCAAATTCTGGTTTCAGTTTCCTTCTTATTTCATATTTATGCATAAGACTCTGTCAATCAAGAATATTTACTGGAAAGACTGTCACTAATGCAAACAATAAGCTAAATGACCCTTACTGCATGTAAGAAAATGTGGGGTTTTTTGCCACCTTAAGTTCACTAAGATATGATCTTGTTTTTGAAGGACAGTATGTAAGGTAGAAGAAGGCCCTGGCACCCCACTCCAGTAGTCTTGCCTGGAAACTCGCATGGACGGAGGAGCCTGGTGGGCTACAGTCCATGGGGTCGCTAGGAGTTGGGCACGACTGAGCGACTTCACTTTCACTTCACTTTAATGCATTGGAGAAGGAAATGGCAACCCACTCCAGTGTTCTTGCCTGGAGAATCCCAGGGACAGGGGAGCCTGGTGGGCTGCTGTCTACTCGCACAGAGTTGGACACGACTGAAGTGACTTAGCAGCAGCAGCATGTAAGGTAATTTTATATTGTGTTACATACTTTTGAGGCATACACACTAACATCCCATACAAAGAGTATTCTCCTGAATCTAGAATGAATACAATGTCTCCTAATTTTATAAATCTGAGGCCATCAAATATGATTATTGTCAGCCTATGACCAGCATAGCTACCTACACGTATCCACCTCCAGTCTTACCTCTTATACAGAACAGCCGTGGTGGATACCTGCCAAGTAAATTACCTGTCTGAGCAAAGGCAATGTGCCCAGTGATTCAATAACTACAAGCTGTGGTGAAGGCGAAGCAGAAGCCATGGGGTAGGGGGAAGCGTTGCAGAGACTGTCAATAAGCTGGCAATAGTTGGAGAGTTAAAGCCATGTGAGGCACTGGGACAGTTGGAGAGAGGGGTTTGCCATAAACAAACCCTTCTGTCTTGCCCTCTATCCATGAGACTTTGAGAAAGTAATTAGCAAATACTATTCTTGCCAAAGGTGAGATCTATGGTGTAAGACCCCGGGGTAAACAGGAAACTCACAATTACTGGGGGATGCTATGGTGAACCAGATGAGATTGTTTTGTTTTTAGGATCAAGATGCATGACTATAGCATGCATCTATATTTGCATCATAATAATGCATCATTATTATGACTATAATAATTTGGTTAAACCTCCTGGGCAGTATTAAAAGCTTTACATATGCTGACTCACATAATTGTCCCAACACAAAGACCTGGGAGACAGGCAAAGGTATTATCATCATCTCTTTCTTAATAGCTGCTGAAATGTATAATCAAGATGTTAATGGGGACTTTCCTGGCTGTCCCCTGGTTAAGACTCCACCTTCCAATGCAGTGGGTGAGGGTTCAGTCCCTGGTCTTGGAACTAAAATCCCACATGCCTCACAGCCAAAAATCTAAAATATAAAACAGAAGCAATATTGTAACAAATTCAGTGAGGACTTTAAAAATGATCTACATTTAAAAAATTCTTTAAAACTGAAAATAAATAAATAAAGATGATGTTGAGAAAGCCCTGTTAAGTAACAACAATATTTTAGGTTCACTTTGATATAGTTTGTTTCTGGTACCTAACAGATTCCATTTATACAGCTTGTGTTCCAGAATGACTACAGTATTTTATATCCACAAATGAATAAAATGCCTTGGAGTCTGAAAATGAAAACAGAATAAATCTTTCCAAATAATGAAGAGAAGCTTTCCACTGAAGAGCATCTGCATACGCAGGCCTTTGACTCCAGTAGTATTTAAAATTAAAATTTCTTATTTTTCCTTTTCTTTTGCCAAGAAGTATCTATCATTCCTTTTAATAAAAATGAGTACAATCTAAATCTTTCTTGACATTTCTAATCTAATGAAGGGACAAGGAAATAAAATGCTATGTTTCTTGTCATTTTTTTCCAAAAAGGCTTTGAAATAAACTTGTTCAGTGATGACAGCATAATAATGAAAAGTGTATAATGAAAACCGCATCCTGACGGGTTTTCACATACTTATGTGGAAGTAAAAAGAGTGAATCATTGCATGGCAGGGATAAATAGACTAAGCCCAAAGTTAAAAATAAAGACGGTAACACAACTTGCATGTATCAAGACAGAGATTCCTATTAAAAGGGCCATGTGAGTAACCAACAGAGATGTGCAGACATGTGCTCAGTCATGGCACAAGCTGCCAGGCAAGAGACGTGTGCAAGCTTGAATGTGCCCTTTTCATACACCATACAAATATTTACTCTAGTAGATATAGGATTTAAAAAAAACAAAAACAGCTATGTGCTCTGAGATTCATATGAAAGGAAGAGGAATAAAATTTTCTTATTTCTGTTAAGAAATACGGATATAAATGGTAATTTGGAGATTTTTTTTTCAGCAGTGGAATTAGATAAAATATCTTCCAGACTAGAAAACATAAAGATCTCCAGAATATTCTACAGCAATGACAATAAGTATTCCTAATCATTATACTAAACTGAATTTACTGAGGACTGACTATCAAAAAGAAACGATGCCCTACTTGTTTTTTCATGATCTCATTTAGGGCTCATTCCAAACGGCTGAGATTGTATAAATCATCCTATGTAATAGGAAGAAGCCTCAGAGAATCAAAGAGATTTTAACAAAAAGGAAACTGCCATTGTTACAAAGTTCATACCTGCATCTTTAACTCCAGTGTTCAACATCTGTATTAAATTCATTGTTACAGACAATTATTTTGAAACTATATTTTATATTTAGGATTTTATTCAATTGTACACCTATTTTGAATACATGCCTGCTTTTGAACTGAAGATAATAAGGGTCAACTTTTACTGAATGACCAGACTACCCTGAGCAAAGCATTTTACATGTTTTATCACATTTAATCCTCACAACAATCCCACTATATACATATTAATATTGTCCCCACTTTATAGTTTAAGAAACTGACATTTGAAGGAGTTAAATAATTCTCCCAAAGTCATATATTTTTCAAAGGGTGGACTGAAATTTCAAATATACTTGTTTTGACTTCAGAAGGAGCAAACTTAGCTATACTCATGTATAGCAGGCTTCTCGAAAGAACTGCCTTCCTATTTGAGTGCTTTAAGTTATGTATTTATAGTTTCAAATTTTGGAGAGTCTTCTTAGAGTTTTAGACTGACTTTAGACTCTGATTGCTTGAAAATATGTTGTTAAGTCTTATTACACAAAGAAAACATAATGTGTTATGATCATATACCTTATATCAACAATGTTTCACGATTTCCTCTAAGATTTAGAAATGGATTTATGGAAGCCTGTCTTTCTAAAGCTTTCAAGGTAACATCTTAGGCATGTTCATGGAATGAATTATTGTATCTCCTGAATTGTCGTTTTAAGTTAGTTTAGTGAAAAGTAGAGCCAGTTTTCAAGATAATTTGGTGGCTGGAGGAAAGAAAATTTTACTATGAGCAAACAGTCAGGCTTGTGTGTTTGTATTTTCCTGAAAACAATAATTACTGCTGTCTGGATAAATAGAGCTTATTTTTATGTGACAGCCTAAGTAGAATAATTAAATCTTTATCAACATAAATTATTATTTCCACACAAGCACAGGCATGGATTAAACTTTTGCTTCTTTAAACACACCTCATTTTGGTGGACTGAATACACAGCAATAAGATTTTGAAGTCTATACATACATTTAAATGCATTAACTCCCAATATTCTTTTCATATTCAAGCCATATGTGGATAGAAAACTTAAGTCTTTTTTTTTTTTAATTCCCAATACTATGGGCATACCAATATACATGGTGTTAAAGGCCTTTTGTTCAAATTCTGCAATTTCAGTTTTCTCATCCTTAATTCAAGAAAAGATATCTGCTTTGTCTATATCCTATGGTTATTGGGAGATAATGAGATAATATACACATTTTAATTTATATAAGTAGGAAACATTATATATATATCATTATATGAGTATAATATACTCATAATATAATTATATATAATATAAATATAATTATATTAAATATATATAATATAATTATATATAATATAATAATATACTCATTAGAGGAAGAATTATTCCCTGAAAAATAACTCATTAAACCTTTTCTTCAAGGTAATGAACACTTCTGTATTCTATCCAGCTTTTATTTATTCATTTATGATTTGAGTCTACTTTGTTTCTTCAAAGGCTTGCTGTACCTTACAATGTTAAATGTAAATAAAACAGAACAGAAAATAAAATGTAGATAAAACTGTACTTTAAGGAAGAGAAGAGTTGCATTTCTTCTCTAGATAGCCTTGATAAATTTCTGTAATTGAACATAAATTTACACCAGGGGAGAACTATGGAACTCAGCAGTTAATACAGTCTCCACGTTTGAGAGAATATAAAACTACCAAGAGGTGCTCAATAAACATGTATTAAAAACGGTGAATGACAGAGTGAGTTAACCTGGAGAGAGTCTACTCCATTTCAAGCCCCTTGACCTCAAATAGTGGGTGTAACATATCTTGTTAATCTTTATGCCATGGAGTGACATAACTGTTACTCTGCAGATCACATAATGGTCTTTCTGATGGGTATTTTATATCGCCCTTTTAGAAATCTAATTAAATTAAATTAAATTATAACCCTCTGAAGGCATTTCGATGAGGATTTATAAGATACTCTAGTTTTTAAAAACGGATTTCCATTTATCCCATTTAGAGAACTTAGATGAAACATTAATTAATGTTTTCCTGAGACATGTTGCATCTCATTTGGGCAAATGTTTGAAAACAGTCTGGTCTACTTTATGATTTGGTGATTTTTCCGGGCTTGCTTAATGATATGTATAAAGTTGACTCATGAACTGCTAATCAATTCTAACTATAAGACACAGCATCAGACTTACCAATGCTGATTTGAAAATTGGGGAGTCTGACCTGAAATTCTGTTCATAAAAATGTCACACAGCAAGGAGGCAGTCTGGAAGGAAACTGGATGATGGCCAGTAGATGACTTCAGTGTCCACACACAATGTCAGTGCTTGCGGGAATTCTGGAGGTCTACCCATTGACTGCACCTTCACATTTTCTGTGTGAAAACTATGGCGAAGGGTTGACTGCAACTCTATCAAGGTCTACAGCTGGTCATCCTTCTTGTGAAGCCAGTGGCTTTTTAATCATTTCACTTTGTTGTGGAATGGGGCTTTGCTCACACATCAGCAAGGAGGAGAGAGAATTCTGAATTGAAAGTGGACCACCATGGTGCACTATTATCCATTTCCAAAGAAAGCTGGTGCTGCACAAAAATAAAATCAAGGGGTTATTGGGGGTGGGGCAGGGCTGCCATGGGAAGCATAGAAGAGGATCTAAACTTAAAATTCTGTGTATTCTAGCATTACTAATTTAAATCTAATCACTGCTGCTACTCTCCAAATTTTGTTTTTGGCATCTAAATCTTCTAAGCACTTATCTACTCTAAATCTGGAACATTTTCCTGGAGATACAGTTTTCTGCTTAAGTATCACGCTCTCACATTTCTTCCTAATGCCTGAATCACATTCTTCCTATAGCAGATGCCAACAGTACTGTCAACTGAAGAAAAAGGCATGACTTATAAAGATGTGAGTTACATTCTATCTGGGGGTCTCACTGAGGACCACAGCTCAGGATACAGCCTCTCAAAAAGCTCTGGAGCAACTGTTGCAAAGAGGCAAGGGAGGTGCCAGAAGTATAGGAGTTTAATTGAAAAAAAAAAATGTAGTCAAATATTAGAAGATTACAACTAATCACACACACAAAAAAAACCCACCAAACATCTCAAATTAATCATTTTAGTTCTTTGTTAAGTATGGGAAGACACATGAGTCTGAGCCCTCTGAAATCATTCCATAGCTATGCCTTTCAACTATTTAAGGCCATATCCTGTTTTTCTCCATCTTGAAATTACCCTCAGTGTGGATGAAGTGGCTGATAGTTTAATGGTGGGGAACATTTCTTATTTACTGGAATGGAAAGCAACTTTTTTTGTGTGTGTGATCCACAAAACTGTCTGTGTACCTAACTAATGCAAAATTACAACTGTTTATTGCCAATCAACTCATCAGCTCAATCCTTCCTATAACTGTAGATTGTGTGTGTGTGTGTGTGTGTGTGTGTGTGTCTTTCCATGGTTTTCTCTTCAATCCTCTAATTTTTTAAATCCCTCTTAGTTCCTTCATTTCCAACTTTCAGGCATTTTTTCTGCTGCTATTCCATCATCAAGGTCTTCACATGGAACTTAAATTCTTGATACCAAATTAGAAAAGGTATTTAAATTACTATAAAACTGTATACTGACATAATTATCTCCTTATTCATCCATGCAACTGGAATGTTAACCCATTTAAATACTGTACTTTAAAAAACCACCCTTCATTCCTTACACCTGTTTTATAGATGTTCAGCTATATTCTCTGTCCTTGACTGAGAAAACAGCTTTCTGAAAATATCTACTGCAGAAAATATCTTTTGTACAAGGATGACCCTCTTTACAATACTATCTAGAGCTTACGATGATGCTAGAGTAAGAGGTAATATAGAGGTGAATTTCATATTTCTCTTCTTTTGTGTATCAATATAGGAAGTAAACACTATCACATACAGACCCTTGCTTTTTAGATACAGTTAGACATTTTATATTTGAAACCATGATAGATTTCTATTGCTCTGTACAGTAACTCATTTTCCCTAAGAATCTAGTATCTCAAAGAATATTTGTTCCTCAGAAATGTTAATATACTTTTATGATCAAATGAACCGGGGAAAAGTCTGGGTTTGAGATAGATGGATGAGCATGGGTTATCTCAGAGCCTTTAATATGCTAATGTGTTTTGTGAATCACCAAAGGGTTTCAAGCTGCCCTAATATTGGTATTTCTTAAACACATTTCACCTCAGAAGTTCACAGCCTTAATTCTCCCTGTGGTGCATGCTTTGAAAAATTCTTGTCTAGACACTCGTTAGGATACAAGACTAATTATTCTTTGAACTCTCTTTCAAGTGTACGGCCTGAGTTCATATATAAAGATCACGTAACTTGCGAATTACTCCAAAACACTCAAGGTGCAAAGAGTGTCAGATTTGATTAATTTCTCTAAATTAGATTAATTGGTCCAAAATACCTACTTGATGAAATTAGCAAGAATCCCAACATTCATTATTTGTCATGACTATCTTTCTCTCCTTGACTTAACAGGCCAGTGGTCAACAGTTTCCTGCCAGGGTGCACTTTGTTCATATAGAGTGGTGACTTTTTTTGACAACATTCCCTCCCTCTGGATCAACTCTTGACTGCAGGGATCTTTCCTTTGACTCCAGTCAAGTGTCTGAGGGCTTGCCTGGTGGCTCAGATGGTAAAGAATCTGCCTGCAATGCAGGGGACCTGAGTTTAATCCCTGAGTCGGGAAGATCCCCTGGAGAAGGATATGGCAACCTATTATTATTGCCTGGAGAATCCAATGGACAGAGGAGCCTGGCGGGCTACAGACTATGGGGTCACAAAGAGTCAGACATGACTGAGCAAGCAACACATTCACTTTGCGAGTGTCTGAAGGCCAGGGGTCTACCTCCTCAGGGGTCCTGTCTCCTTCTTAGACACTCAAGTAGATACCATTTTGGACCATCTGATTCTCATCAACTTGGGCAAATCATCCTTGTCTCTCAGGTTTTGGGTCCCAGTTCTCTTTTTCTCAAAATACCAGCCTTAATAGTTTGCCTGTGGACATTCAGCTTAATTGTCCAAAATGTTTTAAAAAATCCCTCAAATGCTATCTTGAGCGCTTATCTACGTCTAACTGTACAACCCTACGACATGAAAAATCTATTAACTCCCTACAGAATCAGGGAACTTAGAACTCCTTCCTGTAAGGTGAAAACAAACAAACAAACAAAAATCACACAGTAAAACATAAAAAAATATTAATAACTTACTAATAACTCTATAAAACAATCTACCTTGGGGTAGTGTGTATACAATGTGATGAACTCATTCCAGATTCGTAATATCTAGTGCTTCAGAAAATCCCCTAATTCCTTAGAAAAGGAACTGTTTGAAAGTTTGATTCATTTGTTGCTTTCATTGGCTAAGTGTAAGATTGATATTAACCCTGCATTTAAGATCCCAAAAAAAGAAAATCTCAACATCAGAACATGCAACAATATACTTCCCATTTCTTGCTGTTAATTTTTTTTTTTTTTTTGCAGCATAACCTAGTTGCAGTTGTTGCTATCTTGGGGATATTTTTTTTTTTAAAGAAGGAAAGCAAAACCATTAAAATATAATTAACTATGTAGCATTCCTATTTCAAGAAAAGGATTTTTTTTTCAATCAATTCAGATGAGACAATTTATTCCATAAAAGAGAATTCCTATTTATTTTTAAAAATGTAAGCAGATCCTACCATATAAATGCTGTTTTCACTAAAATTTTCCACTGTTAACAAAACATGAATAAATATTATTCAGCATATTAAATCATAATGGATAAAAATATGTCTCAAAGAAATTTTTTAAAAAGCTCTTAATTTCATTGGAGAAATTATCTTGGTCATTTCGGCTCTTAATTCTAATTAGTTCTTGGTGAAATAAGTAGGCAAATACTGAGTAATTGAAAATTAGAATATAATTAAATTAAAACCAGTTCTTACTATTAGGCTCACATCTGATAGCAGTAGTATTTTTTTGAGATGTATAGCAAAAACTGACATAGCACATAGACTGAATATTAAGCGTAGGTGAATCTACAGTCCTGGGACTAGTGACATTTTATACAATATGCTGAATATGAAAATGGGTAGAAGGACCATTGACTCCTTCTCAAATATATACAGGCACATAACTCTTCATACAAACATATGAGTCAGAGAATAACTGATGGATAATTAAGGTAAGTCTAGACTTGATTCTACAAAAACCTGGGATTAAAGCCATTGTTGATTTTGTTTTAATAATAAAGTAAAAGTGGCAGAAGAGAGAACAACTCTATACAACTCATTTCTCTTGTGCAGAACCGTTTCGTTCTGCCTCTGCCCCACTAGCCTTGTTACTGGGGCTCACTCCAAGCTCGTAAATGGCTTTCTCATGCAGTTGTGGTTCAGTTCAGTTCAGTTCAGTCACTCAGTCATGTCCGACTCTTTGCGATCCCATGAACCGCAGCATGCCAGGCCTCCCTGTCCATCACCAACTCCCAGGGTTCACCCAAACCCATGTCCATTGAGTCAGTGATGCCATCCAACCATCTCATTCTCTGTCGTCCCCTTCTCCTCCTGTCCTCAATCCTTCCCAGCATCAGGGTCTTTTCAAATGAGTCAGCTCTTCACATCAGGTGGCCAAAGTACTGGAGTTTCAGCTTCAACATCAGTCCTTCCAACTGTGCCTGAAAACACCAAGCTGGAAGCATAGGGGAGATAATGAACCCAGGGAGAAGTAGTAGCTATTGAGAGTGAGGTATAAATACCCTAGGAATCCTCATGTCCCAGAGGAGGTAACGCTGATCTAAGGGTCTCACACGGATTCTCAGTTTCCCAGTGGGATTAAGGCACAGATACCTATAGTGACAGCTGGCTGGATAACACTTCTTTGCTGCCTTCCCTTTCCTAGCTCACATCCCCAGTCCTCTACCAAAGAAATCTCTGAGCCTGGAATCCTTGACTTACAGCATGCTTCTAGGAGTACGCGGTGAAGGTGATGCTCCAAGAACATGTCAAAGTCAAGTCAGCTGGGATAGTCTGGATTACCTCTACATTCTCAGGGACTGAAGCAGAAAGTAAAGAAGATCAGACTGTCCCTTATCTCGCCTCCTTTCAGGCCAGCAAGGCTGCAATTCACAAATAGAGAAGAAATGGGAAGGGTAGAGAGGAGAAAAGGAAATCAAGGCAAACTATTCTAATGCTCACTTTTTTCTGTCTCTTTTATAGCTTTCACCTCGTTATTTTTTTTTTGTTGGTTTTTGTGGCAAAGTAAGTGTTTATACTGTGGGGCTTCCCTGGTGGTTCAGTGGTAAAGAATCCACCAGCCAAATCTGTGCAGGAGACACAGGTTTGATCCCAGATGTAGGAAAATCCCCTGGCGAAGGAAATGGCAACCCACTCCAGTATTCTTGTCTGGGAAATCCCATAGACAGAGAAGCCTGATGGGGTACAATCCATGGGTCTCAAAGAGTCAGTGACTAAACAACAAAAACAGGTTTATCACAGGGTGTCAAGTAAAGGAGGAGGAGGCAAGTCTCGGATCTGTTCCAACTTGGTGTTTGTTTGGTTGGTTGGTTTTTTTGGAGTGTAATTGCTCTGCAATGTTGTGTTAATTTCTACTATACAACATCGTGACTCAGCCACATGTACACGTATATCCCCTTCTTCCTGAGCCTCCCTGCCACTCCTCCAGGTCATCACAGAGCATGGAGCTGAGCCTCCCGTGTTACACAGAAGCTTCCCACTAGCTATCTTATTTACGCATGGTAGTGTATCAATGTCAATGCCACTGTCTCAATTCCTCTCACCCTCCCCTCCCCCTACATGTCCACATGTCCTGTCTCTATGTCTGTGTCTCTATTCTTGCTCTGCAAACTGCAACACTATTTACAGTAGCCTGAAGGAAGCAACCTAAACGTCCATCGACAGATGAATGGATAAAGAAGATGAGGTTCATGTATGCCGTGGAATATTACTGAGCCATAAAAAGGAATGAAACTGGGTCATTTATAGTGATGTGGATGAACCTAGGGGGAAGTCAGAAAGAGAAAAACAAATATTGTATATTAACACATACGTATGGAATCGTCTCATATTTTCTATCCACAGCCATTTCACTGTGTCTTAGTGAAACAAGATGTCCCTAGTCTTTCCCTTTATCAGCTCCCAGTTTCTACTGCTTGTACTTCTTGCTTGAACGGGTCACCCCAAAAAGGCCCATACTTTTTCTCACATGCCTACAAATACTTATTGTTTACAGACCCAACTCCCCAAGAAACCAACACAATACTAGTCAAAGACATGCTAAATATAAAATCAGGAAGAAGGATGCTGGAATCTTTCTCACATCTGGTGCTAAATGCTCAGAGTTACTTAAGGAAACACTACTATATATGGAAGTGCTACTTCTTAATGCTTCCAATATGGGCATATATTTGAGTTTTCATAATACTCAGTATAAACTGAGGTGTGAGTTTCCAATTCTCATAGACCATGCTCCTGAAGAGACTTTCTGTTTCTAATTTAATGAATTGTTGCTTTATCATGGTTCAGAGTGACACCTGGTTTGCTATGAGACTTGAAAAGCTACTAGTTACAATATGACAAATTCAAATTGGTTTTGAGGTAAAAAGTCAAGTTTCTGTCTATTGCTGCCTTCTGAAGATTAAATTCTAAGATCAACCCTTTAAGAGGCTAATCTATGGAAAAGTTTCGGGCCTAAACTCTGGTCTCAACTAAACTGAAAACCACTTTTCTTGGACAAATTTTAAAAACATATTTCTTTGTAATGACTACAGTACCTCATTACATTGACTTGATAAGATTCTTATATAAATTTGTACAGGAAGATTCAAGATGACACACTCTAACATGAAGATTAAGTTCTAAAACATATAACCCACAAACTGATTACATTACTATTACTATATAACAGAGTGAAGGAGGAAGGAATTAATCAGGCTTTAATCTGTCTGCTCCTATGGTACCCTAAGGACCAATGTGGTGAAAACAACACTTTCCACAATTTTGCCTTGTATCTCCAATGTGTTTTATAGAGCCAGCCACATAGGTGCAGAATAAGTAAGTTTTTAACTGTATAAATTAATGCATGCATAGGGTCATCAGGAAGATAGAATAGTTGTCAAACAAGATTATGCCTTGATTTGAAACACTAAAATAAATAACACAGAATCTGGCCAACAAGATGAGAGGTATTTAGCAGCCAAAACCTAGAAAGAATAGAATTTTATAAGCAAATACTGGGGGTACCTAGTCTCACTCCAAAAGAAACAGGATTTTGGCCCAAAGACTCAAGGATCTTTTAGCAACTGTATTTCTTTAGGCAGATGGACAATATATTTGAACTATACCTCAATTTCAAACTCAGGGGGCAATGCATAGGTTTAATTTCATCTTCTATTTACCTTTTCCAAAGGAAAAAAGAACAAATCATGCAAAAAATACAGTGGTTTTTTTTTTTTTTTCATTGTAAGTTGACCATTGGTTTTTCTTTTATACACTAAGCCTCTTTTTAACTTGAACCCTGTATGTCCTTTCATAAGTAAACTCTCAGATTTAAGTCTATGGGGCTTGAGTTCAGACCCAAAGCTGTGGAAAACCTTTCTTTGGAAGCCTCTTGAGAGATCGTCAGTCAGTCTCTTTTCTAGTTATGGGAACCTTTTATTGTTCTTTTTAGTCGCTAAGTTGTGTCTGACTCTTTTGCAATCCCTTGGACTCTAGATCGCCATGTCCTTCTGTCCATGGGATTTCTCAGGCAAGAATACTGGAATGGATAGCCATTCCCCTTCTCCAGGGGATCTTTCCAACACGGGGATTGAACCCAGGTCTCCTGCATTGACAGGTGGATTCTTTACCACTGAGCCACCAGGGAAACTTTAGTATTGGGATTAAAACTACTAGAGAATAACAAAAACTGTTTAACCTTAAAGATAGTAGAAAAAGTAAGAAAATTAGAAAATAAATGTTCGTTCTAGCATCAAACTAGCTGTTTCTAAATTAGTCCTCTCCCATTCTGCATGAAATGGAAAGAAAATTATAAAAAATGTGAAGCCTAAAATTCTGTTAAATGTACAGTTCTTTCTAGTAAGTTCCTTCAGCATAAATGACCATAATAAATACCACGTGATCCCAGCCCTCAGTGCATCCCCAGACACACACCATCTGACCAATCAGACCCTGGTCTGTAGCCTATGAATGTGGTCTACTTGGCTTAAAAGGTTTCCTACTTATTAAATCTATCAGATTTTGTCTTGAGGGGTTCAACGAGAATACAAAGTTACTTAGGTGGTAGCTAAGACACTTAGACAAAGCGATGCATTTTCTGCTGATTAGAGTTAAAATAACAACAGAAAACAATTTCACTCCACTGGCTTATTAAGAAGATTTTCCATGCCCTACTCCAGGGAATCTTTCTGACACAGGGAATCAACCCTGGTCTCCTATATTGGCAGGTGGATTTTTTACACTAGCTCCACTTGGGAAGCCCTACGTTAGCCTTCCTTAGTTTTTGAATTGAGATCTAGAAGTATACTATTTCTGTGTTGCTATAAAAGTCTATTGCAGGATCCAAATTCCTAGCTTCCTTTACCCATATGTATCTTCAAAATGTCTCCATCACTTGAGATAACCTTAGCCAATCTATATTTCTTGCAATGAAAGGGCCTAAAAGACCCTGTATTTTGAATCCCTATCTCCTGCATTGGCAGGTAGATTCTTTACCACTGTGCCACCTGGGAAGTCCTTGAAAGGACCCACTAACTGTCAACTATTGAATGCCCATAATGTTCTAGGACCTTTAAAATACATTAAATATATTAAATTATTAAATATATTTTAAATTAACTTATTTAATCTCCATAGCCACACTGCTAGATGGTAATACTTTCCATGACTGGTTCATATTTATACAGGTAACAGCAGTGGAGCCAGTGCTCAAATCCATGGCTATAACACTTTGAAGCCCAGCTATTACACATCAGTTACAGCCAGTTACTGCCATTGTTCAAAACTGTTTTCATTTCCATTCAGTTGCATCCTTTATGCCTTATCCATCCTAAGAAAACATTTTAAAGCATCTTTGTCTAAAACTGCAGCATAAGATGCTGATGAACGTGAAAGACACAATGTGATATTTCCTGTCATTTGTAGCAGGGAAGGTGGAATTTCTACTCAGCTGCCAGGATACTCTTCAGTCAAGGACGTGAGGTGCTTGCTTCCGGGGTTGTTCAGTGACATTTATGCTTGCCTGCTCCTGCCAGGGGTCACTCTAGAGTAGAGGAGAATCCTTGTGATGCTTCTGGGTTAAAACAAAATCTCCAACACCAGATGGATTTGAACCCTCATCTCTATTAGTTTTAGGACCTGGGGTGCCATTAGCTACAAGTTAGTGTACCCTTTGATTTCACATGTGCACCAGTTCTTAACCAGCAGGTTTAATCCAACTTTTTATTGGATCAAAACTCAACAGGGTATTTCATATGCTTCGAGGAAGGTTCATTTAATCTCTTTTCAATGGAAATTGCTGTTTGGAAAAATGTCATTTATTCATTTTGTCTTTTACTAATGTGTTTATTTTTGTTGAATGCCTGTGAGAGATCTTTTGCATGGTAGTTTAGTAAACCATACCCAAAATATTCATACTTAACCTTTACTTGTTGAGTTTTATTTCCCTTGTGAGAAGAATGCTTTTCCAAAACAGGATTAAAAGAAAAAAAAAAAAAAAAAAAGGAGCTGCAACCAAACAAAAAATTCAAATTTTGACACGGTGTGTTGGTGCTTTTTGTTAGTTGAGAACTTTTCTAAGTTAAAAAAAAATATCCTTCCTTTACGCTAGAAAAATAAACTCTAGAGAAGTTTACTACTGAAAAGATGAATACATTGTATAGCAGTAGCAGTTTGAGAAAGCAGAGCAACTTTAGGAAGTTTTCATAGTAGGGACTGAATAAAAATGTATAATGTAACACATTATTCTTTTTCAGGATGCAGGATGCATTAATTCACTTTTATTGCATATTATCATATGTAACCCAGTAACCCTGGCTACATCACTGTGTCTCAAGGGCTTTTAGAAGGCAATGTTTGTATTAGGCTGATGTTATCTGAACTGCTACTGAAATCAGAGGGACCCCCCCCCCCACCACCAGGAATGGCTTCTGGAGCCACTTCGTGGAAAATTTCCCCCTGCCCAAGCAGTTATCTTGGAGAAGGCAATGGCAACACACTCTAGTACTCTTGCCTGGAAAATCCCAAGGACAGAGGAGCCTAGTAGCCTGCAGTACATGGGGTCGCTAAGAGTCAGACACCACTGAGCGACTTCACTTTCACTTTTCACTTTCATGCATTGGAGAAGGAAATGGCAAGCCACTCCAGTGTTCTTGCCTGGCAAATCCCAGGGACGGGGAAGCCTGGTGGGCTGCCATCTATGGGGCTGCACAGAGTCAGACACGACTGAAGCGACTTAGCAGCAGTAGCAGCAGTTATCTATTTAGGAATTAGACCTTTGAGGAAGAATTTATTTGGAGGAAAAGTTTCATGGCTTAAGAAGACAAACAAAAGCTAGTATACCACTGACCTTCCCGCTCTTATAACCCAAAGAAGGGGAATACTGTATAGCACAGGGAACTATATTCAATACCCGGGGATAAACCATAATGGAACAAAATAAGAAAAAGAATATATAGCTATGTAAAACTGAACCACTTTAGTGTAGAGTAGAAAATGACACAAAATTGTGAATCAACAATACTTCAGTAAGATAAATTAAAGAATAAATAGAAGGGGAAAAAATTGTGTTGCCATCCCTCTTCATTGAATTTTTCTTATTTGGTATTTCCATTATCCACAACTCCATTTTGAAGTCTATTCTGCTTTTCTTTAAGAAAGTTTACCATGGACAGATAGGCTGAGAGATAGATAAATTTTATATGAATATTAATCTTTTTAAAATCATGTGAAATGGTTCAGTGTCTAATAGAGAGTTTTATTGTACTGATGCATGTCTTACTTGAAAGACAATTATATAAGATTAAATTCCTTTTCTCAGCCAATCAGAAAAGAGATTCCAATCATTTTTATGACCTCTAATAAACTCTGTGGATGAAAAATTGGGCTATTAATCTCAAGTACAGTGACAGAAATAAAATATTACGAATAAAATTTTTCCTTGTGCTTCATGGGCAAAAACATATATGGTCTATATTTACTCGAATCTTTAAAATTCAGTATTCATTATTTATAAAATAAAGCAATAGGAAAATGGCAAGAAAATGATAAAACAACAAGGAAGTTGCATAAAGAGATGAAATGCAAATCACATTTATCTAAGAGAGGAATTAATGTTGGTAATATTTCTATTAGGAAAAGAATGCTATAGAACACACAGGACAAATTTTTATTTTTAGGAAAGTGGTGCTAGCCTAATACATGAAGAATCTGCTTTGTAGAAATAAAAAAATAATATAAATAAAATATCCAACATGAATATATATTTACAATCTGCCCAGCTGTCATCTAAACACCTGGAATATACTAATTCATTTAACATTTATTATAATTCAATGGGGTTCTCTACCACTGTCATCTGTAAGGAAGAAAAAACTGAGACCCAATGAGATTAAGAAATGTGTTCAAGTCACATACCTATAAAGTGATGGGGCTAGAATGTTCATTTACACAATCCTCCCTACCAAGCAGCATTAAAAAAAAAAAAAAAAAGTTCAAATTCTTTCTATTTCTCATCAGTTCAATTCAGTTGCTCAGTTGTATCCAACTCTCTGTGACCCCATGGACTGCACCACACTGGGCTTCCCTGTCCATCACCAACTTCTGAAGCCTACCCAAACTCTTGTCCATTGAGTCAGGGATGCTATCATTTCTCATCATCTCATCACCATTTGTCATCAGTGTCAGATAAATATTCTCAGTTATCACCTGGATCTCTCCAGGTAGCACTCTATAAGCATTTTGGATGCTTTAGCTCTCACAATGGGTCCCACAGAATTTCTCCTCTTCCGTTGACCATCCTGCAAGGTGGAGGACAGTGGTGGGAACAAGCCCCTCCTGGTATAGAGAATACAGTGGTGGAGTGTGACTGGTAAGAAATGTTAAAAAAAATAATAATAAGCAAACATTTAAGACCAAACAGAAACCATTTCCTTTTAATGGTAACCATGTGCAGGAAATGCTCAACTATGTCACTGATAAAATACTCTTTTCCTGAGACTGACGGCTCCCCAGCCAACCTCCTTTTCAAGGATTCTCACTATCACTTACGCTTATCCTTCCCCACCATTGCCGATCTCATCAACAGTTGTGCCAGCCATTCAGCCAAAAACATAAGAGTTATCCTAGAAGATTCCTCCTTCTCAATTAATTCCTGTTTGTTCAACAATTAAAAAAAAAATGAACCCCCTTTGATATTTCTAGCATCAGTTTTCTGCCCTCTTCTGGCTATTTTTATTGACAGTCATCAAGATCTCCAAGTAAACTCAATTTTCTCATTAATCACACAGAAATACATGTGAATTGACTTTTCTAGATTATAGAAGTTTAGGAAAGACAATACAAATCACTTAGGATGTCAATGCCTGGAGTCAACCAATATAATGTTTTTGTACAACCTCCAGTTCATTTGTATCCTCTCTTCTTCTCTGCCCTTCTTCTGCATCCATCTGCCTGCTATCTGTGTAAGCATATTTTATAGAACTGGGCTCATACTTTATACATAGATTTGTTGAATTCATTTTCCATCATTTAGTATAAATAACTAGTAAGAGTGTTGGAGAAGATTCTTGAAAGTTCCTTAGACTGCAAGGAGATCAAACCAGTCAATCCTAAAGGAAATCAATCCTAAATATTCACTGGAGGAACTGACGCCGACTCTGAAGACACCGACTTTGGCCACCTGATGAGAAAAGCCGACTCACTGGAAAAGACCCTGATGCTGGGAAAGACTGAAGGCAGAAGGGGATGACAGAGGATGAGATGGTTGAATAGCATCACCTACTCAATGGACATGAGCTTGAGCAAGCCTCAGGAGATGGTGAGGGATAAGGAGGCCTGGTTGGTGTGCTGCAGTCCATGGGGTTGCAAATCGTCAGATGTGTCTGAGAGACTGAACAACAAGCAGAATTTTGAGATCAAAGGGCATAATGGGTTTGTTTGTTTGTTTCAGAGTTACATTTCTTAAAATAATAAAATGAATATGTGCCTATTTGTTGAAGGCTTGGAAAATACAAAATAAAAGCAAGATATAAGAGTTACTCACAATCCCATGGCCATTGTACTGGACCTCAGACAAAACTGTCCCTTGTCCCTTTTCACTAGATGACTGTTGTTCATGTCCTAATAAATGCTTGTCTCAGTCAAGTTTGGGGCTTCCTTGGTGACTCAGTGTTAAAGAATCCACCTGCTAATGCAGGACATGTGGGTTCAATCCCTGGGTTGGAAAGATATCCTGGAGAAGGAAATGGTAACTCACTCCAGTACTGTTGCCTGGGAAATCCCATATACAGGGAAGCCTGGAGGGCTACAGTCCATGAGGTCCATGCCATGACCTAGCGACTCAACAACAACTCAATCATGTTTACTTCACCTCTCAAATTACCATCCATACAGATTCCAGGATGAAGAGTCTTTAAATTTATAATAATTTATTTTATAAATTAACATAATGAGGTCACCTGGTTGAACTGCCATGCCCTATTCTCTAACTTTACTCTACTAATGAATTACCCCCAACACAAAATGATTTTGCAAAGTTACTCTCCCTACTTGATTTAATGTGCTTCCCTTTTCACCCACAGAAGTAGAAAGAAGTTATTATACAATGTTGGTGGTTTAGTTGCTAAGTGATTTCCAACTCTTGCAATGCCATGGACTGTAGCCTGCCAGGCCTCCTCTGTCCATGGGATTCTCCAGGCAAGAATACTGGAATGGGTTGCCATTTCCTTCTCCAGGGGATCTTCCCAACCCAGGAATGGAACCTGGGTCTCCTGCATTGCAGGCAGATTCTTTACTGACTGAGCTACAAGGGAAGCCTTGTTACAATGATATACAATGTTATATATACTATCTTACACATACAATGTTAGTAACCCCAATAGAATGAGTCAGAAATTGGGTGCTGTGAGGTTGAGTTACCACAAAATAGAAGAATGGGACCAGCTAGATATTTTCTGGTTCAGGTCAGGATGTTTCAGGAAAAGGGGATTAGAGCAAATCTCTGAGACGATGGAGAGATTTGGGAACAAAGAGAAATTCAACAAAGGTTTGTCTAGTCAAGGCTATGGTTTTTCCTGTGGTCATGTATGGATGTGAGAGTTGGACTGTGAAGAAGGCTGAGTGCTGAAGAATTGATGCTTTTGAACTGTGGTGTTGGAGAAGACTCTTGAGAGTTCCTTGGACTGCAAGGAGATCCAACCAGTCCATTCTGAAGGAGATCAGCCCTGGGATTTCTTTGGAAGGACTGATGCTAAAGCTGAAACTCCAGTACTTTGGCCACCTCATGCGAAGAGTTGACTCATTGGAAAAGACTCTGATGCTGGGAGGGATTGGGGGCAGGAGGAGAAGGGGATGACAGAGGATGAGATGGCTGGATGGCATCACTGACTCGATGGATGTGAGTCTGAGTGAACTCTGAGAGATTGTGATGGACAGGGAGGCCTGGCGTGCTGTGATTCATGGGGTCGCAGAGTCGGACAGGACTGAGCGACTGATATGATCTGATTTCCTAAAAAAGGATGGGATTAGATTATAAAGAGTTAAGGAGTCAAAGAAGTCAAATGAAGAATAAGGAATTAAATTAGCAATGCATACATTAGCAGGATTTTCACCAATAAGGGATTATCTGAAATTGTGTTTAAAAAATACCAGTCTAGGGACTTCCCTGATAGCCCAGTGGTGAAAACTCTACACTTCCAATGCTGATGATATGGGTTCAATCCTTGCTCAGGAAACTAAGAGCCCCATCCCCACGTTGCAGGCCCCAAAAATGAACAACAACAAAAATCAAATGAGAAGGAATGTGAGGTTCCCCCCAACAGGAAAGACATTGAGAGGAAACTTAGAAGTATAGTAATAAGACTTTGCGAGCCTTCCTCCAAAAAAATCTCTACATTGAATACCTAAATAAATAATTTTAACCTGATAAAAATATAAAAAATACCAGTCAACAGCTGCAGAGCAGATTAGATTAGAAGGCTACTGCTGATTTTAGGCAGCTGGGCCGTGCGCTGCTGTAGCTCTCAAAATGTCATGAGGTTAAGGGACAGGCTAGCACAGTGAGAGTTAAGTAACGTATATTCCATCAGACTGTCACCAGCATCAAAGCCTGAGCCCTGTGTGTGCCTGCTAATTCCCAGCATCACCCTAGCACATGGGCACACAGGAGTTTTTGCCATAGTTTGTTATGCTGACTTAGATATTCATTTTCCTCAGTTTTCCGAGATGAATGCTGAGTCTCATGTGTGCCTCTTTTTGGACTGCTACTGGAAACCTGGTTCATAAACTGGACACCAGCTGATAGCCACTTGCAATCATGGTCATTTGATAGGATATCTGCCACCTCAAAGAATTTATGCACAGTAAAATAATTTGAAAATAATTTATACAGTAAATAAAATTATTTTTAAATTTTTCCTGAAATACTATATGGTTTTGAGTATTTTTCTCTATGTACCTTCTAAATGACACCTAGATTATTTTTATTTGCCATTACTGGATACAGTTTATTGGTCAAAACTGTCTTGAAAAACATTACTCACAGGTGTTCTGAGTTTTATTTTTATCTGTTTTGGTTAATTTCACTGCTGTTGCTGTTGAAAAGCATTCTACACTTTTTAGGCAGTGTTATAGATAGCTAAAATGTTTTTCATCTTTCAAACTACCTTTTTAAAAAATGATTTCTTTTAATTTTTCCCTGCACATAATTTCCTAATATTTTTATACTTCATTAAAAAAAAAAACACTAATGGACTCCCTTAGCTTCTCCATTCCATGCAGAATTTAATTGAGTGATCAATCACTAACATAAAGAGTTCTTAAACCTGCAAGGGCACATTTATGCAATTTTACATAAGCCTTGCCAATCCAAAGTCGAACTCAGTAAACTGTTCTGTTTTGTTTTTCTATTGAGGAACAAACTCTATAAAGACCAAAATAAAAGATACATGTATTATCTGATTCCAAGCCAAAGAGGGGAGACAATTCTATTCCTTGATGAAAAAAAAAAAAGTTACTTATTACAACAAAAAAAGTCAGGGCTTGGAATAATATATGATACTTTTATTATATTAAAATGGCTCATTATGATATTATCTCAGAAGAAAAATAGGCAACACTTTCATGCTTTCATTCTCCTCTTGACGTAAAACTCTTCATTTTCTGACCAGAACATGGTCTCTCCTAATTTGATGCTGTATCGCAGATAAAGATGGATGAAACTCTCTGAAGGTCTGACCTTGCCAGGGTCGAAATAATAAGTGTACTTACAGGAAGATGCATTTCCAATTAGGTGAAAGATTCTAGTTTTACACACCTTTTGAGAAACAAAGAGCAAAGACCCCAAATAAAATCAAGAATAAAATTCTGCTGGACCCAAACTAGATTTTTTTTAAAGGATGATTTTAGTCAAAATATGTTATTTTCCAGCTCCTGATGCTAATAGAAGGAAAATGCTTTTTAAACGCTTAGCAGATGTTTAGTGGTTTAATCATCATCATTATGAACAAGTTATGCTAAATTATGTAAATCTGTCTTGGAATGGAAGGCTTATATGTACTTAATATACTTTACAACTCCTTCCCTCCATTTGGTGGTAACGTCTTTAGGATGAGCGTTAGGTGTTTGGTTTTATTTATAAGAATACTTTACTGCAGAGTTTATTTTCCCCCTTTACAGACCTTTCACAGATACATTATAACACCATAGACTGTAGCTGGCCAGGCTCCTCTGTCCACAGAAACCTCCAGGCAAGAATACCAGAGTGGGTAGCTGTTTCCTTCCCCAGCGGATCTTTCTTACTCAGGGACCAAACTTGGGTCTCCTGCACGTCAGGTAGATTTCTTTACATCCTGAGCCTCTAGGGAAGCCCAGTAACTTAACCAGGAGTGAAAATGTTGAATTATTCACAATTCTGTCTTACATTTCCACTTATGGCTCTTAAGAAGACATATTCTTAATCTCCATGTCTGTCTCTAGTTAAGACTGCCAAGGTTACATCCTTACGCATCTCAGTCCTTTTCTGTAAGAACATCAAACATCACACCCCACACTGAGTGTAACGTTTTCTGAAAACCTCCTCCTACCCAATCACCCACTCAAGCTAGAAACAGGAATATGGTGATCTCTCCCATTGAAGTTAGTAATCGAGTCCTAACATTCTACCCCTTAAAATGTCTCTTCCATGACCACTGGTTGGCATCTTGATCTACTGCATCTTGTCTCAGGAAGAAGGCTGTGATCCCAGCCCTCTGGCTTTCTTCCTTCTTATTTAGAAAGAAGAAAAACCAAGTCAGAATCTGTGGATGGTCATCACACTGTTAACCAAATATCTTGGCATGGAATAGAAACATCTCCCCAGACTGCCTGGTTTCCAATCTTGTCTCAGCTGCTCACTTTTGCTTACCATTCCCTCCATCTGGAAAGTCATCCTTCTAGCTGATCTGTTCATCCAATTTCTCTTAAACATCGAACATTTACCTCAAGCAGTTTGTCTCCAGGGTAGCTTTCCCTGTTTTCCATCACCTTCTCTCATGTAACTACGGTACTTGACTATAATTCTTAAAACAATTTAGAGAAATTTGAACAGCACTATATCCTCTCTTTGGGTGTAGATATCTGGAGGGCAGTGTTGTGTCTGACCTTGTGTTGTAACTCAGAAGTGCCTGCTCATCAGTGGCGGCTCAATTATTTCTTAACAGAATGAATGACTTGGGGTTGACTCCTTCTAGATAATTTGGGCGTTAAAAACAAGATGGGTATTCCAAATAGAAGCCAAAATCCAGAAATCTTAAATCCAGCTTCTACCTCTATCCTTAACATCCTTTAATACATTTTCTTCCTTTCTTTCATCCTTCTGTCCTCGTTCCTTCCTTCCTCCCTTCTGTAAACCCTTAGAAGCCCCAAATACACCTGGTAACATGCTTGCCACTGAGGAGATGTAAATTACACAGGATCACCATCCTTTCCTTAAATGCAATGAGAACTTAATTTTCAAATTCTTTGACTTAAGGAAAATATGTGTCCACCGGGCCAAACGCAGGTCTTCTTTGATATGTCAAGAAATAGTACAGTGCTGTCTGCTCAGTCACTCAGTCGTGTTTGACTCTTTGCCACCCTATGGGCTAGGCTCCTCTGTCCATGGGATTCTCCAGGCAAGAATACTGGAGGGGTTTCCCATTTCCTCTTTCAGGGAATACAGTCCTGAATAGACATTAAGTTTGCAGAATTCCAGTGGAATCTGATATTCTAAGATGAATTTTATGCTAAATATGCTCTTGTGCTGTGCTGTGCTGAGTCACTTCAGTCGTTTCCAACTCCTTGCGACTCTATGAACTGTAACCCACCAGGACCCTCTGACCATGAGATTTTCCAGGCAAGAATACTGGAGCGGATTGCCATATTCTCCTCCAGGGGATCCTCCTGATCCAGGGATTGAACCTGCATCTCTTATGTCTCCTGCATTGGCAAGCAAGGTTCTTTACCACTAGAGCTACCCGGGAAGCTCCAGATATGCTCTTACAACATTAATTTCTGTTTAGTTTACTTCAGTAAACTGCTAGGTATGGAGAATTTTGAATGAGCTGCTGATTTTGAGAGCATAGTTAGGATTTTATCTGGGAGAGACAGGGTCCTTCATCCGATTGGTGATAAACATTGAAAGAAGAAATATGGGAAGTTAATCCTCAGGTCTAAAGCTTCAGATTCCAGGTCTGAAAGGTATTTCTAACATCCACTACACTGGGGCATAAGGCAAGGGCTTGAAACTGGGGATAGTTACATCCTTCTGGACTTAGTGTGAATTGTTCCAGTTATGGGCCCATGAGTGAGCCCTACTAGGGAGGATAGAAAAGGAGGCCGCTGTGAGGCTCTAGTTGTTCATGATCACAGGGAAAAGGCCTGGAGGTCCTGTGGGGAAACAGAGTGACTCTGCTCAGGGAGGTTTATTCTCATACCGATTAACCAGTGCTTAAGAGCCAAGCTTATTACATCTATGGTACACTCCAAGGCAAGCATCAATATGCCATCCAACAAAGACCCTTTAAAAATACTTTCTACTGATATGGAAGCATCTCTGTTGGCTCAGTGGTAAAGAATCAACCTGTCAAGCATAAGAACCAGGTTCCACCCTTCGGTCAGGAAGATCCCCCGGAAAAGAAAACTGCAACCCATTCCAGTATTTTCCCCTGGGAAATCCCATAGACAGAGGAGTCTGGCGGGCTACTGTCCATGTGGTCACAAAAGAGTCAGACACGACTTAGCAACTTAACAACAACAGAGGTGATATCCAAAACTGTGATCTAATAGCAAGGCCTAATTAATCGTGAGCAGAGGCTGCAGAACAAAATCAGCTGTTCTCTCTACAATCCTAAAAAAATACTGAAGGACCAGGAGGAAGGTAGTGAGAAAATACAATGGAGTAAAATTGTATCTCATGTTCTGTTCAGTTCAAAATTGCTTCCACTATGGGTGTGCTAAGACACAGCCAATAGCTTCCAATAATCTCAAGTCTCAGAAGAAATTTCCTTAGACACTTATCACTGAGCTTTTTAAAAATTGTCAAAGTAATAGTTAAAATAATGAATGAAATTTTAAAAATAATGAAAAGTTTAGGCACCAGAAATACATTTATGCAGATAAATTGGAAAAATTGACAAATATATATTTATATTGATTAAATTCTCTTAAATTGAATATAAATTTAAATTTATGTTAATAAATTTTTAATTAACCAAGATAAATGTGCTAATTATGAATAGGCCTTCATCTTACACAATGGCATATGGATTATACTCAAATAAAACAAAAAATATATTTGAAATCTTTGAATTGTCTATTTTGTTTTCATAAGAATAAATATGTAGTTATTAATTACATAATAGAATGCTCTAAATTCTGAAAGAGATGGGAATACCAGACCACTTGATCTGCCTCTTGAGAAATTTGTATGCAGGTCAGGAAGCAACAGTTAGAACTGGACATGGAACAACAGACTGGTTCCAAATAGGAAAAGGAGTACATCAAGGCTGTACATTGTCACCCTGCTTATTTAACTTATATGCAGAGTACATCATGAGAAATGCTGGACTGGAAGAAGCACAGGCTAGAATCAAGATTGCCAGGAGATATATCAATAACCTCAGATATGCAGATGACACCACCCTTATGGCAGAAAGTGAAAGGGAACTAAAAAGCCTCTTGATGAAAGTGAAAGTGGAGAGTGAAAAAGTTGGCTTAAAGCTCAACATTCAGAAAACAAAGATCATGGCATCCGGTCCCATCACTTCATGGCAAATAGATGGGGAAACAGTGGAAACAGTGTCAGATTTTATTTTTGGGGCTCCAAAATCACTGCAGATGGTGACTGCAGCCATGAGATTAAAAGACGCTTACTCCTTGGAAGGAAAGTTATGACCAGCCTAGATAGCATATTCAAAAGCAGAGACATTACTTTGCCAACAAAGGTTTGTCTAGTCAAGGCTATGGTTTTTCCTGTGGTCATGTATGGATGTGAGAGTTGGACTGTGAAGAAGGCTGAGTGCCGAAGAATTGATGCTTTTGAACTGTGGTGTTGGAGAAGACTCTTGAGAGTCCCTTGGACTGCAAGGAGATCCAACTAGTCCATTCTAAAGGAGATCAGCCCTGGAATTTCTTTGGAAGGAATGATGCTGAAGCTGAAACTCCAGTACTTTGGCCACCTCATGTGAAGAGTTGACTCATTGGAAAAGACTCTGATGCTGGGAGGGATTGGGGGCAGGAGGAGAAGGGGATGACAGAGGATGAGATGGCTGGAGGGCATCACTGACTCAATGGACGTGAGTCTGAGTGAACTCCGGGAGTTGGTGATGGACAGGGAAGCCTGGTGTGCTGCAATTCATGGGGTCACAAAGAGTCAGACACGACTGAGCAACTGAACTGAACTGAGAATTCTCTAAATCTATTTTTTCAAACAAAACAAAATATGTATTAGAAATCTTTGAATTGTCCATTTTGATTTTAAATAGCAATAAATATATTTATTAATTACTATAGATTAATAAATACATAGTAATAGTGAAGAGGAACTAAAAAGCCTCTTGAAAGAGGAGAGTGAAAAAGTTGGCCTAAAGCTCATATTCAGAAAACTAAGATCATGGCATCTGGTCCCATCACTTCATGGGAAATAGATGGGGAAACAGTGGAAACAGTGTCAGACTTAATTTTCTGGGCTCCAAAATCACTGCAGATGGTGATTGCAGCCATGAGATTAAAAGACTCTTACTCCTTGGAAGGAAAGTTATGACCAACTTAGATAGCATATTGAAAAGCAGGGATATTACTTTGTCAACAAAGGTCCGTCTAGTCAAGGCTATGGTTTTTCCAGTGGTCATGTATGGATGTGAGAGTTGGATTGTGAAGAAGGCTGAGCACCGAACAATTGATGCTTTTGAACTGTGGTGTTGGAGAAGACTCTTGAGAGTCCCTTGGACTGCAAGGAGATCCAACCAGTCCATTCTAAAGGAGATCAGTCCTGGGTGTTCTTCAGAAGGACCGATGCTAAAGCTGAAACTCCAGTACTCTCGCCACTTCATGTGAAGAGTTAACTCACTGGAAAAGACTCTGATGCTGGGAGGGATTGGGGGCAGGAGGAGAAGGGGATGACAGAGGATGAGATGGCTGGAGGGCATCACCGAACTGATGGAAGTGAGTTTGAGTGAACTCCGGGAGTTGGTGATGGACAGGGAGGCCTGGCGTGCTGCGATTCATGGGGTAACAAAGAGTTGGACACAACTGAGCGATGGAACTGAACTGAATATATATTTTATAATTTAAATCAGTGTTTTCAAATTGTTTGTTCCAAAGGTAAATCAAAATCAAGGTAAAGAGCGGTGTATTTTAGTCAGTGTTTCTTATATTCTTAATTCATTTGGAAAAAGCAACTTTACAAATTAGATAAGCAATAATTGTCCAAATGCATATTTAATACTAATTATCTGCTGTGTATTTTTATGTAGACACATGTAATATATTTGTATTTATTTTTAAATGGCTCCCTCACTCCAATGACCCTCAACCAGTACACAAGTTCCATCAGTATAGCAATTTTTTTCTCTTCTGTTTATGAATATACTCCAAACCTAAATCAGTTCCTGAAATATACCAAGCATTCAGTAGTCATTTGTCTCTTTAAGATAGTATATTTTTATTATATACATATGCTTGAAAAACACATATTAATACATATATTGATTCAAGGATGAAAACATCTTAAATAGTATTTAAAAATGTAACAGTTTCCTATATATTATTGACTGTCTGTTAATCACTATATTAGAGGCTTTGTGTAATATTATTCTGTACCTTTTAAAATCCTCTTTTTTTTTTAAGAGTAAACTAAGCCTTGATCAGTTATGGAAGCGCTATGGCTGAGACCAGAAATGCTTTACTCATTTCCAAGCTCAAGTCTTTCCTGTGATGGTTATACTTTAAATGATGATGTAGGGATAAAGGGGGCTTCCCCAGTGGCTCAGCAGTAAATAATCCTCCTGCAATACAGGAGATGAAGGAGCCACAAGTTCAACCCCTGGGTCAGGAAGATCCCCTGGAGGAGAGCATGGCAACCCACTCCAGTATTCTTACCTGGAGAATTTCATGGACAGAGGAGGCTGGCAAGCTACAGTCCAAGAGGTCACCAAGAATTGCACGACTGAAGAAACTGAGCACAGCACACATACACACACACACACACACACACACGCAACATAGGAGTAAAGGTAAATAATTACAAGATATTCTGTATAAATTGATGTTAGCCCTATTTACTTAATATCACTTTAGAAGCTAGTATGTCTTGAGGTTTCATCTTTAATCTTTTAAGATTTTCATTAAGGATAAACATACACCTGTTGTTTCATCTCAAGACCACACAAAAAATTTTGATCATATGCTATTTTGTCTTGACAAAGTTGTCAGTTCTTACAGAATAATAAAGTAAAAATCGCAATTAAGATATCATTCAAAGAGGCCAAAGTCAGAATAGTAAGATTTATTGACCTTGGCTCCCTGACAGCCTGCTTTGGGCATTAAGAGACCTGGGATGGAGTCTCAGCCTGGCCACTAATTAGGTGTTGTGACCTTGAGCAAATCGGTTTGTCTCTCTTGGGCTTTTGTTTCTTCATCTGTAAAATTAGGAGGCTGGACTAGAACATTCTCTAAGGTTGCTTCCATCTCTAAAATTCTATGATCCATAATCTTTAGAGAGCACAGGCCTGTTCATTATATCTTCTTTTATAACAACTATAAATCAGTCCCCAAGACTGACAGTATCAGCCAGAATTCAAAGGTACATTATTAGCAAGTGCTTAGTCATTAACTGTGAGAGTATTGGCCATGATACTCTAAAACATGCTTTCAAAAGCTCCTTTAAGTAATTCAAGAGTGAAAAAAAAGAAAGTCACATCATTAATTATGCAAAGTTATGACTCTAGACACACAGCATTTCCCTGACTTTTGAAAGTTGCAGCCAATTATAAGAAAAGTTGTAAAGCCTTCTCCCTTACCACTCTGGAAGTACCAATACTATCTCTGTTTATTCCGTCTCCCATTCTTATAAAGATGGAAAGGTTTAGAGCAATTAGCAATTTGTATCTATTTAGTAATTATTTGGTTTTTACAGAAATGAAAACTTAATTACAGGGAAGTCTTACCCCAACCCACACATTTGCACTGAATGCTTCTTTTCACAAAGAGTGGGATAAAGAGTGGTTTACTTTATTCACAGTGATTTCAAAGGGTTTCATCTAGAGGAGAATCCTTAGCAGTGATGGAAGCGTCTGTAGTTCATGAGCTCCTATACGCAAAGCACAAGGGCTGGGCAGGGCAGAGTCAGGCTTATAAAGCACTCCAGTTCCATTAGGGATCTCTCTGCCCATCACTCATTCCTTAGCCTCCTACACCTGTGCCATCTAATGTATTAGCCAGGAGCCACACACAGCTATTTCAATTTAAATGAATTAAAAGTGAGCACAACCTAACTTGCTCAGTTCATCAGTTGCATGAGCCATATTTCAGGTGCCAGACCACCTACAGAGTAGAGGACCTGACTGTCAGCAAGCAGAAGTTGTGACAATTACAACACTGTCAACATAGGAAAAACACCATTTTTTAAAACCTCCTAGCCTGATTGTGGAAATCCTTGAGAAATATTCCGTCTAGCAGAACTGGGTAATATGTACAACCCTCGACCTGTCCTGTGGGCTGAGAAGTACGATGACGGGGTAGGCAGCCTGTCTCTATTCTGAAGACACGGCTGGAAAGGGAGGCAGGGGAGGAGTATACTTGGAGAAGGTGGCCAGCCTCATTTGCCTTCAATTCAATGCATTGATCTTTGGTGCTACCATTGAACTTATTCTGACAAATGCATATACCCTGATAATCTACTCATGTGCCTATTAAGATATAACATTCAACCGTTCCCAGGAAGTTCCCACCTGTCCCTTCCCAGTCCATATGTATCCCCCACCCAAAGGTAAACACCACGGTGGTACTGGCCACCATAGATTAATTTTCTATAGGTATTTGTATGCTTATATAGACATATTTTTTCACATGGACACATGCTATTTCTTAAACAACAGAGTGAAGTGCTTAATTTATTATAGAGAAACTTTGGTTTGACCCCTGACTCTAACCTTATGGAATTATCCAACTTCCCTAAGTCTCCCTTTTCTCTAAATAAATAAGGATAGTAGTAGCAACTATCTGGCAAGATTGTCATGAAGAAGAAATGAAGTGATGGATATAAACAATGGGGTCAATGTGATGCTTGAAATAGGACATAGATTCAGCAAATGTAAGCTTTTATTTTGATTTAATTGCAAAAACTTTCAAGGTTCTTGCTCTCTCACTGGCCTTTAAACTCCTTCCTCCATAAAACAGAAGATTTATCTAGATTCTTCTGTGAGTCAACATAAAGGGGAGTAATAGGTCCAGTTTTCTCATACTTTTAAATAAAAGATCAAGAGCAAGGAAGGGAAGTTCAAAATGAAAGTCCATAAAAATCAAATTAAAATGTAGTACTGATGACAATTCTGGTTCTTTGGATAAAATGTCTGAAACTAAAATATCAAAACTATCAAAATGCATAACCCAGTTTTACGAGCCTTAGAAGAACTTCACAACAGCCATTCCCCAAGTTTTATTCTGCCAGTTTTATGGCTGACTCATCACAGCTCAGATTTTCAATGAAAATAGTTGATGACATCAACCAACCTCCTATAAAACAACTCTAATACAAATTCCATTTTTACATAATACGATTTAATAGAACAGCTATTGTATGGAATGGCAAGTCATCAGGTCCCTTACGATTTGAGGTGTTTATTCTAGGGTGGGAGATAATTCCTTGGTTTGTCTGCTTTGAGCAAAAGGAAAACAGATTTTCAAGGAGTCAGTAAACCTGGGGTCTGGGCAGTGGGGGCCAAAAGGGACTGGACTGCTTGGGTCAGAGTCTTTCTTGGCTTTGAGGTCACCCAGAGACTGGCCTGTAGGAGGAATTAAGGAGCCACGCAGATCTGAAGCTGCTTCTGGAACTAAGGCTTTAGGAAGTTCAAAGGAAAAGCAGCAGGGTGTTCAGAGGCAGGTTTTTGAAGTAACTGTTTAGCTGCAGTATCAAAAACGGTTCTGCCATAACATAAAAACAGCAAAAATATAATAATAATTCTCTAGTTACCATTTCAAAAGTTTTATCATATTTTATATATTTTAAAATGTTCTGGAAGAATGGCCAGCAACGGATGTCATTGGGGCAGATGTCAGTGGGGTCTTTGGACTGCCCCCCCCATCCATACTTGACCACCATCCACTACCACCAGAGTTATGAAAAACAGCCAACACCTGTGCTGCTTCTTCTGCAGGCTTTCTCTTGTCACTGAAGATTGCTTTTCCACTCTCATGGTAGCCTGGAAGAGCCAGGGAATTAATCATCTTAGTTCTCATCAAAAGCATTCCAGGACTAATGTGAGTTGATGTATATAGATGTCCCAGTAACACTGCCCTCCAGCGGGGAGCACTGAGGCATCAGTTTCACACTGGTACCCAGTGTGTCCCTTGGGATTAACTGCCAGTTGCCCTTAGTAACTGTTGCCTTGGTAACAGCTCCATCAACTGGCCCCCAGCCTCTTCCTAGTCTCACTTCCCCACATCCCTGCTTGAATCTCCTTAAGGATCTTCTTCTAGGGACTCAGGTCTCCCATATTGCAGGCAGATTCTTTACCATCTGGGCCACCAGGGAAGCCCAACCAGTATAATACTTGGATTTATTAAGGATCTTTCACTTTCTCATATGAGTTAGTGACTGTCTTAATTACTGAGTTCGATCCCTGGGTTGGGAAGATCCCCTAGAGAAGGGAACGGCTACAGTATTCTGGCCTGGAGAATTCCATGAACTATATAGCCCATGGGGTCACAAAAAGTCAGACACAACTGAGTGACTTTCACAAACAAATACTGGCTGAAGACAGAAAGCAAGAAAGAATTTTAGGTCCATCCTCTCACAAACACTTCTGGCCTTCCTGGTCTAAATTCAATTCAGTTCAGCAAATATTTATCAAGTGTCTTCTAAAGTAGAACACATTTTCCTTAGATATTTAACAAGGCTAGTATAAAAGTACTGAATAAGGTAACTCATTCCATACTGGAACTTCAATACATTTTACAAATTTTATTCAAAATGTACAGAAGTATTTTCCATTTTCACAAGGAGAATCCTCTTTCTTGGAATGACATTCATCCCAATCAATTCCACAAAGCTGCAATTTTGTCAGAATCACTTATCCAGTGGTGAGGTTCAATTGTGTAATGATTTTCAGCTTATGATGGTCTGAAATTACCTTGAACTAACCCTGAGAACATGGGTGGGTTAATTTTATTTTTCAAGAAATCATAAGAGACTCTGATGTTTATACAGCTAAATATTCCCTTCTCACAGGATATGTTTACTTTTAATAGCATGATTGTTTTTTTATTATTATTAGGATGGTAACTTCAAGGAGAGGGCAATTTTTGAGGGGATATTTTTGAATATAAAAAATATTTTGTCAAATTGTTTCCAAGTAAGGTGACAACTGGATTATTTGAGGACTAGGTCTTAGTTTACCTCAATTTCTTCTTACAGATGAAATGTAAGACAGTAGTTCAAGTTTACAAACCAGAATATTCCATGCATTTGTGGCTAGACATTTCCTTTCCATAGCCGTAGTAGTTCTGCCTCTGTGACATGCATCATTTGATTTGATGTTTGCTTAACTGAAATGTGATGGGTTGACATTATCAAACTGAGCAGATTTTCTGTAACCTTAAACTGAATGTTCTTGGGTATGAAAGGAGAGACAAATGGGGTATGCAGCAGGGGAGCAGATACCACCACCGAGGGTGAAACCCACGAGCATCAATAAAATGCATTTGACAAGGCAGTTAAGTTGATCACAAGAGAATACTCATTTCTATGATAATTCATTATATTATTTATATTAACATTGTTTTCCTGCAGTCATTAGGGAAGTGCACTCTAGCTTGTTTCTTGAAGGAATAAACTTCATAAAAACCCAAGGAAATTAATATATTTTTGATAAATGATTACAGATTGAAGGAGACTTTCAAAAGAGAGCAAGACATTTGATGATTTATTGCTCAACTAAGGGACAATAGTATCTCTAATGTAATAATGCCTATTCCTCATGCATCTATTTCACAATTTGAATATTATTCTGAAGGGCTAAATCAGATTCAGTATGCCTGACACCATAAATATTTATTGCGTATCTTTAGTGTGCCAGGCCCCAATGCTAGTGGCTAGGGCTGAAAAGCAAATAAGATTAACACAGATTTTCCTCTTCTGAAAATAACAAAGTCAGGTATGTAAGCAAACAATGCTGTGTGGTTAGTACAGTGATAGTCACTGAATAAGGGATATTTTTTTTTGCCTCTTAAACTGCATAGAATCTTACACTTAATAAATAATAATAAAATGTATATTATGTCTAAATTTTACATTATTCATATTTCTGCACATACTATCTACTACACTGGAGAAAGAGAGTTATGTGATCTCATCTAATCCTCATAGCATCTTTATGAAGTGTGTATGGAAAATCTGGGTTTCCTGGGGATTGAATTTTACAGACTGAAGATGACTGCATTGGCCTTTGCAATGGGATCCTTGGAGTTTAATCTTTTCTGCCTTCATTGTACAACTTCCTCCCACTGCCACTGTTATACCAGTTTCTCAGATGAGAAGACTGAGACCTAAAAAGTCAGTGTACGTTATAAAAGACAGGGACACCTGCATAAGAGCTGACAAGAGTATACAATGTTCAGGAGAAGAATTTACACCAGGGCCTCACTAATAAAATCCTATGACCTCTGTGGGACGGGGATATGGACATCTCATGGGTCAATTTAGCTGCTTCAGGCTTTGGCTGACAGGTGTAATTAGGTTCTTTCCACAGAAGAAGATGCAAAGATTAAGAAGTGTTCGACCTCAGTGCTAATATTCATCTGTCAATTAAAGAGCCTGCCTTGGGAGCCACAATATTTGAATCTAGTGTCACTGCATGACTTAAAGTAGCTCACCACACTCACTCCTTTATCACGGAAAGTCATACACACCAGAATAGTCATTTTCGTCTCATTATTTAATTTTCTGCATTAATATTTGGCTACATTAATTCATGGGCTGCTCACCATGCAACAATGTCACACACTCTGATATAAAAGCTGTAAGTAATCTGACAGTTGATTGATCTCAAGTGTCATTATGCAGTCAAAGGAAAATACTAGTGTCAGTGGGTTAAGTAAAGTAGGTTTTACAATTCTATTTAGTGTTCAAAACTAAGACTTTCATGATATTTAACTTCACTGCAGAGGATAAAAATGGTAATCAATACCCAAGCCTTAAGCCCAGAAAAGTGCACCGAGATTTATAGCTACCATGAAAGCATAATTTAAAATTATAAAGAAGGTTTCTTTCTTAATTTTGTGGTTTTCCAACAGAGTTGGACATGTATTAAAATTTCGCTTTTCAAAAATGATACCTTTATATGCATATAAGCAACTTTGCTGAAATGAAATTAGCCTGAGAATGGCAATTTAGATTTATTGAAGCAAGGATGTTAAAAATTAATCACTCATTTCCCACTTGGCGATGAAATTCAGTGTTTTCCAAGGGCATCTCTGTCCAATGGTGTGAAGGGCTACACTGTTGAAAAGACTTTAATCTTTTTACATTGAATCAATGAAGAAACACGTTGAACACAAAACAGCTGCCCATCACAGGAGTGTCAGATTAATCTCAGTGAGAGGCAGATATTAACAGACATCACCAAATAATCAGTTGTATCCCCTAGAAAAACCCAGTGTGCAAGAGAGAAAACAAGAACTCTTTGTGATGAGCATTTTGTTTGCTTCTCTAAGGATCCATATCCTTGTAGAAATAGGTTGGGGAAGTCTGTATTTCCTAAGTTCTAACTTTATGACCATTTTATCTACCTTCTCCTCATCCCTGTAAATATTCTCATCATTCAAGGCTAAACCCACATTCAATTATTTCATGAAAAAGAAAATTAGATATTATCTTGCATTGCTATCAGACAATTTAATTACTCCTACACACACACATGAACCTGATAGTATTATGAGAAAATACACTGGCTAGTTCTGGAATATTTTTGGTGATCTTTCAACCAGATTGACGACTCTGAGCGCTTAATGATCCAGAATCAGAAAAGACCTAAAGTGTCAAGGCAGGTTGCCTGTTCTGGCTTGCTCGCACAGCTCTGTGATTTTAAGACTGCACATTTACAAATGACATGGAAATTTTCTTTGGGTTTTACAAAACTCTGGGTCTACTCTCAAGAAGAATGCTTAGAGATGATTTTGTTTTGTGGGTACAGATGGATTAAATTTGAAATCATATACCAAAGTCTACTGAAAAAGTATAGTCTCCAGAATTTGTGTCAATGTCTCAAATAAACAGAACTTTCTAAATAAAAGGAGATTTATATCAAATCCATTCATAAAATCAACTGATTAATTTGAACTAATTTTTAGTAAAAACTTCTGTCTATATTAAATGTTTCTTTTCATGAATAAAGTTTCTAGAACATTATTTTAAACACTGAATATGTAGAGAGAAAGACTCCATGAAAAAGCAGAATTTAAATGCAATTCCTGAATTGTCAGGGTGAAGAATGAAGCATCTTGGATACCAGGTTGAGCTTTGCCAAAAAAAAGAAAAATTATTAGACCTGGCCAGGTTGGTGGGTGCTGCTCAAGATGCCCAAAGGTTTTGTTCTCAAATCTCCTATTCTCACTTCCTCCTCCTCTGTCCTAGATCAAATCTGTTAGTGTTTTGAAATGCCCAAACTTTTCAACTTTTTAATAGATTTTTTAAATGTGACTTGTCAAAACGGCATTGCTAGATGGGTGAACACCTGCCCCCGGGAACCACAACATCTGAATTGAAAAGCTGCTCTGCAATTTACCAAGTGTGTGATCTGGGGAAAGTTACTTTCCCTCTCCACAGCTCAGTGTTTCCAGACATCCAGTGAGATGATTATCTTCCTCAGAAGACTGTGTAAGGCTGGAATGATCTATTTCATGAAAGCATATAAGAACAGCTGGTGGCGGTGGGTGTATTTTTATTGTTCCCTGAACTATTTCCCCTCCTAGACTTCCGCCTTTAAGGGATACTCTGGGAGCATATTGTCCCAAGGAGGAAAGAACCTATTGTGCCTGGAACAAAGAGGCCATTGACTGGCTTTGGGTGTCAAAAATGATGTCCAACAGCTATATTAGCAAGGTCTTGAAAGCCAGGCCTTAAATGACCTTCTAAATTCCTTTAATTCAATTCAGCATATCAAATACTAAGCTGATCTGATCAGATCATACCCCAGAGAAGAAATCTTAATTTGAATTCTTCTTGCCAAGATGAAGGGCTGTTGTTGTTCAGTTGTTAACTCCTGTTGACTCTTTGTGACCCCATGGTCTATAGCATGCCAGGTTTCCCTGTCCTTCATTATCTCCTGGAGTTTGCTCAAACTCATGTCCATTGAGCCGGTGATGCCATCCAACCATTAGATAAAGAGATGGAGTGGGGAAACACCAGCATTTTGGTAGTTCTCTGTGCTGGATAGAGAGATGGGGAATTAGATGGGACAGAGAAAATCCTTAAGTAGAGGGTGCATTCTCGTTCTTTTCTGTTTGAGTACTTGAGAGAGAACCTCTCCCTCTCTCTAGCTCAAATGCTGGGGTAGTTACCAGAGTAGACAGAACAAGTGCATTTTGTTAGTAAGAGCAGATATCACTGCACAGTCATGACCCTGTTATAAGTTGAAGAGTGAGAATCTTGCTTATGTCAGTAGTAATAAATGGAGCCAGAGGGGGAAGGATGTGCTTAGACTTTGGGTTTGAGTCTGACTGGGAAGCATCACTTTGCTGACAAAGGACCTTATAATCAAAGCTATGGTTTTTCCACCAGTCATGTACAGATGTGAGATTTGGACCACCCAATATTAGATGCTTTTGAACTGTGGTGCTAGAGAAGACTCTTAAGAGTCTCTTGGACAGAAAGGAGATCAAACCAGACAATCCTAAAGGAAATCAACTTTGACTGTTCATTAGAAGGATGGATATGGAAGCTGAAGTTCCAACATTTTGGCTACTAATGCAAAGCCAACTCATTGGAAAAGACCCTGAACCTGGTAAAGATTAAGAGCAGGAGGAGAAGTGGGTGACAGAGGATGAGATGGTTGGATGGCATCACCGACTCAATGGACATGAGTCTGAACAAACTCTGGGAGATAGTGAAGGCCAGGGAAGCCTGGTGTGCTGCAGTCCATGTGGTCACAAAGAATTGGACTCGACTTAGTGACTGAACAACAACAATGGGGAGCCTGCAGAAAGGGCAGCCAAGGAAATGGGAGACTGGCTCCAGCTGAAAGCCATTTAGTCTGAAACCCAGTGAAGTCATGACCTTCAGTGGGATGCAATGCAACCGAGAATTTGGGTAGAGCCCAGGCATCAGGAGAAGACAGTCCAAGCTTCCCAGAGAAGCATCATTAGTGACTAGGAAATCAGCCAGAGTTACCGCAGGCACAGAATTCTGTTGCTAATGCCAGCAGATGAATCAGAGATGAGCCCAGGCAAATGGTATCTCAGCAGCCTGTAAGCATCCAGGGATCAGACCAGCCACTCAGCTGGGTCTATATGAGATCACAGGTCCATTTCCCTGATTCTCCCTCCAACTAGGTCACATACACATAGACAGGGCAAGGAGAAGGGAGAAATCTGAACCTGTTTGATGCTAAGTGATCTACTCTAATGCATATTACATGACTGGACTACATTTAGGCTTCCTCACTTGCTAACTACAGGATAGATGGAAGTTGGCAAGTGAGATGAAAACATTTAAGGAAAACGTGAGTTTGCAGTTAATATAGTTTCCCCCCATTGATTACAGGTCTGCACCAAAAAAATATCTCAAATAATCCTCACAATAACCTTATCAGAAGAATAAGGCTCTTAGCCTCACTAAACACTGTAAAAAACTAATAGACGTCTGCTGTTCATCATAGAACATCAGTGTGTGGGTAAGGGGCCCATGTTCACTGTGGCATTGTGAATGGGTTGGGGGAATGTAGGCTCCATTTTTTTTTTTTTTTTCAAGATCATATGTCAATTGTCTAACCCTGAGCAGTCATGTTACAGCCACAAAATTTTGTTCAAAGAAGACTAAATGGTCCAGAACTGATGAACTATCCTTTGTGGAACCATGCCCTGCAGATTTTAGTTCAACAGTGGCACAGGGTACATGAAAGAAAACAAACTGGAACTGAATGTTGCTTTGGGAGCAAAGGATGTCAAACAAAGCAAGTTTTCACATTCAAGGCCAGATACAGGCCTGGCTAAGATAAACTTTAACCATTAATAGTTCTACAGCTCTTTCCAGTTCAGGATTGTTTTGTCTGACATGCAGCAAGGCAAAATGCTGAGATGCCTAGATTTGCAGAAAAGAGAGGGTTTATTCAGAAGGCAGCCACGGGAGGGCACGACAAGACGGAAAAACAAGTCTCAGACCTACCATCCCAAAGCCTCAGGGCATTTATGAAATAAAAATAAAGAGGCTGGGTTGTCAGAAGTGTGGGGAGCACAGGAGATATGGCAAAGGTGATTAGTAAAAACATGATAATCATTGTCTAGCTCAGGTAACTAAGCTACAGGCTCGTGCATATTGAAAATGGAGGCTCTTGGCATCACCCAGGGGTGGATGCTTTGGCCCTCTGATATTAAAAGGTCACTGAGGGACCCTCACATACCCAGCTGGAGGGTGGGTGGTCCCAACTGGTCTTCGCCATCTTAGCTAGAATTAGCCACTTCTGACTCCTAGTCCCTGAAAAACAACTTGGGCAAACATCTTATTCTTTAGGCTACTAGCCACTTGAGAGGATATGTGAGCCTTCTAGAGCAACAATTAAAATGACCTTGATCGCTGAAGGCAGGAGAGAAATGGATTTGACTAACTGTTACCCACGATTTCATTTCCACCAAACAATGCAAAATAAAAATGTATTGGTTGATTTCACCATAAAAGCTGTATACATCTTACCTTATGTAAAGTCGCCAAAAGACTGTCAGTTACTCTGCATGAAGTTGGCTTTCATTTTAGACACCTGAGAAAATATAGGTTTAAGCTGGGATGATAATAATAATCCTGAGGCAATTTTGAAGGAGGTGTTATTTTTGAAGCTTAAGTAGAAATCCTGGAAAAAAAGTCTACCTTTCAAATACCAATTCCTAAGTCAATCATTTCCTTGATGTAAAATCAATGACTATCACCAGTCCAAAATTGGGTAAGTTCTTGCTTTTTCTTTTTGGTAAAGGTGACACTGGTCTTTCAGTGCTGCCTTTTTTTTTTTAATATTCTCATTTTTGCTTTATAATCAGTCCACATTTTATTAACAGTTTTGTGCTTGGATTCTTGTCTTGATGGATTTATATTAACCCTTATACAAAATTTTAGGTGATACTACTTTAAAATATTACAGTTCTACAAAGGTATTTTGAACACATATGAATAGAAACTTAAATAGCTATTTTGGCCCTTCAGAATTACTGGGTCAAATATAAAGAAATATTGTAAATTAGAGACCAAAAAAAAAAACCCTAAAATTGTTAATAGATGATTTATTCAAAACTAATAGCACCAACTATTAGTAAATACTTTAAAGTACAGAACTGCTATTGAGTGAAGGTTTTCAGGGATATGCAAATATACTGATACAATAGGAACTGGTATATTCAGAACTGTGCTAAACTACAGGCTATCTAAAGATATAAAGTTCTAGACATATTTTAGTTTACTAGTAAAGTATACTAAAATTACTAGTCATAGAATGACTGTGAAGTAACAATGATTTTTCTCTATTTTTTCGGGTTTGTCAGATTTTTATAATCATGTATCAAAAGCTATGTCAAATTTATATACTACAATTTGAGTACTCTTGCCTGGAAAATCCCATGGACAGAGGAGCCAGTCCATAGGGTCGCTAAGAGTCAGGCATGACTGAGCGACTTCACTTTTACTTTTCACTTTCATGCATTGGAGAAGGAATGGCAACCCACTCCAGTGTTCTTGCCTGGAGAATCGCAGGGAGGGGGGAGCCTGGTGGGCTGCCGTCTATGGGGTCGCACAGAGTCCGACACAACTGAAGTGACTTAGCAGCAGCAGCAGCAGCAGCCATGCCAAAATACTGGCTGAACCATATTATGATTCTGATAAAACAGTTTTTAAAAGCAAAACATCTTTTTAAGAAATCAAGGATATTATAAATTGTATCTTTCTTAAAAATACACTCAGATGCAAGTTATTCAATAATAAATCAAAAACAAACCAGGAAATTGGAGGATACAGTAATTTAAAATTTCTCATTAAATGTGAATTATATGAAATATGTGATCACTGGGCTGGGTAGTTTCCTAATGTAAAATGAGGGATTTTAGCTAGAAGCATATGATGTTTGAAGCAACTTACTAAGACTCTATAAATTTGTGTCTCTTTGAGGGTTTTTTGTTTTCATTTTTCTGGTAAGGACATCTGACATGAGATCCAATGTCTCAGTAAAATTTCAAGTGCACTATATTTTACTAACTGTAGGATTATGTTGTATACTAGGTCCCTGGAAACTTCCAGAGGTGATGGATATGCTTATTACTTTGTATTGATGGTCTCTCTGGTGTATGATTATGTCTAAATTCATCAAATTATATACATTAAATAAGAGCAACTTACTGTACCTCATTTATGATTCAATAAATGTATAAAAAATTTTCTATGAATTATCTGACTTTCTAAATAGATGCTGGAGGATTTAGCATTTACCAAAAGTCCAGAGGGTGCTGAAAGCAACAGATCATTTGTCAAATTGGACCAGCTGAGAATCCTGGTGCCTCTTTGTTGTAAAATTGTTGAATTATTTAATGACACAGAGCATTCAGCCTGATTTGCCCTCTACCTCTAGCTAATGGACTAGTTAGGGTTGAAATGGTAGTTACTGTTGAATAAAAACAGGGTGGTCTGGGGCTTCTCTAGTAGTTCAGTGGTAAACAGTCCGCCTGCCAATATGGGAGACATGGGTTCGATCCTGGTCTGGGAAGATCCCACATGCCAAGGAGTAGCTAAGTCTATGTGACACAACTACTGAGCCTGTGCCCTAGAGCCCAGGAACCACAACTGCTGAGCCCACACGATGCAACTACTGAAGCCTTTGCACCTCTCCTGCCCGTGCTCCGCAACAAGAGAAGCCATCGCAATGAGAAGCCCATTCACTGTAATGAAGAGCAGCCACCGCTTGCCACAAGGAGAGAAAGCCTGCACATAGCAACAAAGACCCAGCACCTAGATGAATAAAATACAATTATTTCAAAAAATCCAGGATGATTCAGGAGCGCTGAAGTCAAGGAGAAACCCCAGTTGAGAGAAGTGTTTTATGATTCCCAATAAGAGACCAGGGGAATTCTGTAGATAGGAAGACCGCACAGACATAGCATGGCAGGAGAGGCAACTTATGTGTCTTTCACACATCAGTTCTCACTGGCTTGCTAGGGACCAAGCCAAGACTAGGCTTCCCTATTACTGTGGTAAGGCTAGCACTGCATTCTCCTTACTTGGCCTCTCTCCAAATATTTACAAGCTGATAACATCCCTCCGCAGAAAGTGGCATCAAAGGGAACCTAAGCTTCAGGGGTCCATTATCATGCCCTCAATTCCTCATTTGGGTGCTGATATATTTGGACTGCAAGGGGATCCAACCAGTCCATCCTCATGGAGACCAGTCCTAGGTGTTCATTGGAAGGACTGTTGCTGAGGCTGAAACTCCAATACTTTGGCCACCTCATGCGAAGAGTTGACTCATTGGAAAAGACCCTGATGCTGGGAAAGATTGAGGGCAGGAAGAGAAGGGGACGACAGAGGATGAGATGGCTGGATGGCATCACTGACTCAATGCACGTGAGTCTGAGTGAACTCCTGGAGTTGGTGATGGACAGGGAGGCCTGGCGTGCTGCGATTCATGGGGTTGCAAAGAGTCGGACACGACTGAGCAACTGAACTGAACTGGTATCCAAAAAGCAGAAAAGGCTGAAGGAGGTTAATGCCTGTGTAGAGTACATCGGCTCTTGGTCACGGCTCTGTGAAGTCTCTGGAAACTCTTAAATCAAATGAAACCAAAAATCTCAGCAGTGTTTTATCTCAGACATGTCACAAGCACACAAACTAGATGAAGGCACCCTCTAGAGGGCTGACCTACAATAACAAACCTGAAGTTTGCAACTCCTCTTTATTAAGAAAAGAAACCCAGCAGCAAGGGCAGTGACGAGCTTCAACCATAATAGCTGTGTCCCAACCCTGTCCTGGAGTTTCTTGTTCCAGGAGTGAATGAATAATTTAATCTTCATGAGCCATCAATTCCAGTCCTCCTTCAAAAATTTGGCAATGGTCCCAGCTAATTTCATTTATGATGTGGGTTTTTTTTTGAGATCATGAGTATTCAGAAAGTGAAAAAGGGCAACCAGGATCTCATTATATGTATGTGCTTCTTTTTCCCCCCCCTTCCAGTAATGCTTTATTGATTTATTAATCAGCAACAAATCAAAGGATAAGGACATGCCATTTCCTCATTAATTAGTCATAGGAACAAGCAATGCTAACTAATCAGTCTAAATTCAACTATAAATAATTAGTCCTTTTATTTCTCTTGAGAGAGGAGAATGAAGTATAGAAATTTTATAATGTTTTATAGTATTTTCTCACTGAATGAAAATTTATATATTGAGTACTGATTATAAGATTCAAATTTTGAGAAATGGACAATCAGGAAAGAGTTGCTTAATCATTAGCTAGCAAAGTTTTTGTTAATTGTTTTTTGTTTTTTTGGTATACCCACTTCCCTCTGCTCTCAAATTACTCTGCTAAAGTGAGAGATAGTAATAACCAATTCAGTTCAGTCAACTCTGTGACCCCATGGACTGCAGCACGCCAGGCCCCCCTGTCTATCACCAACTCCCAGAGCTTGCTCAAATTCATGTCCATCGACTCGATGATGCCATCCAATCATCTCATCCTCTGTTGTCCCCTGTAATTATTATTATAGTAACAATAAGAACAAACTTTAGGAACTTAAATAAACAGTCCTATTTATTTGTAGTAAGCAGTAATTCAGTAAGAAAAATTTTGGTAACTTTTCTTACATAAAAACTGATTTTTTGGAATGTATAAACAACAGGGCCCTACTGTATAGCACAAGGAACTATATTCAGTACCCTGCGATAAACCACAATGGAAAAAAATATTCAAAAGGATGTATATAAATAATGTATGCATAACTAAGATCACTTTGCTGTATAGCAGAAATTAACACAGCATTGTAAATCAACTATACTTCAATAAAAAAAGCATTCTGTAACTCAATTGTTCCTAATTTGGTTAGTGGATGATTAAGATATATACATATTTACAAGTGAAATAAACTTGAAAAAATTATTTATGAAAAATAAAAATACATATTTTTCTATCATTCATGCAACCATTCACTTACTTATTGGTCATGCATCACATATTTATTTGACAAACACTATGTACCAAGCACTATTGCTAAATTTATTGTGTTAAGTCATTTCAGTCGTGTCCAACTCTGTGCGACCCTATGGGCTGCAGCCCTCCAAGCTCCTCTGTCCATGGGGATTCTCCAGGCAAGAGTACTGGAGTGGGTTGCCGTGTCTTCCTCCAAGGCAACTCCCCGACCCAGGGATTGAACCTGTGTCTCTTACCTCTCCTGCATTGGCAGGCAGGTTCTTTACCACTAGCACCACCTGGGAAGCTATATTTATTACACCCATTATACAATATAAATGTGTTCTTGCAATCGCAGTATACCTTTAAATGAGGGATAAAAACATTATACGAATAAACAAAAATATAAATACACTATAATAGACTGAAATAATTTCCAAGATGAAAATAATTACTTCTATTTATTGATTCTGAATAGTTTTAACGGTTTCAATTACCATGGTTTGTCTGAGGAGTGTCTAAGTGAGAAATCAGCTGACAAATACAAATATTCCTTCTCACTAATATACATCTTTTCTTATTAATCTTTTCATCTTTTTACCTTTCACTTAGAAAAATAAACCATTCTTCTAGTTCCTTTTTCTACTTTTAATCCTCATTTTTATTTACCCTAAAGAAATCCTTTTTTTTTCCTCCCTGAATCTGTTCCTGACCAGAATGACCATATTATTAACTGTATTATCTCTCTAACTTTAACTTTTATGAAAATAAATATCCTTTCCAAATTCACTAAAATCACCACCTGTATTTTCCTAGGACGAATTATTATGAATAACACTCCAGTTGATGCAATATATATTTGAATCTGTAGTTTTATTGAAACTCATTTCTTAATGGTATTTCTATGACAGAAAATAGTCTGACACAGAATGTACTGGAACACTGGGCTGCACTTTTGCTTCAGTTCAGTTCAGGTCAGTTCCGTGGCTCAGTCATGTCCAACTCTGCGACCTCATGAATTGCAGCACGCCAGGCCTCAATTTAAAAAATATTTTCTCAACTCTCAAGTTACTTTTCCTCATGTCTTCAGTTCCATCAGAGGTTTTTACTTTAAGTAATTTGAACTACACAACCCAAACGACTGTGCCAATCGTTATTATTATAATACATCTGTATCTATTATTTTGAACTAAAGGGACAAACCAGAGCAGATTCATTTTACCTATTTATAATTGTATCTATCTATCCCTCATTTATTGCAGGCCTGGTGGCTTTCTTTATCGTGGTTTTTTGCTAATAACCATGATTAAACAATGTTACATGAATGAATGAAAAACATGTTCTCATATCAAGTGTTACAAAAAAATTTTGTAAATTAAAATATTTCTATTGTCTGGCACATTAGTATGATTAATAAATAAAAGAAAGGAAACAGAAGGAAGCCAGATGAAACTGATGGAAACCTACCATAAACCAAAAATATTATTTAGATAATGCTATTTTAAACTCCGGATACCCTGGATAGGAAGCATGATAATCCCTAATTAGGAGAAAGTCAAGCCTTCAAGAGATTAAATAAGATTTTAGACAGTATTTGAGCTTCCCTTGTGGCTCAGCTGGTAAAGAATCCACCTGAAATGTGGGAGACCTGGGTTCGATCCCTGGGTTGGGAAGATCCCCTGGAGAAGGGAAAGGCTACCCACTCCAGTATTCTGGCCTGGAAAATTCCGTGGACTGTGTAGTCCATGGGGTCCCAAAGAGTCAGACACGACTGAATGACTCTCACTTTCACTTTAGACAGTATTTAAATGAATGGCTTTCTTATTTAACACCCCGTTTTTCCTTACTCTATATACTACCTGATACATTCCACCATGTTACTAGTTGTAGGTTAGTCTAAAAACTTTAAACACTTGTTTAAACCTGTATACATGGATTCACATAAATCAGAATGAAGAATAGGACTCGTTTAATGCCCTCCATTCAAAACAGGCCAGAAAGACTGATATTTTGAAACTGATACTGCTAACATGACTAGATTAATTCAAGAATAATCATTTTGTCAGGTTTTAGGTGAATATTTGAGGCTGACTTTGTATTTAGGTTCTTTATACCTTGAGATCATTACCAATGAATGCCTGGTATTAGCTGAGAAGCTACATAATCTAAATGAATAAAAATCTACACAAACACAGCATAAGGAAACTGAAATCTAAATATGCATTCAAAACAGATGAACTCGGTAATATTGGCAGGAATTAAATGCTATATTTGAATAAAGTTTATACTGCCACAGCATCATGTTGGTTATTAATTTAAATCCAGAAGTTTGATCAGTGAGGTCCAGCATTAAAGGATCTCATGTATAGAGGCTGAATCACTATATTTTTAAGAAGTCGCATAATTTAATGTTTTAATGGATTTTATCATTTCACCTTGCAGTACAAAATAATGTTGACAAGGAACAAATCTTTAAAGTACTGGTTTATAAAAAGAGAAATGGTACATTATATCCGTGACACTTAAGGTCAAGTACTGAAGATGCATTGTATATTAATGTATCCAATATATCAGACTAGAAGTTAACGTCTACCCTCCCTTTTGGGTCTAGACTATTTCATAAACCTATTTTTACTTTATTCAGTCTGATTAATAGTATCCTGAAATACTCTGTCCTGACAGCATAGAAAGACAGCTTGGATGTTACATGAAAATCATGAAGGAAATATTTCTCATTATATTTGAAATGGTACATTTCAGAAATTGCAAATAACTTCATGTATATGTTTTATTAGACACAATTTAGTGTATTTGTTTTCCTTTAGGAAATTATTAAAAGTTAGTGGTTAATTGTTGCAATTTCCACTGAATTACTTAAAGGACTCTCCCACTAAAATTTTGCTAAAATGGTTCAAGCTATCCTTTCTTTAACAACAAATGTCAGTTTTAACAGCTATGATTGACATTCATAACACAAATATGTTTTCCAATTTTTTTCTATGTGGGTCAATGATTTTACACTGGGATACGTCCTTGAAAGAAAATAGGGTTGCTAGTGTTAAAAGAGAATTTAGCTAACCAAACGTAAATAACAAAATACTCAAAGTTCTTGTTTGGAGTAAATAGGTCTGGTAATACTACTGGAGGCTGATTTCCAGCTTCACTACCTACTGTCTCTGAAACCTTAAGCAGATTACGTAGCTTTGTTCCTTAGTGTCCACATGATTTAAAAGGAGGCAACTGTAATGTCTAATTCTAGAACTGATGTAAGAACTAAATGAGATGCTATATGCTAAAAGGACTTTTTAATAAAGGCTAAAATCTTCAAAGATATTGAGTTCATCTTTCTTTCTCGTCTAATTATTAGTTTTGTTTGTTCCTTTTCATAAGTCACTGTTAATGGAGAGAAGATAAACCATCCTTTAATTGCTTCTGATTTTACCTTCTAGTCATTGTTCTTAGCAAAGTAATTTTTAATACATTTAAAAAAATATAAATATATATTATTAAGATAACATACTCAGTAGCCTGAACCCATATTATAACTGAGATTGCTTATGATCATAGATTATTTTATGAGTCAGTCTATTGGATCCACAGTATGCATTATGTGCAATAAAATGCATGCAATCTTCATGTAAAGAAAAAAAATGGGAGGTTTTAGATGATTTTGTAACAAAAAATGGGCTTCTAGTTTCAATTTGTTTTAAGTTAAACAAATCACTCAGGATTCTAACTTTTTAATTAGAGAACTTAATAAAAATACTCTTTTTGAAGACAGAAGTGAAAAAGGGGAACCTCTAGGACTACAGTACACTGGAATTAGTAGCAGAAGGGGAAAGAAGTCGTCATCCCGCCCACTTCTACAACATGACAGAGCTATTATCAGAGGCCAGACTGACACAGAACTAGGGGAGAGGAATGCTTGCTAAGACTGCAAGCTTAAATTCAGAGAAGAGTGTGACCCAGCACAACAGCTTCAGGGGAGGAAACTGGGGCAAAAGGTTATTAACTTCAGTCTCTTCTTTCCCCCTATGTTTTTAACAAGTACTGCCATGTATACAACACATCTGTATACGAAAGAGAAAAGGGATCCCATACATACATGTATTTATATATACATGTGTGTATATGTGTGTGTATATATATATATACATATAAACAAAATATATATATTTTGTTTTATAAATATATATATATACATATACATATAAACAAAAACAAAAACTTGCTGGGACACCAAGCAGAATGGAGAAGGGTGAGCAGTGCACTGGAAGGGCTAACTGGTAGACCACCAAGCCAAGAGAATGGAAATAAATATAGGTTTATTTGTCTCAGAATATATTGTCACCCTGCTTATTTAACTTATATGCAGAGTACATCATGAGAAACGCTGGACTGGAAGAAGCACAAGCTGGAATCAAGATTGCTGGGAGAAATATCAATAACCTCAGATATGAAGATGACACCACCCTTATGGCAGAAAGTGAAGAGGAACTAAAAAGCCTCTTGATGGAGGTGAAAGAGGTGAGTGAAAAAGTTGGCTTAAATCTCAACATTCAGAAAGCTAAGATCATGGCATCCGGTCCCATCACTTCATGGGAAATAGATGGGGAAACAGTGGAAACAGTGTCAGACTTTATTTTTTTGGGCTCCAAAATCACTGCAGATGGTGACTGTAGCCATGAAATTAAAAGATGCTTACTCCTTGGAAGGAAAGTTATGACCAACCTAGATAGCATATTCAAAAGCAGAGACATTACTTTGCTAACAAAGGTCCGTCTAGTCAAGGCTATGGTTTTTCCTGTGGTCGTGTATGGATGTGAGAGTTGGACTGTGAAGAAAGCTGAGTGCCAAAGAATTGATCCTTTTGAACTGTGGTGTTGGAGAAGACTCTTGAGAGTCCCTTGGACTGCAAGGAGATCCAACCAGTCCATTCTGAAGGAGATCAGTCCTAGGTGTTCTTTGGGAAGAATGATGCTAAAGCTGAAACTAAAGTACTTTGGCCACCTCATGCGAAGAGTTGACTCATTGGAAAAGACTCTGATGGCTGGGAGGGATCGGAGGCAGGAGGAGAAGGGGACGACAGAGGATGAGATGGCTGGATGGCATCACCACCTTGATGGATGTGAATCTGAGTGAAATCTGGGAGTTGGTGATGGATAGGGAGGCCTGGCATGCTGCAATTCATGGGGTCACAAAGAGTTGGATATGACTAAGCAACTGAACTGAACTGTCTCAGAATAATCAGTGAATTTTGTATTGGTTTGATTGTATATGATCCTGGTCAAACACTGTAACGCTTCTCACTTTTTCATTCCCTCCTTTCTGTAAAGTTGGCCTCATGTGCTGCCGTAAAATATTAAAGATAGTGCAAAAAAAATAAGGACTTAACAGTTTCTAATCCCAAATTAAACACTAAAAAGAAGCAAATGGTTCATTCACTATCACAAGAGGATCTCCTTTCAGAATACAGTATTTTTACAGGTTTTGTTTGGGCTTCCCAGGTGGCACTAGTGGTACAGAATCCTCCTGCCAGCGTAGGAGGCACACGAGATTTGGGTTTGATCCCTGGGTTGGGAAGATCTCCTGGAGTAGGAAATGGTAAGCTGCTCCAGTATTCTTGCCTGGAGAATTCCACAGACAGAGGAGCCCGGCAGGCTACAGTCTATGGGGTCGCACAGAACTGGACACAACTGAGTGACTGAGCATCCTCCCACACACACAGGTTTTATTGGTAGAAAAGACTATATTGTTCATTCATAACACAAGTTTACTTTCTGGAGCACAAAACCCAGAAAAATTCAACTCTTGCTTAAGAAGATGTCACATGACATACTATGTTTTTTAAAAAATAAATAAATAAATAACAGCAAGACTGGCTACTTTCTCAATTTCATTTTCTGCCTTCAGGTACACACAGCATAACCCCCACTCAACCAAGAAAGAGACCTAGCTGAGCTAGGCTCAGCTCAATCCCAACAGGAGAAAGAATGGTAAGAATGTGATAAAATTTTCTAGGACTGAAATCTACTGAGAAGACATGCTTTCCCCCTTAAAACAATCATGGATGACTATGTAGCATCTATTCACTGGCCTCTCAAGAGTCAGGCAACATATTCAAACAAAAGACCTTTGCTTTTACAGATTGATAACACAGCCATGAAAGATGCAAATGAAAAGAACAATGTAAGTAAAGAGTGCAGTCAAGATAGACAGTTTTTATCTTAAAGAATAATTACTAAATCATCACCCAGAGTAAATGGATTCTGCCGCTGGTATTTCCACATTAGGAATTACTGGCTATAGAACAGGATTGATACAGGACAGAACGAAATAAGAAACAAAAAGGAAGGTTTTGACCGACGACTACAATAGATACACCATCCTCTTCATTTGAGCTAAATGCAAGGGGGAATTCATAAGCTGATGTAAATGTTATTCATAATTCCTATAAATACATTCTCAGAGAAAAAGTTGGCATCTTGAAAATAGGTACTGATATTTATTAGCATATTGCCTAGAATATTCCAATACCCTATATCAGATAACGGTCAACCTAAAATTATTAGATTCTCTATTAAAGGATTCTGTACAGCAGCCTGCATCTTCCCAGATTTATTTTCCTATGTTTGTGACCTCATGAAGAATCATTATGGCTGTGTTCTCCTGGGCCATAGGAGAATAAAACCACCTTCTATAACTCCCTTATATATATAAACCTCAATCTTAACAAACAGAAAAGGTACTCTTTAATATATTCATGGACTCTCCAGGCCAGAATACTGGAGTGGGTAGCCTATCCCTTCTCCAGCAGATCTTCCCGACCCAGGAATGTATCTGTGGTCTCCTGCATTGCAGGTGGATTCTTTACCAACTGAGCTAACAGGGAAGCCCATATTTTCACTATCCTTAAATATTAAAAATAAAGTATCTTGAAAGGGCAAATAATAAACACTTCATTATTATTGTATTAATATATATACAACGGCTGGATGCATTCACATGTGTAATTTACTCTATAGGGGAAAAAGTGCATGGTCTGAAATGTAGGAATTTAATTATTTCTCTAGAAACCGTTACTTATTTACTATATACTTTATTTTTAATATCTCATTTCTTCACATTATTTTGTCCTGAGTGATTGTAATTTCAAAATCACTATAGTAATACATTAAAATTTTCTAAATGGAAAATGCAGTAATATGGGTGCAAGTAATAGTTTTCATTCTCCTGAAATATTGTTGTATTTAATTTGTTTTTAATCTACAGGCTTCTTTTAGTTTCAAACATACTAAAGTTTCCAGAACAGTCTTTCACTCAGAATACATAAATATGTTTATCTGAAGTGGTTCTGCTCAGCAATTTAATAAATTGTGCAGTCCACAGGGAATACCATTAATTATGTAAAGACCGATGGGGATTCATTTACTTGGTTTCTTTCAGAACCACTTGACTTGTCACTATGTAATTAAACAATAATAAATGTGACAGGAGGGAGAAATGTATGCTGTCAGTGAACAAAACTAAATATGCCCATGGAATAGACAATGGGATTTTAGACGTCTTCATATTTATAAAGAAAACCAGAGAAGGGGAATTATAAACACTTGCCCATATGACATAGATCTCCAGTCACATCTCTTCTTTAATTTCTTGTTAAAGAAAACACTGTGGAGACAAATAACTATCAGGGCAAAAGAACACTCCTTTGTTTCATCTCTCAAAGCGTCCTTTTTTCTTTTTCTTAATTAATTTATTTTAATTGGAGGATAATTACTTTACAATACTGTGGTGGTTCTTGCCATACATCGACATGAATCAGCCACGGGTGCACGTGTCCCTGTATCCTGAATCCCCCTCCCACCTCCCTGCCCTCACCCCATCCTTCTGGGTTATCCCAGAGCACCAGCTTTGAGTGCCCTGCTTCAAAAGGACTATTTTTTCTTTTAGGGTAGTAGATTTTATACATTTTATATAAAGTTTACATGTTCAGTCAAGTCTGAAAATATGGCATTGCACACACTGCCTATGTCATTAAATGGTGAAAATGCCAATATCAAGATAATAGATAATGACCTTGCTGAAGAGTAGGGCAGAGTTGGTTTTATACAATTATAAATATATATATATAATTGTATAAAAAATACAAAATTATGAACTTTTTAACCTGTAAGTTATAAAGAGTTGATAAGAGCTCACAATTGTGTAATTTAAATTTCTTTTTATAACCATTTATAAAACCAACTCTGCCCTACCCTACAGTGTCATGTCTCTATTATCTTGATATTGGCATTTTCACCATTTAATGACACAGGTGGTAAAGAATATGCCTGCAGTGCAGGAGACCCGGGTTTGACACCTGTGTAGGGAAGATCTCCTGGAGAAGGGAAAGGCAACCCACTCCAGTACTCTTGTCTGGAGAATTCCAGGGACAGAGGAGCCTGGCAGGCTACAGTCCACGTGGCCGCAGAGTCAGACACGACTGAGCGGCTAAGACTTTCACGTGTTCTTGTTTCATAAACAGCTGAAATATCTAAAAATTTTAACTGCAGAGGTGAAACATCTAAAAAGTTCTTTTTTTAAATGGAGCGTAATTGCTTTACACTATTGTGTTAGTTTCTACTATACAATGAAGTGACTCAGCTATACGTACACATATATCCCATTCTTTTTAAGTTCTTACACTACATGATCCCTGACCCTATTCAGTTGTTGGCACCAAAGGACTGTTGTGAGAGAGATGGCATATAGATGACCATTTGTCAGTTTTCCAGTCTTGGGACCTTGCGAAGAGCATGAAACCCTTTGTCACATTTTTCTAACACGAGTTTGCAATTATTTACATCGGAATAGACATAATGCACATCAAGTCATAGGTTAAACATATGGAAAGCATATATGCCCGTGCATACAGCAAGGATAACTATTATAAACAGGCATTCGAATCTTTTCTCTGATCTTATGTTTCCTAACATTTTTAGCTCTAGGAATCTGTGGAGGAGAGATCAATTCTGCCACACTGAGACAGGATAACAGACCTACTAACTGACTAGGCAGATTCATATTTAACTTTCTATTTACAGTTTATCATGTATTTTCCTTAAGGTATTATTTGGCCTGTAAATCTCAGATCACATACCTCCCCACAAGATGTCAAGGAGAGACGACAATAAACAAAGTTGTACGGCAATTCTTCCCCAAAGATATATTTTATGTATCCTAAAGAATGTCCCTAAATTGTCGCCTCTGTCCATGACACTTTTCAGGCAAGAATACTGGAGTGGGTTGCCATTTCATCCTGCAGGGATCCTCCTATCCAGGGACCAAACATGAATCTCCCACATCGACAGGCAATTTCTTGACCACTGAGCCACCAGGGAAGTCCTGAGATGTCCCATGACTCAAAATTCCCATTTAGTGTTGTCACTCCTGATTTTTTTTTATGAGTGTACTTCCCCCTCCCCAGCCCCAAGAAAGCTCAGTTCAGTTCAGTCGCTCAGATGTGTCTGACTGTTTGCGACCCCATGGATTGCAGCACGCCAGGCTTCCCTGTCTGTCACAGACTCCTGGAGCTTGCTCAAACTCAAGTCCATTGAGTTGGTGATGCTATCCAACCATCTCAGCTTCTGCTCTCCCCTTCTCCTCCTGCCTTCAATCTTTCCCAGCATCAGGATCTTTTCCAATGAGTCAGTTCTTTTCACCAGGTGGCCAAAGTATTGGAGTTTCAGCTTCAGCATCAGTCCTTTCAATGAATATTCAGGACTGATCTCCTTTAGGATGGACTGCTTAGATCTCCTTGCAGTCCAAGGGGCTTGAGAGTCTTCTCCAGCACCACAGTTCAAAAGCATCAATTCTTCAGTGCTCAGCTTTCTTTATAGTCCAACTCTCACAGCCATACATGATAACTGGAAAAACCATAGCTTTGACTAGATGGACCTTTGTTGGCAAAGTAATGTCCATGCTTCTTAATACACTGTCTATGTGGGTCATAGCTTTTCTTCCATGCAGCAAGGGTCTTTTAATTTCATGGCTGAAGTCATCATCTGCAGTGATTTTGGAGTCAAAGAAAATAAAGTCTGCCACTGTTTCCATTGTTTCCCCTCCCCATCTATTTGTCATGAAGTGATGGGACCAGATGTCATGATCTTAGTTTTCTGAATGTTGAGTTTTAAGGCAGCTTCTTAACTCTCCTCTTTACTTTCATCAAGAGGCTCTTTAGTTCTTCTTCGCGTTCTGCCATAAGGGTGGTGTCATCTGCATATCTGAGGTTATTGATTTTTCTCCCAGCAATCTTGATTCCAGCTTGTGCTTCATCCTGCCCGACATTTCACATGATGCACTCTGCATATAAGTTAAATATGCAGGGTGAAAATACACAGCCTTGACGTACTTCTTTCCCAATTTGGAACCCATCTGTTGTTTCCTGTCCAGTTCTAACTGTTGCTTCCTGACCTGGATACAGATTTCTCAGACATCTCAAGAAAGCTCAGATCAACATTTATTGCTTTACCTCCTAATCTGAAACAATTTTGTAAAATTTTTTTATGTAACACAAATGTTCTGTGCCTCTGTGCTTTCTGTCTCACTGATGTAAGGAGATTTATAGTTTCCTCTCTAAGTACTGAAAATCTTTGCTGGGGTCCAAATAAAAAATGGAAAACCCCATTTTGCAGAAATATGATTTTGATTTTTCAGGCTACAGAAAGACTTTTCATCACTTCTTTTTCAGTATGCCACTTCTCTATGAGTTCCATTCAGAAGTCATACTCATCATTACATGGTAGAGTGGCAAAGTTTGAGATTCTCCAGTAGCAAAAGGACCAGAAGGACTGTGGTGTGCACATTTTAGGTGATGATAACTCTAGTTTTGGAAAAAGAGTAGATCATTGTGGGTATTTTGCAAACATTCCTTTCTTTTTGCTACCCAAAGTCACTACTCTCAAATGGAAGTATCTTTACAATTAGTTTTCAGACTTCATCAGCTGGGATTTCTTAGGAATAAACTCTAACTGTCTTGACTAGCTTATTTTAGCTAGCCTCTGTCCACTGGGGCAGTGGGACAGGGTTGGGGGTCATCATGGAAGGGAGGCTTTTTTTTTTTCCCAAGCATAGGAAGAGAAATCTTGAATGTTCCACTCACAATCTCTTAGGGGAAAAAAATCAAGTGAGAAGTTTTATATTGTTTATGTGACAATGGTTTCCCAATCCCATCAGTTTCTTCCTTCCACTGTTTCTGAATTCCCTACAGCATTGAGGTTGGCACCCCGTACAAAATGAGCTAAAAAGTTTTCAAATAGAAAATTTATTCTGAGGGCAACAGTAAATTATTAGAGCTGGAACACGTCTCTGAACACACAGAAGAAAAGAAAAAATCGGGGTGTTTTTCCTTTCCATTTTGCATGAGAATATGATTAGACCCCTAACTATTTAGTTAGTGTGGCCATGGATCTCATACTTTTAGGCTTCAGTAAGTTGTAGCAGGTGCTCCATCTCTGGTCTCTCCCTTTCCTCCTATGGGCTGCTCTCAGCATTTGTCCTCCCACCCAGCCCTGATGGTTTCACGTCTAATATTTCTGCTCTACCCACCCCTATAGACCCATTCCTACGTCAACTTATTGATCTGTCTTTCAGCTTTTACTCTCTGACGCCTTGGTTCAGTGCATTATCATTGATCTTGGGTGATCGATTCTTATCTAGAATTTCTCCACCATAATTCAGGTTGATATTTCAAGGTACAATAAGACTGTGCTCCCCTTACTTGAGTCTATCTCAGCTATGTTATGTGGTCCCATCCAGTAGCAGGGAAGGGACAATTTCTAGAGATGTTTTAAAGAAAGAATTTATAGTTGCTGACTATGTAGACCTTAAAGGGAACTTAGGTACAATCATCATTACTTGGAGAAGGATGTACTGGAAATTAAGGTGGCCTTTGGCAGGAATCAGCACATGTGCATGTTTTAGTGACGATGTGTTTGGTTGAGCAAATGAATACAGGGTTAAGATTGGGAAGAGGGGGTACATTTTGATGTCAGAAGATAGTTTTTAAAGGAATGAACCTGACTCTGGAACTCAAGTACTACTGAAAAAAATGTCAAGAAACAGATGAAATCATTGAAATACTACACCTGAATTCATATATGGCACCAGATAATAGTCCAACTTAGTACAATAAATGTAGAATTTACTTTTATTTAAAAAAAAAAAAAGATGTTCTGTGCCAGGCTCACATTTGTTCTCACTGGTTCTGATGAAAACTCACCTCCAGAACATCAGAAAAAGGAATATAAATTTGGCAGTATCATTCATTTTCTCCCCCAGCAGGAAGACAGGCTAAGTGACAAGCTCATACATTTTGTGTGAATTTAAGGTCAAAAGCATAAGAGAATGCATTAGTGTAGTTGGCTGAACTTATGCAAAAGTGAGGTAATGCGAGTCAGGTATATAAATTTAAGTATCTGAAATGTGACCACTATTCACTGGCAACATTCAATTATAACAAATGGGCAACCCAAATCCTGGGTGATATAGAGCTTAGGATACTTTTATTATTTGGGGACTCAAGGTTCCCATTTTTAATGCCAAAATTAAGTTGTTCGTTTTAAGTTATTCAAGTCATCTTTAAATCCATTTGCCAAAACATTTTTTAAATCATCACCATTTTCTGAATCGTCAGTTCAAAACTGGCATTTTATGGAACCCTGCCCTCAGAGATTTCATTACTTTTCTTTATATTTCCAAGTTGTAGTTTAGTGGCATATATTTCCAAATAGTAAGCAAGAATACTGGAATACTAAAAAAATCTCCAAAACCCACTTTTAGTAAGAGGCATCTTTTTAAAGCTTGAAAAAACGTTTGGTTCATATGCAAGTTTAAAGAATGAAGTCAACATACTCTCAGATTAGATGAGTCATTTTTCTTCCAAAAGTGTAAAGCAGTGGTGTATTTTGAAGAACAAGTCACGGATTAAATATTGTGTTAATGTTATACTTAAACTTTAAGTCTAATATATCTGGAAACAAATTAGTGAGGCTGAAATTAAACCTGTAAGATTGGACTACTTTTTAAAATAGAATCATAAAATGAAAATCTACAGTTACTTTTAAAGCTAAGGCTCTTAGTCTACCCCTTGAATTTAAATTCCAATCACACAATCACACCTTAATTTTTAAAAGTTGAGTGATTACAGATCTTCTTCCTAAGGTCAGTTTAACTACTATCAGTCTTTAAAGGAAGCTGCTTGAATTTATTTGATGAAAAAAAACTTGTCAACTTTTACATTAGTGCAAACAGACTAACTACACTGTAAGGCAATGATTACAAATTTGTTTTGATTTGCCTTTTATGATATTACTTGCTACAAGAAATAAAAACTATGAATTTTGGTAGAGCTATTCTGTTCTGGTTCTTATACCATTCTGGGTTAGTAGTAGTGATAGGGCATGCTCAGGCATGTCCAACTCTTTGTGACCCCATGGAATGCAGCCCGCCAGGTTCCTCTGTCCGTGGGATTTCCCAGGCAAGAACACTGAAGTGGGTTGTCATTTCCTCCTCCAAGGGATCTTCCTGACCCAGAGATCAAACCTGTATCTCCTGTATCTTCTGCATTGCAGCTGGATTCTTTACCATTTGATCCATCGGGGAAGCCCATCTGGGTCTTACACTATTTTTAAAAAATACTTGGCTGTTCTACACTACATGAGGGAGAAAGAAAGTGGAAAGTCTCAGTAATCTATAATGCTGTATCTCTTTCTTTTTAATTCCAGTGGAGGATTTTTCCTTAGCTGAACAGAGGAGCCCACCTTCTAATGAGAACAATATGAGTCTTGATATGACATGAAGGGAGTTCACTGGTTAAAATACATACATATAAATAATAAATATGTATAAATAAATAAAAAATATATATATATATACACATACACACACACACACACACCAACAACATTACCCAGTGTTTCAGAGATAATATCCTACAGCTTTGACACTACAAGAACCAGGAAGCAAACTACTGACAGCGGAGATAAAAGAAACACTGCTGCTGCTGAGTCGCGTCAGTCGTGTCCGACTCTATGGGACCCCATAGACGGCAGCCCACCAGGCTCCCCCGTCCCTGGGATTCTCCAGGCAAGAACACTGGAGTGGGTTGCCATTTCCTTCTCCAATGCACGAAAGTGAAAAGTGAAAGTGAAGTCGCTCAGTCATGTCTGACTCTTAGCGACCGCATGGACTGCTGCCTACCAGGCTCCCCCATCCATGGGATTTTTCAGGCCAGAGTACTAGAGTGGGGTGCCATTGCCTTCTTCCAAAAGAAACACTAGGGATGGTCAAAATAAACTTAGAAGTTCCCAATAATTCTTTTCCAATTTGGATTCCAATAATTCTACAACAATGCAAAATCTTAAACTTTTGGTGTGCCTTTCTATGCATATATTTCTATGTGAATATATACTTGCATGGTGATGGTGGTTTAGTCACTAAGTCCTGTCTAACTCTTTTTGCGACCCCAGAGACTATAGCCTGCTAGGCTCCTCTGTCCGTGGGATTTCCCAGGTAAGAACACTGGAGTGGGTTGCCCTTTCCTGCTCCAGGTGATCCTCCCAACTCAGGGATAGAACTCCAATCTCCTGCAATGCAGGCAGGATCTTTACTGCTGCGCCACCAGGGATTTCTATATACTTGAATATTTAACATTAAATCAAAATAGATTTCTTGCCATTGATAAATCCTGTCTGGATTGCAGAGCCGTCTGTAGTGTCTTATACTCGCCACATACAATCATTTCTTCTACTTGTCCAATCTAATGCAGCCCTCATCTGATGCTTTGTTAATGATCCACAGTGTAGTTTTCCCTGTAAGCTTTAGTTGACCTTCTAAACAATAAGTGACCTGGCCACTCAAGACCCCCACGTGATGCTTGGTGTCCATTTTCTTGCTACCGCCCCTTGTTATTGTGCAGACATGTCAGAGGTTGTGTCTGCTGTTTTGACAAACCTAATACCTGTGTGAGAGTCTCCTATTTCACTTTGCTCCAGAAACAGAGTAGAGCCAGGGATATGTTATTTCTAAGTGTTCGCTTTAATTTGACCATGAATGTGAGTGTTTCTTTGTCAAATGACCTTCAAGGTCAGGCACCATTACCTAAGGCACTGCATTACCCACAGTGTATTCAGAGGTGGTGACATGCCATCTTCCTGGAGTCCTATGCAAGCTTGATGTTTTCCCAGTGTTTCTGGGAAAACAGAAGTCAAGTCTCACAAAGACCTAAGGACTAAGAGAACTCACAAGAGAAACTAATTCTAGTCTAGAGCAGCTGATGACCACAAGCTGATGGAGCTCTTACGTGGGGTAGAATTCACCCAATCATTATGCTTTTGCTATTTTTCAAGAAATGTGCAATAGGTGTTTTTTTTTTTTTTTAAACTGGAAAAGAGAATCACATTTCTTTAATTAAGGAAACAAAGCCTCAATTTTATATCTAAAAAATCTACGTTTTTATATAAAATTGGATGTAAAGATCTATTTCCAGACTTGGAATATATGAAGTAAGAAAGTTCTTGGACTTCCCTTGTGCCCCAGTGGTTAAGACTCCATATTTTCAATGCAGGGGGGATGGGTTCGATCTCTGGTTGGGGAACTAAGACCCATTTGCTGTGTAAAGAGGTAAACAAAAAAAAAAAAAAAATTCTTGTATAAAGAGAAACAATGTAGTGAGTACAAATCCCTTCAAACACCATTTTAATCTGAGGACATAAGTGAAGTAAAGTCGCTCAGTTGTGTCTGACTCTTTGTGACCCCATGGACTGTAGCCGGCCAGGCCACTCCATCCATGGGGATTATCCAGGCCAGAATACTGAAGTGGGTTGCCATTTCCTTCTCCAGGGGATCTTCCCAACCCAGGGATTGAACCCAGGTCTCCCGCATTGCAGGCAGAGTCTTTACCATCTGAGCCACCAGGGAAGATATCTGAGGATGCAGAAAGTGAAAATGAAGTTGCTCAATCATGTCCAACTCTTTGCAACCCCGTGGACTGTAGCCTACCAGGCTCCTCTGTCCATGGAATTTTCCAGGCAAGAATACTGGAGTGGGTTGCCATTTCCTTCTCCAGGGGATCTTTCAGACCCAGGGATCGAACCCAAGTCTCCTGCATTGCTGGCAGACACTTTTACCATCTGAGCCACCTGGGAAGCGAGGGCACAGATCATAGGCAAAAAGCCAAGGCTCCTGGACCACATACCAGGATGGCTGGAAACATCAAGAATGCACCTGCTGACCCAGTGTTTTCTAGCTAGCCCGGAGCTCCCAGGCTGTGCTCCTACTGTCTTGCATCTTAACACCTCGCTGTTTTAGTTCCGTGAATCCTGCACCGTTTGAAATTTTAATTCCGACCAAGCATTGCAAAAACAGTCTTTTCAAAGCATCTGAATCTATAATTTAGGATCTCTTTTAAATATCATTGGCTGTAAAAAAGAGAAATTGCAGCAGAGGGAGTGGGTTAATTGAAAGTTATAAAGAAGCCGTTGAGTGAAAAGTAGCAAGAAGGAATGAAAGCAATTTCAGAGCATGTCAGTCATTATTTAGTCTATGCCCTCTGTGAGAGCCATACGGGGGCACTTTTTTCTCTTCTCATTTTCTTTTTGAGGGTTTGAATGCACCATGTTCTCTTCATTATTTACTGTCTGGTGTTCCTTGGTTGGTTGCCATATAAGCTGTACCTGATTTAATGTTTTAGAGCAAACTTTTTTTTTTTTTTCCCAAACGAAAATTAAGCCATCCTTAAAAATCCATCCCCTGTTTCTAGAATCAATTGTGTACATAAACGCCGCAGCGGGCAAAGGAAATTTTATCTCCCCAAGGCTCAAGGCACTTGGAACGCTTGGGGCATCTTTCAGAGAAGAAAGGATAAAATGAGAATTATCGGAGAAGGACTTTTGTTGTAGTCTTCTTTGGAAAATAACTGTCTACGTTGTTTTTAAAGTGGGATACAGAAAAAAAAAAAAAAAAACCACTCACAGATTCATACTAAATTTTCCAGTGTCTGTGGAATATAATTTTATCAACAGAAAGCCCAGGTTGGGGAACTGGCTGGCAGCAAATCTGGGACTATACTTGAGGTCTTCTGATCCTCAGTTTTCCTCTCTTCCTGCCACGTCTGACAGCCTTTTGTGGCAACCACAGACTCAGACAGCATCTGTGAGGTCTGCAAGGATAGCCTTTGCACCGTTAAAGGATGAGGTATAAACTTCGTATGAAATTACTTTCGGGATGATAAATGTAATTTTTTGCTGTTATTTTGTCATGAGGTAAATCTCATTCATCTGTGGATGGAAATCAAAGCTTGGTCTACCTTGAAAAGTTTTCTAGTTTAGGATAAGAATTTTAATTACAGTTTCTGATTTAACCAACGGTGCCTCGTGAAAAAGGGGCTAGAAAGCCATTTGGGGGCGGGCAGAAAGTTTCACAATACTTGTTTTTTATAGGTTCTTTTGAACCTGAGATTCAAGAAATAAATCTATGTTTGAAATGTAATGAAATTCTTTGTGACCCCAAAGAATTTTATATTGATATATAAATATACACACATATATTTACATATTATTTATATGTACATATATACATAATGAACATATATATATATAATATGAACTCGACTAAACTTCTGCCATCTGCAAGTGCTAGCTTCAGGTGACTGGAGTCCACCAAATTTCGCTGTATTTTGTCATTATATACACACTATATGTGTGCCTGCTAAGTCACTTCAGTCGTGTCCCACTCTTTGCAATCTTATGGACCAGAGCCCACAGGGCTCCCCTGTCCATGGGATTCTCCAGGCAAGAATACTGGACTGGTTGCCATGCTCTCCTCCAAGGGATCTTCCCAATCCAAGGACTGAAACTGTGTCTCTTAAATCTCCTGCTCTGGCAGGCAGGTTCTTTACCACTAGCTCCACCTGGGAAGCCCCTATGCAAATATTATTTTATCTAGTGATATTTACACTGGACATTTACTTCTTTGTCCACTGCATTTTAGAAAACACTTTTTAAAGAAACAAAAATGATACTTTAATCAAAAGGAATGTTCATTTCAAAAGAGAAGGGATCAGTCTATTTATGCCACCAAAAATAGAAAAAAACAAACTCTTTGAAAGTATCACTTCTGATGCTGTGAGCAGCAGGATTTTGTCACTTTTTGATTCATGTATGACCCATGTCTTGAACTACAAGACTAGTGTTAAAATGCTGCTTTTCTTCTTGTTATTACTTACAAAAGGTTTCGGAATGTGTTCTATGTTGTTTCTTTAGGGAATATGACTTGATAAGTCATGCTGGTAAGGTGGGGCAGATAAAACCACTGACTCTTATTCTGGAGGCAGAACATCACCTTCTCCCACTGAAAAACTGGGTACCACTGGGATATTTCGTGTTTTAAACAAAGAGACAAAAGGAAAAAAGTGTCCACTTGGACATTTCCTAATGTGGTGAAGCCGTGCTACTGGTACAATTAGCACAGACACTGAAAAATGGTCTCCACCAGCACTCACCCTTTACCTTTATCTCCACAGTCTTTCCAAGATGATAAGGTACAATTCGGCAGGGGTGAAATTGCTGCTGCATTGAGGATTAAAGCCCAGAGCGGTAAGGAGCACAGCAACACAACTCTGCCTGTCTCCTTAGCTCACTGAAGGATGCCAGACTCCGTGCTCCTCCTGACTACCTAAGAGGCAGCAGAGCTGAATGATCAATCTCTTAATTAACAAACTAATTCATAAGATTTGCATCACTTTCCTGAGTTCTTTACCAAGGGTCAGTAAGGAAATGGCTCCCTTGAAGTCTATCCCTATTATTACCCAGTGCTATATGTCAGAGTGCTGTCTGTAGCGTCTGTGAACATATGTTCTTGGAAGATTAGCCACAAAATCGCAAACTTATGTGAGGAAATTACTGCTCCATTAAAGTAATTTATGGGATCATGTGCAGAAGAGCCATTAGATATGGCAACCGTGGTGCTTGGACGGTATTTCATATTGTTAAAGGGGTGTTGTACATGATAAACTCTCAATAGAAACAGCTGTAAATTACTTGCAGTTGAAGTGTGATAAGGCTTCAAATGATTACATTATATGAGCCTGAGTGTTCAAAAAGTGCATCTGAATGTTGAAATCCAAATCATTTGCTCTGAATTTCAAGGATCCTCACTCCATCACACCTGCAAAAGATCACCTCTAGGTCCTTATCTCGTCTCTTTTTATTTGCATACTGACTAAAAGGTCAATCCTGACAATCCCCTGTTTCACAATGTCTCTACACACAAACCCACTTAACTGTAAACTGCTTTGCACATGTACAGAAACTCTGTATCACATATGGCTTTTCTCTCCATCACCCTGTTAGCCACGATCTTCAACTTTACCCTAAATAAGATATAACTGGTGGCAAAAATTTTAAACTAAAATATATTGCAAGAAGCAATCCCCAATCTAGCCTGAATTAGTTGCATGGCTCTGGAAACGTTATTTAACTTCTTAAGGCCAAAATATTATTGATAAACGATGACTCGTCACCAACATCATCAGTAGCAGTGTCGTCACAGAGCATCTTCCATGTGTACAATCTATCATGTGGCCAGTGAAATCCTCAGGCCTATTTTATGAGTCAGGCATTACGACTGCCATTTTAAAGACTGAGAATGGATCAAAGAACAAAGTCCCAATTCCACTGCATGAGGGAATTAGAACATGTTTGAAATTAATACATTTTTTCTCTCTCTCCTTTTCATTCAATGATTACAAATAGGTTTAGTATCAATCTACATTTTTAAGTATTGCAATTTGAAAAAAAATGCCTTTTGTACTAGGGAAATTCATAATTACTACGATACATCATTAGTAGCAGAAAGGTTAATGAATTTCTCAAAAGCAGATGCTTTTCAATACCAAAGCTTAGGCCCCCACATACCGAGATTCTGATTTAACTTGTACCTGGATGGCTTTTACGTGAAGCCACAGCTCAAAAGCACTGATCTAACACAGTTGTGACATTACTCATCCGGCTGAGCAATAACCAATGGAGATGTCACATTGATATCTACCATCTGTTAGCTCAATAACTCACAAGTTTAGGGTACTCTGGGCTACTCTTTTGATATAAGATGCAAAATAAATGAACTTTTATTTGTCGGTTGGCTGTGGGTATGCTGACTACACAATTTTTCAACGATTTTTATCTTCCATGCTGGTAGTAATTTTATATCATTTATATGAGAGAATCACCAGGAATGTCATATTACTCTGACCTAACGGCCTAGAATCAAATGTGTTCATGTGATATCAAAGTCTTCTACAACTTATTAACATATCTAAGCAACCAGCTACAAGACACAGACAGAAACTTGATAAAGTGGGGAAAATGTGGCATTAACGGTCCTTATTTTAGGCTTAGTTCTACCACTTACTGATTAGAGCAATGCATGTTTTTTCTCTGAACCTGCTTCTCCACTTCAAAAGTGTAGGAGTTAGATTAAATGATTGCTAAAGTCTCTTGTCAGGAGGAAAAAATGGCAACCGACTCCAATATTCTTGCCTGGGAAATCCTATGGACAGAGGAGCCTGACATGCTATCGTCCATGGGATGGCAAAGAGTCAGACACGACTGAGAGACTAACACACACACACACACAAAGTCTTGTGGGCTTCCCTGGTGGTGCAGTGGTAAAGAATCCGCCTACCAATGCAGGAGACGTGGATTTGATCCCTGGGTCTGGAAGATCCCCTGGAGGAGGAAATGGCAGCTCACTCTAATGTTCTTGCCTGTGAAATCCCATTCACAGCGGAGCCTGGTGGGCTGCAGTCCATGGAGTCGCAAAAGAGTTGGACGTGATTTAGCAACCAAGCAACAAGGATGAAGTCTCTTATAGCCCTAAAGTACTTTAAGTTCTGATTTAGAAGGTACATATGTTCATTAACAATCCAAACATGCTGCATTAAAAAAGTTCACTGCACTATTTCAAATCTCATTTATATCAGGCAAAAATTGCATTGATGGGCTGGATCAAATGTCAATCAGTACATGGACTTCTTTCTGAAATCTTTTTTTTCCTATAAGTTTCTTTCAATGTAGGAATTTTCCTCCAAAGGTAATTTCCCGTTGATATATTAATACATAAACTGCGATAAAGTTGTCTTCACATTCCATTGTAAGATGTTTTAATTTACCCATACCCTACTATGTACTAATAAATACTAAGACTATGGAAAAAGGCCAAGAATTATGAGTTTTGAACCGATCAAAACTCAGAGGAACTCTTCTGGTCATACTGGTAATAACAATAAATGCAGAAGTACACTGGAGCAGGCAAGTCAGCAACATTATTCATGGCTTACGGGAAAACTACCTTGCATTTATCATTACACATTTCAGAACAGAGGGCTTCCTGCTTCACAATAATCTATCCTTTGTTCTAGGAAGGCAGAATATGTGCCCATGATAAGCTGGATGAGAGAGTTCTATGCTCTCTGACTGAATTTCTTATCTGCAAAGATGCTCTTTGAAAACCCTCCTACACCGTTAGTGGGAACGTAAATAGTTATAGCCACTATGGAGAAGAGTATGGAAGTTCCTTAAAAAAGTAAAAATAGAGCTATCATATCATTCTGCCTGCAATGCAAGGGACCCCGGTTTGATTCCTGGGTCAGGAAGATCCCCTGGAGAAGGGATAGGCTACCCACTCCAGTATTCTCGGGCTTCCCTTGTGGCTCAGCTGGTAAAGAATCTGCCTGTCATGCAGGAGACCTGGGATTGATCCCTGGATTGGGAAGATCCCCTGGAGAAGGGAAAGGCTACTCACTCTAGTATTCTGGACTGGAGAATCCCATAGACTGTATAATCCATGGGGTCGCAAAGATTCAGACACGACTGAGCAACTTTCACTTTCCTGATTCTGCAATCTCTTTCTTGGGCATATATCTAGACAAAAACATAATTCAAAAAGATACATGCACCCCGATGTTCACTGCAGCACTGTGTACACTAGCCAATACATCACAGAAATCTAAGTGTCCACTGATGCTGAGGAATGGATAAAGAAGATGTGGCACATATGCACAGTGGAGCATTACTCAGCCATAAAAAAAGAATGAAATGATGCCATCTGCAGCAACATGGACGGACCTGGAGGTTATCGTGCTGAGTGAAGTAAGCCAGACACAGAAAGACAAACATTATAACGTATGATATCATTTATAGGTGGAATCTAAAAAATTATGCAAATGAATTTATTTATAAAACAGAAACAGAATCACAGACATAGGAAACAAGTTAACTTGTGGTTACCAAAGGGGGAAGGGTAGAAAAGGGATAAATTAGGAGGATGGGGTTAACACGTACATACTACAATATGTAAAATAGACAACCAGCTAGGACCTACTGTATAGCACAGGGAAGTGTTCCCAATATCTTGTCATAATCTATAAAGAGAATGTAAAGAAAGGATATATATATAAAAGAATATTATATATATATAGAAGAGTTGACTCACTGGAAAAGACTCTGATGCTGGGAGGGATTGGGGGCAAGAGGAGAAGGGGACGACAGAGGATGAGATGGCTGGATGGCATCACTGACTCAATGGATGGGAGTCTCGGTGAACTCTGGGAGTTGGTGATGGACAGGGAGGTCTGGTGTGCTGCGATTCATGGGGTCGCAAAGAGTCGGACACGACTGAGCAACTGATCTGATCTGATATATATGTATATATAATACACACACATATATATGGGCTTCCCAGGTGGTGCTGATGGTAAAGAACCTGCCTGCCCATGCAGGTCAGATGTAAGAGATGCAGTTCGATCCCTGGGTTTGGAAGATCCCCTGGGAGAGGACATGGCAACCCACTCCAGTATACTTTGTCTGAAGAATTCTATGGACAGAGGAGCTTGGCAGGCTGCAGTCCATAGCATTGGCCAGAGTCAGACATGACTAAAGCGACTGAGCACACAGCATATATATATATATATATATATATACACACACACACACACACACACACACACATACATACATACACATACACACACACACCGGATCACTTTGATGAACACCTAAAACTAACCCGGAACTGTAAATAGACTATATTTCAGACAATTTTTAAATGGATGCTCCTTGAGAAGTTTTCAAAGAAAAGAGCAAGACTCGGGGGGCGGGGAGAGTGGGGGGTTCTCTCGTAGCTAAGTGGTAAAGAATCTATCTGCCTGTCAATGCAGGAGACATGTGTTCGATCCTTGATCTGGGACGATCCCACAAGCAATGGAACAACCAAGCCCGTGCACCACAAGTACTGAGCCTGTGCTCTAGAGCCCGGGAGCTGCAGCTACGGAAGCCCGAGCACCCTAGAGTCTGCTCCACCGTAAGAGAAGCCATGCAATGAGAAACCCACACACCGCAATGAAGAGCAGCCTCTGCTCACTTCAACTAGAGAAAGCCCGTGAAGCAATAAAAACCCACCACAGCCAAAAATAAATACATACACACACACACACACACACACATATATATATATATATATATATATACATATTTTAAGAGAGTGGGGGAAGTGGAGAGACAAAGAAAGAGGGACAGAGGGAATTTTGTGTGAGCCATGTCACACCAAAGTAGGGGAGCCAGAGATCACAAGGGCACAAACAGTGATAAAGCAGCACCTATGGGCTCTAATATTATAATAACAGGCATTTTTAAGAACTGCCCTGCACAGCTCCATCTGTGTGCTATGGAATAGGGTTTCCTAGGCTGTTTTGTAACAGCTGCCACAGTCCTCTTCTGCACCTGCTGTGCTGGTGTCAACAGCAGCCTCACACCTGCCCGTGCTGTGGTCTGCCTCCCACATGTGACACAACTGACCTTGACCCCCATCTGCCACTGGAGCAGAAGCTGCGTGAACCAAGAGCGCTGTTGCCCCAGGGATCTTCCTATTCTACCCACACTTACTGGTGCAGGGTGGGATGATACTCTGAGTGACGATTATGCCCTTTAGTAGGATGCCCTCAACAATGTCAGTGACACGGCTATCATTTTTGAAGGTATTTCTAAGGCTAAAAACAATTTAGGTCTAAGATCTTTCTTGGCTTCCCAGGTGGTACAGTGGTAAAGAATTCACTTGCTAATGTAGGAGATGCAGATTTGGTCCCTGGGTCAGAGAGATTCCCTCCTGGTGGAGGAAGTGACAATCCACTCCAGTATTCTTGCCTGGAAAGTTCCAAGGACAGAGGAGCCTGGTGGGCTACAGTCCATGGGCTCACAAAGAGTTGGACAGGACTGAGCAGCTGAGCACACTCACAAGGTCTTTCCTACACGAACAGATATGATCATAGTGCAGTGACAGTTTTGAGAATAAGGACTAATACAGAAACAGGATACAAGAGACTGATTTCAGGTCTGGATCTGACATTTATTAGCTTTGGCAACTACAGGTAAGTCATTTCAATGGATTATGTAGTCTTAAAAAGTAGGTAATATAAAACGAATCAAAGTGCAACACATGGAAACACCCTCCAGAAAGGCTACTGAATTTCTGGGATGAAGAATGCAATAAACTTCAGGTAAAAGAAACAAGACACCCTCAACACAAAGAAAATCAACTATCTCAGATTTGTCATCTGCAATATTAGATGCAGGAAGATAACAGAGTTGAGGCAGAGAAAGAATGCGACCAAGGATTGTATACTCAGCCAAGTTATCATTCAAATATGAAAGCAACAGAAAGTCAATTTCAAATCTATCACACACAAAAGAAAAAAAAAAGCAAAAACAAGACCGTATCAGACAGGTAAGATTTTTCATAAACATATAAATGGACAAATTATGATATGAAACTGAGAGAAAGTACAGTCAGTCAGTCAGTTCAGTCACTCAGTCATGTCTGACTCTTTGCACCCCATGGCCTGCAGCACGCCAGGCTTCCCTGTCCATCACCAACTCCCAGGGCTTGCTCAAACTCATGTCCATCAAGAGAAAGTATAGATTCAATTGAATATATAAGCTAGGTTTCCATAACTATGATAAAATTATTTTATATATATAATTAAGTATATATAATATATATGGGATTCCTTGGTGGCTCAGATGGTAAAGCGTCTGCCTGCAATGCGGGGGACCCAGGTTCGATCCCCAGGTTGGGAAGATCCCCTGGAGAAGGAAATGGCAACCCACTCCAGTACTCTTGCCTAGAAAATTCCATGGATGGAGGAGCCTGGTGGGCTACAGTCCATGGAGTTGCAAAGAGTTGGACACGACTGAGCAACTTCACTCAATATATATACATATATATATATGTATATATATATAATTTAATACACATAATTAAAAGTGGGTTTCCGATGTATAATTCTTGAGGGAAAAGCACAAAGAGAAAGATAAGTGTAACAGAGAAACAAATACAAGAAAAAATCTCCTTCTGTTTTGTTGTTTAGAGAAATGGAAGGGAAAGAAAGATGAAATAAGACATGAAGACACCCCTGCTCTCTTCTAGGACATTGGTAAATACCCTAAATTAGGCAAATGGAGGCAAGCAAGCTTGAATGTAACATTAATAATATTTGAAGTACAATTCAGCATAGATTTTATTATATGGGATCGAGGGGGTCTGTTTTACTGATACAGATTATGTTAGTGTTAGTTGCTCCATCGTGTCTGACTCTGTAGCCCACCAGGCTTCTATGTTCATGGGATTCTCCAGACAAGAATAGTGGAGTGGGTTGCCATTCCCTTCTCTAGGGGACCATCCCAACCCAGGGATTGAACCCAGGCCTTTTGCACTGCAGGTGGATTCATTACTGTCTGAGCCACCAGGGAAGAGATTACAGTCTTAAGCAAAAAACAGGCTGTATGTCCTTATACACCTAAAAAGCATTAATTGCTGGAAGTGCAAGAAAAAGTGCAGAGAACCAATTTCAACACCTCTCTCTCTGTATGGTAAAGCATGTAAATTAAAATATCTTAAGAAAAGTACTGAGTCAAATAAGTACCAGGTTTTATCTGATAATATTATATCTAAGCACACAGTCCTGAAACAGAATACCTATCTCAATTCCAAGTGCCCACACAGTATTCACAAAAGTCATCTTTACCTTAGGTCACTGAGAGGAACTCAGTGTTTTCCAAAAAGAAGACATAATACAAACGACACTCTCTGTGAATAATATTCAGTTATACTTATAGTTATACAAATGGACTGACAAATGAGAAGGAACAAGAGGTATCAATCTGTCAAACTGTTGAAAGTTTACTAACACTGCACCGGTGTATATTCATTAAGCACTTACTATGTGTCAGATATGAGCTTTGTCTCTGGAGACAGAAGTTCCATGAGAGACAGCCACTGCCTCTCGGACTTCGCAGCACAGGTGTACCCATTAGAATTACAAGTGGTTCCCTCTAGATCCTGTTCCTTTTTTATAATTCAAGGGCTAGCTATTTTTTCTGTCAAGGGCAAAATATTAAATATCTTTGGCTACGAGAGACATATGGTCTCTATCATTGCCACTGAGCACTGCTGGTGTTGGGTAAAAGATCCAGAGGCGAAGTGCAAACAACAGGCATAACCAGATTGCATCTGCCACGTAGTTGGCTCACTCCTCCTCGAGTGAACCCTACCTTCTCTCCCAACTAAAGCACCCAAAATAGTTCCTTTCCAACTAGGAGGGTCTTTATGACAAACTTGACAGGATGTCCCACTTTATATCTTTTAATTCAAATGTGTTGTGATTAAGCTATATTATGGCGTTTCACGTTTATAGATTGATCTTGGAAACTGACCACTGTTGATCTCACAATAATAATTTTGTGAGGAAGTATGTTCTGAATTTTTAAAATCTCCCAATTCAAGCATTATTTTTGGAATGTGGTATGTTAGTGAAGCAATGCTAACATTTTTATTTCATTAACTTTCAGCAGAACCGACATAGTAAATCATTACCAAATATGGAAAAAAGAGTGAGCAAAATTATTGGCAACATAAAAGATAATGGAGTATTTCTAGGCTTAGCTCACTCAAATTGGGGCATTTCTATGAACCACCTTATCGCAATTATGAAGTATTTACATACACACTCAATCCCTCTCCTGGTCTTCTTTGAAGTCTAACATCTCACAACTGTCTCTCTTCAACTACAAAGAAGGAATTCATCAAGGTAATGAAATTATCTTTCAAATCATTCACTTTTCCTTTGTAAAATATTCAACAATTCCAATTATCCTTCATGAAATACTAATATCCACCTTTGTCATCGTTGTTGTTCAGTTGCTAAGTCAAGCCTGGCTTTCTGCGACCCCATGGACTGCAGCATGTCAGGCTTCCCTGTGTTTCACCATCTCCCGGACTTCACTCAAATTCATGTCCATTAAGTCGGTGATGCTGTCTAATCATCCATCCTCTGCCACCCTCTTCTCCTTTTGCCTTCAATCTTTCCCAATATCAGAGTCTCTTCCGATGAGTCTGCTCTTCATATCTGGTGGCCAAAATATCCACCTGGGAAACTTTAATTCAGGCTTTCAGGAAGAAGGCAACAATCCTTCTACATGGTATTTAACTGAGTCTGAGACTGAGGGAATAGAGCAGTACACAAACGCTAAAATGTATTCCATTAAACCATTAAGTAATGTTTCTTCTCTTAACTATTATTAATTAATTGATCCCTAATGTAATTTTCCACATTAGCATGGTACAGTCTTTTAATTCCTAGTAGGTGTTAGTGTTTAGAATTACAAAGTCCTTAGCTGTCTGGAGTCTATTTAGTCTCTACTGTATTCCATAATTACTGTAATCCTGTATTACTGTCTGCCATTTAAACTAGTTTAGGAACCATATGCTCCATTTTTAAGCTTTACCTGAATTCTTAAAATACTGCTTTATCCTCAAGACATTTCACTAATTCATCAGTCAATTTATATATATATATAAATGTAAAGTAAGTACAGGGCATAAGTTTCTCAAATTTATAGCCCATGATTTTGCTTCTAGACATATTGAGAGATTGGCTGGGTAGAAAGTTGTAACCCTCCTATGCCTAGAATCTGGAAACAGGCTGGGTATATGGAGCAAAGGGAAAACAAAATTGATGAATTCTAAAAGGGAGATCTTGATAAAGAAGAAAAAGTCCAAAAGTCAAGTTCACATTTATCAGCAAGGACCAAGTCCTGGATCCAAAGTCAAGAGTCAACTACTATTAGATTACCAGTTGGAAATATAACATTCGATGTGTAAACCTTGACAGATTTCTCAAAGTAACGGCAAGCCAATACACAAGAAGAATATTTTTCAGAGATGCTAAAGCAGAGAGAACTGTGGGTGAGAAGAGTATTATAAAAGGGCTCTGAGTTGGCCTGGACAAAAGGTCATCACTCCAGCTCAAGCACTGATGTCATGGAAGTAATCCATCTGTCCCCCATACAAATTTGGGACATTGCACACTCTGATAGAGCACATCCACAGGGGAAAGGGCAGGAGGGGCCCAGTAGGGCTTGTGGTGGTAAGCGCTCTGGGGCTGGAGGGTGGTGATGGGAGACTGCAGCAGGACTGGATGGCCTAGCCTCTTGTTTCTGGGCATAGTTTCCTTAATACCAGTTGGATGGCCTTTTGCTATAAGGTGCCACCAGAGAAGCCACTACAAGATGTACATTTTCATTAAGGCATAAAATACACAAGCAGAGCAAGCCTCAAACACATAATCAATGGCTGGTAAAACCAGGAAAAGAAAGTGGAGGGGTCATTTATAGGAAGTTCCAGGTATCTTCTCACTAGTGTGTTGAGAAGAGCATTTAAGGTCCATGAAGGACTGACTGCAGCTAATGGACCCCATGGCTGCCTGGGCCAAATATGCGATCTGAGATGCCAGAATCCCTCCTGGTCGTCACCACTGTGGTGTCTTCTCCTTGCAGTGTGGGGTGGGAACAGAGCTCTGAAAGACATGACATGTCTTCAGTGAGAGCCAATAAAAAAGGGATTGTGCAGGATACTCATTTATAAGGTGAAGCAGAATCAAGTCTGCATCCTGAAAGAAGGCTTTACAAAAAGTAGAAGGGCCAAAAATACCAAGAGAACCTTTACAGGATATCCCTTACAGGCTACCTTTTCGTTCTTGGCTAAAGAGAATCTGTTAGACAAGATACGAATGCTTCAACAAAGAAAAGCTAATGGATTCAAGTGTAGAAAATAATCAAATGGCCATGTCTAAAGGAAAAGAGCAAGAAAAAAGAACTTCTATAGACAAGACAAGGTGTCATTTGAATAGGATGTAGAAAACTGAGCCCCTGTGTGCTCAGTCACTTCAGTCAAGTCTGACTCTTTGCAACCCTATGGACTGTGGCCCACCAGGCTCATCTGTTCATGGGATTCTCCAGGAAAGAATACTGGAGTGGGTTGCCATGCCCTTCTCCAGGAGATCTTCCCAACCCCAGGATTGAACCCATGCCTCCTGAGTCGCCTGCATTGCAGGCAGATTCTTTACCCACTGAGCCATATGGGAAGCCCAGAAAACTGAGTAGGACTTAGGAATTGTGGTAAAGATACAACCTTTGCGGAAGAGATTAAATGTGAGCTGACAACAGAGGTATACCAGTAAGACAGACACGAACTAGGATTCTAGAGGAATGAGACAGGTTAGATGTGTGAGGCTGACCACACATAAGGGCTTGAGGAATCAAATGGAATGAAGTTCAATTTAGAAAAAAGTTAAAATCAATAATTTAAAGGGTAAAAGCAGAGTTTAAAAGGGATGAATCTGCTGTGGCAGAGGGAAACAGAGGCTGCTGATACACTATGGTTGAACCAGTACTATACAACGGAAATGATAAGAAGGATATAGGGGCCTGTGTCTGCAAAAGCTATGACAAAATAAACCCAAGAATCCCTTTTGCTGTTTTAGAAGAAGACATTGTGTGTACTCTTGGGGGCTTACGGTACACCAGAAAGGACACACATTTCTGCTACTTCCAAATAAAGTTTGTTGTTGTTGCTTAATCACTAAGTTGTGTCTGACTCTTTGTGATCCCATGGACTGTAGCCCTCCAGTAGTCCATGGGGTTTCCCAGGCAAGAACACTGGAGTGGGTTGCCATTTCCTTCTTCAGGCGTTCTTCTTGACCCAGGGATTGAACCCACGTCTCCTACTATTGGCGGGTGGATTCTTTAATGTCTGAGCCACCAGGGAAGCCCTCCCAATAGAGTAGATGTGCCGTATTCCTAAGGAGAGAAATATTAAAAAATTATATGTACACATCTCCTAAAAAATGCCAAGCCTTCTAAATATACATCCATTTATAGGAGGGCTTCCTGTGGGGATGTCATTGAACATCAGAGGAAAGATAATTAGGCCAATGGGGTACCCTAACAGGCAAATCAAATGAGCAAACAAATAAAAGTGGTGGAGCAACTCCCCTGGTTCCCTGTGGAATCTTGGTTCACACAGACACACGATTTATCCCCATTCATATTTACTCTTCAGCCTACTCTCAGGAGAAAAGGTACCAAAGATTTTAGTTCTAAATTTCTTTTTTCCAATTCCTGGTTTTTTGTTTTTTTTTTTTTTTTTTACATTATTCTTTTATTCTGTGTCATTTTTCTGAGCACTGGCTTTTATCTGTTACAATAACTTTCAACATCACATGGACATTAAAATTAATTCCGGAAACAATAAAAAGAATGGAACACAAGCTGTAACCGTACCTACAGAACTGGCTCTGACTGGAACACATCAACCTATTACAGGATATTAAATCAGCTCATGATGAAGAAACTCCAGTGCCGATGCCAGGAAGTCCACTTGTGGAAGAGCCTGGGTGAGCAGTGATTTCCCTTTAGAGTCTCTACGTTTTGATTTTCTGCTTGCGTGGACAGAACTTAGGAAATGCTTTGATCATAAAATATAACATTCGTTCATGTTTAAAGTGTTGAATTGCAGGTCTTTACAAACAAGCCCACGTTTATTTTGCCATGTAAGCATAATACTACAGCAAAATTCAATGTAATATTCATTTTGAATATTCATCTGGGCAGTGAAAAAGCAGAATTTTTAGTCATTCCACGCTTCCTATCCTAGTCCGCACTTCCTATCCAAGAGCTAAAAGGCTTTGGTGAAAGTGAAAGTCGCTCAGTCTCATCTGACTCTTTGCCAGCCCATGGACTCTACAGTCCATGGAATTCTCTAGGCTAAATACTACAGTAGGTAGCCTTTTCCTTCTCTAGGGGATCTTCCCAACCCAGGGATCGAACCCAGGTCTTCGGCACTGAATGTAGAATTTTTACCAGCTAAGCCACAAGGGAAGCCCCATAAGGTCTTGGTAGCCACAGGAAGAAATATATTCTCTTGTGCCAGGGTATGAAAGATCTGGAAAACGTCATTCAGTTGAGACTTGGCAGATGTACTACATGTTAAACTTGATGTTATTATTATTAAAAATGGTGATAAAAACTTAGCATTGCAGTTTACCTCAAATATTGCCTGGGGCAATTTTTTTCATATTTTGGATAAAGAAGCTGAAGCCAATAAATAGAAAATAAATTACCCTCAAAAGCCAGAGCTGTTTAGTGGCAGGGTTGAAAAATCCAAGCATTTTAAGTTCCTTTATTTATTTTGCTGTCATTGATGCTAAAAAAAAGAAAATGAATCACAGATATTGTGGCTTCTTAGCAAATTTCCGTCTCCATCTCATTGTTTCCCAAAGGTGCTTCAAATAACTCACTAATGATAGCAAATTGTTGAGGAGCACATGCATTCAAATTTAAAGCCATGGAAGACTGTCTATTCACTCTATGAGTGCAAAATGGTTCTTAGAAACTCATAGACTCAGGCTTGGGAAAAGTGTAGCCAATCAGGACTTAGAGAGTAAGAACATACATTGCTCCTTCTTGGGCTCCACCATCAATCACCTTCAAAGGACACACCCATAGACTTGAACTTGAACTTCAAAAGAACTAGGCTTGAATCACAGCAATTCTATTTACTGATCATTAATCTTGATGGCATCATATAAAGCCAATTCAATAAAATGAATTTTATTTTATTCATTTTTTAACTTTCACACATAAAGTGAGAACAATGATACATTTGTCAAAGGACTGTGCTGAATATCACATATGGCAAATCCAACACAGATGATTTGGAAGGTGGTTTGATGGATAAACAAGAGTGCACTATCATTACTTGCTAATATACTACACAGGACGGAGAAGGCAGTTAGTTCAAGGAGAAAGAAGAGGCAGAAGAAAGGACTATATGTTCAGTACATGAATTTTAGTTTACTAGGCAAAAAAATCTACTTTGGGTAATAGAATCATGCATTCACATTGATAAAATGATCTGCAAACTTCAGTAAGTTTTAAATGAAACAAAGCTAAAAGCAAACCTATTCTGATGGAGAATGGCTAGAAGCCACCACAGACTTCACCTTAAAGGTTAACAACTCTAAAAATTAGCAGAACAAAAGCAAAAGAGGGATGGAAAGGAGAGAAGGAGAAAGGAAAGAAAAAAGGAAAGGAGCAAGAGAAGAAGAAAGGAGAGAAAAGAAAAAATAAACTGGGAAACAGAAAGAAAGGGGGGGAATATCTGATAAAGAGTCAGGAGGACTTCCTGATAGCTGAAGGCAACTCTGTAATTGCCAGGCTACTTAAACCCTAAGTATCTAGTCAAGGAGGCTGTGAATTACCACTGTTGTAATTACTAAAGGGAAAAAACTACACAGTCTACACTTTCCCGAAGGGTGTTTTTCCTGTTACTTACTCTTTGTGCCAAAATATCCAACAACACGTAGAGCTTAGCGCTTTGGCAATCACTGTTACAATGTTTGAATAAAAGCTTGTTGAACTGTGAATGGCTTGGGAGGGAGAAAGTGTAACACAAACACACACATAACTAAAATTCATTTCCTGTTGTTTTAGAGGAAATCAGACAACGTATTCACGGTGCTATTTCTGTAAAAATATTTTCTTTTTCTTTCTTAAATCATGTAACCCCAATTAAAAGAGATGATCTCCTCGATGCATTTTCTTTCATCTCAGTTATTCATCTATATTCTATTACAATCTTAGGGAAGTTTGACGCATTTCTTCTTCATTTTGGGAATATCACTTCAGTCTATTCAGTTCTGCATGAACACAGGTTATTTGACCCTATCAATTCACTGAATTCTTGAGCTTCACTTACCTCACTTATTCATGTATCAAGTTCCTGATATTTAATGATTCTCTAAGTATATGCTACGTTCAGCTTTTTTTCAGTGAAGGTGCATAAGTCTAAAATTCATAGGAAGTTGTGCTCGGGTAAGTGTATCAATTACCTTTGATCATGACTTCTTTAAGTGAACTTAACGCTAAAATTTTTCTGACTCTTTTAGGCCACATTTCTTTGACGTTGACAATTATGAGTAGGCTATGAAGGTTGTTAAGCATGTAGGTTTAAAAGTATTAGGTAGCCTATTACTGAGGATGCTACAGAATTAAAAAAGCATCTAAAAGGCATTTAGGTGCATAGAAACCAAGTCAACTTCATTTATAATTAATGAAAAGCATGTTTAAAATAACATTTTCAAATGGATAAAGTAAATTAAGTGTAAATATACACTATGTGGAAATTGGGAATAAACATTATTGGTGATTATTTAGATTGGTACCAGCTATTGGGAAGGCAATTCAGTAATATCTGTCAAAAAGGCAATATTTTTCCTTTAAACTTGAAATTTTAAAAAACTTATCTTACAGATACATTTGAACATATGTTTCAAAAGATCTGTATAAGAATATTAGTTGCTGCTTATAACAGGAAAAAAAAATAGAAAACCATCTAAATGTTAATTAATAGGGGATAGGAAAAGTAAATTTTGGGGTGAGTATATCATGGAATGATACATAGCTACTGAAAAATTAGGTAAACATATATGTGTCTTTATGTAAATATTTCTTAGACATTGTTAAATGGTAAAAAGCAAGTTGTAGAACAGCAAGGATGATAGGTTCTTAGTTACGTAAAACATGAAGAATGAGAAAAAATTATGTGTGTATATATATATATATATATATATATATGTATCTTTGTAAATGTGTGGATGATCTCTGGAAGGACACATTGAAATGAGGAACAGGGGTTATTTCTGAGAAAAAGAGAATGAGGAAACTGGGAGTTTTAAGTGGGAAGGAGACAGACTTTTCATGGGATGCCCTTTGTACTGTTTGAGTTTTGTGATATCAACTAAAAACATCAATATTAAAAAAACATATTGTCATATAAAAAAAAAAATAAGAGGAGAGGAAGGTTTAAGACGATAAAAATAATGGTAAGAATATGGTCAATGCAGACGGGCTACAGTCCATGGGATCACAAAGAGTCAGACGCAACTGAATGACTAAGCATGCGTGTGCACACACACACACTCACATCTCATCAGTAAAAGAGAAAAAAATAAACTCTTACTGTTAGTATAAACTATTGGCATTCAAACTGGATGTCCAATCTACAGCTACCATGCAGAGAAAAATAAAAAGCAACCAAAAATAAATAAACATATCAAAACTGTGACAAAGTTACAAATTAGAATGTGATATTTACAGTCTATCTAGATCCTAGCACATTCTTTCTATGAAAAGAAGCTACTTTGGGCTGAATCCACTATCTTTACAGACAGGGAGTCTTAATAACGCTGGATCCCTTGCAACTGGAATCTGTATCATTCAACATTTATTCAACAAAACTATAACAATACCAACTCAATATATCTGTAATATTGTGATAATATTTCTTAAAGGCCCATGAACCAGTTCTTCCCACTTTTTTTTTTTTCCTGTTCCCATGTAGCTGGGACTATGAATGGCTAAAATCTCCCAGGGATGTGCCATCTCTACCTTCTGTATCAATCATAAAAGCCTTTATCCAAAAGCCCTTGTTCTGGGGCCCATTATACTAGAAAGCCAGTCTCAGAGGGATGAGAAGAATAGAGCTGATAGGAAAGAAATGTTTCCTCACAAAAGCACAGGAGACAAGAAGACTGACACGTCTGCCAGTCAGTCTACAAGCCAGCCCACAGGGAAGCCCTTGCTTACAATGAATACAGTACAGTAACACCCCCTCTGCCAGAAACCTAGCACTTTCCAGAATATGATGGCAAATATTCATGGCAGAAGAGATTCCTCCAGCTGAATGCTCTAAAATGCATGTTGAAAGGAGAAGTCACTTCACTTCCGGTTGCAGGTCAGGAGGAAAATCACTTAGTCCTGGGTCATTCGTCATCATCGCCTCCTCTCCCTGCACGGGGCATCGCTTCTTAGTTGCTTTTTTTGTTCAGTTGCTAAGTTGTGACTGACTCCGCAACCCTAAGGACTGTAGCACACCAGGCTTCTCTGTCCTTCATTATCTCCTGGAGTTTGCTCAAACCCATGTCCATTGAGTCGAGATGCCATCCAACCATCTCATCCTCTGTCGCCCCCTTCTCCTCCTGTCTTCAATCTTTCCCAGCATCAGGGTCATTTCCAATGAATCCGCTCTTCGCATCAGGTGCCTAAAGTATTGGAGCTTCAACTTCACTTCTTAGAGTTCTCCTTTAATTATCCTCCATTCCTCAAGCTACTCACTGTGATGCTGTCTAAAACAACCATGACCCTACTGACCCCATGCCTAATACTTCCTTCTAACAGATCTTATTAAACCCCCTATCCAAAGTCATCATCACTCCTTAACTTATCTTTCTTGACCTCTTTCAAAACTTGTATTTACTCAATGTAGCCTTTTTTTCGGAGAAGGAAATGGCACCCACTCCAGTACTCTTGCCTGGAAAATCCCATGCACAGAGGAGCCTGGTAGCCTGCAGTCCATGGGGTCGCTAAGAGTCAGACACGACTGAGCGACTTCACTTTCACTTTTCACTTTCACGCATTGGGGAAGGAAATGGCAACCCACTCCAGTGTTCTTGCCTGGAGAATCCCAGGGACAGGGGAGCCTGTCTATGGGGTCGCAGAGTTGGACATGGCTGAAGCGACTTAGTAGCAGCAGCAGCCTTTTTTTAGCTAGATGATCAGATATAAGAAAACTAATAAACTGATGTAAGTTTAGTTTGCATGCAACTAAACATATTACTTGCTTTATCTCATCCAGGATAATGTGTATGCTATAAAATCTTCAGTTTTTGTTTTTAATTGGTCGATTTACTTGCTAACCTAGCACCTGTATGTGGGGGGTTAGGACACCCTCAAATCATGCCAGATAACAGACCAACCACCTGCTGTGTGGTTTCAGACCCAAATTTAGGTTTACCCAAATTAGGATTCTGATAAAGTTATCTCAAGTCTTTCTCTTAACCTTAGTTTTTAGGATTATAAACAAAGCCAATGGTCAGATTATAGGAACTGAACTGAAAGAATAGTTCTGCTTGTTTCTTTCTCTGTATTCTACCTGTAGATGAATCATCCAATTTTTAATAAAATATTTACTATTTGAGGAATAACCAGTACATGTGTATATTTCAACATTAAGATCTGACATCTGGAGATTACAAGAAGTAATATTATCAAGATGGAAACATTTAAAAACTCTTAAGAGAACTGTAGGTTGGAGGTCATTCCTTGCATGCACAGAATCCTTAATTTTTAATATGCCTAAATTTAATTTGGCATTAATTAAATTTAATTTATTAATTTATTTAATTTTTAATATGCCTAAATTTAATTTGGCATTAATATGCCAAAATCACTGCAGATGGTGACTACAGCCATGAAATTAAAAGACGCTTACTCCTTGGAAGGACAGTTATGACCAACCTAGATAGCACATTCAAAAGCAGAGACATTACTTTGCCAACAAAGGTTCGTCTAGTCAAGGCTATGGTTTTTCCTGTGGTCATGTATGGATGTGAGAGTTGGACTGTGAAGAAGGCTGAGCACCAAAGAATTGATGCTTTTGAACTGTGGTGTTGGAGAAGACTCTTGAGAGTCCCTTGGACTGCAAGGAGATCCAACCAGTCCATTCTGAAGGAGATCAGCCCTGGGATTTCTTTGGAAGGAATGATGTTAAAGCTGAAACTCCAGTACTTTGGCCACGTCATGCAAAGAGTTGACTCATTGGAAAAGACTCTGATGCTGGGAGGGATTGGGGGCAGGAGGAGAAGGGGACGGCAGAGGATGAGATGGCTGGATAGCATCACTGACTCAATGGACGTGAGTCTGAGTGAACTCAGGAAGTTGGTGATGGACAGGGAGGCCTGGCATGCTGCAATTCATGGGGTCGCAAAGAGTCGGACATGACTGAGCGACTGATCTGATCTGAAATTTAATTTATTTGTATTTTATGCAGTAATACCTAAAAATAAAACAACAAACTACATATATAACATAAATTACTTTTGGGGGGGTGCATGTCTCATAAATCTGATGCACCACAGAGTAGCTGTGATGAAATCACAGTTTTAAATAATCAATGTTTATATGAAAGAAACACAGGCAATGAAGGATATGTTCCAAGCAGATTATGGAATAACATAAAGTGCAGGCAACATGAAGGCACTCAGGACTACTAGATTATATTCAATGAGAGAAGACCATTCTCACAGGTAAAGTGGAAGCATTAAACATGAGGATCTCTAAATTTCTACACTATGATTCTCTTAGTTCTAAAAGTGCAGGCTTCAAAATTGATGAAACGGTCAGAATAATAAGATAGACTCCGTGTACAGAGGCAGGAGGAAATAAATGGAAAAGAAGTCACCTAAGAATGCACCCAATATTGTGCATAACAAAACACTGAAAGTCCAAAGCATTTCTTACATAGAAATATATATCCTTCTATTACAAGTAGAATAGTTCAAGAATTATTTTCCTAGGGAGGTACTGGGGAGTCAACCTTTCGATCTATCAGCTTGTTTTCATGTCTTTGTATTGACACGTAGAAGAGAAATCCAGTACCAATGGAACTAACAAGGAATACAAAGGATTGGAAGCACTTTTTAGAAATAAAAACGTAACAGCTGCTCTGGTTCAGTTTAGCTTCTCACTGGTATTTTTCTGTTATAAGAGCAAATGAGGTGAACAGAAAAAGAAGAAAATGACATGGCATTACTGGAGCCAATCAAAGAAATCCAATCTCTATAAAGACTTGCGTGTATAAACAATTTGACAATTGTTGTGTGTTTATCTTTTTTTCAGATTGTGTCTCATGCCTGGAATACAAAGCCCTGTTGATGCCTCAAATGCTTAAAAACCATGAAGAAATTGAACGTTATTCCAGAATTTCTTCTACTAAATCAATACAGCAAAAGAACCTGGTCAAGCAAAACAGGCTCTTAGGGAGGCCCAGCTACCCTTCAATTCCATCCAGATCTACAATTCAGGAAATGTGATAGACATGAGAGTCATTCAAAATTTACAGCCCCTGAATAAGCAGCATGAAAGGATTGCAGAGCGCAAGCAAAGAGTGATGCATGTTGAACAGAAGAGGCTGGAGTAAAAGGCAGCTGAATTCACAGTAACAAGAGAGCAGAACAGTTGGCTAAGGCTTTTGCTGAAGCAAAACCAAACTAAACAAGGCTCTTTCCATTCTGCGCCTCCTGCCTGGTGGCCCCTAGTCTTTCCTGACCCTCTCTGAAGGCTTGAGGACATTTGTGGCTTTATAGCTTGAGGCCCAATGTCTTCTCCTAATTGGTATCTTATCTCGTAGTTATCCAGAAATCAATATAACTCTATCTAGATTCTGGAAGTCCAACTAACATATTTAAAGACAATGACAAATTTGCTATCAGACCATCTAAAAATAATATCCATTTACATGAGAAGTAGCTTCATGAGGGCCAGTAGTTTATCTGTGTTACTTTTACTTGAATTTCCAGCAGCTAAAAGAGTTTGGCATATAGCAGGCGTCTCAAATGTTTGAATGATGAAATGAGTCACAGATACAGAGCTCATTCAGCTTTACAAAGAATTTCCACTGGTTCCCAGGGAATTGCACACTCTGGTTTTCATCCTGTTCATGTTCAGCTTCAGTTCCTTTTGCCTGGCTTCCCAAAGGATGTCTAAACTCTCTGACAAATAGATTCCAATCAAAAGTGAGAGCCAAAACCCACTCCCAGCATACTTCTATCTTCTGAGACAAAATGATTTTTCTCTTTCATCATCCTTTTTTTTTCCCTCTGCAAAGTATTCATGTATTTTATTTTATTTTATTTATTTTTTTTATTTTTCATCCTCCTTTTTTATTTTTTCATCCTCCTTTTTTATAACTCCAAATCCTAAACTTAATTACCTTGTTGTCTAAAGAAGCTCAGAGGCTGTATGATCCATGTAAAAAAAAAGGGACTGATTTATTATTTATTTCAGATACCAATAAAACAAATGACAGATTTCAGTAATCTCAGGTGTGAAATTGAACTTATAATTATTGACCCCCCCTCCAAAAGTCATATTTATCAGTGATTACGAGGACCACTTCGGTTTCCTGGGTGGTGCTAGTGGTAAAGAATTCGCATACCAATGCAGGAGACCCATGAGACATGGGGTTGATCCCTGGGCTGGGAAGATCTCCTGGGGGAGCGCATGGCAATCCACTCCAGTATTCTTGCCTGGAGAATCTCATGGACAGAGGAGTCTGGCGGGCTGCAGTCCATCGGGTCCCAAAGAGGAGGATACTAAGGGAAGCAACTTAGAATGCAGGAGGACCACTCATTACATAACTCATAAATACTTCTTAACTAGTACATTATCTTATTCTGAAATGTGAAGGAAGAAGTTTTGTTCCAAAATGTGAACAAAAAGTTTAAATACGCTTTCCTAAATAATATATTTGCATATACAGGATATAAAAGTTTCCCCTAGGGTAGCAATAACTGTAGATGTGGAAAGTGAAAGATTGCATTAGAATAACTGTGACTTCTTTTCAGCTTTTCTGTATAGTTTCCATTGCTCCCACTAGGGACATAAGCCAATGATGCTAAATATTTAGCATCTATAATCCTACATCAGGGGTATTGCCAGTGATGCACCAATAGAAAAGGAAGAGACACAGAAAAGGAGGGAGTGCAGGGAGGAGGAGAGAGAGACAGAGAAAGAGGCGAAGAGAAAAAAGGAAAAACAAGCTCTAATAACATAGAGAGAAGTTATATCTTAGAACTAAGTGAAGGTCATGTTTGGAAAGGAAAAATCAAGGAGAGAATAATAACATATCCATTCATATAAATTTTGTAATAATAACCCATCCAACAACTGCACTCAACAAACATCGATCTCTAAACTTTTCTTAATATTCTTAGTCATTCATAATCATTGATATTTTCTTTTGCAGAATCTCAAACTCATTGATATACATCTTATCATAAATGAAAATTAGAGGGATTATAACATCCTGACATCAAACTCATATATATGTTTCTGCTTATCATATGAAAATGCATGATTACATTATTGTTAACCTGGGTGAGCATCCTACCTCACTCTTTCGTATCTCTCTATATGTGAATATGCTGCTGCTGCTGCTGCCGCTAAGTCACTTCAGTCGTGTCCAACTCTGTGCAACCCCATATACGGCAGCCCACCAGGCTCCCCCGTCCCTGGGATTCTCCAGGCAAGAACACTGGAGTGGGTTGCTATTTCCTTCTCCAACACATGAAAAGTGAAAAGTGAAAGTGAATTTGCTCAGTCGTTTCCAACTCCTAGCAACCCCATGGAGTGCAGCCTACCTGGCTCCTCTGTCCACGGGATTTTCCAGGCAAGAGTACTGGAGTGGGATGCCATTGCCTTCTCTGATATGTGAATGTATCCCTGTTAAATAACTGATTAGGCAGATATAGAAACCTGAAGACAGAACCTTTTATAGAAACCTGAAGACAGAAACTTTTATGACTCAGTTCCTCAAAGGCTAACTTCAACTTCTCATATTCTGCCTCCAGACCTTTTTGCCTGGTCTCCACATCCTTCAGTTGAATCTATTTCAATTCTGTATTTTCAGCCTTTAGTTTTGAGCACTTTACAAGATTAGCCCTCTTTCTGATTCAGGTTGATATGTATTCCATATTCACTAAGGTGATTCCTGCATTCATTACTATTACTGCTACTGATCACAATGGTTTACCCACTCCTTCCTTAACAAGCAGGATACATTCCCTCTCAATTGATTTCAGCACAAAGCTTGGTGTCTAAAATACAGTAATTTTTTGCACAAATTAATAAGGAATAAACAAGTGAGTTACACCATATCTGTGAAACCTACACTTCCATGATATTCCAGACATATAACTCTACTTTAAAATTTTAGTGAAACCTTAATGGAAGTGTCGGGACATTTAAAATAGTGTATGGATTTTAATTTTTCCATGTTTAGGGAATAGGTAATATATGTATTATTCCCTTTCCTGGTTGACTTCTTTGTAGTTATAAATGAGTTTTGGCGATAAGACCCAAGACCATAAGCTCAGAGAAATGGATGGAGCTCATCAGATCAGATCAGTCACTCAGTCTTGTCCGATTCCTTGCGACCCCATGAATCGCAGCACGCCAGGCCTCCCTGTCCATCACCAACTCCCGGAGTTCACTCAGACTCACGTCCATCGAGTCAGTGATGCCATCCAGCCATCTCATCCTCTGTCGTCCCCTTCTCCTCTTGCCCCCAATCCCTCCCAGCATCAGAGTCTTTTCCAATGAGTCAACTCTTCGCATGAGGTGGCCAAAGTACTGGAGTTTCAGCTTTAGCATCATTCCTTCCAAAGAAATCCCAGGAATCTTAAATTTCCTTATTGTGAGTATTTCTGCTTGGGGCATCAATTATACAGAGCTATGCATTCATAACTAACTACTTCTTAGACATATTTTTATCCATAGGTTGATTATTTATTCCTAGAAAATCAGGAATCTTACCACCTGTTTTCAACTAAGACATACTGAATGTACTGATACGCCAGGCACTCTTTTAAGAACTGTATATGATACATTGTACAGTAATGAGCTAAGCCATAGAGTCTCAGTTCTCATAGAACTTACTATATAGTAAAGAAACGTTGTAAACTACTGTTCACAGAAACAGTCAAAAAATTACAGAAGTGACAGAAACTTTAACAAGGGCATTGAATTTGTGAAGGAGGTGAGAGAACTGACATATGGAGTCACAGATTTAAACTTAACTTTATGTCCTAAAATACACTTGTATGCTTAACATGCTATAAACAGCCAAAATACAATTGTGTGCATCTGTATATTAAAAGCAGATAGGATTACATCAGTTTTTTTCAAAATATCAGTGTTAACAAGTATTAAGAAATATTCAGTTATAAGGAGGATATACACAAACTCCCGGAGACAGTGAAGGACAGGAAAGCCTGGTGTGTTGCAGTTCATGGGGTCACAAAGTGTCGGACATGACTTAGTGAATGAACAACAACTATCTATCTATCTATCTATACTATTATGGACCTCAAGTGCATCACTCAATCTTTAAAATGAAATTAGATTAAAAACACGAACCGACTTTAATAATATAAAAAATTTAAAAACAATTTAAAGTGAGCCTTTAAGCAAAACTATCACAGTGTCAGACTTTATTTTTCTGGGCTCCAAAATCACTGCAGATGGTGACTGCAGTCATGAAATTAAAAGACGCTTACTCCTTGGAAGGAAAGTTATGACCAACCTAGATAGCATATTCAAAAGCAAAGACATTACTTTGCCAACAAAGGTTCATCTAGTCAAGGCTATGGTTTTTCCAGTAGTCATGTATGGATGTGAGAGTTGGACTGTGAAGAAGGCTGAGCGCCAAAGAATTGATGCTTTTGGACTGTGGTGTTGGAGAAGACTCTTGAGAGTCCCTTGGACTGCAAGGAGATCCAACCAGTCCATTCTGAAGGAGATCAGCCCTGGAATTTCTTTGGAAGGAATGATGCTGAAGCTGAAACTCCAGTACTTTGGCCACCTCATGCGAAGAGTTGACTCATTGAAAAAGACTCTGATGCTGGGAGGGATTGGGGGCAGGAGGAGAAGGGGACGACAGAGGATGAGATGGCTTGATGGCATCACTGACTCGATGGACGTGAGTCTGAGTGAACTCCGGGAGTTGGTGATGGACAGGGAGGCCTGGCGTGCTGTGATTCATTGGGTCGCAAAGAGTCAGACACGACTGAGCAACTGATCTGATCTGATCTGATCACAAACCCAAAGTTCTCCTGTGTGCCTGTGTGTATACTAAGTTACTTGGGTGTAGTGCTCAACTCTGCACAACTCTATGGACTGTAGCCCTCCAGGCTCCTCTGTCCATGGGATTCTCCAGGCAAGAATACTGGAGCGGGTTGCAATGCACTTCTCCAGGGGATCTTCCCCACCCCGTTTCTCCCGCACTGCAGGCAGATTCTTTACCATTGGAGCCACCTGGGAAGCCCAAAGTTCTCTACAGTAAACATTAAATCAGTAAATGCCTACTTTTTAATCCTTAGAAATAATACTGTGCTTCTACTTGTCCTGGCAGGGAGAGTGAACCACTTGGAGAGTTTTAAAAACAGAATTACATCAGTGTTTTTGAAATGTAGATGTTCACTGGAATTTTGTGGGGTAAAAACCTGGAAAAAAAATTTAGTTATTTGTAAAAAAGAGCTTGCTTTCTTTTCTTAAAAAAAAAAAAAGTGGAGCTTTCTCCTTGAAATAAAAGCTATGACCAAACAAGACAGCATATTAAAAAGCAGAGACATTACTTTGCCAAGAAAGGTCCGTCTAGTCAAAGCTGTGGCTTTTCCAGTAGTCATGTGTGGATGTGAGAGTTGTACTATAAGGAGAGCTGAGCACCAAAGAATTGATGCTTTTGAACTGTGGTGCTGGAGAAGACTCTTGAGAGTCCCTTGGGCTGCAAGGAGATCAAACCAGTCCATCCTAAAGGAAATCAGTCCTGAATATTCATTGGAAAGACTGATGCTGAAGCTGAAACTCCAATACTTTGGCCACTTGACGTGACGAAGTGACTCATTTGAAAAGACCCTGATGCTGGGAAAGATTGAAGGCAGGAGAAGAAGGGGACAACAGAGGATGAGATGGTTGGATGGCACCACCAACTCAATGGACATGAGTTTGAGCAAGGACCAGGAATTGGTGATGGATAGGGAGCCCTGGTGTGCTGCAGTCGATGGGATTGCAAAGAGTCAGACAAGACTGAGCAACTGAACTGAACTGAAAAAAGGAGCTGGAGAAAAATGGATTAAACGGGTTTCAATTCTTCATGACTTCTCAGGGCCTTTGATAAAGATTGTGAGGCTTCTTAGGTCTATAGATCCAATACTTTTGAAACCTATCATGCTATGATCTCTCACAGAACATCAGTAAGCCAGGTCCTCCAAAGAAAGCACATCAGAAACCACCAAGGTAGAGCTTTTTAAATTGAGAGTTCTGAAATAGCCTACTAGTTTCTAGCAACTGTTTACACGGTAGTATGCACAGTGGCTAATTATCTACAAGATTCCTCTGATTATCCACAGAGAAACAAAACACATAATGATTAGAACTTAATTCATTGTTAAAGATTTGGAATGAGGGCAATTGAGAGCTTCCAAAAGTAATGTTCCTTATTTAAATCAGAGCCAAAGTGGTTAATTTGGGAAATATCAAAACAAGAATGAAGAGAAATTTTTTTCTTTCAAAAAAAAATGAATGAATTTAATAAAATCAAAAGAGGTAGAAGAATCTAGACTGGGGGGAAGATGTGCAGAGTAAGTATAAATAAGTGTTTTTCAACCACTGACATGCTAGGAAGGAAAACTCTGTGCTGTCCCATGCTTTACAGACTATTAGCAGCATGCTGGCATCCTCTATGACGTGCGTAGCATCCTCTCCACCAATGCTGAAACCAAAGGTGTCTCCAAATACAGCTAATGTTCCATGGGAGGAAAACTGCACGCAGTTTAGAACCATTTGTTCACAAAGAAAAAAAGTGGTTTCAGAAACAAACTTAGCAGAAACTAACACAACATTGTAAATCAACTATACTCCAATAAAAATTTTAAAAGTAAAAAAAAAAAAAAAGAAATCTGTGAATGGTGGCTGAAAATGAGGAAAAAAACAACACACACAAGCAGTTAAAAAGAAATTTTCAAAGTAAATGTATTTTAAAGCATAGGCCAATACAATATGGCAATGAAGTATTTAATCTGTGGAATAAAATGAATGCACAAAACCAGTTTGTCTTTCTTAGCCTAATTAATGAACAAATGATATAAAAGAAAATCTGTACTCAAGGTTGAATATAATTTTAATTAATTTAAGCTCTGTTACCTCTACAGGACTACTGACAAGCTATCAACACAATATATAGTTTTAAAATATGGAAACATTTATTAAATATTTTTATAATAGCTTAGTGTTATTCAACGAAGAAGGCAATGCCACCCCACTCCAGTACTCCTGCCTGGAAAATCCAATGGAAGGAGGAGCCCGGTGGGCTGCAGTCCATGGGGTCGCTAAGAGTTGGACACAACTGAGCGACTTCACTTTCACTTTTCACTTTCACGCATTGGAGAAGGAAATGGCAACCCACTCCAGTGTTCTTGCCTGGAGAATCCCAGGGACGAGGGGAGCCTGGTGGGCAGCCATCTATGGGGTCGCACAGAGTCGGACACAACTGAAGCAACTTAGCGGCAGCAGTGTTATTGAAAAGCAGAGACATTACTTTGCCAACAAACGTCCGTCTAGTCAAGGTTATGGTTTTTCCAGTGGTCATAGATGTGAGAGTTGGACTGTGAAGAAAGCTGAGTGCCGAAGAATTGATGCTTTTGAACTGTGGTGTTGGAGAAGACTCTTGAGAGTCCCTTGGACTGCAAGGAGATCCAACCAGTCCATTCTGAAGGAGAATAGCCCTGGGATTTCTTTGGAAGGAATGATGCTGAAGCTGAAACTCCAGTACTTTGGCCACCTCATGCAAAGAGTTGACTCATTGGAAAAAGACTCTGATGCTGGGAGGAATTGGGGGCAGGAGGAGAAGGGGACGACAGAGGATGAGATGGCTGGATAGCATCACTGACTCGATGGACGTGAGTCTGAGTGAACTCCGGGAGTTGGTGATGGACAGGGAGGCCTGGCGTGCTGTGATTCATGGGGTTGCAGAGTCGGACACGACTGAGCAACTGAACTGAACTGAACTTTATAAATTTTATATTTTATAACATTATTTCTACAGCATTTAAGAAAGACATCATTTTCCTTATATGTTAATAGAAATGTTGACCAGTTCAAATTCCCAAAGTGCTGATGATGTTTGATGAAAAAAGGAAACAGGGAAATGTATACATCTTTTGATAATGAGTTCAAATTATAAAACAACTGCTCACAGCTTTTGAATTAGTGAAAATAAATACTGAACCTATAAATATCATAATGGAAATCAGATTCTTAAATTGATGAATAAGATTTTGTTTGGTTATTTAAAATATTTCACTGTTTTCTTACCTATTTGTATGAATGCATGTCATTCATTTTGGTATTTTCCTTTTCTGCTCGGATTTTTCTACCCAGAAGCTCTAAAAAAACTAATATTAAGGAATAGGCTTAAGCAAAAAGAAAACTGAATTTACTGGAACTACCAAAGGCAATAATTACCCATCCCTACTACAAAGTATTATTTTGTCCCAGAAAGTTTTTTTTTTTCTCTCCTTAGTTATTGTTTGCCTAGAAATGTTATTTAAAGATAAGAGGGATTTGCACTTGTCCACTGACAATCAATCACGAAGCTTTTTAGTGGAAAACTACTCAATACAGCAAAGTATAATGGCAAAAAAAAAAAAACACAAAAAACAAAAACTGTTCTCCTGTTAAGAAGTAATTCCACACATTCACAAATGGATAACGCTTAATGTCTTCATAAACTCTGTTTGTAATCACTTAGTTTTACACTGCTCTAAAAACATTAGATTCATATTTTATTTAAACCTGTATTTTTCTTTATATTTACCAAAAGTACTTTTCTAAAATTATCATTATTTTTGATTACATTACAATCAGATTCCACCAGAGAAAAAACACTGTACTTAAAAAATATTAGTACCACTCAATCATTTTTTTGTAAAACAACAAGCAATTATCAAGCATTTACCATGTGTCAGGTCCTATCCTAGATACTTGATATTATATAAATATCAGAGAGAAAAAAAAAGGATAAGTAAGTCTAGCTTTATGTGGCTTATACTTTAACAGAACAGACAGTTAATTTTAAAAATTAAGTATAAATAATTTATATATGATAGAAGGAGACAAGTTATAAGGAAAAGAAAATGTGGAGGAAAAGAACAGGGCTTGGATGGATTGTATTTTCAAAGAGGGCAGGTCCCCGTGAGAAGGTGACATCTGAGCAGATGTTAGAATATTTCACTTTTTTCTTACCTATTTGTATGAATGCTTGTCATTCATTTTGGTATTTTCCTTTAGTAATGAATATCTACCGTGGTACCCGGCTGAGAAAACAGTATCTGGTATTTATGGTGGGTATCTGGCAGAGAAAACAGCCCATGAAAAGGTCCTAAGACTCACACATACCCCAGCAAGTTCAAGGGCTTGAAGCCCGTGCAGCTGCAGCTGAATGAACAGAAGGGAGAAGAAGAGGTGATGAATGAGGCAACAATGCAGGCAGTTTATGTAACGTACTTTAACACCTTAGTGTTTATCATGAGTGAAATGATCAGCCATTCTAGGGTTCTGAGCAGAGGAGTGAGATAATTCAGCTTCTATTTGTAAGGTAACTCTGGCTGCCATGTTGAGATTAGTTCAGAGCAGGGAAGAGCTAGAAGCTGATGAAACAAGGATAGCTACAGTCATAATTCAGATGCAAAGTAGTAATAATAATGGATTTGCAGCAGGGAGCGGATTGGATACCATGAGAACTGTTTGGACTCTGGATATATTTTGGGTAATGTTAACAGAATTTCCATACCAATGATGTGTGGGGATGAGGTAAAGAATGGAGTCAAAGAAGAATTCAAGTGCTTGGATTGAACAACTGGAAATAAACAAATCTGCCACAGTCAGTCATAAGGAAAGCTAATGACGAGGCATATAGAGGTGGGGTGGGGAAAATCAGTTTTAACTATACAGGAAAAAAATTTAAAAAGGGAGTGCCCATAATCAGTACCAACTTTAAGGAGAGAGTTCTAAATCTATACCTATATCTAGATAAGAATTTTGAGCATGCATTTCCAAAATCATATTGGATTATTCTTCATAGATAATCCACAATCACCTCGAATTCTGTGTCCATTCAGAAGTCCAATAACTTCACCCTAAAACATCCTCTGTGTGTGTGTGTGTGTGTGTGTGTGTGTGTGTTAGGGTTAGTTGCTTCAGTCCTCCTGTCCAACTCTTTGTGACCGCATGGACTGTAGCCCGTCAGCCTCCTCTGTCCATGAGATTTTCCAGGTAAGATTACTGGAGTGGGTTGCCATTTCCTTCTCTGGGGGAGCTTCCTTCTCTGGGGGAGCTTCCTGACCCAGGGATGGAACCTGTGCCTCTTATGCCTTCTGCACTGGCAGGCAGGTTCTTTACCTCTAGCGCCACCTGGGGATATCAAAACATCCTCTGTCTAATATTTCATAAATCTTTAAAAGAGAAAAATCAAAGATATGATTGAACTAGTAGGTAACTAGGCATCAGTCTAAACTCCTTTCTCTTCTTACTCACAAATATCCAAATTTTTAAAACCTTTTGAATCTGTGTTCTCTTCCTCCTTCTGCTATGGCTTAGTCCTATACTATTTTTCAACTGAGTCATGCAGGGGTTCATGAAGTGCTAACACCTCAGCACACAACTGCAATAGCATTAATAAGACTGTTCCCTTCAAATTTTAGCTAAAGCCCTGTTACCATCTGAAGTCTTTCATGACACCCCACCCCCATCCCACTGAAGTCTGATTTGAAGCTGATGCTAGAGCTGGAAGGACTGATGCTGAAGCTGAAGCTCCAATACTTTGATGTGAAGAACTGACTCAAAGACCCTGATGCTGGGAAAGATTGAAGGCAGGACGAGGAGAAGGGGATGACAGAGGATGAGATGGTTGGATGGCATCACCAACTCGATGGACATGAGTTTGTGCAAGCTCTGTGAGTTGGTGATGGACAGGGAAGCCTAGAGTATTGCAGTCCATGGGTCGTAAAGAGTCAGACACGACTGAGCAACTGAACTGAACTTCTAAGGTTCCCATCATATCAAGTGTACATTATAACACCAAGATCCAATGACGAATATCATGCATTTGTCATATGTTTAATGTCTGAATAATTCATATCCGAGCTACTAGGATTAACAACACTTGTTTATGGATATGAAGTTTGGCTGTAGATTCTATTGGAGAAAAAATATTTTTAAAAAATCAGTTGATTAACTGGTAATTAGAATTCTGGGAAGACCTTATTCTTGTGATTGGGTTCACAGAGAAGCTACTGGACAGCCAGTAGTCAACACCTTGTATATCCCTAGCTCCATGTCGGGGAAGAAGGCCCACAGGGAGCCTCAATCCTTCTCACTGCATGTCATATGGAAATTCCATTTCATCCTTTCTTGCTCAGATTACACACATTTGGTTTCTGAGTTTTTCTTTCATTCCCTATAACTTCACAGTTCTGTTTTCAGTTTGAGTTTTGACACCCTGGCTAACTCCTTTATGGCTGATGGGTGTCTAACCATTAAATCCTGATTTTCCCCAAATCTCCCTCTTCTTCTACAGGGAGAATTGCTCCTCCAGGCCTCCCAAAATCCATCTCAATTCTAATGTTATATAAATTGATCACAGTCAACAATTCAAGAAGGTTGGATCAGCTACTAGCATGAACAGTAATTTGAAAAAACAGATTAAATATCAGTTCATCAGTTTCCTCATATATTTTATGGTGAAGAACTAGTAATGAACAACTAATCTACAACAGTGTATATATCTACATTTATAAAACATTTCAAGTATTTTATTTGCATTATGATTTGAGTAATCTCATGAAGTTAGCATGAAACCTCATCCAAAGTTAACACTGCTAATTCTAAGAAAAAAAAAAGAAATATAAATTTCCAAATAAATTAACTTTTGGAGTATAGTCCACTGGAAGCTAAAAAATTGGCCAAAAAGAAGTATATTAATGTTCTCAAACATTAAGCATATATTGTTTCTCATTTTAGCATCACACACATGCACACACACACACACACGAACACAAATAATAACTACAAGGCAACAGGAAGAGAAGGGCTGAATGATTTCTGATAGGCAATAACAACACATGCTGTTAACTATGAACCTAATACAGATTCTATCATTATGAATTACACAACTGATTCTGTGCAGTCCAAAAGAAAAATTATTTATTATTAGGTATTGCAACCCACTAACTCTCTTAAACTAACTCTGTATGCTTAGTCACTTAGTTGGGTCCAATTCTTTGTGACCCCGTGGGCTGTAGGCCACTAGGCTCCTCTGTCCATGGGGATTCTCTGGGCAAGAATACTGGAGAGGGTTGCCATGCCTTCCTCTCACACTAAATTCTTATTTGAATGCTCAGTCATTCAGTCGTGTCTGACTCTTTGTGATACCATGGACTGTATAGCCCACCAGGCTTCTCTGTCCATTGGATTTCCCAGGCAAAATTTTCCTTCTCCAGAGGATCTTCCCCACCCGGGGATTGAACCCACGCCTCCTGCACAGCCAGTAGATTCTTGATCACTGCTCCGCTTGGGAAGCCCCCATATTCTTATTTAATGACAGCTATTTCCAACATTAATTCATTTTTATGGCACTGTTAAGTGGAGATTTTATTGGCAATGAAATATCTATATTAATTGGAGATATCACTGGAAAATTTAAACATTGCTAATATAAAATTTCAATTAATCAGTTAAAAGTACTGACACTGTCTTGAAATGTTTAGCTTTAATAATCAAGAGAAGAAAACTGGTAAACTTTACAATCTATATAAAACTTATATAAAAATTTGAAAGAAAAATAGACAGCTCTGCTAATAGTCTTATAATAACTTGCTTTTATTCTTTTGCCTACTATAAGTTGTTTGGTACAAAACATATCTCAACTATGCCACCTTTTGGAAATATTACTTATTCATAATAAAATTACCAAAACTGATTTGAATTAAGAAAGCCTTCAGTTTCTTTTGAATTTGTGATGAAGTAACCTAGATAGCATATTCAAAAGCAGACATTACTTTGCTAACAAAGGTCCGTCTAGTCAAGGCTATGGTTTTTCCTGTGGTCATGTATGGATGTGAGAGTTGGGCTGTGAAGAAGGCTGAGCACCGAAGAATTGATGCTTTTGGACTGCGGTGTTGGAGAAGACTCTTGAGAGTCCCTTGGACTGCAAGGAGATCCAACCAGTCCATCCTGAAGGAGATCAGCCCTGGGATTTCTTTGGAAGGAATGAAGCTAAAGCTGAAACTCCAGTACTTTGGCCACCTCACGCGAAGAGTTGACTCATTGGAAAAGACTCTGATGCTGGGAGGGATTGGGGGCAAGAGGAGAAGGGGACGACAGAGGATGAGATGGCTGGATGGCATCACTGACTCGATGGACGTGAGTCTCAGTGAACTCCGGGAGTTGGTGATGGACAGGGAGGCCTGGCATGCTGCGATTCATGGGGTCGCAAAGAGTCGGACACGACTGAGCGACTGATCTGATCTGATCTGAAACATTAAGCATTTTATTCTAAAAGTACATTTTCTGCTAACTGAACACTGCCAAATTCCCTGAAAACTATCTTGGTAATCATATGTTATGCTTTTCCAAGATACCAAAAAGTGTTTTTATAAAAAAGGCTCACCATAATTATAATAGATTTTTCCACTGTCTCACAGTTCAGAAGTTAAACAATAATTATCATACATTACAGTTTGGCAAGGGCACCATATATTAATTTCTAAATATAAATGTTCACAGGAATATATACTAAGAGCTAAAAAATATTGTTTTGTAGATCGCTACAAACAGAAATTCATTGTGTGTGTGTATAGGGCTTTGATTCATAGAGTTCTTCCAAACACCTCCCCTCCCACACACAGAGCTTTTCATTTAAAACTCCTCTAATAACTTCATGAAGAAGACTGGCCCTAACTAAAAGATGAGAGGTATAATTCTCACAAAACTCACAGAAAGAAGAGGTCAACACACAAACTATCCCTTTTACACAATATATGCAAATATGAGATTTATTTTAAAATTATGACACATTTGTAAAACCATACAAAAAAGAAAGAAAGATAACCAACTGGGAGTCATAAAAAAAAAAAAAACTGGAGTGTTCAGAGTCACGGAATAGTAACCTAACATGCAAGTCTAGGCAATAAAGCTGGGGACAGACCTGCTTCTTTAGTCAAATGAGAAGGAAATTGAGATGTGACCTATTGGTAGCCTTCAAGTTCAACAAGAGTTCCTGGTCAGAAAATGGAAATCTGTTCTAATCACTCCAAGGGATTTGCTGTCACATAACACCATGAAACCGAGAAGGCGATGGCACCCCACTCCAGTACTCTTGCCTGGAAAATCCCACGGATGGAGGACCCTGGTAGGCTGCAGTCCATGGGGTCGCTAAGAGTCGGACGCGACTGAGCGACTTCACTTTCACTTTTCACTTTCACGCATTGGAGAAGGAAATGGCAACCCACTCCAGTGTTCTTGCCTGGAGGATCCCAGGGACAGAGGAGCCTGGTGGGCTTCCATCTATCGGGTCGCACAGAGTCAGACAGGACTGAAGCAACTTAGCAGCAGCAGCAGCAACACCATGAAATCAACACTAGAAAATAACCATATTTGCAGAGGGCTGCTAACATAGCATCAAATAGCCATTTATATAATACACATGCATACTGACATACATACATGCAAATATATTATATATATATATATATATATATATACATTACCTTCTCTAAATACTAACACTTTAGAAAAAAACAATGGTTCACCTCTTCAGGATAATTTTTTTTGGAATGAGCAGGTAAGCAAAATACAACTGTTGTTGTATGCTTAGTCACTCAGTCGTGTCAGACTCTTTGCTACCCTATGGACTGTAGCCCGCCAGGCTCCTCTGTCCATAGGAATTCTCTAGGCCAGAATACTGGAGTGGGTTGTCATTTCCTCCTCCAGGGGATCTTCCCAATCCAGGGATCAAACCCAGGTCTCCCACATTGCAGGCAGATTCTTTACCTTCTGAGCCATCAGGGAAACCCATGAATACTGGAGTAGGTAGCCTATCCCTTCTCCAGGGGATCTTCCTGACTCAGGAATTGAACACAGGTCTCCTGAATTGCAGGCAGATTCTTTACCAGCTGAGCTACCAAGGAAGCCCTAAAATATGACTAGAAGATGCCTATGAATTAAGATTCTGTCTTTCAGTTTGCGTTTAATGATGTCTTATGACATACACAGTAGAGCAAATTTCACTGCATTTAGTTTATACTTAGAGAAAACAAAGCTGAAAAAGAAGAAATTACTTAAAGTATAAAGCTATATTTGAAAAGTTCAACCTGAACTAAATATTGACTCACCAATTTTAACGAGGAATTTTATAAAACACTGAGAACACTTATGGGTCCTTGTCTGGATATTCAGAGCAGGTTTTGTGAAAATCAGTACAGGACTCAGTATTCTTATTTCAGTGAAGTGAAAGTCGCTCAGTCATATCCGACTCTGTGACCCCATGGTCTATACAGTCCATGGAATCCTTTCGGCCAGAATACTGGAGTGGGTAGCCTTTCCCTTCTCCAGGGTATCTTCTCAACCCAGGGATCGAACCCAGGCCTCCCGCATTGCAGGTGGATTCTTTACCAGCTGAGCCACAAGGGAAACCCTATTTCAGTGAAAGGGAATTTGAAACTCAGAAAGTCTGTGTGTTTAGGATTCCATACATAGGTAAAGCAAATCCTAAACTTGTGGACAGTTTTATTTCTAACATAACATATTAATTCTCTCTCAAAATATAATGCTACCTTTTATTTAATGTAACAGAGGCTGGTTGAAAATATTTCCTTAAAAATAACATAAAAAAATTTGGCATTTGAGATCATTTATAGCAGGAATGAACATAAGAATTTAAAAAGAACCATATGAAAATAATATAAAAATACATAAATATGGCATATTTCACACATGTTCATGGTAGTGTGAAATTAAAGCTAGAATGTAGTTTGTTATTTATCCCATCATCTACCCACCAGGTTCCTTATAGTTAAAACTATTTACTCACCCATCCACCTGTCTCTGCCTAGCTCTCCTCTGTTTCTCTATCTCTCTGGAGAGAAATTACAGGAAACTAAATGAAAAGTTTTATTGCCTAGGTAGTTTTGACTCACCACTACTTCGACCACATGGAAAATATTTCAAAGGGGCAAATCTATCACCAGAAGTGTGCACACAGATTTTTATTTTCAGGGAGGAACACCGACTCATCACTCAACTAACAGGGAGGTGATATCAACATTCTCAACACTCATTCCGTGCAGAACTGGGCCATTCTTTCCACTGATCAGTTCCATGAGCCACTAATTATAACCTTAATAAGAATGGAAATCCTAAGTAGAAACACTTCACATAAACCTGTGAATGACCTTTCTTTTCCACATGCCTGTTAAATATATGAAAGTTTGAGTCAAAACATTTGGATTCACTTCTCAGTTTTACCTTTTGTCACTTGTGACCTTCCTCTTTGGAACAGAACTTCTACAAAAGTGCTGTAAACCAAGTATTACTTAACAGGGGTACATAAAGAAGAACTTTGTGAATAGACAGTAATTTAAAATCGACTTCCCTACTTTACATACATTAATTTTATCAAATATAGAGTTTTTTCAAAAATTTTTCCAGGAAATTTTCTTTATTAGTTTTTAAAAATGTAGAGAATTTAATGTTACTTCACTTAAATTTGTAGTTCCCCCACATGTGTATCACCAGTTTTCATCTGTGATTCCCAAAGATGGACTGAAAAGCAGACATACAGAACTGCAGTATGTCCTGACGTGCTGATGGTTTACTCATTAAGTCGTTTCCACCTTTGCCACCCTATGGACCAAAGCTCCTCTGTCCATGGGATCCTCCAGGCAAGAATATTGGAGTGGGCTGCCATTCCCTTCTCCAGGGAACCCTCCCAACGCAGGGATTGAAACTGGGTCTCCAGCATTGCAGGCAGATTCTTTACCATCTGAGCCATCGGGGAAGCCATAATGTACTGATGTGCTCCTTAAAACATGAGACAGAAATTCTCCCTTATTTCTCCTTTTCTCTACATGGTGACACTAACAGAATCCCCAGCACACTTGCCCTTAGACCTCACTTCCGATTTGAGAAACTATCCTTTTATGTAATCACTTTTTTTTTTCTTAATTTCCTTTCTTTAACCTCATTGCAAAGTTTCCGAGAGCATCTGCCAAAGCCTCAACAAAAAGTCTATGACTTGAATTCAGTTCAGTTTATTTTAATTCAGCAAGAATACAATTCAGTGCCCCCTCTTATAAGGGATAAAATGGTATGGGAGATAAAAAAATACTCTGATTCCTAGTATTCACTGTTTGAATTAAAATTTTTAGTGCCTGTTGGCCTGAAACATAATTGCAATTTGGGAGAACATTTGCAGAAGTCTTTGGGGGAGTCTACAGGGCCATGATGTAGTTTGAAGTTGGAGAGGAAGATGCCTCCAGCTGTGTTCTTCTTTCTCAGAGTCTTCTTGGCCGTTTAAGGTCCTGTTCAATATTAGCAGCCTACTATTAGGAGTATTTCTGTTTCTGTGAAAAAGGCCATTGAATATCATTTTGTGATTGCAGTCAGTGGGTCTTATCACCCCCTCCCCAACTACAAATGCCATCTCGCTCTCCTCATTTTCTGCCTCGGCCCAAATTATACCTTCCAGTAACATCCACCATACAATATAACTTGGGAAGATTCATCCCTCTTTCTGACAGCACTTCCCATGTAGTTTCACATGCCAAATGAACTCAGGTTGTTTAATATCTCTCTTTGGGAGGTCTCAGGGGCCCTCCGAAGCATCCCAAAGTTAGCTAGAAGTCAATTATTTAGGCAGGCTTGTGCATAGATATGAGAGAAGGCAATGGCACCCCACTCCAGTATTCTTGCCTGGAAAACCCCATGGACGGAGGAGCCTGGTAGGCTGCAGTCCATGGGTTGCTAAGAGTCGGACACAACTGAGCTACTTCACTTTCACTTTCACTTGGGGGAGTCAATTTAGATTTAAATGCCTTAAGCAATAGGATGGGGAGTAGGCAATGGTAACCCACTCCAGTACTCTTACCTAGAAAATCCCATGGACAGAGGAGCCCAGTGGGCTATATCATACATGGGGACATGTACTATATGTGACTGAGAATTAAACGAGCTCAATAAATAAATTATTGAGCATATCAATACTATGACTGAGTCAGTCAGGACATGACTGAGCAGATAAACAGCAAGGGTCTAAATGGTCATCTCATCCTTGCCGGTGCTATACTGCAAAAGAACAAGTTCTATTCCTACTCAGCTATTAATTTGGTGCATATAATAAAACCAATCCTTGAATCAATTAAAAAAAGTCAATCTAAATACATATGTTGTAGAATTAAATATTTCAAGTTTCGTACAGGATTTAAAAACAAACCCTGGAGAAGGAAATGGCAACCCATTCCAGTATTCTTGCCTGGAAAATTCCATGGATGGAGGAGCCTGGCAGGCTATAGTCCATAGGGTTGCAAAGAGTTGGACACAACTGAGTTATTGCACTTCACTTTAAAAACAAATATTAAAAATAAAATGAGATAGAACAACCTTTCAAACACTTTTACATTCATGTATTACATGACAACAATAACTATTCTTTATTATTTTCTAAGCTTAGTCATTATCACATTCTTTCTCCAAATCATCCATTGTAAGCTCAGAACAAAACTATTTGAGGAAGGTTGGAAGTCCCTTTTTCAAACACCTTCTGTATGAACTGAAACACTGTGCTCAAAACATAAAATGAAACAAGGAAGCCAAAGGAAAATGAACAATCAGTGTTTGCCAAATTGCTTCTTTTGTAATAATGTCTTATCAATGCAATTTTCTTTAAACAAAAGGTGGAATAAATTGAAGAGGCAGAGCAGATCATAAAATAAAACTGGAAGTTTAATAATCTGTTGCTTTTCCTTTAGTCATAGAAAATATACTTTATGAATACATAAAAACATCCTGATAATAGAGATTATTGTTGCTATGCATTATTCATGTGGCGATGAATTCACTCAAAGCTTTACATCAAGCAAAGCAGACTAACCACAAGGAACTAACTTCAAAGTACACTGTCTTTTTGGTCTCCAAAGCAATAAAGATCCAGACACTTTCCTTTTAGGGTATTTGTTCTGCACAATTTAGAATGTAGTAGTTTCTTTCCTTCATTAGGCCCTCCATGTGAGATAGACTAAATCAGAGGCTACAGAAATAGCAATTTCTTTGTGCTGAGAGTCTCAGATGTTTAGAACTGTTTCTACACTAGTGAGTTTGTCAACCTTCTGCTACCCCATCCACTCATTCCTTAACAGCTGTGCTGCAAAGCTCCACTTTTGTTCACAGTTTGACTACATTTTCTGAATAAATAACAACCAAGTCAGACATTCCAAAATTAGAAGATTGATATGGTAAAGCTTGCATTGGTGGTTCAGTGGTAGAATTACTTCCCCCGCCATGGGAGACCCAGGTTCAATTCCCAGCCAGTTCATCATACTTATATTAGTTTTGGGCTTCCCTGGTGGCTCAGATGGTAAAGAATCTGCTTGCAATGTGGGAAACCTGGGTTAGGAAGATCCCATGGAGGAGGGCATGATAAACCACCCCAGTGTATCCTTGCCTGGAGAATCCCCATGGACAGAGGAGCCTGGCAGGCTATGGTCCATGGAGTCACAAAGAGTTGGACATGACTGAGCAACTTTCACTTCACACTTCATGGTAAAGCTTGGCAAAGCTTTCCTCATTTAAGTGAAACTCTTGCTTGTATATAATCAGTCTATACTAAAGAGCCTTCTGTTAAATTCTACTTCAGCATAGATTTGACAAGAACATGGAGGTGCATTTATTTTTTACAAAATTGTCATGAAAACATAGCAAAAATTCTAAGATCATAAACTATAAGAACTTTATCATGAAGAAACACTGAAATAAACTGCAAAGTAAAATCAATGACATTAAACATTTCCACAATTTATGAAACAGTAATAGGAAGAAAATACAGCTTGATGTTACTTAAAATGATGATAGATATGAAATGAGTAAAACCATATGAAGCAAAACGTCCAAGATTAATTACAGCAGATCTTGTTTTGATCATATTTATTGCATGTGAAGTTGTACCACTGGAAAAGTCAATAATTAAATAAAAATATATATATTTTATATTGAAATGTGGATGTGTAACTTTAGTGTTTACAGGAAAATTTCCTGGAATTGAGCAGTAGGAATGTTTAAGATCCTGAACAGTAACAAGTTGATCCATGTATAGACAGATTAGGGAAATATTTTCATCACGTAATTTTTGATTATCACAAGATCCAACTGAAAGGAAACTTTCTGTTATATGGCCTATGTGGTAATTCCTTCATAGGCTTTGAGCTAATTGAAACTAGGCAAAATGTGAAATAAAAACTCTTGATGATGATTCTCAAATCTAACTGGTACTAATGGTCCTATTTGAGGGGGCAGCAAAGGAGACGCAGATGTAAAGAACAGTGTGGGAGGGAGAGTGGGATGATGTGAGAGAGCAGTGTTGAAACATACATATTACCATATGTAAAACAGACAGGCAGTGGGAACTTGCTGTACGATGCAGGGAACCCAAGGCCTGTGATAACCTGGAAGGGTGGGATTGGGAGGGAGATGGAAGGGAGGTTTAAGAGGGAGGGGATATATGTATACCCACAGATGATTCATGCTGATGTATGCAGAAGCCACCACAAAATTGTAAAGTAATTATCTCCCGATTAAAATTAAATTAAATTTTCAAAAACCTAACAGGGATTTCCTGCTAAAGTCAGCTGTTAATCAGCATAACTATTAAACACCATTTTGGAGGTATTAATCAAATTAAATATATAAGAAAAAACAAAAATACAAGAATTAGAAAGAAGACTTAAATTGTGTCTATTTTCAGGTGCTATAATAATAGACCTAAAATTTCAAAAAAAAAAGAAATAAAAATATAGAAATATAGAAATCTATAGCCTTTGTATATACAAGCAATAAGCACTTGGGGGATATAATCAAGATACTATAATCTTGACAGTATGGAAATAAACTCCACAAATACAGACAACATATGAAAAAGAGTGTTCTCTGCATTACTGTTTAAAATAGCAACACTGGTAATAACACAACAAGAATCTATTAAGGAAGGACATAGTTTTGAACAAAGCAGGGAACCAAATGGAAAATTATGAAACTATAAAAAGGAACAAGACAGAAACCTTTCTGTACAAACATTAGGGAGCTCCCCAGAGCAAGTTACAAACCAATATGTGGAAGAGAATATAAAGTACACTAACTGTTGTTTTAGAAAGGAAGAGAAATAGGAATCCACACACACTTGATGTATACAATCAAGTACACACGTACTTGATTTTGCAAAAAGTAACACTGGAAGGATATAACACAAACTAAAGCATGATTATTTATATGAGTTAAGATAAAAGGCTGGGGTGAGCAAAGATGGAACTGAGTTTTCTCTGAGTGTATCTTTCATACGGTTTGATATTTGAGCTGCTTAAATAACTTACATATTTAAAAAGAAAAAAAAATGTCACAGAGAAGTCCTCTGGTCATTTTCATTTTCCGCTTGTAAAACCCAATGATTAATGTTTCCTAATTGTCCACTCAAGGGCCTTTCCAGATGGCGCTAATAGTAAAGAATCCTCATGCAATGCAGGAGACACAATAGACATGGTTCAATCCCTGAGTCAGGAAGGAGGAGAAAATGGCAATCCACTCCAGTATTCTTGCCTGGAAAATTCCATGGACAGAGGAGCCTGGCATGCTACAGTCCATGGGGTCACAAAGACAAGACTGAGCAACTGAGAACACGTTTTTAAGAAATGTAATATTGGCTATTTTGTCATCCTCATTTCTTATGAAGCAATTTAAATTATTATGGTATATTTTACATGCAATAAAATTCAAGTATAATTTGTATCCAGTCAAATTGCTTTTGAAAAATACTTTCACCCATCAGTTCAGTTCAGTTGCTCAATCTTGTCTGACTCTTTGCGACCCCATGGACTGCAGCATGCCAGGCCTTCCTGTCCATCACCAACTCCTGGAGTTTATTCAAACTCATGTCCACTGAGTCGGTGATGCCATCCAACCATCTTATCCTCTGTCATCCCCTTCTCCTCTCGCCTTCAATCTTTCCCAGCATCAGGGTCTGAAACTTACTTTCATCAGTATGATGCTTTTCATCATAACCGACAGCCAAATAAAACTTCTTCACCAAATAGTAACACCCATGCATACTAATTTCTATTAGTACTAAACTAATTTTTTGAACTGTGGTATTGGAGAAGACTCTTGAGAGTCCCTTGGACTGCAAGGAGATCCAACCAGTCCATCCTAAAGCAGATCAGTCCTGGGCATTCATTGGAAGGACTGATATTGAAGCTGAAACTCCAATACTTTGGCCACCTCACACGAAGAGTTGACTCACTGGAAAAGACCCTGATGCTGGGAGGGATTAGGGGTAGGAGGAGAAGGGGATGACAGAGGATGAGATGGCTGGATGGCATCACCGACTCGATGGACAGGGTTTGGGTGAACTCCGGGAGTTGGTGATGGACAGGGAGGCCTGGCGTGCTGTGATTCATGGGGTCGCAAAAAGTCGGACACAACTGAGCAACTGAACTGAACTGAACTGAATTTCTAAATAGTACTAAATTAGTACTAAAGATAATTTTTATTAGAAATTATCATTTCTTGTTCTTGAACTTCGTGTAAATATATATATATATATATATGACTGTCCATCTTTGCTCATATTTCATATTTGATAATACCTTCTGTTGTAAACATGAGTAGTTGTTTATAATGGTGAGTTGTATTATTTTATATGAATACAGTGCTATTGGGTTATCCACTCTCTTGTTGATAGAATCTTGTGTTGTTTCTATTTAATGGTTCTCTGAAAAATGTTGTTACAAAGATATTTTCACATTTTGTGAACATATGCTTTTATTTCTACTGAATATATACTTAGAAGTGAAACTGACAGGTAAGAGGGTAACTGAATACTTGTTGGTAAAAGACCATAAGCTTGTAGTTATAAGATGAATAAGTTGTGGGATCTAACATAGAGTGTAATGAATATAGTTAACACTACTGTATCATATACTTCAAAGTTGACAAGAAAATAGATCTTGAATGTTCTCACTACAAAAAAATAGTAGTTATGTGAGATGACAGATGTGTTAACTACCCTTATTATGGTAATTGTTTTACAATCGATATGTGTGTCAAATTATCATACTGTATATCTTTAAACTTACATAATGTCATAGGTCAATTATATATCAACAAACCTGGGGTAAACTAAACTAAAAAAAATATATATATATATATATATATATATATATATATATATATGAAACAACCCAAAAGATTTGCACATTTTCTGTACCATTTTTTTTTTTATCCCCACCAGCAAACTGTGTGAATTCAGCTTGCCACATCCTCAACACTTGGTATTATTAGCCTTTATAATTTTAGCAATTCTAGTGTGTAGTTGCATTGCTTTTTAATTTACATATACCCAATGAGTTATGATACTGAGTAGTCTTTAAATGCCTATGGGCCATTTGTTAACCTTTGTAAACTGCCCAAGTCTTCTGCCCATCTTACTTATGCTATCTTCTTATAATTGATTTGTAGGAGTTTTTTACATGGCCCAGATAAAAGTCCTTTGTCAAATACATGCCATGTGATCATTTTCTCCCATGGCTTACTCTTTTCATGCTCTTAATGGATTCTTCTGAGGAGCATAGTGTTTTTCTTTATTGAAATATACTTTATGTTTTTTAAAAATTTTATGGCTAATGCTATCTGGGCCTTTGCTTTGAAATCTTTCCCTAGTCCAAGGCCCAGAAAATATTTTCTTACATTTTCTTCTAACTGAGGATAAGGTTTTATATTTGGTCTATATGCTATTGAAGATTTTCTTTTCAATATAGATATCCAGCTTTCTAAGTATAGTGGCAATATCTGTTGGATCATAGAAAAAGCAAGAAAATTCAAAAAAAAATATCCACTTCTGTTTCATTGATTTTGCTAAAGCCTTTGACTGTGTGGATCACAACAAACTGTGTAAAATTCTGAAAGAGATGGGAATACCAGATCATTTTACTTGCTCCTGAAAAACCTGTATGCAGGTCAAGAAGCATCAGTTAGAAATGGACATGGAACAATGTACTGGTTCAAAATTGGGAAAGGAGTACATCAAGGCTGTATATTGTCACCCTGCTTATTTAACTTTTATGCAGAGTACATCATGCAAAATGCCAGGCTGGATGAAGTACAAACTGGAAACAAGATTGCCAGGAGAAATATCAATAACCTCAGATATGCACCACCCTTAGGGCAAAAAGCAAAGAGGAATTACAGTCGCTTGATGAAGGTGAAAGAGGAGAGTGAAAAAGCCAGCTTAAAACTCAACATTCAAAAAACTAAGATCATGGCATCTGGACCAATTGCTTCATGGCAAATAATGGGGAAACAATAGAAACAGTGACAGACCTTATTTTCTTTGGTTCCAAAATACTGTGGATGGTGACTGTAGCCATGAAATTAAAAGAAGCTTGCTTCTTGAAAGAAAAGCTATGACAAAACTAAACAGCATACTAAAAAGCAGACACATTACTTTGCCTACAAAGCTCCAAATAGTCAAAGCTATGGTTTTTCCAGCAGTCATGTATGGATGTGAGAGTTAAGACCATAAAAAAGGCTGAGCGCAAAAGAATTGATGCTTTCAAACTGTGGTGCTGGAGAAGACTCTTGAGAGTTTCTTGGACTGCAAGGAGATCCAACCAGTCCATCTTAAAGGAAATCAGCCCTGAATAGTCATTGGAAGGACTGATGCAGAAGCTGAAGCTCCAATACTTTGGCCACCTGATCCAAAGAGCCGACTCACTGGAAAAGATCCTAATTCTGGGAAACACTGAAGGCAAGAGGAGAAGGGGACGACAGAGGATGAGATGGTTGGATGGCATCAATGGACATGAATTTGAGCAAACTTCAGGAGATGGTGAAGGACAGGGAAGCCGGGCATGCTGCAGTCCACGTCGTCATAGAGAATTGGACACTATGGAGCAACTGAATAATAATGAGCAATAAAGGTACAGTGGCTGATATAATTTTCCGTTGATCATTAAATTACATTTGTACCTCTGCAGAAAATCAATTAACCATATATGTGGTGGGTCTAGTTCTGGACTCTCTTCCGTTGTCTTGGTCTATTTGTTTATACTCACACCTATACTTGGCTTCTCAAGGTGGGGAAATGGTGAAGAATCCACCTCCAGTGAAGGAGATGCAAGAGACAAGTGTTAGATCCCTGGGTTGGGAAGATCACCTGGAGTAGTAAATGGCACCCCACTCCAGTATTCTTGCATGAAAAATTCCATGGACAGAGGAACTACAGTCCATGGGGTCACGAAAGAGACAGACATGACTGAGCACACTCACCCCTATTATATACTGCCCTAGAATAATGTAGTTCTACAGTCTAACACTGTGCCATTGTATTAGGCATGGTCCACCCAGGATGATGAACACATTTAGATGGAAAATGGTTCTCCCTCTGAACTTTCAAGCCTCTTTGATATAAAGTTCAATATATACGAACTGGGGCTTCCCTGGCAGCTCAGCTGGTAAAGAATCCACCTGCAATGCAGGAGACACTGGTTCAATTCCTGGGTGGGGAAGATCCCCTGGAGAAGGGAATGGCTACCCACTCCAGTATGCTTGCCTGGAGAATCGCATGTACAGAGGAGCCTGGCGGGCTACAGTCCATGGGGTCACAGAGTTGGACAGGACTGAGTGAATAAGCACACAGCGCTCACACACACACACATATGAACTGACATCGTTGACAGCAAGGGACAGTGAATGAGAACCAAGCCTCGTCAGACAAACAGATGTGAATTTGAATTCGGTCACACAAGAAATATTTTGTTATTTATATGCCATTTTCCTCACCTAATTAAATAGGGATCATACTACTCATCTCATAAAATTTTTGAAAGGTTTAATTAGAAGATATCATGAGTAAAGTATCCAGTGAATTATTTGATATATACGGAGTAAACCAACAATAACACAGCTAGCTGTATTAACACTGTATTCACAGAAAGTACGTGCAAATCATTCCTTGTAGAAATTCAAAACATGGAGATAGTTTTGGGTGACTGCCATATTTTTTTTCAAGATTAGTGATTTCTTTCTTTGGAATACGTTATCAGTTACTTATAATGAACTACTTTGTCCTTTGTTTGTAAACTACTTTATGACAGATTATTACACTTTTATGCATTACTAACGGTTGCTTCTGTAATACAATAATTATACACATTCATTGTTTTTTTTCAAGGTGTTGACAAAAGATAAGAACTTCACTGGTTGTGCACATACCTTTTCAGTATTTTCTCTTAGTCCTGAATTTCCCAGAATAGAAAATGAAACAAGCATGCACATCTTTATCAGGAGAAATCACAGCAATGTTACTCAGAGCATTTTCCCAATAGTTTACTTTTTCATTACTGTGTAATTAACCCCACATTGAGAATTCTATTGTGAATTCTTTTGCAGCAGCAAATTAAACATTTGACTTGCAGGCTATTATGTTTCTGTGAAAGTGACTATCATGTCATTAGAAAACAGGCAAGCAATATTGTGAGTAATGAAGAGTTTTCTGGGAAGCTTTCAATGAAGCTAGAAGATTTGCCCTGGGAGAAAATACTCTATATATTTCTCAGGCCTCACCACAATCTTCAGCACAAAATCCATCAAAATCTAATAAAAAAGCTTCATTAGCATGATTGTCATTTTATTAATAATTTATTGGCTGGCAAAGGTACTGATGGGATTATAATGCATCATTTTAGGCAGAAAAGAACATTATTGTGCTGCTCATCAAGGTGAGCACAAAAGAGTCAAATCTGCAATAAACAAATTTGGTATCTTTAAAAATTATACCTAGGTGTTCTCTGACTGGCTCAGATGGTCAAGAATCCACCTGCAATGCAGGTGAACTGGGTTCGATTCCTGGGTTAGGAAGATCCCCTGGAGAACGGAATGGCTACCCACTCTATTATTCTTGCCTGGAGAATTCCATGGACAGAGGAGCCTGGATGGCTACAGTCCATGGGTTACAGAGTCAGATACGACTAAGTAATTAACACTTTCCTACAATGATGCATATTTTTCGAAAAACTCATATCTAAAAATATGAATTTCAAAGCAATCTCTTTGACATCTTGGAAATATGTTTTCCTGATCAAAAGTCCACATTGAAGAATTTTCATAAAATGACCTGTTTTAGGGAGACAACCCCAAACAAGCAGCATCAGCATCTCATCCACAGAAAATGAGACTTCCATGGGCATTAGAATACTTATAATGCCCACTGTGTATTCATAATTCATTGTGTACACTGTATATGGAAGTCAACAGAACAGAACAGAACGTCTAGTCATAGTCAATGACATTTGAGGCACTGAATGACTGTTGAAAACTGATACTGTCTGGCTAAAGGGACTGACATGGAATACAGTGCAGAAAGTACCTGTGTCAGTAACTGAAGTGTGAACATGGAAAGTGCCTGGGGAAAAATGGGACTTCCTACTCTAATCACCTTGACAAAAGCCATTTTCTTCTGGATAAGGGTGTCCTTCCCCTTCTAACATTATGCTGCTACAGCTTGAAAAGACAGGCAAAATCCAGCTGTCCACCTAGAACAGCCTGTCACAAGATATGCTTTATAAAACCCTCGCCTTTGTTTCAGTGAGTCTCCTCTTAACAGGATGCCCTGCAACTTGGCTCCAATGGGCTGCGCCATCTCCTAATTGACAGTCTTAATTTATGAACTCAAACAACAAGAGGTGCTTCCTTCCCAATTAAACATGATTCAGTCCCTAGAGACACAGCTCCATTTCAGTGCTGTGGTGTTTCAATGCTTAACTATGGCATTTTGAAAAGGAATGAGAACAATTGGATTTAAGCAAAGTAGAAGTTCCCGGCAATTTGAATCACTTGGTCTTCAGCAGGATTTTGATGAGAAATGAGAAACAGGTCATTTCAGAGTTGTCATCTGACTGAAATAAAAGCCTGTAGTCAAAGGCTATATATTTATTTATATGTATTATTTAGGAAACAAAGTAAAGTGCTCAGAACCCAACTAAGGAAATTGTGTGTTAATTACACACAAGATTTCACTTCCTTCACGTACCATTCACTAATACAACTGCTTATCCTAGAAATGGAAATACAGATTCCATGACCTTTTCTTAATCAAAAAGCTCTCAGATGCATACAAAGGACTGTGGATTATACTAACACTGAGAAACTACTTAAAAGAAATTATTCCATCCTCAGGAAAAGTTTCATAAATTGCTTAGCTTTTAACGCAGGCTTAAGTTACATGCTTCAGAAATTTCATGTAACGTTTTTAACAGTGAAATCTTTTAAAACTCTCTACTCATTAGTTTTTCAATATTACCTGTCCAGTTAATTATTCAGTATCTTATCAGAGTGATCTGGGGGTTTCCACAAAGATAAAAACATATGTTAAAGTACAGAGATATCTACTAAAGAGGATTCCCTTTGGGACGAATAACATCAAGGCAAAAATACGGACAAATATTAAAAAGAACAAAGTATCTTAACAGTGATCTATATTCTTGATTTAATGGAGTGGACTAAAGGAAAAGAGAAAAAAAATTAATCAAGCATATGCCTGTCGCCAGGTTTCCCCGGTAGCTCAGACAGTAAAGAATCTGCCTGCAATGCAGGAGACTCGAATTTGATCCCTAGTCTGGAAGATCCCTTGGAAAAGGGAATGGCTACCCACTTGAGTATTCTTGCTTGGAGAATCCTATGGACAGAGAAGACTGGGGGACTACAGTCCATGGGGTCACAAAGAGTTGGAGACAACTGAGTGACTAACTTTATTTTTCTGGGCTCCCAAACCACCAGAGATGGTGACTGCAGCCATGAAATTAAAAGATTCTTGCTCCTTGGAAGGAAAGTTATGACCAACCTAGACAGCATATTAAAAAGCAGAGACATTACTTTGCCAACAAAGGTTCATCTAGTCAAGGCTATGGTTTTTCCAGTAGTCATGTATGGATGTGAGAGTTGGACTGTGAAGAAAGCTGAGTGCTGAAGAATTGATGCTTTTGAACTGTGGTGTTGGAGAAGACTCTTGAGAGTCCCTTGGGCTGCAAGGAGATCCAACCAGTCAATCCTAAAGGAAGCCAGTCCTGAATATTCACTCAAAGGACTGATGCTGAAGCTGATGCTCCAATACTCTGGCCACCTGATGTGAAGAACTGACTCTCATTGGAAAAGACCCTGATGCTGGGAAAGACTGGAGGTAGGAAGAGAAGGGGACAACAGAGGATGAGACGGTTGGATGCCATCACCAACTTGACAGACATGAGTTTGAGTAGGCTCTGGGACTTGGTGATGGACAGGGTAGCCTGATGTGCTGCAGTCCATGGGGTCACCAAGAGTCAGACACAACTGAGTGACTGAACTGAACTGAGTGACTAATACTTTCACTTTCGATGCTTATCTCACCAATAAATTCTAAACTTCCTATGGTTGCTGACATAATTTAAATATTCTATGATCTTAGTTTATCCCACTTTGTAATAGCTGGTTGGCTGTTATTAACTGTTTGCTTTTGCAATAGAACCTTAAAATGTGTCCTTAACAATATATGAAATTTGCATAATGAAAAGAATCTGAACATTTTGCCCAAGTGTGAAATAGATTTATAACTTTTTAAATTCTACAATATTCTTAATTCCCTTTTTAAAATAAGTAAATCCACATTAAATCTTAAAAGGTCTGATATAAGTAAAATATTCTTACAACTGATTGCAGTTTCATGGTGCTCTCTATTAATCTGCTGCTCTTGCAGTAAATAATATTCCTAAATGTGCATGCTCAATTGCTTCAGTCATGTCTGACTCTGCAATCCCATGAAATATAGCCCACCAGGCTCCTCTGTCCATGGGATTTCCCAGGCAAGAATACTGGAGTGGGTTGCCATTTCCTCCTCTAGGGGATCACCCTGACTCAGGGATCGAAGCTGCATCTCCTGCAGTTCCTGCACTGCAGGCAGATTCTTTATCACTGAACCACCGGGGAAGCCCCTCCTAAATGTGAACTATTTCCAAAATAAAATACATCACTTAGAGCTGAGAAGTTCTAAATTCTTTCATTTTTGTTTAGCCGACAAACTGCTTTATCAGAGTTACTAAGATACAGTAAACACTCAATTCTGTCCTCAGTATTGAAAGAAGGAAGGAAGGTGAAGTCTGACTCTTTGTGACCCCCATGGACTGTAGCCTACCAGGCTCCTCCATCCATGGGATTTTCCAGGAAAGAGTACTGGAGTGGGTTGCCATTTCCTTCTCTAGGGGATCTTCCCGACCCAGGGATCCAAGACAGGTCTCCCGCATTGTCTGCTGCTGCTAAGTCACTTCAGTCATGTCCGTCTCTGTGCGACCCCATAGACGGCAGCCCACCAGGCTCCCCCGTCCCTGGGATTCTCCAGGCAAGAACACTGGAGTGGGTTGCCATTTGCTTCTCCAATGCATGAAAGTGAAAAGTGAAAGTGAAGTTGCTCAGTTGTGTCCGACTCTAGTGACCCCATGGACTGCAGCCTACCAGGCTCCTCCGTCCATGGGATTCTCCAGGCAAAAGTACTGGAGTGGGGTGCCATTGCCTTCTCCATCCTGCATTATAGGCAAACGCTTTTACCATCTGAGCCACCAGGGAATACAAACAAGGGAATACACCATCGAATTCCATTTCAGTATTGAAAGAGGATTAAAAACGCATGGCTTCTCTTGTAGGTAAAAACCTGCTTTTTTTGCCCTGTTTGGACAGTTGGGCTCATATTTACTTGCCTTCAAGAAATGGGACACCAAAGCACTCTATTTTTGTAGAGCCTGTGAGGCACTTCCACTTTATACACTGATTTTCAGAAGTAGAAACCAGTGTTGGAGCCTCTCCTCTCTGAGATTTTTTGTTGTTGTTAGCTTATTGCTAAAAGTAGAACTGCTCTGCTGAGGGACCATGGTCATTGCTAGGTGAGCATGGACGACATATTTGAGAGCTGCTTAGCATGCAGAGGGGAATGATTCTTGTTTCTCTATGAAACTCCACTGGGAAACCAGCACACAGGCAATTTTTCTCACTGTACTCGTTCTATAGGAAGGACACAAAAAGACTTCTGTTCCTTTCCAAATATAGAATGTCTCCCTTTCTTTCAAAGATTGCTGCCAAGATTTCTAGTTGCCCAATGTCAATTCTCTTTTTCTTTCTTACTAGAGCACCTTAATTTTGTTTGGGATAGCAAAGTGCCCAGCTGAAATCCAATATTTTCATTTGGAAATAAAAGAGGGGCATGTGACACCATTTCTGGTCAAAAGGATGTAAGTAGAAGTCACTGGGTGGGGTTTTCAGGAATGTTCCTTAGGGAGACTCAGCTGGCAATGCTGGTCAAAAGGATGTAAGTAGAAGTCACTGGGTGGCGTTTTCAGGAATGTTCCTTAGGGAGACTCAGCTGGCAATGCTGGTCAAAAGGATGTAAGTAGAAGTCACTGGGTGGCGTTTTCAGGAATGTTCCTTAGGGAGACTCGGCTGGCAATGCTGGTCAAAAGGATGTAAGTAGAAGTCACTGGGTGGCATTTTCAGGAATGTTCCTTAGGGAGACTCAGCTGGTAATGCTTTGCCCTTCACCCTTGGTTCTTTCCCTGGCTTTGATCTTGGACATGGAGGTGAGAGCTCCAGCCACTCTCTTTCAACCATGAACCATCACCAAGAACACCTCAGCATCTGAGTGTTACCTATCTGTGGATTTACTTGCTAGGGTCAATGTTTGGGAGCTTTCCGTGATGTATGATCAGTACAAATTCTAACTTACATGGAAAACATGTATCAATCTACTGAGTTAATCTTCTAGTCCCTACGTGCCTCCAGCCCCGGAGGCTTAATTTAAAATGTCATCTGGAGACTTTGATTATATCCTTTTCTTCCTTCTGATCCAAAGTCTTTTATTCATTCTTTCACTCTTCCTCTGTGATCCTACTTGACTGAGTTTCACCACTCACAAGACTGCAGTTGTAATCAAAATGTTGCAAATGAGAAAGATGATGAAAATAATGAGTAACAGAACATCTTAAAAATTACAAGGAGCAGGAGGAAACAGAAAAAAATAAATGAGATAAATACTTTATCTTCACTATCTTCCCCTTACAATAAAATAATATGATAGTATGACTCCAAATTCTTAAAAGGATATAGCTTAAGCACATAAATAACAGTGACTAACAATGGCCCTGACAACAGTCCACTCAACAATAGCAAAGTAACCTACAGTCTCACACACACACACACACACACACAGTCATTCACTGACATTCCCCCCTCCCACAGATAAAGTCTGGAACCAGGAAGAGTGAAATAAAACCTATTTTTTTAATATTTTAAAATAATTTAGTATAATTTAAAAAGCCTTTGTGCGGGGAAATATTGAGACACAGAAAGAGTAAAACAGATCAAGTTATGTATGATATAGATTGCTGGTATTACAAATAAGACTGTAAACTTCTCTTTTAAATGCTCTTAATCACTAAACACATTATTTTCATGAAATAATGCTTCATAAAAACAATATAGTTAGCTTGTAAGCTCTGTAGGAGACTGGGTATTATAAACACTGGAAAATAAAACATACAGGTATTCTTTATCCTGTAAGAGGGATGAGCTAAAATAACAGAAGCCAGTCTGAAGAGGGTTTCAAAATTATGTATTTCTGGAGGTTATGTCATTCGGATAAAAATAAGTTTATAGGAGTGGCAGTCACAAGACTCCACTGAATCCATTGAGGACTCAAATAAGACAGCATAATTTAAGTGTGACAAGATTTAGAAATGAGAATTTTGCCCTCATTCATAAAAAACTAAAAATTTAATAACTCAGTACCTAATTTTAGGCATATCATTAACAAAGTAGAATCCATTATCTCTGTTTTCTCATTTGTGACTTCAGGGTAAAGTGAATTTAACTTATTACTTTCAAAGACTTTGAATAAAGAGAAAGTAAAATTTGAAGAAATTTTCATAAGTTTTTAATGTTTATTCTGAAGAAATTTGAAAGAATATAGCAATAGTGAAGTCATTCTCTACCAAAAGCCATATAAGAGGAACCTCTAGTCTGATAAACCAAGAGATTTATTATTTTATATAGAATTAGAAGAGAAACCCCAGTGAAAATAATATGAAGTCAAAGTTTATATAGAATCAGATCAGATCAGTCGTGTCCGACTCTTTGTGACCCCATGAATCCCAGCATGCCAGGCCTCCCTGTCCATCACCATCTCCCCGAGTTCACTGAGACTCATGTCCATCGAGTCAGTGATGCCATCCAGCCATCTCATCCTCTGTCGTCCCCTTCTCCTCTTGCCCCCAGTCCCTCCCAGCATCAGAGTCTTTTCCAATGAGTCAACTCTTCGCATGAGGTGGCCAAAGTACTGGAGTTTCAGCTTTAGCATCATTCCCTCCAAAGAAATCCCAGGGCTGATCTCCTTCAGAATGGACTGGTTGGATCTCCTTGCAGTCCAAGGGACTCTCAAGACTCTTCTCCAACACCACAGTTCAAAAGTATCAATTCTTCGGTGCTCAGCCTTCTTCACAGTCCAACTCTCACATCCATACATGACCACAGGAAAAACCATAGCCTTGACTAGACGGACCTTTGTTGGCAAAGAAATGTCTCTGCTTTTGAATATGCTATCTAGGTTGGTCATAACTTTCCTTCCAAGGAGTAAGTGTCTTTTAATTTCATGGCTGCAGTCATAATCTGCAGTCATTTCTGAGCCCAGAAAAATAGTCTGACACTATTTCCACTGTTTCCCCATCTATTTGCCATGAAGTGCTGGGACCAGATGCCATGATCTTCGTTTTCTGAATGTTGAGCTTTAAGCCAAGTTTTTCACTCTCCACTTTCACTTTCATTAAGAGGCTTTTTAGTTCCTCTTCACTTTCTGCCATACGGGTGGTGTCATCTGCATGAATATAATCATTTAGTTTATGGGCTGATGCTTATTTTCTGTCCATAAGTAGTAAAGTGGGTCAGCCCTGAATACTAAAAAAGAAAATTGATAGAGGAGATTAGACTGACCATGGCCAGATTTTGCTAACTTTCATTTCTCCCTTTCAACTGTTTCCTTCTTGTTTTCTTATAAAAGCTTCTTCTATTCCCTTGTAACTATTTCACTGGTACTTAGAAATTTTGTAGTTCTCTCTTTCCTTCCACAGCCAAAATCATGCTGAGGACTGCCATGACTGTGTATACTCTCTGTACTCTGCACAAAGGCTCTCAGCTGAAGGGGCAAATCCCTGGCTGAAATTGAGCTCACAAACTGCCCACAAAGCTGTGAAAGGCCTTGCCTCTCTAGAGGAAGGAAAGGAGATGGGAATGGACTTGTTCACTCACCAGACCCTGCACTTTGAGGCTACATTTGCCAAGGGTCAACTTTTTTCGAATTCATACTGACATCCCACAGCCTAGAAGCCTAGTCTTCAGAAGCGCTACTCCCACCGCAAAGGTTTCTAACATTTCCAAGGGAGTGGCACCTACAAAAGTCAGTGGTAACCCAGGAAGGTGTGGGTCAATAGTGACAGACTGATGAAATTCAGTATGTGTAGAACTGAGAAACACAGAAGCTGGAGACCCAGCACCAGTCAGTATCTCTGAACTATGCACAATCAACGATGATTCCTGTTTGAGGTCATCTTTTCCAGTAAACCATATACTATTGAGGAACAGTACTTTTGAGACTGTGCACGCTTCATAATTTCTGCTAAGCTACTTTTGTAACTTCACCTAGAGTTTACCTTACTGGGACTATTCATTTACCTGTAGAAAATGATACATATGTCTCACGTGAATTTTTAAGAAAGCAACATTAGTGACATTTTAATAATGACTAAAAGTTAGACGAGCTTCCGAGGTGGCAATAGTGGTAAAGAACCCATCTGCCAGTACAGGAGACATAAAAGATGCAGGTTCGATCCCTGGTTTGGGAAGACCCCCTGGGGGAGGGCATGGCAACCCACTCCAGTATTCTTGCCTGGAGAATCCCATAGGCAGAGGAACCTGGTGGGCTACAGTCCATAGGGCTGCAAACAGTTGAACACAACGGAAGCGACTTAGCATGCAAACAACAAAGTATAAAATAAAGGGAAAAATCAGATTACGTAAATTCACTACTAGTACTCAACAGAGTACTTTGCATGCTGAAAGAAAACCATGTAATGTGGCCAAGAAACATTGCCGTTGTATTTTCTTGAGATGTATAATCTTACAATGAAAAAAAAAATAACTCACAAATGAATCTACAGTTTTTAATGATATAACTGCTACTGAAATATACAGTGCACAAATGTGAACTTCCTAAGCAAATGAAAGAAATATTTCTCATAGTGTTTCACAACTAACTTAGCTTGCCTCTGGCCAGCCAGAGGGCAGATGGCTCTCCTTTAACAACATCCAGGTGAGCCATTTTGCAGAAAGGAGATGATGGGCAGAATAACCCTATATTCCATTGCAAATTGACTAGGCGGCTATTTCCTTTTGTAATGAGAGTTATACCTTTTCGTTCAAAAAAAGACTATGTCAGAAAATCCTGTCCCTCAGCCTGGAGATAAGAAGCCAGTGCACAAAAGGGAAACAGAAAAAGTGATGGCAATTCCTAAAACAATGCTTCTCAATTTGGTCAAATCCAGTGTCAAATCTGTAATGTTTGTATGGATAAACATTTAACTCCCTTTTTACAAACTTGAAATAAAATGCACTACATTCTAATCTATGCACAAAATTCACACATAAAACATCCTAATATAATAAAGGGAAAGTGATTTATATGGACAATGCATATTTCAATATGGAAAAATCCAAGTTCTCTCACACTAGAAGACATGGTAGTGGATGTTTTACTCCCTGGTGGCTCAGAGGTTAAAGCATCTGCCTGGAATGCGGGAGACCCAGGTTCAATCCCTGGGTCGGGAAGATCCCCTGGAGAAGGAAATGGCAACCCACTCCAGTACTCTTGCCTGGAGAATCCCATGGAGGGAGGAGCCTGGTAGGCTACAGTCCATGGGGTTGCAAAGAGTCGGACACGACTGAGCAACCTCACTCACTCAGTATCACAGTGAATATAATAGCTATAAATACAGACTGAGGCAAATGTGCTGTGTTTGCCACTAGGACTAACATTGTTATGTGTGATTTTTTGAAGTGCTTGAAAACTCATATTGATGATTGGAAAGAATACAAAGTTTCCTAAACTTACACAGTTGTTGTATCTAGACGATTAATGCATATTAAAAAAACACCTCTGTAATATATTTCAAATTTATATTCCAATTCTAGTTAAGTTCTAGAGTTGGACATTTCTAAACAGACTTTGTTCGTTTGAATCTTACATGCGCTGAGTGGTGAGAGATTCTTTCTGGGGCAGGCTTGACATGCAGACGGTCAGACCTCCTAGCAGTCCTGGTCTCCCACCCTTAATGCCAATATCCCTACTTCATTATAATCAAGAAAAACAGCACAGCCAGTTTCCAAAATGCTCTCTTTGGTTCTATATTGTTTGAGATGCTCTCATCATGGGGAGGAGAAAGAGAGCATATTTTTCTTCCTTCTCCTCACAATTATTGCTACATAGAGAATAAACTATATGAGATGATTTAAGTGAAAAGTCCCTTATCAACAAAATTCAGCTTAACCCTGAGAAGAGCTGAAATCACATCTTTTTTAAACCACCCAAAAGAAACAATGGGAGATGCTGGGGTTGCTCTAGATTTCCCAACTTCAAGTCAAAACAGCTTAAAGAATGGATATTTTCAGCCATAGAAATGATGAGAGTTAATCCATGAGAATCAAATGAATACATCACCACAGAAAGTAGACACGTCAAGACAGCGAAACATGTGACAACAAAGTGAGGTAATATGGGGATGGGATTAGTAGTAGTAGGTAATTAAAAGGTTGAGTAAGGACACTGGAAATAATTTTACAAATGAGTTTCAGGAGACAAAAACGAGGAAAGGAAGGGAGTAGGAAGTTTCAATATGTCAAAGCACACTGGTGCGTTTTGTCCAAGAATTCAACACCGTTGTCACTTTTTCTCTGCCAAATCTCTTTCTTAATATTTTTCCCCTTTTCCACACAGTATCAAAGTTCATGTCAGTTTCTTGAGTCACTGAACAGGAAGTGGTCCCCACCATCGATCGTGGACCTGTGGATCTGTTCAAGAACACTCTGCTTCTGTTCCTATCCTTTTAGATCATAGAAAATGTCTCATCTTCTTTCCTGCTTCATCTGCCAAAGTGAGCTGTCCACAAACTGAATTTTTGAAATGGGATTTGCTTCAGCAGATGAAGCTGAATCTATTTAGGCAAATTCTGAGAATCAGCAGGCAGCCCACCAAATTAAACAGGGGTAGGGAGACAGGCTTGGAAGTGTTACACTTGATGAGGAAGACTCTTGTAGCTGCCCAGACATCAAAACAACGAGCTAACAGGAAGAGAGCTAATAGGGGCTGCTTGAGCCCTAAAACCATGTATGAATTACATGTAAATTTTACACAAAGATAATGAAAAGAAAACTGACATTTATGAAATACCCACACTGTGCCATTCACTAAGGTATGCACTTTAATGCACGTCACCTCACAGTCACCTCAACAGACATTACTATTCCAATTATTTCACAAATGATAAAACTGATGTTCGTGGATAATAAAATACTTGTATTTCCACAGACTTCTTTACAGAGTAAGTTGACTCTGGGGTGTCCAATACAAAAATCTATCACATTCAAACAACAAATAAATATTTTTAAAAGGAGGGACAGACCGGTTGAAGGAATGAGTGTTTTGATAAAAATGAATGAAAAAACTCAAGTGTCCCACACATAATTTTATGGAAAATTAACCATAAGCACAGAAGAAACTCCAAGGCATCCAGAGGTCTGTTGCAATGGAAGTTTAATATATCTTCTAATACAAATAGATCTACTATAATCTTACCTAATGGTTTCAGAAGTCCTTTTTAATGTTAAATGTCAGTAGTCAAAAGAGAATGTTGACATCAATAGGATGAAAGAGCAAAGCATGGTGGCCTAAAGCCATTTAGTGGTGGAAAAAGAAGCTCAAAATACCTGATAGGCCACTGAAATAATAATCCAAATAATATATTTAATAAATATTTATAACCATATCCCTAAGCACTCTGGATAATTTTATATTGTATTTGAGCCAAGAAAGTATGATAGATGCAAGTCATTTGCAAATGATTTTAATATTTTCTTTTTAATTTATGTCACTTCAATGAGGTGAGTTTCATTTATAAAAAATTTTCAACTATGCAAGCAACAAATTACCTCATAATGTAGGCTAAATAAACTGACACCCCATGACACACACACACAAACACACATAGACACAAATGTGTATCTTAGAGAGAAATACTGAGAATTAGACATGTTTTGCCAAAATGAAAATGGACTCCAAGACTTGGGTGTTCAAAGGTTGTATTTCTTACTCATATACTGTAATTTCCCTTAAAATGTGTGAATGGTATTATCTGTATTGTTCAAGACCTAAACTCATTTCATGGATATTTTCAGTATTTCCTTATTTATATTTTTAGTAGCATAATTAAAAGATCACTTGTATGAAAACTGCAAAGTAACATATCAACATCTCAGTATTAACAAAAACAAAACAATAAACTGCAAACGTCAAGTGATTAAAATTTTTGAGATAAAAATGTGAATATATCTAGTAAGTCAATGGTGGACTACCAACAATTCTACATTCTTCAGACCTTCCATACCATTTCAAAATTCAGTGCACAAAATACATTGTATTTTTCACAGAGTAAAGAAAGTTGGAAAATATCATTTCACACCTATTTCTTCATAGAATTCCCAGAAGAAAAATGCTAAAATGACAGTGTGACATTCGTCATCAATTTACAGCTAAAGTTTTATAGTTTTAGAACTTGAGAATGTTTATTCTCTTAGGATGCTTTTCTTACATTATGCCACACATCTGGCTCTAGTTTCATAATTTACAAGAAATATACTTTGTAAAAACAAAATATAACTGAAGAAAATGTAAGCATAAGCTGCAAAAAAATTCTCACTATTAATTTAATTATGATGTTCTTGAAGAAACAGCTTGGTAATCCTTCAGTAATCCTTTAAATAATTATATATTTAGGTAGAATGTGTTTTTTTTTTCCTGCCTTAATCTTTATAATTTATTTTTTAATTTCAATTTTACTTATAATTCTTTCATTTAACTGGTAATTATATGACATTAACAAAATGTATCCTTGGTCCTATCTTTTGGCAAATTACTAAGTTCAGACAAAAAAATACATGTTTTTTTTTTTTTTCATAAAAATCTCTTTCACAAATGTTTCTATGAAATTTGAGGCTTTGCTTTAACAAAATTACATATCTATTTCATTTTTTTAGACTCTTAATGGGAGAAGGCAATGGCACCCCACTCCAGTACTCTTGCCTGGAAAATCCCATGGACGGAGGAGCCTGGTAGGCTGTAGTCCATGGGGTCGCGAAGAGTCGGACACGATTGAGTGACTTCATTTTCACTTTTTCACTTTCCTGCATTGGAGAAGGAAATGGCAACCCACTCCAGTGTTCTTGCCTGGAGAATCCCAGGGATGGGGGAGCCTGGTGGGCTGCCGTCTACGGGGTCACACAGAGTCGGACACGACTGAAGCGACTTAGCTTAGCTTAGACTCTTAATGACAATTTAGGAAGATCTTTATATATATTTTAATGGTCAAATTAAGAATAAACAAGAGACTCATATTCTTCTTTCAAGTACTGTTTCTTTATGTGTGACAGAAGAGGAAAAAGAAAAAAAAAGTGCCAACCACATTTCAAAAGAAACAAATATCCCACTATGCCCTTAAAAATGGATGAAACATTCCTATCTTCCATGTGGCAGGTAAGTGGGTATTTAAATAATGCATTACCTTCTCTAGAAGTATATATTAGGCTCTAATAGAATGCTTAAAATTATACTTTTAGAGCAATTTCATGATTAAAAATAGTAACTGATTATTTATTAGTTCTAAAGATAAGGTTTCCAAGCAAGTCAAAATGCAATATTCAGACCGTAGACTGCCAACATGCATCAGTTCTGTTTTAAAGAGACTTGACAAAGGGTGTTCCACGGCAGAAGTCCACAGAAAAGTTAAAAAGTAACTAACATACCGCGGTCTTCAGTATAGGTCACTGGGCTTATATCTTAAATTTTCCCCATTTCAAGGTTTGAAAGATTTTTGATTTTCTTCCCCTATAGTAATCACCTGTAAATCCCAACATGAGAAATAGCCATGTATTGTTTTTGCAAATCACCCAACTTGGTGTGAAAATGCTTCACCTGCTCACTGTGCTCAGACTTATGTCAATTCATCATGAGCAGTGACCCTATTGTGACATTTCAATCAAACCATGGCCATGTAACCCAAGAGACACCCAACAGTGGAGACTGAACCACTGGATACTGAAGGCAAGTGCTGCTTGACGGGAAAAACAGGTGGGACGCTCTCAACAGCCTCCACCTGCTCCCAAGTTTCGAGAAGGAGCCCAGGTGGACATTATTAACATTCCTCAGGAGACTTTGCCTGCTAAAGAACTAAACCAGACCAAAGGAACCAAAAACCGACTTACAATTCTGCAAGATGAAATCCCTTGGGAGAGCACAACCTGACCCTCCTTAATACCCCTTCCTGGGAACCATACTAATGTCCCCTAAACTTTGAAATGCAAGACTTACAGCCACTGACCCTAACTTTCCCACTGTAGTCAGTTCCTGGCATTCAGCAATATTGAGGGTAACAAGACATAAAATATGTTCATAACAATGCTTTGTGGTCCCTTGTAAGTCAATTACATAGGAAAGACTGACCCTGATTGTTGTTTTTAAATGGAAAAACTCACCATATTGGCATAAATCCCACATAATTTATGGGAGGATATCTAGACTATTGGTAGGCATCCATCATGTCCTATATAGTGATTCTTGGTTGTCTACAATGTAAAAACCACACTCAATTAGCATTATGAAGGACACAGAACACCTTGATCAATATTATTGTTTTTCTATACATCTATTCACATAGAGAAATATTTCTATATTTATAAAGTTGACATAATATAAAGTAATAATAATTGCATGTCAGTAGATGAATATGTGCTTTACAAGCATGACATCACTTGGAGTTGTTTGCATACCAGTAAACAGTATCTTTATTAAATATTAGAACAAAAAAGTACATACACACATTTTATCAAACATGAGAAAAGTAATCTGGTAAAGGAGATTAGATTAATTTTGGTAGGATTCTACCAGTTTTAACAGAAAAAGGCATACATTCTTTCTTCCTTTGTGATAATCTGTTTCTAATGAATAGATTTACTTAGAAAGCATTATCTCTAGTATATTATCAACTATACAGCTACTTTGTTACTATTGTTTTGTTTAGCACATCTCTAGAAATCTCTGTGACCTGAAACAAGTTACTTCACTTTCTTGGTTTTGATCTTCCTAATGGCGCCCCACTCCAGTACTCTTGCCTGGAAAATCCCATGGACGGAGGAGCCTGGTAGGCTGCAGTCCATGGGGTCGCTAAGAGTCCGGCACGACTGAGCGACTTCACTTTCACTTTTTGCTTTCATGCATTGGAGAAGGAAACGGCAACCCACTCCAGTGTTCTTGCCTGGAGAATCCCAGGGACGGGGAGCCTGGTGGGCTGCCGTTTATGGGGTCGCACAGAGTCAGACACGACTGAAGCGACTTAGCAGCAGCAGTAGCAGGAGCAATCTTTGTAATAATATTACTAATATGTAACATTACTTTAGCATTTGTCTTTGGTAAAGCAATTTGTTAAGCATTTTAAGTGAATAATACCACTTAAACTTTATAAGAGCCTTGCGATTCTATCCGCAAGCTCCTGTTAGAGACAAAAGCAAGACTGAGGTTTGGAAAGACACTCCATTCTGCTTTTACTTTGGAAACTAGAATTATATATTTTTAAAAATTGTAATGGGCTCTAGAGGTAACGTAGTTCAATTCTTTAAAGTTATAAATGTAAAACTAAAAATTAGAGAGATTATAAAACTGAGCAAGACTATCCAACTAACCCACTTACTTACACTTTTTGCATGTTTTATCCCCAAACTATATCACTGACTACAAGTGTGAACGTGAAAGAAAGTGAAAGTGAAGTCGCTCAGTCATGTCCGACTCTTTGCAACCCCATGGACTGTAGCCCACCAGGCTCCTCCGTTCATGGGATTCTCCAGGTAAGAATACTGGAGTGGGTTGCCATTTCCTTCTCCAGGGGATCTTCCCGACCCAGGGATCGAACCCAGGTCTCCCACATTGCAGGCAGAAATTTAACCTCTGAGCCACCAGGGAAGCCCTATTAACACAAAAAATATTTAATAATGTGACATAATGAATGTACATTTTTTCCAATTTTCCCCATTTAGGTGTGCTTCTTAATTTCAGAATTAGTGAGAAGGTTGTTATAGCATCCTTCCTTACAGATTTCAAGTTCAAAACCTGGCTGCTCAATATGTTGTTCACGGACTGCTCAGCTTCAGTATTACATGGGAGGGAGCCTGTGAGAAATGCCGCGTCTGAAGTCCCACCTCAGGCAACTACATCCAAGTCTGCCAGGGGGTTCATGTGCGTCTAAACGGTAAGAAGTGCTACTTTCTCAAGTTCCTTCTCTCACATTAAATTCCTCAGCACCAGCTCCTGTAACGGCCAGTGTTGCCGAGTCCTCAATGCCCAACAAGCATTCTTGTATAACCTCTTGCTGGCAAGCATTTTAAGTAAACCAGTCATCTGCTTAAGAGCATTTTTTTGCATAGACTAAAATCTAAGATAAAGATTATAACCTAAGATATAGACACTATTTGCATTTGTTTCAGATACACAGTCATCCAGCACTTGGAGGCTGTGCTTTATTTTATGTCAAAAGTGAAGGCCTCTGATGTGTGGTCAACACTGAAAAGTTAAGCTGCAAAGATACTAACAGTATAAAAACATATCAAGTTCTATATTGCCCTTTGTGGAATTGCTGCATTACTCAAATTCTGAAATAACCTTTTTTTAATACTACATTCCTTAAAAACAAACAATTTGTATGGAATCAAATGTAATAAGAATACAAGATGTATTTTCTAACAATCCTTTGACTTGCTAGCATTTATGCATACATAGCCTAATGTAAAATGCATACAATTCAACCATTATCTTCCCAAAGTATATCGCAATCAACTAAATCTTACTAAAGTGAGAAAAATTTTGAAGTATATACATAGCACAGTAATGCCAGTGGGATGTATTAATACTTAAAAATATGAGGCATATAACCATTAATCACATTAAAAATAACTGCAAATACCCTGTAACTATTGAGTTAAAATATCAATAAGATACTATTATGTGAAAGTATATCATAATTACATTCAATATTATATACTTCTTCAAAGTCAGCTATAAACAATACATTTTGAAAACATTATTTAGGAACTTGCCTCTTATTCAATGAGTAAGTGCTGCTTCAATCATATACATCCATGTATTAAATGATCAAAGTTATTTCTCTGCTTACCTAAATTCTCTAAGCTAAATATCATTGAATTACTGCAAATATTAGTATTGATGTTTCTGAGTCTGAAATGCTCTCTCATGTAGACAATATTGTCCAGGAACAAAATAATATTTTTGCATAATGAAACAAATATTCCTTTTGATATTAAAATCTTTTAGGCAATTCATACTGACTAGAATGTAATTATAAAAACTGATACACATTTCTGAAAATTGTATACATATAACTATATGTTAAAGCATTTAGTTCACTTAACATTTCCACTCCTTCCTCAACTCTGGATGTACTATTTTTCAACTGTCCTTGATTTCTTTCAGATTTAAATGTGTTTTGTGTCAATATATTAAATAATGAATTTAATTTTCAAAGAGAAAGCAGCATTTAACTTCTTTATGCCTAATATCCTGGTGTCTGGTGAGAAACAACAAGTCATTTGATACAAAACACTCGTGAATATTTTCTCTTATTGCTCATTTTTATTACCTGACAGATGAAGATCAGTGATTTTTCTTTCACTATTATAACCCAGTTTCCTTCCACCTCAACTTATCTATCTTCCTGTTTGATAAGAGTAGGCAGAAGAAAAAGAGACACGCAGGTAATAAAAAGCCATGAGAGGTAACTCCGGACTTGCTTTAAATTTCCCGGAGGTAAAAGGAGAGTGTTAATCTTTTTCACTCTCTCCTTTGTCCTTCTGTTTCTATAAATTAAATTATAAATCCACCTCCTTTTACTGAAAAGAGTATTCAAAATTTGAGGAAGCAAAGGAACAAATATTTTCCAAGATGGTTGACGATATCCTATGGCCAGGAAGTTGGAAATTGAAAAAATAAATATCTAATATATATACTCTACCACTGTCAGACAGAAAATGATAGATACCATCACCTGGCGGGCCAGTCATGGCCTCAGGGCTCACCTGAGTCACAGAGAAATATTGACATATTCACTAGGAAATATTGACAGGATCTCAGACTATGTCGCATAGTATAATTTTCTAGTGACTAACCCTCTCCATCAGTTTTATGATCCTCTCATTTCAGTTCATACCTTAATGTAGCAAAACATAATTGTTAATCTGGCCTGGGCCTTTGCAAAGAAATTACATAGCTTTTAGTATAGGCAAAGTTGCTTATTTAAAAAGTTAAACTATAAGTTTTTTCTACCTTCATAGAGAGTATAAAACCCTTCAGGACAGAGACACTGTCTCCAAAGTTTTCATAATCTCCAGAGCTTACCACAGTGATCTTTTTTTAATAGACACTCAGATGTTTCCATTAATAATGAAAACATGTCTATAAACAATTTCAGCTGAGTGCTGAACCTCCAAAAATCCTGGGCACTGATTTTCAGGGTCTTAAAATAATACCACTGATTTCCCAGCTTTCTAGCTATTTGGATAGTCAAATTCAAAAATGAAAAAAAATTGTCAAATTTCTTTTTATACTTTCCATCACATTTCAGAAAACAAGCTTTATACCATCTGCCCATATGGCTGACAAGTTACAGTAAAAATGTTTATGCTTTTGGATATGTTCCTCATGCCCACAAGCTCTCTAATTTGCACATGTTGTGGGTTTTCAGAAACATTTGTGAGTAAGGTAATGGAATGCCTGCTACCCTGTAAAATGGGCTCTCCTAAATAGATTAATTATTTTATACTGCTTGAGTAATTTCTCCCTTACTTTTTAACAACAGTATACTTTTAAAACAAATGACTTTTAAGTACTAACATCATTGTGTGTATAGCTCCACTTATATTGCCACCTATAACAAATTATAAATTCAATTAATATAGATGATATATGCACGATTTCCTTCAGTTAATTCTTTCATTAAGAAAATGAGATATTACCTCCCTTGTTGACCATTTACATGTGGTATTACACGAAAATTAAATAATAAATACTGGTCTTACCTTTGCTAACTATTCCAAATGTAAGTGTCAGCTTCCCAACTAAATTATGAAACAAATGTCTGCAACAATCACACATAATTTTGCAATATCTACATAGTCTAGCATTATAAACACTGTATAATATATATCAAATGCATTAAAAAATAACAAAATTATTAAAATTAATCTACCATGATGTGCCACTCACTACACATTTTGTCCTTAATCCTTATAGCAAGCCTTTCATGAAGGTACTCTTATTTCATCATTGTAAATATCAGAAATCTGAGGCTCAAATTTTAGATAATTTGTCCATGGTCACTGAGGAACAGAACTAACAACCACATCCAGCCTTTCTTACATGAAAGTCTGTGCTAATAAGCATTAACTGATACTTTTCCAAAATAATATGTAAATTATTTATAAAAAATTCAGACTTTCACCAAATTAATGTCAACACATTTGAGCAGGTGTCCAGTAGAAAAATAATTTTCAGCAATGACTATAGAACATTATGGGACAGTGATCTTTATTTTAGGAGATTCTAGGACGAGATATCCTTTCACAGTAAAGGATATTATTTCACATATTTAAGGATATTATTTCACATATTTAAGGAATTCAGCTTTGACAGTAGAGAAATCTTGCCACAGATTATAACAGAGTTATGAATGCTGACACAGAGACAACCCCTTGAATCTAAAATTCATAGGTGGTGAATAAATGAACAAATACATACATAAATAAATTGCATACATACAAACATAAAACACTTATAGATTATTCTGATTTTTGTTTACTTCAGTGAAGTTCACCTAGCCAAATTTACTGTTTCAGATTAAAACCAAAATAGATTTCAACTACTTTTCATTCAAAACTACAAAAAAAAAAGCAAAGCAAAACAGAAACAGATCAAGTTTTCCAAAAAATTTGGAAAATGGCATATATTTTTAAATGACAATGAAGAAACACCTTATTCCCACCTACCCTACACCCAAATCTATGCAGTAATAGTAATTTATGCAATAGTCTATGTATAGTAATATATATGCTTTTTATTCCAGACACCCAACTTGGATGATAGTGTAGCTCATTCATAGAATGCAAGATGTTCTCTTTCTTTAAAAAAAAAATTAGGTATAATTGACACATAACACTGTATGAGTTTCACGTGTACAACAAAATGGTTAGATATTTGTAAATATTGTGAAACGCTTACCACAACAAATCTAGTTAATGTTCATCACCAGAGTTACAATTTTTTTCCCGTGATGAGTACTTTTAAAATTCACCCTCTTAGCAACTTTCAAATATGTAATACAGTGTTACTAACTATGGTCACCATGTACATCACATCCCCATGATCTATTTATTCTATAACTGGAAGTGAGTACCTTGCGATCTAGCTCAGCATTCTGCCTATGCCCTCAACTCCCCACCTCTGGCACCACCAGTATAGTTTCTGCAACCACGTGCTTGATTTATTAATCTATTGATTTTTAGGTTTCACACATAAGTGAGATCACATGGTATTTCTCTTTCGCTGACTTATCACACTTAGCATAATATCCGTTAGGTCCTACCCTGAGTGGCAAAAAGGCAAGATTTCAATATTTTTATGGCTAAGTAATATTCTACCATATATGTGATATATTAATATATCTTCTTTATCCACTCTCCTTTCAGTGAACACTCTGGTTGACTCCATATCTTGGCTATTATAAATAGTACTGCAGGGCATATGTCTCTTCAAGTTAGTCTTTTCATTTTCTTCAGGTAAATATCCAGAAGTAAAATTTCTAAATCATAGAGTAATTCAATTTTTAATTATTTGAAGAATGCCCATAATGGTTTCCATAGTAAATGCACAGATTTACACTCCTACCAACAGTGCACAAAGGTTCTCTTTTTTTGCTTCCTCACTGACAGCTTACTTCTTATATTTTTGATAACTATCGTCCTAACAGGTGTAAGGGGATTGCTCATCGTCCTCTTGATTTGTGTTTCCCTGATGGTTACTGTTGCTGAGCATCTTTTCATGTGCTTTCCAGCTCTCTGTCTTCTTCAGGAAAATATTCAGATCCTCTGTCCAGTCTTAATTAGATGATTTGTTGTTGTTGTTGTTTTTTTTTGCTCTTGAACTCCATGAGTTCTTTATATATTTTGATATTAACCCCTTACTGAAAACAGTAGCCCCCACTAATCTGCAGGGAATACATTCTAAGATTTCAGGTGGATGCCTCAAACCATAGATAGTACCAACCCTATACATACTATGCTTTTCCCCTATATATACCTATATAGGGAAGCTTTAATTTATAAATCAGGCATAGTAAGAGATTCACAGTAACTGATAATAGACAATTATAACAATATACTGTAACAGAGGGTCCATAACTTTTGCAATTTGAGGTCCAGCATAAAAACCAGCATATATTTCCTTTTCCTTCTATACACTTCTGTGCGTACAGAAGACCTGTTCTTACTGTAGGTCTTAGCAACCTCAGTAAGTTGAACACAAGCACTGCCAGAATCAGTGCTGCAAACTGCATCCGGGACAGTCGATCTGATAGCGAGGTTGGCTACTAAGTATTTAAGGGGCAGGAGGTGCTGGACAAAGGAGCGATTCATGTCCTGGGTGGGACAGAGCCGGAAGGCATGGAAGATCATCAAGCTACTCAGAATGGTGCACTATTTAAAACTTACCACTTGCTTATCTTGGAATTTTGCATTTAATATTTTCAGACTGCAGCTGACCTCAGTTAAGCGAAGCCTTGGAAAGAGAAACCGTGGATAAAGAGGAAATACTGCACAGGATTTTCAAACATTTTCTTCCATTCTGAAGGTTGCCTTTTCACTTTGTTGATGGGCTCCTTGGCTCCTTAATCTTTTTAGTTTGATGTCATCCTACTTCCTTTCTTTGCTTTTGGTGTCAGATCTAAAAATTCATCACCACGACCAAAGTTAAGGAGCTTATCACTTACACTTTCTTCCAGGAGTTTTATAGCTTCAGGTGGCACATTCAAGTCTTTAACTCATTTGGAGGTGACTTTTGTGTATGTTGCTAAGATAGTGGCCCAGTTTCATCCTTTTGCATATGGCTGTCCAGTTTTCCAAACACCATTTATTGACGAGGCTATAATTTCCCCACTTATATTCTTGGTTGTCATAAATTAATTGACTTGGCTGATAGTCAATTTCATTCATAGATTGTAAGGTTTCTTAATGCTTATTTTTAACAACACTGGTAAAACATTATTCTCTTACTAAAGATAATATATGCATATTCTCTATTTTATCCAGCAAAAATGTATTTTCCCTCTATTTGTTGATAAACTATCAGGCAGCGTTATTTACTCTTGCAAAACTTTATTTTTTCTCATCTGTTTTATAAAAGACTCATTCCAAAGTCATGAGCTACATCCCAATCAGAGGAACATCCAAACTTGGCCAATGTGGTGACTGTAGAGTTGTTCTCTTCTGCTTGGAACATTTCTCCTCTTCTCTTCCCTTATGTAGCTCCTTCTCATTCTTTAGGTTCCAACTATAAAGTTGTAACAGAGAGGATCTGGTTAATCACTTACTGACAAACTTGCCTCTGGAGTGACCGAGCAATTGTAATTGAAATTCTAACATACCTAATAAATAAAAGAGACTTAAGGTAACTTGCTAAGGTTGAATATTACAAAAAAGGATAGTGAAAACAATTTTGCAATGAGAGATAAAAAAACAAATAAAATGTATGACTTACAGAAGCATGGGGCTGGAGACTTTCAAGAATCCCTGGGGCAGCACAGAGATCAAACAAGTCCATCCTAAAGGAAATCAACCCTGAATAGTCATTGGAAGGACTGACACTGAAAGTGAAGCTCCAGTACTTTGGCCACCTGATGCAAACAGCCAGTTCCTCTGGAAAAGACCCTGATGCTGGGAAAGATTGAAGGCAGGAGGAGGAGGGGGCAACAGAGGATGAGATGGTTGGATGGAATCACTGACTCAAGTGGTATTATATTATTATTCATCTTTCCCACTAAGATTAGCATGTTCATCTTATAAACATTCAGTTTATAAACTGAATTTCTTACATGAAAGATTAGTAAGAGTATAACAAATAAAAAAATGAGAAATAATTTTAGGTCCAGACCTAGGTCACTAATTTTCCAAAACAAGCTAATCTTCATGCATGTTTCTGAGTAGTTATTTTTTAATTATTCCTCAGGCGACATTGTCACAGGCCACTTCCGCAGGCCAGTAACTCAGCTGCTAGCATGATTTGTCTTTGGCTCCACCATTAGTACATTTGTCATTTGAAAGTTCAATACGTAGAAACAAACACAGTGTGAGACGCTCTAAATACTATAATTATAGACATATAAAATGAACAAATAGATCTGAAAGCCTCTTACAGAAAGCTCCATTGAAGTCAATTTAATAGAAGAATGTGTCATTTTTATTTACACTATTTGAAATCTCTTTTAAATTTGGATATATTACTCTAATTTTTTCACATCTAAAAATGTGCAATAATGATGCACTTTAATAATGATATACTTTCTGTAAAACTGAAATGCTTCAGATCACTGTATACAATAATTATGTAACATTAAAGCATGTTTCCATGATATGAAGACTACTCGAATTGCAGTAATATTTTCTTAATATACTTTGGGCAAAGAACACACAATAAACTGAAATTCAAGACTATGTTGCCTTTCCATTTAAAAAAAATAAAAGATGTAAATTAGGCTTTAAAATAACTTTTAATACTCTGTTACTTTTTGCTGTTGTTATTGTTGTTCATACAGATGAGTATATTTTAAGGCAGTATTTTATAAGACAAGAATGATTACTTACAGATAAACTTTATTGTAACTAATATATTAAAATTATACTACTGATTACATTGCATTTAGCTATAGAAATATCAGTAGAACTGATAAAAGAAATCTTTACATGTCATTACAATCTAGCTATTTGCATAATTTATATATAGAACTCATCTATCAGTTCAATCAGATTATATTTATTTATGTTTATGTACCCAGAAATGTGATAGGTCATTTGAGGGCTATAAGTAAATATAAATCAAAATGTTTTCTCTTAACAGCTATATTAATCTTTGATATGTTAACTGGCCATCTATAAAATGGTGACTTAAAATTTAATCAGACTTAATGATATCTGTCTTCAAATACTTTACAGCAATAGACTATAGAGTAGATACTAAGCTATTATTATCTTAAAGCCCAGCTAGAACTAATGGCATGAATTTATGTAAATGTAGATTATGTATTAGTATATGGGATAACCTGATAAAAGTAAAATTGTATAAATGTGAAATCTGTGAGTTTTTAATTTTTTGAGCACCCTTATGCTTTGAGCATTCCAAAATAGAGGTAACTGTTTAATTTTATATGATAATTCAATGCAACTAGTCCAGTGCCATATATGGTAAAAGATATACACTGAAGTCTAGCTCTTTTGATACAATGGCACACATATATGTGCAGGCTGTGCCCATGCAGACCAGGGGTTAAACAGGAGTCACTTGTATTATCAGCAGGTAGTGCTGGAGAATCATTGTAAAGCTTACAAATTTTTAACCAGGTTTAGCTGGATGGCAGACTTTGAAAAGGCAAGGCTGGAGGATGTTTTAAGGATGAGGTGCAGCATGTACAAAGTTTCAAATGTACAGACAGGAAGAGTTAATTCAAAATATAAACACATAGAATATAAGTGATTATTTTTTGTATTCATCAAAGAATATTCTTGTTCTGTTAAAGATCAAAATGAAATTCACTGAACATCCCACAGCAACTTTGACAATATCAACTAATATGCTGGATAATATACACTGCTGCTGCTGCTAAGTCACTTCAGTCGTGTCCGACTCTGTGCGACCCCATAGACGGCAGCCCACCAGGCTCCCCCATCCCTGGGATTCTCCAGGCAAGAACAGTGCAGTAGGTTGCCATTTCCTTCTCCAGTGCATGAAAGTGAAAAGTGAAAGTGAAGTCGCTCAGTCGTGTCCGACTCCCAGCAACCCCATGGACTGCAGCCTACCAGGCTCCTCTGTCCATGGGATTTTCCAGGGAAGAGTACTGGGATGGAGTGCCATGGCTAAATGTACGCAATTATCAAGTCTCTCTGCAACTACTCTATCATTTACAAGATTTTTTGACAACTTAGGCACTCTCTTTAAAGTACCTGTTAAGCACAATAATTATTTTGTTGACATCTGTCTTCAACTTACATGCAGATTACAGGTATTTCTTTGAAATAGCGTGTTTTGAAAAGGGCATTCATGCTTGTCTTTTAATGAGTCTGACCAACCATATGGCTTAAATGAAGTATAGAAAATGCTATAAAATAGGGCCATGTAGCAAAAGGGTTTGAGACATTGTAGAGCTGACACAGCATGGTTTCTTTATTTCCCTTGATAGATTAATATTCATGTATAAATAATGATAAACAAGTATCTGTGCTTATCACTGCATGACAAGTGTCAGCAATTTGGGTAATTTCTCATTCTAACATTAGATAATTGAAGATAACTTGCATTATCTGTCATTGGTCTACCCCTTATATGTCCAAATAGCAAAGGAACTGCTTATCATCCTCTTGATATTTTGCCTGCAATTAGACCAAATCACCACAGGGAGGTGATGGCACCTCCAGTCTGCTCCAAAGTTCTGAGGTTTGGGCCATGTGTTAGATTTTTCTAATATCAGCATATACAAAATAGGAAAAGGCATTTCAGAAGGAGGGACCAGAATGTAAGACAGCATAAAAGAAATGTGATTAGAAGCAACATGTTATATTGAAGAAGTTGCAAGGATTGCAGTATGGCAAGGCTCTGGAGGGCAAATGTTGGGTTAGGGGAGATTACATCAAAGGAACAGACAAGAGCCAGAGAAGTGGAGCACATGACAAGATTTGTGTTTGGGGAAAGTATTTCTGGCATATGTATTAATGATAAACTAGAGGAGAATGATTAAGAGCAAGGAGACATACTAGGAGGCTGCTAAATTAATGTCTGGATGGAAATGCTGGAAATCTTAACTAGAACTGTGGTCACAGGGACGGACAAAGAGGAATAGGTACAAGAGGTTTTAAGCATTAGAACTGACAAATATTTTTGAGACAAATAATTTCCCATAGCCATTAAAGATAAAGTTTTCCTCTTGACATGACTCTCAAGAAAAGTTTTATGATTAATTATCATTTGAAATTCATCCTCAAAACACTGGTTATAGATGACAGAGGTATCAACTTTTAACCTTTGGTAATGTCAATAATATTTGCAGTTCTGGACATACCGCAAAATTTCCTGAAGATCAGTTTTAAATAGCTTTTATTCCTATCTGACAAAACATTTTAACAAATATTTTCTGTACCTTTAAATAAATAGTTTCACAAGATAGAATTCCATTGTAAAATCGGTTCATTATGAAGAGGTTTAAAATATAAATAACATTGTTTCCATTATTATCATTCAATGTTATCACTGACATAGAAACTTTATGATGACAGGTATTCTTTTCCCTACAACTCTACATAAGCAGGTAATTAATCCTTAAAATACTGCCTAGATGCAAGTTGAAACTCAGTTATAGAGAACTGGAAATCAATGACTTAATATTTCACCTAGCCAGCGGCGCCATCGTTAGGAGCACAGACTGTGTGGACAGATCATACAAGTGGCCTGGAAAGCTACTTTACTTCTCTGCCTTCACTGTCTTATCAGCAAGTTGGAGCAGTGTTGTATTAAATGAGTTAATACTTCCCTGGTGGCTCAGACAGTAAAGAATTCGCTTGCAATGCAGGAGAATTCGCTGGAATGGAGTGTTTGATCCCTGAGTTGGGAAGATGCCCTGGAGAAGAGCATGGCGACTCACTCCTGTATTCTTGTCTGGAGAGTCCCCATGGACATAGGTGCCTGCGGTGCTACAGTCCATGGGATCTCAGACTCAGCCATGACTGAGCAACTAAGCACAGCACAGCAATACATCTAGAGAGTACCGCTTGACCTGCAGTATGCAATCGACAAATATCAGTATTCATGTCAACTGGAAAAAAATTTTAAGCATAATAATCTCTACTGATGCCTAGAGTTCTGGAAAAGAACACTAACTGATTGGTGCTGAAAAGGTAATTGTTATGAGTTTTTAGAACTCAATCAGGAAACATTTATTAGAGAAATGATATATACTTGTTGAACAAGCCTTCCAGTTTTGACATCAATTGCACACAAATACATCAGTATATAAACATTTGAAGGAGGCTGTTTATATTTGTGGGGCTGCCCAGGTGGCGCTAGTGGTAAAGAATCTGCCTTCCAATGCAGGAGATAGTAGAAGCAATGTAAATACCCAATTATGACACACTGATATCTTTGACAGAATTATCTTTGTCAACTGACACAATAAAATGGTTATTCTTAGTTCCATACTCCAGATAGCCAACAATGCTAGAATCTGCTTTAAACAAGCCATGAGAAACCGACATGCCTATGTTAAGATACTTGAGTAAATCTCACGTATACTACAGACATGCATCAGGTACGATGAAATTGTACTCTTGAAGATTTCATCACCACCATTAACAACTTCTTCTACTGTATAAAACAGACATAAAAGTATTTTTTCCACATGATAACACTGAATATTAATCATGTGATTTAAGTAACGAGTATAGCTTCTCATTAATGAAAGTCAGCTGAAAAACCTCCAGTGATGATAACCTACATAAGTAAAAAATAAAGTTTTATTTTATAGATGAAATCTGATGAGATTTTATGTGGTTACCTGGTTGATTGTGTCCAGAAGGATTTGATTTTGTGGCCATATTCAAACTCACTGAGAAAAAAATGCCACAATAGGTTAGCAGCACTATCTTGATGATGGCATCAAGCTTATGTTTTATTGTGGCCATGAGTGTGCAGGGAGGAAAAAAAGTCTGGATCACGTGTTCTTAGATCAGCTGACATTAAATTCATTAAACTAATAACATATTCATTTAATCATGTGAAAAACTGACATTCATAAATGATTTTCCAGATATATTTTTGCTTGAATCAAAAATGTTTCAAATATACCACAGGCATTATATACATTTCAAGCTTAAATTTATTAACAATTAAGTAATTTAATGAAGAAATTATTCATGTGTAATTACCAAATTTTAAACACATGCTATCCCTAAAATATGCTAAAATTACATAATTAGGCTGATTTTTTTTTTCATGTAGTCCTTCTGTTCACATATTTTGCACAATATGTGTATCATCTACTGAGTATATGATATGGAAGTAAACATTTGCTTTTATAAGGTTGATTAATAACTCGATTCACATTAAGTAAGAGATGACTACCTAGTAAAATGAGTTGAGTGATGCATTTTAATCAATATACAATTTACCTTAGTTCACAATAACTGTGTGAGTCTGCATTTTTTACAAGTAACGATAAACACTTTCCATTTTAAAAGAATATTCTTACAGGTAAATGTATTCTTTGGCAAAGCATGGTACTATTTCACTCCAGAATAAGTTGTTTTGTTAATTCAGAGCACAGGTACTTACTTTGCCTGTGCATTCCTTTTTAAACCATCTCGTAATCGAATGACTTAGTTGACACTGTTAGAGTGGCTAAGAGAAAATTAGGAGTCAAGGCAAAATTTGTCTTTTTATGTACTTTTTTCAACATGACATATAATGCATAGAAGTGAGCAAATACTTATTGAATTTAATTAAACTTTTTATAACTTGATTCCAGTGTAGACGCACCACACAAGACAACGTCAGGGAGCCTGACTTTATGAAGGTTAACCTTCATTCACCCTCTTCTATGATACAAACGGATTAGTGAGACTGTGCACCCACCAAGGGGTGAACTGCAAACAGGAAGAAGAACCTTATATGTCTTTGGGGATCATTTTTCCTGATACGAAATATTCTCAGGAACTAATTTTACCTCCTTCCTAAATATAAAAACATTAAAGAATATATCACTATGTATGTTTACGAGAGTATTTCAAACAAACGTGAATCATAAGGAAAATGTTGACTACGGCCCTAGGGAGCTTGCCTGTATTTCTGCAGCATTTTTATAGTATACCAAAAATGTGATCTCTTCAGAAGCAAACTCAGAGCCAACGAATACATCTTTATTTCCAGATTTCCTACTATCAGGGGAGGTTTTAAAATCTGGAGTGCTATAAAAAATTCAGTTACTTCAAGCTGTTATTATGAATAGTCTACCCCCAAAATGAACTAAGTAAGAGTTTAACAAGCTCTTTTTGAAATTTACAATCAAGGAAATCAGTCAACTTTGTCTTCAAAGTCCAAATGTTTCTGTTTCTTTTGTAGAATAACTGATCCAAATCATCCAACTCTTCATGACTGTGTAGTAGGAACACAAATTAGGAAGAAACAACCGACTTAAGACACGTCAAATTAACTTGATGCTTAAATGGACAGCATGGAATTGAAATGTGGAGCTACTAAAGTCTATAACCAAGATGTGTGTGTTAAATGGTAATGTTAACCCCGGATAAACAAATGGTTTTCTTTTAAATGTCTCTATAAAATAAATATCACTAACAGAACCATGCAGATACGAAGGAATGAATAGAGGAGCTTGGAGATCACAGTTGCAGTAAGTCAATTCTCCAACTCAGCCTCCAGGAGGAAAAACAAGTCTTAAGTCACTGCTGGTTTTTAACCATGTTCATTTAGTTTAGTACTATATAAGCTTATTACTGGCAATTTTAATATGTTGGGGCTTGATAGGGGACAATAAACATCACTCCTTTCTGTCTCTGAGTTCTAGATTAAACAAGAAGTCGCAGATGGAGAGCAAATATCACCCTTTACGTAATAATTGCAGATACGGAAGAAAAGTGCTTCAGTATGTGGCAACCATGGGATGCATTAACCTTAATTCTGAAATTAAACAGGCCTTCTATCCATAGGAAGAGCTGACCATCATAAGACTCCTCATATTACCACAGAAATTACTGCAGAGGCATAGCCTACTCTGACACGTCTTTTAGTAGAACCTACTACACCTTTTGCAGAGAGCCTGGAAGAAAGCAGGTGGAAGGGCTCAACTAGGTTCTTCTCCCAAAGCCACCTAACAGGTTAAGTCACTCCGCCTAACCTGGAGTGGGATGAGTGAACAGCAGAGACAGAGGCTAAGAAGGTTATAAGCGCAGTTTTCTCCACATAAAAGAAAACATTAGGACAGAGAAAGAGGGGGCACTTCCAAATACCAACAATCTCTTTAGTTGGTCAGAACTAAAACAGGCAGGTTCTAAAGATCCCAGGAGATGGGAAGATGCAGTTTTAACTGATCATTCTGTTGAGAAGTATTCTCTTGTATCAGTCTCATTTGAAAAGCTAAAGCCTATACAAAGATCACTTTATCATTATTCTTACATATTAACATGGAAAAACTACACACATAATTTCTTCCATGACCAAATAGGAGATGATTATAGAAATATATCTTAGTTTTCGACAACCTACTTATCTTATAATATGTATTTATCTAGAAACATTCAAACACTCAACTTCAGACACTGATTATAAATATAGCATTCCCTTTATTTCCTTAATGTAGACTTTGAGGCTTAAATTATTATGCACTCTATTGTTTAACTTAGCACACAGGGATAAATGATAAACTAAAACACTTCTCAAATCAATGAGATAAGGGAAAACTTTGAAATTACCCATTTGCTTCTTTATTCCATTAAAATCAATCACTACAGAGACAATATACAGAAGTGGTTCTCTCTGTGTTTAATATTTTTAAGATAATCACCCACTAGATTTGAAGTAAGAATCTCTCCTTATTCTTCACCACATTTACAACAAATAAAATCTCCTTTAAAAAAGAGAAGCAAGCCAAGGGGCGGTACATCGAATTCTTTTTATGTTTCAATCATGAAAAGGATACATCAAACAAGATGACTTACTAGTTCACTTTTAAAGACTTATTAAGATTTTCTCTGGAAGAATTTATAATTAAGGGAAGTGATTTAAAATCTCAAAGAAGTTATAGACCTTGAAATGTCCTGCCAATTAGAATAGAAAAAATATTAGAAATGTGATTTTAAAATATATATGATATACATCAAACAACTTTGGTGTTATTTGTCTAAAGATGATGTGTTGTATGCTTATACTTGTTTAAAAGTTAATGAAAACTATATTGAATCTGTGGATTGCTTTTTTTACTCATTTTTTCCATGTATCGATATTAAAAGAGAAAATTTAGACAAAGATCCCAATTTCCTGAACAATGAAATCAGGATCATATATTTATCTCTAATGAGTGAATAATATTTTTCTTTTCATTGGTTTGGATTAAATAAATAATGTTAGGTTTTCAATCAATGAACTTTACTGACCTAAAGCACTTTTTAAATTAAATTCATTTAATTAAGACAAATTTATTACTACGTTCAAGCTCAGTATAACTAATAGTATTTGCTTTCACGTTTACTTATATATTTTACATTTAATTCAACTTTTTAAAAGATACCATTTTAAGGTTGGCATGTGAACTAAACAGAGAAAAAAGACAAATTTCCTACTGTTTTAATATTGTTTATTTAGTTACTTGAAATAATTGCACATGAAAAGATCTATCTATAAATGTGCAAGCAACTTAAACCCCTTGAGAGACTTGTTAGAAAACATATAAATACACATATATTTTAGATATAATAAATATATAATATTATCTATATTAAATAATATTGTATCCCTATACATTTTATATCACACATATTATATAAAATGTATTTAAAGGATTTTAACATATGTATATATAAATATCTATATACATTTGTGCTTATATAAGTAAAAACATGTTTGCTACAAAGTATTTGATCAATTGAACCCACACTTTTCAAATACTCCAGTCAGTGAAATTATAGTTTAATGGCTATATAAAATAATGCAAAGCAACTTTTATTAGAAAGCACTATTTAAGTCAAAATTTAATATACTTTAAGAATAAACTAAATTCACTAAATGCTAGCTCAAGCTTCTCATCATTTAGAACTGTACTGCTAGGGTCTTTCAAATGTGTTCAAATAAATGCAATTCCCTAAGAGTAAAATATTCAACTTAAACTTTACATATGTGCCCTGTGCACATACATTCACAAGAAGCAAGGTTCTCTGATGCCATTGGCTCAGCAGCAGCTCATTTCCACTATCTGCCAAGAAATTAAAATCCATTTCTACTTAATCCTAGAGATAAGCTTCTTTAAAGTTTATTTTAGTTTAGTTATAAAAAAGACAGTATTAACAGGAACAGCCTTCGTATATACAGTTCAATAATAGGGAAGAAGAAATAAGCCAGAAGCCAATGCATATCTGAAACGATGTTGTTATGAAATTTTAAAATATTAACCATATCTTCCAAAAAAACATCCATCATATTAGAAAGTTATCTGGGAACCATAAGTTTTAGCATAGTCATCATATTTTTTAAATGGGTACCAAATAAAAACATTACTTTTAGGTTTTCAGACTACTTTTTGTCTTGTGATGACCTCTCCTGGTTGAGTTGTTCATTATCTTAGATTCATGTAGTTAACCATTTTTTCTCTCTTTTGGGTATTGGCTTTTAGTATTAAGAATTTAACTCTCAAACTTCTTCAGAGCTGCATATATTATATAAACAAAACTTTTCATTAAGGGTAGAAGTATAGATTTAAAGTACTGAGTATGTGACACTCGTTCTAATCAGTAAAATTGAAATCACTCTTATTGTTTAATTCATTTCTAGAATGGGGGCAACTCTGAGTTTGGTCCCACAACTCAGATTCAAACAAAAGAAAACATCATATTATTTAAACCATTACACATTTTTTTTCAAAAATGAGGAATAAGAGTTAAATAAATAAACCTGAATAATTGAACAAAACTATTATCTATCTTAAAAGTAATGGTCTCTCTTCTTCCCTGTAGCCAAATTCTAAGTTATAAGAACTAAGAATGTATGTAGGAAATGACAACTTTTCGGTTCTTAAAATATAGTAACCCAATGACTGCATGTAAGCCATTCTTGACACATGAATTTTTCAGATGGATCCATTATAATTAAAGTATACAGAAAAATGAAGTACAGAACTCAGGAAAAAAGTCTGGCTCTAAGGGCCTTGAGTCCGTGAACACAACAAATTTCATGTATAATGAGCTTATTTTCTTTTTTTAAAAATTTTTTTATTTTTTATTTTTTTTGGTAATGAGCTTGTTTTCTGAGAAAAGTGGCAACTAGTTCTATATAACCAGACCTTGACATGGAAACTGAAATTTCATCAGAATAGTTTTCTCAGTAGCTGGTTACATATTTATGAAATACTGAGCATTAACGCTGCATAAGTTATATTTAAATCTATAAAACTGGCATTCAATATTAATAACATATCACATTTTTATGTCTAATCTATTTTGTGAAAAAACTGTAAAACTTTTTTTCAAGTTCATTACAAACTTAGATTACCATTTAGTGGCTTCTCTATCTTGAAATGATATCTTGAAATGAAAGGGAATCAAATACTGTACTTGGGAAAATTTGTCAAAACAGTAAATCTGGATCATCATATGATATTACTACTTAGTAGGTTTTTTAGCACAACTTATAAAGTCAGTTTTCAATGTTTATTCTTATTAATATTTATACACTGGAATAAGAGCATTAATATTAACATATGGATGAAGATATTTTAACGGATCCTAGGATCTGATAGAGATACTTCACATATGAATTCTGGAAAACACTAAACTTTTCTTCCTACATGGAAAACACTTATTTTTCAAAACCTAAAATCTCCATGATGACTCTTTAACAACTCATTCATTTTCAGAAACAAGTATTTCTTATGAATATCACCCTATCATCCTACAGGCAATCTTTCTGGTGCTTAACTCTTTCTGAGCCAAAGGAGCGCTCATGCATTTCCTCTCTAGATGCACAATACGCACTTCTAAAGCAATGCAGAAGATGGGCTGGAATCTTCCATTGCTTCCTACTCTTTCTAACCTCACGAACAAATGAACAATCTTTTTCAGAAAAAGCTAGCTAAAACACACAGAGATAAACATACTGAAGAGCATCATTTTTTTTTTCCCAGAAAACTCTCAAGAAATCTGTTCACTACTGCATTAGAGATATTTTGCATTGCCTGTCCCAAGTTCCAGACTGCGTTACACTCCATTGCCAGGAAATTAAAGCGATTTCTGTTACAATACTATATTCACTGTGTTTCATTTTAATAAACAAGTAGTAAACGGTCGTTAACTTGGGGTGGGGGTGACAAGCAGAAGTCCATAGGTGCCCAACCTGCTCAAAATAAGCTCCTTTCCCACTCCCGAAGCCGTGCTCATTTAAAGTTAAAACCATAAATAAACTTATTTTTGCCACGGTTTCACTTTTCATCTTCCCTTGACCTATCTAAGCCCAAGGCAATGAACTCCGTCTACACAAACAGACCGAAGCGGAGAGAGAACTCCTAAGCAGCCGTCACCGACATTGTACCACTCTAACCAAGCGGCCGCCAACCCATCTCCATGACCACAAACAACTTTCTAGAAACATCACCAGCATCAACCACCCTCTCTCTCCCTGCAGCCCGGAGCGCGGGGTTTGGAGTTTTCCCCTGCTGCAGCGGCCGCCGAGTGCGTGATAACCTAACCACACACACACACACACACACACACACACGCATCAGCCGGGCGAGACCTGCGAAGGCACCTCCTCGGAGTTGGTACCCGGGGCGGGTGGAACATCAATGCGGCACTGAAACTGCTCCAGCGCAGAGCGAGGCGGCGGAAGGGCTACTTACGGGACGTGGCGGGAGCCGTCCAGGCTCTGCAGAAGATGCCGCCGAGCAGCCCGAGCCACAGCGCTGCCCCGCAGCGGGCTCCCCGAGCCCCGGGCATCCTTCGCCTCCCGGCTCGCGGTACTCCAAAGGCTCGCTGCAGAGAGGCGCCGTCCGTCCGTCAGTCTCTCGGAGGGCGATGGGCCGTCCTCGGGCACCACGGAAAAAACCAAGACCCTCCTGCGTCCTTCTTCTTCTGCGCTCACCCGGTCCGGGCTCCAGTCCGGAGCAGCAGGGCGATCGCAGCCTGCCTTTTCCCTCCGCGCGTGTTGTCTCGCCTCTTGCTCTGCGAACCAATGTCAGGGGGAAAGAATTCAAACCGAGAAGGAAAAAAAAAAAAAAGGAGGCGGGGGGGGGGGGGAGCGGGAGGCGGGGGGAGGAACAGAGGAGGGGACTCCTACCCCGCCCTCTCCTTCTCAGGGAAAAAAAAGAAAAATCACCAGGGGACGAGGCGGAAAATCAGAAGAACGGAGGATGCAGGAGATGGGGGGAGCGCGCGCGCGGGGACGGCGGCGGTGCTAATGCTGCCGCTGCGGGCGAGCGCTCCCCAGCCGGCCGCTGGGCAGCGGGACTCGGAGGGCTTCCCGGGCGCCCGGCAGCTCACATGGAAGGACTGTGTTTGCGCGCACGGAGCACGCAGCCCCGCGGCCACGGGCGGGCGCACGCACGGCCTCAGCGCGGCGCGGCGCGGGGCAGCATCTCCCCGCGGCCGGAGGGCTGGAGACGCCGCCGCCGCCGGCAGCGCCAGGGAAGCGGGGCGGCGGGCGAGGCAGGGGGCGGCGGTGGGGTGGGGGGCAAGCCCTCCCCTCTCTCTCTCCCCGCGGCTCCAGGCCCCTCCCCGGCTCCTCCTTCGCCGCCGCCGCCTCCTCCTCCTTACCGTACCCCTCTGGCTGTCACAGCCCTTCTGCCCTGCCCTCGCCTCGCGGGGAAACAGCCGCGAGAAGGAGCCCACGGGCCCGGGTCCATCGGCTGGGGCGGGGGCGAGGAGGGGGGCGCGCGCCTCTCCCCCACCCCGGGCTGGAGGCGGGGCCGAAGTTGGGAATTCGCGGGGTGATCGCGGAACCCGGTTCCAACCCTGGCGCCCCTCACCTCCCCCCCCCCACCCCCCAGCTGCAGGAAACACCACCCCTGCGCTCGGGTGCCTTCTCTCAGCCGCCTCTCCTCCCCTCCAGACAAGAGATGGTACAGGCTCCGGGAGCTCCGGCCCCCCTTGGGAACCAGAATCAGGAGTCCGACAGGCAGGTCTTCCGAGTGGTCCTAACACCAAGGGACAGAGCCGAGCATCCCGACAGGAGCAGCGCGAACTGCAGACGCTGCTAATGCAGATGTTTTCAATATGTAATTAATTCCTCCTGGTACATATGTACGCGTACACCCAACCCACGCTGCGGCCAGGAGAACTCCATCTGGGCGAACGCGCACACAAACAGACCCAAACACAAAACTGAAACAAGCGGGCATAAGGATAACTACTTCAGGGTGTCGGATGCGTTGCAAGTACTGAGAATTGTGAATATCTGGGGAGACCCAGATTTTCTGCTCACACTCAGATTATTTCAGTCATAAATTTCAGGCTCTTCTCCCCAGCTCACACCTCTCCACACCCCATCCTCCATACAGTTTCCTTCCAGCCAGTCTACAAATAGTACTGGGATGCTTATGTCTCTGCAGAACCAATCCTTTCACTGACTCTACTGACACCGTTAAGAATTATTGGTCATCTAACTATCTAACGATGTTTGGGGAGGAAAAAAGAGGAGGAACCATGTCTTTGGGTGTTATGCAATGAATAAGCATTCACCTTTCAAGATAAATAAACATTTTATGGAGACTTGGCTACTCCTGGAATAGACTCTGAGTTGAATATTATGGTTAGGTCTCAGAAAGGTCCATTGTAAACAGTACAGTGTGTTCGCTGCATAGTTAGTATGGTGGTAACGGGGCTGAATCAGCGTTCTTTAATAGAGCTTTGTTTCTTATTGATTTAAAGGCTGTTTTTGTCCTAGTAAGAACTGCAGATTGGGTACAATCTGGGAAATGAAGACACACAACAGATGACAAACATGGGAAACTGCATCCTCATGCTAAAAAACTCGCCTCCTATCAAGGGATACAGGAAAGGCATTCTTATGGACTATAAAACGCTCCTTTTCTGTTTTAATTTCCGCAGTGAACACTTGCAAAGATGCTGTAGTAGGGAACTGTTGTCAATCATTTGTAAGAACCCAAAGAAACTCGTCATAGGGGAAAAAAAAAAAAAACATGAGGGAGCACAACTTTTCAGAAATCAATGTTTAAACAATGTATGTCTATTTTAGCTGTTGCCCTAAATGCCACCAAAGTCATGTTATAGAAGACTAGAAGTGAAAACAATTGAAAATATGGCCATTTCAGTATCTCAGTGGATGCTATTCAGTGGGTATCTCAGGCGGGTTTGAACTGAATCCGTTTCTTAGGGTACTGAGCAAAAAGAGCTGGCTGTAGATTTCTTTTTTTTTTTTTAATATAAATTTATTTATTTTAATTGGAGACTAATTACTTTACAATATTGTATTGGTTTTGCCATACATCAACATGAATCTGCCACAGGTATACACGTGTTCCCCCATCCTGAACCCCTCCCCCAACTCCCTCCCCATCCCATCCCTCTGGGTCATCCCAGTGCACCAGCCCCAGGCATCCAGTATCATGCATCGAACCTGGACTGGCGATTCGTTTCATATGTGATATTATACATGTTTCAATGCCATTCTCCCAAATCATCCCACCCTCTCCCTCTCCCACAGAGTCCAAAAGACTGTTCTATATATCTGTGTCTCTTTTGATGTCTCGCGCACAGGATAATCCTTACCATCTTTCTAAATTCCATATATATGTGTTAGTATACTGTATTGGTGCTTTTCTTTCTGGCTTACTTCACTCTGTATAATCGGCTCCAGTTTCATCCACCTCTTTAGAACTAATTCAAATGTATTCTTTTTAATGGCTGAGTATTTCTGCTTAATTGTTTTGTAATAGAAAATAACATACCTGGGGGTATTTTTATCCTCCCAAAAGCATTCTGACAAGTTTGAAAGCATTTCTCTCAAGGAGTAAAAACAAACAAAACATAACATTTTTTAATGACACACATGTAACCCTGCAACACCACTGTGCTGTATGTTTCCTGTCAGAGTGAGCTAAGAATCTGCCTTCATTCATGCTCAATGACTTCACCATGTTTGAAAGTTAACAATGTCACATTCTTTGTAATGCAACTACTTTTGTTTCAAATTTCTGTTAACTTGATCTGGACATTGGGATTCATAATTATACTTAAAGAAATAAGACTTTGGTAGTTTTGGGATCACACATTCTTTAGATTCTAATGCTACCATCTCTGCATCAGTTCATCTTTTGCATTGTTAGTTATTAAGAAGCTTCTTATTGACTTTAATTAAGACTATTAATGAGAAGGTAGGAACTACTAAGCCTGTTTGGCCTGGTCAGCCTTCAAGAACCTGTAAAACTGACAAGCCAAACAGTCGATTCAGGATAGTTCCACCAGCAGGCAATTAGATATGGTAAACATGGATTATCTTATGTGTATTACATTACATAAAGACAGTATATAATCAAACAAAATGTTTCTTCCATTTGATATAAGGTCAATCAAAGTTTGAGAAGAGTAAAACTAAATAGGCTGAACTATCAGAAAGAAAAAACAAAAACATGCTGAGGAAAATAGATGGTCAAGGGGCATTATTTTGGAAGTGAAGTAATAGAGAGTATGATCTGATAGATGATCCCGGTTTCCCATCACCCAAGTCCTCTTCTCTTCTTCTACAGAAATTATTGGGCTCATTTTATATTAACATCACCCCATAATTTGAACAAGTCATTGCTTCACCAGCAATATATTTATTATTCATTTATGTCTTAATATTTGTTGAGTTTTTACTATTGTGGACATTGTGTTAGATACTGTGATTATATCTCTGAGTAAGCAGATAACACTTTGTCCTCAAAGTTGGTAACTGTAATCCATGGGATTGCAAACAGGCATGACTGAGTATACACACACGCACCTAAAGTGGCTGTTGAATGAAACAATGAAAATATTCAGGACTTTTCAATAAGTAGAGGAACAATTGGCATATTTCTGGGTGTGGCCTTTGGAGTGTAATTTCCCAGAAATCAAGTTGTACAACTGTGCCCAGAAATCAGTCAATTCCCCCAGAAAAATGTGTCTCACTTGCCACTCTGATGGTATACTCCAAGAATTGAGTACCTGGATGTATAGGCTTTGTCTGGGATGCATTTTCTAGTAAGGAGGAAGAGAATGAGGTCAAGTCTTATAGGAAAGCCTCCGCTGTACAGAAAATCACCTGGAGTCTGGGCCTTTGGCCATGCTAATTGGCCTTAGGCACAGTGAGATACTGCCCATCATAATCAAATATTAATTGCAAGAAAGCCTGTTTGAGGAAAATAGCATAAACTAAAAGTAGCTTTCAAATTTCCAATCTATCTTAAAGTTCTCAGAGAAATGTGCGACAGCTAGTGTTATTTAGATTATACTCGCTGAAGATATTGGTTTAGTAAACAATTCATCATTAATGATTTATCATTTTAATATTAATGGAAAGTTGTGAAAAGGTGGTCTTAATGTATGTGTAAAACATTTTTGCAATCAATGATCAGGGTTAGGAAACTGGGAGGAAAATGACTAAACCAGTAAGTAATATTTAGAATATAAGATCTGATCTTAATCTTTACTGCATTCTTCACTTTCTGGACACTAGCTTTCAATTGATTATGGTCTAATATGTATGAATCGCATAACCTAGAATAAATATCCTTCCAGAATTTCAATTAAAAATTACCTTTTTCTATGTCATTTTAGTGCTTTAGCTCTGACAAATCCAACTCACAGTTTATGTAGTGGTTACTTTAAAAAAATCTCCCGTTACTTGATGATCTCACAATTTAAGGAAAACATAATTTCAAATGAGCATCCTCAGAAAAATACCATGTCTTTGAAAAGTAAAATGCAATATTTATTTTCACACAGGAATTACCAAATACCGGACATGAATAAAAATACATATCCTTTGAATATCAATTTGTATGGTCATTTCTTATTAATATTATGGATTTAAAGAAGGAAGAAGAAAGCTATTAGAATTGATATATGTTTTTATTGTCTTATTTATCTTTAAAGTGTTGTGATGTCAAAGCTAATCATAATTATAGACAAGAAAGAGGAGGATCAAAGAAAAAAAGTGAGCAAAAGAGAGATAGAGAAGAAGAGTTAGTCCACATCTATGACTTCCTAGTGCTAAACACCTATGCCTGTCTGTGCTCAGTCGCTCAGTCATGTCTGACTCTTTGTGACCCCATGGACAGTAGCCCTCTAGGCTCCCCGGGCCATGACGATTCTCCAGACAAGAATATTGGAGTGAGTTGCCACTTCCTTCTCCAGGGGATCTTCCCAACGCATGGATCAAACCCAGGAATCCCGCATTGCAGGCAGATTCTTTACTGCTGAGCTATGAGGGAAGTAAAAAGCACAACTTCCCAAAACACCTATAAAAGTACCTAATTACTCAAAGGAATGATGGCTAAACTATAATTATTTAGCAGTGAGTATGATTTTTATTTTTCTGTAGATTCAAAAACTTTTAAAGCAAGTTCAATATTTGTAATGTCTCAGTTTGATTTTAAAATTAAAGTTTTATTAACATAAGAGATTAACGACCCAATCAAAAAATGGGCCAAAGAACTAAATAGACATTTGTCCAAAGAAGACATACAGATGGCTAACAAACACATGAAAAGATGCTCAACATCACTTATTATCAGAGACTTGCAAATCAAAACCAAAATGAGGTACCATTTCACGCCAGACAGAATGGCTGCGATCCAAAAGTCTACAAGCAAGAAATGCTGGAGAGGGTGTGGAGAAAAGGGAACCCTCTTACACTGTTGGTGGAAAAGCAAACTAGTACAGCCACTATGGAGAACAGTGTGGAGATTCCTTAAAAAATTGGAAGTAGAACTGTCTTATGACCCAGCAATCCCACTGCTGGGCATACACACCAAGGAAACCAGAATTGAAAGAGACACGTGTACCCCACTGTTCATCGCAGCACTGTTTATAATAGCCAGGACATGGAAGCAACCTAGATGTCCATCAGCAGATGAATGGATAAGAAAGCAGTGGTACATATACACAATGGAGTATTACTCAGCCATTAAAAAGAATACATTTGAATCAGTTCTAATGAGGTGGATGAAACTGGAGCCTATTATACAGAGTGAAGTAAGCCAGAAGGAAAAACACCAATACAGTATACTAATGCATATATATGGAATTTAGAAAGATGGTAATGATAACCCTGTATGTGAGACAGCAAAAGAGACACAGATATATAGAACAGTCTTTTGGACTCTGTGGGAGAGGGAGAGTGTGGGATGATTTGGGAGAATGGCATTGAAACATGTATAATATCGTATATGAAATGAATCACCAGTCCAGGTTCGATGCAGGATATAGGATGCTCAGCGCTGGTGCACTGGGATGACCCAGAGGATGGGATGGGGAGGGAGGAGGGAGGGGGGTTCAGGATGGGGAATGCATGCATACCTGTGGTGGATTCATGTTGATGTATGGCAAAACCAATACAAAAAAAATTTTTTTTAAATGAGAGATTAAAACTAGCTAAAAAAATAGGTTACCAAAAAATACCTCAAGAAATAAAAGTTATATTCAAGGCACAATAACATTAAAAAGAAAAAACTACCACACCCAAAACACAATAATATTAAGTGAATTACTTTTGAGTGTTATCAGAAAGGAGAGTCAGGTGATCCTCCAGGAATCCATTTATAGGATGATTGTTGAATCTGGTCTCTGGGTCTTTGTTTCAGCTCTGCAACCCTCTTTGACATACTCACAAAATACATGCTTCATTTCCTCATTTATAAGATTAGATTTGTATTTATACCAATTACATTATTCTAAGAATTACAAATAATTTATATAATACGCCTGGTTCATATAGAGTGTTATTATTATCAATGATACAAATGAATGATACAAAATTCTATACTGAAGTCAAGTTCATTCCTCCATATATTTACACTACAAATTTCATTCAAAAATTTTTGGATTAAAAAAATAAGACTTCAATCAGGGAAAAAAAATATTTCTTTAAATGCTATACTATGTAATGCCTACCTTTTGAATGCCCAAACATCTAAGATCTCCAAATTTTTCCTTAAGTATTTCTTGTTCTTTCAACTTCCATTTTTCCTCCTATCAATTTTTGATAATGCCACGCCCACTGAGAAAGTTGAATGGCATCAAGAGCATTTAAAACACAATACAAGCATTACATTAAACTAGTAGCCTAGTTAGACCAGGGAGCATAATAAAGCAAACAGGGTACATCGTTCTGACAATCTGGACATTTTAAGAACAAAGCAAATAAACAAACAAAAGAACAATGAGTGTTCTAACTGTAGGAGTTACCATCACTGATTTGAAACTACACATTGCTGAGAACATTCTTTTCACTCCATCCAGGAAGCTGAGTTGACTTAAATCTCTGTACAATTTATTTATTATGTCCTCAGTTTGCAGTGGCGAAGGTATTGAGTGGAGCAGGCGTGGAAGTGATAATTACTGCCTAAACGTTTTCAGCTAGTTTGCAGAGTTACTGCCAAACATTTAAAGCTAGATTCCATAGTTTATGGTGTTCCTAATTCCTGTGAGGTTGCAGGGCCTTATCAGGCAATAGGAAATGGTCTGGCCTCTTTTGCTTATGCAGAGTTGAAGAAAATCACAGGACCTATAGTGGTGCTTTATATCATCTAAAGGAAAGCAAGAATAAATTCTATTTCACTCTAATCTGTGTGATAATTGTTAAATGAATTTCAGAGATGGCTTTAACTACATGCTTCAGTGTAAACATGGTTCTTTCTTCTAAAAAATGTTTTCTCTGTTATGTATTTATGTTCTCCTAGGATAGCAATTCTATCAACACCTAAATAACTATGGTATTATAATTAAACAATATGTAAGGTATTTATGTAATAATCTAATATTTAATGATTTCTTGGTCTATTGAACTTTCTGCTTGATAAGCATTTAGTCAAGAATGGGGAGGAGAGAAGGAAAATGGCTTTTCCATTTATGTCTTATTTAACAGTATCTCTCATGTATAATTAGCTCATATATACCTGCTTTAGTATGTTGAGTAGATAGACATAATTGAAATTTTCTTTAATAATTCATAAATTTGGTAATGTAATCTTTCATTTTAACTGCTTATATTATAATTGATGGTGTGATGTCAGATTTTGTTTTTCTGATCTCAGAATTAGTGCGATATCTTTCAAATTTGCTTTTTTCTAATCTTCTCTGCATCTTCTTCAAGTCCTAAGGGCCCGCCCAAGCAGCAAGTTGGAACTGAACTTACCCCTTGAAAGATGACTGTTCACTCTCTTAAAAGACTTGATGGAAATGAGGTCATGATGAGGGGCAAAATGCACAGAAGTGGATGATCTTTGAGATACGCTGAAGTTTTAATCTGGTCTATTCTTTTTTTTTCCTTTGTCAGAGTGGCATAACTGCTGTAGCTAAGAAATAGTATGAGATGGTTCAGTTCAGTGGCTCAGTCGTGTCTGACTCTTTGCGACCCAATGGACTGCAGCACACCAGGCTTCCCCATCCATCACCAACTCCCGGAGTTTACTCAAACTCATGTCCATTGAGTCAGTGATGCCATCCAACCATCTCATCCTCTGTTGTCCCATTCTCCTCCTGCCTTCAATCTTTCCCAGCATCAGAGTCTTTTCAAACAAGATCGTAGTAAACAATTATTTGACTATTTAAGGTTCTGTGTGTTCATATCTCTCTGGGACCATGGTTATAACTTTTCTGGATGAAAAGACTGTCTTTCATAAGTAACTTCAAGTCATATTGTATATAGGCCAGTTCTCATATTTTCAATGTATGCCATCTTCATAAATGCTAAATACAGGAGATAATGCCTGTAAGTTCCAGTCACTAACATTAAGCTAATAATTGGTGGTTACTATAAAGGTTATAGACTGACCTGTTGGTATTTTCATTCCACAGAAGGTTCTGCATCCTTTGTCCCTCACCCCAAAACTCCCATTAGAAACTAAAAGTCATATACAGACGTCTGCATTGGGAGTCACTGAAATAAATTAGCTAAAACTTTCATTTCCTGAGATAATTTAAATTGTGTGTGGAGGAGGATGAGAGGGACAAAATACACATGGATCAGATTGTTATAAGCCTATGCATATTATTCTCAGTTTAGGTATAATCTTGATAAATATACTGATATACTTTGCATTTAATAAATCATGAGTAATACCATATGCCAACTCTTAAGTACTCTCCAACATGTAGCATACTTCATGAAAGTGAAAGTGAAGTCACTCAGTCATGCCTGACTCTCTGCGACCCCATGGATAGTAGCCTGCACCAAGCTCCTCCGTCCATGGGGTTTTCAAGGCAAGAAGTACTGGAGTGGGTTGCCATTTCCTTTTCCAGGGAATCTTTCCAACCCAGGGATCCAACCCAGGTCTCTCACATTGTAGACAGACGCTTTACCATCTGAGCCACGAGGGAAGTCCATACTTCATAGTCACTCAATTTGAGAGTGAAAGCCACTATCATCTACTTTGAAAATATTTGAAATATGACAGTGTTCATTTTTACAATGTATTAATATCTAGCAGTGTTCATTTTTACAATGCATGATATCTAGAGTTAGGGAGAAATGCTTTCACCACATTGCTTCTTTAAAGTCATATGTTTGTGGAACTGTTGCTTACACTGCCATTGGGGTGAGTTAGCAAAAGAATGGGCTCAAGGGAGACTTTTCTGTTCTTTCTTCTGCCAGAGTCCAGGACTTAAATTCCACCAGAGGCAGGAAAAGTTGGGAATGGCTTAAACTTGACATTTAGTAGCCACGCAGTAAAGTATTCTCAATTGATTAAAATGTGACTCTTGTTCAGTCATTTGAGTTATTGGTTTATATGTGTTATCAGAAAAACATCTTAAGAATTCTCTCAATTTTATTGATGAAAAAACTTCGACACCTTTTCTTGTGTTTGCTCTCCTTCTTAATGTTAGTATTCTGGTAGGGAAAGTCCTAGGGTAATTTCACCCTAAGATAATTAACTTCACCCCAAAAAGATCTTCTGGGCTAAGATCGTCAATTCTGATGATTGTTCACTGACTCCTTAGAAAGGAGGATGAACGCATACACAAAAATAAACTGAAATAGTAAGACAAAATCTGACGACTTCACAAATATGCTTGGAAAGATCCAAAGCTATCGTATGAAATCATTCTGTGACCTCAGCCTCACTCTCTCAACCTGCCTTCTCAAGTCATCATCCCTAAAGCAAACAAATAAGTATGTTCCATCCTTTCCTCCTCATCCAATTTGACATCCTAGAGGAGAATTGGTAAGCAGTTTATGACTCAGAAAAAAATAATAAGGACAAGTGGAGGAGTGGGTAAAAATATAAAGCTTAACGACACATCGTGAAGTTTGTCCTGGGGAAATGGCATTGGAACCGTTCCTACTTAAATAAATTTCAGAGTCTCTTGGACTTCAAGGAGATCCAACCAATTGGTCCTAAAGGCAATCAACCCTGAATAGTCATTGGAAGGACTGATTCTGAGCTGAAGCTCCAATATTTTGGCCACCTGATGTGAAGAGCCAACTCCTTGGAGAATACCAGGATACTGCAAAAGAATGAAGGCAGGAGGAGAAGAGGGCAACAGAGGATGAGATGGTTGGATGGCATCACCAACTCAATGGACGTGAGTTTCAGCAGACTATGGAAGATAGCAACAGGGAAGCCTGGCGTGCTGCAGTCCATGGGATCTCAAAGAATTGGATGCGACTTAGCAACTAAATAACAACAACAAACTGTGAATTGGGGGTTCAAATCCTTATGGATTCACAAAAATCCATGCTTTTATACACACAACTAGCCAGAATGTTCCCAGTGTGCCCATTTGAAAGTAAAATGGGATTGCACAAAGCAAAACTCAAAATTTCAAAACAGAACCAAACTTTACTGCCTTCAGTGGTAGAAGTGAGAAATGCAGTTGTATTCCCATGCTTTGAGGAAGACCTTTTAAATAAATATTTAGTTAAAGCAGATACCACATAGATTAGGAATTCTCTGGGTAAAGCGTTCTCATTAACTCATTTCTCAAATGAATTCTCCTCTCATCACTACATTTGAGGATTATTAAAGAACTGATAAAAATTGTGATATAATAATTAACAAACTAATTATCTACTCCAGACTACTTTGGAAAGAATATCTACAGAAAAAAATAAGTAACTTTTCCCCCTTATTTAACTTCAAAGATCACATAGCATATGGTTCTTATTTTCAGGAAAAAAAAAAAAAGAGCGTGTGTATGAAAGAGAGAGAGAAACAAAACAGAGATATTTTAGCTTCTCCAAGCAAAGTAAAGAGGGAGATTATCTACATAATTACAGCTATCAACCGAAGTTGCTTATAGTGTAGAAAAAAATTTAAAGATGGCCATATTCCATTCTCATTTTAGGGTAAATAATAATAATTAAAACAGAAATCAAAACCAAATAAACAGACTATTATCAGAGCATGAAATAGCTTGCAAAGGTCTAAGTCTTGAAACATCTATCCCTGAATTGAGACCATTAGCTCATATTCTACAGTGTCTGTAATGTTAACTATGTAAAATCAATGGAATAAAACTGAATGAAGGAACATGTAGTCTATAACAGGTTACTTTCGATTCCCCCAAAATAACAATATTGATTTTTAAACATAATCAGAAATGTGATAAATTCAAATATTATCTCAACTTCTGTACTATTTTTTCTCATAGTTCTTAAAATACAGAGTGATCGTGTAAATTCAATAAAACACTTATTAAAACATTAAAGGAAAGATTTTGAAGATCTTAATATTTAAAGCAATCCCCTAATTACAGTTTTGAATAGCACTTATAATTACTTTTAAAAAATCCTTAGAGAAGATGTCAAGGTAGAAGAGAAAAGAAGTTAAAACTAAAAGCAAAGCAAAACAAAACTGTAATTTACTGTTTATAGTCCTATAGCAGGCAGAGTGTGAGATGAAGTGTGACCAAGGTGATATGATTTGTTTTAGATTAAAAAATAGTGTAGAAGTACTTTCTCTTTTGTTTTAACTGAAAGACTGCTAAAGAACATGGGTATTTCCATACACCAAGGAAAGAAAATGCCTGATTAATCTAAAAGTTGTGATTAACCTACTGTTCACTCAAATTTTGTACCTTCTGTTTCACCAGGAAATAATCTCTAATTACCCCCACACTCCAGGAAAAATACAAATATTTATAAGGTGCTCTGTTTATATTCAAAATAAAAATAAATTTAATTGATGCCAAGAAAAATAATTTTATGATTTAGATAAGATTTATTGACTGGAATATCACAAAGAAAACTGACATATCTTTTCAACCATTAAATGTTAATATCTGGGCATTTTCAGAACTGGCAACAAGGAAGGTGTTTCCTTTTTTCAACAAGTACATTTGTCTAGCATTTCAAAGACCACAAGATACATTGAATTTCATCTCATTTCATCCTTGAAACACTATTTCTATTTTCTTTCTACTGTTTGGGGGAAAAGAGTATCAGATAAAATGAGAGAGAGATGCAAATATCTCAAAGTTTTATTCTCTCACTCATTCATTTTATGCCACAGAGTCTGTGACTGGTCAGGCCTTGTTCTAGGTGTTGAGTATAGAGCAATAAATAAGATCATTAAGATACCTGATCTTCTAGGTCTTTCATCATATTAGGATGGGATGAAATATTATGCAGTGATAAGTGATTGATTACAATTAAAATGAATGTGATTTAATGATTGCTGTTGTTCAGTTGCTCAGTCATGTCTGACTCTTTGCCACCTCATGGACTGCAGCATGCCAGGCATGCCAGGCTTCCCTGTCCTTCACCATCTCTCAGAGCTTGCTCAAACCCATGTCCATTTAGAATGGTGATGCCATCCAACCAGCTCATCTTCTGTCATCCCCTTTTCCTCCTGCCTTCAATCTTTCCCAGGATCAGGGTCTTTTCTAATGAGTCAGCTCTTCACATCAGGTGGCCAAAGTATTGAAGCTTCAGCATCAGTCCTTCAGTGAATATTCAGGATTGATTTTTTTTTTTTTTTTAGGACTGACTGGTTTAATTTCCTTGCAGTCCAAGGATTAATAAGGACTTCTTGTGGAAGTGAAGTTTTTTCTTGCTGAGATCCAAAGAATAAATCAATCCTATGAAAATATAAAGGAGAAGCATTTCATCTTCTTCTTTTTCTTCTCCTTCTCCTTCCCCTCCCACTCCTCCTTCTCTTTATTCTTCTTCTTTGCAAAAGGGATATCTTTTTCAAAGCTATAAAGAGGCAATGCATTTAATATAATCACAATGTGGTAGCTTAGTTTGGTAAGAGGCCAGTGAACAAGGGGGAAGCAAGTAGCTGATGAGGTGTTCAAAACAGATCAGGACCAGGACAGGAAGCAGAGACGCCAATTAGCAACGTCAGGCCAGATAATGGTAGCTTAAACTGCTATAATTCTAAAGGAGATGGAGAGAAATGGATATATTAGGTAAAATTTTGAAGTAAGGTCAAATGACCTATTAATGGATTATATGTGAACAGAAGAAATCCAGTATGCCTACTATTTTTGTGCATTTATGTATCTATTTTTAATTTTTAATCAGTAACTGTATGTGTAATGATACCACTTACCAAAAAGAGAAGGGTGAGGGCAGAAGAATATTTGGCATGAAAAGAATTATTCTCTTTCAGATAATTAAAATTTTGTAGTGCTCCTGAGAAATTCAATTACGGATGTCCAGTGTGTCGATAGATGTCTGGTCTGGAGTTTGAGATAATAATTGGGGATGGAAATAAATTATATAAGACTGTCTGAAAATGAATGTGAAGATATGGAAGGGAAGGAATGTAACAAGCGTCTTAGAGCATTCAAATATTCAGAAGTTCAGCTGGGCAAGGAGAAGAAGCAGAGGTGACCGAGATAGCATGATCAGTGGCTGGGAAAAAAACCAAAAGATTTTGTGTTACAAAAATTAAGAAAAGCAAGAGATTTGAATATTGAGATAGAATGAAATAAATTATTTCTGAGTAACATTCATGAACCCTTTTAAATTAATTTTATTTTCCCCCTCCTCCTCTTTTACCCCCACCACTTTTTTTTTTTTTCATTTTTTTCTTTTTTTGTCCCCACTGCATAGCATGTGAGATCTTAAGTTCCCTGACCAGGGATCGAACCAGAACCCCCTGCAGTGAGAGCATGAAGTCTTAACAACTGGAACCCACTGGACCCCACCATTTTTTAACACATACTAATGCTTCCATGTTTCAGGAGTGAACAAAGAAACTGCCTTTTCTAATTTGGACAGAGAAAGGTCTGGAATAAAGATCACATGAGGACAACACAGGGAGAAGATGGCCATGTACAAGCCAAGAAGAGGACACCTTGAGCTTAGACTTAGCCTTCAGGACAGGAAGAAAATGAACTTCTCTTGTTCATACTCTCCAAGCTTTGGGACTTTGTCATGGCAGCCCGAGCAAACTAACACAGGGAGAAAATAGTTTTCTACCTGACACAGTTAAGGTGGAGAGTTACACAAGATCAATCCTGAGTCCTAAAGACAGTTTCTTTGAATTCTCTTTTCCACCTTTTATGTTTCTCTTGATGTATAAGAATGAGAATTGAATGAAACAAGAGCTAAGCTATGTCACTTAGTTGAGTAGTCAGGCATGGTAGCCACAGCCGGTAGCTCCACTGCCTTTCCTGCAATCTGTCATATTTGGTTAAGTGTTCAATGAAGCTGCTCCTTATTACAGATTGTACCAGAATGCTGGCGTAGAACTATGGAAATGAAGTTAACCCATCTTCAGTCTCTAGAGTAAATTGTAGAGCCCTGGTTCCATCCAATTCCCTTCATGGCATGGGAATCATCTGTCAAAACAAGTCAATATCAAGCTTCTTCGTTCAAAAAATTTTACCATTCTCAGAGCTTCAACAATCAACTGTTTCCTTTTTAGATTTATAAATAGAACAGGATCTTCCCAAAATGAAACTTTGGGGATTAATAGAATAACCTTTGCAGGATTCCCATCTCGCCTGTGTGTGTAGTTCACAAAACCATAGGGACTTTGAATAGGGTGAGCTCTACAAACTGCTTGATGTTTTTCAATCTCATTGTACTTGAGTTTTCTTTTTTTAGCCATGGTGGCTGGCATGCAGGATCTTTGTTCCCCAAACACGGATTGAACCTGAGCCCCCTAGATTGAGAGCACAAAGTCTGCCAGGGTAGTCCCATGTGCTTGAGTATTAATATACAGAAATGCATATGCTGCTGCTGCTGCTGCTGCTAAGTCGCTTCAGTCGTGTCCAACTCTGTGCGACCCCATAGAGGGCAGCCTACCAGGCTCCTCCGTCCATGGGATTCTCCAGGCAAGAGTTCTGGAGTGGGGTGCCATTGCCTTCTCCGAGAAATGCATATAAGTTGCTATAAACTATTTTTCTTATCATTTCCATTTGTACTGAAGTTAAAACATTGAATTGATTTTTTTTCTGGGAATTGTGGTTTTTAGTAGGTTCTATGACCTTTGATTTGAAAAATGTTCTAAAATCTTTATTTAAAGCAGTGTTGTGCCTTCTGGGAATGATTTCTCATCATCATGACGGTGGATTTGCGTGGTCGTCTTCTAGCAGTTATGCATTTCCAAAACACGAGACCCCAAAGACAAGATTCTCCTGCTTCTTCAGTCTCCAAATTATTTTAATTTTAAAGTGATTACAAAGGAAGAAAATACTTATTAGATGGCAGCCAAAGGGTGCCATCTTTTATTTAGATGTGCAACCACTTCAACAGTTTTTGAAGAACAGAATGAAGGCCATCTCTTCAGTGATGTGACTCTCAATATCCTCTAACTGGCAAGCATATTTTTTCATTCTTTCTACCTTAGACCTGAAATTCAGCATAATTAGTCATATCTATCTGGGCTGCTCAGAAGCGGGCTTGCCCCCTAGCTCAATTTTGTGACAGTGATCTGGTTTTTGACATATTATTTAGCATATACATATAGCATTTCCTAAGTGCCAGAAACCATTCTAAAACTTCACAAATCTTAGCTCATTTTAATCTTTACATCCACTACTCTGTCCCCATTTCAGAGAACAGACTGAGGCACTGACAAGTTGATTTGCTCAAGGTCAGTTGCCTGGAGCCAGCATATTGCATATTGAGTGCATATTGCATATTGAGTGCAGCACTTTCCACAGCATCATCTTTCAGGATCTGGAATAGCTCAACTGGAATTCTATCACTGCAGGGAGCCAGCGTGAGGAACTCCGCCCATGACAAAGGTCATGAGGAAGGAGGCTCGGCATACGCAAAGGCGGGATCAAGCCTCAGGAGTCCTCCATCTACCCCCAAAACCAGAGTCTGCCTACTTTCTGCTTTGTGCTTTCACCTACACCTCTGACTTTACGGGGGGCTGTCCCCCACTACCTCTCTGAAAAAAGAGTTAGTTTACAGCTCCAGTTAATAATTCCTGGGTGTGACAGTGTTTCAACCTACAAACTCCTTTGGAAATCCTCTAGCCTGCCTGAATAGGTTTTTCTAGCCACATGTGATTGTTCAGAGCCTCCCAACTTTGAGAGGCAGGAAATGTTCTAAACTGTCTAAACACAGATTCTTTTGAGTAGTTAAAAGATTGATTAGAAATTGTATTGGTGAAGGGATTTTCACTTGTTGGGCCAATGTTTGCTGCTAAGTTTCCATATCCCTTACCTGCTGTGTCCCTGGCAGTGTATTGATTAATATAATTGGTGTAAGTAGTAGCTTTAATGTTTGTAACCTGGGACCCTTGAGTTAATTCTTTTTCTTGTTATAGCCCACCACACCTTTGCTCTGTAGGAATGCAACTTTATCTAATGCTTTTTGGAGGCTGGCGCCTGACTTTAGAATAATCACCTTTAGAGAAAAATAAGTTTCTTAAAATGTTAACAGGCCTCTGGGCCAGAAGATGATGCAAATCACCTAAGGTTTTGCATATGATAAGTTTGCAGGAAGAAAGCCTGGCTTACTGCATGACTCTACCCCTTCCCCCATTATCCTCTATGCATAACTTAAGGTATAAAAACTACTTTGGAAAATAAAGTGTGGGCCTTGTTCACTGAAACTTGGTCTCCCCATGTCGTTCTTTCTCTTACCTTCTGGCTGAATTATTCAGCCTCTTTTCTTCACTGAATTTTCCTACTGAGCTATCCTTATTTCAGCCTCTTTTCTCCACTGAATTTCCTCACTGAGCTATCCTTATTCTATTACTCTTTATATCCTTAATTAACGTTTAATTAAGCAATTGTTTCCTGATCCTCGCCGACGCCATCCCGCTTCGAATTCCCTGGATCCACCGGGGCTGGACCCCGGCAGTCAGTAATATCCAGTAAGTCACAGAGCCTGGATATCATTCTTTGAAAGTTGCCATTCAACAAGTGGAGGAGAATTCTGCGCTAAAAAGTGATGAGCAAAAAGATTTAGGTTCCCTTGCTTTTTTTCATAGAAGGATCTTTAGGTTTCCACTTCAGTTAGATAAGATTGATCATCCTGTATCAGATATGAATAATCGACTGAAGATTGTATTCAGATAAAGATCAATTTAACTGTTGGAAATACATGGTAAATTACATGAAAGTTGCAATTGCAGTTTTCCTGTAATGGAAGAGTAGGAAATAAAAGACACAATAGGTATTATTAACATACTATGACAATTTGAGAAAGGGAGTGAAGGAGGGAAGAAGGGAGGGAGCGGGGAAGAAAGAAAAAGAGACAGAGAGAGGGACAGGGGAATTTAGAGTAAAAAGCAGAAGAAGAAAATGCGAGGAGACCAATGACTGATGAAAAACAAAGGTGAGCATTTCTTGTTCATCGGTTCCCAGCAAATTTCTAGAGTCTGATATTATTTGTTTTTCTCATTCAAAGATTTGTTTAAAACAGTATCCTTCTTTGAGGCCAGCTCAAGCCTCCCCAATTTCCAGGATTGTTTGTCCTGGAAAAACTGAACCAGTCCTGATTTCTCCCTTTCTGGATGGATTTCCTGGTTTACACTTGGTCTTGCATTTTTTTTCTGTGGCTTCCTCCATTTGACCATATTGCTGCTGCTGCTAAGTCATTTCAGTCGTGTCCGACTCTGTGCGACCCCATAAACGGCAGCCCACCAGGCTCCACCGTTCCTGGGATTCTCCAGGCAAGGACATTGGAGTGGGTTGCCATTTCCTTCTCCAATGCATGAAAGTGAAAAGTGAAAGTGAAGTCGCTCAGTCGTGTCCGATTCTTCGCAACCCCACGGACTGCAGCCTACCAGGCTCCTCCGTCCATGGGATTTTCCAGGCAAGAGGACTGGAGTGGGGTGCCAGTGCCTTCTCTCCATTTGACCATAGAAGGCAGTGTAGAGCTTTGTTCACATGGTTTCTATTTTCTAAATGTGCACAGACCATTTTAGTCTTTAAAGTAATTAGAACATCATGTAAACACTTAAGACAATGATCCAGGGTCTATGTATTGACGGCTTTTTATGAATGGATGTTGTTGCTAGGGGAGGAAAGCTGCTTATATATAAATTAATAAAACTATTGTGAGAAGATTCTGGTGAAATGGAAATAGTAGAAGATGAATGATAAATAAAAATACCTACTGGATGAAAACATTATTATTGTTATTGATTTTGCAGTTCCAAGTTTCGTTTATTTGTTTTTATTTTTTAAAATTTCTCAATATTTTAGCATTTCCTGCTATCCTTTGTTGACTTCCAAATATTACCGTTGGTTCAATATTTACATTTGATCTCATTTTCTTTCCTTTAATAAGAATTCTTTTTGAATATGAGAGACATTAGAGTTTTGCTTGATTTCTCTGAGCACTTAGAGTTTGGGATCTGTGTCACATATTTTTCTGTTTGTTACAGTATTCATATTTCCTGTTACTGTCTCACGTTTCTGATGGTCATGCTCAACTGAAAATTTACACTAAAGAAATCGATGCCTGCAGAATAAATGTCTAATCTATATGTGGGTTTTGAGGAGATCTGAGAAACTGGGTAATGAAATTCTTCTGATGCTGAATATATGGCATTTCATTGTAGAGAACATACATTTTTTCAGTGCATAATCACTTAATATCCTAATTTAATCATAGTTATCAGTAGGAAAGGTTGCAATATGTTTTTCAATTTAAATTCATACAAATGAAGAGGAAAACAAGGAAGATAGAAATTAGAAATTACAGAACCAATGTATTATAATTATGAGTAATCATAAATCTGAACTGCAAAATGTTCGCTGGCCTATACTGATTTTATTTCACAATAGTCAACAACATTTTTAAAAAATATATTGCATTTGAAAAATACATTTTATTTAAAAATACATCATATTTTATAAAATACAAGGTGCATTGCAAATACTGACTTTCACCTAGAGAAATCTACTTTTTATCTTAATAGTTTTATGTTTGTGAAAGAAATGTATTTAGTGTTTGTGAAATCATAATGTCTCATCAATTTCAAAGCAAAGTCCCTATGCCTCACTCTGCCCCATGATTCTAGTCGAACTTAAAAGAGAACAAACATTATTGTTCATCCTAATGTCAATATAATTAAAACTCTCCATTTTATGCCTCTCATATCAATTTAGGTTTTATATAAATGTCAATATAAATATGTAGTTATACATATATGTTCATATTCATACAGATGTACATGTATATAAAAACATGTACTTGCTTATAGCCTTCTGATTTGACTTAGAACACAGATATGCCTATTTCAATAAATATTCTTTAGATAATGCTTTTAATCACCTCATAATTTTCAACTGAAAAGTTATGAGTCACATCTAGAATTGATTTCTCCAGTAATTTACTATCAATGATTTATGTTCTTTTCAATATACCTTTATAAATAATACCTTTATACCTTTATAAATAATATTGTACTTAACATTGTATGCATACACTTTTGCACAAAGTTCAGCTAACTTCTTCAGCCATCGTTTGGTGAGCGTGCTGGCTATTCTCTGTTTTTCTTGAGTGTCTCCTCAGATCCATCGCCTGCCTTTGTCTTTGGGGTTTGATCCCCAGGAAGAGCCACCTTCATAAGTCTCATCACTTAGGACCTTGACTTTCCGTTGGTTTCCCTTGTCCAACTGGAGACACTGGCCGATTAGCTGGTGGGAGAAGAGAGGAGTTGGGATATTAATTCTACACTGACCCCCATCTCCTAATTATCTCTGGTCTAACAGGGGCTGAGTCCTGTGATTTAATCTCCTCCCCCTGCCCCCTTTCCTTCACACTTGGCTGTCATCATTCTTGACCTACCCTCTTGTCTGAGAGGTGAGGATGGTCTCCCCATGTGACCAGTCTCAAATGCTTTACCACTCCTTGGCTACACCTCTGTAAGTAGCACATTCATTCATTTTCATCATTTTTATCCTTTGGGTGAGTCCACCTATGCACAGCATAATACACAGTATCCATTGATTACTAATAAGGATACATACTAAGAGTGTCTGTGTGTGTATGTTTATAGATCAAATATTAGATAGTAAAGTGTCAAAAAAGTACTAGCTTTGCACTAGTGTTCACATTTCAACTCAAGCACAAATTAGCTATGACAATTGAGGCAAACCCCCCTCTTCTTTTAATGAAAAAGAATATGCTTAAGCTTATTTTTTTTATCATATATGTGATAGACATAACAGGAGTATTCTAAGTAAAGTGATTGGATGTGCTATCTCTGATCCCTCCTAACTTTAATCCTCTGATCTTATGTCTCCAACAGTAACAAGACAGATTTATTTGATAATACATGAGTGATAAAGTGAATCACACTTCATGTGTTTAGTTACTGACACATTTGTATGGCAACTTTTTTTTTTCATTTTATTTTCTCCAAAGACTGATACATATTATGATTTTTTTAAACCATGCCACATGGAGTAAACTTAATATTTTACCATGTTAAAAGTCAGATCCCATTAACCAAAAGCAGTCAAGCTAATAAGAGAAATGGAATCCCACATCTCTATCAAGTCACATTTAATGATTTATTGCTTTTTCTGAACTACTTGGTTAGCAAATTTCATTTTGCTATCCTTACGTTATCCAGAAAGGGCTAGAATTGCTATCTGAAATTAAACACTTCACTTAATCTAATGCTATAGATCACATTATTTCTCTTAGCAGCGGGAACTTCCTAGGAATTTTAAAAGGCCGGGGGTCTTCAGGTGCATGGAGGAAATGGAATATTTCTTGGAAGATGAGAAATATGAACCCCAGAAGGAGCTCATTTGTACTGGAGGTAATGGTGTGAGAAAAAGGTAACTCAGAGCCTTTGAGAGATTCAATGGAGTGGAAAAGATGGAGAGAGCTTACAATATTTCCTGCAAATACCTAAGATTTGCATTACTAGGACTAAGCTGGGTAGAACATATAGTATGGATGTACTTACTGCATTTGGGTTTCATGTTATTGATTCACCATTAAACAGGTCTTGTGCTTTGAGTTGTTGGGGTGATGGATTTGCCCTATTTCTCCTGCCAGTCCTCCACAAGCACAGGCTGGGTTTGTGAGACATCTGCGTAGGGTTAGGAGGGCAGCAAAAGCTGTTGGACAGGATGGAATGAATAGGCTTGTGCACAAATTCAGCTTGGAAGCATGGAGTCATCTGTGCTCTGCCGAAATGCTGAGCAACCATCACTGAGGGAGAAAGAGAGAAGTCCTTAGCAAGGTGATTTGGAGAGATGAAGGGATGCTTGGGTGGATGAGAAATTCATCAGTGAGATTTCTGAGTCCTTTGCAAGAAAAATAATGTACAGGAGCATCATAACATTGCTCAAAAGTACATGTAGATGCCTAAATACCCATTTAGGCTTCTATGTTTAGCAAACTTGATTTTTAAATGTTTTTAATCCAACATATAACAGCATATCTGGCATCCAAGCAGGCTATCACTGAAACAGAAACAGCAAAAGCCTTCTCCTACCTCCTTCCAAAAGAGGAGAAGGGCTATGGCCCCAGAAGCCTCAGGTGAGTGGAAGGGAAGGCAAACAGCAGGTCCTAGGCTTGCTGGCAGCCGGCCAGCTTGGCCAGAGTTGGCAGGGGCTTCACGACCCTTCCGCTCTCATGGGAGAGTGTAAAGTTCTGTCAGCTCATCCGTTTGGATAATTAGCCAAAGATATTATTTCTCTGCTCCATCTGCTTGCCTTTTTGCTAATAATTGGAACACTGAATAATGTGCCCAAGTCCTTCAGCTCTCTGTCACCACCTCTGCACACATACGTCTCTAGGAAAAGGCTAGGCACTGACAACGCTGAGGCTCGTCTCCTTTGGGAGGGACGACCATGAAACCCTGAGTCTGTCACCATCATCTAGAGACGTGTCAGGGCTCCTTGGTCATGGAGTTGACTATGGTCAGGGTGGCAGAGACTACTCCACTGGGGAATCCACAGCTGACACCCTTAAGCGCAGACAGCTGTCTGGTAACTGCAGGGCTTAGTGAATAGGAGCTGACCAAAAGGGAAGATGTAAGACCATTGACTCAGAGATCAACTTGAAGAAATTGCCTCTGAACGGTGAGTGGGTTGGAAGTGTGTGTGCTCGTGCTCAGGGGCTCTGCTGTGTCTGACTTTTTTCGGGCCGTGGACTGTAGTCTTCCAGACCCCTTTGTCCATGGAATTTTCCAGGCAAAAGTACTGGGGTGGGTTGCCATTTCCTCCTCTACGGGATCTTCCCAACCCAGAGATCAAACCTGGGTCTCCTGCATGGGCAGACAGATTCTTTACCACTGTGCCACTTGGGAAGCCCGGGTGGGAAGTGTACTCTATTTTTATATTTAAAAAAATCCTATAGCAGCTCTCTTATGAATATGAGATTATTAATGTCTCCAGATGGGGACCTGGCCTCCTCCTTTTCTCTGCATGGTAACTCATGGCTGTACATGTATGGCATCCTCGATTGAGTCCAGCTGGCTGGCTGACCGAGAGCACTTCCAACCACTCAAGAACTAACTGAATAGAAGCAGGAAGAACAAATCATTGCATTTTGAAATGAGTATTACATTACCTTTTCCACTGTAAAGCCCTTCTCACATTTATTTTTCATGAATCTGTGACTTTAACCTCAAAAGGCTAAAATATTTCATATCCACCTAAGCATTCATTCACTCATTGTGTTTCACTGAGTATCTACTATGAGCCAAAGGTCTTGGTGAGGACTGGAGAGGCCTGGTGGACCATTTTCTGCAAGACAACCACTATATTTTTGCAGGGTCAAGAGCTCTAATGTATCACCAAGATAGTTATATTCAAGTTGAAGTTAGTAGTAATTAACATTTTTGCTGCTCGATTCTATGGCATTTAGAAGATTTTATAATAAATAAATTATGAGAGGAAGTAGTTATTTAAAAACTAAATTCATTCTACTAATGATGCATATTTTTCCTGAGAATTCATTCTACTGAAAATATGTGGGTTTTTTTTTTAATTCAAAGGGCTAAGTAATAGAATGAGGACCAGAAAAGACATACTGGTAAATGTTTTTACTTTTTTCTTTCTCCTTTGACATAAGAATGGTGCTACTACTATTTACTTCAAAAAAAAAAAAAGTAATTACAGTTTTTTAAAATAGATTTTCTTAGGCAATGTTTTCATATCACAATTAGAATAGAGAGATCCTTATACTGCAAAGCAAAGTTGCTCTTGTCTGTAACCGAAATGAAATTAAATATGATCAATGCATTTCAATGTTCAATTTAAATAATGTATTTCCATAATGTTTAATACATTTGAACTACTTGTAGGAAAAACACAATTTGCAGATTTGCATTTTGATTTTTAACTTTTCTAGAACTTTAAATGCCACAGAATAAGTGGATTTTCATTATAGGATAAAACTGATTAGATGCAGTTGTTACATATTTTACAATAGATAATCTGCTTGTTGATCAAGTTATCTGGAATTTTTCCTGAACATCTCTCTCCCTCTCTCTTTTTTTAAAAATAAAACTCCTGACAATGAAGTTGATGCATTATTGAGATAAATTATATGTCATTTTAAAATAAATTATGTTTTTCTGTGTGAGTGCTAAATTAATGTGACTGCTTTATGCTACATTTCTGCTCATTAGATAGCAAAGCTGGATTCTACTTTAAAATTCAGTGTTTTTACAAAGACCACCCATTCCCAAAACTTCATTTTGTAAGTTTGTGTATAATGAAGCTTAAAAGCTTAACAAACTGGCCAATGTCACAGATCTATGCCTGAGCTGAGTCTTGCAGGCCCATATTATGGTTTCATCCATTGATACCCTGCAAACAGCTCCCTGGAGAAAAAATTCAGATAACTTGATCAACACATTGAAATGTAGCATGTACTAATATCCAAGGTGTATGGAGCTAACTCCCATTAGGGGTGATTTCAAGACACCAACATGATGTCACTCAGGAGGAGCTACAGAGAGGTGTGGTAGCTCAGTGTTTTACATCATTTCTAAAACAGGAATTTGTATTCATGTTTTTGGTGTGTATGACAAAATACAGATTAAATAAATGTAAATAACTCAAAGAGCAGAAATAACAGTAAAGTATATTGATATAATCAGGAACTGATGAGTATTTATTATCTTTCTTTTCAATATAGTTTACTCAACTGTAATATTTATAATATTGTATATAATTATATAATTTAATACTAATAGTTCAGTTCAGTCACTCAGTCATGTCCGACTCTGGGACCCCATGAATCGCAGCACGCCAGGCCTCCCTGTCCATCACAATCTCCCGGAGTTCACTCAGACTCACGTCCACTGAGTCAGTGATGCCATCCAGCCATCTCATCCTCTGTCGTCCCCTTCTCCTCCTGCCCCCAATCCCTCCCAGCATCAGAGTCTTTTCCAATGAGTCAACTCTTCGCATCAGGTGGCCAAAGTACTGGAGTTTCAGCTTTAGCATCATTCCTTCCAAAGAAATCCCAGGGCTGATCTCCTTCACAATGGACTGGTTGGATCTCCTTGCAGTCCAAGGGACTCTCAAGAGTCTTCTCCAACACCACAGTCCAAAAGCATCAATTCTTCAGCACTCAGCCTTCTTCACAGCCCAACTCTCACATCCATACATGACCACAGGAAAAACCATAGCCTTGACTAGATGGACCTTTGTTGGCAAAGTCAACAAAATGTGCTTTTGAATATGCTATCTAGGTTGGACATAACTTTCCTTCCAAGGAGTAAGCGTCTTTTAATTTCATGGCTGCAGTCACCATCTGCAATGATTTTGGAGCCCCCAAAAATAAAGTCTGACACTGTTTCCATTGTTTCCCCATCTATTTCCCATAAAATGATGGGACTGGATGCCATGATCTTCATTTTCTGAACGTTGAGCTTTAAGCCAACTTTTTCACTCTCCACTTTCACTTTATACTACTACTAATACTAACAGTAGGTTTGTTTAACAACTGGCTCACTAAATCCCTGAATTTTTAACAGTTGACTCTTGCAAGTTGGGACAAGAAGTTTTTAACCCAGCACTGGATCACAAAGAAAGTCATTCTGGTTGATTGAAAGGTTTTCAACATATCTCCTCTCCTTAATTTTCTCTTGTTGTTGTGTATGTGTGTGTATGTAATATGTCATGAAATTGTTCTATGCCAGTCTCAAATCTGAGACAAGTGATGGCATAAACTGCAAAACTATTGATGTTAAAATGCATATCATTGCATAAAATTCTGGAAAGATCACCATTTTCTTAACAATATTTTAGCTCCTGTGCTTAAAAAACTAAATATAATATTCCTTCCTCTTGACTCTGGAAATTTCCAATCCTGCTTACTGCAGATAAACATCTGCCAAGAGTGAACCCTAGATTTTTCATGTGAAACATTTTTGCCAATTAAACATAATACTTGCAACACAGAATTATTGCCCTACTAGCGTGTACAAGAAAACTTGATTATGTTTAATAGCAAATCTGTAACCATATTGTCATTGTACTAGCTACGTATTAATGCTGCTTCATGTTATGAGCTGAATTGCTTTTCTAGATTCTATTTTGTTGTGACCATTTTGTGTTGAGTGAAAACATTTATTATATGGGCTGAGGTTTGATTTACGTGGTTGAAAATTCATAGTAGGTAAACTGATAATGATAGAAATGATTGAATACATGCTTCTGACACCAAAGTGGGAAAAAAAATTTGGAGTGATGAAAAAAGGCCCTTAGAATGATAGCAACAACAAAGCCACCCATTAAAGACAGGCCTTCAGTACAGGTACGTAGAAAGGACTTTTACACAGGATGTGGCAATGGTGTGAGAGCTGGACAATAAAAATGGCTGAGCGCAGGAGAATTGATGCTTTTTGACTGTGGTGGTGGAGAAGACTCTTTAAAGTCCCTGGACTGCAAGGAGATCCAACAAGTCAATCCTGAAGAAAGCCAGTCCTGAATATTCACTTGAAGGACTTATGCTGAAGCTGATGCTCCAATACTTTGGCCACCTGATACAAACAGCCAACTGATTGATTGGAAACAATCCTGATACTGGGAAAGACTGAAGGCAGGAGGAGAAGGGGACCACAGAGGATGAGATGGTTGAATGGCATCACCAACTCAATGGACATGAGTCTGGGCAAGCTCTGGGAGTTGGTGAAGGACAGGGAAGCCAGGCATGCTGCAGTCTATGGGATTGCAGAGTTGGACACAACTGAGCAAATGAACAAGAAGATACTTCTAGTAACTTTTCTCTGCTTAGTATGGAATGGTTGAGGGGATCACTAGAGAACTATGTGTAAGTATGTATCATGAATCTGGCTGGTTCATGAGCAAAGTACAACAATGTAGAGATAGTTTAATTAGTCATCAGATGGAGGGTTGGGAATTCCCAGGCGGTGCTAATGGTAAAGAAATCTGGAGAACAGTGTGGAGATTCCTTAAAAAACTGGAAATAGAACTGCCTTATGATCCAGCAATCCCACTGCTGGGCATACACACTGAGGAAACCAGAAGGGAAAGAGACACATGTACCCCAATGTTCATCGCAGCACTGTTTATAATAGCCAGGACATGGAAGCAACCTAGATGTCCATCAGCAGATGAATGGATAAGAAAGCTGTGGTACATATACACAATGGAGTATTACTCAGCCATTAAAAAGAATACATTTGAATCAGTTTTAATGAGGTGGATGAAACTGGAGCCTATTATACAGAGTGAAGTAAGCCAGAAGGAAAAACACCAATACAGTATACTATCGCATATATATGGAATTTAGAAAGATGGTAACGATAACCCTGTATACGAGACAGCAAAAGAGACACTGATGTATAGAACAGTCTTATGGACTCTGTGGGAGAGGGAGAGGGTGGGAAGATTTGGGAGAATGGCATTGAAACATGTGAAATGTCATGTATGAAACGAGATGCCAGTCCAGGTTCAATGCACGATGCTGGATGCTTGGGGCTGGTGCACTGGGACGACCCAGAGGGATGGTATGGGGAGGGAGGAGGGAGGAGGGTTCAGGATGGGGAACACATGAGAAATAAAGGAATAAAAAATTAAAAAAAAAAAGAAAAAAGAAATCTGCCTGCCAGTGCCTGAGATGTGAGAGACTCGGGTTTGATCCCTGAGTCGGGAAGATCCCCTAGAGAAGGAAATGGCAACCCACTCCAGTATTCTTGCCTTGAAAATTCCATGGACAGAAGAACTTGGTGGACTATAGTCCATGAGGTTGCAAACAGGTGGACATGACTGAACAACTCAGCACACAGATAGGGGGTTATTGAGGAGACAAGTACATCAACCATTCTTGAAACTCTGGTAGCAAACACTAAACCTTTTAGAATCTGCTATAATTCTCCAACTCTAATTTCACTATATGGCTATTGGGATGATGATTACTATCTGGGGAGGCACTCCTAACGGGCCAGATGGTAAAACGAAACTGCATGCCCATGACTATGTGTGTGTGCATGCATGTGTGCTCAGTCAGGTCTGACTCTTTAGCATTATGAAAAGGCAGATTGACAGCTCTCTCAGGGTCTCACAGGATTCTGCAAGGCCTGGAAAATCTAACAGCTGCACTTGGTGTGCTATCAAGCTTAAATTCCAAACATGAGAGATTTCTTTGTTTTGGCCTTGAAAGTGTATCCTAATAAAGATGCGGTAGAGAGTGGCAGGAAAGGAAAAGAGAAAGCTACATTAGTTATTCTCAACTAATAGCAGAGGGGAACTTTCCCTCCAAACCAGACAGTTATAGCAAAGAGAGCAAATCTCTTAACCCCTCAGCCTATATGGGTACTGGGTAGAAATGTGGTGAATGGCCCAGCATAGACAATGCATTTTAAGTGGATCCAGGGGTTGTCAGTCACTCCGTCATGTACAACTCTTTGAGACCCCATGGACTGCAGCACACGAGGCTTCCCCATCCTTCACCATTCCCCAGAGTTTCTCAAACTCATGTCCATTGAGTCAGTGATGCCATCCAACCATCTCATCCTCTGTCGTCCCTTCTCCTCCTGCCTTCAATCTTTCCTAGCATCAGGGTCTTTTCCAGTGAGGCAGCTATTCACATCAGGTGGCCAAAGTATTAGAGCTTCAGCTTCAGCATTAGTCCTTCCAATGAATGTTCAGGGCTGATTTCCTTCAAGATTGACTGGTTTGATCTTCTTGCTGTCCAAATGATTCTTAAGAGTCTTCTCAGCACCACAGTTCAAAAGCCTCAGTTCTTTGGTGCTCAGCCTTCTTTGTGGTTCAACTCTCACATCCATACATGACTACTGGAAAACCCATAGCTTGGACTAGATGGGACTTTATCAGCAAAGTTATGTCTCTGCTTTTTACTATGTTACCTAGGTTTGTTATAGCTTTTCTTCCAAGGAGAAGGCATATTTTAATTTTATGGCTTCAGTCACCATCTGCAGTGACTTTTGAGCCCAAGAAAATAAAGTCTGTCACTGTTTCCATTTTTTCCCCATCTATTTGCCATGAAGTCATGGGACTGGATGCCATGATCTTCGTGTTTTGAATGTTGAGTTTTAAGCCAGCTCTTTCACTCTAGTGGTAGATAATGGTCATATGGAATAAGGACTCATGATGCAGACTTTGACAAAGGGCTGGTCCTTTTTACAGGCGTTGATTAATTTGGTATCACCAAAGAGATTTTCTTTAAATTTGTTCAGAGGAGTTTTTTGTGTGTCTCACAAAGTATTCAGATGGCAAAATGCATCTAGAAACTTTCTGACTACAGTATCAATAAGCACAAACAGTGCACACTTTATATTATGAAATGTAATGGATGATTTACATCCTTTGCAGAACAGAATCATACAAAATAAAAAGGAAAATTATACTAAATGTCCACGAGGTGGCGAGTTTGCTATGTAGTGTTCAGAGCACCTAGTTAAGGTGAAGCTGTTTCATCTCACACATCAAGGGGATCCTATCAGATTGTTTTGGGGCCAAACAGATGTCTGAAGTAGATTTTAGAAGCCAGATAAGAGTTTCCAATTATTATAGAGTAACTTGCTTTGTGAATTAAATGTCTTCCCTAAGCACTAAGCTGCATGAAGGGGCTGCTTCTTAGATCCTAGGTGTTTTAATACCATTGGTCACTACTAAGATGCTTTTGTATCTGAATTCTCTGTTCCAGTTACTGTCCTAATACGGTGAAATCAAGGGTTAAGAACTCCTTCCTGGGCTGCGGTTTCTTTCCTGCAATTTGCTATGTGATAAGCATTGTTAATCAACCAAATAGACCTGAGAGCCTCTTCCTCCAGCACTTTACAAGTCTTTGTTCTCTCTTGATAGCCTTCTTCTGTGAAGGACCACAATTTAAACACTACACACTGAGGATTAATAATTGCAGGGTTGGAAGAGAAGATGAAATGATCTGGGGAAGTGCAATAATCAAGGTTACTCTACAGTGAGGCTTCTCGCTCAGAAAACCTCTCGTTTATGAACCCTTTCTTGTGAAGGGGGAGTGATTTGCATTAAGTTGATAAGCCAATACAGATCAATCTTTAGACTTTCTAAAGTGCATTTTCTTCCAATTTGACTGGCCTAACAAAAGTTGTTTTCTTCCCATCTTACAATGAACTCTAATAATGAATCTTATATCCTTTATTTTTTTATGTCTGATTTATTATTGTTTAATTATAGAAAAAATACACAAATATCATAATTCTCATCTAATAGTGCTGAACTCTTTTTTCAAATGTTTTGACTGTACTATTGATCTTGATTCAAGTTATTCATATCTCCCTTTCTAAAGTTCATTAGGATTTTGCGTATTTGTGATTTCTAATACAAACTTTAATTTGTATCAAGCATTACATAAAAGTCAAAACGTGAAAAAAAACATCATTTGGAAAATCAAGGTAGAAAAATAGCCACAATCTTACATAAGTCAATTATTAACTTAAATTTATGTCTGCATACATTTCATGAACCATGAATAGATAAAAATAATTTTTAGTCTTAAATCAGTTCTTCTAAATGTCAATTCTTCCTTGTAATTGGCTCTTATTTACTGGCCTTTTCTTCTCAGATAATATTTCCACTTTACGAGGATAGTGATGGATTCTTTCAGTTCGAAAGTAATGTGATAATCTACATTAATTTATTAATAGCTCATAATCTCATATTATTGCCCTTAATAATATCTACTTAAGAATAAAGAAAACACCTTAGTCCCCTAAATTTTTTTTCATCCATTGCATCTCTGACAACAATTAGAATATTCTTTCACAGCTTGATCGGTCTTACCATCCCAGCAAGTCAAGATGCAAGCAAGCTCTTTTAGTGATAGATTTTCTCCGGTGGCTCAGTAGTAAAGAATCTGCCTGCAAAGCCGAAGACCTGGGTTCAAGCCCTGGGTTGGGAAGATCCCCTGGAGAAGGGCATGGCAACTCAGTTTCTTGCCTGCAGAATCCCATGGACAGAGGAGCCTGGTGGGCTACAGTCCATGGGGTCTCAAAGAGTCGGCCATGACTGAAGCAACTTAGCACTCATGCACAGGAGGCTTAGACCAGTGTGATAAAGTTGATTAGTTAGAATCTTTGTGCCATTATTTATTAGCTGAGTGATTTTGTACAAGATCCTTAATCTCTCTGAACCTCTGCTTCCTACTCTATTAAAACACAGATGACGAAAGGGGAGATAATAATGACTAATACATAGGATTGTGTACAATGCATATGATGGGGTTTGAAATGAGATAATACTTGCATTTAATACTTTGTTTGGTACAGAATAAGTTCTGAAGCAACAGTTGCATGACTCATTTTTCCTCCAGTGATGGAAGATGGCTCAGATGAAATGCTAAGAGGCAGGTTTATTATCATTGTGATTTAAAAAATTGATATTTATTCATTATTTGTTTGGCTGTGCTGGGTCTTATTTGCTGCATGTGAGCTCTTAGTTGCGGCATGTGGGATCTATTAACAATTCCCTGACCAGGGATGGAACCCAGGCCCCCCTGGATTAGGAGCTCATAGTCTTAGCCACTGTACCACCAGGGAAGTCCCAACATTGTAATTTGTTTACCAAATTTTCAAGGAAAATACATTTAAAACACTTCTAAACCTGTATTTTTTAAATTACTTACCTTGCAATGTAGACACAATGTACACAGTTTTTGTGATATTTTCATCTCAGTTGAGCAGAGAGTCTTGTCATCAAACCACTGGATAACTAAAGACTGCCCTTTAGGCCTCATTTAGAGATATTAATTTTTCCAATATTCCCCACCACATCCCTTTATAGTCGTTTAAGGCTTCTCTAAATATATCAAAAGCAATATGAAGAAAGTCTAATTTAAATAGTAACTGAATATATTTGAAGAAATGTATAATTTAACATTATATCTGAAAAACACAGAAAATGTTTTCATTATTGTGGGTGATAAACTAATGCTGTACATTTTTTAAGAAGTTATAATCTAATAACATTGAATATGTTATTGAAAATAAACTTTATGTTTTAATAATACATATTGTAAAAAGTTTAATATTTTTAAGTAATATTTATTAGAAAGTAAACATACATCTAAAAATACATTCTGGAGATAAATAAATTATAGGCAATAAAGTCATCATGAAATTCATTGTATAAATAAGAGTGCTGAATGATTATAAATTTTAAAATACTTGAGATTTATTTGGATTTGCCTTCCTGGACTTAGCAACAGTTTGCTTAATGAATGCTACTTAAACAACATGTCATGTTTTGATTTTAAAGTTTTTTCAGTGATATTTTCATACTTTAATAATATTTCACTTTTGAAAAAGACCACAAATTATTATGGAAATAATTTGTTAAAAAATATGTTGTTCAAATATCCATACAAATATAATGGCTTATTGAACTTCGTATTTTTTTTTTTTTTTTTAGAGTTCTACTAAACTTTATTCAAAACTGACCCTACTTCCTACTTGAGGTACCCCAAAGTCTAGTGTGCAAATATAAATACCCATCACATGTTCAAAAATAATCTTCCAATTGGTGCTCTGACCCAGCTTTGGCACACGTGAATCATCATGCATGTCAGCCACAATGGTCACCTCTTGGTATATATAGCACAATCCTGAAGTGGCACAGCGAGTCAGCCATGACACCATTTATTAAGCTCTCACTGAACTGTACTCTGGGAAGTTACACACACCACAACCCACCTTTGCACAGGTAATTTTATTCTCTCCTGTGGGTGTCAACAGTGCTCAGAGATTGTAATTTGAAACATTCAGAAAGCACATACCTGAATATTGTCACATTTCTTTACATCACGATTCAGTAACTATTAAACAATTATGTCTACTAAATACAGTGAACAAAATGGCATAACTGTTTACACCATTCCCTTGTAAACAAGGCTTTTGTCACAATAGTAACAAATGGAATTGTAAACAAGACTTTTGTCACAATAGTAACAAATGGAATTAATGGAACTTCGTATTTTTATGAAATTTTTATTGAAAAATTTGTGATTATTACAAAGAAACATTATCTGGTATACATGTTCAGAATTAAAAATAAGAAACTTCAGCTTACATATCTGATCCATCTCTCTCTACTTTATCTCCTAGGCTCTGTTTAAGCATTTGCCTCTCTCTGTTTCTCCCTAGGGACAAGAGTATCCTGTCATGTGATCTCCATGACAAATCACATGCATCTGCTGTGATCCAGATGCATAGCCATCGGACCCTAGCAAAATGCCATGCAAACAAAATGCTGATGGCTGCAATCAAAAAGCTTGGCCTTTCAGAAATGCACCCACATACACACATAGTTCAATGCGAAATGACGTGGGATGATTCTCGAACTGTGATGATTGTTCTGTGTGCAAAGATAAGAAGCAAAAACCAGTGTGCTAGGAGAAAAAAGTGAAGGTGAGACAGAAGTCCAAAAATAAAAACGTTTACAGTCTTACTTCCAGGCTTTCTGAAGCTTGTATAGTCCCCTTTTCCTTTGATTCCATGAGTACTCAGTATATTCCAATAGCAAATTTCTCTATTTTTGCTTTAGCTAACTCAAAGTGGGTTTCTTGTATATATACATTAGCAAATAATATTTCTTAGGAGTACATTGTCGCATTGGAAGTGCATAACATCCCTAAAATAAACTATATAAAAATATATTTTACTAAGCTAATCATACATGAAACTCCTTTAAAAATGATGCTACAACATGACTAAAGTATTGAAAATAAATTTTCTTAGATGTCAAAACTGTACAGATATAACTTTTTTTTTCCCCAAGTAATTATGTACCACAAAATGGTAAAGTACAAATCATTGCTGAAGGAATTGTTTAATGAATATAATCAAATTAACCCAAGAATATCATTTGTTTCAGACTTTTCTGTGTAATTAGGTACTCATTTTATATAAACAGGGACTAGCTTTTCTTAAATTTGTATCAGAAAAAAGACTTATGAAAGGCTAATGCTTAATATACCCTCTTAAATGATGGATGATTTTATTGATCACGCTGAATATTGAGATACATATGCATTAATTATTATAGAATAGGAACTAAAATTGGAATTAAATAATCAACATTAAATAATATTTTACATGCTTCCTGGATCAAAGAAATTCATTTTCACCTAGTAGGTGTAGCCAATAATTTTGGCAACAAAGTGGAAGAATCATAAAAACAAAAAGGAAAACTAAACCCCGAAGAAATTTTGGATATATCGCAGATAAGAAAAAAATTGTAGAACATGAGGACATAATGTACCAAAGAAGTCAGCAGTAGTACAATATTTTTTTGTACATAGTTTTGTGTTTTCTCAGTCACACAAAGTTCAGAAATTTTGGAAGTGGACTTCACTTTTTAAGACTTCTGGAGTTAACATTTCAGCATTTACTTACCAAATTCCATCTCGAGACAATTTTCTTCTGTGGTTAAGCTGTGACTTTAAAAAATATGCTGTTACACAAGTAAATTTGAACAAATAAGAAAATATGTTAATTTGAAATGCCTGAAAATGTGGCTTAAGCCATAAGAAATCGCCATTTCTTATTGGTATATGTATGATAATAACATCATGCATGACTATGAACTAGATCTGAAAGTCAATTTGAAAAAACAAACATGTTTAAGAAGTAGAAGCAGCAGTGATTTTAAAAACTCCTTTCAAAGTTTATTTTAACTTTATAGACATGTCACATATATCTTTTAACAGCATACATTTTAGTTGAAATTATGGATAAATTTTTATGTTCAATTATTCTTCTAAAGAGCTTCATCCTGTTACTTGAAAATCTATTATTATGAAGCCAACGCAAAGTTCTCCCATTCAGAATAGACAGTGACTTTTATATATAAGTGACTGTGTTCTTGCATAGCATTATTTTCATGGAATCTAGATTATTTTATAAAGAACAAATGTAATCTTGCTTATAGGTTATTCAGAGCTATGAGGTTAGCCTATATTTATTTAAATGAGTACCATTCGTTTTTTAAAGTTCTAGCAAAATCCTTTAGAAGCTTAAAACATTTCTTTGAGACAAGCCAGAGAAGCTACAGCTGGTATAAGTGATTACTAGTGGCTGACATAAATGCATTATTAATTCAGTGGATCGTACTTTTCAATATTAATTATCCATGGCATGGGTTTTCAGATCCAGTCTTATTAATCACAGGCCCTGAGCCAGTATGTTAATTTGAAGACTATGTAAGAATTAGTACATATTTGTTCCTTGCTAATACAGTGATAAAACTGTGAACTAGAATATATCATATCTGAGAATTCTCTAGGGCCATATACTCAATAACCCTAATTAACTTGAAAAACCTTTCTTTTTCTGTAAAGCCTATAAACACCTTAATAGTTTGGAACAGATTATGAATTTGAATCAGAGAGTGATCTCTAGTTTCTTGCTTGTTTGGAAGTTTTCTTTCTTCCTTATTTGTTTTATAGCTTAGCAATTTCATTCAGTTAATTATCAATTAATTGACAGTTTGAAATATGAAATGTAATAAACTATATATGAGCCAGGACCTTTGTTAAGGAAGAATCACTCTCTTAATTACCAAGAAAAATATATAGGGAAAATGTCCTGACCTGTTCAATTGACTGTCATGTTTTATAAATAGCTGACACATTCCTGAGAAATTACTAAAGACTATAGGCAAGGAACTGGTTCTTGAGACGTGGATTTGAAGACATTCAGGTCATCATTCTTCTTGAATACTCTTCCCATATAAATTTGAATGTGTTTCTCAGGGAACTGCTTTTCTGTTCTTCCTTGAATTACATGTTGTCTACTCTGAGAGCCAAATACTTATAGAGTTTTGCTCTGGTTGAGCTGTTGCTGTTCAATCACTAAGTCATGTCTACTCTTTGTGACCCCATGGACTGAATCACGCCAGGCTTCAATGTCCTTCACTATCTCCTGGAGCTTGCTCAAACTCATGTCCATTGAGTTGAGGATGCCGTCCAACCATCTCATCTTCTGTAGTCCCCTTCTCCTCCTGCCCTCAATCTTTTCCAGCATCAGGGTCATTTCCAATGAGTTAGCTCGTCACATCAGGGGGCCAAACTGTTGGAGCTTCAGCTTCAGCACCAGTCCTTCCAATGAATATTCAGGGTTGATTTCATTTAGGATTGACTGGTTTGATCTCCTTGCTGTCCAAGGGGCTCTCAAGAGTCTTCTCCAGCATCACAATTTGAAAGTGTTGATTCTTCAGTGCTCAGACTTCTTTATGGTCCAACTGTCACATATGTACATGACTACTGGAAAAACCACACCTTTGAATATATGGGCTTTTGTTGGCAAAATGATGTCTCTGCTTTTTAATATGTTTAGGTTTCTTCTGGTTGAGTGGCTTCCTATTAGCTTGGCAGACTAAACTGTGCCAGTGGATAGGAGTAGGTTAATATACTATGTCTCCAAGATGACTTATTTGCAAGTTAGTTGTGCTATAACTCAAAAAAGTGATTCTGGTAGAGAATATTTTACGTTGGCAAGTGGGGTATTTTTAGATAAGTGAGCCCATCAAAGATTTTATATAACATTGAACCTTCACTGTACTTTTTGATTCTTCAGTTGGTTTTGACTACATTTAATTTCTCAAATAATTGAGTCATATCATTGTGAAAGAAAGTGAAAGTGAAGTCGCTCGCTCAGTCATGTCCGACTCTTTGCGACCCCATGGACTGTAGCCTACCAGGCTCCTCTGTCCATGGGATTTTCCAGGCAAGAGTACTGCAGTGGATTGCCATTCTATTATTCCCTTTGAGTATGTTTTCATGTCTACATTTCTGAGTCCCATTTCTTTCATTTATAAAAATGGTCATTGTTGGTTTGTTTGTGCATTTGTTTATTTTTGGTTTACACCTAACAGGAATTGTTACCAAACCAAACTTGGATCAACTCACCCAACGTGCAGGGAATCTGAGCTACTGACACCAGGTTGTGATGAAGGAAATTACAGCCTTCATTTCAAGGCAGCCAGCGTGGTGCCAAGCAAAGAGAATGGGCAGCTCATGCTCAAAATTACCAAATTCTCCTACGGCTTCGAAGGAAGGGCTTTCAGAGGCAACATGAGGAATAAGGGTTGCAAGGTTGTAACTGGCTGTGATTGGTTGGTGGTGAGGTAGCAGGGTAATGTTTGGGGAATGTCAATGATCAGTTCCCTGGCTTCAGAGAGTCTGAGGACTAAGAGCTGGTGATCAGCACCCAGTTAACTTCTTTCATCTGGTGGGGTTTTCATGTCCTCAAAACAATTCAAGTATATGGCTCAGAATATTTCCTATAGCCCTTGAGGAAGAACTAAAGGCCCTTGACTTTACTGGTAGCAAAACAATTATTATTTTGTCTGACTGTATTCCTTTGTGTCTGCATTTCTCTGATTAAGTTTGCTCTTTGGAAGTCTGGAAGGCCTAGGAGGCTAAAGCTTTCTTATTAATATAAACAAGAGGTGAACACTGAGAGGTCTGTTCCTGGGAAGGTGGGGTTCTATTGGGTTTCAGGATTAGAAGGCCCATGGCACCAATTCCCTGCACTGCTTGCTAATGCTTTCATTTTCTGATCCCCTAAGAATTTCTTCTTGAAAATTTAGGCTTAGATAATGGCTTTGACAATTTAGCTCTCTCTCTTTGATGTCTAAATCTTAATTTTCCCAACGATTGATAATTCAAAAATGATCAAGGCACTTTATCAGCTCTCTTTGTTTATACTTCCAATCCTCCCAATTTTTTTTTCTTTTTCTTTTATTTTCCCTCATGTTAGAATCAGTTTTGGAAGAGGAACCAAGTAAACCTTTGTTGGATCTCCCCTGGTGGCTCAGATGGTAAACAATCTGTTGGCAATGCAGGAGACCTGGGTTCAGTCCCTGGGTCGGGAAGATGCTCTGGAGAAGGGAATGGCTACTCACTCCAGTATTCTTGCCTGGAGAATTCCATGGACAGACTCAGGCTACAATCCACAGGGTCACAAAGAGTCAGACACAACTGAGCAACTAATACACTTTCAAACTTCTGTTATGTCCTGGCCTCAGTGACTTTGTAGAAATTATTTAGCATTTGTAAGCTTCAGATTATCCATTGATAAAATATGGTATATAGCCTAATCCCACAGAATTGTTGTGCCAAATAGAGTCATGAAGATACACAATTCTTTTCACAAAGTGACTCGGCAATTTTTGTTTTCTTTCTTATGAGGCTGTTGCCATTGCTGACATTTGATAAATACATCACCAAAATACGGCTAGTTGTTACTCAGATGCTTTCTCACTAAAACACAGCTTAGCAAAGATCCTAGTTTTAGTTTATCTTAATAATGATTCCACTTCTTCCTGTTACAGATGATCGTTTAATCTACATATGACCACAACAAATCCTCAAGCTTTTGTGCTCTAAATTTTGCTCTCCCCCACTTAATTCTCCACATATTAGCTGAGGTGAATATAAATGTATGATATAATCATGTGTATAATTACATAAACAGAATCACAATAATGGTTTAACAGGTTTTTATTATTCATACATGATAAGACATATGCATATTAAAAATCTATTAAGCCATCTATTTAAATAATTAAAAAATTTATAGTAAGCATTTTTTAAAAACTTAACAAAATAAGAAAAGAAATCACTGAGGAAAAAATCTTTTAAGAATAATTGATATCCCTTAATGTCTACTGCTGTCTTTAAAGTAAATGAGGAAGATGAACAATGCAATAGCTAAATGGAAAAAAAAATGAACTCAGCAAGATGTATGTGGTCAATGACATTATCACACAATATTTATTCTAGTCACAATTTAATAAAATTTAAATTAGAAAGGAATAAATTAAAAAAAATTTTTTACATGTGAATTTGTGTGCTGTACTCAGTTGTGTTCAACTCTTTGTAATCACATGGACTGTAGCCCAGTGTCCTCTCTGTCCATGGCATTTTCCAGGCAAGAATACTGGAGTGGGTTGCCATTTTGAGAGGATCTTCTTGACCCAGAGATTGAACCTGCATTTTACATCTCCTGCATTGGTAGGAAGATTCTTTATCACTGCACCACCTGGGAATCCCAATACAATTTTTCTAAAAATTAAGTGTTAGCAATCCCCAATATGCTGAGGACATGGAGTATGCTATCATAAACCATAAAGTCTGCATTCTTTGGTTTGGTTTATAAGTCCCTCTGATCTGGACACTTCCTGTCCCATCAGTGTGTTTCCAGCATTCTCTGTCATACACCAATCACAGGAACTTTATTACTTTTACCTAAGAAGATACAAGAGCTACAGGAGACACAGGTTCTGTCCCTGGGTCAGGAAGATCCCCTAGAGAAGGGCATGGCAACCCACTCCAGTATTCTTGCCTGGAAAATCCCATGGACAGGTAGGATCCTGGTAGGCTATAGTCCATGGGGTCACAAAGAGTCAGACATGACTGAAGTGACTTAACATGCAAGAAGATACAATATCACCAATCTTCAGACAGGTTTTTTTTTTTTTTTTCTTTTTCTCCTACGAAAAACATGCTTTCTCTTTAAATTCAATTTGTCAATACATCCTTCCTTTATGTTTCATTGATTCAATATTTCACTTGGAAGAGCCCACTGTATTCCATAAAACCTGGTTGGATGGCCTTGCCACATCTTTCTATAGTATTTCTCACCTCTCACTCATATGCTGTAATGTTTAAATTTAATTGCTTGTTCAATTTTAACCAACCCTGATAGACCTCTTGATGAAAGTGAATGAGGAGAGTGAAAAAGCTGACTTAAAGCTCAACATTCAGAAAACTAAGATCATGACATCTGGTCCATCAATTGATGGCAAATAGATGGGGAAACAATGGAAACAGTAATAGACTTTATTTTCTTGGGCTCCAAAATCACTGCAGCCATGAAATTACAAGATGCTTACTCCTTGGAAGAAAAGCTATGACCAACCTAGGCAGCATATTAAAAAGCAGAGACATTACTTTGCCAACAAAGTAATGGACTTTGCCAACAAACGTCCACCTAGTCAAGGCTATGGTTTTTCCAGCAATCCTGTATGGATGTGAGAGTTGGACTATAAAGAAAGCTAAGAGCCAAAGAATTGATGCTTTTGAACCGTGGTGTTGGAGAAGACTCTTGACAGCAAAGAGAAGACCCTTGGACAGCTAAGAGATCCAACCAGTCCATCCTAAAGGAAATCAGTGCTGAATATTCATTGGAAGGACTGATGATGAAGCAGAAACTCCAATACTTTGGCCACCTGATGCAAAGAGCTGATTCATTTGAAAAGACCCTGATGCTGGGAAAGACTGAAGGCAGGAGAAGGGGACCACAGAGGATGAGATGGTTGGATGTCATCAACGACTCAATGGACATGAGTTTGAGTAAACTCCAGGAGTTGCTGATGGACAGGGAGGCCTGGCGTGCTGCAGTCCTTGGGGTTCCAGAGAGTTGGACGTGACTGAACGACTGAACTAAATTGAACTGAGACCATAGGCTTTCTTGAATACTTTCTTATCCCTACCATCTAAAAAAATGCCTTAAATATAGTGGGTACTCAATAAATAAATAATTGGTTAACTGCTAATATTTCAATGTTTTCACGAATGTGTGTTTGTACTAAGTCACATTAGTTGTGTCCAACTCTTTGCAATCCTATGGACTGTAGTAGCCCTCTAGGCTTCTCTGTCCATGGGATACTCCAGGCAAGAATATTGGAGTAGGTTGCCATGACTTCTTCCAGGGGATCTTCCTGACCCAGGGACAGAACTCGCATCTCTCATGTCTCCTGCATTGACAGGCAGGTTCTTTACCACTAGCCCCACCTGGGAAGCTCAAAAGTAAAGGCATATCAGCTTATTCATAGACCAATAGACTTCTCACACATACCCTAAATGTTATAGAGAATCAAATCATTTATCCTATCCATAAACTTTGTTCTAAAATTGCAGTGCTCTTTACTAAATAACATAAATATTTAATCAACCTATTTTATTGTTAAAATGAAGACATCAGCAAGATTGAAATGCATGGCTTAGATATGTGAAGCCACCAACTGCTGGTGTTTAAAGCATCATATTAACATAAACTTAGGAACCAGTTTAATTTTTTTTCAGAGCATATGAATTGGGTCTGCTATGAGCAGAGAGAACAGGATGTGTCTGTATTAAATAAGATTTTAGTGGGTACCAGTAACAGAGTCGGAGAAGGCAATGGCAACCCACTCCAGTACTCTTGCCTGGCAAATCCCATGGATGGAGGAGCCTTGTAGGCTGCCGCCCATGGGGTTGCTAGGAGTCGGACAGGACTGAGTGACTTCACTTTTCACTTTCATGCATTGGAGAAGGAAATGGCAACCCACTCCAGTGTTCTTGCCTGGAGGATCCCAGGGACGGGGGAGCCTGGTGGGCTGCCGTCTCTGGGGTCGCACAGAGTCGGACACGACTGAAGCGACTTAGCAGCAGCAGCAGCATCAGTAACAGAGTAAGAGAGGGAGAGAAAGATGGGCTACCCAGGTGGCGCTAGTGGTGAAGAGAATGAAAGTGAAAGTCGCTCAGTCATAGCGGACTCTTAGCGACCTCATGGACTAAACAGTCCATGGAATTCTCCAAGTAAGAATACTGGAGTGGGTAACTTTTCCCTTCTCTAGGGGATCTTCCCAACTTAGGGATGGAACTCACCTCTCCCTCATTGCAGGCAGATTCTTTACCAGGTGAGCCGCAAGGGAAGCCCATGTGGTAAAGAACCCGCTGGCTACTGCAGGAGATATAAGCAACACGGGTTCCATCGCTGGGTTGGGAAGATCCCCTGGGGGAGGAAAAGGCAACCCACTCCAATATTCTTGCCTGGAGAATCCCATGGGCAGAGGAGCCTGGCAGGCTATATAGTCCATAAGATCTCAAAGACTCGGACATGACTGAAGCAACTGAGGGCTTATGCAGAAAAGGAAAGAGAAAGGGAGGGAGCCAGTTGGTACATACTGAGTCTGTCTCGAATGAGGAAGTTAGATTCAAGTGTTCTTGTTCAATAACAAAGAGCTATTCAAATTATAAAATTATTAGCATACAAGTTCCCTAGCACTAACAAGAACCAGGGCTCTTTAAATTGTGCCACACAATAATACATTTCTTTGGGACTTTGTGGGTTTTCTGATATAAAAGTATTAAATTAGAAGCTGAGTGGCATTTTTGGTGTTTTTAGGAAAAGAACTATTGCCATAGATGAGAAGTTACACTCTAGTCCCTCAAATCTCTCAAATCCTCAGAGTAATGAGTCCAGGGCTAGGTGTAGGCACTCTACTCAGTTTGCTGTGATCACAAATGTTATACAAGCAGAATTCCATCTCAGGCTCATAAAAGTTTTAGTTGCCTTGTAATGAAGATCTAGCTGATAGGATGAACTATATACTCAGTGCCCAAAATGACAACTGACCAGAGGATGAGCAATCACAGACCAAAGTCTCTTACACTTCCTATAAAAACACAAACTGGAATACTTTAAAGCTCTTGATGTATGTTTATGAGGAAAGATGTTCTGAACTAGTGTGAATCCATCGTATGCAATCTTCATTAGAAATAGTGTGTTTATCTGCACTTTAATCTTATTTTAAAATTTAATAACAAGGATATATATTTAAGATCTTTTGTAGTTATAAGTTAAAGCATTATAGAATAATCAGCCATAATAAATACTGAAAAGTACCAATGGAATTAGAATCACTGCTGCTGCTGCTAAGTCGCTTCAGTCGTGTCTAACTCTGTGCAACCCCATAGAATCGCTACCAGATTACATAAAAATTTCATTGTGTTTACTACTGCAGACATGCGAAATTTCTGGGTGGATTTTTCACTGAATGTAGAGGGGTCATTCAAGATAATCGCCTACGAAATATAGACTGTGTGCCATGTGCTAAATTCACTTCTGAGGATCCTGGAGTCCTCCTCAGCAGCAGTTCAAGTAGGGAAACAGAAGATTGTCCATTTAGCTGCCCATCAGGAGAGATATTCATGTATGAACGTATTATAGAAAATAACCATTGTTTTAAATAGAAACTTTAAATAATACTACAAAGGCAGGTGCTCTCAATTGTGAACAATGTTTTGCTATTGAGGTGTTTTTCAATGACAACTTTTATGCATCAGGCACAGCTGGGTGTGGTGGGGAGAAGGGAATAGCCATATAGGGATTTTTAAATTTAAAATTGGTGAATGATTCTAAACAATAATGCTGCTGCTGCTGCTAAGTCGCTTCAGTCGTGTCCGACTCTGTGCGACCCCATAGACGGTAGCCCACCAGGCTCCCCTGTCCCTGGGATTCTCCAGGCAAGAATACTGGAGTGGGTTGCCATTTCCTTCTCCAATGCATGTAAGTGAGAAGTGAAAGTGAATTTGCTCAGTCGTATCCGAATCTTAGCGACCCCATGGACTGCAGCCCACCAGGCTCCTCCGTCCATGGGATTTTCCAGGCAAGAGCACTGGAGTGGGGTGCCATTGCCTTCTCCCTCTAAACAATAAGGATGAGATTATTTAGCAGTGAGTAAATGGAGTTCACTTTTCAATGAACCATTCAAAGGCACAGAATCCATTGCTGTGACCAGAATTGGCAATGTCCCGCTTGTCTGTGTGTTTACTCTGTAGGATATTTGGAAGTACATGTGTTTTTGTACTGCTAGAATGCAATTTTGTTCTCATAGAAAGGTTAGTTCTTTAATCATCCGGGAAAACTTTAAAGGAATTTTTTATTTGAAATATAGTTGATTTACAAAGTTACTTTAGTTTCAAGCGTACAACACAGTGATTTGATATTTTTATAGACTATACTCTATTAAAGTTATTATGGGCTTCCCTGGTGTCTCAGATGGTAAAGAACCTGCCTGAAATGCAGGAGACCTGGGTATGATCCCTGAGTCAGGAAGATTCCCTGGAGAAGAGAAAGGCAACCCACTCTAGTATCCTTGCCTGGAAAATCCCATGGGCAGAGGACATTGGTGGGCTACAGCCCATGGGGTCCTAAAGAGTCAGACATGACTGAGCAACTAACACGTTCAAAGTTATTATGAAATATTGGTTATATGTCCCATGCTGTGCATTACATCCTTGTATCTTTTTTATTTTATACCCGAGAATTTGTACCTCAATTTCCTTCCCCTATCGTGCCCCGCCCCACCTTCTTCTCACTGGAAACCTAGTTTGTTCTCTGTATCTATGAATGACTCTGTCTCTGGTTTCTTATATTCATTCTTTTATATTTTAAGATTCCACATATAAGTTAAAACATACTGTTTGTATTTCTTCATCTGACTTGCTTCTTTCAGTAAGCAGGTTACTCTCCATTTGCATCCATATTGTTGCAAATGACAAAATTCCATTCTTTTTAAGACTAATATTCCATCATTTTTCTATCTGCTTATCTATCTACCACATCTTCCTTAACCACTCGTCTGCTGATGGACGTTTAGGTTGCTTCCATATACGGCTAGCGTGAAAAGGTGGCTATGAATGTTGAGGTACATATATCATTTTGAATTAGTGTTTTTATTTCCTTAAGATATAAACTCAGAATTGATCGTGAAGCTTTTAAAAGTTGTACCTTCAAGAACTACTTGTATTAGGACAATCTAATGTATATGAAGTTATTATCTATAAAAATCTTTTGGTGTCAGCATTACAGATTGATAACGAGTTATTTCTGGAAGTCATCAAAAGGCTTTGTAGATACAGGTTTCGACAATTAATTTTAAGGTAAAAACTTGGTTGCTCATCAACTGAGTTTGTCCAATTTAAGAGGCTTATATCATAGATAATAGGTTTTAGTACTGCCAAGTATTAAATGGTACATGCTTGATAAACATACACAGAGGAAATGTCAGCCAAGTGAATTTCCTTTGAGAAGATGGACTGTTTCATGAACTCTTCACTTGTGTATACCTAGGTGATGATGGGAAAGCAGGACTGTTAGTACGTCTCTCCTGCACTTCCCCTCTTACCAACATTCTCTCTCTATCCAAGTCCCTCCTAATTTCTATGCCTAAATCATAGAAATGATTAAACAGGTTAAATTGCCAGAGCAGATTCAGAGGAATCAAGCTATTACCTGGTACCAATCTTCACTAATGATTCAGATTCCGGCAAACAGAAGGTGCAGATAAAACAACCTTTTCCAGAAAAAAGACTGAAACTGTCAGACAACATCAAAAATGTCCTCTATCTTCTTAGGACATCTTTTTTATTTTTTTTTTCATTTCATACATGATATTATACATGTTTCAGTGCTATTCTCCCAAATCTCCCCACCCTCTCCCTCTCCCACAGAGTCCATAAGACTGATCTATACATCAGTGTCTCTTTTGCAGTCTCATACACAGGGTTATTGTTACCATCTTTCTAAATTCCATAGGACATCTTTTTTAGAAAAATAATTTTATTTATTTATTTCTGGATTGCAAGGAGATACAACCAGTCAATCCTAAAGGAAATCAGTCCTGAATATTCACTGGAAGGACTGATGATGTAGCTGAAACTCTAATACTTTGGCCACCTGATGCAACAAGATGACTCATTTGAAAAGACCCTGATGCTGGGAAAGATTGAAGGCTGGAGGAGAAGGGGATGATGGAGGATGAGATGGTTGGATGGCATCACCGTCTCAATGGACATGAGTTTGAGTACACTCCGAGAGTTGGTGATGGACAGGGAGGCCTGGTGTGCTGTAGTCCATGGAGTTGTAAAGAGTCGGACACGACTGAGGGACTGAACTGAACTGAACCGTGCTGGGTCTTCTTTGCCGCACAGGCTTTTCTCTAGTTGCCACAAGTGGGGGCTACTTGTTAGTTGCGGTACAAAGGCTTCTCACTGTGGTGGCTTCTCTTGCTGCAGAGCAGAAGCTCTAGGGTGCCTAGGCTTCAGCAGTGTGGCACGTGGGCTCAGTATTTCCAGCTCCTGGGCTCTAGAGCACAGGCGCAATAGTTGTGGTCCCTGCAGATTTAGTTACTCTGTAGCAGGTGGGTTCCTTCCTGATTAGGGATCAAAGCCCTGTCCCCTGCATTGGCAGGCAGGTTCTATACCACTGGGCTTCTAGGGAAGCCGCTTGTGCAGTGCTTAGTTGCTCAGCCGTGTCAGACCCTTTGAGACCCCACGGACTGTAGCCCACCAAGCTCCTCTGTCTCTGGGGATTCTCCAAGCAAGAATACTGGAGTGGGTCACCACGCCCTCCTCCAGGGGATCTTCCTGACCTGGGGATTGAGCCCAGGTCTCCAGCATTGCAAGAGGATTCTTTACCATCTGAGCCACCAAGGCAAGCCTTAGGGAAGCCCCTTAGGACATCTTTATTCACAGAGAAACCCACTTCAGTTTGGGGAGAAATTTCTTTTGTATACACTGTTAATTACATTACTTATTAGCCCAAATTCTCCAGGTAGCACTGCAGCACAAATCAACAATGCCAGGTTAATTCACAATATTGCAATTTATATGGTTTAATTATATCCTGATATTGCCGTTTAACAGAAGGGACTTCCTTTTTCTGTGTAAATACCATATCATGTTCATGAGGGAGACTGAGTCAAGGTCAATATTATATTTACAAGGAGATCTGAGTGAAGCTGTTCATTTGAGAGTGAGAGTTCAGTGAGGCCTGAACTCTCTCAATGTGAAAGTAACTAGTTCCAGGCCCTTCCCTTTTTAAGTTTCAGCACAGTTATTTTTCTTCTGTTGATGTATCTGTTTTCCTGTGAATTCCCACAAGGATAGCAGCATTGTACCATTTTTTTGGAAATATTGTTCTCCTAGGAATGAATCTAGAAGGAAATAGCAACCCACTTCAGTGTTCTTGCCTGGAGAATCCCAGGGACGGGGAGCCTGGTGGGCTGCCGTCTATGGGGTATGGGATCGCACAGAGTCGGACACGACTGATGCGACTTAGCAGCAGCAGCAGCAGGAATGAATCGGGCTTCCAAGGTGGCACAGTGGTAAAGAATCAGCCTGCCAATGCAGGAAACACAGGAGACTTGGGTTCAATCCCTGGGTTGGGAAGATCCTCTGATAGGAAATGGCCACCACTCCAGTATTCTTGCCTGGAAAATCTCATAGACAGAGAGCTTGGCGAGTACAGTCCATGGGGTTGCAAAGATTTGGACACACACCCAGGAGTTGATATGAATTTTATCAAAATTCTTGAAAACTTATCAAACTGTAAAAATCTTTTAAAAAATATAGTGGAATGGACATGATATTAACTCCCAGCTGAACCTGAATTTGATTTTAAATTTCACAGTCTACTTGCTTTATAGCAGCAGGCACATTATTGAAATTTTCTGAGAAGTGGTTTCCTTCCGTGATGAAAAATCAAAATGGTGACGGAATTTAGTGTTCTTGTACGAGTTATGAAATATAGGTATACAGAAAGTGCTAAGAAAGTGCTCAGCATGTAGCAGGGGTTCAAAAAAAGCCCACTTATTTTCTTTGCCTTTTTGTGAAATCAATCTGTTCTTGAATTTTTCCTCTCTTATCAATAATGTTCATTTCCCTCATTCTTAGCTCTATGGCTACTTCTTGTCCATTTCCTTTGCTAATGTTTTTTTCCTTTTCCATTACCATAAACCTGGACATTCACTTTTCAAATTTCACTCTTAACACTTCTCTCATTCTACATTCCTAGTTTTAGACTCCTGCATATATGGTAGATGTTTTATTTTGAAACCACATACATAATTTGAAGTATCACTTTTATTTCTAAGGCTAAAATCACATCTAGTTAAAAAATAGTTTAAATATAATAATCATAGTCATAATAATATAATCATGATGATAATCTCCATATCAGACATCTCTGACGATACTCTCAACTTCCATCCTGATGGTGAGAGATTTACATTGCTAATGTTAATGACTTTATCATTTGAAAAATTTATACAGTTTTCAAAGACCAATTCAGACACTTCTCATGGAATTTCAGTTCCTCACTCTTTTTTTGTTCAAAAATATTTATTGAGTATACACTGTAGGAATAGTGCCAGTCATTCAGTCGTGTCCAACACTTTGTGACCCATGGACTGTAGCCCACCAGGCTCCTCTATCCATGGAAATCTCCAGGCAAGAAGACTGGAGTGGGTAGCCATTCCCTTCTCCGGGTAATTTTCTGGACCCAGGGATTAAACCTGGGTCTCCTGCACTGCAGGCAGATTCTTCACCATCTGAACCTGGCAGGCTACAGTCCATAGGTTGCAAAGAATTGGACAGGACTGAGCAACTATCACTATTACTATATGTCTAGTACCATGTTAGATTTTCTGTGTGGTGGTGAACAAAACCACCATTTTCCTACACTCAAGGATCACATAGATTAAAGTGATAAAAAGACATTGTTTAAATAGTTACCCCAAATGTAACTGCAATTGTAATATATAATAAAGAGAATGAAATGTTAGAGTTCATACAGCAAGGGAAGATGTCATTTGTCACTTTGAGGACATGAACTTCAAGTTGAGATGGAAAAAGGAGAAAAAAAGTAATTAGGATATGGTGGGTTAGTGAGAGGAGGGGGACCAGGCAAATATTCCCAGATTCCTAGGTAAAGCTTTTTTAAAATTTAATTTTAATTTAAGGATAATTACAATATTGCAATGGATTTGCCATACATCAACAGGAATCAGCCATAGGTATATGTATGTCCCCTCCCTGTTGAGTCTCCCACAAGCCTCCCTCCCCATCCCACCTGTGGAGAAATTAACACGGTGGCCTCAGTCAGGCTCTCTTGCCCCACGTTTTCATGCCCTCTGGCCCCATGTTCTGTAAACAATGACTTTGCACGGTTATATCGGAGAAGGCAATGGCAACCCACTCCAGTACTCTTGCCTGGAAAATCCCATGGATGGAGGAGTCTGGTAGGCTACAGTCCATGGGGTCGCTACGAGTTGACACGACTGAGTGACTTCACTTTCACTTTTCACTTTCACGCCTTGGAGAAGGGAATGGCAACCCACTCCAGTGGTCTTGCCTGGAGAATCCCAGGGATGGGGGAGCCTGGTGGGCTGCCGTCTCTGGGGTTGCACAGAGTCGGACACGACTGAAGCGACTTAGCAGCAGCAGCAGCAGCAGCAGCACGGTTATATAACAGCTGAGATCATTCATAGCACTCTGCATGCATGTCACGAGGTACTTGCTTGGCCACGGGCTACTTTGTGGGGTACGCCTATATGAGCTCCACCTGTAAAGCCTTAGAGCCGCGTGTGGCTGCATTATGGCTGTGTCCATTGGGTCAACCACGAGAGGAGAGAATCCAGTGTGTCTGCTGATACAGCTGCTGCGCCAGCCGGAAGAGAACAAACGCGACTGCAGTTCCTACGGCTCCTCGGATTTTCTTCCAGCCTCTTAGCTCGCGCCTTGCCTACCATGGGTTCCGGGAAGCGAGTGCACAGTGAGACGTAGTGAGACACCCGGCACTGCAAACAGGATCAGCAAGGCACCACCCGTCTAGATCATCACGGATTACCAACCAGGTAAAGTTTTTATTTTACTCTCCGCCATGAACACTGTTAGGCAAGGCTTCATCATCTCTTAATGGAACATGAGAATCAGCTGGTCAGAGAAGACAGGTGAAAAGACTCAATGCCTTATAAGAAACCCAGTTGCATAGGTGGTTTATTAGTAACAGTCCTTATTATCCAGGTAATATACATATATAGCCATTATAATCAGAACATCAATGCTGTGTTCTATTTGATTTTGGAATTGTATACCTACCATCTTCAGCTTACTTCCAAATTTTTTCCCTGTTCCCTTCAACTTCCCCACTGTTTTCTTAGGATGAGTTAAAAATCCATTGATATCAACTGTTCCTATTTGGCATCACTTTGCTCTTGATTGTTTTTGTTGTCTAATCACTAAGTCATGTGCAACTCTTTGCAACCCCATGGACTGTAGCCTTCCAGGCTCCTCTGTCCATGGAATTTCTCAGGCAAGAATACCGGAGTGGGTTGCCATTTCTTTCGCCAGGGGATCTTCCTGACTCAGGGATTGAACCTACATCTCTTGCACTGGCATGCAGAGTCCCTGTGTATTGCTGAGCCACCAGGGAAGCCCTTGCTCTTGCTACAAATACCTCTTGGGAACTAGAAGTCTAAGATCTTCATGATTACTCTTTGTGATGAAAAGTTCTATTATATTCCTTGTATATAGATTTACAAGTTTATTAAGTGCACAACTTAATAAACTTCATAATCTTTCGCTTTTTATTATTTGTTAAAATCTTCTTGCAAAATAGGGGTCTCACCCATCATCTTTGGCTGAGTAGTTTCTCTTAACTAACACATAGGGTATTTATAATCAATTCGGATCTTTCTTTTATCTCCTAACTCCTTGATCTTACTGGTAATGTGAAAATTCAACTCTCAGAGTCTGCTGTCTGCATGTCTGACAGTTTTGACAAAATTTATGCCTTTAATCATGGCGTTGCCTCTGCCTGGAATTGCCTTCATCCTTATTTCTAGTCAACTAAATACTTTGGCCACCTGATGCAAAGAGCTGATTCATCGGAAAAGACCCTGATGCTGGGAAAGATTGAGGGCAGGAGAAGGGGACAATTGAGGATGAGATGGTTGGATGGCATCACTGACTTGATGGATATGAGTTTGAGCAAGCTCTAGGAGATAGTGAAGGACAGGGAAGCCTGGCGTGTTGCAGTTCTTGGGGTCGCAAAGAGTCAGACAGGACTTAGTGACTGAACAACAACTACTTAATTCTATGAATAACATGACTTCAAATAATGATTGGGTGACACACTTTAAATGATTTTAAAGAGATTGAAGTTATTAGCAAGTCAGCTAGGATATTTGTCACTTTTACAGGACAGTAATGCCTCTGGGCTTCCCAAGTGGCTCAGCTGTAGAAAAATTCTGACTGCAGCTCAGGAGACGCAGGAGATGTGGGATCGATCCTTGGGTCGGGAAGATCCCCTGGAGGAGGAAATGGCATCCCACTCCAATATTTTTGCCTGGAAAATCCCATGGACAGAGGAGCCTGGAGGGCTATAGTCCAAAGGGTCAAAAGAGTCAAACACAACTGAGCATGCATCCATGCATGCACAATGCCTCTAAGTTTGTAAATTTGTCCACTGATTTGTGAATCTGCCCTTGCTTGGGTGCCTGGTGATACGGTGGGAGGAGGAAAATTCACTGCTTTCAGTGCTTACTCAGTCCTGAGAAAAAGCCCCATATATTCCAAATGGCCCCACCAGAATATCCTTTTCTGGAGGAATCCTGGGAATTAACTGGAATTTTCTTCTAAAGACAAATATTTGTAACCTTCTCTTAACATGTGTATGCTGGGTCTTCTCCCTCCACAGGCAGTGGGTGATGTATGTTTTTCTTGCTCCATTGTTATACAATTTGCTTCAATCTGTTCAGTTGTTAACTTTTGCCTTCCTGATATGATTAAACTCAAGTGAAGTCACTTAGATGTGTCTGACTCTTTGTGAACCCATGGACTGTAGCCTACCAGGCTCCTCTGTCCATGAGATTTTCCAGGCAAGAGTACTGGAGTGGGTTGCCATTTCCTTCTCCTGGGGATCTTCCCGACCCAGGGATGGAACCCAGGTCTCCTGCATTGTAGGCAGACGCTTTACCGTCTGAGCCACCAGGGAAGTTAGATGATTAAACTCATAGATCTCTTTAATAGCAAGACAAGTTTACATATTGACCAAAACAGGGCAAGGAAGCCCAAAAGCGTTGTCTCACGGCTTGATAACCACTGAACCAAGTTACCCTTTCATTAAGGTTCAGCGTAAGTCACAGAACATGTGGGGGCCTCATTCTCCCCTTTAAATTCCAATAAATCTTCCTTTCTATACCATTTATTTTTTTCATTTGGCCTCATTTGGTTTGTGTTGTCCCTGTTTTCCTTCAAATCAGGGTCCATTTCTTCTAATCTTCACACAGAAAATTAAGATATTTAAGCTCATCATTGCTGTAGATTCACTTTCTCCTTACTGTTAGAGTGTAAGAAATGCTGACATTTTCTCTTAATCATTCATGCTTACAATTATAAGAGTATTTCAGAAAAAGCTGGGGTAGAAATAAGCAAATGATATTTAAAGGAATGAAAGCTATAAATCCCTTTGGTATACAAAAGTGAGAAGGAATATTTTGTGGGCTCCATGTTTTTGTAGTTTCTGAAATAGGATATATTTTGTCATCTTTAAATGTACTTCATGAAGCAATATTGTCCTGTGTAAAAAAAATCAACCTCCCCAGGTCATGCTTTTCCTGGCCACTTTATCATTAATTGGAACTTACACAGTTGGTTATATTTATATTCTATATAATTTTAGAAAATATTTCCCATTCATATTTTATATAATTATATACGATAACAATGTATATAATACAATTATATTTAATATAAAATATATTTATATTTATATAATTATATATATTGAAAATAAATATTAAAAACTGAAAAATTGGCTATTTTATGCTAGTACAAACTAATAAAACTGACAAATGTATATATTTAAAAGGCAGAATTGTGTTGAGTTGCAATTATCTGGAAAGTTTCAAGGAAAAGGAAACTTCTCATCAGAAAAGAGAAGGGGTTCTAAGAGCAGAGAAGAGAAAAATGCAAGTCAACAATAATGCAGCAAAGATATATTCATGGAATATGATGAGAGCATTTTGGAGAAGAGCTATATGGGAACACTAAGGGTAGAGAGATTATTTAGACATTAAAATGTGAGCTAAAGAACTTGAATTTATCTTCTGTTGTGTTTGCCAAAGGAATTTTTTGTCTCCTGCTGTGGTCTGATTACTGATCAGAAATTTCACATTCTTAGGGGCACATTAGAGGTAACATATGACTTTTCAAGAATTTCAAAGGGAACTATCCAATCATATGTAATTCAGTGCATAGGTAATACAGTTATAGAAAATCAGGGGTCATCTCTGTCTTTTTGTCTCTCCATATTGCTTGATTTTTATTTTGTATTAGTAAATGACATACCAAGGAAATGAGAGACTTTAAAGATCTGAATCCCTTTTTCTCATCCTACATGTATATACAAGCTCCAATGCTACCAATTAATTAAACTCCATATAACGTGTTCCTCATTATAATATTTCATAACATGCCATGTTACTGTTAATGAAAGTGGGGTCTGGTTGCTTACTATTCCAAAGCCAACAAAGAGGCAAGCTTGGTGGAAAGGAAAGTTTGATTTATTTTGAACGCTGGCAATAGGGGAGGAGGGTAGGGGAAGGGTGGACTCTTGCCCAAAGGCCAACTCCCCGCAACCCCTAACAATCAATGGGCAAGAGTTTTTAAAGGAAAGTTTCAAGGATACATGTCTCTTTTGTTGGCAGGTGGGTTCTTTACCACTAGGTCTTCCCAGGTGGCACAGTGGTAAAGAATCTGTCTGCCAATGCAGGAGACTCAAGAAATGCTGATTCAGTCCCTGGATTGGGAAGATCCCCTGGAGTAGGAAATGGCAACCCACTGCAGTGTTTATACCTGGAAAATCCCACAGACGGAGGAGCATGGTGGCCTACAGTCCTTGGGGTCACAAAGAGTCAGACATGACTGAGTGCACATATGTGGGTGTATTTAGATCTTTACCCCTAGCGCCACCTGAGAAGCCTCCAGTATTCTTGCCTAGAGAATCTCATGGAGAGAGGACCCTGGTGGGCTTATGGTCCATAGGGTCGCAAATTGTCAGAAATGACTAAAGCAACTTATGCATGCATTCAAGGATATATAGGTGGAGGGAGGGGGCTACTTGCATAAACAGTACAGTCATCTTGAAACTGGTCATTGGTGGTCCGATTAGTGCTATCTTGATTATTTTAAGTACAATTAGTCTTTAGTTCCAGAGTAGCTTTGTTCCCGTTTCCTTGAGGTCTGTTCTCAGAATAGCAGCACCTTACGTCGTGTCTACAGTTTGGTTATCATGTAGTTAACTTCTTCCACATGGTGTGGATTTCAGTATCTACAAGGCAGCTCACCCGATATGGTGAAAAACACTACTGATAGTTCTTGAGGAGGAACAAAAAATCCTTGACTTTGTTTAATGACTAAACACTTTTATTATTTGGTCTTGCTTGACTGTTTTCCTTTATCCTGCATTTTCTCACTTCCCTGATTAAACTTATCCTTTGTCTAAAGTTTTTCTACAGACAAACTTCAGGCAGAGGACAGGAGGGGTAAGAACATAGGGTCCTGCTCCATTTTATTACCTCATGTTATGAGCTAGTTTGATGAATGACACATCGCACAAGATTAGAGGGGGGAAAAAGCAACATTTAAAAGTCATTCATCTGTTATTGGTTCAGGGTTCCAATTGCATTCAAGCCTATTAAGATTAGATTTCTCTTTTCTTTTTGCAAAAAACTACAACTTACTTATAAATGTATCCTTGTAAAATGTGTACTTTAAAGGTTGTAAAGAGTTGGGATTGGAGGGGTTACTAAATTTACTTAAAACATTATATTAAAAATTTAGCCAAATGAAAGTAATTTTAGGAATTTTAAATCTAATTTTTTTTAAATGCACACAAAAGGATATGAGAGAAACTCAGAATTTATGTAAATTTATTTATGGTAACTCTAGTGGACTCAGTAAATCTTAACACATGTATCTAGTTTTCCGTGTGTATGTTGCTGTTTTTAGAATGTCAGTTTTTCAAAAATCTGTTTATTTTTATGTATTTAATAATATCAGTTATTACTATTTATGTCTCCTGATAGCAAGAATAAATATACCTGGTTCTTGAATTCCTGAAATTTAAAGTTGTTTAAAATTAGAACTCTAATGATAAAATAAGTGTTTTATGATAATAATAGCTATAACTTATTATATGCATGTTATGTCATCTTTCCTCAAAGTAAGGACTTTGAATAATGACAGCTCTCTTAAGTATAATAAAATAGTTATATGCCAGCCACTGTGATACACTTTATATAAATTAGTTCAGTTAATAGCTCAGTTAATCTTTTAATTCTGGACAGGTATTATAAAGCCCCATTTTACAGATGCAAAAAGGAAAGATTAACTTGCTAAATTGTAGACACCTAGAAAAAGTCAGAAACCAAATTTGCAATCAACTAGTAGTTGCTTTGGGACCTGTCCTTTTCTTCCTATGCCACCAAGTCCCCTAAGGTGTTTCTCTGAGCATGGTTTTAAAATTTTACCACAAATATGTTTCAATCACAGTTTATAATTCACAGTTTTCTCTCTTGCTGCAGTGTCCTCTGCCCCTTCATTTAGTGACTATTTCTATCCTCCTAATGATGTTCATGCCCTTAATCTTTTGTTGTCTTCCTGGGTCACATTTTTTTCCACATTCATCTCATTTGCGACAGCATGATAGTTTCAAGGGCATATAACCTTCCTCTGTATTATAAGGCATAAGGAGGCTTCATTCTGTCTATTGAATGCCTGGCTATTGTAGTAATTGTTCCACTATTTTGTTTAATTTTGTGTCTCATTTATTCTATATCAGCAAACCATAAGAGCCTTGACAACTTTAACAATGAGGTGGAAAAAGATGATTCTCCCTAAAATGCAAAATGACCACTTCCTCCATAGGTTGGTAAGGATTACTTGTTCACCTCTGATGAGGGCACATTTTTACAAGAGAAATAAGTTCCCGGAGGTAAACTCTCTTCCATTTCCCTATTTTTTCTTATAAAACTTTTCTGTTTTCCCATTCAGAACATAACTCTTGCCTATTATACATAAATGACACAGTCAAAGAAAACACATATTCCTGGTCTGTGACTCTCAGCACTGTTAAGACTCTTTTGGAAACTTTGTACAAATTATATATGTACAATGATAAGTCTGGAGCAGTGAAATATGGAGAGGGGTGTGGGAAGTGGTAAAACCAAACACTTCCTTTGCCCTTGAGCCCCTTATCCTCTGGTTTAGGACAAAAGGCAGTATAACCAGTCATAAATGGAAGCCAGACTACAATATTCATGATACCACCAAATGTTTTAGAATTTAAAGGCATAGAATACACACACACTTACATACGTATATATACACCCACACATATATAACTCATACATATATACTTATCACATACTTATATACACATCTCATATATATATATATATATATACATCCTTACATATATATGGTATATATTTTACTATTACATATTAATTCTGACATATTTTAGGACTAGTAAGGAAATAGATCTTGAGCTAGATCATCCTCAAAAGAAATCCAAGTTTAAGTACATGCCTCAACCAAGAGCATTTGCCACCAGTTGTGCTGTGGGGGAAACAGGATGACATTATTTCCCATTTGTTCAATTCCCTTATGTGTCTTTTTTTTTCTTTATTTTCCTCATGTGTTCACATATGTTTGAACTATTTCCTGCTATGTTTGTAGTGAAGTATTTTATTTCTCTCTATTGTCTTTGTACACCTCCTAAGAACGCGTGGGCCCTCTAGGGTCCTGTCATTGGTGATTGGCCACATCCACTCTTTCTCTGCATTGTGGGGGCAACTTTGCAACTAGCTTTGGTGAAGATGCTTGTGAGTATGTCGTTTATTTTTTTCAAGTTGCTTAGCTTTTTTTTTTTTTTTTAAATAAGGATATCTGTAGAAGTTCAAAAGCTTTGCTGACCTTATGGTCTTGCCCTGACCAGAAACCTGCTCTTTATTGGTTTTTTATTGAAATATATTTGACATATAACATTATGTAAGTTTAAAGTATGCAGCATGTTGGTTTGATCTATTTATATATTGCAATGATTTTCATTGTAGCATTAGCTAGGACTTCTATATCATCACATAACTATCATTTTTTTTAATTTACAATACCCAAGATATGGAAACAATCTAAGAGCTCATCAGTGGATGAATGGATAAAGAAATATTCTTTGATTATTATTGGTAATCCCCTTGTTTTGGGAGAGTTGCTTGTATTTTAAATAAAACAAGAATGAACCTTGGTTTCACAATAATTTCCAGTAATTGATAAGAAATGGTTTGTTCAGTCTATTGATATTTTTATCTAAAATGATCAATTATTAATTGAAAAATAAAATACCTATAGTGACAAAATTGCAAAAGCATATTGATGTGTAGCTAAAATATATATAGATATGTTTATAAGTATCAAGGGCTTACATTGATCATATTTTTAAGTTCAAGAATCATGCTTCCAGGTAGCTATTAAAAAATAAAAAGTTAAGAATGAAGATGGTAGTTTATCAACAGGATTATTTCTTATAATTTACAATAGTATACAGACATGCCAAAACCAGAAAAACTATTAAATAAATTGTAGTATACTATAGAGTAATAACAGACATCTACTGTTGGTTAGAGCTGAAATTCATATTAATCCGGTGGAATTCTTGGGGTAAAAAATTGAACCATACTTCTAATTAGCTTTGAGATATGTAGAGAAGCGCCTAGTAGACTGGGCAGAGGAAAAATTGGTCAAAAGAAGCCCCCAGTGACAATGATTTGCTAAAAATCAAGTATAGAAATCATCATAAGGGAAGAATTTTGCAATTCCAAATGAAACAGTACAAGGCTCCTGAGTCAAATGAGGGTAGTGGTTCCAAATATAGTACAGATTTGAACCTTTCTGATACAGACATCCTGCTGTAAGACGCTATCTTGGGGAAATGATACTGTATCTTTTCTGATTCAGCTAGATGAATGAAAACAGCTCCCCATAGCTGATTTGAATATACACATTTTTTAAAAGCCTGATTAAATAGTCACATGCCTACCTGTTATGTTTAATTTAAATTGAGTTGCATACGTATTTTAAAATATTATATTAAGTAATATATTACTATAAAAAGATGGTTTTCTGCTGTCACAATTTATAAGTTAATTTTATTCAAACTCTTTAAATTTTGACATCAGTATTTCTGTCATCATTACAGCCAATTTTTGTCATCTATCACAGCTTTCAATAGTGCATTATCCTCAATTCTCATCCAAGTTGTTTTAAGTACTGCACTCTTTCAATCTGTATGTGGTACTGTTTCTGGAAAATTTATCCCAATTGCCTAAATGACAGGCAATGATTTGCATAGCATCACAATTTAATTTATTTTAGCAATCTTGTTGATACTTACCCCTGATTTACATGGAGTGATTAATTTTAAACCAATCATATTTATAGTACTATCGGACATTTGTAAGTAAAGGCTAAAAAATATCACCAAGTATCTTTCCCAACTTTTTACCTACCTTATGACTGAGATGAGGGAAATATCTATGACACTGAGAAACAAAATGAATGTATGCTTCTGTCAATTCAAAGTGAATGTAAACCGATCCTACTTGTCTGATAGGGATTGAAAATAACTCAATAGCTAAACATCAGTTATCCAATGTGCATGATGAAGAACCCACATGCAGCACAAGAGCCTATGGCTGGGGCACCACTTGGCTGGTTTCATGGTCGTTCACCATAATCTAACACATTCCGTCTGAGTTTTTCAATGGCCAGACTGGCGAAACCAATGCAGACACGATGGGGACCACAACTCCTGCATCTTTTTTTACTTTGAAGGAGACACTAATATCTGCTGTTCCACCCAAGATACACTTTTGTTTCTGGTTTAGTGTTTTGGCTGAGGAAGACTACAATATCAGGGTCTTCTCTTGGCCTGCATTACCACCATGTATCTTACTCTGCAGGTCAGGAAATCAATGTGAGGACACTGCAGAAGAATTTGTCTTCCCTATGATCATAGTGCAGAGCAGTCTCTCAGAGCTATCTGAGGTGCTGCCTCCCAACTTGCAACTCTCAAGTTGGGCATCGTTTTTAGTTGACAGTTATGGTGACCAATGAAGCGATCCAGGGTGGATTAACTTCCTTCAAGGAACCGGAGCTTTGGTACCAGCTGCAGCCCCTTTCATCCATCCACCTCCTTGCGGAATGCAGACGAATTTGGCTAAGTCTCTCCTGGTTCTCGAATCTCCCATATTGGTTGAGATTCTGAGTTTTATTTGGCGGTGGAGCAGGTTACCTACCTCCTTCCAGTTGGAAAGCTACTGGTGGGGTGGGGGATGGGCGAAACATCCAGGGCATCCCCACTCACGGTCTAGACCCTGATTGGGGCTCAGTTGAAAGATACTGAGATATTCCCACCCAGTCCAAAGGTACTGGGTTGACGGGCTGGCTGAAAGATGCCAGGGAATACCCATCTAGTGGAAATATACTGGGGTCGGGGGGGAGGGGTCGATTGAAAAAAAATTAAGGAATACTTGGCTGAAAGATGCCAAGGTCACTCCATTGTAGGTGGTTATATGGTCTTGGCTGAGTGGTTAAGTTAGAGGTCAGTCTGATACTTCCTCAATTCCACTGCCTTTATAGAATTTGTCGGGATAAAAGGAGAATATATTGGATCTTTGCTCTGGAAAAAAAGGACAAGAAACCACCCTGCTGGTTTTGGTTTTTCTGAGATGACTGAGAAATTTACAGGAGTGGTGGAGGCCTAGCCCTCATACTGTGCAGTGGTACCTTGGGGAAACCCACTCATTAATTAGAATACTTGCTTGTCCGGGGGGGTCACACAGAAGAACTGGCCATTCAGCGATCTGAGTAGCCACGGTGGCCTTAGATTGTTGTAGGCAGAACCTGTGACATGTAAGATGGGGTGAAACGACTCTGGGGTGACTCCTGGAGGACTTAAGCTCAAAAGCAGCACACAGGCCCACTATAAAATTTCACTAGTGATTTTTATCCCTGACAAATCATCTTAAAATGGGAAACAGAATCTCAAAAACAGAAGCAAAGGGGTGTCAGAAAGCCAGCCTCTGACTAAGACTCCAGCCAGATTCATGTGCAATATGTATACAGCTCATATTTTCAAGTACCTTGTTAATTGGAGAAATTATACTATGAGAGCTCTCAACCTAAAATGGCCAAATTGGGGCTCTTCTGATATTCCAAAATTGATATTTTTGCATGCACAATTAGAAAAGGCCAGCCATGCTTGCTTTGATTGGTATCTAGAAACTTATAAAAGAGGAAATGATAGAGTAATTTCTTTGCAGGAAACCAACAAGAAATTGCTTGACACTATCTTCCCTGGTAGCTCAGCTGGTAAAGAATCTGCCTGCAATGCAGGAGACCCCAGCTTGTGGAGAAGGGATAGGCTACCTACTCCAGTATTCTTAGGCTTCCCTGGAGGCTCAGATGATAAAGGATCCATTTGCAATGTGGGAGACCTGGGTTTGATCCCTGGGTTGGGAAGATCCCCCGAAGGAGAGCATGGCAACCCACTCCAGTATTCTTGGCTGGAGAATCTGCATGGGTAGAGGAGCCCGGCGGGCTACAGTCCACAGGGTTGCAAAGAGTCGGACATGACTGAGCAAATAAGCACAGCACAGCACGTGATCACATTGTGATAGGTGGGCCACAATCAATTTGTGGGACACCAGGTGTCAATGTTGGCTCAGACCCTTTATCCAGTAGGTCTTTTTTAAAGTTTTTATTGAATTTGTTACAATATTGCTTCTGTTTTACGTATTGGTTTTTTGGCCAGGAGTCCTGTGGGATTTTTTTAAATTTATTTATTTATTTTAATTAGAGGCTAATTACTTTACAATATTCTATTGGTTTTGGGATTTTAGCTCCACATCCAGGGATCAAACCCACACCCCTTGTTTTGGAAGGTGAAGTCTTAACCACAGGAACACCCAGGAAGTCCCCATGCAATAGGTCTTGAGACAACTATTTTCCTTTTTTATTTCAGTTGATATATATTTGACAATTATGAATTGTATCTATTTAGGGTGTACAATTTGATGATTTTATATACATTGTGAAATAAAATAACCACATTCAACATAATTTAAAATATCTTTTACCTCAGTTATCAATTCTGTGTGCATATGTATAATGAGAACAGTTGCGATCTACCATCTTAGCAAATTTCAAGTATACAGTCTTGTTAACTGTGGTCTCATTGCCATAATTAGATCTCCAGAGCTGATACTTACATAACTAAAATTTTGTACCTTGACCATCACCTTTCTATTCCTCTCCATAGCATTGTTATCTCCACTTCTAAGAGTCTGATCATTTTAGACTCCGTATATAAGTGAGATTATATAGCATCTGTCTTTCTGCATTTGGTTTACTTCATTTAGTTTAATGTTCTCCAAGGTCATCCATGTTGTTGCTGATGACAGAATTTCCTTGTCCGTAAAAGTTGAATAACAATGAAATGTATTATGTATAATGTGTAATTATTATACTTACTTTATCTATTTGTCCATGGATATTTATGTTGTTTGCATATTATAAATAAAGATGAAATGAACATAAGAGTGCAGATACCTCTTTGAGATCTTGATTTCAATTTGTTTTTTGATATATATCCAAAAATGACTCTTTTCTTCAATGTACTAATATTGGGGAATCCATTCTGCATATATCAGAGGGATTTATTGTTTTCATTCTTTTAAATATCATGTGCTTATTTCTTCTTAAACTTCCTCTAAAATACTCTTGTATTATAATTTTAACTATGAAGGTTTAAGTAAGAGAAGCAAATGTCAATATTTTCCCCTCTAATAGAGTAAGAAGAAAGTGGATATAAAGCAATGATGAGCTTAAACATCTTAATCTGACTTTTCTCAGAAGCCTGACTCCATGTGAAGGCTAGAATAAATGGTCCCTGATTTGAAGGAAAAACAATGACAACACAAACCAGAAAGGGCCAAATGAACAAATGAAGTAAGAATTTTTGGAATTTAAGAGAATGAGACCAGAGTAGGAAAAGGGGGTCAGGGGGAGGGAACTTGGTTTATCAAGGTTTATAAAGAATAGGAATATTCAAAAACTTTTGACCAGTGCAAAATTTTTATTCTTGCTATTTTATCATAGAAGTGCTGTTTACGGAAAACAAAACAAAAATTTGCTCTTCTTTCCTTATCTTCCAAGGTAGAATCAGTATGTTGTTCTGTGAAAAGTTACCTATTCGTACACCAAATTCTCTAAACTATGTGAGTCTAAACAAATATTGGGAGACGTGGCATATGACTTGAAGCTTCTCATGATAAGATTTTGATGACCCTAAAGGAGAGGAAACTAGATCTTCCAATGGTATATGCAGTCCCGTTATTTGTTGTTCAGTCACTAAGTTATGCCCAACTCTTTGCGACCCTATGAACTGCAGCATGATAGGCTTCCCTGTCCTTTGCTATTTCCTGGAATTTGCTCATACTCATGTCCATTGAGTCAGTGATGCCATCCAACCATCTCATCCTCTGTTTCCCCTTCTCCTCCTGCTCTCAGCGTTTCCCAGCATCAGGGTCTTTTCTAATGAGTTGGCTCTTTGCATCAGTCAGCCAAAATATTGGAGCTTCAACATCAGCATCAGTCCTTTCAATGAATGTTCAGGGTTGATTTCCTTTAGGATTGACTGGTTTCCAAGGGAATTTCAAGAGTCTTCTCTGGCACCATAATTCAAAAGCATCAAAGTCCCTTTATAGATAGGTTGAATTAGAAGCAGATCAATCCTAAATCATAAAAGTAGTAGTTAATCTTATGTGATGTAGTGGATACTTAAGTAACTATTAAAGCCTAGATCATCTTATTGATCAGTGCAGTTGTAGTGAAATATAAGTACAAGTTGATACATTTATAGATGACCTATATAGGAAAAGTAGAAATTTTGTGTTGCTGCATTTTTACTGGCCTGAAGAAGAAAATGACAACCCACTCCAGTATTCTTGCCTGGAGAATTCCAGGGACAGAGGAGCCTGGCAGGCTATAGTCCATGGGGTTGCAAAGAGTCAGATATGACTTAGTAACTGAACAACAACATATTTTTGCTAGAGTGATGTGCTTGAAGTTCCGTCACCATGATTTGAAGACCTCACCCTGACTGTCCACTTTATTGCATCATTTGTGATGGCTGTAGGTGATTTGTTATTGTGAGAATTATTTTTAATAGTATTGAAATCATACTGTTAAACTATCTTGAGTAATATTTCGAGCATGAAATCAGTCAGAACACCACAGGGAATTCTTCTATTTGTGATGGACGTGCTAAAAAACAAAGCAGCAGATGGTGAGCAAACCAGAATTTAGAAACAGCAGATATCTTCAAAGCTACCCAGCTGGGTGAAGCAAGGGATGAATTCCCAGGGTCAGAAGTCCCTTCTGGAACTATGATGGGCTTGTCTGGCAGAAACTGGGGATGTAGAAATATGCAGTCATGGCTGGACACTCCACATAGGTGAAGAGGAGGCAGAGAAATAACCTAGCTTCTTCATTGCTTCCTGTTCCCAATTTCCCAACTTCCAGTTCTCCACCAGCACTTCCCAATGGACAAACTAGCAAGAAGCCAGCTGACATGGCTGCCTAGGAACTATAGTTCACAGAGCAGCAGAGAGGAGAGAGAGGCAAAAACCAAAACTGAAAGCAAAGGACTGGCCTGAGAAAGGTGTGATTCCAATCAAAAGAAATAAATATATTTTTGGATATGCTATATATCTTAGGAGATTTCTGTAGAGCAAAAGATAACAGAAGGAATGGCTGAAGGGTCAGCTTTACCACCAAGAGAAGTATGCGGTTATGTCCAAAACTAAAGGACTTTTTTCTGGGTGCTGCTTGAGAACACTGGCAATAAGAGAAGTGATTGGCATGGACAATTAAGAAAGCTGCCATGGTCACAGAAGAGCACACAGGATACTGCCAATAATAAAATCCCGGGTCCCTTTTGTTTTGGTGGTTGGCAACTTGGACCAAACTTCAGTGCCCTTGTGAATTCAAGATGCCAAGACCAGAAGTACCCTTTATGTTAAGTGAATAAAAATTGGAAGGGAATGAAGTTTAATTTTGTGAGTATAATAAAATATAATAACAGATAATACAAGAGGAAATTATCTTTCCTTCAACATTAGAATCTCTACCATCAGAAATTAGCATCTTAAAATCACAATGATTAACATTTTACCAGTGGTGAAATTGTGCATTGGAATCAGAAAGTTATTTAGAAACAGAATATTTTCTTACAATTTACACTTTTAAACAAAAGTATGCTATCATCCTTGAAATTATTAGAAATTTTGATAAAATGTATTACTGTCCCCCAAAAGTTTTCTGCCTCTCCTTCTAGAGGGGTTATTGGTGAGGTGGTTCTCTCTGGTCAATCAGCGTGAGTAGTAACATTTTATATCGCTTCTAGGCAGAAGATTTAAGGGCCAACGCTTGGGTCTGCTGGTGTTGGTACAGATGACCTGTGAAAGATATTTAATCTGATTGCAAAATAAAAACTAGTAAGCCCTGGTTGTTACAAAACACTAAGTTCATGGAGTTATGGAGATTTGGGGTTATTGCAGCTGGCATGCATGCTCAGTCTCTCAGTCATATCCCACTCTTTATGACCCCACGGATTGTAGCCCATCAGGCTCCTCTGTCTGTGGGGGATATGTATGGCTGAATCCCTTTGCTGTCCACCTGAAACTGTCATAACATTGTTAATTGGCTATATGCCAATACAAAGCAAAAAGTTTAAAAAAAAATGCTCCCACCATAAACATGCATGTATTTTGAGAATTTAAAGGCACATGACACAATCATCTGTTATCTACAACACAGCTATTATGTCACACATATGATCCTTCCTGCATTTTTAAAAATGTATCTGCAGTTGTGCCTATTATGTTCCTAAAATTGTCCTTTATCAAATATTTCTTGGTATTGAGGTTTAATTAACACACAGTATTATAATAGCTTCAGATGTACAGTTAATGATTCAATATTTTATATATTGTGGGATGATCACCACAAATAAGTCTAGTTAACCTTTGTCATCCCATGTAGTAACAGCATTTTTTCCTTGTGATAATAGGTACTTTTAAGGTTTATTCTCTTAGCAACTTTCAAATATGCAATACCATTTTATTAACTATAGTTGGCCATGTTGTATGTTACATGCCCATGTTATTAATTTTAAATGTATATAAAGGTCTTTAATCCAAATTATCTTAAAATATATATGATTTTTTTATTTGCTACTGAGATAAATAATTCCAAACCAATTATTTTTCAAAATTTAAGATTCTCCTATGTCTTCATCTATATAGCACTAGCACATATTGTGAAATATTTGATTTGTACTATTTCATTTCAGCTGACCTAAGGTCCACAGAGTTGCACTTATTGATTTAATTTAGAGAGTGTCAGGTGTCTGGAGACCTCTAAATTTATCTCATGCCAATCTTATGCCTTTATCCCTCTCCTGTTGCTTCAAATTTTCATTTTTAGGGATGATATATTTTAAAGTTTGATCAATTTATATTCCAAATAATTAGTGGTTTGTGTTAAAGATACACTCTTAAATCATAAGTGACATTAAAATAAAATGAAAATAGCTTAAGTCCTCATATCTTCAGCTGTTTATATAAAGACAGTATTTTTTGGAATCTTGTTGTGTGCAGAGATAATTTCAGCGATTTTTTTTTTCTCTCTCATCTGGACTGGAAAGAAGGAGAGAGAGGAAGAGAAGGAATACTATAAACAACTTGGTTTTAGGTAGCAGTCGATTAACTGAAAGCTTAACGGTATTTTTCATAAAAGTACTAGATTTCACTATTTTTCTCCATTCCGATTATTACTTTTAACTATCTCCAGTAATTGTGACTATTAATGACATCACATACAATGTGTTTTATCTAATGACAAAATAAGAAATGAAGAAGCAGAAAAATCAAACTGTTTCACTTTACTTACTCGTAAGGGTTGGGAGTGATATTATTTAAACCTAAACTAAGATTTCCCTTCCCTATAGTGCCCAAATGTTCACATAAATACATGTTATAAAAGTATGTGTTTCTTTAATACAAAAATCTTTGTATTTTTATATACCAGCCATGAAAAAGCAGAATTAAAAAAAATTTAAAAGCTATAAAGCCATTTGCATCAACACTCAGTTCAGTTCAGTCACTCAGTCGTGTCCAACACTTTGTGACTCCATGGACTCTAGCTCTCCAGGCTTCCCTGTCCATCACCAACTCCTGGAGCTTACTCAAACTCATGTCCATCAAGTTGGTGATGCCATCCAGCCATCTTATCCTCTGTCATCCCCTTCTCCTCCTGCCTTCAATCTTTCCCAGCATCAGGGTCTTTTCCAGTGAGTCAGTTCTTTGCATCAGGTGGCCAAAGTATTGGAGCTTCAGCTTCAGCATCGGTCCTTCCAATGAATATTCAAGACTGATTTTTTTTTAGGATTGACTGGTTTGATCTCCTTGCTGTCCAAGGGACTCTCAAGAGTCGCCTTCAACACCACATTCCAAAGCAAATTCTTTGGTGCTCATCAATTCTTCAGTTGGATTTAGAAAAGGCAGAGGAAACAGAGATCAATATGCCAACATCTGCTGGATCATAGAAAAAGCAAGAGAGTTCCAGAAAAACATCTATTTCTGCTTTATTGACTACATCAAAGCCTTTGTGTGGATCACAAGAAACTGGAAAATTCTTCAACAGATGGGAATACCAGACCACCTGACCTGTCTCCTGAGAAATCTGTATGCAGGTCAAGAAGCAACAGTTAGAACTGGACTAGTTCCAAATCAGGAAAGGAGTACGTCAAGGCTGTATATTGTCACCTTGCTTATTTAACTTATGTGCAGAGCACATCATGCAAAATGCCAGGCTGGATGAAGCAAAAGCTGAAATCAAGATTGCGGGGAGAAATATCAATATCCTCAGATAGGCAGATGACACCACCCTATGGCAGAAAGCGAAGAACTAAAGACCCTCTTGATGAAAGTGAAAGAGGAGAGTGAAGAAGTTGGCTTAAACTAAACATTTAGAAAACTAAGATCATGGCATCTGGTCCCATCACTTCATGGTAAGTAGATGGGGAAACAATGGAAACAGTGACAGACTTTATTTTGGGGGGCTCCAAAATCACTGCAGATGGTGACTTCAACCATGAAATTGAAAGACGCTTGCTCCTTGGGAAAAAAGCTATGACCAACCTAGGCAGCATATTAAAAAACAGAGACATTACTTTGCCAACAAAGGTCTGTCTAGTCAAAGCATCAGCACTACAAATGTATATATTCTTAGGTGTAAATCCTCCACAACAAAGGTATATGCTAAAACCTGCAAGCTTCTGATGAAAGAAATCAGTAAACATGGAAATAAGTGGAGAGAGACATGGCATTCATAGATTAGAAGACAGAGCCTGCTTGAGATGTCCATTCTCCCTTTAGAACTATAGATTCAATGTGACCCCAATCAAATTCTTAGTAGGCTTTGTTCATAGGTGAATTGCTAATAGATGATTCAATATGGCAGGTTCTCTCACTCCTTACCATTACTTTCACTGTCTTTATAAAGTTTCAAGTTAAGAAATGCTGTTAGATAAAATACCACTGATCTGGGTACAACTGCCTCTGAATTTGGTAGAAGATTCTCTTGTTTGAGTTTCATTGACGTAATTATAGATACTATCATTATGAGAGTGTTTCCTTTTTTCTGTATAATCTATTGGACATTTAGAAAGACTTTCTTATAGTCATCTTGAAGAAATTGGAAGAAATAAAAGTTTTAAAAAAACTCCGAAAAACTCCAAAGTTAGTGTTAAACAGAAATTTAAATCAGTATATTGAGATGGCTATAAAGAGAAAAAAGAGAAGCAGATCATCATATACTCTTATTTTATACAAATAAATTCAGTTTCCTAAGGGAATAGAAGTTGGTGAAGGATGTAAGTGTGTAGGCATCAAATATGGCATATAAGCATCTGTAGTGAGTTATTTGTCAGTAAAATGTAACACTAAATGTTTCGTATATATTACATTGCCATTTTAAGAGCCATGTATATATAACAAAAGTTAAAACAATTTGCATAAATATTTTGAGCTATTTCTAAATGAGAAGAGAAAATTGTAGGATTTGTTTCTATTCTATGACTACTAATGTATTAATATGTGTGCATTATTAAAGAGCATAAAAATAACCCCATTTAGTGCATATATGTTTTAACATTATCCTTCTGAACATAGGAATAACAAAGTCTTCATATAATCACTAAGAGGGTGATTCATATGTTAACAGTAATAAGTATTGAAAATAAGCTTAATCACTTTGGATCAGGTATTGAAAAGACAGTGGGGAAAGTGACAAGACATCTATCCAGGTGGCAAGAAATTTCTTACTCACTCAGCAATGCTTTAATTTCAAGCCCCCCATTCAGTTCACGGACATGAACTTGAGCAAATTCTGGGAGATAGTGAAGGACAGGGAAGCCCTCGGTGCTGCAGTCCATGGGGTCACAAAGAGTCAGACACTACTTACCTGCTGAACAACAATTCTTTCTAACACCAGAAGATGTATGAGTCAATTTTCGGTTAATTGATTTATAGGTGTAAGCTCGGTCTTTGCAGAGTTCTCCAATGCTATCCCCACCCCACTGTACAGGCTACTTCCTGGAATGTCATTCTAGAATAATAATGTTGGGAGTTAGGATGGTTGGGACAGTATTTCATCCTTGATCTGCCCTTGTCTGTCTAAGTTTGCTTCTGTGTGTTTTGCCCCATCCAGTTCTCAGAATGATCCATTTGAACACCGGTGTCTGCTGAGATACTTGATTTTTATTCCTGCTCTGCTGGTGTAGGTCACACAGTATCCAATGCTACATCTCCCTGTTTCAAACCAAACCCTTCTTCAGTTCTGCTAACCCTCATGCCCTTCTTTCTGGCACAAAGAAGCTCTGAAACTCTTTCATCCTTCCCTGAAGCCAGATGTCACCTAATGTTTCCTTACCCAGTGGATCTCCTTATCCCACTGTCTCACCTTATCACTGCTGTGCTCCAGCTAGCATGCCTTGATGTTTGCAGTGAGGTAGCCACTGACTAAATTGTTTTTATTAATATCATAATTAAAAAATAAAAAACTTAAGTATTTAAATAAATCCTTTTAAATGTTTTAAAACATTAAAAAAATGTTCTTTCCAAATGCAGCCCAAGTTCATTATTTTAGAATATACAGTTTCCCCAATATCTGAATTCTTTGCATATCTACATCCTGTATACTGAGAAATGCTTCTTCTGCCAAGTCCTCTTTGTGGCTCCCTACCCCATTTTTTTAAACTTCATGCATGCTGTCAGGAATCAAAGCAACCTCTTAAGTGCTTCCTTGGTGATCAGCTTCAGAGACACTGAATTAAACTTCTAGCTGCCAAGAACCACAGCGGTGGTCCTGGATGATACTGTGAAAACCAGATTAATCTTTTTAGAGTTCAGCACTAGGAGCATGCTTGCATAGATTCTCACCAAAAACACACATTGGAACTCAACTATCACTGTTCAGAAAATGAGACCGTTTTATTTTTCTGAGCAGACATTTCTTAAGAATATAAACCAGTCTCTTGGATGCAAAGGAATGTACATAAGAATTGTTTATTTTGAAAGAAAAAAATTTAAAAGTGACAGGGGAGATACATGTGAAGAACTAGATTACTATTATTTTGCAGTATTTGCTTAGTGACTTTGGGCATGAAAATATTTTCACAATGAGATAAAGAGTACTCTTATGAAAGAGACCAAAGAAAAATGTTATAAATTTATCAGAAACCTTAAGAAAAATAGTCACTAAAAGTTGAAAGTATGTACATGTATTATTGAATGTCTCAAGGCTTCAAAAGCTGCAAATGTGCAAAAGATCTGGTGGTCATGGGGATATGTTTTCAGTCAGTTCAGTTCAGTCGCTCAGTTGTGTCCAACTCTTTGCAACCTCCCGCACTGCAGCATGCCAGGCCTCCGTGTCCATCACCAACTCCCAGAGTTTACTCAAACTCATCCACTGAGTTGGTGATGCCATCCAACCATCTCATCCTCTGCCGTCTCCTTCTCCTTCAATCCTTCCCAGCATCCGGGTCTTTTCCAATGAGTCAGTACTTCGCATCAGGTGGCCAAAGTATTGGAGTTTCAGCTTCACCATCAGTCCTTCCAATGAATATCCGGGACTGATTTCCTTTAGGATGGATATATTTTAGTTGCCTCCTGTTCACTCCATTGCTGAAGACAGAGTCCCTTCCTAGGATTAAACTGATGGTTGTAACCAGATAGATGAGATTGACAGCAGCATATTAGTCACACAGAATCACAGCTGGGGGATGAAGGATACTATACACCATGCTGGACCACATGGAGTTGCCTTTGGAAACAAAGTGAACGACAATGCCTGAGTATGACAGGCTTCATATGATCAAGTTGGGGAGGTGGCTCTTGGTTCCTGTGGTATGGTTGACTAATTCTGTAGCTGGCAGGGAGCTAAAAACTACTGCTCAGGGATAATCAGGCACTGGGCCTGGACCCTATAAGAGGGAAGGTCATTTGTTTGGTTAGAGGACTTCCTCCATAGGAGGGAGTGGGGAACTTGTAGTTAAGCCACTGGAGGCTATTCTAGATTTTTCCAAATGTCAAGGAATACATATTATTGGGCCTGAATTTTTAAGGCTTTATCAGTTCAGTTCAGTTCAGCTCAGTTCAGTCACTCAGTCGTGTCCGACTCTTTGTGACTCCATGAATCGCAGCACGCCAGGACTCCCTGTCCATAATAAACTCCGGAGTTTGCTCAAACTCACATCCATTGAGTCGGTAATGCCATCCAGCCATCTCATCCTCTGTCGTCCCCTTCTCCTCCTGCCCCCAATCCCTCCCAGCATCAGGGTCTTTTCCAATGAGTCAACTCTTCGCATGAGGTGGCCAAATACTGTAGTTTCAGCTTCAACATCAGTCCTTCCAAGGAATACACAGGACTGATCTCCTTTAGGATGGACTGGTTGGACCTCCTTGCAGTCCAAGGGACTCTCAAGAGTCTTCTCCAACACCACAGCTCAAAAGCATCAACTCTTCGGCACTCAGCTTTCTTCACCATCCAACTCTCACATCCATACATGACCACTGGAAAAATCATAGCCTTGACTAGATGGAACTTTGTTGGCAAAGTAATATCTCTGCTTTTTAATATGCTATCTAGGTTGGTCATAACTTTCCTTCCAAGGAGTAAGTGTCTTTTAATTTCATGGCTGCAGTCACCATCATAGTGTACTCTATGCCATGCTGGTGCTGCTAAGTCGCTTCAGTCGTGTCCGACTCTGTGTGACCCCATAGATGGAAGCCCACCAGGCTCCCCCATCCCCAGGATTCTCCAGGCAAGAACACTGGAGTGGGTTGCCATTTCCTTCTCCAATGCATGAAAGTGAAAAGTGAAAGGGAAGTCGCTCAGTCATGTCCAACTCTTAGCGACCCCATGGACTGCAGCCTACCAGGCTCCTCCGTCCATGGGATTTTCCAGGCAAGAGTACTGGAGTAGGGTAGTGTACTCTAAATCTCCAAATCTGACATTACAATTTCAAAATTTTCAAAGAAATTTGGAAAATCTCCATAAAAAGTAATGTGTCCTAAGCAACAATTTGAAAAAGATTTACTGTAAAACAGAGCATGTATTATAGAATGAGTGATTCATAAACAATTAAGTACAACTATAGAATTATAGCCTATATATATAAAAATAATGCTGTTGAAGGCAAAAATGAATATACATGAGCATCAGGAAAAATACATAAGCATATTATCTCTGTCAACTCTGCTTAACAACAACAAAAAAGAATATCCACTCTTTGGGTTAAGTATCATTTTTTTTGCATGAGCTGGTTATCTTTTTCTATAATCTGCCAGGTTGCAAATATTTTAGGGCCAGAAGATCTGTTAAAACTACTGAACCCTGTTGAAGCATGAAAGCAACCATAGGTAGTACACAAATAAATGGTTGTGGCTATGTTCCAATAAAGTTATAAAAATAGCCAGTGGACCAGATTCAGCCCACGGTGGTAGTTTGACCATTAATGATCAATATATTGATCAATTGTTCATTAATGTTATAAAAATATTGACAACATTAAATATATAATCAGAAATTCTAGGCTTATATAGTCTTATCAGGAGGCAAAATAAGCATGACTAAAGCTTTTTTTCTAATAAAAAGAAAGTTTTATATTAATATACATTATTTATATTAATGAAAATTTTTGAATACAAATTAAAAGATTTAAAAAGAATATTTATCTGAGTACTTTTAATTTTATTAACTTTATTGATTTCAGTTATTAATGGGCCATATCATTACATATTTAAAATGCTTTTTTTCTGTACTTTGAGATTTAAACAGTGGTTTCAAATATAGAATTCTTTAGTTTCCTTGTGTGTTTTTAAGATTAAGTGTTTCAAATGCCCAGAGGGGCCCAGGTGAAAAGAGATGGGCTTGCTACTGCTGTGGAAAGGAGGGGCACCTCAAGCGGGATTGCCCTCAGGCATCTAAGCCGCCCCCGGCTCCATGTCCGGTCTGCAAAGGACCACACTGGAAGAAAGACTGCCCCCGGAGGCGTAGGTCTCCGGGGTCGGACTCTCAAGACAATCAGGACTGAAGGTGCCCGGGGGTCCCCACACAAGCTCCCGTCCTAATTACACCTGAGGAACCCCGGGTATTAATAGTTGTGGGGGGCCAATCCGTCGATTTCCTTTTAGATACTGGGGCAACTTATTCTGTGCTTACTGAAGCCCCTGGCCCACTTTCTTCCCGATCCGCTTCCGTAATGGGACTGTCTGGACGAGCCAAAAGGTATTATTTCAGTTATTCTTTATCTTGCAACTGGGATTCTGTGCTGTTTTCACACGAGTTTCTGATCGTGCCAGAATCTCCCTCACCCCTTTTGGGAAGGGATATACTGAGCAAGGTCCATGCCTCTGTTTTCACGAATATGGAGCCCTCCCTTTCTCTCCCTTTAGTTGAACAAAATGTAAATCCTAGAGTATTGGCTGATGGAAAATCTGTGGGTCGAGCACAAAATGCTATTCCTGTAGTTGTTAAGCTCAAAGACCCACACGTATTTCCACATAAGAAGCAGTATCCACTGAAACCTGAAGTTAAGGAAGGGTTAAAACCCATCATCGAAAATTTAAAGGAACAGGGACTATTAATTCCCTGTAACAGTCCTTGCAACACTCCTATTTTGGGTATAAAGAAATCAAATGGTAAATGGAGACTAGTTCAAGATTTAAGAATAATAAATGAGGCTGTAATTCCTTTACACCCCGTGGTGCCTAATCCTTATACTCTATTGTCTGAAATTCCTGAACGGGCCAAATATTTCTCAGTAATTGATTTAAAGGATGCCTTCTATTCAGTGCCTTTGGCGGAAGAAAGTCAATTCCTATTTGCCTTTGAAGAGCCTACGCAGCCAGCTTCTCAGTTAACCTGGACAGTTTTGCCCCAGGGATTTCGTGACAGTCCTCACTTATTCGGACAAAGTTTGTCACGGGATTTACAAAACTTTAACAGCTCTGAAGCAGTGGTGTTACAATATGTAGATGATATTTTGCTCTGTGCTGAGACAGAGGAAGCTTGTTCGCGAGCCTCAGAAGATTTCTTAAACTTTCTGGCAGGCTGTGGTTACAAGGCATCAAGAGAAAAGGCTCAGCTTTGTCAACAATCGGTTAGATATCTGGGCCTAATCATATCAGAAGGGACTAGGGCCATAGGCCCTGAGAGAATTAAACCTATACTAAATCACCCCCTACCTATGACTTTAAGACAATTGAGAGGATTTTTGGGAATCACAGGTTACTGTCGCATTTGGATTCCGGGTTATGGGGAACTTGCCCGGCCTTTATATAAACTTATAGCTGAAACTCAGCAGGCCCAAACTGACAAACTGGTTTGGTCTCCAGAAACTCAAAAGGCTTTTAAGGTTCTTCAGACTGCTCTCCTGCAAGCTCCAGCTCTGAGCTTGCCCACAGGGTCAGAATTTAATTTGTTTGTCACTGAAAGAAAAGGTGTGGCATTGGGAGTTTTGACACAACCCCGAGGGCCTCACCAACAACCTATTGCTTATCTAAGCAGAGAATTAGATGTAGTTGCATGTGGGTGGCCCCACTGCCTAAGAGTAATTGGGGCAACGGCTTTATTAGCACCTGAAGCTTTAAAAATAATTAATGGACGAAACCTTACTGTACTGACTTCTCATGATGTGAGTGGAATCTTAAATTCTAAGGTTAATATTTGGATGACAGACAGTAGGCTTCTTAAGTATCAGTCATTGTTGTTAGAAGGACCAGTAACTAAGCTTAAAGTTTGTGGAAATTTAAATCCTGCCACTTTCCTTCCTGAGAAGGAAAATGAAACACCTGATCACGATTGTTCTCAATTCCTAACCTTAAACTATGCAGCTCGGGAGGATCTAAAGGATATCCCATTAGACAATCCTGACATGGAAATATTTACAAATGGCAGTTCTTTTGTTCAGGATGGAAAGCGTAAAGCAGGTTACGCCGTGGTGACTGCTGAACAGGTTTTGAGAGCAAAAATCTCTCCCCCAGAGAACCAGTGCTCAGTTAGCAGAGCTTGTGGCCCTGACCCGAGCTCTAGAGTTAAGCACAGGGCAGCGGATGGGCCTGATAACCTATGTGAGCTTATTTCTGCTGACTCCAAATATCCTGAGTCTGCTGTTGTATCCTCAAGACAATATATTCCTGTCCTGGGCTCACTCCTATGCTGCATTCCACAATCGGTCTAACTGCTGGGTCTGCGGAGCGCTCCCCTCTTCGTCAGTGGAAGGCTTCCCGTGGTGGACATCCCCACTTCAAGGAAAAGACTTTCTCCAAGTCTGTGAATACCTTCGACAACAATCACATGCGATGCCTCTTCGTCATCTGATGACATCTACCAACCCTAAAATGGACTGGTGCAACACTTTGTACTCTAACTATGGACATAATGTGACTTTTAATTTTGATTATACATTGTCTCGGTTCAACGACTATTTTGCTACATATAAGGTAAATAGGTCTAGATCTAATGGCTTTTTACCTGACGTTTATCAAATATGGGATGAGGTTACATGGCTAACTCCTGAAAAAGGACGTTTAATATCTACTGCCTCTATATGCTGGGAACAAACAGACCCGTCCCCAAAAGTTAGCCAACAACTTAATTACAATGATTGGAAACAAATGGGATATTTGTCTCAAGAAACATGCAATGTAATCATTCCCGTGTTTTCCAATCCCAGTTCAGGTTCTCCCTTTGTCTGGCCAGGCACGAATTGGGACTGGATATCTCAGTCGTGCTGGCTTGCTCCAAACGGGACTTATTGGATATGTGGCTCTTACCTATGGGCATGGCTCCCCCCTGGTTGGATAGGGAGATGCACCCTGGGTCTAGCCTTTACTCATGGCTTTATATTTTCAGAGCTTCCAGAAAAGCCTGCTAATTTACCCCACCTTAGAACTCGGTGGGCAAGGTCTGTATTTTATTGGTATGATTATTTGGCTGCAGCGTTTGTTCCCTCTTTGGGAACTACAGATGTTATGTTACGAGTGGATGCTTTGACTAATTTTACTCAACAGGCATTACAAGATTCTCAAAAGGCTATTTCAGCTCTTAATGCTGAACAAGCACAAATTAGAAAGGTGGTTTTACAAAACAGATTGGCTCTAGACATTCTGACAGCTGCACAAGGAGGAACTTGTGCCATTATTCATACCCAATGCTGTACATATATACCTGATATGAGCACGAATGTTACTCATTTTACTAACCACATGAACAAGATGATTAGGGCCATGGACACTCCTGAAGCCTCAATTGCTTCACTTTGGAAAACGTTAACTAATTCCCCATGGTGGACAACTATCTTAATTACGATAATTCTGGTTGTTTTGTTCTTGCTGTTTGCTCCCTGCATCTGTAATTGTATAACTGGATTTGTTTCTAGCCGCATGAAAGCTTTTAAGTTACAAATGGTTGCTCAAACTCCTGCTACTACTGTAGCTACCTCCAGCTACTATTTGGGGCCCCTGGATCAGATATCCTCAATATGAGGATTAGGAGAATATATTGCCTCACCAATTTAGGGACAACGCCCCTTGTCAGCTCGGAAGTAGTTATGGAATGAGAACGACGCCCCTTTTCCCTAGGCAACATAATTCTCCTAAAAGAAAAGGGGGAATGAGAGGGTAACAGGCAGGAAGGCCAGGGGTCTCCAAATAGAGGAAATAGCCTGCAAGTGTCAGACATTTTTATCTCTCTTAAGCGGCAGGAGGAAACAAACTAGCAATATTTTTTCCTTCTCTATACAAATTTAAAGAGAGGTTTCTCTTAAAATATTGTGTTGCCATAATGACACCCGGCTTCGCCTGAAGTTAGCTATTCTCGAGTCTAGAGATAACCAATGCCTTTTTCTTATGGAAATGTTTGTCTTAAGCTATGCTAATGTACTATGCCTTTACCCCAAACTCTGTCTCCAAGTCGGTTCCGCCTTTGGCCCAGAACCTACTTGACAAACCAGTATGGATATTGTTCCCCTAATCTATGTAAATGAAACTATTTGTATGGTGGTCTGCCCTTCTTCAAGATTCAAGTTAATCATTTTATGGCCCAGGATAAACCATTTATCCCAAAGTGCATCTTATGGGTGAGGGGCCTGGTGCCATTCTGAATTTTAAGATATTCCTTTCTTTCATTAACAGACTGCTAGTGACTATATAACATCCAGCTGAAGACTAGCAGGGGGTACTCTTTCTGCCCCCTTCTGATGCCTATGTCAGAAGCTTTCTCTATCTCCTTTATACTTTAATAAAACTTTACTACACAAAAAAAAAAAAAAAAAAAGATTAAGTGTTTCATCCTCTCAGTTTGTTTTCTACTTTTATCTTTTTATTAGTTAGAAATCATAACATATATTCTATAGTTGAAATTATACCCAGAGAATCCAAACAAAAAATGAAAATGAGGAATTAAACATATTTTTAAAGGACAAGAAATATATATCTATCTGATTTAGCCTTTGTCTTAGTACTATGAGCTATAATGAAATATAATTTCTTTCTCCTTCATAAAAATAAATGAGATAGACTAAAAATACCCATTTCTTTTAGATGATAAGATTAGCAAAGTGTGAAGAAATTGACTGTGCCATTTTTCATCTTCTTTCAGAATGATAAAGAATTATAATACGAAGTTTTCAAATTTTAAGACTATTTAGCAGTGGCAATAAGTTTACATAAGTTAAACATTTTCTTTTTTTTAATTAAAGATATTATTTTCACTCATGTCAACATGTCTATACCATCCCTCACAATCAATAGTGGAAATTAAGGATACATGCATGCTCAGTTGTGTTCCACTCTTTGTGATTCCATGGACTGTAGTCCACAAATCTCTTCTGTCCATGGAAGTTTCTAAGGCAAGAATAGTGGAGTGGATTGCCATTTCCTATGCCAGGGATCTTCCCAACCCAGGACTGAACTCTCGTCTTCTGTGTCTCCTGCATGGGCAAGCAGATTCTTTACCACTGTGCCACCTGATTTGCACATAATTAAAGGTCATGTTAGAGGATTATCAAACATCTTTCAAAGACAATTGTCATGGACAGAATTGTGTTCCCCCAAATTCACCTTGAATCCCTAACCCCACTGTGATGGCATCTGGAGAGGGGGCCTTTGGAAGATAAACTGGTCCTGATGAGATCATGAGGGTGGTGCTCTCATGAAGGTATTAACATGCTTTTAAAAGAAGGTCCCAGAAAGCTTGCTTCTTCTCTCCCTTTCCCTCCCAGTTGTTTGGACAGAAAGAGAAGATAGATGTCTGCAAGTTAGGAAGAGGGTCATCAATGAGGACTCAGATCTCTTGGCACTGTTATCTTGGACTTCCTATCCTCCAGAACTGTGAGAAAATAAATTTTTCTTATTTAAGTTTCTGGTATTTTGTTATGGCTGCCTTAGCAGATTAACACATCAATAATTTGGCTTCAATAAATAATTCCATAGACTATAAGTATATTTTGCTTGTATTCGGATCAAAATCCCTGAGCTTAAGTCAATGCTGTAATAACTTTCTTTAAGGAATTTACTTATATAAAATTTTAGTTATGTTTCTCTTAAATCCTCTGCCCATTCCCTCCTTATTCAGCAGTACTCACTAGAGTTAGTGTGGTCCATCACCATGCTTTAGAAATAGCTAAAGTGCTACATTTTAGTCCTGAAGTTATTTTAGACAGCGCATTGAAAATTCAAACCAAAAGCCTGAAGCAATTCTATTAGATTTTGAACACTTAAAATATCTTATTAGAGAGACTAGGGCAGAGAAATTCAACTAGAATTTTTCAGTAGTTCAACTATATCTATTTTTAGATGTATGGATTTTCAGGTGTCAATGTATTAAATCTCCTTGTACCAAAAATACCTATTATAGGCTAATGAAGATATGATTATTAAAATTTAACTTAATTGAATACTTTCATTTATCTATTTGGCATTTTCCATGTGTTCAAATATTGGTAAATGTTTAATTCAATGATTCTCATGTATTGTGAGTGTTCTGAACTGAAAACAGCATTTTGTTTATTTAGTATTATAAACTACCAATTAGAACATAATAAGAAATGATAAAGAAAATATCAATGTGAAACTTACTGATATTGGATACAAAAATATCTTCAGCAGAACTTGAAGTTTTTCCAGAATTGGCATAGAATGATTATAAAGGTTTGAAAGCATTTCTTAACTTCCTAGCATTGTGAAAATGTCGCCCAAAATAAAACAGAGGTGAAATTATTAATTTATCACTGGTTCTATATCATATGATATGTAATTTTAAAAAGATATGCCCACTAAATCTACATGTGTAATAAAGAGAAAAAATGACAAAGTCTCTTATTTCAAAGCTCTAAAATCTTAGAACTATGAATTTTAAAAAACTCAATAAAAATACTCAGAGAATTTATAAGACATGGTCTTTGCCCTTAGCTCCTTCTGTTCCATAAAAACTGAAAGTAAAACTTGTATGCATTTTATTATTCATAAAACAAGCCACTGTTGAATGCTTAGCAAATAGAATGACAAAGGGCAGGAAAAACATACTGTGAGAAAAGCAAGATCCACCCACGAACTCACCAAAGCAAACTCTGTGATTTTGGATAGATCTTCATTTCCACTGGATAAAAAAAAGAATACATGTTGGTAAGGCATTCAGAAAATACATCAGTGAAATAAACGTAGTAACAGATTTTGAGCTCAGAGATCTTTACTAGGGTTATTCTATTTTGATGAAAATAATATGTTGCTATTCAAAGTTCTATCTGTATTCTTTAATTTTTGATTTGGACATAACTTTAGACTTACAGAAAATTTTCAAAAATAAAATTCGAACAAAGAGCATCCATGTTTCCTTTCCCTAGATTTACCCATTTGCTGGCGTTTTACATCATTTGTTTATTGTTCTCAGTCTCTATTTACATACACACACACACACACACACATATATAATTTACACACATGCACACACACATTTTCCTGAATCCTTTGAGGAATGTTTCATATATCATGGCTTCTTACCCCTAAATACTTCAGTATTTCCTAAATATAGTGACGTTTTCATATAACCACAGTACAATTACAGTATTAACCTCAAAAGCCTTAAGATGAATATAACAACACATGAAAATATTTTAATTGAATTTATCATTCACACTCCAGTTTTGTCAGATAACACAATATTATTCTTTATAGATTTTTTTTTTTCCCAATACAGGACCCAGTCTAGAGTCAGTAATTGTATTTAGTTTTCACACCTCTTCTGATTTCCTTAATTTGGAATACTTACACAGGCTTTCTCAGTTTTTATGACATTAATCTATTGAAGAATTCAGCTGCCTTCTTCTTCGGTATTTGAGAGAAATATGTTCATTTTGTACTTATCTGGTATATACTTGTGGTTAAATTAGATGTCTTCATTCTGAGCAGTATTTATTGCCCAAGTGATGTGTCCTCAAGGTCATGAAATCCATCTGTTTCTTAGTATTGAAATTTTTTTGGTCACTTGAATAATTATCTTTATGTATAATTACTTTATTTTTCCTTGTAATTAGTAAGTAATCGGGAAAAATTTTAAGACCATGCAGATATTCTGCTTCTCATTGAAAGTCTTCCCAGATCTAACATTCAATGATGGGTTTTGGCTGATCCAATCCCTACTATGAAGATGACAATGATTTCCCCACTTGATCTGCACCTACCCATTTTATAAGGTGGTGATCCCCCTTCTACTTAAGCAAAAGGCCTCCCTTCTCCTTTGTTTATGTCTCTTTGTATGCATGCAAACATGTATATATTCATTTGTCTACTCACTAGCAATATTAAATCACGTATTTCAGTTTTTTCAATGGCTTATAATTCATTATTGTACTTAATTTTAATAATATTCCAGTTTTGACTAATGTCAACCCCTTTTCACTGGCTTCTGCAGCCATATGAAATGATCCTGCTTTTTTTTTTTAAGCACTTTGAGACTTTCTGGAACAAGGAGATATTCCAGGCTCACCCTGTAACTAACTCTTTCTCAACCTTGGAAGCAGCCAATATATGAGGAATTCTCTTTTAAGAGGTCAGTTTGGCCAATCAGACTGAGTTTCAGGCCATTGTTAACATTTTTCTGACACTTTGCTCAAGTGAAACCTTAGAGGTTAGTTAAAATGATAAATATTAATTGTGCATTTATTTATTATGTTCCAGGCATTGCAACTGGATTGATATAGAAACTGAATTTTATATATATATATATATATATATATATATAATTCAAATATGTAAGTGAAACAGGATTTTATATATATATGTATACACATACATAAAATTAACCTAAAAAGTAAGTGTTGCTATCACTATTCTACAATGATAAAATGATACCCTCTATAATTAATTAGTCCAAGTTCATTTAAGAAATAATTTCCAGAGCTAGGTCTGAACTTACTTTTCTTTACCAGCAAATCAAGTCCTTAATCTATTTGTTATACCAAGTTTTAGTGCTATGGTGAAAGTGAAAATGCAGGTTGCTCAGTGGTGTCCGACTGTTTGTGACTCCATGGACCTTACAGTCCATGTAATTCTCCAGACCAGAATACTGGAATGGATAGCCTATCCCTTCTCCAGGAGATCTTTCCAATGAATCGAACTGGAGTCTCCCGTGTTGCAGGTGGATTCTTTACCAGCTGAGCTATCAGGTAACAATGTGTATTAAATGAAGCAGAGTGTAATCTAAAAGCAAAATTTAAGAGGATAAGACATGCAAGTTGCACTGGATTTATTGTGTTGGGCATTTTCCTGAGTAGTCTGTGGTTTGTTTTATAAAATAGTCAATAGACTTGCAGTCGTAACATGAGTTATTTTCTTTAAGCAAATAGAAGACACATAATACTTACAAGTACTTTCCAATGATTATTGCTAGAAAGAAAAAAATGATGTTGAGTTAGAAGGAGCCTATCCAGAATACATTAGGGTAAACTTGTGTGGGTGTCCAACCCCCCTAAATATGGTTCTTACAAAACTCATGTGATATTTCAGCTTTTTTTTTTTTTTAGTTTGACAGCATCTCTAACCTATTGTGGATTGATAGATGCTGACTTTTGCTCATGTGTGCTCCCCTTTTTATTCATCTATTATGCCAGAGTAATTTCTCTTTTTTTTTTCTATTTTTTTCTTTTTCTTAAATGCAGACTTGATCACAAAATTTCTCTCTTAAAACTGTGCTATATGGAATATTAGAAGTTAAAAGTCTCAACTAACAGAAGTCCTGGGCACTTTCTACAAGGCTCAACTAGCCAGCTTTGCTTTCATCTGATGCATAATTGGTAATTACAGGTGAACTTCATCAGGAGGAAACCCTGAGTATACTACGGGAAAGCACGTGCTTTGGGTCACCATTTGTTAATAGAAGACAAACCGGGTTCCCTCAGTGGGCTTATTTAGTCTTTGAGATGTAGGATGGGTACGTTAAAATTTACCCTGCCTGCATCATAGAGCTTTTGCTGTGATGGAATGAGATAATTCACATGAAAACATTTTGGAAATTGTGAATCTTTAGGCAGACATAAAGAATTATTTTATTGTTTGTGGAATTATCATTGTTAATATCCAGGGCTAAAGAAAAAAGCCTCATCAAATGAATACACATAACAATCATTGCAGAATATTTACAAGTGTTGTATCTGGAGGTGAACAGTTCCATGCATTCCTCCTAAAATCCTTTTCTGTCTACCCTCAAAGCCCTCCTAGTACAAATACTGCCAAAAATCATTTGATAAACAACTTATTAGGAAATGACAATATTTTGTTCTGTGCCTGAAACAGTCTCATCTACCAACTGTTAGCAAGGAATACCAGCAATCGGTTTCACAAACATTTTCTTTCGGAAGGCCTCCCTGCAACATTTAATGATGATGAATTGCTTCCAACCGGGCAAATAAAAATGGTGATTGTGGACAATTTAATGAATAGAACCTTTGATGATCTGATCTGCTGGCAGCTACTGCCAAAATTGCATTTAACATACTAAAAGGAAATTTCGCTTAGTCACCACAGCAAATCGACGTCTTTAAAAAAAAGAAGAAGCCTCTGACACAGGAAAGTCTTGAGAAACAAGCAGCCTATATATCTGACGAAGCAGTTGGAGGCAGAGGTGTTGAGCTGAAACTTAGTATATTAACCGGGCCCCGCAGGGCCACATCGGGGGTTAAGGTCGGAGTTGTTAGCCGGAGGCAGTTAGTGAAGTGTAGGCGCTAGGGTTGATTTGCAGAGCAATCAGATAAAGGAGAACACTGTCCTTTTAAACGGGGAAGACTTACCATTCAGACAAGGTCAAGTGGCTCTAGAACTGGGAAAGTGAGAAGAAAAAAGAATCTGAGATGCAGGCAGAAGTTCCGGCAACAGTTTGTTAAGACTTCCGGAACAAAAGACCAGATCAAAGCTCTTAGCAAGAAGAAATCGGAATCCAATGGGGATTTTGTGTTATGGCACGGATATCTCCCAGCAAGTACGGGCTTTGATACGGAAATAGCCATCTTTTGAGACACATTAAAAAAATAAATAAAAAATCCCTCATTCCCAATATAACATTTTTGTTTAAAAGTCTGGGCAATTTAATACTCATAGGATTGTGGAAGATCGAGATAAATTACATAGAATGCAAGAATTCATCAGAATCACTCCTCAGATTTCCTCAATATACCCCATTCTGCAAGAGCATAGCTCTAAACATCTAAATACTTAGTTCAGCTAGGTGCCATGGCAAAGCACTGAGCATGATTCCAGAACAGTCATCCTTGCCCTAAATTGCTGGGTTAGGATTGTGTTTTTTTGACTTCAACTTTAGTTGAAAGCACAAAACAAATCTAATTAAAAGAAAAAAAGTTGAAATGGGTTATTGACCTCTATATTAAAGAGACCCAAATCCTCTCCTCAGAATTCTGGAGTTGCAACTGAATCCCTGTCTAAGTTCTTTAGGAGTTTCAAAACATTTTTACCCGCTAAGGATACACACACACCCACTTTTGCAGCAATGCTGTGGTCTCCCTTCATGGTAAAGAGATAACAGGAGAGAGACATCTATAACAGGTAGGGTATATAATTCCTTAAAATGGCCTTAACATAAGGTTCTATCAGTGTACAAATGATACCTGAAAAGTATGTTATTTTCTGAGTTTAACCACAGGATTACTTGTGACAGCTTTCCATGTTGCTTGGTGGTAAAATATCCGCCTACCAATGCAGGTTTGATCTCTAGTCCAGGAAGATTGAAGATCCCCTGGAGAAGGAAATGGCAACCCACTCTAGTATTCTTGCCTGGAAAATTCCCATGGACGGAGGAACCTGGCAGACTACAGTCCATACACAGAGTTGGACACAACTGAGCGACTTCACTTTCACTTTTCACTTTGTGTCACTAAAGTATGAAAGTACATGACAGTATAACTTGATAAGCTAATGAAAATGTAAATTACCCAGAGATTGGTATGAAGCTCTGGTTATAGTTGAAAATCAAAGTTCTAGCAAATACCTTTCGTGATTCCAATAATGATCGGACTGTACTAGGGTCTTTAAATTTAATCCCCATGAAAATTAAAGCATCAGTCCCTTTCTTTAGAGCTTCACTCCATCTGGAATAATTTCCAGATGGAAATATTTTAATGTTACCATTTCACATGCTAATTATGTATTTATTGAATGCTTGTGATATACGAGATACTGTACCTTGTGAAGGAAGAAAAGAGACATGAAGTGCATAATCATTTTCCACAAGGCAGATTCTCAAAGTGAGCACTGTGGGCTGTCTGTATATAAATTGTGTCAGGTATTTTTATTTCAAAAAAATTCACAGTAACAACCCCCGCCCCATCCCCCACCCCCGTCCCTCTGCACAGAACCAATCACACAAGTCTGTCGTAAAGGATCCCAGATGTCTTCGATTTCTCAAGACCTATTCAGGTGATTGATTGTGACCCACTCTGAGCTTGAGAACCACCTGTTTGCTTAGATCGTTTGGCAGTAAGGTGCTGACTGCGCAGGTTAAATGAAGAGGAATGTTTAGAATCACCAAGGGCCAGAAGAGGTTTGTTGGCTTACTTCGGAGAAAGAAAATGGTAAGGATTAAGAATTAAAATTATCAATATGTTTGGATATCAAATGTGGAGTGAGAATGGCCAGAGGGAGAGAGTGTTAATGGGAGGGAAGAATCTATTTATGCTAACTCAGGTTTCTGGTCTGAGATCTGGGTTGGGATCCAAGGGTTCAGAAAAATGGGCATGTTTCTGGAAGCAAAACTGATAAAAGGTATGTATGAGTACATATTATTTATGGTCAGGAAGCAGGACTGAAGTCGCTGCTCAAAGAACTAATAAAATTAACTTTCTGGATCCTTTCAAATCCTAGGTGAACACGTGGACATATTCTTGTAAATGTCCCAAATTTGAGATTTAATTTTTTCTTATTTGTAAAGAGAATTCTCCCAGTTTTGTAGGCTTCATGCGTCATAGACCTTCAGCGGAGAGCTGGGAAATAATTGTGTTGAAGGGTCCAATGTCTGAGTGACTTCCCACTAACTCTGTCATGTAGGAAATTTTACATATTTCTCTAAAAATTAGAGATGATATTTTCTTATAAGCTGGCCATTCAAAAATAAGCAATATATTGATACAAACATTAAAATAATTATATTTTACTCCAAGATATTGTCCAATATATTATGCAGTGTGGTTTAGGTGTGTATTTAGAAATTAATTATTCATGGAATTATCTGTCAAGAAACTGATATTTACAGAAAAGCTCATTTATTTCCTTGTATCACAAGTGAATGAATATTAAATAAACTAGTTATTTTTTCTTTTGTCTGTCATTAAGCCCAAATTTGCTTAGCTCTAAATTGCAGAAGTTATTTAATTTATGGTAGTTGGTACATTTTAGTATATCTTAGTTTTTCATGATTGTAATACACTTTTGATCCTTTTAATGTGTTCTTTTTATTTTATTTTTCAGTTTAAGCATCTTTAGATTTGGTGGGATGGGATATAAATTATACATATATGTACTCACACATCCCCTTCACAAATGTTACAAACTAATTTTTAAATTTCATGTTGTTTAAATATAAATGGAAAAGGCTTATAAAAACACTTTTCTCATTAGTTATCATGATTCTCTACTTTAAATATTTAAAAATGTGTGCCCAGTATATATGTCTTCAGGAGACTAAAAATACATGGCCTCCAATTCACCACACTTTTTGCATTTGTCACTTCATTTAAAAGTATTTATAATTTTTGTCACCTTATGAATACATATTATAATTTAGATACTGTTTATTGATGACAAAGCATAAACACTGCTTTGGGGTAAAAATAATCACTGAGTATAATTTTGGGTAATAGGTTCTTTCTAGACTATCTGGTTGGAAATATAATGGATGAAATTAATACTGCAAGTACAAGTATCTTGAAAATTAGAGGAATATAGAATGATATACAGGAGAAGGCAATGGCACCCCACACCAGTACTTTTGCCTGGAGAATCCCAGGGATGGAGGAGCCTGGTGGGCTGCAGTCCATGGGGTCTCTGAGTCAGACACGACTGAACGACTTCACTTTCACTTTTCACTTTCATGCACTGGAGAAGGAAATGGCAACCCACTCCAGTGTTCTTGCCCAGAGGATCCCAGGGACAGGGGAGCCTGGTGGGCTGCCGTCTATGGGGTCACACAGAGTCGGACATGACTGAAGTGACTTAGCAGCAGGATGATATACATTTTTTTCTGGGGAATATTCACAACACTAAAAATAATCTTATAAATCAGTTTTAAGAAAAATAGCTTGCCTTTGCTAACTGCACATCCTGTAGAGATGAATGTTGAATACCAGACCAAAGATCCTCCAGTTGCAGTGTTACTTCCCATGTTTAATAGCAGTCATCCAAGCGGTCTTCCAAGCTGTCATCCAATAGCAGTTTGGTGTCCATGTCAATACATACATAATGACTACGCCATTGAGTCATTTTCCTAACATTATACAACCCATATCTTAGCAGTTTTTTTTTTTTTTTTTAAATGTCAGAAGAGTCCATCCCCAGGCAGGTTTCAGCATGAATGTTTCTGTGTGTCATAATCCAAAAGTGTCCCAAGGTCCTTAGAAGCCAGCCATAAAACTGAGTCTGGAGACACTGAGCAGAAAGCAGCTTGGCAGCTACATCCAAAGTGACAAAATCTATACAGCAAGACTGTAAATAGGAGGTTTAAGGAGAATGCATTTCATATGATGTGCGCTGTAGACATCATCACCCATAGGCGGCAGGACATCTGAGGCAACTCTTCCAGATCTGATCCTGCAGAACTGCTATGTAAGTTGATTTCTCAGTCTCTTTCAAAGAGTCCAGACAGTCGTGGGGTAGCTCCAACGTACTGCACACCGCAGAAATTCTGAACCAAAAGGTGCCTTGAGAGAGAGAGGGAGAACATTGGTGTTTTTGGTGTTTAACAAGTAACTCTCAGTTCAGGATCAAAAGCCTCACTTTGTTTTTCTCTGCTAAATAAGGGATCCTCTTACTATAAAGACAAAGTTAGCCTGGGGACTTTTGCTTTCCTAGCAAACTCGGAGTGACTTTATAAAATGTCTCACATCAACTCTGCACATAGTCGAGGGTGGAAGATGAAAGAGCAACAGGGAATCACAATGAAATGCAGTAAGTGCTGCCACAGATTTGAGCAAAGAGATCGACAGACCACCAGGCTGGCCGTAGGTGATAGACAAGACGCCCAGGGATGAAGTTACAGTTGGCTTTTAAGGATGAATGCAGTGAGCATGGCAAGGAGCTAGAGGACTTTGGAGTACAGCCTGTGTTAAAAGAGCAGTCATCAGTCTGCTAAGACTCCTTTATGAAAACGGTTTTAGATGCCTAACTGAAATTGTGGTGCTAGAAAGATTCTTGAGACTCGCTTGAACAACAAGGAGATCAAACCAGTCAATCCAAAAGGATTTCAACCCTGAATATTCATTGGAAGGGACTGATGCTAAAGCTGAAGCCCCAGTTCTTTGGCCACCTGATGCAAAGACCTGACTCATTGGAAAAAAAACCCCCTGATGCTGGGAAAGATTGAGGGCAGGAGGAGAAGAGGGAGACAGAGGATGAGATGTTTGGATGGCTTCCTCAAAACAACTGACAGGAGTTTGAGCAAACTCCAGGAGATAGAGAAGAACAGGGAAGCCTGGCTAGTTGCAGTCCATGGGGTCGCTAAGAGTAGCGTGTGACTTAGTGACTGAACATCAATCAATCAATTGGATATTCACATGTCCCTCTAGTTTTGTTCTATTTAACAATCAAACATTGGCAGATATATGGAAGGGATTTCATGTCATACAAGACTGTTATAAGCACAGATCAGACATTTAATATTTTTGGAAACATGTTCCAATTATTTTACCTTCCTGGCTTTCAATTTTCCAATAAAGTTAGAATCATAATAGTGTCATTACTATTTAGATGTAAATTACATGCAATATGTTTAATGCAATGTGATCATGTATTTGGTGCATGATATACCTTTCCTGTAATTAATTATACAATAATTGCCACAAATATTTAATAACCAAAAAATCATCAATGTGATAAAAATAGTGTATCATCTGTTTAAGATAATATGAATGATTCATATATGTATATATGCATGTGTGTTTAAGCTTCTGATATAAATTATGTTTAAACAACTTCTTCCTATTTCCTCCTTACACAGTAGAGACTACCCTCATCTTTTTATTACTAACTCCTTCCTTTCTTTTGTATATTTCTTTATAAAATGATAATATTTAGTTGGGTATATGTCAATACATTACTGATGATCTTTAAATTGTCTGTCAGATATGGTAATTCAGTTCATGCTAAAATCCCATTGTTTATACACAGAGGTGGCTCACATAAAAAATAAGTAATCTAATCATGAAAGCTGTGTTATAATTAACAATAATGAGAGACAATATTTCATGTGTAATAGCTATTTCCGCATGACAGCATTGGTCTATAAAAGGATGCATTTATTTTTATATGCCACATAAGAGATGATATCTAGAAATTCTGGTTCTGAAATGGATGCCATGAGTTTTAGCTGCAGTAGTCTCATCTGACTACTCTAGACAGAAATAGACCATCTGCCTAGGCTTGTTAATATAGCATCATCTCATTGATTCTTTTCAGGCGCACATGCTTTCAATTACAATTCATCCCCAAATTGTAGAGCCTCTTGTCATCTGGATCGCCTTTGTTGCTAATATTCAGCCCTTTTATCAATGTTGGCTCCTACCTTTTCACGTTGGAGTGATCTTTTCTGAAAGATCAAGACAACAATTCTGATAAATAATGCAGTGCTTTAGAGTATAGAAAACATTTTAATATGTATTTTTGCACCTCACTATAAACATATCAAACATGTTTGAGTATTCGAAAATAATGGAAAATTTGTGTTTCATGGTACAAGTAGGCATTTAATGATGTGATGCCGCAAAGCCAAAGTCAGTGATGTAGGGGTAAGCTGATCTGTAAGGTAAGGGCTTATCAATTTTTTAACACAGAAGAAATAATTATTTTTAATGGCCACTTTGGATATTATAGTCAATTTGAACAAGAACTCTAAAATGTCTAAGACAATTTTTAATTCCTAACTAAACAACTTTACTTTTTTTTTTTAACTTAATGGATAATAAGAAAAATACATAGTAAAAAGTTGTTTCAGTTTGATAAAAATACTGAACAGCTGTATTCCTCAAACGTAAAGTTATGCTTTTCACTCATGATTCATGTATATTGAGTTTAGGCAGGGAAGCAATTCAGTTAGCTTGGTTTGAATTACTGACAAAATTACAATAAAATATTAATAATAGCTATAATTTATTGAGCATTTACTGTGCTTCAAACATTATACCATATTTTAATATGCATTAACTAATTTACAAAACAGACTAATGATTTGAATGTTTAATTTTCCTTACTTTGCACCTAAGGTGTATGACCATTGAGTTAGGTGACTTTCCAAATTTCATGTTGCTTACTAGTAACTGTGGTAATTGTCAAGGATAGAGTTTACCATCAGAATTCCAAACTACAAAATCTGTATTCTTAACTGCTATACTACCTAAGACTGATAGGATAATCCCCAATTGCAAAATCTGTCAAAATCAGAGTTCGATTCTGGGTCAAATTTCTTATTATTGATGCTGCAGCAGCAATGTGCCAACATCATGTGGGTGCATGTTCAGTTGCTAAGTCATGCCTTCGACACCTCTTTCCATGGGTTTTTCTGGGCAAGACTACTGGAGTGGGTTGCCACTACCTTCTCCAGGGGATCTTCCAGACCCAGGGATAGAATCTGTGTCTCTTACTTCTCCTGTCGACAGGTGGATTTTTTACCACTGAGCCACATAGGAAACCCCTTAGTTACCTGACCTGAGATCAAACCGAAGTCCCCTGCATTGCAAGGTGGATTCCTAGCCACTGGATGACCAGGGAAATCCCGAACTTTGTTTATTTTTAGTTTCTAGTTTTCCTAACCCTTTATTAGAAAAAATGTACGTAATTTGAAATTTGCTTAATTGTGATTAAAACTAAATTTCCTATTTCAGCTTAAAGCTAGTCTCATTCTAAAAACTTTCTTTTTGTCCCTTTTATCAGTCTTTCTAAAACCCAGCTGTGAAAACTTGCAGTGGATTGTCAGAAGTGGGACACAGTGAAAAAGCATACTTTGAATTTAAAGGTGATATCAGTTCAGTTCAGTTCAGTCGCTCAGTCGTGTCCGACTCTTCGCGACCCCATGAATCGCAGCACGCCAGGCCTCCCTGTCCATCACCAACTCCCAGAATTCATGCAGACTCATGTCCATTGAGTCAGTGATGCCATCCAGCCATCTCATCCTCTGTCATCCCCGTCTCCTCCTGCCTCCAATCCCTCCCAGCATCAGGGTCTTTTCCAATGAGTCAACTCTTCACATGAGACGGCCAAAGTATTGGAGTTTCAGCTTTAGCATCATTCCTTTCAATGAACACCCAGGACTGATCTCCTTTAGGAGGGACGGGTTGGATCTCCTTGCAGTCCAAGGGACTCTCAAGAGTCTTCTCCAACACCACAGTTCAAAAGCATTAATTCTTTGGTGCTCAGCTTTCTTCACAGTCCAACTCTCACATCCATACATGACCACTGGGAAAACCATAGCCCTGACTAGACGGACCTTTGTTGGCAAAGTAATATCTCTGCTATTTAATATGCTATCTAGGTTGGTCATAACTTTCCTTCCAAAGATGATATAGCTTTTCTCAAAGGACCAAAGGAGATGAAATGAAAATGAACAGGTAAATATAGAAGAAGTTGAAGTTGAACAGTTCTATGAAGACCTACAAGACCTTTTAGAACTAACACCCCAAAAATATGTCCTTTTCATTATAGGGGACTGGAATGCAAAAGTAGGAAGTCAAGAACACCTGGAGTAACAGGCAAATTTGGTCTTGGAATACAGAATGAAGCAGGGCAAAGACTAACAGAGTTTTGCCAAGAAAATGCACTGGTCATAGCAAACACCCTCTTCCAACAACACAAGAGAAGAGTCTACACATGGACATCACCAGATGGTCAACACTGAAATCAGATTGATTATATTCTTTGCAGCCAAAGATGGAGAAGCTTTATACAATCAACAAAAACAAGACTAGGAGCTTACTGTGGCTCAGATCATGAACTCCTTATTGCCAAATTCATACTGAAATTGAAGAAAGTAGGGAAAACCACTAGACCATTCAGGTATGACCTAAATCAAATCCCTTATGATTATACAGTGGAAGTGAGAAATAAATTTAAGGGACTAGATCTGATAGATAGAGTGCCTGATGCACTATGGACTGAGGTTCGTGACATTGTACAGGAGACAGGGATCAAGACCATCCCCATGGAAAAGAAATGCAAAAAAAGCAAAATGGCTGTCTGAGGAGGCCTTACAAATAGCTGTGAAAAGAAGAGAAGCGAAAAGCAAAGGAGAAAAGGAAAGATATAAACATCTGAATGCAGAGTTCCAAAAAATAGCAAGGAGAGATAAGAAAGCTTTCCACAGTGATCAGTGCAAAGAAATAGATGAAAACAACAGAATGAGAAAGACTAGAAAGCTCTTCAAGAAAATTAGAGATAGCAAGGGAACATTTCATGCAAAGATGGGCTCTATAAAGGAAAGAAATGGTATGGACCTAACAGAAGCAGAAGATATTAAGAAGAGGTGGCAAGAATACACAGAAGAACTGTACAAAAAAGATCTTCATGACCCAGATAATCATGATGGTGTGATCACTCACCTAGAGCCAGACATCCTGGAATGTGAAGTCAAGTGGGCCTTAGAAGCCATCACTACGAACAGAGCTAGTGGAGGTGATGGAATTCCAGTTGAACTATTTCAAATCCTGAAAGATGATGCTATGAAAGTGCTGCATTCAATATGCCAGCAAATTTGGAAAACTCAGCAGTGGCCTCAGGACTGGAAAAGGTCAGTTTTCATTCCAATCCCAAAGAAAGGCAATGCCAAAGAATGCTCAAACTACCACACAGTTGCACTCATCTCACATGCTAGTAAAGTAATGCTCAAAATTCTCCAAGCCAGACTTCAGCAATACGTGAACCATGAACTTCCAGATGTTCAAGCTGGTTTTAGAAAAGGCAGAGGAACCACAGATCAAATTGTGAACATCTACTGGATTATCAAAAAAGCAAGAGAGTTCCAGAAAAACATCTATTTCTGCTTTATTGATTATGCTAAAGCCTTTGAGTGTGTGGATCACAATAAACTGTGGAAAATTCTGAAAGAGATGGGAATGCCAGACCACCTGACCTGCCTCTTGAAAAACCTGTATACAGGTCAGGAAGCAACAGTTATAACGACATGGAACAACAGACTAGTTCCAAATAGGAAAAGGAGTATGTCAAGGCTGCATATTGTCATCCTACTTATTTAACTTATATGCAGAGTACATCATGAGAAATGCTGGGCTGGAAGAAGCACAAGCTGGAATCAAGATTGCCGGGAGAAATATCAGTAACCTCAGATATGCAGATGATACCACCCTTACAGCAGAAAGTGAAGAGGAACTAAAAAGCCTCTTGATGAAGGTGAAAGAGGAGACTGAAAAAGTTGGCTTAAAATTCAACATTCAGAAAATGAAGATCATGGCATCTGGTCCTGTCACTTCATGGGAAATAGATGGGGAAACAGTGGAAACAGTGTCAGACTTTATTTTTGGGGGGCTCCAAAATCACTGCAGATGGTGACTGCAGCCATGAAATTAAAAGACATTTACTCCTTGAAAGAAAAGTTATGACCAACCGAGATAGCATATTGAAAAGCCGAGGCGTTACTTTGCCAACAAAGGTCTGTCTAGTCAAGACTATGGTTTTTCCAGTGGTCATGTATGGATGTGAGAGTTGGACTGTGAAGAAAGCTGAGCGCTGAAGAATTGATGCTTTTGAACTGTGGCATTGGAGAAGACTCTTGAGAGTCCCTTGGACTGCAAGGATTCCAACCAGTCCATTCTGAAGGAGATCAGCCCTGGGATTTCTTTGGAAGGAATGATGCTAAAGCTGAAACTCCAGTACTTTGGCCACCTGATGCGAAGAGTTGACTCATTGGAAAAGACTCTGATGCTGGGAGGGATTGGGGGCAGGAGGAGAAGGGGACGACAGAGGATGAGATGGCTGGATGGTATCACTGACTCAATGGATGTGAGTCTGCGTGAACTCCGGGAGTTGGTGATGGACAGGAAGGCCTGGTGTGCTGTGATTCATGGGGTCGCAAAGAGTTGGACACAACTGAGTGACTGAACTGAACTGAACAGAAATATAGATAACATTTGGAAACGGTAATGGACATTTAGGAAAATCATAATCTTAATTTTTCTCAGAAAATTTGGAGCATGGCTCTACAGTGATATGCAGAACTATAGGTTTGGCTAGTCATGTGGCATGTGAAAATGGATATGACCAGGTTCATGTAAAATAGCATCATAGTAGTGCCAAGACCCAGCTGAGCTTGGAGACCATGACTGTGGATTGGCCCTAGTTCTTGACTGATGGTGTTCTCTTATTCAGCCATAGTGAGTAGCTAGTTATTAGGAGCAGAGAGGGAATCTGGGTAGATTAATCCAAAGTTGGGGATTTATAAGGTAAGGACAATGGAAGGAAAATGGATCTAGGCATTGAAGGTGCTGACAATAAGTGGTTGAAAATGATGGACCATGAACCCCCTGAACAATAGGTTCTAGGATGTGTAAGAGCCTAGAATTGTAGAGAGAAGTAGTGTTTGGTAGAAAAGGGTCTGCATTTCTCAACAGCATGAGAGAAAGTGTAAGAGAGTGAGATTTCTATGATGGAAATTGAGATTCAAAGTTGCTACAGTTTAGGGAAAGGACAAGATCTGAGTTCTGCTAATTAGAGCTTGTAGCTGAAGTGAGCACTGGTCAAAGAGCTTGAACTACAGTCCATGGTGTTGTAAGAGTCAGGCTGGACTTAGCAACTAAAACCAACAGCACCAAGAAAAGATTTGACTCAGAGCTATGTGTTTGGTTGATCACAGGGTGCTGAAGCTGTTCAGGGTGGTATGCAGCCATGCACTGAGAGGACTTCAGTGAAACGGATAATCAGTGTCTGAGAGGAAGTGACCAGAAAGGCTTTTAATTATTAGAGTGGATATGGGAGAACACACAGAGAGAAAGACTTGGGCATAAAAGTAAGTGTGTAATGGTCAAGGTTCCTAGAAGAATATCAGTGTCCTTTCTCCCAAATTCTATGATGTGTAGGGCTTCCCTTTGTGGCTCTGTTGGTAAGAATCCCCCTGTAATGCAGGAGACCTGGGTTCGATTCCTGGGTCAGGAAGATCCCCTGGAGAAGGGATAGGGTACCTAATCCAGTATTCTTGGGCTTCCCTTGTGGCTCAGCTGGTAAAGAATCCACCTGCGATGTGGGAGACCTGGGTTCGATCCGTGGGTTGAGAAGGTCCCTTGGAGAAGGGAATGGCTACCCACTCCAGTATTCTGGCCTGAAGAATTCCACGGATTGTGTAGTCGATGGGGTTGCAAAGAGTCAGACATGACTGAGTGACTTTCACTTTCACTTTCATGATGTATAGAGCAACTAGCTCCTTGCAACTTCCAATAAGGCAGTCCTTGAGTAAGAATTTGATTTCAGTAAAGATCAGGGTGTAGAAGGAGCATTGTTCCCAAAGCTACAGTGTGGACTTTTTTTTTTTTTTTAATTTCTAATGCAAAGAGAGTTTTAGCAAGTTCTGTAGAGAATTTTGTAAAAAATATTGAAAAGGAGATGTGAAAATTAGCAAGGATGAGTAGCTGAGTAAATATTATTTGAGTCTTGAATTTAGGTCATGGTAAAAAAAAAAGTGAGGAGATGTATATTTTATCTCAAATTCTATAGTAAAATCTTACTCAACTCTTTGGCTCATAAACAATCTCTAGGATTTGTGAGTTTATAATGTTTAGAGTCTTATTCATTCATTTGGCTTTTAATTACATCATAATGATTCAGGAACCATAAAGATGAAAGCATAAATTTTCTAATGTTTCCCTGGAGATTATTCAAATAAAAAAAACAAGCCAAAAAACCTTGTGTATTTAGTTAGATATGGTTAACTGATAATTTTTTCAAATTTCCAATAAAAATTTAACAAATTTCCAAATACACTACAAAAATGGGAAAACATTGTCTTTCACTTAATTGTCAGGATTTCTATGTTTCGTTTTTCTTTCATTAAAGAATCATAATCATTGAGCACAAATATGTCTTTCTGCATGCCCTTAATATAACTCCAATACTTTGGCCTGATGTGAAGAACTGACTCTTTTAAAAAGACCCCTATGCTGGGAAAGATTGAACGTGGGGGGAGAAGGGGACAACAGAGTATGAGATGGTTGGATGGCATCACTGACTCAATGGACATGAGTTTGAGTAAACTCCAGGAGTTGGTGGTGGACAGGGAGGCCTGGCATGCTGCAGTCCGTAGGGTCACAAAGAGTCAGACATGACTGAGTGACTGAACTGAATTGAACTGAATATTCATTCTTAATCATGTGAACAAATGGCTAAAATACTAATCCCCTAAATTCTTTTTTTTTTAATCCCCTAAATTCTTGTCATTTATAATATCAACAGTCAACTCGACTGGCTCCTATTGTAAGATAGATATATATATATAAAATAAATTATACCGGGCTCAGGTTTGGATAAGTCTATTTCCTCTGGGCCTGATCTTTTTCCTAATTTCTATTATGTAAGGGCACAGAGAAAATGTTTTAACACAGCTAGAGTGACCCCACCCCCATCTTTCTGTATCAGCCCCATGGGTAGAAAATATGAAATGAGTTCAAGAAGCACTGATACCTAGTATAGACAATATATTTTCCTCTAATTTTTTTATTATGAAAAAATCTTTACACCTCTAGCAAAGTTGGAAAACTTTTACAATGAGCTGACAGTCATCACCTAGATTCCAAAATTAGCATTTTCCTATAAATATTTTATCAAGGAAACATTATTCCATTTCTATCTCCCATTTCAAAGCCATCTTATTTTTGGTGCACTTCAAACTAAATTGCAGACATCAGTAAATTTCTTCCAAATCTCTCAGCATGTGCATGATTAACTAAATCTCCTTGTCTCAAGTGATTTCTTGGTTCATATTAAAATTATTATTATTTTTTAAAATTTATTATTGAGCCAAAAATATGTGTGTATCCCCAAAAATGTTATACTGTCTTTATGTTATAAACACCACACGGATAAAACAACCTGAAATACCAATTTAAAAGGGATTTGAACCAATGTTCCTCAAAACTTCTTTTTTAAAATTAAACTTATTTTGATTACCTTACATAGGGTTTCATATTTTTCATTGAAGTATAGTTATGTACAATAATGTGTTAGTTTCAAGTATATGGCATAGTGGTCAATATTTTTATAAAATATTAATTCTATTATAGGTTATTATAAGATAAAGGCTATAATTTTGTTATACAGTATATCCTCGTTGTGGCCAAGTCACTTCAGTCGTGTCCGACTCTGTGCGACCCCAGAGTCCGCAGCCCACCAGGCTCCGCTGTCCCTGGGATTATCCAGGCAAGAACACTGGAGTGGGTTGCCATTTCCTTCTCAAATGCATGAAAGTGAAAAGTGAAAGTGAAGTCGCTCAGTCCTGTCCGACTCTTAGTGACCCCATGGACCACAGCCTCCCAAGCTCCTCCGTCCATGGGATTTTCCAGGCAAGAGTACTGGAGTGGAATGCCATTGCCTTCTCCATATCCTTGTTACTGAGCTATTTTATACATAGTAGTTTGTATCATTTAATTCCATTTCCATAATTGGTCCCTCCCCCTCTTTGGTGACGGAGAAGGCAATGGCACCCCACTCCAGTACTCTTGCCTGGAAAATCCCATGGATGGAGGAGCCTGGTAGGCTGCAGTCCATGGAGTCTCTAAGAGTTGGACAAGACTGAGTGACTTCCCTTTCACTTTTCACTTTCCTGCATTGAAGAAGGAAATGGCAACCCACTCCAGTGTTCTTGCCTGGAGAATCCCAGGGACGGGGAGCCTGGTGGGCTGCCGTCTATGGGGTCGCACAGGGTTGGACACGACTGAAGCGACTTAGCAGTAGCAGCCTCTTTGGTGTCCACAAGTTCATTTTATAGATCTGTTAATCTGTTTCTGTTTTGTATATGTATATTCATTTGCATTATTTTTTAATTTATATATAAATTATATCATATAGTACATGTCATTATCTATTTGACTTTTCACTAAGCAAAATTATTCTCTAGGTCTATGTACATTGCTGCAAATGGCAGTATTTCATTCTTTTTTATGGCTGAGTAATATTCCATTGTGTGCATGTGTATTTGTATCTGCACATATGCATACCATATCTTAATCCAATCATGTGTTGATTGGCACTTGGATTTCGGCCAAGTCTGGGCTCTTATAAATAGTCCTGCTATGAACATTGGAGAAGGAAATGGCAACCCACTCCAGTGTTCTTGCCTGGAGAATCCCAGGGACAGGGGAGCCTGGTGGGCTGGTGTCTATGGGGTCGCACAGAGTCGGACACGACTGAAGCAACTTAGCAGCAGCAGCATGAACATTGTAGTGCCTGTGTCTTTTCAAGTTAGTGTTTTCATTTTTTTCCAGATGTCTACCAAGGAGTGAAATTGTTGGATTATATGGTAGTCCTATTTGCAATTTTTTAAGGCACTATCATACTATTTTCCATAGTAACTACATCAATTTACATTCCTTTCACCAATTTACAAGGGTTCCATTTTCTCCACATCCTCTCTAACATTTATTGTTTATAGACTTTTTGATGATGGCCATTCTGACCAATGTGATGTGATACTTCATTATGATTTTGATTTGCATTTCTCTTAACAGTTAGCAATGGTGAGCATTCTTTCATGTGCTTGTTGGCCATTTTTATGCCTTCTTTGGAACAATGTCTATTGAAGTCTTCAGTTACTAATTGGACTATTTGGTGGGTTTTGTTGTTGTTGTTATTGAATTGCGTGAGCTGTTTGTGTATTTTGGATATTAACCCCTTGTCAGTTGCATCATTTGCAAAAGTTTTCTCCCATTCCACAAGTTGTCTTTTCAAATTTTCCATTGCCGTGCAAAAGCTTGTAAGTTTACTTAGCTTCCATTTATTTATTTTTGCTTTTATTTCTTTTTCCTTAAGAGACTGAGGCAATAACATATTGTTATGATTTATGTTAAGGAGCATTCTGCCTATGTTCTTTTCTGGAAGGTTCATAGTTTTAGTATTTATATTTGAGTCTTGTTATTTATTCTCTTTCATTTCTTATTTTATTTTATTTGAATCCTCTCTCTTTTCTTCTTGTTGAGCCTGGCTAAAGTTTATCAACTTTGTGTATCTTTTCAAAAAGCTCTTGGATTAATTGAAAATTAATTGAAATTAATTAATTGAAAATAATTGATATTTTCTACTGTTTTTAGATCTCTATTTTATTTCCTTTACAATCTTTATTATGTCCTTCCTTCTGCTGACTTTGGATCTTGTCTATTCTCATTTTCCTAATTGTTTTAGGTGATAGGTTAGGTTTATGAGGTACTCTCCTCATTTCTTGAGCAAGGTGTGTATCACTATGAACTTCCCTCTTAGAATCACTTTCACTACATCTCATTTATTTTAGACAGTTGTATTTTCATTTTTCTTGATGTATTTTCTGATCTCCTCTTTGATTGCATTATTGACTCACTGGGTTTTAGTAGCATAATTTTAGTCTGTTTTCCCATTTTTATTTCAGTAGTTGATTTCTAGTTTCACACTGTTGTTGGAAAATATATCTGATATAAATGTTTAAATTTGTTGAGGCTTTTTATGTGACCTTATAAGTGATCTATCCTGGAGAATATCCCAAGCACACTTTAAAAGACAGTATATTCTGCCTTTTTTTGGATATAGTGTCCTGTAGATATTGATTAAGTCTAACTAGTTTATTGTGTCATTTAGCACCTCTGTTACCTTATTGGTTTTCTGTCTAGATGATCCATTCATTGATGTTAGTAGAGTGTTAAAGTCCCCTACTCTCATAGTATTACTGTGTTTTTCCCTTTATGTTTGTTAGTAATTTGCTTTGTATATTTAGAGGCTCTTATATGGGTCTGTATGTTAATGAGTGTAATATCCTGTTCTTATATTGATTCCTTTATTGTTATATAATGATAATGCCCTTTGTCTTTTGTTATAGCCTTTGTTTTAAAGTCTGTTTTATCTAAGCATTACTACTGTTGATTTCTTGTCATTTCTGTTAGCACAAACTATCTTTTATCTATCCTTTCACTTTCAGTCTGTGTGTGTCTTTTGCCCTGAAGTGAGTTTCTTGTAGGCAGCATATTGAAGGGTCTTACTTTTCCTTCAAAAATTTTTACTGGAGTATAGTTGGTTTATAATGTTGTGCCAGTTTCTGCACCACAGCAAAATCATATGCATACATATATCCCCTCTTTTTTAGATTTCCTTCCCATTGAGATCACCAGAAGACATTGAGTAGAGTTCTCTGTGCTATGGAGTCAGTTCTCATTAGTTATTTGCTTTATACATGGTAGTGTATATGTGTCAGTTACAATCTCCCAATCCAGTCCACCCATCCTCTTCCCCCTTGGTATTCATACATTTTTTTTTTTAAGTGCAGCATAACACAGCATTTTATTCTTTATATTCAGAATGGTATTTTTTTCTTAATATCCTTTTTGGGATAGTTCATTGCTTTTATATAATGACTTCTATATGCTGATTTTAGGTCCTACAACTTTACTAAATTCATTTATGAATTCTAATGGTTTCTGTTGCTGTTGTCACTGCTGTTTTTGAAACTTTAGAATTTTCTACATATATGATCATGTCATCTGCAAATGGAGGTAATTTGACTTCTTCCTTTCTGACTTTAATGCATTTTATTTCTTCGTCTTGCCTTAAGTCCTCTGGCTTGGACTTTCAGTGCTATGTTGAATAAACGTGGTGGGTGTGGGCATTTTTGCCTTCTTCCTGATATTAGAGCCAAAGCTTTCAGTTTTTCACTGTTGAGTAATATGTTTGCTGTGATCTTTTCATATATTCCATTATTGTGTTGAGGTACAATCCTTCTATACCCAATTTGCTGAGAGTTTTTGCCATGAAAGATTGTTGAATATTGCCAAGTCCTTTCCTTCATCTATTGAGATGATCATGAGTTTTTCCCCATTTTGTTAATGTAGTGTATTATGTTGATTGATTGGTGTGTGTTGAATCATCCTTGCATCCCATGAATAAATCCCACTTAATCATGGAGTAGGATCCTTCTAATTAATTCTTTTTTTTATTGGCCTCATATTTTTTTTAATTTAATTTAATTTTTTTTTTACTTTACAATATTGTATTGGTTTTGCCATACATCAACATGCATCCGCCACGGGTGTACACGTGTTCCCCATCCTGAATTCCCCTCTCATCTCCCTCCCCATACCATCCCTCTGGGTCATCCCAGTGCACCAGCCCCAAGCTTCCTGTATCCTGCATCAAACCTGGACTGGTCATTCGTTTCTTATATGATATTATACATGTTTTAATGCCATTCTTCATACATTTTATTCTCTAGGTGCATGTCTCTATTTCTGCTTTGCAAATAAGTTAATCAATACCATTTTTTTAGATTCCACATGTATGTGTTAATATATGATATTTGTTTTTCTCTTTCTGACTTCTTTCACTCAGTATGACAGTCTCTAGGTCCATCCACAGCTTTGAAAATGGCATTATTTCATTAATTTTTATGGGTGAGTAGTATCCCATCTTTATCTATTCCTCTGTTGATGGACATTTAGGAAGAATCTAATTTTTTAATCCAGTCAGTTACTCTGTGTTTGACTAGCACATTTAGTCTGTTGACATTTAGAGTAATTATTGCTAAGTATGTATTAATACTTATTGCCATTTTATTCCTTATCTTCTAATTGTTTTTGAGGTTCTTTGTTCATTTCTTTATTTTGTTTCTCTTTTATGGTTTGATGATTTTATTTTTTAGTATGCTTGAGTTTCTTTCTTTTTTTGTGTGTATCTATGTTTTTGATTTGTGGTTACCATGGGGTTCATAAGGGTTTCCCTCATAGTTTAGTTGGTAAATAATCCTCCTGCAATGCAGGAGACCCTGGTTCAATTCCTGGGTCGGGAAGATCCCCTGGAGAAGGGAAAGCCTACCCACTCCAGTATTCTGGCCTGGAGAATTCCATGGACTATATAGTCCATGAGGCCTCAAAGAGTCAGACATGACTGAGTGACTTTCATTTTCACTTTGGGGTTCATATATATTGACCCATTATTATATCTATTTCCTTTATTTATTTATATCTATTTCTTTAAACTGATTATTATTTAAGTTCAAGCACATTCTAAAGGATTTATATTTTTAATCTCTATTGAGATGATCATGAGTTTTTCCCCATTTTGTTAATGTAGTGTATTATGTTGATTGATTGGTGTGTGTTGAATCATCCTTGCATCCCATGAATAACATTTTGATAACATGTTTTACATCTTCATCTTTATCCCTTTACAATTTTATTGTAATTATAGTTGCTTTTATAACTTTTTTTTTTTTTTAATTTTTAACCCGCCTACTGGCTTATTTAAGAGATCTTCAATCCTTACTGTATATTTGCCTTTCCTATAAAATCTTGGAGAAGGCAATGGCACCCCACTCCAGTCCTCTTGCCTGGAAAATCCCATGGACGGAGGAGCCTGGTAGGCTGCAGTCCATGGGGTCACACAGAGTCGGACACGACTGAGAGACTTCACTTTCACTTTTCACTTTCATGCATTGGAGAAGGAAATGGCAACCCACTCCAGTGTTCTTGCCTGGAGAATCCCAGGGATGGGGGAGCCTGGTGGGCTGCCGTCTATGGAGTCACACAGAGTCAGACATGACTGAAGCGACTTAGCAGCAGCAGCATAAAATCTTAGTTCTTTCCCATTTAGAGAAGACCTTTTAACATTTCTTTTAGGCTTAAGATAAGACTAGTATTGATGAATTCTTTTAGTCTTTGCTTATCTGAAAAGTTCTTTATTTCTCCTTTTATTGTAAATGATTGCAGGATAGAGTATTTTAGGTTGCAGAACTTTCCCTTTCAGGACTTTGAGTATATTATGTCAATCCCTTCTGGCCTGCAATATTTCTGCAGAGAAATCAGCTGATATTCTTTTGTGACTTCTCTTTTAACTGACTATTTTTCTCTTGCTGCCTTTGGAATTCTGTCTTCATCTTTAATGTCTGTCATTTTAATTATGATGTGTATTCGTGTGAGTCTGTTTGGTTTCATATTTTGGGGGACCCTCTGTGATCCTGTACCTGAATATCTGTTACTTTCCTTAGGTTTGGGAGGTATTCAACTATAATTTCTTAAAATATGTTTTTGACCTCTCTTCTCAGTGAACATCACTCAGTTGTGCCCAACTCTTTGCTACCCCATGGACTGACTGTACAGTCCATGGAATTCTCTAAGCCAGAATACTGGAGTGGGTAGCCATTCCCTTCTCCAGGGGATCTTCCCAACCCAAGGATTGAACTGAGGTCTCTCACATTGTGGGAGGATTCTTTACCAGCTAAGCCATAAGGGAAGCCCAAGAATACTGGAGTGGGTAGCTGATCCCTTCTCTAGGGGATCTTCCCAACCCAGGAATTGAACCAGGGTCTCCTGCTTTGCAGGCGGATTCTTTACCAACTGAGCTATCAGGAAAGCCCCTTCTCCTTTTCCGGAAACCCTAGAATATATATGTTGGCACACCATTGAAGAATTGATGCTTTTGAACTGTGGTGTTGGAGAAGACTCTTGAGAGTCCCTTGGACTGCAAGGAGATCCAACCAGTCCCTCCTAAAGGAGATCAGTCCTGGGTGTTCATTGGAAGGACTGATGCTAAAGCTGAAACTCCAGTACTTTGGCCACCTCATACGAAGAGTTGACTCATTGGAAAAGACTCTGATGCTGGGAGAGATTGGGGGCAGGAGGAGAAGGGGATGACAGAGGATGAGATGGCTGGATGGCATCACTGACTTGATGGACATGAGTCTGAGTGAACTCCGCGAGTTGGTGATGGACAGGGAGGCCTGGCGTGCTGCGATTCATGGGGTTGCAAAAAGTCGGACACGACTGATTGACTGAACTGAACTGAACACCTTATATTACTCCCATAAAACTTGTATGTTGCTTTTATTTAAAAATTTTGTCTTGCCGTCTACTGCTCTAATTGGGTGATTTTCATTATTCTATCTTCAAGATCCCTTAGGCACCCCCTGTGTCATTTAGCTGGCTATTTATTGCTCCTGGAGTGTTTTTTATCTCAGAAATTGAATATCCATTTTTATTTGGGCCTTCTTTATTATTTCTAGTTTTCTGTTAAATTTTTTTGTGTTTAGATCAATTCTCTTTCTCAATTCAGTATTTATTTTTATTACAAACTTTTTTTTTCTTTTTTTAATATATATTTTTTTAATTTTATTTTTAAACTTTACAACATTGTATTGGTCTTGCCAAACATCGAAATGAATCCTCAGTGTCTGGTAGACTGTATTTGTTTCATTATATTTTCAGGGTTTTTTTTCTTGCTCTTTCAGTTGAGAATAGTAGCTCTGCCTTTTCATTTTACTTAATTTCTCTGTCTCTGTGAATTTAGGTGAAACAGTTATCCATTGTGGTCTTCATGAGTGTTTTTTTTTTAAATGTAGGAGCATTTCTATGTAGACTGTGTGTGTCAAATGTCTTTAGTGTGAAGGCTGGATGTGATGTGGACACCAGCCAAGTTTTCCTTCAGGGTGTGCTGACTGCTATCACCTTGATAGTGGTTGTGGCTGGTGTTGGAGGATCTACAGCCTCTGCTGGGTGTGAGTTGGGGCTTTCTCTCTGCTGAGGCACAGTCTTCAGCTGCCCTGTCATGGCAGGGTCTGCTCCCAAGTTGCTGAAACAGAAACCTTGAAGGCTGGGCTCAATTTGGCTCTTTTACTTTTGAGTGTTTTCTTGTGTGCTTACAGGGTTCACATGTGCTGCCTGTTTAGCTGTCTGAGGCTCTACTCAGACATGGCCCAGGTTCATGTCTTTTCATATCTCGTGGTTGTTCCAGACCTATGCAAGGTTGTAGCATGGTGTGGGCAGGACCAGCTTGGCTGGGAGTGGGGATTGTAGTATGTTGGTGGGGGTTTGAGTGACTGTGCTGCCATCAGAGGTCTGGGCTGCTTCTTGGATGCTGTTTGATTAAATGCCAATGATGGCCACTTCCCCTCAACCTGGACCACAACCCAGACTCCCAGATTGCTAGGCAAAATCTTCCCCCAGTTTCTGGCTTCCCCAGATCCAGGGCCAAGCTGAAATGTGAAGTGAGTGGGGTTGGAGTGTTTAGACATTTTGGATTGGGGAGGATGACAAGGTGCCAGCCTCTAGGGAACACCTCTTTCTATCTTGTCTGTTGGTAAGCAGTACATGTACACTCCTCATGAGGGGAGTCTAGGTTTCCCCAGCCCTGCATCTTTCTAGGGGTTCTCCATGCAGCCAGGGAGGTCTGTCCCCTCTGCATAGGGCCCCAGGACTGGGACACCTAGTCTGTGGCTCAACCAGCTCACTCACCAGGGAAAGTTTCTGCCTGAGCAATCTTCCTCTTCCTTCCCTTCCATGGGTACAAGTCCTGACCTGATGCTCTGTTTCCTGTCTTACCCCATTGTGTGCAAACTTTCTTGCAGCCTTGTTATGAGCAGGAGTTCTCTGCCCATTCCCAGTTAGTTTTCTATGAGAATTGTTCCATGTGTCCCACATTTGTAGGGGAAGGTGAACTCCACATCCTCTAACTCTATAATCTTGATCCTCCTTCCTAGGTGTTTTAATTGGATTTTATAATGAAAGAAGATCGGCTTTAGGCTAGATTTTCTCATATGTCTTTGTTTCTGATAGTATTTTCATTTCAGAATATTTTTTCCCCTCCTAAATGGATAGGATCTCAGGAGAGCAGGCTGAGTGATGATGGGTTGTGTGAAGTCAGAAAGAAAGAGAGAAATATCTGCAGACACAGTGGCCCTTATTAGATATGGCCTAATATTCCATCCTGTGACAGAGGATGATTTATTTTTTCCAATCAAGGTTGTCTTTAATTTCAAAATCCACTGATGCTATAATTAATCAAAGAATTACTGCTTTGAATAATTTAGGTAATAATGCAATGGCATAAGGAGAATAAAATCTAAATCCTATGTGTGGCACATAGACTGAAGGAGTTAAGTGGCCAGATTTCATGAACTGACTCATGTTTGGATTATTTAACTGTTTGTTGTTGTTTTTACATCTCCATGGATTGTAGCCCACCAGGCTTCTCTGTCCATGGGATTTCCCAGGCAAGAATACTGGAGTGGGTTGTCATTTTATTCTCCAGGGGATCTTCCCAACCCAAGGATCGAACTTGCATTGACAGGTGGATTTTTTACCACTGAGCTACCTGAGAAGCCCAGTAACTAAGTAGGATGCATTCCAGCTGGTAAAACCCAGTGGCTTCCTGGAGACAGTTCTCTACAATTTTCTTGATGATTGATTAAAGCATGTGCATGCATGCCATGTTGCTTCAGTCATGTCTGACTCTGTGTGACCCCATGGACTGTAGCCTACCAGGCTCTTCCATCCATGGGATTCTCCAGGCAAGAATACTAGAGTGAGTTGTCACACCCTTCTCCAGGGGATCTTCCTGACCCAGGTATATAACAGGTTTCTCTTATATCTCCTGCATTGGCAGGTGGGTTCTTTACCACTAGTACTACCTGGGAACCCAGTCTGATTAAAGAGAGGTCTGGGATATACTGAGGAAGCGGCAGTGCTGCAAGATGGCAGGGACCACAGGAGATTTGAATTTATCAACAAATATGAAAGTATTTCAGCTTTTAAACAATTGGTCCAGCTCTCACGGTGTGTACTACCTGAATGTCAATCCCACTTGCAGATGAAAATCAAAACAGTATGCTTGGTAGTGGAAATCTACTTCCATTCCAGTTTGGGAGCAATTACCAAAGAAAGAGTTATCTTTTCCAAACATTTAATTCTTTGCTGGACTTTTGCATTTTTAAAATGTCATCACACATTTTGCTTTAAGGGACAGAGCTATTAATATTTCTTCTAGAGGAGGAAATGTGAAATATGAAGTTAGCCAAATTACCAAAGAACATATTTTGAACTGAAGATAGGTCAGTAAGGAGGGACGAAGTAATTAGAGGATGAAAGGGAAATAGACAAAGAAAGGTCAGATAATCTTGATATCATTGTTAACACCTTTGAATCTTCTATTATTATCAAGTCAAAATAAACAGCAGCTTATTAAAAGAAATTGAAGGCATAATGATTATCTTAGCTCAACAAGGCTGCTGAGGTGTTCTTTTCTGATTGGAAAGAAGAAGGTCCAAACCTGCCCCTCCTGTAATGCTCACCTGCAAGCAGCTTTGTTTATTTCTCTTCCTGCCTGTATCGATTCAGCTCTATCTTCTTCCACTGTGTATGGAAAATAACCCCTTTAAATATATAGCCAGACACACTCTGGCCACCTGATGTGAAGAGCTGACTCATTTGAAAAGACACTGATGCTGGGAAAGATTGAGGGCAGGAGGAGAAGGGGATGACAGGGGATAAGATGGCTGGATGGCATCACCAACTCAATGGATGTGAGTTTGAGTGAACTCCAGCAGTTAGTGATGGACAGGGAGGCCTGGTGTGCTGCGATTCATGGGGTCGCAAAGAGTCAGACACAACTGAGAGACTGAACTGAACTGAAGACGCACATACACACACATACTCATGGACATTTTCTTCTTGGTGTTATTTTAAGAATTAACTATTAAGTTTGTTTAAGTATATTGTTGGAGTTCAGGTGGGGTCTGAAATACTGAGAACCAAACACACAAAGCTTCGCTTCCTATCAGCAACAAAACACAAATTAAAAAAAATTCCTCCCCTAAGAATTTCAAATTGAGAATTGCTTAGTAAATCAAGCAAATTATATGGAATTTCTGTTATGTATGTTAGAATATATGCACACATTTTGCCTAATGCATATTAACTAATACACACACAGGAAGGCCTGGCATGCTGCAGTCCATGGGTCACCAAGAGTCAGGCAGGACTGGGCAACTGAAAAACAACAACACACACTGTATTTGTATATGTTACCTAATATACACAAACACTGAGATCAGTGGAGATCAAAGGAAATATGAATGATTATGATTTTACTGAAAGTGAAGATACCTAGAGAGAAAGAGAGCAGGGGGAGAAAGAGAGAGAGAGAGAGAGAGCAAGACAGAGACTGGCTCCATGAAGAACTTGCTAGAAGGGAGCAGGGTTGGGAAGGATTCAGATGCAGAGGGAGGGAACGTCAGCTTAATTCATTAGATCTTTCTCTATCAGGGACCAGGCTGTAGCTCTGCCTGTGAACTCCTGTGTGCTCACTATCTGCACTTTCCTTTTCAAAATTAATTATTTAGAGCCATTTAGTGTGCCAGATTGTTCAGATAAGAAGAAAGTAATTTTAAGAGTTCATTTCAGAGTCTAAGTTATAAAGTGATGGAGACAGATCAGTATGAAGTTGAGTTTCAATATAAAACTATTATATGTCTCCACTTTTAAAGGTCTCCTTAGGGTTAAACCCACAGAATGAAAACACAGATAGCACAAGTGATCTCTCTCAGAGAGATTGAGAGAGCAACTTGTGGGTGTTGGTGAGCAAAAATGGGTTGATAAGTTGTATGAGAGGAGTTTCATAGGAACCATTTCTGCCTGAACTCTGATAAATTAAGAAATAAGACTGTACTGTACTTACTCAGTCGTGTCTGACTCTTTGCAACCCCATGGACAGACTGCAGCCTGCCAACTCTTCTGTTCATGGGGATTCTCCAGGTAAAAATACTGGTGTGGGTTGCCATGCCTTCCTCTAGAGGATCTTCCCACCCTAGGGATTGAACTCAGGTCTCCTTCATTGCTGGCAGATTCTTTATGATTTGAGCCACCAGAGAAACCCAGAAATAAGACAAATGGCAAATATTCTGAGGAAGAACTCAGTGATGGAATATACACATTTATTTGTTCAATACCTCTCTCTCCTGCATCCATGTCAGAAATATAGATAAAATTTGAGATGCTCCTTTAAAACAGTGTAGGTCACCACTTACAATCAGCTAGAACTGGTCAGAAGTTGAACCCTTTTGCCCACTGTGATGTGAATAAAGATGTATAGATTAAGAAGAGCACATAGTAACAAAGGTCTTGGTCTATACTTCTTATTACCATGAATTTTGTTTTAAATATTTATCATTTAAATTATTTACATCTTATGTTAATGTAATGATTTGAATAAAGAATGACCTAAGCCAAAGGAAATCTAATTTACATTGTCTCTATACATACAAAACTATTTGACAGATGTGCAAAGTGATACTAGTTACATTGTGGAGAGAAGATCAGAAAGATTAAGTGATTTATCATATATTTAACATCTGAATTTATTCTTGTAACAAAATATAATAGTGTGTAAAGCTGTTTGGGGGCTTCCCTGGTGGCTCAGATGGTAAAGAATCTGTGGCTCTGCCTGCAATGTGGGAGATGTGTGTTCTATCCCTGGGTTGGGAAGATCCCCTGGAGAAGGGAATAGCAATCCACTCCAGTATTCTTGTCTGGAGAATCCCATGGCCAGAGGAGGCGGGTGGGGCTAAAGTCCACGGGGTCGCCAAGAGTTGGACCTGACTGAGCAACTAACACAAAGCTGTGTGGACGATTGTTTGTTAAATTTTATAGCATATTTTCTGAAATAATTAATGATAAATATATTTTATAATAAACTCTATTCAATTCTCTAAATAGAGTTCCTTAAAAGCTACTTAAGATACGGTGTTTTAAGAAACTCCCAACTAGACAAAAGAATGCTAAAATGAACAGTTACAGTTTCCATATCATGGCCATTATATATTAGCAATTCAGAACTGTTGAGAATCACACAATGCAACAATAATACCAATGCTGAAGTCAATAAATCACTGGCCATTTATTGCATAATTTTAGTTTCAAAGAGCTTTATATTGCAGTATCAGTTACTGTGATAATCTGGAGTGTGTTTTTGATGTACATAGAAAAATAACTTTGTTTTCCTTTCAAAAAATACTTAAAAAATGTAACTGAGTACTAAATGTTACTGATTACTTTGCCATTGTATTATATGGTCGGGGTAATAAAAAGTAAAATTTAAGGCCTTCTAGGATGGATTAGTCTTTTAGTAAATATTCTCAGCTTTTAGTTATTTCCTAAAAGGATAACAAGGAACAAAAGTAAACCAGCATGAGACAGTGCTCACAGAGACTGAATCCACTAGAATAGTTGTCTGCCAGAAGCCAAAATAATCCTCATTACCAGAAAATAATAGCATTAAGAGCTTCAGCATATATCTATAAATGTTAACATATATTGTCCTGAACAAGTATAAAAAGACATACAAGAACATAAGACATGACATAAAACAAAGGACTCCACCAGAAAATTACTAGAGCTAATTAATGAATATAGTAAAGTTGCAGGATATAAAATCAACACACAGAAATCCCTTGCATTCCTATACACTAATAATGAGAAAATAGAGAAATTAAGAAAACAATTCCATTCACCATTGCAACGAAAAGAATAAAATACTTAGGAATATACCTACCTAAAGAAAGCAAAGACTTATATATATAAAACTATAAAACATTGGTGAAAGAAATCAAAGAGGACACTAATAGATGGAGAAATATACCATGTTCATGGATTGGAAGAATCAATATAGTGAAAATGAGTATACTACCCAAAGCAATCTATAGATTCAATGCAATCCCTATCAAGCTACCAATGGTATTTTTCACAGAGCTAGAACAAATAATTTCACAATTTGTATGGAAATACAAAAAACCTCGAATAGCCAAAACAATCTTGAGAAAGAAGAATGGAACTGGAGGAATCAACATGCCAGACTTCAGGCTCTACTACAAAGCCACAGTCATCAAGAAAGTATGGTACTGGAGCAAAGAGAGAAATATAGATCAATGGAACAAAATAGAAAGCCCAGAGATAAATCCACACACCTATGGACACCTTATCTTTGACAAAGGAGGCAAGAATATACAATGGATTAAAGACAATCTGTTTAACAAGTGGTGCTGGGAAAACTGGTCAACCACTTGTAAAAGAATAAAACTAGAATACTTTCTAACACCATACACAAAAATAAACTCAAAATGCATTAAAGATCTAAACATAAGACCAGAAACATTAAAACTCCTAGAAGAGAACATAGGCAAAACACTCTCCAACATACATCACAGCAGGATCCTCTATGACCCACCTCCCAGAATATTGGAAATAAAAGCAAAAATAAACAAATGGGACCTAATTAAAATTAAAAGCTTCTGCACAACAAAGGAAACTATAAGCAAGGTGAAAAGACAGCCTACCAAAAGGGAGAAAATAATAGCAAATGAAGCAACTGACAAACAACTAATCTCAAAAATATACAAGCAACTCCTACAGCTAAATTCAGAAAAATAAACGACCCAATCAAAAAATGGGCCAAAGAACTAAATAGACATTTCTCAAAGAAGACATACAGACGGCTAACAAACACATGAAAAGATGCTCAACATCACTCATTATCAGAAAAATGCAAATCAAAACCACTATGAGGTACCATTTCACGCCAGTCAGAATGGCTGCGACCCAAAAGACTACAAGCAATAAATGCTGGAGAGGGTGTGGAGAAAAGGGAACCCTCTTACACTGTTGGTGGGAATGCAAACTAGTACAGCCACTATGGAGAACAGTGTGGAGATTCCTTAAAAAACTGGAAATAGAACTGCCTTATGATCCAGCAATCCCACTGCTGGGCATACACACCAAGGAAACCAGAATTGAAAGAGACACGTGTACCCCAGTGTTTATCACAGCACTGTTTATAATAGCCAGGACATGGAAACAACCTAGATGCCCATCAGCAGACGAATGGATAAGAAAGCAGTGGTACATATACACAAAGAGTATTACTCAGCCATTAAAAAAGAATACATTTGAATCAGTTCTAATGAGGTGGATGAAACCGGAGCCTATGATACAGAGTGAAGTAAGCCAGAAAGAAAAACACCAATACAGTATACTAACGCATATATATGGAATTTAGAAAGATGGTAATGATAACCCTGTATGAGAGACAGCAATAGAGATAAAGATGTATAGAACAGTCTTTTGGAGTCTGTGGGAGAGGGAGAGGGTGGGATGATTTGGGAGAATGGCATTGAAACATGTAGAATATCGCATACGAAACGAATCGCCAGTCCAGGTTCGATGCAGGATACAGGATGCTTGGGGCTGGTGCACTGGGATGACCCAGAGGGATGGTACGGGGAAGGAGGCGGGAGGGAGGTTCAGGATGGGGAACACATGTATACCTTTGGCAGAATTATGTTGATGTATGGCAAAACCAATACAATATTGTAAAGTAATTAGCCTCCAATTAAAATAAATAAATTTAAATTTAAAAAAGAAATACAAGAAAATTTTTAAAAAGAGACACAGTAAATGCAGATAACTGAGTTCTCAGATATTATTTGTAAAATAGTCAGAAATAATATATTTAAGGACTTGAAAGACAAGATAGAGAAATTTGTCAGATAATTAGAAGCTGTATAAAGTTAATTTTAGCAATAATAAAATGCAATACTGAAATTAAGAAATTAAAGTAGAAATGTAATGGTGGAAGTTACACACTCCAAGTCATTATTAGTGAACCAAAAGATATTTAATAGATCCAAGTAACATATATAAATGGGACTTCCCAGGAGGCTCAGTGGTAAAGATTCTGCTTGGCAGTGAGGAGATGCAGGATACTTGGGTTAGGAAAATCCCCTGGAGAAGGGCTTGGCAACCCACTCCAGTATTCTTGCCTGGAAAACTCCATGGACAGGGGAGCATGGTGGGCTACACCCCACAGGGTTGCAAAGAGTTGGACACGACTGACAGACTGAGCACACATGCACAAGATATATAGGTAGGGTCTTCACATGAAGATTAAAAGAGAAAACTGTGAAAAAGACTGTAAGGGATGTAGGGGATATGGTGGAAAAGTCTAAGACAAGTGCAATTGTGGTCTCAAAGAAAAGAGGCAAAATATTTGAAGAGGACTTCCTAAAAGAGAGAACTATCAAACCTCAAATTCAAGAACTACATATCTCAAAGAAACAGCAAATCCAAAGGGGAAAAAAAGGCATATTTTAAAATTACTAAAGACCAAAATTAAGGAGAAAACATAAAAAATTTCTAGGAACAAAACGTCATACCTTCAAATGAGCGACATTAAGTTTATTCACTAAATTCTCAACCAAAAAAAAAAAAACAAAAAAAACTGCAACCAGAGAGATAAGGACAAGCTTTCTTTAAACTGATAAAGTAGCTATCAATCAACAATTTTATAACCAGATATCCCTGAAGAATAAAGGGAAAAAACATGATTTTAGACAAAAAGAAGCTGAGTGTATCTGTCGCCAGCAGAAAAATACAGATGTTTTGTTAACATTTTTCTAGTCCAGCAGGGTGCATTATAAATATATTTAAATGGTGTTTCTCCATTGAGTTTAGTGAGTAAAGTGTTCTGAATAACTTGATTATCTGGATAACTGACAGGTAACTTGGTTTCAGTATTGCTAGTTACTAGTTATTCTTTTGTGATTTACCTATTCAGCTCTGTGTTTAGCTGTTTAATGAACCTTGGGGAAAGGGTAAAACTTCAAGTTCTTTTGTTCTTTTGCTTTTGTAGCATATTTAATGAAAATGGTATGACTGTTACTTAGTAATTTGGGGAAATGTGTTCAGTTAGAGCATTTAACCAATTAAAACTATTCCTAGATGAATCATATTCATTCATTCATTTTGACTGACTACCAGCTATGAGATGAACTGTTTTAGGTTACATGTGCTAATTAATTAACAGCAACTAATCCTTATCTTCATGCAGGAGACATACAAGCACAAAGAAATACTGTAAGTTAGTGCAGTAAGTGCCAAGAACACATGAAATAGGAAAAGGGATCAGGGGATGGCCTGGGTGTAGAGTTGGGATTTAATTAGGATATTCAGAAAATACCTTCCTGAGAATGTGACATTTGTCAGACACTTAAAGGAAAAGAGAATGAATCTTGACAACAGTAGGGAATGGAGTGCAGGAGAAATGGTTCCAGGTAGGGGCCTTGAGGCAATGATGTGCTTAACAAATTGTCTGGCTGAGGCCAGTGAGTGATGGGTTAGAAACTGAGTTTCGGGTAGTTGGAAGTGAGCATATGGTTGGTCATAAAAATAGGGTCTTGGCAGCCATTGTAAAGATTTAGTTCCTACATTGAGGAAAGTGGGAAACTACTACAAAGTTTTGAACAAAAGAGGGACAATCTGACTTGCATTTTAAAATGATCACCCTGTCTGCTGTGTTGAAAATAGACTGAAGGAGTGAGGACTAAGGGAAGAAGCAGTGACAGCAATTAGAAAACTATGGCCATGTTCCATGTGAGAGGTGATGGTGTCTTCAACAGGCAGACAGCACTGGAAGCTAAGTACTAGGATTTGCTGCTGTATTGGAATCAGGGATGTCTTACAAGGATTTTGGTTTGAGCAAATCTGGAAGAATGAAGATGCTGCCGACCAATTGAAGAGAATGTTAGGAAAAGCAGGTGTGGGAGGCATTTTTAGTATGTTTTCATTGTTATTTCAAATGCAATGGAATCTTTTAATTTTGCTATGCAAAATTGTAAAAGGGCATTTTGGCAGTGACCATTTGGAATACTTAGAAGAAGTGACTTATGATTCTCATTCTTATCAATTATTTTAAACAAAATATAACAGACAAGTAACCTCTTGGGCTTCAGTTTTTTAATCTGACATTAATATATGCTTCTATGACATAAGAAACATTAACATGACTTAGTGACTAAACCACCACCTCATGGTCCATTTTCAAGAATAAATGGCTAACTTAAGAATTCAGTTCAGTTCAGTCTCTCAGTCATGTCCAACTCTTTGAGACCCCATGGACTGCACCAAACAAGGCTTCCCTGTCCATCAGCAACTCCCGGAGCTTACTCAAACTCCTGATTTAAGAATGAGGAACTACAAATAGCTAGCTTGAATAATTACTTGTTGCTGATGTGGCAACCATAAGGGTTACAAAGCTGGAAAGTTCAGGCAGACAAAGGAAGGGTGGGATGCCTAGGATTTCACAGGGGCTGCTTCTATTGGTGAATCAAAACATAAGAATGGGAGTAAGTGCACAGGAAAGGGAGAAACAAGATGAAAGGGAGGCCAGCCCAGAGGGAGGAAGAGAATAAGTTTAGGCGATGTCTGGGCAGACAGGTCACCCCAGAGTACTCAGCCAATGAGGAACTGGAGGAGGAACTTGGGTGCTAGGGAATAAAATGCTTGCTGTTAACAACGCTGGGCGTGGCTGCTCACCAAGCATCTAATCTTGCAAGACAGTCCTTAAAGGCTGGGTTCTTGCTGTGCTTCGTATCTCCAACTCTATTCTGTGGGCATGGGCTGGTGGGTTTTATTTCTTACATGTGAGAATGCAGTGAAAAATGAATATAAAGCATTTGGCACATATTAGATCTTCTCGGAGAAGGCAATGGCACCCCACTCCAGTACTCTTGCCTGGAAAATCCCATGGATGGAGGAGCCTGGTGGGCTGCAGTCCATGGGGTCGCTAAGAGTCGGACACGACTGAGCGACTTCACTTTCACTTTTCACTTTCATGCATTGGAGAAGGAAATGGCAACCCACTCCAGTGTTCTTGCCTGGAGAATCCCAGGGACGGGGGAGCCTGGTAGGCTGCCGTCTATGGGGTTGCACAGAGTTGGACACGACTGAAGCGACTTAGCAGCAGCAGCAGATCTTCTCAGATCCCTTTCTTTTATAGATCTGTAGCACTTAATGTCATTACTTTTGTGGTCTATATTACCCAGTTCATCATGAAAGATGCCCTGGAGAAAGACTGAAATCTTTCAAGACAATGTTTCTTGTTTACAAAGGGCCAAAACTGACACACACACACACAAAAAAAAATTACAAAGAAAAAAAAGAAGAAATGGTGTACAGATATTGTTAAAATTCTGTAAGATGTTCCAAACCCAGGTGTTGTTACTATGAATTACAGAGAGATATGCTTCCATAAACTGGTAAAAATTATGAAAGCATATCTCCTTGCAATTCAGAAATGTAACACTATCTGGAACTTATGCAATTGACTTAAAATATACTGCATTAAAAACAGAGGCAAAAATCCTGCATAAAATTCAGAATACAAATTTTAACAGTGATGATAAACTGTCAGTGCAGATCGAATTTTTCTTTCTGCACTTTAAGTTGTTTTCCACAATGAGCATTTTTTACTTTAATAACCAGAGAAAATAAAAAAAGGAAATCCTGCTAACCAAATATTATAATGAACTCTCTAGCCTTTTATTAACTGAAGTTTTTAACAAATCTTAGCACAATTATGTGGGCATGCTCCACAGGTAATCACCAAATTCTTTTGGAATTTTTAACTGTTTCTCAGCTGTTCATGTATCCTTTGATCAAGGTCTTTTTTTGTACTGACTCTGAATGGACCTCTTTGACTGCTACTTCTTTTAGAATATTTAGAAGCCCTTTTTCTCCTTAAGATGCTTTTCATCTTCCTCACTCACTCTCTTTCCGAGCTATTATTCTCTTATATGACTTTCACGGCATATTGAACCTGGTCTTTAGTCCATCTTCCTGCACTCCCCCCTCTTTAATTTTAGTGTCAGCAGTCCTCTCTGCCATCATTCTGTCCTACTTTTCTATCTACACATGATAACATTTACCTAGGCTAAATGGTTCCCTGAATTCTAAACACAGTCTGCACAGCCTGCTAAATAAAACAAACTTTAATAAAGCATTTTCTTGCTAGTTCCACACCCAGTCTTTAACACTGGTTAGCCCAACAAATACAGTGAGCAAAACAAACTCTTCCTATAGGGTGATCGCTCAGGTCGGATGGTATTAAACGGACATGCAAAAATGTTAGAGGCATATTACTGTTTGCAGTGTTTCTCTGAGTACACATTTAGAAACATGGACACATTTTTTGTCCATAAAATATGTAAACGTATCACAAAATCTTAGTATTGGAAGGAGCCCTGAGGATCACCTTGTTGATTATTCAGCTGATGTTGGGTCATTTCTGTACTTTCCTCGCCAAGCCAATGTTATCCCAGAGCCGGGGAAGCTCAAGGAAATGCCCAGCAGGAGAGACTGTTGCCTAGTTGAACTGTTAGGTAGCTCTTTCACTATGTTATATTGAAACCTGTCCCCCTACAGATATTAGCTGTCTTTTCCCAGTTTTTCCTGAATTTGCAGGTAGCAAGTTTCACTCCTTTTTTGCACAATGTGTGTTAGTTGCTCAGTCATGCCCAACTCTTTGTGATCCCTTGGACTGTAGCCCAATAGGCTCCTCCTTCCATGGAATTCTCCAGAATATTAGAGACGGTTGCCATTTCCTTCTCCAGGGGATCTTCCCAACCCAGGGATTGAACCCCAGATCTCCTGCATTGCAGGCAGATTCTTTACTGACTGAGCCACCAGGGAAGCCTTCCATATCTGCTCCTATTCTACCTTTGTCTGCATCATTAAAATCAGCGATAAAAAAAAAAAAATCTCTATTTAAGACCCACAAATACCTCATACCCTGTTGTAACTTTGAGTTTACAGCAAGCACAAATAGAAATTCAAACTAAGAGATTTGACCCTCTCTGTTGAAAATAAAAGAAGACTTCCCTCCCTTCCTTTTCCTTAGAGCATTCACTTTAGAAAACATGTGAGTAGTTTCTTTGCCTTTTTGAAATGTATGTGAATCTTTTTAAAGACTAAATTATAACCACAGGATTTTTTTTCCTCTGGACCTGGGAGCCATCTGTTTGAAATATAATAATCAAGAAGCAAGAAGCCCAGGCCTTCTAGTTTCTTGGCTTGAGAGGAGCCAGACTTCAGCAGGTATATGACTCCAAATTGCAAACCCCCTCAGGGCATAAAGATAGGAAACATTTATTTTTTCGTTTAAAGACAGTTAACGAAGAATGATCATTACCCCAATTCCAAAATAAATTTAGTTTGAACTCTGTATGACTACGCTGTGAGTTCTCTTACTTGAAGACTACTTATTATTTATCCTGAGAACATGTGTGTTATAGGCTTTATCTGATTGGCTATAAAATAGGGTGGGATTTCTCTCCTCTGCAATTCCTTTACTGGACTGTCTGTCCTGTGCATTCCATTCTGGTTTAATGCTTATTCAATGACAAAAGGGATTTCTTTCTCTTCCGCTTTTGGGAAAATTTTACTTTCAAATATACTAATGTTTTAATATAGTTGCCCATCACTGCCACGTGGATTCTCATATATGTATTTATTTAACTGAATGGGTATAGAAAGTATTTATAAATGCAACCACATAATCAGAGCCCATTACTTGTGATGCGAGGCATAGGGAAGGGAAGTTTTCAGGTTACTTTTATTTTGTTTTTTATTTAAGCAGAGTTAATTTACAATGTTGTCTTTATTTCTGATGTACAGCAAAGTGATTCTGTTATACATATATACACACTCTTTTTTTTAATATTCTTTTTTCCTTATGGTTTGTCATAGGATCTGGAATATAGTTCTCTGTGCCATACATTACGACTTTGTTGTTTATCCATTTTATATGTAATAGCTTACATCAGATTACTTTCAAAATTTGCTTTTAAAAGCAACTTGATGGCATATACTGAGAGTATTTAAGAAATAGCTGATGCTATTACAGAGCCATTAGTTATCATCTCTGCCAATTCACTGAAGATAAAAAACAATCTGAAAGTTACAGATAAAATATATATGTGTCTGTATGTGTGTATAATATATCTCAAAATAGCTTTAAAATGAGTTTGGAAATTATATGCTGATGACACTAATGTTAAATTTCATGAGATTCTCTAATAAAACAACAGGCCTTCATTTTATTTGCCAAAAACTTGAAAAGAACATGCTTTGAAGAAAACTGTATCAGGCCAATAGTGTATATAATAGAATACAAATGCACAGGGAAAGGGAATAAGTGATATACAATGGAGTTTGCATATCAACTTTTATATTTTTTCAACATAGTTGAGAACAACTCGACTAAGATGGATGGTTATTGCTAAGTGAACATCCATCCAATAAGCAGAATGTTTTGATGTCACAAAATATCGTTTAGCATTTCAGTCAATGACTTGCAAGTCTGAATGGGATGTTTGCTCATTAACTCTGCACAGAAATAAAGTATGGAATGATAGAACTCATTCACTCATTTATCCATCTGATAACTCCTGTGCTCTATGGCAGGCACAGAAATAGATACCAGGAATTCCCCGAGAGATGATGTTTCAGTTATTAAAAATATGAGATTATCAGGGAAGTATAATCAAATAGAATTTTAATAACAATTATTATCTGTGATAAAGAAGAAAAATGAGTTCTTTGGGAAGGACTTATAAAGGGGAGGGTACCCTGTGGGGATGGAGGAGAGAATCCCTTAGAAAGTACCATGTGAGGTTCTGTTTGGAGGATAATAGAGGTGGGCAGTGGTGTTGGAGAAGACTCTTGAGAGTCCCTTGGACAGCAAGGAGATCCAACCAGTCCATCCTAAAGGAAATCAGTCCTGAATATTCATTGGAAGGACGGATGCTGAAGCTGAAACTCCAATATTTGGCCACCTGGTGTGAAGAGCTGACTCACTGGGCAAGACTCTGATGCTGGAAAAGATTGAAGGCAGGAGAAGGGGACGACAGGGGATGAGATGGTTGGATGGCATCACCGACTCAATGGACATGAGTCTGAGTAAACTCCAGGAGTTGGTGATGGACAGGGAGGCCTGGCGTGCTGTGATTCATGGGGTCGCAAAGAGTAGGACATGACTGAGCGACTGAACTGAAGATACATTAGGTTGAAAACGCAGTGAATGTCAAGGGCCTGAAGCAGGAATGAGATGGGTGCATTTGAAACCTTAGTGTGACTGGAGGCTAAGAGTGAAGTGTACCCCCTTTGTCAAAATGGATAAATGGATGGCCTTGTTTAGCCTTTAAATTTAAGGCTTAAAAATTGGCTTTAGTCAAGGTTCCTGTTTTTTGATAGAGCCAATTTTGGGGCTGTTATACAATTCCAGAATTTTATATATTTATTCTTTTCACATTATTCCATAATTGCTTATCCTATTTTTTGTAATGAATGACGATTGAAGATAAAGTTGCATAGTTGCATGGCTCTTGGCAACATGTATTGACATGAGGAGGAGCTATTGTTTTGGACATTTGAATTTGTAGTCTGTGTTTCATCCACTGTAGGTATCCTGTGAAGAGTTGGCTACATGGGCTTGAATCCAGGAGAGGGATCTAGGTGGAGAGACATTTGAGGGACATTCATCTATAATCATATTTTAAATCACTTAAACAGATAGGTTGCTTCAGGAAGAAAATAAAAAGTGGAGAAATTAGAAAATTGGAAGGTTTTGAACCAGAAGAGGGTGTAGAATGGAGTAAAACCAGACCAGTGTTTAGGGAGAGAGTATATCATCCAAAGGAGAGAGGGAGTAGGAACAATAGGGGGAGAAAAACATCATACTTTATGGAGATGTGAGCATGTTTCAAGAAAAAGGAGATAGTTAACATGGTTAAGACAAATACAAGCTCCAGGAAAAGGAGGATTGACAGGCTCCATTGGCTTTCATGCCCTGGAGCTCAGGGTAGAGGCAACATTTGGATCAGTGTACTAAGGAGTGAGTGGAACAGATAGGAGAAGGTACAGTATTCATGTACAAATGCCTTTTGCTTTTCTTCAGAATTTCTCTGTACAAAGAAAGAAAGATTTGAGGGTGAATGAATGATGGTGATGTGAAGAAACTGGATCAGTGGAAAAGGAAAGTTTGAAGAAAAATTTAAAAAGCCTGCTTTCAATGGTAAAGGGAGATTTCTTCCCCTGGAAAAGGAAAGATCAAGGAGATAGTGAGGGCAAGCGAGTGTGTCATGGGTCACGGAGGGACATCTGCTGAAGGCTTCAATTTGCTCTGGGTTTCAATCACTAGCTAGAATAAAGGACCATGACATTTCAGAAGTTTCAGGTACTACAAAATCCGATTGGATTTGCAGTCTATAGAGCGTCTATGCTTTTCTCATTTGTGCAAGGCAGTGTCTTTTTATAGTTTCTTAACTAGGTCAAAGCTAAATGGTTCAGTTCTCAGCCACTCTAGTTTTTCTTGTTGAGGGGACAGAGCTCTCTGTGGTCTTAGTAATTTCCCTGTTTTGTGTGTTCTTTGTTTTCTCATTGACCCCTTTATAAACAAGGCTCTAATAGAGTAGTTGATATAAATTAATGTCCACATAGACTACATCTACCTGAGAAAAGCGCTGACTAACACACCTGGTCTAAACTTTGTCTGATAGAGACACCTAGGATTTCACATAAGCTTACTATGGATCCTCCCTGACTTATGATGGGGATTATGTCCCATAAACTTGTCTAACATTGAAAATATTGTAAGTTGAAATGCATTGAATATGCCTGACCTACCACACATCGGGTTTCCCGGTGGCTCAGTGGTAAAGAATCCACCTGCCCATGCAGGAGACTCGAGTTCAATCCCTGGGTCAGGATGATCCCCTGGAGAAGGAAATGGCAATCCACTCCAGTATTCTTGCCTGGAAAAATCCCATGGGCAGAGGAGCCTGGTGTGCTATAGTCTGCTGCTGCTGCTGCTGCTAAGTCGTTTCAGTCGTGTCCGACTCTGTGCAACCCCATAAACGGCAGCCCACCAGGCTCCGCCATCCCTGGGATTCTCCAGGAAAGAACACTGGAGTGGGTTGCCATTTCCTTCTCCAATGCATGCAAGTGAAAAGTGAAAGTGAAATTGCTTAGTTGTGTCTGACCCTCAGCGACCTCATGGACTGCAGCCTACTAGGCTCCTCCATCCATGGGATTTTCCAGGCAGGAGTACTGGAGTGGGGTGCCATTGCCTTCTTCAGTCTAGGGGATTGCAAAGAGCTGTACACAACTTAGCACCTAAACAACAACCTCACCTCACAGCCTAGGTCAGCAAGTGCTCAGAACATTTACACTGGTCTATAGTTGTCCAAAATCACCGAACCCAGAGCCTATTTTATTACAAAGTGTTAAGTGTTTCACATAATGTATTCAATGCTCTACTAAAAGTAAACAACTGTGTGGTTGTCTGGGTACAGAATAGTTGTAAGTGTCTCATTGGTTTATGCTCTTGATCTTGAGACTGCCTGAGAGCATCATAAGAGAGTATGTCTCATACTCTAGCCTCTTGCTCACCTTGGAAGAAGTCAAAATTTGCAGTATGGTTTCTACTGAATGTGGTTGCTTCTGCAACATTGTAAAGTCAAAGTTTTAAGTTAGACTGTGCTGTTCTCCAGAGAAGGCAATGGCACCCCACTCCAGTACTCTTGCCTGGAAAATCCCATGGACGGAGGAGCCTGGTAGGCTGCAGTCCATGGGGTCGCTAAGAGTCGGACACGACTGAGTGACTTCACTTTTCACTTTCGTGCACTGGAGAAGGAAATGGCAACCCACTCCAGTGTTCTTGCCTGGAGAATCCCAGGGACGGGGGAGCCTGGTGGGCTGTCATCTCTGGGGTCGCACAGAGTTGGACACGACTGAAGCGACTTAGCAGCAGCAGCAGTGCTGTTCTCCTTCCTAGGGGAATCTAAAGTGTGCCAGTAATACAAGGGTGACTATGAGATGTTTTCCACACCATTAGAAGTTTTGCTTGGTAATACTGTGACCTAGAATTTCTTAAACTAGATTTCCATGACACGTGGATGGATGTTATGGGTTCACAGAACCCCGAAATTTCATGAAAATTGCTTGTTCATTGACTTATTTTAGGAAATGGTACAGAGGCTGTTATATTATCAAACAATAATGATCCTCAATTTGCAAAAGACTATATACTACATTTTTCTGATTATTTTTGTAAGGAACCTAAAAATGACAGGTAATATAAAATTACTCTTGGAATTTAACATTCTTCTCAGGGATAAATCACTTATGAAAAATTAATTTATCTAGAATACGCATGGATCTAATTCAGATTTTCATCAAAAGTTCTTTCCTTTCTGATTGTATGACAAATTCATACTACTAGTATAATTTTTATTTCATTAAAGAAAATAGTTATTCAACAAATGTTTAGAAACCATTTCCTCAGCTAGGAATTATGTCTTGGAGACATAAAAATGGATATGGTTATTTGAAATTCATTTTTATGTTCTCAGAAGATTAAAAAAGACTCTGTTTAAAATGTGTCATTTATTTATCCAGGCCTCTGCAGGTGTCTGAGAGAGCTGTAATTATTGTAGTAAATTGAATTATTAAAATCATAGCCATAATTTCCCCTCTGAATGCAGAACATGTAATATAAGCTAGTGTAAATAGCTTATTATGTCACATTCCAAATAATATTTTAGTCCTCAAAAGAGGTGAAAAGATTAACTTTAAAATCTTGAGTAAATTTTCAACTAGATTAAGGAACACAAAATTTCTATCCAATATGAATATTTAAAAAATAAATATTTATGTTTATATACAAAGAAAGTGCTCACTACTTTCTTAACATATTGTTTCAGTGGGATCATTATAAATGCTCAGGTTAACGTTGGACTTTTAGCAATTTTGAGAAAGTTTTTCCTGAATCATTTCTTATGTTAAATGCTATAGCAGTAGTATATGAACAATGCAGAACTAAGCGATGTAACTGAAAGCTATAATTGACCACATCTCATTCAGATAATCTCAAGTCCTTATGCCTTAGTCATCAAGGAGAGAGGTCTGGGACCATTACATAGGAAGCAGGAATTCTAAGAGGATAAAAGAAATGTTTTTCTAGAACTTGATAGCATGAAGTGCATTTTTATGCTTCTTCCTTGTTCTTTCTCGAATGTTGAATGCAGTAGTGATGGTAAGATGTTTTAGTTTGAGATTTATTTGTGGAGACTATCTTAACTTCTCCTTACCTTGGAGAAACCAGAAGGCCAAAAGAGTAACTAGGAAAATAAAGTAAAGGAAAGTGACTTAAGTCAACGTGGTCAGTTAGACTATTCTTCAGAAAGACCATGCGTACTCATTGTTGCCATGGAAACACACTTTCTTGCTCTGTTCATGTCTAATGTGGATATGCTGCTTGCTTTGGCTAGTGGAATATTAGCAGACATGACTCAGCAAAGGCTTGAAATTTGTCTACACCTTGGGGATTGTTTTCTGGCATCTCTGCTATTGCTAAGAGAATAATTTTCTTTGTGCTAACGTACTTTTGTCAGAAAGAGGAGAGAAACATGGAGTGTAGCCAGACCACCCAGCCAAATCCAGCCTAGACCAGACAAGCCTCAGTTGACTTCAATTTATTGACTTAAATAAATGTGTATTATTATATACTGCTAAGGTTTTTGTGGCTGTTTGTTATGTATCAGTATTGTTGTTGTTCAGTATTATGACATACCTAATCAATAAATACAATAATCTAGCTTACTTATGTAGAAAACTTGAAAGAATGAAGCTCAGGAAATGCAAGAAAAGCCAATTGTTTACTGTTCTTGTTTATCTAAAAAAGCAAGAAGATTCCCTGGGACCCAATAGTGAGACCCAGTTGCCTCGTTGCAAAGGTAGGAGATAAGAAAACAAATTTCCAAATATTAAAGGAAATAGTAAACTTGGGGATTGGAATGACATGTACATTCCCAGGCCTCTTGTTTCAAGACTGATTAATAAGTCTAACATGGAGCACAGAGATCGGATTCTAACCATAAGCCCAAGTCAAAATGAGGCAGGTTGCCCCAAAATAACCAAAGAACACAAATGTCAAGACTGAAGTTCTAAGTTCTTTTAGTAAACATGTGACTTTCCTTGCAATACTCCCTCAGGAACTTGGTAAAAACAAGATGCTCTGGGTTTCAGGTATCCATGATTCTGGTTCCAGTCATGTTTCTTATGGTGGACAAGCAAACAGTCTGGGAAGTTCTGAGATCTCATGTGATATCATAAAAGGGAATTGTAAGAAATCATTTATGTCCTCAAGAAAGTGAATATTCAGTGGGTAGGATAAGAGCATAACCTTTGGAAGGAAAGGACAATAATGTAGTAATTCAGATAGAGGAAAAATCAGTGTTCACTGTTATTGAATAACAGTTATTCTCTTAGTGCAATTCTCTCTTAGCACCAATATTTCAATAACACATTTTAGTAACAATAAAATAGTAGCAAACACATAATGCACTTTTAGTTTGTATGTGTGATATCTTTTAATCCTTTCCACCCCACAAAAATGAGCTAAATCCCTGGGTGGGAAGATCCCCTGGAGTAGGAAATGACAACCAGATTCCAGTTTCCAGCACCTGTGCCTGGAAAATCGCGTGGACAGAGGAGCCTGGTGGATTACAGTCCATGGGGTTGCAAAGATTTGGACATGACTGAGAGCACACACACACACAGTCCAGCAACAACAAAATCCTTCACAGTACATTCCAGTTTTACTTGGATTTTCTATAAGAGGAGGCTGAGAACACAGCTGTGCAACTCACCCATGTTCAAGGAGCTAAAGTGGAGTAAAAGCTGGGATTTGAGCGTTTGGTCCTCTTCTACCACCCTCGGTCCTATCCACAACAATATAGCGTCCCTAATCTATATGGGGTCGCAGAGTCGGACATGACTGAGCGACTGAACTGAACTGGATCTATAAGGAAAAAAAATCTCAGGTCAAAGCCAGTTCACTTTCTACCTTCACTGGAAACATGATGCCTCAAAAGAACTAGAAAGTGTCCCTATGTGAATACTGAAAAAATGCATACGACTCCCCACAGATACAGACTACAATTCGTAAGAGCCCTGTCTGTCTCAGAGACGGTACTATATAATTAGTTGTCAAGCTACAGGTAAGCCTTTTGACATATAGTTTAAATATAATGGGTAATTGCTTATTTGCAAGGCTAAGCCCCTCAAAACATGGATTTTCCCCCCATGTTTATTAGAAGGTTTATTAGAAGGCTTATTCAGTTCAGTTCAGTTGCTCAGTCGTGTCCGACTCTTTGCTACCCCATGAATGGCAGCATGCCAGGCCTCCCTGTCCATCACCAACTCCCAGAGTTCACTCAAACTCACGTCCATCAAGTCGGTGATGCCATCCAGCCATCTCATCCTCTGGCGTCCCCTTTTCCTCCTGCTCCCAATACCTCCCAGCATCAGAGTCTTTTCTAATGAGTGAATTCTTCGCATGAGGTGGCCAAAATAGTGGAGTTTCAGTTTTAGCATCATTCCTTCCAAAGAACACCCAGGGCTGATCTCCTTTAGAATGGATTGGTTGGATCTCCCTGCAGTCCAAGGGACTCTCAGGAGTCTTCTCCAACACCACGGTTCAAAAGCATCAATTCTTCGGTGCTCAGCTTTCTTCACAGTCCAACTCTCACACCCATACATGACCACTGGAAAAACCATAGCTTTGACTAGACGGACCTTTGTTGACAAAGTAACGTCTCTGCTTTTCAATATGCTATCTAGATTGGTCATAACTTTTCTTCCAAGGAGTAAGCGTCTTTTAATTTAGATGGCCATGATTCATATTTTAAACCTCTCCACTGAAACAACTCAAGGATGATTTGCTTTTTTATGCCCCTTGTGGCGAAGTGGTGAACTGCCAGGCTGAGCATGGCTGGTGGCTCCATCACAGCAGATCCATCTGGCCAAATCCTAGTGGACAGATCAAAAATGATTCTGTCAGAGACTATTTTATGCGGTGAAACTCTCGTAAATTTCATATAACAAAGACAATTTACTACCCAACACGAGAGACACCAGATATATGTGCTGAAAGAGAAATTTGAAAAGGAAAATTGTAGCAAAAGCAAGCAGGTGACAGTGATGGATATTTTTCTAAAGAATTGCTGTATCTGCTCTCTTTCAGTGTCTGCAGACTTGATTTCTGCAAGTCCTGTTGGTAAGCAGTTTTTTAACCTGGGTATTTAAAAGATCAACTCAGGTATCCAGGTAAATAAGAACATTTCTGACATACTTGATTATTGTATGCTGCTTTGTAAAATATTTTGAAGGAAAAAATGTGTTGCAAATTCTAAAGTTTGGTTGGTTAATTTCTCAAGTCACTAAATATTTCGATTTTGCACTAGTCCTAGTTTTCATTAGGAGACATATTCAAAAGTGTTTGAGGTGTTTGTTGTAGTTGTCTGGTTTGCTAACTTGTGTGTGACCCATTGCAATGCCATGGACTATAAGCCACCAGGCTCCTCTGTCCATAGGATTTCCCAGGCGAGAATACTAGAGCGGTTGCCACTGCCTTCTCCAGGGGATCCTCCCAACCATGGGATCAAAACCATGTTTCCTGTGCTGGCAGGTGGATTCTATACCACTGAGCCACCAGGGGAACCTGTGTTTGATATATGGGTATCTCTCAAAAACATGATGTATCTTTAGTGCATTCTTAGAATATAAAGTTGTTTTAAGACATAAACTGTCTACAAATGCTTTTATTTTGAACTATATTTTAATCCAAGGCTCCTTCTGGGCTAAATCTACTTTCCCAATCTTTTTTCTATTTAGAATTAAGAACCTAAACTCAGGAGTGTGTTGGTAAATGTTTAAAAACTGGCTCTGTTGGGGTGCTGGTTTGTCGTGCCTACCAGTTTCCGTGGTGTAAATACTCCCACCATGGTTGACTGCAAGCTACTGATGTGCTGCCAGCTGGCTTGCAGAATTCTTGGATATCTAACAATCAGTCCTCCAGTGCAGATGCCAGTTGGTTCCAGCATCTCACTGGGAAACTCCAAAAATGTTGATTTTTAGCGGTTTTTTTTTTTTTTCCTCAGATTTACACGTAAAGAAAAATCAATGGGAATAACATTTCGTTTTCAAATGCTCATGTTCTCTTTGACCATTTGTATTGTCAGTGGATAAACTGAGTTTATATTAAGACAGTCTAGTAGAGTTCACTTCAGTTCACTCACTCAGTAGTGTTCGACTCTTTGCAACCCCATGGACTGCAGCACACCAGGCCTCCCTGTCCATCACCAACTCCCAGATTTGCTCAAAATCATGTCCATTGAGTCAGTGATGCCATCCAACCATCTCATCCTCTGTCATCCCCTTCTCCTCCTGCCTTCAATCCTTCCCAGTATCAGGATATTTTCAAATGAGTCCGTTCTTCCCATCATGTGGCCAAAATTTTGGAGCTTCATCTTCAGCATCAGTCCTTCCAATGAATATTCAGGACTGATCTCCTTTAGGATGGACTAGTTGGATCTCCTTGCAGTCCAAGGGATGGTCAAGAGTCTTCTCCAACACCACAGTTCAAAAGCATCAGTTCTTTGGTGCTCGGCTTTCTTTATACTCCAACTCTCACAACCATACATGACTACTGGAAAAAACAGAGCTTTGTTGGCAAACTAATGTCTCTGGTTTTTAATATACTGTCTAGATTGGTCATAACTTTTCTTCCAAGGAGCAAGCGTCTTTTAATTTCATGGCTGCAGTCACCATCTCCAATGATTTTGGGGCCAAGAAAACAAAGTCTGCCACTGTTTCCATTGTTTCCCCATATATTGCCATGAAGTGATGGGACGGATGCCATGATCTTAGTTTTCTGAATGTTGAGTTTTAAGCCAACTTTTTCACTCTCCTCTTTCACTTTCATCAAGAGGCTCTTTAGTTCTTCTCTTTCTGCCATAAGTAAGAAAGTCTAGTACACGAATGGATATTTTGATACAGAGGATCCGTGGAAATATTTTTCTTTTATTAAAAGTCATTATAAATCTAACAGTAAGGACAATAGATCAATGATAATCCATAGGTGAGAAGTTATTTAGTTATTGGGTAGAAATGTCTAATATGTGATGAATGCACGTTGTTTATTTAGGTTGTTACCATTTGTGTTAGTGAAAGTAATGAGTCAATAAATACTCTGAAAAAACTTGCTGATAAAATACTTGATGATATCAGATTGTCATGAGATGTGCTAATGCTAGCATATCTCAAGAGATATGGTAGGTTACCTTCCAGACCATTGGAGTAAAGCAAATCACATGAATTTATTGGTTTCCCAGTGCATATACAAGGTGGATGAAACTGGAGCCTATTATACAGCGTGAAGTAAGCCAGAAAGAAAAAGACCAATACAGTATACTAACGCATATATATGGAATTTAGAAAGATGGTAACAATAACCCTGTCTACGAGACAGCAAAAGAGACACTGACGTATAGAACAGTCTTTTGGACTCTGTGGGAGAGGGAGAGGGTGGGATGATTTGGGAGAATGGCATTGAAATACGTATGATATCATATATGAAATGAGTCACCAGTCCAGGTTTGATGCATGATACTGGATGCTTGGGGCTGGTGTACTGGGATGACCCAGAGGGATGGTATGGGGAGGGAGGAGGGAGGAGGGTTCAGGATGGGGAACACATGTATACCTGTGGCGGATTCATTTCGATATTTGGCAAAACCAATACAATATTATAAAGTTTAAAAATAAATAAAATTAAAAAAAAAAAACTTTGCTTTGCACTATATTGCAGTCTAATCAGGGTGCAATAGCATTATGCCTAAAAACCAATGTTTAACTAAAAAAATACTTTATTGCTGAAAAATGCTTACCATCACTTGAGCCACTAATGAGTCATAATCTTGTTGCTGGTGGAGGATCCTGCCTCAGTGTTGATGGCTGCTGACTGCCCAGGTGGTTACTAATGGCTGGGGTGGCTGTGGCCATTTCTTAAACTAGGACAACAATGACAACATTAAACTAAGACAATATGAGGTTTTCCACATTGATTGACTGGTCCTTTCACTTGAACACTTAGAGGCCATTGTAGGATTATTACTTGGATTTATTTCAATATTGTGTGTCTCAGGGAATGGAGGGGCCCATGGAAAGGGGGAGAGATGGGGGGCATGGCTGGTTGGTGGAAAAGTCAGAACACAAAAGTACTTCTAAATTGAGTTTACAGTCTTATATGGGCACAGTTCATGGTGCCCCAATACAATTATAATAGTAACATCAAAGGTCACTGGTCACAGACCATCATAACAAATAGAATAATAAAGAAAATGTTTAAAATTTTCTGAGAATTACCAAAACATGACACAGAGGTGTGAAGGGAGCAAAGGATGTTGGAAAAATGGTACCAATAGACTTACAAGTCACTGGGTTGCCACACATCTTCAGCTTATAAAATAAACAATGCATTATCTGTGAATACTGATAGCATGAAGTGCAATAAAAAAGGTATGACTGTAGATTCCTTGAATGTGATTGCTGTGCCAGGATAAATTGTACTTCTCTCAAAAATGCATCTGGATTCTGATCACTTCTTTTCATCCCCAATGCTACTACCCTGAAAACAAAGATCTATCAGCTTTCCCCAGGATTTTTGTAATAGTTTCTAAAATATGCTCTCTATTTCTACTTTTGTTTCTGAACTCTATATTCAACTCGTTCATTTAGAGTGATTGTTTCAAAACTGAAAGTCTGATCATAAAAGGGTTTTGGGTCTCCAATGGATTCTCATCTTACCTCTATTAAAACCAAATTGCTTGCAATGTCTTAAAGGTTTACATGTTGCTATACGATCTAAACCCTCTCCATTTAACTTTGTGTCTTAAAACTAAGCTGCCGGCCCATTTTTCTCAGCAGCTAGGCACTGACCTCCTTGGTGTTGCTGCGCTCTCTCCAGGAAAGTTCCTGCCTCAGGCTCTTTGCACTGTGATTTCCATGAAATGCCATTTTAGGCTGTGGCCCATAGGGTAGCAAAGAGTCGGAGACTCCTGAAGTGACTTAGCATGCAGGCACACACACAACTCAGCCCATCACCTATCTTATTTAGGTTTCTGTTAAAAATCACCTTAGGATTTTAAAGTTGCATTTCTCTATCCTTATACTTTCTACCGTCCTTCATCAGTTCATTTTTCACTTTCACGTAAAATAATTTTATATACTCCACATTTTGGCTGTGCCCTAGCTTCCCTGATAGCTCAGACAGTAAAGAATCTACCTGCAGTGCAGGAGACCAGGGTTTGATCCCTGGGTCAGGAAGATACCCTGGAGAAGGGCATGTCAACCCACTTCAGTACTCTTGCCTGGATAATTCCCATGGACAGAGAAGCCATGGTCATCTACCCCTGGTGGGGTTGCAAACAGTTGGATAAATTTACTTCTGCTTCATTGATTACACTAAAGCCTTTGACTGCGTGGATCACAACAAACTGTGAACATTTCTCAAAGAGATGGGAATAGCCAGACTACCTTACCTGCCTCCTGAGAAACCTGTATGCAGGTCAAGAAGCAACAGGTAGAACCAGACATGGAACAATGAACTGGTTCAAAATTGGGAAAGGAGTACATCGAGGCTATATATTGCCACCCTGCTTATTTAACTTCTATGCAGAGTATATCATTGGAAATCCCAGGCTGGATGAAGCACAAACTGGAATTGATTGCCAGGATAAATATAAATAACTTCAGATACGCAGGTGACATCATCCTTATGCAAAAAGTGAAGAGGAACCAAAGAGCTTTTTGATGAAAGTGAAAGGGGAAAGTGAAAAAGTTGGCTTAAAACTCCAACATTCAGAATACTAAGATCATGGCATCTGGTCCCATCACTTTATGGCAAATAGATGGGGAAACAATGGGAGCAATGACAGATTTTATTTTCTTGGGCTTCAAAATCACTGGAGATGGTGACTGCAGCCATGAAATTAAAAGATGCTTGCTCATTAGAAGAAAAGCTATGACCAACCCAGACAGCATATTAAAAAACAGAGAGATTACTTTGCTAACAAATATCTGTGTCGTCAAAGCTATATTTTTTCCAGTAGTCATGTATGGATGTGAGAGTTGGACCACAGAGAAGACTGAGGACCAAAGAATTGATGCTTTTGAACTGTGGTATTGGAGAAAATTCTTGGGGGTCCCTTGGTCTGCAAGGAGATCCAACCAGTCCATCCTAAAGGAGATCAGTCCTGCATACTCATTGGAAGCACTGATACTGAAGCTGAAGCTCTGATACTTTGGCCACCTGATGTGAAGAGCTTATTCTTTAGGAAAGACTCTGATGCTGGGAAAGATAAAAGGCAGGAGGAGAAGGGAGTGTCAGAGGATGAGATGGTTGGATGGCATCACTGACCTGATGGACATGAGTTTGAGCAAACTCCTGGAGATGGTGTAGGACGGGGAAGCCTGGCGTGCTGCAGTCCATGGGGCCAAAAAGAGCTGGACATCATGGAGAGACTGAACAACAACATTTTACTTTTACATTTGATTATGATTTGTCTTTCACTGCTAGAGTATAAATAAAATGAAGGAAATTTTTTTCTATTACTGTACCCTAGAAGTTTCCTGGTACACAATGGTTGCTGGATAAATATTTGGGGGATTATTCCATAGTTTTTGAGAAAAATATTCCCAAGAAAACTTTTTCATTGTGTTATTTATCAAATATTTTCATTTGATTACAAAGCTATGTTATACTGCTCTATGTATTTACTCCCTTGAATAATTAAGCTAAGAAGCCTAAGAGTTCATTACAAAGACAGCAAGGAGAAAATGAATAGAATTGTTAAGTTTTCTCATCTCCAAGCCCATCACCACAAGCATATTCCTCCCAAACTGTTGTGTGGAAAGTGGTATCATGGAAATGGCAGAAGAGAATGCTCAAAGGAAAGAATCTCCACTGAAATAACTATTAAATTGATAAAACAGCAAAACAAAAACCTCAAAGCAAACAAACAAAAAACCTGAATGAATAAACTTAATCAGGAATTGAAAACATCAGGGGAATGCTCAATGAAGAAAATTACTGCCAAATTTTGCTATTTAAGAGCATCCCTGTCCAGTGACTGAGTAACTGCAAAGAGAATGCAGCAGAGACTTCAGTGACCACACAGGAAAATGAATACAGTCTCTGTAGCAAATAGTGTGGAAATGTCATTAAAAAAAAAAAAAAAGAAAGAAAAGATGACTGCAAACCTGCAAATCAACAACAAAAAGTATTTGGGGGAGAAAAGAATCTGCATTTCCAGAGTCACTTTATTCAAATATTCAAAATGACTAGTTTTCAGGAAAAACAAGGCAAGACAATACAAAATGAGGGATAAAAGAAACAGTGAAGTATGGCCCATTCACTGGAAAAAATTAATTAACAGAAAATGTCTCTGTGGAAGCCCAGACATTGAATGCACTAGACAAAAACTTTAAATCAACTGTCTCATATATACTTGAAGACCAAAAGGAACCTTTGAGGAAATAACTAAAGGAAGCTGGGAGAACTATCTATGAACCAACATAGAACATCAATAAAGAGGTAATATGAACCTAATATTAATTCTGGAACTTAAAAGTGCAGCCATTGAAATAAGACTTTCACTGGATGTGTTCAACAGCATGTTGAGCAGGTATAAGAAATTATCAGTGAATTTAGTGATTAGACCATTAAAATTTTCCATGTGAAGACAGAAAAAAAAAAAAAAACAACCTGAACTGACCTATGGAGAACAATCTAATATACCAACACATGCATTATGTGAATCCCCAAAGAGAAGAGAGTAAAAGGTAGAAAGAATATTTAAGTAAATAATGGATGAAAAACTCCCAAATTTGACCCAGCTCTTCTACTTCTGGGTATATACCCCAGACAAATCATAACAGATACTCAAACACATATTTGTACAAAAATAATCATTGCAGCATTATTGACAATATCCAAAAGGTAGAAGTAACCCAAATATTCATCAATGAATGAATGGATAAACAAGGCATATCATATATTTACATTGGAATACAATTCAGCCCTAAAAAGAAATAAAATACTGCTATATATATGTTACAACATGGATGAACCTCAAAATGAAATAAGCCACATATAAAACATCACATATTGCATGAAACCATTTACAGGAAATATCGAGAACAGGTAAATTCATAGACGTAAAATCAGATTTATCATTACCTAAGGCTGGGAGGAGGGGATGAATAAGACATTACTGCTTAGTGGGTATGGGACTTTTGTGGGGGAAAAATAAAAGTTTTGGAACTAGATAGAGGTCGTGGTTGAACTACATTGTGAGCATCCGAAATACCACATAATGGTGTGCTCTACAATTGTTGACTTTCTGTTGCATGAATTTGACCTCAATTAAACAAAGAACTATTGCTAGGCAGTTATTTCTTGGGTAAGCTAGTCAGCATCCTTCTTAAATAGCCCACAAGGGGTTCAAATCGTCTTTAACACATAACTACAAATTCATATATGTTTACCATGTATGCTTTAATTCTTGTGAATAGCAAAGTGTTTTCTTTCAATTCATATGTCTTTTAGAATTCTGATCTTTATAAATGAGCTATTTCAAACCAATATTTACTGTGCTTTTCTTCATAGAGCCAAATAAGAGGAATAATTTGAGAATTTTTGAAAAGTAATCCTGTTTAATGTGGTTTAACTCATGTGGAGAAAGTCATTGGGAAGGAGAAACTGCTATTATTAATTTAAAAGTTACCTGCCATGATCTAAAACAAAAACAAGAGCAAAACAAATTCATGCAGAATTGTCAAAATTGTGTAATCTCTGCCTTTTGACCCCCTCCTCAAATCTGCTTCATCAAAAGTACCATTTTTAATAGTGCTTAGTATTCAGTTCTTCCAGTACCTATCTTTACAAATTTAAGCAATTTATGTATCTGTCAATTGCTTAGTTTATCAACTTGTATTGAATTTGGTTGACTCCATTTTTAAAGAGTAGGAATTAAATGCAATTTTATCTTCAGCTCAGTCCTCTTCATTTTTTCATTTAAATCATTTTATTCCATTGGTATACTTTATGATTTTTAAATATATTTTCTGAGTCACTAACTTCAGATATTGTATTTTTAACTTCCAATTCAAAAGGTAAGAAAATTATTCTCTATTTCTAACATCTCCTGTTCTAAAATGTTGGCAATTTTAAGGCCTTTAAAATGTCAGTGTTTGTAGCATTTACATTTTATTCTGTAACTGTAATTGGATCTTTCCTTTGTCTTTATAAGTCTAAAAATGTTAGCCCAGTCAATAAGGTATTATAGTTAAATGAGTATTCATGGCAAACTAATCATTTGACTAAATGCATAACTGAGACATCTTTGTTACTAAAAAGATTGGCAAAAATGTTCTCTCACACACCATTGATTTTAATGTATTTAAATTATGTCAGGTCCAAAAGATTTCATTTTCAGTCTTGGAGTTCCTTGCCTTCTTGAGGTTGCTTTGATAAACAATACACATTGAAAATATCGGTAGGTCTATTTAAAACTAAAAGTGCTGTGAACCCTGTCTTGATCAATATTTGATATTGATCAACTGAATTAAAATTTTCAGTGTATTTGTTGCCTGTATAAGCATCAATTTATTTCTTTCTTCAAAAGAACTCTTTATAACTATTTTAAAATTTGAAAAGGTTTGAAAGTGGTTGCTCAGTTGTGTCCAACTCTTTGTGACCCCATGGACTGTAGCCTGCCAGGCTCCTCTATCCATGGAGTTGTCTAAACAAGAATAATGGAGTGGGTAACCATTCCCTTCTCCAGGAGATCTTCCTGACCCAATGATCAAACCTGGGTCTCCCATATTGCAGGCCGATTATTTACCATTTGAGTGTTCATATATGAAAGTACTTTAAAATGAATACTTGAGAACAATATATGCTGGGTTAATAGTTAATTCCTCTATAACCTATTGCCTACATGTACATAGAACTAGAAATACAACCGTAGGATATCAAAGAACTCCCAAAACAACATTGTCGGTATATTATAATATGGTGAATGGCATACAATTATGCATATATATTTAGTTGATAGCATTTTTGTGGTTGTTTAGTCGCCAAGTTGTGTCTGACTCTTTGCGACCCTATGAACTGTATGTAGCCTACCAGCTCCTCTGTCCATATTCATGCTTATATTAGACAGTAGCTGATACCTACGTTTTTGAGGGAAAACATTAGAAAGGGTTATAGGTCCCAACTCCCAAAATTAATATCAGAATTGCAGGAAATATAGTTCTAAATAATTGGAAATTATTCATCTATATATGATAAATGTATTTAGTCACAAAGTATTATGCTTATTATGGCATGGCATAATAAGCTACATACTTAATAAGCTGTGATAGCAACCGAACCCTAAATTGGTTTTGCATGATTCTTTCATCTTCTCTACTAGCAAGCATACAGGTGCAATAGAGGATGAAGGTAAAGATCAGGGCACTGAAATCAAGATAGCTGAGCTTTTATTGTACTAGTAGTTCATTTACTTACTGCTGTTGCTGCTGCTGCGGCTAAGTTGCTTCAGTCGTGTCCGACTCTGTGCGACCCCATAGACGGCAGCCCACCAGGCTCCCCCGTCCCTGGGATTCTCCAGGCAAGAACACTGGAGTGGGTTGCCATTTCCTTCTCCAATACATGAAAGTGAAAAGTGAAAGTGAAGTCGCTCAGTCCTGTCCAACTCTTAGAGACCCCATGGACTGCAGCTTACCAAGCTCCTCCGTCCACGGGATTTTCTAGGCAAGAGTACTGGAGTGGGGTGCCATTGCCTTCTCCGTTTACTTACTGGATATGTCTATTATTCTCTGTAAATCCTAAGGTTACTCATCTGTATGAAGGTAATTATAATAAATAATATTACTGACTTGCTGAAAAGTTTAAAGGATTATGCATGATAACATCTAACTTCATCAGCGGTAACTACTATTAATGCTACTCATTGCATTTTCTTATAAAGAACAGGCCTGTTGTGGACAACCAGAGGCAAATGGGGCAAGGTGTTTTTATATATATATATATATATATATATATATATATATATATATATATATATATATACTTTGAAGACCATCCCTCATTCAGATTTCTCTTCTGTGATATAGGATTAAAATAATATCTATCCTCCAGAGTGGTCATGATCATGACATTAAGAAGAATATCAATTGTGTGAAACTGTGTAAACCATAAAAGCTCTACCAATATTAGATTTTGGAATGGGTTATTAGGATAAGACAAAACATTAAAAGAAATCAAAATAGGCATTTACAAATATTGTCTCTGTGGTGTGCTGTGTGCTTAGTAGCTCAGTTGTGTCTGACTCTTTGCGATCCCATGGACTTTAGCCCACCAGACTGTTCTGTCCATGGGAATTCTTCAGGCAAGAATACTGGAGTGGGTTGCCATCTCCTGCTCCAGGGGATTTTCCTGACCCAGGAATGGAATGAGGCTCTCCTGCATTGCAGGCGGATTCTTTACCAGCTGAGCTACCTGGAAAGCCCCTATGTAAGTGAAAAAAACATCGTTTCTAGCTAGGGATATGCTCAACATTTGTGGTAGGGTCTAGTTGTAAAATAAGCTAGGTCTTTAATAAGTTGCTTAGCATCACAATTAAGATCACTGTCCAAATTCTACAGTCATTTTGTCACTGGAATTACTTTGTTTTCAAGTAGTTTATAATTATTAATCATCGATCTGAATGTACATGATTCTGATATAATAAACTGAATATCACATGAAACAGAACTATAAAAATCATAAATATCTGATAGTTAAAGCTATTCTTTCTTTCAAAAATCAAAGTTCTATTAGTTATACTTTGAATGCTCAATACTTACTGAGTGCTTAATATGAAGCAGACACTGTTCTACAAACGCAGGATTCAATAAAAACGCAAAACTTTGCCCTCACTGAGCTTATATTCCAGTATAGGAGAATAAATATAAACAAACAAGCAGTAGAGTCAGATCATGATATGTGTTATGGACAAACTGAAAGGAGGGGAGACATGGAGTACCAGTGTATATACAGTCAAGGAAAGCCTTGATCAAGTAACATTCAAGTGAGACTGAAGTGTGTAAGGTGTGAGCTATGCATATAGCTGAGAAAAACATTAAAGGCAGAGGGAACACCAAGTCTAAAGCATCTGAGGCAGGAGTATACTTGATTTTTTTGGGTCAAAACTCATTTTTATTAATAGAAAATAAACTTACTCCAGTTATACTTGAAGTTGTTAATAAATAACAATTAAGTCACCACTTAATAACCCTGTCTTAACTAAGACAAGGAAACTGTGGCTTAAAAAATCCTCAGCACCATTTGCTCATCTAGTTTCATTAGCCACTTCTCATTGTACTTGGCATTTTTGAAGAGTGCTGAGGCCAGAGAACCTGGAGTTGAATGAGAAGGGGAAAATGGTAGCGGACAAAGACAGGAAAGGAAGGGATGCGGGCCTGCTGATTTTAAGGACTTTGGTCTTTCCTCTGGGTGAGATGGTGAGCCACTGGATAGCTTTGAGCAAGTGAATATGATTTCACTTGTTTTAAAAATAACCACTGTGGCTACTTTAGGTAGAACCAGGAGCTCAAAAACGTAAAGAGAGGTTTTGGAAGCTATAATTCAATCTAGGCAAGAGATGATGTTCTGGAATAGGATGTTAACAGCAGAGGTCAAAGGACATGGTCAGCTTTGGATATATATATATATATTTTTTTTTCTCGCTGAATTGTATTTTTTTTAAATTTTATTTTATTTTTAATAAATACATTGTGGCTGGTAAACTCTAAAGCAGGATGCACCACTAAAAATGAAAAAATAAGGATTGAGGCTTAGAATATGTTTCTCCTATGTATATTAATTTCTATTTGAAGTGAAACCCTATGATATAACCACTAATTACAGATTATGATTATGAACCACTGTGGGTTAAAGCAGTTGCCAGTAATCACAACTAAAAAGCACTGGGTTAGGATTCAACATGAGATGACTCAACTCCAGAATAAATTCTTTAAAAAAGATTCATAAAGAACCCTATTTACATATGGAAGAAATAACAAAAGATTCACTTAAAGGGCACATCTTCATGGATCTTCCAGATATCCATGATGCTATCCAAAAGACAGAATGCAAATGTTGTTTTGTCAGATCATTTATTAACTTCTCTCCTGTGCGTGCTCAATCGCTCAGTTGTGTCTGACTTGTGGTGACCCCATAGACTGTAGCCTGCCAGGCTCCTCTGTCCATGTGATTTTCCAGGCAAGAACACTGGAGTGGGCTGCCATTTCCTTGTTCAGGAGATCTTCCTGATCGAACCTGTATGTCTTGTGTCTCGTGCATTGGCGGGTATATTCTTTTCCACCGAGCCGCCTAGACTTGGGGAACTTCAGAATATATAAATATGAAGGTGAAAAACAGGATCAGGGAAATTCTCTCCTTAAAGAATAACCAGTCCCCTTCAACTATATTTCAAAAACAAGGAAGTTGTAATTTTGAGCACATTAAAATTTGAAATGGTATTTTTAATGGAGCTGGAATTGAAGGAGTTAATTCGGCCAGGCAACAGTAGAATTCAGGTCCAGAATAGATAATATTGGCAGGTGCTTAGAATAAATAACAACTACAGACCTGTCATGGCTGTGTCTGAATAATGGATTCATTCATTTTGGTATTTTTAATGCAATTGTAAACTGCCATTTTCCTCACAGTTTAAAGCAGATTTTCTGATGATATAGCTATAAATGTGAAGACCAAATTAACTTGTCACATTTGACTGGCTGAAGTATTTCCCAATCCCATTTTTAGGGTATTGATAAAATCTCAATAATCAAGGCTTAAATCAGGAGGAAGAATGACATTTGCAGGATCACAGAAATGTCCCAAAGATGAAAGATATGAAGAAAGTTGGTTAATATATGGTTGTTTATGAAGTACAGAATCTTATATTAAAAATAAAAACACACAATCCTGCGATTAATGTCAGTAAGTCAATATCCACTGTCAGAAACAGCATTATCATGCAATATTGACTGGCACTTAAATTTTTTTCTTTTATTAAATTAACTCTGTCTCCTTAGAGAGTTGTCTATTTTGAATAAGTTAAATTTACACTCCCCATCTTAACCCATCTGTCTGAGAATATAACTAGTTTTGTCTAGGTAGCAATAAACTGATTCACGGCTCTGCAAGAATAATACTTAGTGTAGGGACTTCCAGAGTGGTCCAGTGGTTAAGCCTCTGTGCTCCTAATGCATGGGACCTGGGTTTGATCCTTAGTCAGGTAACTAGATCCCACATGCTGTAACTAAGACCCAGCACAGTCAAATAAAAACAAATATAAATAAAATATTAAAAAATAAAAGAATAATACCTAGACAGTGTAACAAACCATCATCTTGAGGAGAAGGAAGCTTTCTTATGAAGGTGTACGTCTTCAGATGAACCTTTAGTGGGCAGGGCTAAAGGCCAATCCCACTAGCATTATCAGGGGTTAATTTACAGAACTTTTCCTGGGAAATTTTTTAATTAGAGAAGCATCTCCAGTATTTCATCACATAAAAATACTTCCATCATACAGAATCAACTAAATGAACACTGCCTTTGGGTTTCTATTGCTGCTCTAACAAATTAACACATACTTAGCATTTTATAGGCAGAAAACCCAAATCAAACAAATTAGGTATTTCACAATTCTGAAGGTCAGAAGTCCCATAGATTCATCTGGCTTCTCTGCTTGAGGTTTCACAAAGCTGATACCAAGGTGGTAGCTGGCCTGGTTTCCTTTCTGGAGGTTCCTAGTGGAGGCAGTTTCCAGACTCACTTAGGTGTTGATGGACTTCAGTTCTTTGAAATGACAGAGCTGAAATCCCTGTTTCCTTGCTTCTTATTGCCCAGGGGTCATTCTGAGCTTCACTGATGTGACTCATCATGGGTTATCAACAACAATGGTGACTGTATCCTTCTCTTGCTTTTAGCCTCTCCTGCCTCATCTTCCTCTGCAAAAATCTGACTCTTTTGTCTTTCTTTTCTGCTGTTAAGTGCTCATGGGATTACAGTGAGCATATTTAACAATCCAGGCTGATCTTCTTGTTTTAGGGGTAACTGATGAGCAACCTTTGCACAATCTGTGCATGCTCAGTCATTTGCATTTGACTCTTTGTGATCTTATGGACTGTACCCTGCCAGGCTCCTCCATCCATGGGATTTCCCAGGCAAGAATACTTGAGTGGGTAGCCATTTCCTACTCTAGAGCATCTTCCTGACTCAGAGATCAAATGTGTGTGTCCTGCTTTGGCAGGCAAACTCTTTATCACTGAGCCACCTGAGAAGCCCATACAATCTGTGAAATCCCATAAAATATATAAGGTAATATATTCATTAGGGGACAAATATCATGGGGAACAAAACCCTGTCTACCAAACTACTTTTCTTTTAAAATTTTTATTTTATTCATCATGGATTGTCTGCTTTAATTTTGACTTTTAAAAATTTCACATTAAAATATTTATCCTGACTCCCATGGCCAGGGGCGGTGGCTTGGAGGACCAACCCCACGTCTAAGGAACTGTCGCTGCTCGGGCGCAGAAGGGCCTAGAGGAGCTATCGCACGTTGAAGGTCAGGAAGGGCGGCAGTGAGAAGATACCCTTCATCCAAGGTAAGGAGCAATGTCTACGCTTTGCTGGAGCAGCCGTGAAGAGCTACCCCACGCCCAAGGTAAGAGAAACCCAAGTAAGACAGTGTTGCAAGAGGGCATCAGAGGGCAAACACACTGAAACCATACTCACAGAAAACTAGTCAATCTAATCACACTAGGACCACAGCCTTGTCTAACTCAATGAAACTAAGCCATGCCTGTGGGGCACCCAAGATGGGCGGGTCATGGTGGAGAGATCTGACAGAATGTGGTCCACTGGAGAAGGGAATGGCAAACCACTTCAGTATTCTTGCCTTGAGAACCCCATGAACAGTATGAAAAGGCAAAATGATAGGATACTGAAAGAGGAACTCCCCAGGTCAGTAGGTGGACAGGGAGGCCTGGCGTGCTGCGATTCATGGGGTCGCAAAGAGTCGGACACGACTGAGCGACTGATCTGATCTGATCTGATCTGACTGAGTGTTTTGGTGCCCCATTGGGTTTTTGCATATTAGGCGAATGCCTCATTCACCTTACTATGATTTGGGCATTGTAGTATCACTACCTGTCAGTTGGAATTACAAAAGGCATCTCAAATGTATCATGTCCAAAACAAAACTCCTGATTTCCCCATCCAAAATCTGCTCTTTCCTTAGTGTTCCTTATTTCAATAAATATCAATAAATATCTCTTCAGTTGACCAAATTACTAGGTCAAAATTCTTAGAATTCATCCTTGATTACTCAGTTCACTGTTTTCCAATAACACTCAGAGTGAGATTCAAATACCCCCCTGTGATGTGTATGCTGTCTGTAATCTGGCTCTTGGTCTTTTAACATATTTTCCCTTGATTACCTTACTCCAACTATAACCATGCTGACCCTCCTATTGTTTAACCAATATTCCAAATGAGAACCTAACTAGACCTATTTCTTGTGCTGGAAATTTCTTCCAGATTCCACTTAACTCACTCCCTAAATTCATTCACATCCTGCTTAAATGTCACCTTCTCAGACCCATCCCCAGTCTTTGTGTCTTTATTCTTTTTTTTTTTTTTTTATCATTACCTGACTACCTACCATAATATTTAACATGTGCTTGTTTTCTCCTATATGAATGCCTCTTAGGGACAAATCTTGTTTTTTTGGTGCTTTTTTTTTTTTTTTGCTCTCAGACATATCTCCAACACCTAGAACAGCCCCTGATGCACAGTCCATGCTCCAGATGCTGAAGAAACACTTGTTGATTAATTGGCAGATGCATTTAACCCAACTGTATAGAATAAAATATACTGTGATTTTATGGAACATAAATATGGGCTGATGAAATCTAAAGCTCCTATGATATTTGTGGAAAATTTTAGGTTCTAAAAATTGTTAATCAATTTGTATCAGAGTTCAAAGTGTACTCATAATATAAATGGACCTCTCCTCAATCAGATGATGTCTCCAGGCCAAAGGATTGTAGATTTCTGGATATTCATATTAAGAAATTATGTGTATCAGATCAATGGCATTACAAACAATTTACAAGCAGGAAATTGATGGGCAGAATATTACTAATTTATCTTAATCTTGTATAGCCCCACTTGCTGATTTAATAACACTGCTACTGCTAAGTCACTTCAGTCGTGTCTGACTCTGTGCGACCCCATAGATGGCAGCCCACCAGGCTCCCCCATCCCTGGGATTCTCCAGGCAAGAACACTGGAGTGGATTGCCATTGCCTTCTCCAATGCATGAAAGTGAAAAGTGAAAGTGAAGTCGCTCAGTTGTGTCCGACTCTTAGCGACCTCATGGACTGCAGCCTACCAGGCTCCTCCATCCATGGGATTTTCCAGGCAAGAGTACTGGAGTAGGGTGCCATCGCCTTCTCTGATTTAATAGCACAGGATCCATGAATAAACAGGATCATAAGTTACAAAGTCAAAGTTACATGGTACTAAGTGGATCAGTTTCACAGAGTTCTGGTGTGGAAGTAGTTTGTGCTCTATGTTCCATCAAACTAAATTGAATTATGGACACTCTTTGCTTAGGAATAATCTAATCTTTATTATCTCACCAGAGGTTGATTATATTTGTACATGCATTACTGGGTTAGGCACTATGTGGAGAGGAATCTGTATAATAATGTTTCTGTATAATAAATAAATAAAATCTGGGTGTGAGGTATTATATATGTGCACTAAAACCTTACATATATAGGAATCAAAAATACAAAAGTGTATTTAAATGGATAAATAAGTATTGAGAATCTATGATATTTAAAACAATTTTTCAGAAGGTAGTGGAGCTATTTTAAGTACACTCATCATTCCTGGGTTACTTAAAATAATTAGATTGTAATAGAAATATCTCAGGATGAAAACAGGTCATTAGAAAACACCCTGATGCTGAGAAAGATTGAAGGCAAAAGGAGAAGGGGGTGACAGAGGATGAGATGGTTAGATAACACCACTGAACTCAATAGACATGAATTTGAGCAAACTCCGGGAGACAGTGGAGGGCAGAGGAACCTGGCATGCTGCAGTCCATGGGGTCACAAAGAGTCGAACTTGACTTAGTGACTGAACAACAGTAAAAACAGGTCAATTAAGAAATAAGACTATTCTGGTGTGAGAGCTCAATCCATGTGATCTAGGAATGTTTTATGCAAGAAGTATCTGAACAGAGAGCTCTTTAAAAGGCTGAAAAGAGGTATGCAGAATATTAAAGGTTGAGAAAGTACCACATGATTCAAAGTTACAGATACATTTTAATTACTGTTAGTAATATTAACCAACATATATATAATGCATTGCATTTTGTAGAGTGAAGGCAACTTTTGATTTAGAATGAAAAAGAATTCCTATATATTGATTTTAAATTATTTCTCTGGATTCAGAGAACAGATTAAGTTTTAATAGCCCTTTTGACTCCTGTAGACACTCTGACCTGAATTTATTATTCATTTCTGAAAAATCCGTTGTTAAAAATGAATTCTTTGTTCAGGAGTGTGCTTTAAAATTGTAACCATGTGGAAGGTTTAGTGCCTTTAACTCTTCATGAGTTATTGGACTGTCTGCTTAGAACAAATGGGTTTACTTAAAAGAGATAAGGATGCTGAGTACATTACAGAGCACTTTGAATTTCCTCCATTCCCTTTTCCTAGTAGATCCTTAAAGGGCCAAGGTGAAGTTTGCAGAAACATGCTGGTTCTCCTTTAGGGTTTTGCCAGAGATTGGCTTTTCATGTATATGTGAAAAAAGGGATCCTTCCAAGTACAGTTGAATAAGATTTATAGTAAATATAGGAGCACAATATTCAATATTTCTTAAAAGTATTGGGAACTGGGGGAACAAATTGGTAGGTCAAATTCTCAGTAGCTGATTTTTAACTTCAATGACTTCAGGTCAAAGGAATTGTCATTGTGCCAAAATGGTTTTGATTTACCCATCTATATATTTTGAATTCTAGCAATAGATTTTTGCATTCCATCTCTTTAGTTAAATGCTTTGTTCTGTATGAAAATCCAACTGCTTCTTGCAAAAGTCACAGATAAAATTTTGCCAGTTTTGCAGCCTCGTGTTGCATGGGCATCTAAAAGCATTTTCTGAGAGTCTTTATAGTGAACAATATTGAATGTATGTGAGTTAAAGAAAAGGACAATGCCCAAGAGGCAAAGAGCTGCAGAAGGGAAGGAAAGAAAGCCCAAGGCTTCCTTCAGGAACCCTTCCATTAACATTTTGCTCGTGACTTTGTTTCAGTTAATTCCCTCCTTTATATGAAGTATGATGCCTTTATCGGCAAGCATGGTAAACTGTGCATCACTGTGGCTCTTCCATCCTGCTCCATTACATAACTACAAATCATGGGACTCATACGAGGGAGTCATCTCATCAGGGCCCAGTGTGCATGCGAGCATAACATTCCTACAAATGTATTAGTGGATGGAAATTCCAAATGACCTGAATGAAAGGAAAGAATAATACAAAATTCTATATCCCAATACAACATTCTATATCCTCTTCCCTATCAAACAGTACAAAGCAAAGGAAAACTATGTATACATTCCATGATAGGAAGTGTTGAGTATCTATCATGCGCCAGTCTCTGCTCTAGGCACGTGACACATATCAGTGAATAAAAGAGATGAAGACCCTTGCCCTAGTGAAGCATAATTTCTAGCAGAGAGAAGTCAGTGTAAATGTAGCCTAATCAAAAATCATTATTTAAGATGTTTGGAAAGGACAAAAGTCACAGGTTAGAAAGTCTGGGAGTACAGCTCAAAGGGGAAATATGCAGTTTCCATGGAAAGGATGATCAAGCATTAATTAATCTGTGAGCACTTATTTTCCTGTAAATTGAAATACTCAAATTTAGTTAGAAAGGCAGATTTTTTTAGGAAATTGTAGGAAGTAAACAAAGAATCAAGTTATACCGATCTAGTTAGTTTAATTAACAGTAATCAATACTTATTAGCCAAGTTGTCAGCTAACAGCATTCTGTTCTTATATATGACTAAAGGCAATGTATACAGTACAAGGTTTGTGCAAAATGACGTTCCAGGGGAGATCTGAAAGTAGTCCTTGAAATATAAAGAGGAAGATGAAGAGGAAAGATACTGAGATGATAAGAATGAGTTTGAAGTGCCCTGGACTGCTTTCAGAGAGCCAATCACAGAGCTGAGAGAAGAGTAAGGCAGGACTGAGTTCAGAATGAGAGGTCATTTTAAGTCTGAAGTTGTCTGAAATCTGAGGAGCAGAATTCAATTGATAACTCCTTAATGTCCTCTCATTGTGGAGAGTGACAAAGGACACTTTCTTGACTTACAATGGCATTGAACTTGAAATGACAGACAGGCACTAAAGGTGATATTTTGATCTGAACAGAAGAGCTGTTTTAGTCTGAAGGTGATTGGCAGGATTTAGAGACCTGATTAAATTGTAGCCAAAGCAAAACCTATGTTTCAAAATATCTTTTGTCCTCTAAGAGACACAAGCTGAGAAATTTTAATGTGGTAAAAACTTGAGGACAACTGTAATTTACTCAGCATTGAAACGATAAAGAATAAAGAGAGCATATTTAGACATCAAATCAGATTTCACTGCAGAAAATGAATACCAAGAATGTAAATTTTATTAATATGTTTCCTATTATCAGAAAGACTGCAAGGGGAATCTAGTGAAAATGAGTTATAGACAATGCAGAAGTCTGTGTGTAGAAAAATCATAAATTATCAATAAGTGATTCATGAAAGAAAACATGAATTGATGCAGATTTTTATTTGAGTCTTATACTAGAATTTTATTTGAATAGTCTTATTCAAATAAAGAGTTTTACTTGAATGTTACAACTTGGTTTGATCTTAATGCATTTTGGTAAATGGTAGAAAATAAAAAGTTTCTCAAATTTGAGTATCAAATGAGGGAATAGGAAATAAAGAGAATTAAAAATGTATTGATCTGATATATTTTTACACCAAGTTATCTGCCAAAGAATTCCTAAAGAAATTCATTTTGATTGAAGTGTTAAATTAGGATGTTATGCCAGGGTTTAAAGTAATGACAGATCTAAGATCTGTACCCAGATACAACTGACTTTAACAACTTTGTTCTTTTCATAGTGGGATAGGCTACCCACTCCAGTATTCTTGGGCTTCCATGGCTCAGCTGGTAAAGAATCTGCCTGCAATGCTGGAGACCTGGGTTCGATCCCTGGGTTGGGAAGATCCCCTGGGGAAGGGAAAGGCTACCCACCCCAGTATTCTGGCCTGGAGAATTCCATGGGCTATAGACCATGGGGTCACAAACAGTCAGACTAAGCTACTTGGACTTTCACTTTCTTTTCATATCATGCTGTCCTCACTTAAGGGAAAAGGAAATCTATCAGTGTGCAAAAATTTTAAATGTTAATTAATTATAACTTGATTTTATTGCATGAAAGTACTTTCACTGAACCAAATGCATTGAAACCATGAAGTGGAAGTCACTAGGAAAATCATTCACAATTTCATCACTTTTTAAATGCTTTTTTATTCTCTATCATTTATCTAACTATATTTGTGTTCATGTACATGTAAAAATATACTTGTATATTGCCTTTTATGTACAATTATGTAGTAGTTATTATTATCTACATACTGTGAGGGTCAGGAGATTTGTGTGTGTGTGTGTGTGTGTGTGTGTGCGTGTGCTCTCAGTCGCTCAGTCCTATCTGACTCCCCTGCAACACCATGGACTGAAGCCTGCCAGGCTCCTCTGCCCATGGGGATTTTCCAGGCAAGAATACTGGAGTGGGTTTCCATTTCCTTCTCCAGGGGATCTTCCCCACCCAGGGATGGAACCCACCTCTCTTGCACTGAGAGGTGGGTTCTTTTCCACTGTACCGCCTGGGTCAGCATTATTATCTTACTTAAGGTAAAACCATAAGCATTTACAATTTGTTAATTGACCTTCCAAACCCAATTAAAAATGCTGCAAAATATTCTATAGAATGTCTGAACCATTATTTATATAATTTTATATGCATATAATAACTGTGAATTCACATGTTTAAACATTTTTATAATTTTAAATGCAGTGCAGTTCTTGCTTTTAACGATGCTCAAACTGATCCATCATTGACTATTAGAAGCTTCAAGTTGGTCCCAGGAGTTCTTTTGACGTTATCCCTGTCGTCTTTTTGTAAACTACTTTTGGTCGTGGTAGGGTGGGGTGGAGGAGGCCATCATGAGCAGCTTGCAGGATCCTAGTTCCCTAACCTGGAATTGAACTGGGGCACAGCAGTGAAGGTGTGAAGTCCTGCCACCGGACTGCCAAGGACTCCCTATGTGTCATCTCTGATATTTACTTACTTCCTGAAAAGACAGAATAGTCTTAACTCATCCAACACATTTCCTTCCCTGTATCTAGAAGCAGGCATATCTTTAACAAGTCCTTATTTATGTAATATAAAACTGTATTCACAGTCAGCACTATGGCTGTTAGGGTGTCACTGTTTTAAAATGTTTTTGGTTGAGAGGGATAGGAAGTATGTGGCTTTTCCTTTTTGAAAAATATACACAATGGAGTATTACTCAGCCATTAAAAAGAATACATTTGAATCAGTTCTAATGAGCTGGATGAAACTGGAGCCGATTATACAGAGTGAAGTAAGCCAGAAAGAAAAACACCAATACAGTATACTAATGCATATATATGGAATTTAGAAAGATGGTAATGATAACCCTGTATGAGAGACAGCAAAAGAGACACTGATGTATAGAACAGTCTTTTGGACTGTGTTGGAGAGGTACAGGGTGGGATGATTTGGGAGAATGGCATTGAAACATGTATGATATCATATGGGAAACGAATCACCAGTCCAGGTTCGATGCAGGATACAGGATGCTTGGGGCTGGTGCGCTGGGATGACCCAGAGGGATGGTATGGGGAAGGAGGTGGGAGGGGGTGTTCAGGAGTGGGAACACGTATACACCCTTGGTGGATTCATGTTGATGTATGGCAAAATCAATACAATATTGTAAAGTAATTAGCCTCCTATTAAAAAATATTAGGTTAACCTTTATATAGGGGAGAGAGAGAGAGAGAAAGATGAGGAAATATTTCTATAATATAACTGGAGGCATGAAACCTTACTTTTCAATAGCTACACTGTAAACTAATTTTAAATCTTAAAATTTTACCATAGATATAATTTAATTGTTTTAAGGCTTCATTGAAAAGTACTTTTTCTTTTTGGATGTGACAGAATTAATTTTGTCTGTAAAAGAGAGTGATAAGCAGAGAATTTATAAATTATCTGATAAAATATAGCTACAAGATTAGGGCAGAAGACATGTAACAAACTTTAAAAAAGGTTTTAATTCCTTATAATGTATTTTGGGATCCACATTGATAGTAAGAATACTTGGAGTATGTAGTTACCAGTTCTTTTTTTTCTTAAAATTTTTTTTTATTTTAATTGGAGGCTAATTTCTAGCTCTATGTAATATTTGTCATTATTATTGAGACACACACTACATTCTCAGAGGCTATGGTCAACCCCAAGTGAATTGTTTGTATTTCCATATGTCAAATCCATATTAAATCCATATGATTTAACAGATTGTTTAAAAAAAAAAGAAAGAAAAATATAGTATGAGTTCATGATGAGGCTTCTGATGCAAAATCGGGAGGATAGTTTTTAAAATTAAAAAAAAAAACAACTACCCTGATTTCAGCAATCTTACCTTTGTACTCTTTCTTCCATTATCCTCATCTCTATTCTCAATGAAGTAAACATAATACTTATTAACTGTATTTTACAATACACACACAAAAGTCTTGGATTAAAGCTATGAGCAATACCATCAATCATGTGTTATTGGAAATAATCATCAACATAAGGGTCTTTGCAGTACTTTTGGTTTGTTCTAAGACATAGCCTATCAAGAGATATACAGTAAAATTACTTATGTGTAAAAGCACTTGGCATTCGTTTCTCCTTGAGTGGGTTCACCACTGAGTAAATAACAGGTGTTTTTAATGCCTTTTATTATCAGAGGTTAAGTTTTTAACTTAACTTTTTATCATTTCTTTTACATATATATCCAAATTCAAATCTAAAAACATTGTATATTTAATAATTTCTAGTTTCTATTCCTGTTCCTTTCACTCCATTCTTTCCTTCTTCCAATAGAATACTTTTATTGTTTTTCTTTTAATGTAAATATACACCTTTAAATTTCTTTTCACTTCAGAATGTATTTCTTGAATTGCTGTTATTGTTTTATTCTGTTGTCTTAGTTTTATTATTTCCCTTCATTCTTTGTCTATTATTTCCCTGTATTTCCTTTCCATTTCCTACTTTTGTGGCATTATTTTATCATGTCATATCTATTCTTGCACTCCTTCTAGTTTATTCTTTGTTTGTTGCATAGTTTTTATTTATTTAATACATTTTAATTTCTTATTCTTTCCCTTGTTCTCTTAGCTTTCTCTTTAATTTTTTCTTCTTGCCTAACTGTTGCATTTCTTAACTTTTCTCAATAGGATTTTGCACTCTTTTTATAATGTCTATTGTTTTATTTATTTTAGCTCGTTTTAAAATGTTAAATTACAATTTCCATTTGTTGTGGGGCTTGCTTTGTGACATTCCTTTATTGTCTGTATACAAATTTTCCTGCTCAATTTTTATTCCTTAATCTGTTATAATATGAGATTTGAATGCAACTCTTTTCTTTTTTAAAATTTATTTGAGTATAGTTGATTTAGAATGTTGTGTTACTTCCTTCTGTACAAAGTGATTCAGTTATACATATATATATATTCTTTTTCATAATAGTTTACATTATGGTTTATCACAGGATTTTGAATATAGTTTGCTCTCCTTGATGAACAATAGGACCTTGTTCTTCATCCATTCTGCATATAATAGTGTGCAGCTGCTAATCTCGAACTCCCAATCCTTCCCTCTTCCAGCCCCCACCTTGGCAACCACAAGTCTGTTCTTTATGTCTTTCTTTATGTCTATCTGTTTTTGTTTCATAGATATGTTCATTTGTGTCATATTTTAGATTCCATATATAATAGATATCATGTGATATCTGGCTTTCTCTTTCTGACTTACTTACCTTAGTATGATAATCTCTAAGTCCATCCTTATTGCTGCAAATGGCATTATTTAATTCTTTTTCATGGCTGAATAATATTCCATTGTATATATGCACCACATCTTCTTTACCCATGCGTTTGTTGATGGGCATTTGGGCTGTTATTATGTTTTGGCTATTGTGAATGGTGCTGCTTTGAACATCAGGGTGAATACAAATTTTTCCTATTGCATATTTTTTAATGAAGTCATTTATGTTTCCCTAAAGTCTTCGAATCGTTATGTAACACATACTGATTGTGCTTCCCTAGAGTTCCCATATTTTCCATTCCTGGGACCTCCCAGCATCAGTGGGATTTAATTTCCTGCAGCCTGAACATGCTCTCTTCCTTCAAGGGCTGTTCCTTAGCTCATTGAATGTGCTCTTGTGGATTTGTGCTGAGCCCTTGAAGGATGGGTGTCAGTTCTTAAGGAACAGACCTAGCATGATCGTATTCTAGATTATCCTTACATTCTATCCACCTAAGTGAGGAGAGGTATAGTGGTTAGATGAAAGATTGATAATAATGTGCAAAACACCGTAGTATACATATTTTTTAAGACAGCAAGTCATTTCAACTTTTTTTCTGACTCTTATCTCTGACATATCCTTAATCAGCCATGTAGAAACACTGTCATCTCACTGAGTGCTTGATTAGAAAAACACACACACACCCTTACCACAGAAAATAGTGACTTAATTAGAGATAATTGACCTTCTTATATACATTTCAGAACATAAGTGAACACATTGAAGACTTATTTATTGACACCATATGGCACTTTCCCACAGAGATACTCAAATTATGTAGAACAAGACTAATCAGAACTAAATAGCTCATCAAAAGGTCTTCCATTCTAAGATGCTGCTTTAATTCTGGAAGCTCTTAGATATCTCCTTGGACTCAAAAGTACTTTATAGAGTCTTTTATTCAAAGCATGCCAAGTTTCTAGTAAAGCCGCTTACAAGAGTTATCCATAATTTTCAGATTATAAATGCCATTTAAATGCTTAGCATTCTTTATTAATTTATTAAATAGGTGTTTTCTATAACAGTTGCACAACTTAAGCACAGATTTTGTGCTTAAGATTGCACAGGTAGAAACACTGCTCCTACTCGCAAAGAGTTGACCTACCTTGCATTTGAGATCTGATTTATAAGCAGTAAATCGTGTCTGTGTAGGGCATATGCAAGAAATAAATGTTTGCAAAAAACTAGGGTGATTCAAAGAATTTCTGAAAGCCTAGACACTTGGGAGAATCAGGCTCAGAGAAGCAGCCTCAGTGAACAGAGAAAAGAGGGGCTGTCTGGTCAGATCCACAGTCAAAACTCATCGTTCACAGACCAGCCCAGTGAGACCTGCACTGCTGGTGTACCGTTGCAGCTATTCCTCTAGAAATTACACTTTTCAAATATAGCAAACAACAGCTACAGTGAAACCTCTTGTGTCTGCTTTCCTATGTGTTTTAGTTATTGACTCCAGAAGCAATATTCTAGGCATATACCTAGGTTACCCACGAATCCAAACCTTCCAGGGACATAGTTTTGCTAATGGGAGACAGACCCAAGATTTATAAAATGGGTAATTTCCCAAGTATCACTAAATGGTTCAAATAACATAGAGAAATAAAAACAATATCCACTCCGTACCTGCAGTATGATGAAACAAAAATCTAGTCCATACAGAAGAATGTATTGAAATGGTTTTTCATCTATAAAAATTAAAATCATAAAGATACCTCAGTCCAAGTTTACAACGTATAATACATGTATAATTTTTATGGTACAAAGCTGTTATTTTATGATTTTCTCCATGCAATAACTAAATACATGTTGCTCAAATACTAGTAATTTTTAAAAAATTAGTATCAATTATTATCCATTGAATATTACATAATAATGATAGTACATTGGGTATATATTCTGTCATATACTTTGTTACATTATATATTGTATTGTCTATAGAATATTTCATATCTCATTAAAAAAGGATCTGAACACAATTTATCTGCTTCTGAATTCCATAAATATAAAATCTAACACTTTAAAATGGTTGACATTAGAACCTTTCAGAATCTGTTGCAACCTGTCTTTCTGGTATCACATTCTGTCATTCTCTTCCATAAAATTTATACTCTTAACCTATTTTCTAAGCATGGCATACATTTTAAAAATTCTGTGTATTCTTGACCTAAAAGTTTCCTTCCCCTACCTGATCTCCCAAGGGATATAATGGATAAGTTAATACAAAACAAGAATGCCACTTTCCCTGTGAACCCATTGTGAATTTTCCATAAAAGAAAACAGATATTGTGGGGTTTAAAATAATTTTCTACACTAGGGGGCTTCCCACATAGCTCAGTGGTAAAGAATCCACTTGCCAATACAGGAGATGCCTTGGTTGGAAAGATCCCTTGGAGGAGGAAATAGTAACCCATTCCAGTGTTCTTAGCTGATAAATCTCATTGACAGAGGGGTCTTCCAGGCTACAGTCCATGGGATTGCAAAGAGTCACACATGACTGAGCATGCACACAAGGGCAAATTGGGTATATAATATTTTGTTAAAGTAAACATCATTATTAAGAAGTGGCAAGTGATTTAAAAATATCCCTTCATCTGCTCATTCTTTAAACCTTACCAAGATTCTAAGGTAGTATATTTTTCCTATTATTGAGTAAAACTTTCCCAACAACAGGGGATAAAGAATTTTTACAACCACAAAATAACATTATGATTCTAAAGATGCACTATATATGAAGGTTAAATTCTACCAGTTGGAAGTAGAAAAGTTGGTAAATATTAAAATTGACAGGAATGCAAAATGAGTCATGTATAGGCTCTGTGCATATTCATACAGATAGTATACACATTCAGTGCTAAATGCCCCTTCCTGTTTTCATTCAATAGCCACAAATGTGAGTTAGAGTCATACCAGAAGTGAAGGAAATTTACGTTATGCTAGAAGAGTAAATGTCACGTGGATTATTTTCTCAGAATATACCAGGGTTTGTTGGGACCAAAGGTGAATTTCTGTTTTTCCTCTCCCTGACATCCACCTCCAAGTAATTCTTGTTTTGTTTCTTTGTTATCTTTTAATGTGCTGTATACATCATTCAACTATCAGCCCATTCTGATTTTTGCCAGGAGGCAATGATATATGTTGCCTCTAACATCCAGCCAAAGATAGTTACATTCATCTTCAGTTAAAATAATAATAACTACCATTTATTAAGAAGATAGTGAGAGTCAGTGGCTTTGATAAACATATTACATGGATTAACTGTTTTAATCCTTGAAACAACCTTAAAAAGCAGTGCTATGATTTCATTTCAACCCACGAGGAGATTGATTTGCATGCATGTGTGCTAAGTTGCTTCATTTGTGTCCAACTCTTCAGGACCCTGTGGACTGTAGCCCACCAGGCTCCTCCGTTAATAGGGATTCTCCAGGTAAGAATACTGGAGTGGGTGGCCATGCCCTCCTTCGGGGGATCTTCCCAATCCAGGGATCAATTCTTCATCTCTGGTATCTCCTGCATTGGCAGGCAGGTTTGCTGGAGTCCAGCTCCAGCAGCCAGGGAATCAACCTGAAGGGGTGAGCGGTATCAGTGGATAATGATGTAGTCTCTGATTCATAGTACGGAACTACATGTTTATTTCAAGCTTCAGGTTTTCTTTTATACTTTGACAAAAGCATTAGGTCAGAGGTTTGATGTTTTTAGTTTTCCCCACCCAGATTTACTGTCTCCAGAAATCACTGTTGCCCTACAGATTTCCTGCTTCAGCGATTCTCTCAGAATTGGCTTTACTATCTATTATCTACTTTCTCTTATGTGTCCTATACTTAACAGAATGTGGTCCACTGGAGAAGGGAATGGCAAACCACTTTAGTATTCTTGCCTTGAGAACCCCATGAACAGTATGAAAAGGCAAAATGATAGGATACTGAAAGAGAAACTCCCCAGGTCAGTAGATGCCCAATATGCTACTGGAGATCAGTGGAGAAATAACTCCAGAAAGAATGAAGGGATGGAGCCAAAGCAAAAAGAATACCCAGCTGTGGATGTGACTGGTGATAAAAGCAAGGTCTGATGCTGTAAAGAGCAATATTGCATAGGAACCTAGAATGTCAGGTCCATGAATCAAGGCAAATTGGAAGTGGTCAAACGAGATGGTAAGAGTGAATGTCGACATTTTAGGAATCAGCGAACTGAAATGGACTGGAATGGGTGAAATTTAACTCAGATGACCATTGTATCTACTACTGCGGGCAGGAATCCCTCAGAAGAAATGGAGTAGCCATCATGGTCAACAAGAGAGTCCAAATTGCAATCTCAAAAATGACAGAATGATCTCTGTTCATTTCCAAGGCAAACCATTCAATATCACAGTAATCCAAGTCTATGCCCCAACCAGTAATGCTGAAGAAGCTGAAGTTGAACGGTTCTATGAAGACCTCCAAGACCTTTTAGAACTAACACCCAAAAAAGATGTCCTTTTCATTATAGGGGACTGGAATGCAAAAGTAGGAAGTCAAGAAACACCTGGAGTAACAGGCAAATTTGGCCTTGGAATACGGAATGAAGCAGGGCAAAGTCTAATAGAGTTTTGCCAAGAAAATGCACTGGTCATAACAAACACCCTTTTCCAACAACACAAGAGAAGACTCTACACATGGACATCACCAGATGGTCAACACCGAAATCAGATTGATTATATTCTTTGCAGCCAAAGATGGAGAAGCTCTATACAGTCAGCAAAAACAAGACCAGGAGCTGACTTTGGCTCAGACCATGAACTCCTTATTGCCAAATTCAGACTGAAATTGAAGAAAGTAGGGAAAACCACTAGACCATTCAGGTATGACCTAAATAAAATCCCTTATGATTATACAGTGGAAGTGAGAAATAGATTTAAGGGCCTAGATCTGATAGATAGAGTGCCTGATGAACTATGGAATGAGGTTCGTGACATTGTACAGGAGACAGGGATCAAGACCATCCCCATGGAAAAGAAATGCAAAAAAGCAAAATGGCTGTCTGGGGAGGCCTTACAAATAGCTGTGAAAAGAAGAGAGGCGAAAAGCAAAGGAAAAAAGGAAAGATATAAACATCTGAATGCAGAGTTCCAAAGAATAGCAAGAAGAGATAAGAAAGCCTTCTTCAGTGATCAATGCAAAGAAATAGAGGAAAACAACAGAATGGGAAAGACTAGGGATCTCTTCAAGAAATCAGAGATACCAAAGGAACATTTCATGCAAAGATGGGCTCGATAAAGGACAGAAATGGTTTGGACCTAACAGAAGCAGAATACATTAATAAGAGATGGAAAGAATACACAGAACTGTACAAAAAAGATCTTCATGTGTGTGATCACTGTGTGATCACTGACCTAGAGCCAGACATCCTGGAATGTGAAGTCAAGTGGGCCTTAGAAAGCATCACTGTGAACAAAGCTAGTGAGGTGATGGCATTCCAGTTGATTTATTCCAAATCCTGAAAGATGATGCTGTGAAAGTGCTGCACTCAATATGCCAGAAAATTTGGAAGACTCGGCAGTGGCCATAGGACTGGAAAAGGTCAGTTTTCATCCCGATCCCAAAGAAAGGCAATGCCAAAGAATGCTCAAACTATTGCACAATTGCACTCATCTCACACCCTAGTAAAGTAATGCTCAAAATTCTCCAAGCCAGGCTTCAGCAACGTGTGAACTGTGAACTTCCTGATGTTCAAGCTGGTTTTAGAAAAGGCAGAGGAACCAGAGATCAAATTGCCAACATCCGCTGGATCATGGAAAAAGCAAGAGAGTTTCAGAAAAACATCTATTTCTGCTTTATTGACTATGCCAAAGCCTTTGAGTGTGTGGATCACAATAAACTGTGGAAAATTCTTCAAGAGATGGAAATACCAGACCACCTGATCTGCCTCTTGAGAAATTTGTATGCAGGTCAGGAAGCAATAGTTAGAACTGGACATGGAACAACAGACTGGTTCCAAATAGGAAAAGGAGTTCGCCAAGGCTGTATATTGTCACTCTGTTTATTTAACTTATATGCAGAGTACATCATGAGAAACGCTGGACTGGAAGAAACACAAGCTGGAATCAAGATTGCTGGGAGAAATATCAGTAACCTCAGATATGCAGATGACACCACCCTTATGGCAGAAAGTGAAGAGGAACTAAAAAGCCTCTTGATGAAAGTGAAAGTGGAGAGTGAAAAAGTTGGCTTAAAGCTCAACATTCAGAAAACGAAGATCATGGCATCCATTCCCTTCACTTCATGGGAAATAGATGGGAAAACAATGGAAACAGTGTCAGACTTTATTTTTCTGGGCTTCAAAATCACTGCAGATGGTGACTGCAGCCATGAAATTAAAGACGCTTATCCTTGCAAGGAAAGTTATGACCAACCTAGATAGCATATTGAAAAGCAGAGACATTACTTTGCCAACAAAGGTCCATCTAGTCAAGGCTATGTTTTCTCCTGTGGTCATGTATGGATGTGAGAGTTGGACTGTGAAGAAGGCTGAGCGCCGAAGAATTGATGCTTTTGAACTGTGGTGTTGGAGAAGACTCTTGAGAGTCCCTTGGACTGCAAGGAGATCCAACCAGTCCATTCTGAAGGAGATCAGCCCTGGGATTTCTTTGGAAGAAATGATGCTAAAGCTGAAACTCCAGTACTTTGGCCACCTCATGAGAAGAGTCAACTCATTTGAAAAGGCTCTGATGCTGGGAGGGATTGGGGGCAGGAGGAGAAGGGGATGACAGAGGATGAGATGGCTGGATGGCATCACTGACTCGATGGACATGAGCCTGAGTGAACTCTGGGTGTTGGTGATGGACAGGGAGGCCTGGCATGCTGGGATTCATGGGGTCGCAAAGAGTAGGACAGGACTGAGCAACTGATCTGATGTGATCTACTTTCTCTTATTGTCGCATACTTAACTTGTGATTACATTGTAATTCATGCTACATTCCTCAGTTTATTTCTTATCTTTCTAAACCTGTTTGCCCCTAGCATCTTAAGATCACTATCTCCTAAAAGGGCTTCTACTACTAAGTCACTTCAGTCGTGTCCCACTCTGTGCAACCCCATGGACTGCAGCCTACAAGGCTTCTCCGTCCATGGGATTCCCCAGGCAAGAACATTGGAGTGGGTGGCCATTTCCTTCTCCAATGCATGAAAATGGAAAGTGAAAGTGAAGTTGCTCAATCATGTTCGACTCTTGGTGATCCCATGGACTACAGCCTACCAGGGTCCTCCATCCATGGGATTTTCCGGGCAACAGTACTGGAGTGGGGTGCCATTGCCTTCTCCCAAAAGGGCTTCTAGCTATTATTCTTAATTATTCCTAAACCCTATACTCAGCAAACTTCTTTTGCCATAAATATTTCCCTCACAAACAGGTCTCAGAAAACAATCCTTCCCATGGCCTCAAGCTGCAGCCTACATGCTCATCCTGGAACATTCTTTGTAAAGATCCTTGAACAAATGTCAATGGTTATTTTATAGATTATTTTCTGGGCAGAACTGTAGAAGGCTTTGTGCTTTCTCATGCTTCTCTCAAGCACCTTAACATTCTTTCCAGCCAACTCAACCGAAGAAAGGAAAGAACAAGTCAGAATCACAAGGCCTAACTCCTTCATCCCAGGACAGTGCCTGCGAGCTGAGGAGAGGGGGTTGGGGCCGTGCCTCCATTTTGTCAGTAATGCCTAACGCGGCTCCTGACACAGGTTCTTAACCACTAGCACAACCTGGGAAGCCCCAGAGACATTGGTAGTTGGAGTGACTATCATGTGGACATGACAAAGCCTCAAACCCAGTTTCTGCTGGTTTTGTGTATCTCCAAAGCCTTGCTCTTTTCATTGCATTATCACTCATGGAAGAAAAAGTGTTATTCATTTGCAGGGCAGGAATAGAAATGCAGGTGTATAGAATGGACTTGTGGGTACAGAGGAGGAAGGGGAGGGTGGGAGGAATTGGGAAAGTAGCGTTCATATATATACACTACCATCATAAAATATCTGGTGGGGAGCTGCTGTACAGCACAGGGAGCTCAGCTCATAGCTCTGTGATTCCTAGGGGGATGGGGGAGGGGGTAGGAGCGAGGCGCAAGAGGGCCGGAATATACTTATGCATATAGCTGATTCATGTTGTTGTACAGCCGAAACTAACACAACATTCTAAAGCAATTATACACCAATAAAAACAAGCAAAAGCAGCCCTTGCAAGTTATCTATACACAGAGCCTCTCTATTTGTTGAAATCTAGAGTTGATCATGATGGATATGCTTCTATACAAATAAATTACTGAATGCCTAACACATCCACCTAGACTGAGTCTCCCTTTTGACAGTTTGTATTGACACACCCAACTAGTTTAATAATCACACCCATTTCTTACTGTGATAAAATATCCAAGTATAAGAGGTATCTCTAAGGTTGTTGCTCTGAGTAGGAAGTAAGGATACAGAGTTAGCAAACAAAACCTAATTCCAGAAGTTGTTGGAATAGAGTAATTGATGGATCAAAGCAACTGAAGGCTGACTTCTGATCCAGCCATGATGGAGTAGCTGGTTTCAGATTACTTCCCCTGGTAAATAGTTATTCAACTGGCAAATTTATGAAGACACAGTTATTATACAGCAGATCAAGCAAGACTTCATGTCTTAAAAGAAATGAAATAAGCTCCACGTTTACTGCAACTTTTTGCCTGGAAGCATTTTCTAAACAATGATGCAAAGAGATAAAATACAAGAACAAAAAGCAATCTCAGTAGATGGAGAAAACACAGAATGGAATGTGAAAGTGCTAAAGCAGCTAGAATTTGCAAGACATGGGAATAAAGAGGATTTCAAGGCTTATAATGAAGCTACTGTGCTCTAGTATAAAACAATTAGGAGAGTGTGGTTATTGGCATACAGATAGAAAAATAGCTCAAAGAAATAGACCAGAGAATCCAGAGAGGAACTCACAAATATGTGGCCAATTTTACATTTTAGGCAATATTGTAAACATGGCTAATTAATTTTAATTTTAGACAGTAGCACCAAAAGAAATCAATGGGGAAAGAAAATTATTTTCAACGAATGGTGTTGTAAACACTTTTATGGAATAAAATATGCTTAATTTCTAACTAGAACTAACAAAAAATTACTAGAGATAAATCTTGACTCAAACATGAAAACTATACTTTTGAAGCTCTTAGAAGAAAACATTGGAGAATATTTTCTTCAAACCGTGGTAAGTGAAGATTTGTTTTGACACAAAAGACACTGTTCTGAACTGTGTGCCCCTTCCCCAAATTCATATGTCGAAGCCCTAATCCCCAAGACCTCAGACTCACCTGAAAATAGAGTTTTTGCATATGTAATTAGTTAAATTAAAGTGCGGCCATTAGGGCTGCGGCTGCTTGGTCGCTCAGTCAGGTCCAACTCTTTGTGACCCCATGCACTGTTGCCCGCCAGGCACCTCTGTCCATGGGCTTCTCTAAGCAAGCATTCTGGAGTGGGTTGCCATGCCCTCCTCCAGGGGATCTTCCCAACCCAGGCATCAAACCTACCTCTCTTAAGTCTCCTGCATTGGCGGTTGGATTCTTTACCCCTGGTGTCAACTTGGAAGCAGGCATTAATTCAAAATTGTTGGTGTCATATGAGGAGGAAATTTGGAAACAGAGATGTTCGAAAGGACCGCGTGAGGCCACATAAAAAAGACAGCCATTTACAAGGGAAGGAGAAAGGCTTCAGAAGAAATTAACCCTCTTTATACTTTTATCTCAAATTTATGCATTTTTCTATTTAACCTATTGTAACCTGCTGCTGCTGCTAAGTCGTTTCAGTCGTGTCCGACCCTGTGCGACCGCATAGACGGCAGCACACCAGGCTCTGCTGTCCCTGGAATTCTCCAGGCAAGAACATTGGAGTGGGTTGCCATTTCCTTCTCTAATGCATGCAAGTGAAAAGTGAAAGTGAAGTTGGTCAGTTGTATCCGACTCTTAGCGACCCCGTGGACTGCAGCCTACCAGGCTCCTCCATCCATGGGATTTTCCAGGCTAGAGTACTGGAGTGGGTTGTCATTGCCTTATCCGTATTGTAATGTGCTGCTGCTGCTGCTAAATTGCTTCAGTCGTGTCCGACTCTGTGCGACCCCATAGACAGCAGCCCACCAGGCTCCCCTGTCCATGGGATTCTCCAGGCAAGAATACTGGAGTGGGCTGCCATTTCTTTCTCCAATGCACGAAAGTGAAAAGTGAAAGTGAAGTCTCTCAGTCGTGTCCGACTCTTAGCGACCCCATGGACTGCAGCCTACCAGGCTCTTCCATCCATGGAATTCTCCAGGCAAGAGTACTGGAGTAAGGTGCCATTGTATTGTAACCTAGGCTGACCTAAAACATTACAATATTTATAGAGCACGGTAAAACAGACTATTAAAAGTGATATATTTAGATAGTCTCTCTATATATACATTAATTTATATATTTATAACTTTGTCTATATTCATATCTTTATGTAACTTTCTGTGATTTATACAATCATGAGAAGAAAAAAATGGCAGATCAAAGATAAATGTTCTCTATGAATTTGGGACTGGCATTGTGCAAAGTAATGTTTTCTATTTCTAAAACCTTTTGGTTTTGAGTACAGCAATCTACCTATAGTAGTTCAGTGACTATTTCTTGATTAATTGGCTTTTCAGTATTGATTGTATGTGGAGAGACTTAGATATGTGGCCTATTCATCACTTTAATAGTTCTTACCATCAATATGCATTTTTAAAATGATTTATCCATATGTGCAGGGTTCCTGCTTGTGGGTTGCTGGAGACAACAGGATAATTTTTCCAGGCATGTTCAATGACTCCACAGTCTACTGAACACGTTCATGGATGTTTAGTCATTTTTCTCACACATACTTGATGAAAATCCATAGAGAGTTAGATGAACTGGAAAATACTAAATATAAACTAACTTTTTGGATAAGTTTTGGTAGCAAACCAATGCTCAGGGATCACGCAGGGTTTCAGTTGGCAGGTGTTTGCACAGGGTCATTTACATAGTATAAGACAGAAACACCTGTTTCCACTTAAGTCACTAAAAAGAAGGATGGAAGAAGGTGAATCCTGCCATCTTCCTTAAACTTCTTAATGACTTCCAGGTGGTAAAAAAGAAATGGCCTAGAGTTTTTAACAAAAATTGTCTGTGCTCTACTGAATTTTCTCCATTTTTAGAAGTTCAAGTCTTGAAAAGTGGAATTAACTTTTCCAACGTATCTGTGAGGAAGAAAACTTTAAACTTTTGATGGTTTCAAAGTCACCTCTGTTTCTTTAGTTTTGCAGAGTTAAATGCTCATGCATTTTATGATTAAAATAAAACTATGGCTTTATTTTCAATGCACCTCCTTATATACAGCCTTCAGACTTTATTCTGATCAATAGAAAAGATATTGGGCTTTATGCAGTAAAGAAGAAATCCTATGTGAAGCTATGAAATATATTCACTACTTCTATCATTTCTTCTGCCTGCTTTACTATCTAATAATTATAGAAACCAACTAGAGAAGAACCCAGTTTCACAAACTCCAAATTCTTCATATTATGGGTATATAAGGAGAGGAATATTTAGTAGAAGAAATATTATGCTTTAGGTATCTTGAACCAGCTCCATCCTTATAAGATTATAGATCAGTGCTTCTGATATGCCATTCTGTTCTTCATTTCAAATGTAAACACCCATTTCTGTACACAGCATTGAGTTCATATAAACATATGTCTGTATGTAATTTATATGTTCAGCTTATCCATATGCATGCATCTCACTAAGGATCTGATGTTAACTCTTGTAAGAAGGACATATTGCTTTATCTGAATTTCACAGAATGTGAGTGGGACTAATGAATGAACAAGGTTCCTCAAAAAGAGTTTAAAGTAGTTTTTTTTTTAAAATAATTAATTCTTTAGCTTAAGCTTATAAGATCTATTCCAGAGTGAATCCTGGATTTGGCAGGTAAACATGTGTATTGGCAAGGGATGCTATGAACTGGAGAGGATCTGTCAAGGACTGGAGCCATACTAGGCACTTTGAAGAAACATATTCATGCGTATGAGACATTCAGAAGGCCTCCCCGTATTGAGTGCCTGTTTGATTTCTAAACATTGTTAATACTGGTGCCTCTGAGGACCCTGGGCATCTCTCATGACCTCTCACTTTCAAGTGAGATTTCACACTTGCTTTCCTGAACGTCTGAGAATAGATTCAATGACAGATCCTTCCAGAGAGAAAAATGAAGGCATATGTGTTCTCCCACTGGGTGTACCATATCAATCCACCAACCCAACGTGTCACTTGGGTTGTTCTATGATATGCATTGATATCCATACTTTGAAAGCAAGACTATTATTTCTGATAAAGGTTATAAATGGAATAACATGGGACAAGCTGTTATTCCTTTCTCTGTCTGTTGTAGGATACATATTTGCACAAGATGCCATAGGTTCACCTACCTTCTGCTATAGCAAGTACTTTAATGGCATGCACACTTTTACAGACAGCTTATGTATGACTGATGAGTCATGGGCCTCCAAACACTATGATCAGATGGCTTAGAAAAGCAACATGCCCAACTGGGCAAGTGGATTTTGTCTTTGATTCTCTATGAAATCAGAAATATGGGAAGTATTGCTAGAGCTCAGGACACCGTTGGGAGGTGCTCTTTGGCCAAGTACGTTTTCATTCTTTATGGGAAGACTCCATTCCCCCTTTGGAAATCACTTTCATGGATTTCGAACAGGTACTGAAATATGTCATCTTGACTTCAGTTCAGTTCAGTTCAGTCACTCAGTCATGTCCGACTCTTTGCGACCCCATGAATTGCAGCACGCCAGGCCTCCCTGTCCATCACCAACTCCCGGAGTTCACTCAGACTCACGTCCATCAAGTAAGTGATGCCATCCAGACATCTCATCCTCTGGCGTCCCCTTCTCCTCCTGCCACCAATCCCTCCCAACCTCAGAGTTTTTTCCAATGAGGTGGCCAAAGTACTGGAGTTTCAGCTTTAGCATTATTCCTTCCAAAGAAATTCCAGGGCTGATCTCTTTCAGAATGGACTGGTTGGATCTCCTTGCAGTCCAAGGGACTCTCAAGAGTCTTCTCCAACACCACAGTTCAAAAGCATCAATTCTTCGGTGCTCAGCTTTCTTCACAGTCCAACTCTCACATCCATACATGACCACTGGAAAAACCATAGCCTTGACTAGACGAACCTTTGTTGGCAAAGTAATGTCTCTGCTTTTGAATATGCTATCTAGGTTGGTCATAACATTCCTTCCAAGGAGTAAGCATCCTTTAATTTCATGGCTGCAGTCACCATCTGCAGTGAATTTGGAGCCCCCAAAAATAAAGTCTGACACTGCTTCCCCATCTGTTTCCCATGAAGTGATGGGACTGGATGCCATGATCTTCGTTTTCTGAATGTTGAGCTTTTTGCCAACTTTTTCACTCTCCACTTTCACTTTCATCAAGAGGCTGTTTAGTTCCTCTTCACTCTATGCCATAAGGTTGGTGTCATCTGCATATCTGAGGTTATTGATATTTCTCCCAGCAATCTTGATTCCAGCTTGTTCTTCTTGCAGCCCAACATTTCTCATGATGTACTCTGCATATAAGTTAAATAAGCAGGGTGACAACATACAGCCTTGATGTACTCCTTTTCCTATTTGGAACCAGTCTGTTGTTCCATGTCCAGTTCTAACTGTTGCTTCCTGACCTGCATACAGATTTCTCAAGAGGCAGGTCAGGTGGTCTGGTATTCCCATCTCTTGAAGAATTTTCCACAGTTTATTGTGATCCACACACTCAAAGGCTTTGGCATAGTCAGTAAAGCAGAAATAGATGTTTTTCTGAAACTCTCTTGCTTTTTCCATGATCCAGCGGATGTTGGCAATTTGATCTCTGGTTCCTCTGCCTTTTCTAAAACCAGTTTGAACATCTGGAAGTTCACAGTTCACGTATTGCTAAAGCCTGGCTTGGAGAATTTTGAGCATCACTTTACTAGGGTGTGAGATGAGTGCAATTGTGTGGTAGTTTGAGCATTCTTTGGCATTGCCTTTCTTTGGGGTCGGAATGAAAACTTACCTTTTCTAGTCCTGTGGCCACTGCTGAGTTTTTGAAATATTCTGGCATATTGAGTGCAGCACTTTCACAGCATCATCTTTCAGGATTTGGAATAGCTCAACTGGAATTCCATCACCTCTTCTTGACTTAAGTACATCTAAGTAATTAGAGGCCACCTCAGTTCAGTTCAGTTGTCGCTCAGTCATGTCCAACTCTTTGAGACCCCATGAACTGCATCACGCCAGTTCTCCCTGTCCATCACCAACTCTCGGAGTTTACTCAAACCCATGTCCATTGAGTCAATGATGCCATCCAACCATCTCACCCTCTGTCGTCCCCTTCTCCTCCTGCCTTCAATCTTTCCCAGCATCAGGGTCTTTTCCAATGAGTCAGTTATTTGCATCAGGTGGCCAAAATATTGGAGTTTCAGCTTTAGCATCAGTCCTTTCAATGAACATTCAGGACTGATTTCCTTTAGGATGGACTGGTTGGATCTCCTTGCAGTCCAAGGGACTCTCAAGAGTCTTCTCCAACACCACAGTTCAAAAGCATCAATTTTTCAGTGCTCAGCTTTCTTTATAGTCCAATTCTTACATCCATACAAGACCACTGGAAAAGACATAGCCTTGATTAGATGGACCTTTGTTGGCAAAGTAATGTCTCTGCTTTTTAGCATGCTGTCTCGGTTGGTCATAACTTTCCTTCCAAGGAGTAACAGTGTTTTAATTTCATGGCTGCAGTCACCATCTGCAGTGATTTTGGAGCACCCCCAAAATAAAGTCTGACACTGTTTCCACTGTTTCTCCATCTATTTCCCATGAAGTGATGGCACCAGATGCCATGATCTTAGTTTTCTGAATGTTGAAATTTAAGCCAACTTTTTCACTCTCCTCTTTCACATCATCAAGAGGCTCTTTAGATCTTTACTTTCTGCCATAAAGGTGGTATCATCTGCATATCTGAATTTATTGATATTTTTCCCAGCAATCTTGATCCCAGCTTGTGCTTCATCCAGCCCAGCTTTTTTCATATACTCTGCATATAAGTTAAATAAGCATGGTGACAATACACAGCCTTGACGTACTCTTTTTCCTATTTTAAACCAGTCTGTTGTTCCATGTCTAGTTCTAACTGTTGCTTCCTGACCTGAATACAGATTTCTCAAGGGGCAGGTCAGAAGCCACCTATGTATTTACTATTGAAATATTATAAGTTGAATTAAACTGGAAAGTTCAAAGAAGAGTTAAAATTGATATGACTTCCCATAGAATAAGAAATTGGACAATGATTTCTTTCTGTATAAAATTAAATATTAAGTGACATGAAATTAGATAGAATAAACTTTACTGTTGTAGGAAATCTCTTTGAAATATTTATTCTCTCCATATATGTAGACTGAACAGACTTAGGTAGAAACCAAAATGGAGGCAGATAAATAAGGTGGACTCGTAGGCAGGCTAGCCACATGGGTACCTTTAACTGATACAATGACTCAGTAACATGTAGAATGTGTGATCATACAAGTGTGCCCTTATAAATATTTCCATTCGTGAGAATAGCATAGACCCTTGAGTACGGATGTATCTCTCCAGCCATCTAGCCAACTTTGGCATAAAAAGCAAAAGGTAATAGTCTGTACTTCTGAGGTCCCTCACCTGTGGATAAGAGTTCCCTGAGGGCTGCTTGGGCCAGAGAAGATTGAATATGCTTTTATAAAGAGCAAAGGAAAACAGCAGTGAACCATATCCACTTCTGCTAAACTTAATACTATGTGACTCTTTTGTACTTTTTGTCTGCTGTGCTGACAATAAACTGAAATGAAGACAGTTTGTTTTTCTCTCTAGTCCTTAAACCTGGAAGAGCCTGGGTCTGAACTGACATAGTTGAGTCATATGTGGTTTCAGGATCTGTCAATCACTGCCTTAGAGACTTCCTGTGTTTTGATAATTAAAAGTCTCATGCTGCCTCTTAGATTATCCAAAAAATCTATTTCAGTTTTCTGCTGAGATCTGCCCTAACTGAATAGCCTCCCATATCTGCACACTTTTGTTCCTTTTCATTTGCATTGAAATGAGCCTGCGTCATGTCCCAAATCCCTTATGGTCCCTCTGTGTGCAGTCAATTACATTGAAAAAGCTAATTTGTGCTAAGTTTTTAATGGTCCATTTTACTGCCCTTCTGAGAAATCATATTTATCTACAATACCCATCCTGAGTAATATGGTCAACCTGAAAGAATTACAGTACCATTGGAGGATAAGACTAATGAAAGCATTACACAGAATGAACCACACTTACTTACCCTCCTAAATCTCTGAAAATGGTGGAGAGGACAGGCATTTATAGGAAGAGTTTCAAAAGAAAGTGGTTGATATAATTGTTGCTGCTAGATCGCTAAAGATAATAATTGCTCAGAGAATTCACCATCCAGTGAGGTTCTTGTCTATTCCAGCATCCTACCGTCAGTCTCTCCACCTTGATTCCTCCCGTTTCAACACACCCATTTCAACAAGCCTCTGTGCCTTCTTATAGGCTATTCCCTTTGCTTGCCATGTCCTTTCTATTTCTTGTAAAAGTGTATTAATTCTTTAAGACATTCTTTAAAAATACATCACTTCCTCTTTAAAACACACTCTATTCTTTCTCAATAAAACTTAATTTGTGTCTGTTTGCTTTTTGCATAATTTTGGTTCACAAGGTAGATGCAGCAGTTATCACCTTGCATAATAGTTCATCTGATTTTTTTTTCACCCATAGATGGAAACTATTCATTAGTTGCAAGCATTCCATATGCAACTTTGTATTTTTTTCAGGGGTTAGAACAGTGCCTAAAACATAATATAAGAAAGCAAATGAATGAATGAACATAATACCTTATAAAAATGTAAAATTGTGAGGGAAAAGGGGGGAAAAAAGAACTTCTAGTAGTTACAATAACAGATTACTGGGATGAATAATGTTATGTGTCAACTTGACAAAGCCATAGGGTGCCCAGATATTTGTGGGTGTGTCTGTGGAGATGCTGCCTGATGAGATTAGCATTTGAACTGGTGAATTGAGTAAAGCAGATTTGCCTTCTGCTTGTGGATGAGCATCATCCAATCTGTTGAGGGCCTGAATAAAACAAGCAAGCAACCAACCAAGGAAGGGAGAATTTGCTTTCCCTGCCTGACTGATGAGCTGGTAGCTGGTCTTCTTCAGCTCTGAGACTGGGACTTCAGACTTGGACTGGAACTTACTTTATGATTCTAGAATCTTCAGGTCTTTGGGTTTGGACTAAAATTGTAATACAGGCTTTTCTGGGTCACCAATTGGCAAGTGGAAGATTCTGGGACTTCTCTGCCTCCATAATCAAATGAGCCAATTCTTTATATTAAATCTCATTCATTTTCTCCCTTTTCATATATCTTTGTCTGTCTATATAATCTTTCTTATCTATCTGTTGTTGTTGTTTGACTGCTAATCCATGTCTGACTCTTTGCAGCCCCATAGACTGCAGCATGCTTGGGTCCTCTGTCCTTCATTATCTCTCGGAGTTTGCTCAAAATCAGGTCCATTGAGTTCAGTGATGCTATCTAACCATCTCATCCTCTGCTGTGCCCTCCTCCTTTTTCCTTCAATCTTTCCCAGCATCAGGGTCTTTTCCATGGAGTCAGCTCTTTGCATCAGGTAGCCAAAGTATTGAAGCTTCAGCTTCAGCATCATTCCTTCCAATGAATATTCATGGTTGGATCTATTTAAATATCTACTTGGCTATCTCCTATTAGTTCTGTTCTTCTGGAAAATACTGGCTGATATATTACTGTCTTCATCAATTTGGACTGCTGTAACAAAAAATCTTATACTCTGTGGCTTAAACAACAAGCATTTAATTCTTACATTTTTGGAGGCTAAGCAAAGATTGAAAGGTTGTTGCTGAACCATCAAAGACGCTGGGATTCTTGGCCTCCAGAGGAGAAAAATTCAATCTCGGGCCAGTGATGAGGCTTGATCACTCAGAGCTTTTGTGTAATAAAGTTTTATTAAAGTATAACAGAGATAGAGAAAGCTTCTGACATAGACATCAGAAGGGAGCAGAAAGAGTGCCCCCTGCTAGTCTTTAGCTGCATGGTATATAGCTACTAGGAAGCTGTTAATTATAGAAAGGAAATACAATGGATTAAAAACAATCTCTTTAACAAGTGGTGCTGGGAAAACTGGTCAACCACTTGTAAAAGAATGAAACTAGAACACTTTCTAACACCATACACAAAAATAAACTAAAAATGGATTAAAGATCTAAATGTAAGGCCAGAAACTATAAAACTCCTAGAGGAGAACATAGGCAAAACACTCTCCGACATATATAGAGCAGGATCCTCTATGACCCACCTCCCAGAATATTGGAAATAAAAGCAAAAATAAACAAATGGGACTTAATTAAACTTAAAAGCTTCTGCACAACAAAGGAAACTATAAGCAAAGTGAAAAGACAGCCTTCAGAATGGGAGAAAATAATAGCAAATGAAGCAACTGACAAATAACTAATCTCAAAAATATACAAGCAACTCCTACAGCTCAATTCCAGAAAAATAAATGACCCAATCGAAAAATGGGCCAAAGAACTAAATAGACATTTCTCCAAAGAAGACATACAGATGGCTAACAAACACATGAAAAGATGCTCAACATCACTCATTATCAGAGAAATGCAAATCAAAACCACAATGAGGTACCATTTCATGCCAGTCAGAATGGCTGCGACCCAAAAGTCTACAAGCAATAAATGCTGGAGAGGGTGTGGAGAAAAGGGAACCCTCTTACACTGTTGGTGGGAATGCAAACTAGTACAGCCACTATGGAGAACAGTGTGGAGATTCCTTAAAAAACTGGAAATAGAACTGCCTTATGACCCAGAATCCCACTGCTGGGCATACACACTGAGGAAATTAGAATTGAAAGAGACACCTGTACCCTACTGTTCATTGCAGCACTGTTTATAATAGCCAGGACATGGAAGCAACCTAGATGTCCGTCAGCAGATGAATGGATAAGAAAGCAGTGGTACATATACACAATGGAGTATTACTCAGCCATTAAAAAGAATACATTTGAATCAGTTCTAATGAGGTGGATGAAACTGGAGCCTATTATACAGAGTGAAGTAAGCCAGAAAGAAAAACACCAATACAGTATACTAACGCATATATATGGAATTTAGAAAGATGGTAACAATCACCCTGTGTACGAGACAGCAAAAGGGACACTGATGTATAGAACAGTCTTTTGGACTCTGTGGGAGAGGGAGAGGGTGGGATGATTTGGGAGAATGGCATTGAAACATGTATAATATCATATATGAAATGAGTCGCCAGTTCAGGTTCAATGCACGATACTGGATGCTTGGGGCTGGTGCACTGGGACGACCCAGAGGGATGGTTTGGGGTGGGTGGTGGGTGGGGGGTTCAGGATGGGGAACACGTGTATACCTGTGGTGGATTCATGTTGATATATGGCAAAACAAATACAATATTGTAAAGTTAAAAAAAAAGAAAAAAAAAAGGAAATGTCTCAAAAATCAGAGATTGGCACCAGGCCCCTCACCCACAACATGCATTGAGATAACATTGGCACCAGGTGAGTCATCCCAGGCCATAAAACTATTGACGTGAATCTTGAAGAAAGGCAGATTTCCAAGCAGATACATAGTTTCATTAACATACGTTAGTGAGTGAAGTCGCTCAGTCGTGTCCGACTCTTTGCGACCCCATGGACTATAGTCTACCATGGACTATAGCCTACCAGACTCCTCTGTCCATGGGATTTTCCAGGCAATACTCCTGGAGTGGATTGCCATTTCCTTCTCCAGGGGATCTTCCCAACCCAGGGATAGAACCCAGGTCTCCTGCATTGTAGACAGACGCTTTACTGTCTGAACCACCAGGGAAGTCTTGCTGCTGCTGCTAAGTCCCTTAACATACGTTGCTGCTGCTGCTGCTAAGTCGCTTCAGTCGTGTCCAACTCTGTGTGACCCCTGAGACAGCAGCCCACCAGGCTCCCCTGTTCCTGGGATTCTCCAGGCCAGAACACTGGAGTGGATTGCCATTTCCTTCTCCAGTGCATGAAAGTGAAAAGTGAAAGTGAAGTCGCTCAGTCGTGTCTGACTCTGAGGGACTCCATAGACTGCAGCCCACCAGGCTCTTCCATCCATGGAATTTTCCAGGCAAGAGTACTGGAGTGGGGTGCCATTGCCTTCTTCGTAACATACGTTAGGAGAACAATATTTGACTAAAACATACTGGTTTGTCAAGTCGGTTTTGAGTCTTTAGGCTGAACCAGAACCGACTTGAAGACAGAATCTGGGGTAAATGCATAGCACATTAACATAGCTTAAGACAAACATTTCCATAAGAAAAATGCATTGGTTAGCTCAAGGTTTGAGAAAAGTTAAGTTCAGGTGGAACCAGGTGTCATTATGGCAACACAGGAGAAATCTCTTTTTAAATTTGTATAGAGAAGGGGAAAAAATATAACACTAGTTTGTTTCCTCCTGCCACTTAAGAGAGAGATAAACAATTGTCTGATACTTGTAGCCTATTTCCTCCATTTGGAGACCCCTGGCCTGCCTGCCTGTTACCCTCTCAAGAACAAGGTGCCAGAAGATTTGGTATCTGCTGAGAGCCCTTTTCCTGATTTGAACAGCCTTCTTCTTGCTGTGTCTTCACATAGGGGAGACAGAGAGGACTCTGATGTCTTCCTCTGCTTATAAGGACACTAATCCCATCACGGGGCATCACCCTAATGTTTTCTTCTAAACCCTATTTCCACCTAAAGGCCTCAACACCATCATGCTGGGGATTGGGGCTTCATTATATGAATTTGGGGTGAAATCAAACATTGTCTACATCAGCTGTGAAGAATGTCCTGTTTCTGCAATAGGGATATTATAAATATCAACATTAGATACGTTCATAAGTTATGAGATTGGGTTAAAATATTTCCCTGAGCCCAGTCTTGTGACTGGTGATTTGTGACTCCTATGATTTGGTGATGAATCTCAGTTCTTAATTTCCTTCTCATACCAAATTTTAAAAAAAAGGAAAGAAAGAAAGAAAAAAAAAAGAGGTTACTCTGACTGCATTTTTCAACAAAAGAGAATGATGATTTCATTTATGTAGATTTTCATATGAGTGAAGATGAGAGAAAGAGAAGTTTATAAGCCTAGTTGCTCTTAATTTATGTCTCACTCATTTATGTCTCAGTAAAATTGGAGTGGTTTTTGCTTCCAAGAAACTTGAGAAAAAAAAATTTGTTGACTAATATCAGTCTTAGGTCGCCAAGATACCAGACTGTTGGTAACTTCATGATATATTTTGTCTCCAGGCAATGATATTAGTCTTTTTTTGTTTTAAATTTGCTTTTAATCAGATAATGCTATTATACTTGGTTTTCATTTTGTGAACATTTGCTTCTTAATTATTCCCATGTTTATTATTACTTCAAGAAAAGATAAGGTATTTTAATTGTAACTAGGGAGTGATCATTATCCTCATATAGGTGTAAAATAAGAATATATTAAAATCTGGGAGGAAGTTTAAAGAGAAGACATTTTTTGTTATAAAATTTAGAAGTTTTTGTGTCTTATGTTAAGCTTAAATTAGTATCATTAAGAAGGATGTGTATGGCTTAGTGGATGTAGCTCAAATTTAAAAAACCAAAATCAAACAAAAATATATAATTATTGTATTATTTACAACACATTACAAAGTCTGTAGAGATATCTATATTTTTAGAGATGAAAACTCTATTTTCCATTACAAAATGTGTTAGAGTCCATGAGGATAAAATAGTGGTAAAGATACATAGCATTTTATATATTATTTCAATATAGGACATTTGAACAGAATCACTATGACAAAATATCTGAAATTTGTTTCCAGGTTTAAAGTTGTCCTTTAAATTATTGTTCTCTATTAGTCTAATTAAGCATGGCGTATTAAGGACCTAAATTCATAACAATTTGGCTTTGAAAACTACATGAAATTCTTTGTTACATCCCTAATTGCATACTGCAGGCTTCTGTTATACTTTTGAAAATTCAGATAAATGTATACTAAGACTATGTGCAATATCCAAATTAGTGAGCTATTTAATTTTCTTTGAATAGAATCTCTCCACCATGGGAGCTAGACATCTTGCTAATTTTGCAGTTTATCTGCAGAATACCAATAAATGGCTTTTAGGACTGTGGTGACCCTCAGGAATGATATTTTTGATGATCACACACAAGCTAGAAATTTATCTTCTCTCCTTTCTCTGTCCATGAGTAAGTGCAGCTGTGCTTAATAAAATACTGGGGGAAAATAATATCCTAATATTAGTCCTGTTAATCCCAGGAATTAAGTAAGGCTTGCTTTGCAATAAATCCAGCTGTTAGGGAGTCACAAAGCAAGAATTCTTTCCAGATTTCCTGCCAGTGACACTGAGACTAAAATAAATTTGCCATTTCTATTTTCCAAATACAGGAGTTATTATTGAATTTTCCTCTATTCTTTGGAAACAATATGTTATCCCAAATTGAATTATGTTCTGTGTATCTATGTTCCTGACAAACACATGCAAGTTGTCACTGTTTTGTAAAGAGATGATAATGCAGATTTGTTGAATATGAAATGCTTAGGTTGCTACATCCCCTTGAACCTCTGCAACTAGGGATTGGATTGTTTGCTGAAGTATCGTTGGATCTGTTTGTCCAGTGGTAGGAGATAGGAATTTAAAACCTCCATTCACCATTATGCTAATGGAAATAATTCATACTGTCAATGCAAAATAGCAGAATATTCTACTTATAAAAAGTTGACCATCACCTCTCAGGTTAAGCACGGATGGCAAAATCATAGCATGATGAAGCTTAAGGAAGTATTTTGGAGTCAAAATATAAAAGTTAGAGAAGTTGGAATAGACATATTTTCCCCTTATCCACCAACAATGTACAGCTAAATAACACTGGACATTTTGTATAGAACAAACATTAGGATACTCTGAGATACGGAGACAAGAAGGCAGCCAGGTTAGGGATTTCAGCTGCCAAGGAATGACGTGGTGGTCAGTTCCCTGGGCTTTCATTTTGCTTCATATATTCCACAGTCAAAGCTGAAGAAGGTAGCAATGCACAAAAGTCAACAGTTCAGTTCAGTTAGTCAGTTCAGTCGCTCAGTCGTGTCCAACTCTTTGCGACCCCATGAATCGCAGCACGCCAGGCCTCCCTGTCTATCACAATCTCCCGGAGTTCACTCAGACTCACGTCCATCGAGTCAGTGATGCCATCCAGACATCTCATCCTCTGTCATCCCCTTCTCCTCCTGTCCTCAATCCCTCCCAGCATCAGAGTCTTCCAATGAGTCAACTCTTTGCATGAGATGGCCAAAGTACTGGAGTTTCAGCTTTAGCATCATTCCTTCCAAAGAAATCCCAGGGCTGATCTCCTTCAGAATGGACTGGTTGGATCTCCTTGCAGTCCAAGGGACTCTCAAGAGTCTTCTCCAACACCACAGTTCAAAAGCATCAAGTCTTCAGCACTCAGCCTTCTTCACAGTCCAACTCTCACATCCATACATGACCACTGGAAAAACCATAGCCTTGACTAGATGGACCTTTGTTGGCAAAGTAATGTCTCTGCTTTTTAATATGCTGTCAAGGTTGGTCATAACTTTCCTTGCAAGGAGTAAGCATCTTTAATTTCATGGCTGCAGTCACCATCTGCAGTGATTTTGGAGCCCCCCCAAAATAAAGTCTGACACTAAAAGTCAACAGGGGTAGACAAAAAACAAACAAACAAACAAATAAACATATAAAAGAAAAACAGCTCCAACAAAATACTACTAAGTCTAACCCTAAGACTGGACACAAAGCAAAGATACCTATTCTCAACACTCTTATCCATCATAGTGTTGGCAGTTCTACTGAGTGCAATTAGGCAAGAATAGGGCAGGATTAATAAATAAAAAGCATACAGTTAGGGAAGGAATAAAATTCTCCAGATGTAGTTTGCATGATTATCTATGTAGAAAATCTCAACAGAGCTCTCAAAAAAAAAAAAAAATCCAAAACTAATAAATGGGAGAAGGGAATGACAGAGGTCGAGATGGCTGGATGGCATCACTGACTCAGCGGACATGGATTTGAGAGATGGTGAAGATGGGAGATGGTGAAGGACAGGAAAGCCTGGTGTGATACTGTCCACAGGGTCACAAAGAGTCGGACACGACCAAGTGACTGAACAACAACCCCCTTTACAGAATTTTATATATTGACCTTTCCCCACTATCTTTTCTGGAACAGTTCCTCAAAGATATCAGAGGTGCTTTCTCCTGGGCTGCAGTCCTCATTTGCCCCAAATAAAACTTAACTCATAACTCTCACGTTGTGCATTTTTTTAGTCGACCCTTGTACGAAAAGCAAAAAGAAGAAATTCTATTGCATTAGAACCACTAAGAAATGTAAGATAAAAATATTAAATATCAAAGCTTGTGAAATCTATGGCGGGAAAATAATATCTAGTAGAAAAGAAAGGTTAAAAAACATCTGCTTTTAGATAGAAATAAAGCAATAGAAAAAGTCAAAAGAAGGAGAAAATAACACAAATAAAAGCAGAAAATAATATAAGTAAACAAAAAGGCAATAAGGAGGATGAACTCACCCCAAAATGTTTTATTAGAAAAAAATAATGAACTGTAGAACCTCGGGTGGCATTGCTTTAAAAAGAAGAGACTTATGGAGGACAAATAAATAGTATTAGAAGTAAAATGGTACATAATTGTAGCAGAGTGGTAGCCTGAGTAGAACAGAAATCTGATGTGTAACCATTAAGGACTTCCCTATGGTTCAGTGGGTGAAAAATCTGCCTGCAATGCAGCAGACACAGAAAACCCTGGCTTGATCCCTGGATCGAGAAGATCACCTGGCTTAGAAAATGGCAACCACTCCAATATTCTTGCCTGAAAAACATCATGGACAGAGGAACCTAGAGGGTAACAGTCCGAAGGGTTGAAAAGAGTCAGACAGGACTGAGCATGCAGGCTGGAGGAAGATGTAATGATTAAAAATGAGGCTATTAGAGCAGGTTGGATATTCATAGACATAATAAAAAGGTCATGTAGAAGAAGAGAAAGGGATCATTACAGGAATAAAATCCTTAAGTAGTTAGTCTTTTTTACTATAATGAGATAATTTACAAGCAAAAGAATTTAAAGTGTGTACCTTTCCATTAATCACGAAAGTATTATTTAATTCAGATAACAGCAGCTTATTTTGGACTTCTGTACAAATGACTGGGACAAATATAGTCTTCCTTGATAAAAGCTATTAGTCTTATACTTGGGTCTCAAATTATTAGTTAATTTCACTTTATTGTTACTGTATTTTGATCTGTTTGTTAACCTTATTTGAAAAATTTGTGTTTGTCAGAAATGTGTCAGTGTAAATTGATCCAGACAATATCAGTATGCTTTTATTAAATAGTGAAACTACTTGTATCTTGTTTACATTGTGGAGGAAGATAATTTAGGGAAAGCAGAATTAACATGTTAATATTATTCAGCAATGTGGAAACAGGATCAAGGACTACTTGAAGAAAGCTTTAAGGAAAACTTGACGTGGTGCTTCAGAATGTTGCAACAGCTAATATTCCCCTTTCAGAGCTGATAGTTGCAGCTTGTAAAAACGCCTCAGATAAGCACTGTCTTCTTTTTAACTCTTTAATGTATCCTGCTTGTTATCGGCTGCTGTCAATGTGGGTATGGAAAGCAAGAGAGATTTATTAATAAGAATAGTAGGTTGAGGGTATGAGGATTTATAGAAGAGGAATTTAAATGATACATTAAAGAAAAAACTTTGGGAAGAAATTGTATACTTATACTAAAGTTATTTTTTGTTGTTGTTCCATTTACCATCAAAGTAGGTTTCCACATTTCAGTCTTGCAAATAGATTCTATCAAATTAATCTATAAAATGATCCTGTAGGGGAAGGAATAGAATTTAAAGCCTTAAGGATTCTGAGATCACCTCACTTATCTGGAAATCACATCTAGAAACCTCAACTTAGGAACACAGAGAAGTTTAATAAATATCTGTCACAGTGCTTTCATTATCTCACTCAGAAGACACAGAATCTTTAGATCCTCATTCCAAGACCATTTGTATACAATTCTCATAAGCTTGAATGTAAAAATGCACATAGCTATAATAAATTATAATGGATTTGAGAGACAGTTAAGAAATAAAAGAACAATAAGAGACAAGAAAGATCCTGAAGGTAAGGAATTATACACCATAAGAGTAGTCAATTAACTTGAAAGTGTAGCTTTTCTAGAATCAGAGGCAAGAATTGTATTCAAATAGTCTCAAACGTGTTGTTAAACTATCTCAACCATTACCACGATGGAAGATTATAAAGAAACCGAATCATCATGTATTAAATTATATGTACTAAATACGTTGAATTTATTTAGAAAACCAAATGCTATCAGTGTCAAAATAGGAACACTTTTTCTCCATATTTTAAGACACTATCTATGTGTCCATGTCTTTTTTCTTTCTTTCCTTCTTCTTTCGTCTCCCTCCCATCCTTCCTCTCTTTCTTTCACCATAGTTGCTATAAAATATTGTCATATTGATATCTAGATGCCTGTTTTACTTCTCAAATTAACACCACCTGTAAGAGTCATTAATCTAATCATTACTTCCTGTCCCAGCTAATTATAAATGCTGTTGAACAAGACCTGACCTAGCATTGATCCATATATGTCCCATTAAAGGTTTCCTTAAAATTCAGCAGACTGCCATTCATCATTGCATTTGCATATGAATCATCCTTTGCATTTCATTTCATGCTACAGTGCTCAGTTCCAAGCTGATCCTTGGACTAGACTTTCCTCTTCACTCAGTCAACTTTTCAGTGAGTGAATCTGCTCCATAATCACAGGTTGCACCTCTCTCCAGCTGTTCTAAATATGTGCTATGTGGACACATAAACTTCTGGGGAGATTTCTTTAAAAGTTAGTTCAAAGTAAAAATAACTGCCTAAAATGAAAAGTTAAGATTTAATAGGGTTCATCCATTTCTTAAAAAATATTAAAATTCTAGATGTAACAATTCATAAATCCTTCACAGTAAAGTGCACCCATTAAGAACATGCACTTTTCAGCTAGAGTGCCTTGGTTTGAATCCTGAAATATATGCCACTTATTAAAATATGAGGTTTATTTAACCTTATCTTTACAAATGAATTTTCTCAGAGATGATGTAGTTGCTTTTATGTAGCACCTTAGTCGTATGCGACTCTTTGTGCCTCCTTGGGCTGCAGCTTGCCAGGCTTTTCTGCCCTTCACTATTTCCTGGAGTTTGCTGAAACTCATGACCATCGAGTTGGTGGTGCTATTCACCCATCTTATAAAAGTGACTAGTACATAGCCATAGACATGTTTGCCATTAGAGTTATTATAATTATTACTATTATTATTGCACAAGGAACAACATGGTGCCTTAATCATTATTTTTCACATAGCAAAATTATATCATTCAGAGATTGATTAACAGCTTTCTATTCCAATTGCTTGGATTTATAGTCTCAACATTTCCAAAAAGGTCATATTCTAAAATAAATACTAAAATTATAGCATCAGATCAGATCAGATCAGTCGCTCAGTCGTGTCCGATAGGTGATCTTAAAAACCATCTTAAAACTATATTTAAATAAAATGTTTTAAGGCAAACATAATTGTTATAATTTCCATTTTTACTCTATTATTTAGCTTATTATTCTCATTACAGTCTTTTACCCTTGATTCCAAAAGGATAAAATCCTGCCTAATTTACTGGGAGTCAAAAAACTTTATTTTATACTCAAGTGTCAGCTTCAGTTGATTGAAATCCTTTCTACTTATCTCACAATTGCTACATATATTTTGTTTATTTCAGTCCTCCTGTAGTCTGTGGGAAAAAAAAAAAAGCATGCTCATCAAGGGATAAGTGTAGGAAATATAAGAAAAAGGAGAAGAAAGTAGATAGGAAGGACACTGAGAATGGCAGATTGCTTTAAATGTGCCAGTTGCTATGTCACGTGCAGCAAATGTCTCTACACTTTTATTCCCTAGGACAAGGATAACAGTTATAACAACTATTATTAACTCCATTTCATACCTGAGGAAGCTGAGGCATAGAGAACTCAAATATCAATACAGTGCCCAACTTTACACAACTAGTAAATGGTGGGGCTAGAGTTCAGACTCAGTTCAAGAATCTGTGCTCTTTCTCTACATGCAGAATCTTCTCAGTATCCTTTCTCTGATATTCGTTTTTCCCCTGGAAACTTTTTATCTGCAAAGTATAATGATCAGAACAATTAAATGCTGGTTGTTCTAACAGACACATCTGAAAATTCACACACATGCACACAAACACACAGAATGATATAACTGAATAATTGTATTTGTCGCTCAAGTCTCACTCTGATGTGATGCTGCTGTCTGGATGGTGCTCCTCTGAGTAGTAAATTAGATGACAAGGCTTCTTCTCTGTTGTAATCAGGCCATTTTCAATTTATTACTGTCACAGTCTCTTGAGGATTTGTCTATATGCCAGGCACTCAGAAACAGAAAAAACTATGTAGAATTTTCATCAGTCTGGCCTAAAAATAGCAGCCTAAAAATAAGCTTATCACATGAGTGGTCCTAATTTCAAAGGAAGCAACAGAAATAAAGTAATTGAATTCTCAGAAGGAAGAAAAGGCTGTTTTGTTGACTATTTAGTTTTCTCTACAAGAGGGAGTATTAATATTGTAAGAGTGCTTTCTTTTAAATTAGAGAACAATTCCTGAGGCTAATCTTCATTGTTGTATTATCTGTAGGTCTATCTACCTACATATCTATCATTCCACTTATTTTTAATGTGCCCATTGATTAATTTCCTAAGGTTGTAATTAAGTGAAGTTGCTCAGTCGTGTCCGACTCTTTGCGACCCCATGGACTGTAGCCTACCAAGCTCCTCTGTCCATGGGATTTTCCAGGCAATAGTACTGGAGTGGATTGCCATTTCCTTTTCCAGGGCATCTTCCCGACCCAGGGATCGAACTCAGGTCTCCCGCATTGTAGACAGACGCTTTACCGTCTGAGCCACCAGGGAAGCTAGGTTGTAATTAGGTCATTCTCTAATTCATAATCTGACAGGTTGGCCCAGGCTGGATAATAGCAAGGGATTTGTTATGACAAAGTAAGAGCAAGTCATGGGAAGTACTGTTTACAAATTTGTAGAAGAGTACTCTGTTCATTCACTTCTCTTCATATACCTCTCTACAGGTGTATTTCCCTCCTTAAACTTTCTGACAATTTAAAAAGCCTGAAGTGATGAGATACATTGCTTCACTGTGTTATCACTAGTTCATTTCCACTCATATAGTTCAATCACTCTCTCATGTTTGTTCATAATTCTGTACTTATTCTTGATCCTTACCATTACTTATGGGGATCATGTACTTAGTCAGGACTTTCTGTAATCCTTTTGGACTGTGGCTGCCAGGCTCTGTTTCATGGGATTTTCCAGGCAAGGATACTAGAGTGGGTTGTTGTTTCTTTCTCCAGGGGATCTTTCCACCCAGGGATTGAACCTGCATCTCCTGTGTCTCCTGCATCATACCTATTCACAAATGTAAGATTCCCATAAGTAGTGGTAAGGGGAGAAGATTCCAGAAGGGCAGGAAAATAAAAGACAGAGATCCTTGGGTACTATTCTACAGGCCTGCTCCACCTTTAAAACATTCATTACATTTTAAATACTATAAACACTTCTGTCTGGAAGAAAATTCAGGAAAAGAAATATGCTATCTTTTGGTGATGAATCAAATAGGTTGATAGGCTTCAGTTTGAGCTCTCCAAGTTAACCACAGAGAAGGAAATGGCAACCCACTCCAGTATTCTTGCCTGGAGAATCTATGGACAGAGGAACCTGGTGGGCTACAGCCATGGGGTTGCAAAGGGCCGGCCATGACTGAGCTCGTTAGCACAGGTTAACCGTATAGTCTTTACACAACTCTAAGTCTTAGCATGTCCTCCCAACACTTACAGTGGAATAATTTCCTTGAAAGAAATACCAGAAATTTTGTGATTTCCCATAGCATTGATTTACTACTTTGTGTTTCTATAAACATTTTGTAGCTTACTTTCTCTCTCTTTTATCTTCAGTGTTTTTCTTCATTATTTGAAAATTCCAAAGTGATCTTGCTTTGATTTTTCTTTCTGGACTGAATGTTCTCTTGTCTTCAGGATGTTCATGCTAATGCATGTTTCAGTGTACAAAAGATTGCTTTATTTTCAGGGACCTCGTGGAGTACATGAACTTGATGATTGTCATTGGCATTGAGTGACATTTGTTTAGGGAGACGGAGAAATGAGTTCAGTTCAGTTCAGTTCAGTCGCTCAGTCGTGTCCGACTCTTTGCGACCCCATGAATTGCAGCACGCCAGGCCTCCCTGTCCATCACCAACTCCTGCAGTTCACCCAGACTCACGTCCATCGAGTCAATGATGCCATCCAGCCATCTCATCCTCTGTCGTCCCCTTCTCCTCCTGCCCCTAATCCCTCCCAGCATCAGAGTCTTTTCCAATGAGTCAACTCTTTGCATGAGGTGGCCAAAGTACTGGAGTTTCAGCTTCAGCATCACTCCCTCCAAAGAAATCCCAGGGCTGATCTCCTTCAGAATGGACTGGTTGGATCTCCTTGCAGTCCAAGGGACTCTCAAGAGTCTTCTCCAACACCACAGTTCAAAAGCATCAATTCTTTGGTGCTCAGCCTTCTTCACAGTCCAACTCTCACATCCATACATGACCACTGGAAAAACCATAACCTTGACTAGACGGACCTTTGTTGGCAAAGTAATGTCTCTGCTTTTCAATATGCTATCTAGGTTGGTCATAACTTTCCTTGCAAGGAGTAAGTGTCTTTTAATTTCATGGCTGCAGTCACCATCTGCAGTGATTTTTTTAAAGTCTGACACTGTTTCCACTGTTTCCCCATCTATTTCCCATGAAGTGGTGGGACCAGATGCCATGATCTTTGTTTTCTGAATGTTGAGCTTTAAGCCAACTTTTTCACTCTCCACTTTCACTTTCATCAATAGGCTTTTTAGTTCCTCTTCACTTTCTGCCATAAGGGTGGTGTCATCTGCATTTCTGAGGTTATTGATATTTCTCCCAGCAATCTTGATTCCAGCTTGTGCTTCTTCCAGCCCAGCGTTTCTCATGATGTACTCTGCATAGAAGTTAAATAAGCAGGGTGACAATATACAGCCTTGACGTACACCTTTTCATATTTGGAACCAGTCTGTTGTTCCATGTCCGGTTCTAACTGTTGCTTCCATACCTGCGTACAAATTTCTATGAAATCACAATAATATCATGGTTCTTAGTGGCCATCAGGAATGCCTGCATTCTAATATTAAATAAATAAATAATTAAATAGTATTGGGTCTTCTTTAAAACTATGTAATACCACTTGGAATATTTCTTAGTTCTTTTTTTTTCTTTTTCCTTCATAATGTGGAACATTTTTCTTTTGAAGTGAATCATAAAGAATTCATAATACTTTCATTTTTCTTATTTTAATTAATAATCAATTGATTGAAGTATTACATACAGCCTATTTTAAAACTACTACAAGGAAGACACATCATATACATTACTTAACACTTAAAGAGGAAACCTCACTCTAATACAGAATATTTTAACTAAAATTAGGAAATGTGACTTTTTCCTAAAGGGTCTGGCAATTCTTTATATCTAAAAGTAATTTAGGAGAACATTAAAATAAATACTAGTAGTATAGGTTTATAGCAATATTAGTTTGTTCCTTGATGAAGAAAAATTGAACTCTACATTAGAGCTAATTGATATAAAGTAATGGTGTCTAATATATCATTTAATATATGTGGCATGGATCAAAAAATATTTTTAATTTCTCTGTCTTTATATATACTGTGATGCATTTCATCAGGAAAAAAGTGGGGAGGGGTGGTTTCCTGGCTGTCCAGTGGTTAAGACTCCATGCTTGCCTTGTACAGTACAGCCAAAAATGGAGGTGGGGAGGAGGTTTGCTTTTATATGAAGCAATAATTAATTCATGAATGGGTAATTAATTGTTAGTGCTAGAGTGGATTATTGACATCTTGTAATCTAGCCAGTTGGGAGACAACCACGTGACAGAAAGCACACAATAAATGGAACAGGACACGTTTAAAATAAAGAATAAACTGTAACAGGAAGTGGGGTGAGGAGAGATAGACTAATAAATCATGAGAATTCCAGAGAGTTCAAGAATCACAGATGCAGGCAACAGCCACTCTCCCTGCGGCTGAAGTAGAGTGCCCAAAACAGAAACACCCACAAATCCGTATCTTCTCAAAGAGGGGGGCATGTCTGTCCATGGTCTAGCGGATGGTGTTGACATTATTAGGAGACCCTGTGTTTTGCTGAAAGTTTTCACTTTCGTCTCAAGTTCAAAGGACTTGTTAACAAAATAAGCCACTCATCATATACAAATAAATAATACAAATATTTATTAGAGAATTATCTAGCTTACTTTCCATACACTAACATTAAAAGAGAAGAGAAATAGAGCAGAGGATACATCACCAAATTGGGTTTTGATCAACATCCAGACTTAACAGCTCTGGCAACTCCTGTGACACAACACATCTGGAGTCCCAACTGGGAAAATGTCCCAGGCAGCATGTCTGCTTAGTGGATGAGACTTCAAAGATTGTAATTCGGGGTTCTCATTTATTAATCCCAGGACACAAACTGATATCATCATCAATCTGTGACCAATTTGTAGATTTGGCTTCATGTTAATGCTGTGTGTTTTGTTGTGTAAAACTTGGAATGTGGTTAAGCCTGGGGCTTGGCTGGCCAGGACCCCTCCAGGGGCTCAACAATCTCAAGATTTCTCCCCCATCTTACATTCACAGCAGGCAGTCACTTCCAGTCACTCCCAGTCAGGGAAGTGTCCAGGCAGGTTAGAAGCAAGGTCAGAGGTCTGCTCTGCTCTGTCTCTGAAGCCTAAACAAGACAATTTATTTAATTTCCCTAACGCTGTGAAACTTCAGTACTTTGCCCACCTGATGCGAAGAGCTGACTTATTTGAAAAGACCCCAATGCTTGGAAAGATTGAAGGCAAGAGGAGAAGGGGACGACAGAGGATGAGAAGGTTGGATGACATCACCGACTCAATGGACATGAGTTTGAGTAAACTCTGGGAGTTGATGATGGACAGGGAGGCCTGTTGTGCTGCAGTCCATGGGGTTGCAAAGAGTCGGACAAAACTGAGCGACTGAACTGAACTGAATGCCCTATCAATGGAACTTGCTTAGAATGTGTCCCCCACTCCTGCCCTGCCCCAAGGGATGATTCTGTTAGGTAGTTAGAATAGGAAACAGGAGTCCAAAATGGCGGTGGCTAAAAGACAAGGAAGGGAAAAGCCCACGAAAATAGAACAAAGGAAGGTCCGACAGGAGTGAGGACCTCAGGCAGAACAAACAGCACTCCTGGTTAGCCCAATTTACATAGGGCAGGCCCAGGGGGAGAATAAAACATATAAAAAGAGCCAAAGGGCCAAGGGTTTCTCTCTCTCCTACACCCTGGCGTGCTCCCTGACTCTCTTCTCTTTGCATCTTTGGGTCGGCACCCCCTCATGCCTCGAGGATGGATTTTCCTGCTATTTTCTAAATAAAGTAGAGCTGTAACATGGAGCTGTAACACTGATCTGTCTAAGAGCTATAACCCGGTTTGTCCAAGACCCGAGAGCTATAACACGGTCTGTTTGAGAACTATGATATGCCTAGGGCTCTAATGTCTGTCGCTTCACATTTTTGTTGAGACAATACAGAACCGAGAAGAGTACACTTGCCTGACAATTGCGTACAATAGAACTCATTGGAAAGACACCCAAAGGGGAGCCATTCATGGGGTGGTCCCTCATCAGTGACACTCCACTGGGAAGATGGAGGAAGTACAAGGAGAAACTGCAGGACCCAGCCCTGGGGAAAGCCATCACTTTAGAAGACAGATGTTGGGGAAATATGCTTCATGAGCTGAGCTGAGCAGGAGCCAGGCATGGGAGAACCTACAAGCTGCAGGAGCTCAGCACTAGAGAAACTGCATGATGTAGAGGTCTGGTGAGGGCAACTTGTTAGAACCAGGAAGAGAAAACCTCCCTCCAACTCCACTGTCCCCTCTGATCCCTATTGACAATATTTAACATTGTACCAATTGGCAAAGGAACCATCCTTAAAAAGCCAGCCATCCCTTGTATGTGAAATCTAAAAAGAAATGATAAAAATGAACTTACAAAACAGAAAGAGACTCGCAGAGAACAATCTTATGGTTGCCAGTACACAGCGTTGTATTTAAAATGGATAACAAAGAAGGATCTTCTGTATAGCACAGCGAACTCTGCTCAATGTTATGTGGCAGCCTGGATGGGAGGGGAGTTTGGGGAGAATGGATGCATGTCTATGTATGGCTGAGTCCCTTCACTGTTCACCTGAAACTATTTCACCATTGTTCATTGGCTATGCCCCGATACAAAATAAAAAGTTAAAATAAAGCCCAGTTCCACATTTTCAGAGCAAACAATGAAATATGTGTTTGTAGTTAAGATGCAATATGTCGATACCCGAGAAAGTCCTTCCTTTTGGCTTCCCAGCTTTCATATATATCATTCAAAACACATTGAAATACATGTGCAGAATGAGATACCTAACAAAGTATTTATCTCCACCTAATGGGGCCCAGGTGGGCTCCCCAGGTGGCACTAGGAGTAAAGAATCCTCTTGCCAGTGCAGGAGAGGTAAGAGACATGGGTTCATTGCCTGGGTCAGGAAGATCCCCTGGAGGAGGGCATGGTGACCCACTCCAGTATTCGTGCCTAGAGAATCCCATGGAAAGAGGAGCTGGGCAGGCTACAGTCCATAGGGTTGAAAAGAGTCAGACACGACTGAAGCAACTTAGTATGCATGCACACAATGGGGCACAAGCATCCCTAAAAGTGAAAAAACTACCATATTTATCCCTAAATTAGGAGAGGCATAGCCTAGTAGTAATTGAGTCTATTGTTGACCATGATGCTGGGAAAGATAGAAGGCAGGAGGAAAAGGGGATGACAGAGGATGAGATGGTAGGATGGCACCACTGACTCCATGGACATGAGTTTCAGCAAGTTCCAGAAGATGCTGAAGGACAGGGAAGACTGATGTGGTGCAGTCCATGAGGTCGCAAAGAGTTGGACATGATTGAATGACTGAGCAACAACTGACAATATTCACTATTTCTCAAATGCCATGATAGTCCTGCTGAGCAGTCATCATCCTGCTTATTTAAAATCTTTAACAATGGCATTGATTCTTCCCTCAAGAATGTCATATTGCTTCAGGTTCATTTTCTTCCTAGGGAGTGAATGTTCCAGGGACTGTCATCAAGCCTTGTCTACCTGAATGGATCTTATGTCAAGTATCAGAGTGGTAATAGAGGAATTCTGAAGTTTCCAAGAATGTGTATTTCATTTACACATTTAAGCACTAGGAAAATACTATACAGTGAGTCCATGGACTAACACACATGGAGACACATTTGAGTTAAGACTATAGATATCACTTAATCACCAAAAAATTGCATTTTGGCAAGACTGAAATTTTGAGTCCCCAGGAATTAGTATCATTTCAGAACTGATGTACTGAAATCCTCTAAGAATTCTGGGTATTTCTTTTTTCTCTAAATGGCTCCAGGCTAATTGGGGAAAATTTAGAGACACTTTGTAGTATATACTGGTAGCAATTGTGCATAATCCTTCTTCAAGAAATTTTTTTCTTTCTTTAATTATTATTTTCAATCAAGGGACTCTGGCTCTCCATGTTGATTTAGGTCTAGATACTGGAGAAAGGCTGTGACTTTTCTCAGTACCAAATCAAGTCAGGTGTTTTCTATCTAAAGTTTTTGCTGTAATGTAGCTCCAGTGACATTCTGTTGGTTTCCCCACCCATTGCAGTCCCAAGGACACTGAAATCAATTGGCCACTGCTAACATCTCTGAGGATCAAAGCATTCTGTTTAGCCATTGGTCCTTGCTTTCTTTTATTGTAGATATCTGTGCCTCATCTCAATGCCAGCATCTTTAAAACTGCACCTGACCTAAAAAGGAAAATGATCTCAGAACTTTCAAAGATATAAGTGTTCTACTTATTAATGAATTTCTCAATATCTTATTAAAGTTTTTTTTAATCTTTTATGAAATGTATATGGGAGATGAGTATGCATGTTACATGTGATAAGTCCAATCTTTGGATTCCTTTCTCCTTATCATGGAAGAGAAGACCTGGCACCTCAATCACATTAAATGTTGGCCAGCTTTGCTTCCAGTGTTCGGTTAACCAACCAAGGAAGTAGTTAAAGCTACCTCCAGATAAATGAGTTAGCATGTTAAATCTAGAAATCTCTATTAAGTGCATCCATAGTAATGAATTTAACTTGATTGAATACTCTTAGATTCTTTTCTCAAATATGTTCCTAAGTTTCTGCTGATACACTAATAAAGTTTTTGGGTGATTCTTTTGATAGGTAGGCTCTGTTTAGTGGTGTTATATTATATACTTGTCCCCTGGAGCATACTCACATTTGACCCTAGCTTTTGGTCAAGTGACCACAAAGAGTATTTGTGGTTGACCATAAGGAGAATGATGGTTCTCCTTCAGGGCATCTATCTCAAGTGGAATTAACAAAGTATTTTTTGTTTGTTTGTTTGTTTGTTTGTTTGCTCCATCAGAGGAAGTCTGATCTTGATCATTGGAGGGAAAGGCTTGGATCACTGGTAAGGAAGGCTGTATGACTTGGAAGTCCAATAGTATTATTTAGATCCAACCAGATGTCCTCATTCCAAATTTCAGTATCACATTGTTTCCCAGTGAGAAACAATGTGATACTTCACTTCATTCTTTCATATGAAGAATGCAGTGAAATTTTGAACTGAACTGTTATTTCAGTAGACTGAATAAAGAGACCTACCCTTATCAATGTCAGGGGTTATCATTTAATAAGTTGGAAGCCCAGTGGAATAAAAAGGTAAAGATAAGGGTGGCTTCTCTCTCTTCCTGAGCTGGGCTGTCCAACTTTTCCTGCCTTTGGACATCAGTGCTCCTAGTTCCTGGAACTTTGAAGTTAGAAATTATACTAACTGTTCTTTTTTTTTTTTTTTCAGTCAAGGGGTTCTGGCTCTCCAGAAAGATGTTAAGGAAAGCTAACAAAGGCATATAAAGTATTCCAGGGATCAAAATAGTAGGGAGGCATTGGCGATGCCACACCTAAAGAAGTTAGGGGGAAAAGCGAGACTTGCAGGTACAGAGGAAGGCTGTCCCACAGTAGTTGTAGCCTCAGGTAGAGAAAGACTACCCTGCCCCTGGATCTATTTCTGGTGCTTCCATTTGTCTGGATCCAAAGTGAAACTACAGGTTGAAGGAGGTCAAGTTTTACTTCCATAAAAATTGTGAGCTAGTTGGATGGCATCACCGACTCAATGAACATTAGTTTGACCAAGCTCTGAGAAATACTGAAGGACAGGGAAGCCTGGTGTGTTGTAGTTAATGGGGTTGTAAACAATTGGATATGACTTAGTGACTGAATAACAACAAAGGGTAGAAAACATTACTAAAGATAAAGAAGACCTCTCTATACTAATAAGAAGTTCAATAAATAGAAAAAGATGCAAAACTATAAACTTATATGCAACTAGTATCAGACTCAAAAATATTTAAAGAATTCACAGAACTGCAGGGAAGAATGGAAAAGTGTACTATTTGAATAGGAGACTCTAAATACACTTCTCTGAGTAATTGATAAATTGAGCAGAAAAAAAAAATCACTAAGGATACAAAAGATTTGAATAATGCAATTAACTAATTTGATCCAGTGGATAAGTATCCACTACACTCAACAATGGCAGAATGCATTTCAAGCTTGAAGGAACACTTATGAAAACTGACCACATACTGGGGTATGAAGAAAAGCTCATTATATTTCAAAGCTTTGTTATCATGTAGAAAACATTCTCTCTGTACACAATAAATCAAATTAATGATCAATTATTAAAAAAAAAAAAAGGAAACTAGAGGATACCAATTCCCAGAGAGAGGAGAGAAAATGAAATATTAAGTCACATTGTGTGGTACAGTTCCTCAAGAAATTAGTATTTGAGGAAAGACTTGAATGTAATGAGAAAGCTAATCAAGCGGATATCTTACAGAACTCTCTTCTAGGCAGACAGATTATCTGAAGCAAAGGCTTTAATATGGCCTTTGTTGTTTACATGTGGAGGCCAGTCTGAAGTAGAATGTGCAAGACATAGTTAGAAAGTGAACAGGATGCCTATCAGGAAGGATTTTATTTTTTTCATTTTTGGTTTTATTTTCCTTAGTTTTTTTTCTTTGTTTTGGCTTCCCTTGTGGCTCAGCTGGTAAAGAGTCCTGCAATGTGGGAGACCTGGGTTCAATCCCTGGGCTGGTAAGATCCCCTGAAGAAGGGAAAGGCTACCCAATCCAGGATTCTGGCCTGGAGAATTCCATGCACTGTATAGTCTATGGGGTTGCAAAGAGGTGGACAGGACTTGAACGACTTTCCCTTTCATTTTCAATTCACTTAGGTATTTTTTAAGAGCCTGATTTTTACTTTAAGTGAAATAAGGAGCCTTTGCAGGGTTTTGAACAGAGAAGTAGCAAAATTTGAATTATGCTTTGATAGGGTCACTGTTCTGAGAAAAATGTGTATTATTTGAGAGACATTAGAAAGTTGTTACATGATCAGATAAGAGATCATTGTAGTCAGACAAGAGCATCAGCATGGAAATAATTTTAAAAAAAAGTTTGCATCTGGATATTAATACATGTTCACAGGAGAAAATATGATAACTTCTGGTG